>NC_141695.1:1638698023-1639902023 GCF_964263255.1 Lissotriton vulgaris
CAGAAACAGGTACAGACCACAAGTGAAGAGTGCAAAAAGTGAGAGTTTATTCCAAAATGGGCAGCAGCATGACGCGTTTCGTCCGGCAAACCGGACTTGATCACATCAGATATATATATATTTATATATATTACTGTTTGCCGCGTTACACTGGCAGCCTCTCGCCTGTTCGCAGCGCAGCGCTGCACAGAAAACCTCGAACACGTACCAGTTAGGTGAAAACTCTTTTTTAATGATACGGAGACTGCCGCATGACGTTTCGGCTCCTTGGAACCTTGTTTACATGACAACGTCACAAATCCTGTTACTCATTTTTAAAGTGCCAGTGCTCAGTTTCATCATCACCACGTGATTAATTTGAATAATAAACAGTGAAGATAGATTCAAATGGATGCAGAGGCTCACCTATTAGGCAGCAAGGTCGTGGACCAAAGCATATTTAAGCACAAAGGCATATAATATCAATGAGATTATACAGTTTTGTCAATAGCGGTTAAATACCTTAAAAGTCATAAAATCATTGGGTATCCACACCTGCATGTCTAAAACTTAAAACGAATAACTGGGTCACTTGAGGCACCTCAATTCTGCATGTAAAAACCACATTGTATATCGCAATAAATTCATCTAAAATCACGATGTTAAGAATAAAGATCCTATCTATTCATGTGCAAAATAATGCTGATGGTGCAAAAAATGCAATGTAAACATTTGATATTATAAAGTGCAAATGGTTTAGGTATATGTGCAAAATATGCTATGTAAACATAACCCTATTCGTAAACAAATATGAGTTTCCTGATCATCTTATACAGAACTAATGACGTTACTTTGCTATAAGATAGTATTGACAATGTGATAGCTGACACACAAGAAAATGCCTCCGTCTGATCAGATGGGTGACCCTCACATCTTTTATGAGTTAATGGGGTCAAATTTTTTTAATAGGTGACCTGCCCACTATGCGAATCCTATCCAAGAATATCAAATGAATGTGAAGATTTTTTCTAAGTGCTCGTGATGGTTATAAACCTGTGTATAATCATTCTATCTGCTAAGGTTGGATAAAAGCAGTGGCAACAGCATATGTACAGGACTTCAATGATAATAAGATAAATTCACAATAAACCCACAAGGATATTTCATGTATATACAAAGTAAAGTCCCAAAGGGGCCATATATACTGGAGCAGTACTGGTCGGGCCCTGTAATCCCCTTTTCTTTGGATACTGCCGGAGCATGGCTGTAAGGTAATTCATTGGAGTTAAAGAACACCTCAGACAAGAAAAGCCATGAAAATGTCATATTCACTACCCTCCAGAGATGCCAGCCGGCTATCCCTGCCTCCAATGTGCCTCCAATGTGCAGCCAAATGTTCGCAGAAAAATTGGGGTGAAAGGAATATTATTGCAACTATGTAATTATGGTAGGCAGGTGTACAGGTCCTCTGTAGTATTCAGACCACCAGGTGCCTTGGTATCAAGTTGCAATATATAACGGGTTTCCAGCTTACGGAGTTTACACTCTCTATCACCCCCACGCCGTAGCCTTGACAGAGTCAATGACATAGTACGTGAGACTGATATTGTTGCTTTGATGGATTTCACGGAAATGCCGTGCCACAGGATAAGTATTGTCCCGATTTGTAATGGCACGTAAAAGTTGGAGTATGCGCTTGTGTACAGGGAGCTTTGTGCTCCCTACATACTTCAACTGACAAGGGCACTCCAAGATATAAATAGCGAACTCTGTTTTGCACGTCAGCACTTGAGTGATGGCATGTTCCTGTTTACTGAAACCATCAGTGAATGTCTTCTTATTTACTTCATGCTGGCAAGATTTGCAAGTTTTACACTTGTAAAAACCGTTGTTTTCCTTCAACCAGATTGTCCGGTCAAGGACCTCAGGGCTGGTGTTAACTAGCTGATCTCTTAGTGATGGGGCCCTACTGAATGTAAGCGATGCCACCTTGGGTAGCAAGGGCCCAATTATGGGATCACCAGTGACGATAGGCCAATTTGTATTCGAATCCTTAACATTAAATTCGACTCGTACTGATTCTTCCGTTCCCTTCCAGACAACAAAAAGGTCGTCTATGTAGCGACTCCATTGGAGGACATTGTTCTCCCATTCTTCTGTGAAATCCGCTTTGACCACCTGCTCCTCCCACCAGCCCATATGCAAATTAGCACAGCTGGGGGCGAAGCAGGTGCCCATCGCAGTTCCACAGATTTGTTGGTACAACACTGAGTCAAAGAGAAAGCAGTTGTTTTTTAAGCACACTGACGTCATGGCAAGTAGCATCTGGGTGTGTGCCCAGAGGTTAATAGGCCGATTTTTCAGAAAGTGTTTAATTGCCCGTATGCCGTCCTCGTGCTTAATGCTCGTGTAGAGCGTGGTGACATCTATGGTCACCAGGAGGTAATCATCTTCCCAGGGTAGGTCGTAAATCTGTCTGAGGAAGTCATTTGAGTCCTGAATATAAGATGGGAGTTGTTTTACAATGGGGCAAAGAAAAGAATCAATATAGCGTGATGTATTTTCCAAGGCCCCTCCTATGGCGGAGATAATAGGTCGCCCTGTCATTTGAGATGTCATCAGTGATGTCATTTGAGATGTCATCAGTGATGTCATCAGTGATGTCACTGACCATGTCATGAATGATGTAATATGTGACATCATCAGCAGTGGATTGCGGGTGCGCGATATATAGTTATTGCAACTAACTATATATGCGCATTTCTATGGTTTTGTGCGAGTAAATTAAGGTTTTGTAAATGCTAATCCCTAACTATATATGGTCTATAACCAATGGTTTTTTCAGTGAATATATATATTCAAAACAAAGACCACCGTTTTGAAGAAGCACTCAACAGCACTATATTTACGGCACCAGGCATTTCCTTTATTTGTTCAGTGATTGTGCCTTACGCGTTTCGGAGCATTCACGCTCCTTGGTCACAGGCTGTTCGACATGGAGTGGAAATGTAATCACAGAGGGCGTCAATTCGCACATCTTTATCACGCCTCCAATTAAGCGGCAGGGATTGTCCTTCGTATAGCATTCTGGTATACGTAGTCACAGTGCTTGGTTCTGTAGTAGATTGTGCACCCTCTCACTTTTTAAAATACCTTAGTAGGCTTCTCAGTCCATGCAAGTGTCGAAATTGTATCTGGCCCTCCAGTGGGCTTACGTTTAACGAAAACGCCATCTCTTGCGGTATAATCCATTCACAGCTGTTGCCATTTGGAGACTACGCCCAGTTCTATGTCTCTGTGGCCCCCTTTCCGTTCAGTAGGGCAGTGCAGTCTCCGCGGCTCGGTCCGCCGCAATAATTGTTCAAAACAAAGACCACCGTTTTGAAGAAGCACTCAACAGCAGTATATTTACGGCACCAGGCATTTCCTTTATTTGTTCAGTGATTGTGCCTTACGCGTTTCGGAGCATTCACGCTCCTTGGTCACAGGCTGTTCGACATGTAGTGGAAATGTAATCACAGAGGGCGTCAATTCGTACATGGTATAATCCATTCACCGCTGTTGCCAGTTGGAGACTACGCCCAGTTCTATGTCTCCGTGGCCCCCTTTCCTTTCAGTAGGGCGGTGCAGTCTCCGCGGCTCGGTCCGCCGCAATAATTGTTCAAAACAAAGACCACCGTTTTGAAGAAGCACTCAACAGCAGTATATTTACGGCACCAGGCATTTCCTTTATTTGTTCAGTGATTGTGCCTTAAGCGTTTCGGAGCATTCACGCTCCTTGGTCACAGGCTGTTCGACATGGAGTGGAAATGTAATCACAGAGGGCGTCAATTCGCACATCTTTATCACGCCTCCAATTAAGCGGCAGGTATTGTCCTTCGTATAGCATTCTGGTATACGTAGTCACAGTGCTTGGTTCTGTAGTAGATTGTGCGCCCTCTCACTTTTTAAAATACCTTAGTAGGCTTCTCAGTCCATGCAAGTGTCGAAATTGTATCTGGCCCTCCAGTGGGCTTACATTTACCAGAAGGCACAATCACTGAAAGGGCTTGCGTCAGTCTTACGCCTGCTGTGAGGCAGGCGCATAGATTTCACTGCGTCACTATTACGAGGCTTTTTGCGGGGGAACGCCCCCTCTGCATACATTATACCTGATGCAGGTATAATGTGGCGCAGGGGTTTAAAAAGTGACGCATCTACCTAGATGCGTCACTTTTTAAATATGGCGCAACAAGGCGCATATTTTACGCCACTGGTGCGTCACGAAAAGTGACGCACCGGCGGCGCAAAACTGACGCAAGGCCTCATAAATAAGGGCCCCTGTGTATAAAAAATGTGTAAAAATACAGAATAAATATAGGTAATTAAGTACATATATTTACAGATAAGGAATAAACCAAGAGAATTTCATAGTTTCCGACTAACAGGGAACCTGACTAGACAGAATGAGAATGTAATAATTACATAGAAGGACTGTCTTTACTTATGAAAAAAGCCAAAGCAACCTCCAGGCAACAGAGAACCTGACTACCTGGAAGCAAAGATCAGTGACTAACAACCAGACCCAAAAAAAAGAGAATTTTTTGACAGTATATGGGGGATTCTAAAGAAAAGTATGTAGATCCTCCATATTATTAAGGCCATTCGGACTTTTACTATCGAATTCCAATATCATGTTGGATTCCAATTGCCTTAATTTTAAATCCCTGTTACCACCTCTTCGTAATTTCGGTATTGCCCCCACAACATAATAAGATAAACAGTTTACATCCTTATTATGTGTTGACTCGAAGTGGCGTGCCACTGGATAACTGGAGTCACTGTGCAGAATTGCACGCAAATGTTGCAGGATCCTGACGTGCACTTGTTTGCTGGTACTGCCGATGTAATTGAGGCCACAAGTGCACGTCAGGACATATACCGCAAATTCAGTTTTGCATGTATATTGACCTACAATCGGGATTGCAGTCTCACTGAATGGGGTAAAGAAGTGGGTTTTATTAGTACCAAATTTACAGGCCCTGCAACTGGAGCATTTGCGAAATCCACCTGATGTCTGCATCCAATTCGCTTTTTGCTTAAGTTCTGGACTTGGCTGGTCCAGAACGGCTCCCATATTGCGTGCCCTGCGAAAGGTTATCGTAAGTTTAGGGGGTAGTAATGCACCCAAGACCGAATCTGTCATAATAATGGGCCAATTTTTGGTAATGATCTTCCTGATTGTACTTTCCTGATCACTGAATGCTGTGATAAACCTAGGGCATGTCTCATTGTTTGTATCTCCTTTAGAAGGAGAGTCTTCTATAACATTATCGATCGGGAGGAGGCTATCTCGAGTTCTCAAATTTGCTTTTTTCAAAGCTTGGTCAAAGATCTTCTTAGAATAGCCTCGTTCCCTTAATCGAATTTCTAGGTCCCTCACGCAGTTTGTAAAATCTTCATTGGTGCTACAGATCCTTTTCAATCGAAGGATCTCTCCATAAGGGATGCTGTGGATGGTATGTTTGGGGTGCAGACTAGACGCATGTAGGGTGGTGTTACCTGCGGTTGGTTTACTAAATAGTGCTATTTGAATTCTGTTGGTATTATCAATATATACTTTAACATCAAGAAACTCAACCTCCTTCCTACTGATGTGGGATGTAAATGTTAGGTTCAAATGATTAACATTGATGTCATTGACAAAAACGATAGCCTCTTCTATTTCACCCTGCCATACAATGAACACATCATCAATGTACCTGAGGAACTTGATTATTTTTTCATTTACCCATGTTTTATGTGTCTTGTTGAGGACCTGCTCCTCCCACCAGCCCACGTGTAAACACGCGTAGCTGGGTGAGAAGCAGGCCCCCATTGCTACACCCCTCACCTGGCGCCAAACATCTTTTTCAAAGGCAAAAAAGTTATTGCACAAACACCACTCTATTAGGCTTAATATAGCCTTATTAAGTTCATAGAATTGTGCAGGCCTACGGCTCAAAAAGTATTTAACAGCATTGAGACAGTCAGTATGGGCTATGCCGGTGTACAATGATTCGACGTCAAGCGTCATTAACACCATATCTTCCTGCCATTCTACTGTTTCAAGTTTTTTCAAAAAGTCAGTGGTATCTCTCACATAACTTGGTAGTTGTTTCACAGGTTCTTGCAAGAAGAAATCTATATATTGGCCCATTTTCTCACCCATGCTGTTTATTGCTGGGATAATGGGTCTCCCAGACAAGGGTGAGATGCCTTTATGTACTTTAGGGATAAGGTAGAAAACTGGCTGGGTGGGGAATTCATTGTACATGAATTTGAACTCTTCTCCTGAGATCAAACCTTCTCTCCGACACTTGTTCAGCAGTTTGTATAGGGTATCTTTGGCCTGACCATATTCTTTGTTGCTAGCCTTGATATAGCACTCGCATCATGCAACTGTCTGTGTGCTTCGGTAATGTAGTCAGACTTTGGCCAAAGGACCAAGTTGCCACCCTTATCCGCTGTTTTAATCACAATGTTCGGATTGGTACCTAGCTTTTTCATCAATGCAAAATAATTTGCCAGTTGCTGACTGAACTCTTGTATCTTATTTCTGTTAACTTTCTTATAGAGTGTTTTTACCTCTGAAATAACCTAGTCATGAAAAGTGTCAATCGCATCCTTTGTCATTAGTGGTACAAAATCAGATTTGCCTTTGTATGGAATTAATCCCGCGCCTTTCTGTACCATATTGATTTTACTCAATCGTCTTTGAGTTGAGATTTCTTCATCTTGAGCTATCGATTGCAAATCCGATGTTCCATTTAAGTCATGCATATCCAAAAATAAGGGGATATCATCTGCCACTATCTCAGGAGCCCCTGAGACTGTAGCAGCAGTACGGGTGTTAGTGCCGGTTTTCAATTCTTGCAGAGCAAAGAACTTTTTTAATTTAAGCTTGCGTATATAACAGAACACATCAACACGCGTTGGTGCATATTTGAATGGTTGTGCTGGGCAGTAATTCAAACCCAGGGCCAGCAGTTGTTACTCTGCTTTTGTCAGAACAACATCCGTAAGGTTAATGACTGAGCTATTTATTGATGTTTCTTTTTCCGCCAACCTTGTGATTTCTTTTGCTGCACATTTTTGTGTTTGCTTTTTTCGTCTCTCGCGTCTTCTCGTGTTCCGGCGTTTCCGCCTAAGTTCCTTTGCCGCGGTCGTAGTGTTTAGAGTCTTTCCGACACTAAAAAATCTAGCTCTTGCTCTAGATTAAATATTGTCTCCGGTTGTTGTTGAGTAAGTGAGTCCACACTTGAGACACTTAAAGCACTCGAAAGGGTATTGGATTCCACTGAAGTTATACTCAATGTATCATCAGTGTTTCCACCGCTTGCACATGCACTTATATTTGTTCCCGCAGCTGTTGCGGTCTGCTGCTTGTTACCCTTTCCCATGTACTGTTGTCGTTTTGTATTGTTGTACTTTCGTGCAAAAGTGAATATCTGGCCGTTGGCATAGTCTGCCTGGTCTCGTGCAAACTTACTTATTTTTCTCATTACATATATATATATATATATATATATATATATATATATATATTTATATTCTTCCTACACCTTGTATGCACTATGAGCAGTTCCATGGTCACCAGGTAGGTCCCCACGCAGCTCCCCGCACTGTTGTGGTATCGTAGCGCTCTCCACTGCCAGACTGCCTTAGTCCCATTGCCATTGTTGCCTGCTTGCTATT
Organism: Lissotriton vulgaris; assembly: GCF_964263255.1. Lineage (NCBI taxonomy): Eukaryota > Metazoa > Chordata > Amphibia > Caudata > Salamandridae > Lissotriton > Lissotriton vulgaris. Next base: position 1,638,705,719 of record NC_141695.1, read on the forward strand.
ATTTCTTCTATCGTAACGCTTTATTTGTAAAACGCGCATTAGTGCCTGTCTGCTGCTCTCTTTAAATATTTATTGTAGCGCTATATTTCGAAAGCGCGCTTCCAACAGCATTGTATTGTGCTTGGCTGCCTTAGGCTGAATAATTTCCTTTGTGCATAGCGTTAATTGAAGGTTGGATTTTGATTTGTGCATAGCGTTTATTTTAGCTTGTGCCCCAATCCAGTTTCGCTTTTGGCCTGCAGCCATTTTGTTGTTTGTTGTTGTGCCTCCCTTCCCAGACCTCCACTCGGCTACCGCCTCCTAGCTGCTCCTCCCTCGCCCCTCGCCCCTCCACTACCCACATATGACAGATGCTTTTGCGCGCAGCCTTCACGGGCAGCGGTCGCGCCCCATGCGTGTCGAAGGTGCGCCAAAGGTAAGCCCGTCTACGCCCTTCCGCGCCTGGACCGCACCCAGCGCCAGACCCCCTGGCCCCCGCAAAATCCACTCCGCCCGCATAACGTACGACGCCTTAACCCTCTCAGCACTTAACCCCGGCTAACTCCCAAACTGCTACCAAGCCGCGCCAGGACACACCCATTGACCCTTCACCTGCAATTCCTGCAAGTTCGACTGCATCAAGACCCACACCAAATCCACTAACTCCAAACAGAGCTCTGACAACAACCACCTAAAGTGCATCCTGCTCAACACCCGCTCGGTCCACAGACACTCCATTGAACTTTGGAACCTACTCGACACTACATCGCCGGACATCGCCTTCCTTACAGAAACCTGGATGAACGCCTCATCAGCGCCCGACATCGCCATAGCTATCCCGGACGGCTACAAGATCATTCGAAAGGACCGCATCAACCAAACTGGAGGAGGCATAGCCATCGTCCACAAGAACACCATCCGCATCACGACTAGCTACGACGATAGCCTCGCTACTGCCGAACACCTTCACTTCCAGATCCACACCGACCCCAAGAACACACTCAGAGGCACCCTTATCTACAGACCTCCAGGACCCGCACACAAATCAGCGAAGACATCACCGACTTCATCAGCCCACGTGCCCTCCCGTCCGAGAACTACATCCTACTGGGAGACCTCAACTTCCACCTGGAAAAGAATAACGACAACAACACCACCACCCTTCTGGACAACCTGGCCAATCTCGGACTCAAACAACTTGTTGACACCCCCACCCACCTTGCCGGACACACGCTCGACCCAATCTTCACCTCCAGCAAACACATCTCCTTCGATCACACCACAGCCCTCCATTGGATGGACCACAGCTGCGTTCACTTCAACTACAAAAAGACCACGACCCACAACCCCCCACAACCTATTCCCCGAAGAAATTGGAACAAAATCACCACCGCCCAGCTCTCCTCTTCGCTTCACTTAAACCCCCCTGCCAAATCATTGGACCCAAACCAAGCAGCCACCAACCTCACTCAATGGATCACCCTCAGCGCCGACGAACTAGCACCCTTGAAAAACCATCAAATCAAGCAAGGTACCAAAAAAGCCCCCTGGTTCAGCGATGACCTTAAGAAATCCAAGAAGTTCTGCCGCACCCTCGAGACAGCCTGGAGAAAAAAAACCAACCACTGACAACCTGGCCACCTTCAAGAACGCCACCCGCAAACACCACCAACTGATCCGATCCACCAAGAAATCAGCATTCAAAGATCGACTCGACAACAATGCCCAAAACAGCAAGAAACTATTCAACATTGTAAAAGAATTTACCCACCCCACCGTCGGCACCAACAACATCACTCCCTCCCAAGACCTCTGCGACTCTTTATCCTCTTTCTTCCACAACAAAATCGCCGACATACATAACAGCTTTGAAAACCAGTCCGAAGAACAGTCCACTCCACCCACCTCCGAACCAAAACAGCACTCTAACAACCTTTGCGACTGGAACCCAATCACTACTGAAGACACCATCAGCCTGATGAACTCCATCCACTCAGGATCGCCAACCGACCCATGCCCCCACCACATTTTCAACAAAGCAGACTCCATCATCGCACCCCATCTCCGCGATGTCATCAACTGTTCCTTCAACTCCGCTACCTTCCCGGAAATCTGGAAACATGCCGAACTCAGCGCCCTTCTGAAGAAACCCACAGCAGACCCCTCTGAACTTAAGAACTACCGCCCCATCTCGCTCCTCCCATTTCCTGCCAAAGTCATTGAGAAAGCCGTCAACAATCAGCTCGCCGCCTTCCTTGAATCCAACAAATCCCTCGACCCCTCACAGTCCGGCTTCCGAGCCAAACACAGCACCAAAACCGCCCTCATCGCAGCTACTGACGACATCCGAACTCTACTGGACAACGGAGAAACAGCTGCCCTCATCCTACTTGACCTCTCCGCCGCCTTCGACACAGTCTGTCATAGCACCCTCATACAACACCTCAGCAATGCCGGAATACAAGGAAAAGCTTTGGATTGGATCATCTCATTCCTCGCCGGAGGAACCCAGAGAGTCCGACTCCCCCATTCAAATCAGAGGCCACCAAAGTCATCTGTGGCGTACCACAAGGATCATCACTCAGTCCCACCCTCTTCAACGTTTACATGAGTCCCCTCGCATCCATCGCGCGACAACACAACCTCAACATCATCTCCTACGCAGACGACACCCAGCTGATCCTCTCCCTCACCAAAGACCTAAACACCGCCAAAACCAATCTACACGAAGGAATGAAAGAAGTAGCCGAATGGATGAAGAACAGCCATTTAAAACTAAACTCGGACAAAACGGAACTCCTCATCTTAGGATCATCCCCCTCTGCCTGGGACGACTCATGGTGGCCACCAGCCCTGGGTACAGCACCCATACCTACAGATCACGCACGTAACCGGGGCTTCATCCTAGACTCCTCCTTCTTGATGACCAGACAAGTCAACGCCGCCTCATCTTCATGCTTCGACATCCTACGCATGCTCAAAAAAATCTTCAGTTGGATCCCCACCGAAACAAGAAAGACAGTCACCCACACACTGGTCACTAGCCGACTGGATTACGGAAATACCCTTTACGCCGGAACCACAGCCAAACTACAGAAAAAACTCCCACGCATCCAAAACGCCTCATCCAGACTCATACTGGACATCCCCCGTCAAGCTCACATTTCCGGTCACCTGAAAGACCTCCACTGGCTCCCCGTCAACAAGAGAATAACGTTCTGTCTCCTTACCCACGCACACAAGGCCCTCCACGACCTAGGACCCGAATGCCTCAACACTCGACTGTCCTTCTACACACCCACCCGCCAACTACGATCATCCAATCAAGCCCTCGCCGCAATTCCACGCATCCATAGATCCACCATGGGAGGAAGATCCTTCTCCTACTTAGCGGCCAAAACCTGGAATTCTCTCCCCACTCACCTCCGCCTTACACAGAACCACCTCTCCTTCAGAAAGCAGCTAAAAACCTGGCTATTCGATAAGTAAAGCACCCTCCCTCCCTCAAGCGCCTTGAGACCCTCTGGGTGAGTAGTGCGCTATACAAATTTCTGAACTTGAACTTAAACTTGAACGCTGCTATGTGAATTTAATGGTGTGTAAGGTGTGTGGACATTGCATGTCACTTCCTGGGAGTCTTCAAACCCTTCACATGCCACAGCAGGATAGTGCACATCGGGCCTGTACTCAAATGTTATCCTCCATCTATTTTGCAGTGTCTGAGACCCAGTCTCCCTTTATTCCCCCTAGCACAGCCAACCGGTTGCCTCGAGTATGAATGCCATGTTCATAGTGCTGCATGCTTCATAGTATGAATTCCAATATCCCAATAATGCACAAAAATGTTCCCCCAATCCCCCAGCAGGCTGAGTGCAATTTGTGGAGCGAGCAGTAAATATCCACTAACATCTTGTCCATGTCCAATTTGGAAACTGTGGGGGCATGGTAAAGCCTGTATTGCTCCATGGTTGCTCGAACCACTTTGCCACTAGCAGGTCCCCGGGTCCCTTAGCTTCCAATCCCTCAACCTCAGATAGAATCATGCATACCAGTGCCCGCCCGCTGGTGCTTCGTCCCATGGCCAGTCCACTTCAACCTATGTCATTGGCTAGGGTGTAAGTTCCGGTCCAAGGTCCCTCCATTTTCTGATAAGCTGGATCTGTTCATGCCAGCCTCAATGTCTAAGCTGTGATCTGACGACAGGGTGATGAAGGAATTCCTGCTGTGAAATTGAGCATCTGTCACCACCTGTGCCCTCTCCTTGGTTGTTTGTTCATTGGGTGGTCAATTCGGGGGGTTGCAGTTGCATCCATGATTTCTGTGTCTCCCAGCATCTTTTAGGTTGACCACTGCTGTTGTTGACTGTCCCTCCTTTTGAGAGTATCCAGGTACAGGCTTCATCAGGCGACAGAAAGAAGTGCAATGTCTCACCCTCCACCACTTGCATTCTGGCGGAAAGTGTATTGGGTATTTGAAGCCCATCTGTTGTAATAGCTATTCGACTGCTGTGTAGGGACTGCACCATTGTTGCACATCTGCCGTGCAGCCTGGGTTGGCAGTTACTGCCACTACATCACAGTGCCATGGCACTGAATGCTTGCAAAATTATTTCTCAGTCCCTGTAACTCTAGAGGCGTGCAATGACCGGGTGTTGGGTCACCCCAGGCATTGGGGGCCAACCTGGAGGCCCTTTCGAAGGAGAAGAATTTGAGGACTTTCCCCGCCAGGACAGTGTCCATATACCAATGTACGAAGAAACAGTTCAATATTTGGGCCCTCAACACTTTCCGGTAGGCCCAAGAAACTAACGTTATTTCATCGCGACCTTCCTTCTATGGTTTCTGCTCTTAGTTGTAGATGCTTGATATCAGCCTTCATCAGTTGCATCTGAGATTTCACCTCCTGCAGGATAGAATGCATCATTGTAATTGTAGATTCCTTGTCATCAAACCTCTCAGATAATTACAGATTGTCAGCTCTCAAGAGGGACACCTCAGTGAAACTGCAGCAATATTGGTCTCCAGGGCTGTTTTGTGTTTTGTATCACCTGCATAATTCTTTCAAACTGATCCATGTGCTTTTCTACAGTAATTTCAAGATCAAGATGATTCAAGGCTCCCCTTCTTTGCAACAGTGTATCCATGTAGTCCAATATGTCTTTGGTGGGTGACTGGGGTGGGGTGGGCTAGTCCCTTTTGGTAACACCATTATGGCATGACTGTTAGTATTTCTTTGTTATGTCTCACCACCGCAGTGGCCGGGTCTTTGGGGCATTCTCTCTCTCTTCTCTCAGTGCCTTCTTAAGGGTATTGTCCACCTGTCTCTGGTTCATTCCACTCACTTCAGGGGAAAAAGTCTATTTGAGGTGGAGGGTCCAGAAGGTCCAACCTGTGAGGCACTCTCCACTTTGCTGCCACATGCACCACCTGTGAAGCGGTCAGACCCCAGCATTCTCACCTCCAAGACTGAGACAGATGCTGTATACGCATACACCTTGTGAGTGGCCCCCACTAACAAGTGGGCAGCAAGAGACCATCCTGGAAGGCAGGCGGGGGCCCGGCCCATAGCAATCTCTGAACCCACAACAGGGTGAATCCATTTCCATCAAGCCCCTGCAGTCTGCCAGTCTCAGATACCCACCTGAGTGGTTCAGTGTGCTCCTCCACCACCTGCAGTGTGTTCCTGGTCCAGACTCATGCAGGTGCTCCTCTTGCCGCCACGCACCAGCATTGGGCCTTCCTCAGAATGCATCTCAGGTTTTGGCAGGTATACCGGTCTCACTCCTGGTCACTATCGAGCAACAGCCTTCAATGTGGACTGTTACCTTGGCAGCCTTCCATCTGCGGTGATCACTAGTTCACCACCTAACTCATCAGCTCCTCGGTATCTGGAAAGCGCCATGGCTCTCACCTGCTACCAGGCCACAGACACCGGTATTCTTGGGTCCCCTAGCTGCAGTGAGAGGATCCCAAAGTCACTAATAGGAGCATACCCACACCCAGGGAGCCACTCATAGAGGGGCTGGGGCCACTGGGATTCCAGGTAGTGGATGATGTAGGATGTATGCAGGATTCATGACGGAACTCAGCAATTTAAGTCAGCACTGGCAGCCATCTTCGCTACGCTTCCTTCCCAGTAATTTACTTTAGAGATTTCCATTGCCAAAATCTCCAGGGCAAACCTAACAGGTTCGCTGTAACTTTGCAAATCTGATACTGCCCAGTGGGGTGGGTAACAGGAATTACAAGCCTCCCATCTGGAGGGAGCTAGATTATCAAATATATTTCATAATCTAAAGCCAAACAAAAATAATTTAACAATTCTCCTAACTAGAACCGTGATGCTACCTCTAACCAAGCCCACTGGCCCTAGTGGAAATATTGAAAGCTGTTGGTTTCTGGCTTAGGATTGGGACTTGTTTCATGAAGAAAACATAGTTCCACAAAACAGCACAGTCCAAATGAGTGTTATAAAAGTGGGAGATTTTTTATTTATTTATTCCCAAATTGTAATCCTGCTGTATTTTCACTGCTAATATGCCACATCCTGCTTTCAAATGACCCTCACATCCCACCAATTTACACTGCAATGGGAATGAGTAGATGAAAAATGTTGCAGGTCATAAATCTCCTACTTCTATTTTTATGTCTAAAATGTCAAACATTTTGATAAGCTATATATGCTTATTAAAGTGAAAACCTATGGCCCGATTCACAGACGGATTTACGTGTAGTAAAGTTATGAGTGCAGAGTTTCCGCACTTGTGGCGGAATCTCCACGCTCAGGACAGAATCTCCGTATGGTGCACTCCGGAGAGTGTCCCCTGCAGAGATTCTGCCCAGTGTGTGGAGAGGCCAACATGAGTGCAGAAACGCCACTCTCTTAACTTTACTACACATAGCCCCCTTTCCGAATTGGGCCCTGAGATGCCTATTGGCCTTGAAAACATATTTGTTGAGTGAAATTTCTCAGTCGAAATTTTAGTGGGTGAAATCCACCCTATTAAAATGTTCATCCGTGGAGTAAAATCTGGGTTAAGCATTCACTCTGCAAGTGGATTCCACAGCTTCTGATACAAGAAACTTAGGGTCTGATTCAGGCAGTTTTATCTCTGTCCATCAGAGTGGTGGAGATCATTACATCTGCCATCCTGACAGATCAAGAGCTACCATAGTCAGAGATCACAGCGGGCGCAGCTGTGATCTCTGTACCTTCGGAGGAACCTCTGAAGGGATCAAAGGTTTGATGACTGGTGACGGCTGACTACCAAACCTTTTGTTGTTTCAAAAGCAAACTTCCAAAGGTGGTAGCACAAAAATTAATGATCCATACCCAGGGAGTTTTTTCCTTCAGTGTGGGGTCATTTAAACTTTTCTCTTCGCCACCTCCAAGTTTTCTCTTGGGGTGATGGACCAGAAAAACAGATACCAGACCATCTGCCCTAAATAGGGCTGTCAGTATGATGCATATGATGAATGCCTGGCCATCAGAGCAGGCTTTCTATCAAAGGAGATAATGGGGAGACTGCTGACGGAACAACTGATGGTCTGGCCAACTTTTAGTTGTGTGTTCAAACTCAGAGTTTGGTGGACAGGATACTCTAGAACAGTTTTGATGGGGTGCATCATCCAACAAATTCTAAATCAGGCCTTTACTGCTAAAATAACTCCCCCGGTGGCTGATGCTGTAGATTTTGCACTATTCTCATGTGCATCTCCAAACAACAGCCTTATTGTCAGCAGTGGGAAGAGATTTGATACAGATTCCCAACCAAGACAACTGCTAATTTAAGCTCCCTGGAGAGTACAGAGGGCAGCCTTCCTGGTAGCGTTGGTGTTACTTGCATTTGTCAGCAGAACCGGTGAATCAAATAAGCTGATTTTGTTCAGTGGTATTTGCATTTTTTGTCATTAACTGCTAAATCACATAAACAGTGCAGAATGCGTGAAATCCAACTTTTTCACCAGTAAAAACTGTTGCAGGTAATTGAATTGTTGTGGAAAGTATATTTCGAAATAGCTCTGGGAAAAAGGAAAATTTATGATATTGTATCACAAGGCACTAATATCACTTCAAAGTTCACAGCTGACAATTTCAAATACCACACTAGAAGGACATTTTGGGCTTAGACGAGTACCGATCATGCAGCTATCGGATCTGAGGAAACACCATGCCAGATGTGTTCCACACTGGTAAACCTCTCATTGAAAGTTCCCTGGCACACACCAGGGCTGAACAGTTTATTTTTGGATCTGCTTTACTTTAGACGGTGACATAGACCATAAAAGAGAGAGCGTTTTAATTTTGAAGAACATTGGACGTGGTTACGCATTCCACTCAGTGGAACCCTAACTTCCTTTTACAGCAATCAAGCTGGGCAACCACATTAAGACTTTTTAGAGGTAAGGCTTAAGGTCACCTTTATTTAACAATGTAAAATGGTTATACAACGTCAGAAATAATCCCAGTTCAAATAATTTATATTTGGAGCCTCTCTAGAATCAAGCAACATCTTTTGATTCAGAGAGCTTAGTTTTTTTTAAGTGAGCCGAATATTCATATACGTTCTAAGCATTTTTTTCTTAGACTTTTGATAAAGAAACAAATTGAAGAGTTTCTGCAAATTGAAACCTAGTGATGTGCATTACAGTATTGCAGTGTTATGGAAGCCCGGAAGTTAAGGTTATTACATAGCATGCTGGTGCAGTAAATTGAAACTTTATTAGCACGCAAAGCAGACAGTACTTTTAAAATTAATTTTAATGCCATGCATAGTGAAAGAGAGATACGTGAACACAGGATGTCTGCAGTAGAATGTAATTAGTATTAAAATTATATTAAATCATGTGTAGTTTGATCAAATGTGTATCCGCTACACCCTAACTAGAAAAATTAAGAATACCATGATTGTGCTGGCTTCCTTGACCTGCATATAGGGGGAAAACATTTCTTTAACTACCCTTCAACTATGTTTTCACTTCAATACATAAATCACCATAATTGGATGTGTATTTCTGTAAACAATGGGAAAAATAATTTGCTACAATAAGAATTACAGAATCAATTCTGACTGCATCTACTCAACCTTATAACTTGTTCATTTAAACGAAAAAATCTAATTTTCCGTGAATGTTGGGACCGCGAATGAAACTGTGGGTCGGATTCAGAAACTGCCATTTGAAAGACTTGTTTTAGTATTACAGTAGCACTACAAACCTTACTATAAAATGCTCTTCAACCTAAGTGTGGAGTCTAAACCTTTGGCTCTCCTTGACTCACATGTGTGGAGATCTCTGCCCCGACTGCGAAGTCTCCACACACATAAGTATAGGGTTTACAAGTAAATGTGGGAGGAAAACAGAGGAGTGTCTGAAAACACAGGCTTACTTACTACAAAAGGGGAGAGGTGAAGGAGAAGTAAGGAGTGATTAAGAGATCCTACTATTTCATTTAATCTTTGGAGAAATATTTTCAATTTAATTGAATATATGTAAATTAATTATACAAATAATTCAAGATAAAGGTATTGGTGCTGTGGCATTTTTTTCTTTTGTTCTAAAATAAATATATACAATAAATTAATATCTGTATTTAAAATAAAAAAAACCTTAGAAATTTCTTCAGTCAAATCAACTTTTGTTTTTTTTCCTTATACTTACCATAGTTACCATACTTACCATAGTGAGGCTCTGTACTCGGGGTGGAGATTTCCCCATGGTAGACGAAAGGGGAAAAGTAACTCCAGAAGACCTTTCTGATCTAATTTGACTATAGTGCGTATCTTCCTCAATTTCCCCCAACTTCCCCTCTAACTAGTAGATGTAGAACTACCTTTGCTGAATCTGATATCTGAAAACATGAGAAAATATGCACCTCCATTTCTACCCTAGTCTTCAACTCCAGGTGTAGAACCTCTACACTGCATTGTTATGTACTGTCAAAGGTCCTTCTCAGACATAGGGCATCATTATGATACCTGTTGGACCAGCTTATGCAGTCTTTTCCTAGGTGGTCAGACGGCCACAGTCTTGTTGGAATCGGTCGCTCCAACCGCCGGATTACGATGCATGCATTTTTTTTAATGCATGCATTGTGTTTTCCGACCAACCACTGACAGAGCGCCGATTCCGACAGCCTTCCTCCAACTGCCAAGATGTCGGTCAGATAAAAACAGTACTCATAGGGCAGTGCAGGGATCTCGGAACGCAGTCCGGATTACGATGTGGGTTTCCGACGACCTGATCGTGGTGGTCCGACCAACTGCCTTGAGTCATCATGAACAAAAGTGGGGTGCATACTCACCCAATTCTGCTTCTCCCCAGGAGTCTCCACCATGGATCCCATTCTCCAGGTCTCTTCTACACCTGAGCAGCTGTACCCTGACGTCTATGACCCTGTGGAGCAAGAATCCAGGTAAGTCTTTCTGTTGGTCGCTTTTGACTGGACTGTGCACATTACGCCACACTCCAGCAATGGGGTACATTGAGCATAAGGCGTATCCCCACAAAAGTCATGAATGTGTGTACAATTGACGCTTTCTGTGATTTTGTACGCACTTGCTGCAACATATTTAGGGATATGTGCACCACCGTAGATGAGACCGCGTCAGTAGCAGGAGTTGGATCATAATTAAGGCTCCCTATTTTCAGTTTTTACAGATTTTTACAGGTAAATACAGACAGAAAACAATGTGTTTCGGTCTGCATTTATTTTTAAAAGTGGGTAAATACAGAAAATTCTCCTACTCTAAAGTGACTATCCGTGCGGTAAACATCCTCTACTTCGCATGCCATTACCCCGCCTTTTCTACAGTGCAAAATTATTTAAGAATGCAGGGCTTTACACTGCAAACTGTTACAATACATTCCCCAAAGTAACGCCCCGGTGGAGTTAGAATAGTAAATTATGTTGTAATGGGGAATGCGTTGTAATGGATTACGTTGTAAAGCCCTGTGTTGTAAAAGATTTTGCGGTGTAAAAAAAGCGGGGTAATGGCACATGGTGTAAAAGTGGGCGGGGTAAAGTGTCCTAATCTATCCGTGCTGTATTTCATGAATTATAGGTCAGCAGCTGAGCAGTTGGACAGCATGGAAATTAAAAAACAGGATGGCATTTCTTTAAATAAAGGGATATGTCAACATACATTTATGGTATAATGCAAGTATTTACCAGTGGCTGTATTGTTATGTAATATTTGCCAGCTTCAATAGCTAAAAAAAGACAGACATCATTGTATGAGTGTGCGTCTATCAGTCAAATAAATATGGAAATGTACAGTTTTACAACTTAATTTATATGCAAAGCACATAATAAATATGGATAAAAACAGATATAATGGGCAAAAAATTAATATGGATAAATACAGACGGCAATGTTAAAAAATAAATACCATAAAACCGGGAGCCCTAATCATAATACGGCAGGAGGAACTTTCCCGGCCTCGGTGGCTGGAATTGAATAACGGCAGTTGGACGGTCGATCTGACCGGCATCGTAATTACTCCTATAGTTTGAGGGGGACACAAGACAGATAGGGTCTATTGGGCCACTACCATGGTGGTTGGGTCATTTTCTAATGGTGTCCTAGAGCCCATCTTACAATGATATTGTAAATAGGGCAAAGTACACCCTTTCTGCACTTGACTCTCAAGTTAGCAAGTGTGAGTAGTCAAAGGAAAGGCAGAAAGGTAGTGTAGACTCAGAACTCAACAATCACCCAACACACATAATATTTCACTGTCCAGCATCATTCTTTTCTTTAACAAAAGAGAAGTACTTTTACTTTCACAGCAAATGGCATAAATACTGGGTTCTGTTCTCCCAACTAAGAGCTCCAACTAAGGGCGCCCTACTATCAATAGCATCCACTTCCCCATTACTATGGTGGTACACAGGTCTGAGACATCCCAACAAGATAGCAGGGTGTCAGGTCACGAGACATTAGGAACACACTGAAATAATGCTTTACATCAGTTGACACATAACACTAAATTTCCTCATATTCAGAATATCAACCCAGTATGGAACCTATTGAGATCAATAGTGGAAAAAGATTAGTTAGGCCACACTAAAACTGAGCTCCCTTGTCTGGCAGCAGCGGTTGTGACTGCTTTTCTCATTATTTTACACCTAGTTTGACTCATTTCTTCCCCTTTGTTGTTTTTCACTGTTCATTTTAACCTACCCCTCATAACCCACTTCTTTTGTGATTTGTTATCAACTCCTTCCTCGATTGTTTAGTTTATGTCTCCCATACAGTCTTCCACCATGCTGATGCTACAGTAGTATTCATCTTCATATCCTGTGTTAGTTTCGTGGTATACTGGGGGTTAGCTCCATCATGTTATCTCCTGGCACCAATCTGTGGTATTCATATGTATTCCTTCCTTCCTGTATTATTACTCCTTAGTAATTTGTGTTCTCACACCTGTAAGTGGAAACCGAAACTTTGATAAGATCAGGCTTGAAACAATATGCGAAGGAATCCAGTTTAGAACTTCCAGCTACCTTTCTCTCCATTACCTTTTCCCATTTGCCCTTTTGCTTGGGTCTTCTTCATCTTCCTTGACCTTATTCAGGGTGGGTGAATCATCATCTTCGGGGACAGAAAGGAATTGGCCTAAACATCCTCATGCTTGCAGTACCGAGGCTGTGAAATAGGGACTAAGCCTCAGCAGCATAGGATTTAGAAAAGGGGGTGGTGATGGACAGAGTATCTGAATTAAGCAGAGCACTCGTACAAAGTCAACAGATCAGGGCTTGATCCATCACCGTTTTTTAGCTCACTGCACCATCCCAGCTCAGAACCCGGCTACATGCAAATTAGTCTGTCCCTGGCCCAGTGCATCATGAGACCAGGGCAGACCAAACTACCAAGCCAATTCTTTTACTGGAAAGGAAACAAGGTTCCGGGGACCGGTTTCTGGCATTACAGCCGTCTTCGGCCCGGCTTGCTTGAATCCTGATGGTGCAGTGAGCAAGGGACTCACGTCTGAGCATACCCTTCCACGCTTATGGTGGACAAAACGATTCAGAAAAGGGGGTGGTGATGGACAGAGTATCTGAATTAAGCAGAGCACTCGTACCCAGTCAACAGATCAGGGCTTGATCCATCACCGTTTTTTAGCTCACTGCACCATCCCAGCTCAGAACCCGGCTACATGCAAATTAGTCTGTCCCTGGCCCAGTGCATCATGAGAACAGAGCAGACCAAACTACCAAGCCAATTCTTTTACTGGAACGGAAACAAGCTTCCTGGGACCGGTTTCTGGCATTACAGCCGTCTTCGGCCCGGCTTGCTTGAATCCTGATGGTGCAGTGAGCAAGGGACTCATGTCTGAGCATACCCTTCCACGCTTATGGTGGACAAAACGATTCAGAAAAGGGGGTGGTGATGGACAGAGTATCTGACTTAAGCTGAGCACTCGTACCCAGTCAACAGATCAGGGCTTGATCCATCACCGTTTTTTAGCTCACTGCACCATCCCAGCTCAGAACCCGGCTACATGCAAATTAGCCTGTCCCTGGCCCAGTGCATCATGGGAACAGGGCAGACCAAACTACCAAGCCAATTCTTTTACTGGAAAGGAAACAAGCTTTCGGGGACCGGTTTCTGGCAATACAGCCGTCTTCGGCCTGGCTTGCTTGAATCCTGATGGTGCAGTGAGCAAGGGACTCATGTCTGAGGATACCCTTCCACGCTTATGGTGGACAAAACGATTCAGAAAAGGGGGTGGTGATGGACAGAGTATCTGAATTAAGCAGAGCACTCGTACCCAGTCAACAGATCAGGGCTTGATCCATCACCGTTTTTTAGCTCACTGCACCATCCCAGCTCAGAACCCGGCTACATGCAAATTAGTCTGTCCCTGGCCCAATGCATCATGGGAACAGGGCAGACCAAACTACCAAGCCAATTCTGTTACTGGAAAGGAAACAAGCTTCCGGGGACCGATTTCTGGCATTACAGACGTCTTCGGCCCGGCTTGCTTGAATCCTGATGGTGCAGTGAGCAAGGGACTCATGTCTGAGCATACCCTTCCACGCTTATGGTGGACAAAACGATTCAGAAAAGGGGGTGGTGATGGACAGAGTATCTGAATTAAGCAGAGCACTCGTACCCAGTCAACAGATCAGGGCTTGATCCATCACCGTTTTTTAGCTCACTGCACCATCCCAGCTCAGAACCCGGCTACATGCAAATTAGTCTGTCCCTGGCCCAGTGCATCATGGGAACAGGGCAGACCAAACTACCAAGCCAATTCTTTTACTGGAAAGAAAACAAGCTTTCGGGGACCGGTTTCTGGCATTACAGCCGTCTTCGGCCCGGCTTGCTTGAATCCTGATGTTGCAGTGAGCAAAAAAACGGTGATGGATCAAGCCCTGATCTTTGGACTGGGTAGGAGTGTTCTGCTTAATTCAGATACTCTGTCCATCACCACCCCCTTTTCTGAATCGTTTTGTCCACCATAAGAGTGGAAGGGTATGCTCAGATGTGAGTCCCTTGCTCACTGCACCATCAGGATTCAAGCAAGCCGGGCCGAAGACGGCTGTAATGCCAGAAACCGGTCCCCGGAAGCTTGTTACCTTTCCAGTAAAAGAATTGGCTTGGTAGTTTGGTCTGCCCTGTTCCCATGATGCACTGGGCCAGGGACAGACTAATTTGCATGTAGCCAGGTTCTGAGCTAGGATGGTGTAGTGAGCTAAAAAACGGTTATGGATCAAGCCCTGATCTTTGGACTGGGTAGGAGTGTTCTGCTTAATTCAGATACTCTGTCCATCACCACCCCCTTTTCTGAATCGTTTTGTCCACCATAAGCGTGGAAGGGTATGCTCAGATGTGAGTCCCTTGCTCACTGCACCATCAGGATTCAAGCAAGCTGGGCCGAAGACGGCTGTAATGCCAGAAACCGGTCCCCGGAAGCTTGTTTCCTTTCCAGTAAAAGAATTGGCTTGGTAGTTTGGCCTGCCCTGTTCCCATGATGCACTGGGCCAGGGACAGAGTAATTTGCATGTAGCCAGGTTCTGAGCTGGGATGGTGCAGTGAGCTAAAAAACGGTGATGGATCAAACCCTGATCTTTGGACTGGGTAGGAGTGTTCTGCTTAATTCAGATACTCTGTCCATCACCACCCCCTTTTCTAAATCGTTTTGTCCACCATAAGCGTGGAAGGGTATGCTCAGATGTGAGTCCCTTGCTCACTGCACCATCAGGATTCAAGCAAGCCGGGCCGAAGACGGCTGTAATGCAAGAAACCGGTCCCCGGAAGCTTGTTTCCTTTCCAGTAAAAGAATTGGCTTGGTAGTTTGGTCTGCCCTGTTCCCATGATGCACTGGGCCAGGGACAGACTAATTTGCATGTAGCCAGGTTCTGAGCTGGGATGGTGCAGTGAGTTAAAAAACGGTTATGGATCAAGCCCTGATCTTTGGACTGGGTAGGAGTGTTCTGCTTAATTCAGATACTCTGTCCATCACCACCCCCTTTTCTGAATCGTTTTGTCCACCATAAGCGTGGAAGGGTATGCTCAGATGTGAGTCCCTTGCTCACTGCACCATCAGGATTCAAGCAAGCCGGGCCGAAGACGGCTGTAATGCCAGAAACCAGTCCCCGGAAGCTTGTTTCCTTTCCAGTAAAAGAATTGGCTTGGTAGTTTGGTCTGCCCTGTTCCCATGATGCACTGGGCCAGGGACAGACTAATTTGCATGTAGCCAGGTTCTGAGCTGGGATGGTGCAGTGAGCTAAAAAACTGTGATGGATCAAGCCCAGATCTTTGAACTGGGTAGGAGTGTTCTGCTTAATTCAGATACTCTGTCCATCACCACCCCCTTTTCTGAATCGTTTTGTCCACCATAAGCGTGGAAGGGTATGCTCAGATGTGAGTTCTTGCTCACTGCACCATCAGGATTCAAGCAAGCCAGGCCGAAGACGTCTGTAATGCCAGAAACTGGTCCCCGAAAGCTTGTTTCATTTCCATTAAAAGCATTGGCTTGGTAGTTTGGTCTGCCCTGTTCCCATGATGCACTAGGCCAGGGACAGACTAATTTGCATGTAGCCAGGTTCTGAGCTGGGATGGTGCAGTGAGCTAAAAAACAGTGATGGATCAAGCCCTCATCTTTGGACTGGGTAGGAGTGTTCTGCTTAATTCAGATACTCTGTCCATCACCACCCCCTTTTCTGAATCGTTTTGTCTACCATAAGCGTGGAAGGGTATGCTCAGATGTGAGTCCCTTGCTCACTGCACCATCAGGATTCAAGCAAGCTGGGCCGAAGACGGCTGTAATGCCAGAAACCGGTCCCCGGAAGCTTGTTTCCTTTCCAGTAAAAGAATTGGCTTGGTAGTTTGGTCTGCCCTGTTCCCATGATGCACTGGGCCAGGGACAGACTAATTTGCATGTAGCCAGGTTCTGAGCTGGGATGGTGCAGTGAGCTAAAAAACTGTGATGGATCAAGCCCAGATCTTTGAACTGGGTAGGAGTGTTCTGCTTAATTCAGATACTCTGTCCATCACCACCCCCTTTTCTGAATCGTTTTGTCCACCATAAGCGTGGAAGGGTATGCTCAGATGTGAGTTCTTGCTCACTGCACCATCAGGATTCAAGCAAGCCAGGCCGAAGACGTCTGTAATGCCAGAAACTGGTCCCCGAAAGCTTGTTTCATTTCCATTAAAAGCATTGGCTTGGTAGTTTGGTCTGCCCTGTTCCCATGATGCACTAGGCCAGGGACAGACTAATTTGCATGTAGCCAGGTTCTGAGCTGGGATGGTGCAGTGAGCTAAAAAACAGTGATGGATCAAGCCCTCATCTTTGGACTGGGTAGGAGTGTTCTGCTTAATTCAGATACTCTGTCCATCACCACCCCCTTTTCTGAATCGTTTTGTCTACCATAAGCGTGGAAGGGTATGCTCAGATGTGAGTCCCTTGCTCACTGCACCATCAGGATTCAAGCAAGCTGGGCCGAAGACGGCTGTAATGCCAGAAACCGGTCCCCGGAAGCTTGTTTCCTTTCCAGTAAAAGAATTGGCTTGGTAGTTTGGTCTGCCCTGTTCCCATGATGCACTGGGCCAGGGACAGACTAATTTGCATGTAGCTGAGTTCTGAGCTGGGATGGTGCAATGAGCTAAACAACGGGGATGGATCAAGCCCATGATCTTTGGACTGGGTAGGAGTGTTCTGCTTAATTCAGATACTCTGTCCATCACCACCCCCTTTTCTGAATCAGCAGCATAGGGGCGAATTCATCATGCAATGTCACCCAAACAACATTTAGGGGCAGATTATGATGTCAGTCGGAAAGGCTCTGAACAGCATTCGGTGCGTCTGAATCCGTGTCAGAAGCCTTGTTTCTGACCGACTTGGAAACTTTTCTGATCGACCAATTACAATGGTTGGAAACCGTTCGGAATGTTCGACTTGGTTCTGACTCACGTCCGAACGGCATTCGAAGACTCCGAGTCGGTCAGAGTTGACTCGTACATCTCTACGGGCCGCGTTTCCAACCAGGGGATTACAAAGTCGATTTCAGACAGCCTTTCAGAATCGGTCTGTCCAACACGGATCAGCTGTCGGATTTCGACTTTCGGGGCCCATAGCAGGCCCCTCTTCATCAGGAGGCTTCCGGTTGGAGCTCGTGAGGTTACACAGGGGTCCCCTCTTTCGAACCATGCATGGTGTGGCAGGTACTAAAGGGGTGCCCGCCACACGGTGCAAGGTTTTCAATGGAAGCCTGTGTTGTCGGTCAGAAGACAGATTCCTATTGAAGTCAATAGGAGTCCAACCGAACGGTGTTCGGAAACATCGTAATCGGTAAGTCAGGTTCTCCGAACCAGAGTCGGTCAGCAACCATTCCAAAACCGAGTTGGTCGGAACGAGGCCCTTAGTCTGATCTTGAGCTAAAAGAGTTCATGCTAGTATCGCTATACCTCTAACATGGGCTGGTCTTTACAATTGAAGATACAGGGGCTGAGTCACATAAGTAATTTACTATTTTGAGGAATTTACACTTTTGAGTAAGTTTACTACTGTTTGGCTATTCACAAAGTACGAGTGTAAAGTTAATCAAAAAGGGAAATTTACATGAAAGAGGGGGTGGAGCCAAATTTGCAAGTGTAAGTTACTATTCTCAAAGTAGTGCAAAGTGCAGCTTTACACATGGTTGACCACTGATACTGCAACACCATCACACAGAAAATAAGTGAGGTAGGGAATTTAAATTAAACCCGTAGGAAATACTGTTAAAATAAATGCAATTATTTTAAATAGTTCAAAAGGTCTATAAACTTAATACAATGTTAAAAAATATTTGAAAAGGGCAGATATTAATCATTTCATTTTAAAATATTTTAACATCTGTTTTGTTTATGTACAAAATAATCTAACATTTAAGAAAAATCATAGAATTATATTACTGATAACGAATTCAATACATCACTTTTAATAGTTATTAGAGCTTATTAAAAATATATTTTCCTCTATTGGGAGTTTATTATTTAAGCTAACTTTCCCCCAAAAAATGTTTATATAATTAAAGATAGGCAAATGAACTAAATAATAATTCAAAATAAAGGTAATGATGCTGTGCATGTTCTCTTTTATCCTATGTTAAAATGAATATTTACAATTAATAATTGCTAATATTTAACATCAAAATATGTTAAAATGTTTTCAAGTTAAATAAACCTTTTTCTATTTTCCCCATTATTTTACTATATGGAGATCTACAGCCTATTGTAAAATGTCCTTATGGTGAGTATGCGGAAAATGTAACAAGTTTATTTACCTCAAAAAAGTATTAAAGATAATTTTGTCTCTAATATTAATGTTAAATAATTGTATGTATTTATTTTAAATGTAGTACAAAGGAAAAAAAACAAAATTTTATGTTGAGTTAATAATTTAATTAATTTACATATGTTAAATTAATGTCAAATTATTCTACCAAAGGTTAAATTAAATAATATGTTTCCTACAAAGAAAAAATATTTTTAATATGCTTCAAAAACTATTGAAAGTGATGTATGGAATTCATTCTAAGTACTGTTTTCATATTTTAAAAAGGTATAACTATATAATAAATATGTAGTATGTTAGATATTGTATACATTATATTAAAAGAGCTGGACTGGAAGACCCTACTACATTGGAAGAGTTGAGAAGCTTGTTAAATGTAACAAATTTCCCAGGGAAATTTACTGTCAGCGACAATGAAGCAGTGGCTCGCTGGTTAAGTTGTTTTGGAAACACCAAAAGTGTGACTGGGAATAAGAACAGATGGAAATGAATTTTGGCCACATTGTACGCGAAGACCATATGTGCTGTAGAGCAAAAGTTTCAATCCTGTGAGTTATCTCTGCTGGCCACTCTTGTGGGTGGTACAACAATTTCAAGGAATGATTCAAGAGGGAAAAGGTTCCTGCACAAGACCAGATTGCCTCATGGTTGATGGCCATGTAGGGACATCCCATTGAGTTCCGGTATAGGCTGATCAAAAAGAATGTTTTGGGACAAGGCTTGACAGGCGTATATGATTGTTTCAATGAGCATGTCCTCAAACAGATGAAGAAAAGGCCTTCAGGAACAGGAGTGTTTCTCATCCCATCCAACATACGAGGAAGGGAAATGTTTTTGTATCCTTATACCTATGTGGATGGATGTTGTTTCTTGAAAAGGAGGGGTGCTGGAAATGTTTGAGTAGATGATTATACAGTGACGCCAGAAGGATACGTATTAAGTCCTCCAGCAGAATTCTTTTTTTTTTTTACATATTTTTATTGATTTTTCAAACTAACACCATCATCTTGATCTGCAAGGTTTATCTCAACCATTTCCATCATATTCGATCAAGACAATCAAACAACCCCACCCACCCTTCCATCCCCCCCTATTTCTGGCTCAACCTAACCTTTGTAGACATTACATTAATCTATCATCTGTGCGAGTTCAGTTATACACATCATATAGATCAGTTACAAAACATTAATATTACATATACAATTGACAGTATTGTACTTCGTATAGTGTCTATACCCATTGACATTAGTACATTCCCGATCTGTACATTCCATTACTGTTCTAGAGGGTCTTTGGCTACAAATTCCTCCATTATTGCATTCCAGTCAAGCGATATTGGAACTCTTCTCAATCCCTTCTGCTCCTCTCTCTGTTTTTCCGCTCCTTCTGCCCTTCCCCATTGTATTACTTCGTTGTACCAATCTAGTAATTTGGGTGGCCTGGCTGCTTTCCATATCATAGTTATATTTCTTTTTGCCAATATCATCGCAAGGTTCACAAACCTTTGCGTAGGAGTACCCTTTTCCCCTTTGGGGCCTAAACCTAATATATAACAGTCCAGTGACCTGATGTTCCTGCCTCCAGCAGAATTCATGATGGTATATTTAGCAGTCCGCACTGGCCATGGACACAGGGTAAAGAAAATTGTAATTATTACTAATTCAACTATGTCTAATTCAGTTTTCTTAGAATAGTTGTCCCACTAGAATACAAAACAGGTGAAGACAAGTAATAAAAGCCAGTGAAGCATTGGAGGCTGGTTCAAATGATAGATGATATGATTTGTTAGAATTACATGCAAATTCTAAAAAAAGCATATTGTCATTCTAAAGTAGATGGTAAAGAATAGAAAATGAATGATGAGGTAAGTGAAATAACTCAGTATGGAATGAGTCAATGGGAGGAAATCGGAGTATGTGATATGCCGTGGAATATCAAGTGGCAGTCACCACCTTTTGACAACCATGATAGAACGTGATAATTCGATCTTACAACTAGGTAAAGTAACTTCAGGACGGGATTCGATTATGTTGCAAAAGCAGGATTTTAGCATAAGATGTTTCATGCATTCACGTAATATCCTGGGGTGCACCCAATCAGTCTGCGGGGAAATTAAAGGAGACAGGGAGCTCCAGGTGTTGAAGAAGACCTAGAAGTCCTAATATCTCCATGATTGGCTTTTAGTGAAGAAATAGAGGGAGAATACAATCAAATGTGTTGTCCCAAAATCACATAGGAGACTGTTAGTTCATCCCCATGACACCCGTTATTGGCCAATCATACACCTGATTGGTAGTCAGAAAGAATTCCATGCAGATTCCTGGTGGCCGAAATTACTGTTACCAGCCAGTATCCCTGCCTGGAAATCCACCTATTTCAAGTTCGCCTCTCTGAATGGGAAATAACTGTGTGACTGTGTGAACACAGTAGTACCATGAGGAATTCTGCATAATATTCGCTTTCTAAGGGGTTTCATGCTCTCATTTATAGCCACAGAAAAGAAGTTCCACGGCAGCAGCAAATAAACTTCGATCAAAAGTCTTGGAATATGCATCCTAGGCTGTCTGCAAGAAGCTAGTGCCACTAATCCTGGAGATGCATTTTTGTTCTGGAAGACTTAAAACAGAGCTGGGGATAATTCTTTTTGAAGGCCTCTTTGAGGCGGAAGGTGATGTTTAAATGTAGCACCACAATTTTCTGGACAGTCAGCTCTCAGGAGAGAGTGTTTTATGCAGGGAGTGAAGCAGAGAGAGATTGAGGACTACTTGTAAGGTAACTGGCTTAAATTCCTTGTCATAGGCTCTTTAAATCTCCACGCTCCACACTAGGGGGGTCATTGGGATGGCCGACGGACCTGCGTCTGTCCGCCACCCCCGAGGTAGAGGGATCGTCCGCATGGGCAGCGGCGGTCCCTCCATGCAAATTAGGATGTGACCGCCACCCTGGCGGTCATATCCCGTATCTTTAACCTTGCGGCGGGTGCTGCTTGAAGCAGCACCCACCGCAAGGTTAAAAATGCATGTATTGCATTTACATGCACAATGCAGCAGGCACCGCGCGGTGCCTGCCGCTTTGTTCATGTAAATGCAGGGGGGTACAACCCCCCACCCCCTGACACCCTGGGGGCCCGCAACGGGCCCCCAAACTGAAAAGACCACATGCTTTTCCACAGCGGAAAAGCCACTGTGGAAAAGCATGTTTCCTGCCCCATCCTAATATGGCTAGCGGTGTCTGATAGACACCGCCACCATATTAGAGCTTTTCCGCCACGGTCGGAAGGCAACCAAGGCGGAAAAGGGGCAGACGGTTTCCCCGTCCGCTGTTGACCCCCCAGCCATCCTAATCTGGCGTGGGGTCTTTTGAAGCACTGCTGCAGTGATTCCGCATACTCCGGGCCGGCGGGGGCTTCCGCCGGCTGGAGGATGCGGAATCACCACAATCCTAATCGGCCCCTGGGTCTGGTCTGTTCAGTTACTCATATCAAACATGCACCTTGAAGGTTTTATTGTCAAACCTCTAGGGCTGTCCTACCATCTCAAAAGAAGAATCTAAAAGGGCTATTCACAGGAAGGTGTTACCCAGAAGCCAATGGGATCATTTACCCTCAACTCCCACTCCTTTGAGGAGGCCTCATCTGAAATATATTGGTTCTGCCAGCCTAATTGTGATAACAATGTGTGAAGCAGGTTGGCAAGGAATGTGTAATTAGTTTTGTTCAGCGATGCAGCAAATTTTAAGCAAACTATCTTTATTATTTCAAAAACTTTTTCAATGTGTAGTTAATACAAATTTGACCAGTCCGGTAGTCTGTTTATAAGGGATTATTATAACCTTTGAGTCTGGTCAAGTCAGGAACTACCAATTCAAACGTTACAGAATAAATGTTGTAATCAAGGTTTCACTTTGGCAATTCTTTCCACGTCCTTGACAATGAATGCACAGCCTTCTAAAAATGCATGTTATAGTTCAAGTGCCTCTGGGAAAATGTTGTCCTTCGCTCCTATGCCTCATATTTGAACTTTGTACAAGTACGTAAACATTTGCAGACACAAATCAATATGGCATATTTTCACCACAAATTTCCTTTTAAGCAGAATGCCTATAACCAATGCCGCTTCTTCAGACCCCTGCTCCTCTAGAAGTAAAAAAATCAAAATGCTTAGATTGGAACAACAGAGAGAGCTCAACCAAAATATGGATTTTCCTATAGATGGGAATTCTAATTGGTAATTGACACACTGAGAGAAAAGGCACACAAATATTGACTGTCGTATTTAAGAACTTATTCTTGAATATTCCTAAAGATGATTACAGAAGTAGAATTAAATCTATGTGCTCAAATCAACATTACCAAACTCCTACTAGATTGATAAGTTGTAAGTCCACTTAGCCTCATTATCAATGACCAGGTACATATGCACTCACGTGTCACACATGCACTAAGAATTCAACAAAAGACTGCAGCACTTGTTCCAAAATCCATTTATATATTGAGAAGAGGGTACCACTGAATCAGTCATCAAGTGAACTGGAATCACCGGGTCCCCAATTTGCTCAAGTCAACATTGCATGCTAGGGTACCAAGGATAGATATCAAAGCTTCTAATTATCTGGTGCCCATGCGACTGCACCCAATTAATGGCTGCATTGCAGGATTCTGGATCACCTGCTCCCAAAAAGGCCGTAGCCAGGGAACCAAGGGAGTAGCCAGAAGACTAAAATACTCCCCAGTTTGAGCCACGCCAAATGTCCCTAGTGAAGTGAGCGATCCTGACCCTTCATGTGAAGGCCTCTAGGAATTTTATCTCTGATGAAAATTGGCAAATTTGCAGTCGTCAAAATGATGCCTTGCTACCCTTCTTTCCAAACGTAATTTTACATTTCTTTCCTTCGCTCTTCGTTTTCCCCTTTATATTCTTCTACCGTTCATTCTATTCTTTTTTGTACATATGTTCTATCTTGCTTCCGTTTAACTTTCCTTCGTTCTTTCCTTATTTGCCTTCCTCTTTC
This sequence comes from Lissotriton vulgaris, assembly GCF_964263255.1. Taxonomy (NCBI): domain Eukaryota; kingdom Metazoa; phylum Chordata; class Amphibia; order Caudata; family Salamandridae; genus Lissotriton; species Lissotriton vulgaris. The sequence continues at coordinate 1,638,729,492 of NC_141695.1, forward strand.
GGTCGTGATGGCTCACTGCTTTTGCCTCCTCCTTAATTTTTCCCCACTTTAAAAACTTCTCTGTTTCCATTTAAACTTCTTTAAGCCCACCATCCCAGAGCTCCGCCAGTCGTTTATTCTTCCAGTATTTATTAGTTTCTCCTTCGGTCTTGAAATGACCTGTGAGCCAGAGTTGAAAATTATGAAGGGCCGTAAAAAAATGTAGGGGCATATTACCAGCAACTAGCGATAATTATCGCTATGTTGGTTTACCGGCGATATTTTTATCGCCGAGCTGCGGGGATTTTTATCACTTAGGTGCCTTGCTATTATCAAGGTTTATCTCCTAAGCGATAAAAATCGTCCAAAATGCATGAATATCGCTGTAAAGTCTGCGATATTCATGCATTACCGAGCTAATGTTTTAGCCATGTTATCCACCTACCATTGGATAACATGGCTAAGAACTGCTCAGGGGCAGGTGTTAGCTTTTGGAGATATTCGCACTTAGCGTGAATATCTCCTAAAGTTGGTAATAGGAGATAGCGATGTTAGCGACTGTTTCCAGTCGCTAACATCTTGGCACGCCCACTTTGCATGTCATTATTGATAAATATCACTGACATGCAAAGCGGGGCCCAAGATGGTCGCTATCTCCTACTAGCTGGCTCTAACTGGTGTTAGCGACAGCTAGGTAAAAGGGAGATCATTTTATCTCCGCTTTCTTGGCTTTTAAAGCCAAAAAAGCGGAGATAAACCCCCTTGATAATATGCCCCGTAGTCTGTCCCAGGCCCCCCCCCCCCCCCCCCCCCCCGGTTAAGCTGGTATAGAGCGGGTCATTGACTACGCCCTTGCAGGGAACAGGCACCCTAAAATGAGCCTGACCATTTATGTGACTGTGCTCGGCCACTGGATAAACCGCACGAGACATAAGTGCTCACACTAGCATCCTCAGATGCAATCAAGAATCAAGCAGGCCTCAGTACAGTGAGTCACTTACTAGGTCAGCTAGTTCAGTCGTCTCCATGAACACTTAAGGAATAAGGGCTGCCTCTTGGCGGTATTGTCATGGTTTGTGTGCAAAGCAAATGAGCTTTGGACAGCAACTTAAACACGTCAACATCACAGTTGATGTCACAGAGGGGGAGTTTGGGGCCTTTTTCTAATACCGAGGTCTGCGAGCACCTACGATACTGCTGAAATTATAATTTGCACGTGTGTGCGTGCGTGTCTGTGTATCAGCCAGTAATTATGGCCTAATTTTGAAGTACTCATTCATGTGGAGCATGTACCAATCATGGCGAACATATTGTATGCCATAGATACTTTAAAGGGCTTTGGATCAGCCGCCTTCAATCATTAGCTTATTTTTGGGTTCCAATCTTCAGCCATGGCTTGTGACCTGTCAATCACATCTCGGACCAACCCACGGAAGTATTTTATTCTTACTGTTTTTCTATTGGCTATTTGGGTGTATACTTTTGCCTCTCCTGGAATGTGCACATAACTATATTATCTGAAATATCTTGTAAAGCGGCCTGGCTGCACTGAGAGAGAGCACTGACAAAAGTTTGTTTGCTCTTTAAAAAAATACTTTGCTCTTTTTTTATGGCTCGTGCCATGGAATATGCGATTGCAACACAGACGTCACATTTCTTGGCAGTGTCAGTTCTAAAAAGGAAAAAAAATATGTGCACACCATATCGTCTAGTGTGGGGATCTTTCATTGCAGCCACACATTTACCTTCACGGTACCACTCTTGCTATAAAGCTATGATACAATTTGTCAATATAAATTGTGTTATCAAAGTCTCGAAATTCCTGAAGAAGATGAGTGTTCAAATGAATATATTCAGTTTTAATCCAGTTTAGGTGGTCCCACAATAATGTTTTTCTATTGAATTTGTGTTGGACAGACTAAAGCAGTTGTACTTAATTCCGCAAGGGAAATATTTCTGGTCCGCTCCGATAATTTAAAGGCAACTTTCTTTGAAGGGAAAAAGAAGACACGAAACTGGCAGCATTATTAGAGCATTTGACATCACTTAAGGCCGTGATTCCAGTTTAATTCTTGCTAAAACCGAATGCTCAGTGTCTCGGAAAAAATTGGCATGTGTCCACGTTCTCTCCATGGTAACTAAGACTCGACTATTTTCAGTCTTAAAGTTGAAAAGCTCTAGAGCTTACAACATTTTCCATTAAAATGTGCAAATCAAATGCTCATCACTAAATATAAGTAGGTTATTAGAAGTATGAATCAGGAGCCAGCTTTTAACTCTATCCACCCCAAGTTATTTTCCTTTCATCAGAGGTGGCTATTTTTCAAGTTAGAAGCTGAAAGTCCACAATATTAGCAGCATCGGTTAAACTTGCGGTAGGAACTGATACTTAACCCCTTCCGTGCTCCTGTCGGCCAACGTCGGTCAACAACCGACGCAGCCACGCCCACCCTTTAGAACGACCGCACTGTGGCGGAAAAAACACAGCGGTTAAGGCGTTAAAAATGTTTTACTTGAGAATTTCTGAGAAAGCAGTTCTGTGTTGTTTAGACACGAACGACAGCCAATCAGCCCTCTACATCAGTGGAGGATGCAACCTCTTCTCCCCTGGTGGAGGAACAGCCACCATACGTACAGATCTCCACCTACCTGGTGGCGATCTCTGTAATGACATTGGATCTGCTGAACCAACAGGGACATTGTCATTACTCTTGTATGCCAGACAGGCCACCATGTTGAAGCGGCCTCCTTAGCATTCTTTTTAGCTTTGCAACAATATGCCACCAAAGTGGGATGTTTTGGGGCAAAACAAAAGACAAATGTCCCTTGTGCCTTGGTGTAGGGAGTTAAATCCACGTGCATCCAGAACTGCTGCACATTTTACTAAATATTTCAGGGCAATTGCTGCTGTAACCTGGTGGCCCAGTGGTGGAGGCCATCAAACTGAGGCTCCCCAAGGTTCTACCACCTCTAAATGGGGAGAGGTGATCACACTTTAGGCGGAAGGAGCATCTGTTGTTTTTAGCAGATACCCACAGGCTCATGAGGCCTAGTACCCACGGAAAGCACTCACTCCCACAAAAAAAAAATAATAACTACATTGTTCACTTGGCCACTTTCATAACCACTGCAGGAGGCTGGCTCTTTAAACATAGGACCAACAAGAGGTACACTGTGTAAATAGTCCACGCAAACCTCAACTGGTTCACAGAAGCACAAATGACACCCCCAAATGCTCTCTTTTGTAGTAGTGTGGGCAAGCAGTTAGGAATATCAGAGAGTAGTGCTAAGCATTTATGCACACTCAAAGGCAGTAAGTGAGACACACACTCAATAAAGAAATCTGACCCCAATTTATTAAATAATAGCACAAACTGTTATATGAGTTGAACGATCAAGATCAGCTGAATCAGGTAAGTACTTTTTGAGTCATGAATTGTTACAGTTTTCAAAAGTTGATACAGTGCAATTCTTGAGGGGCCAGTCCAGGGGAACCCACAGGAGGGCTTGACCCTTGAGGGGCTTGGCCACGTACGAAATACCATTGATCCACTTTTCCTCTGGCTGAGGCACTTGGTGCAGTGTTGTCTTTTGCTGTCAGGTTCGGAGCAATTGGAGAGCCCTGCAGAAAGAGGCTGCAGGTGGCAACTGTAGGTCCAAGCTGTCCAGACCCAAGAATGACCTCTGTGCGGCTCCGGCCAGTCCTGGCATCCCCACATTGAGGGAGGATGGATCAGACTTGTTGGAACATGGTGATCTCTTCCTGGGTGACTGCAGCATTGGTAGTTCCAATAGGGGGCAGGACAGTAAACAAGACCTTGCTTCTTTGGTTCCTTCAGCTGCAGGGGAGTAGCTCCTCTACTCCAAGGGTGTTTCTCTGGGGATTGGCGAAGCACTGGCAGCCCTCTGGGTTTCTTGAAGTCTGCACAGTTGTAGAACAAGTCGTTTGCTCCGTGAGGGTCTGGTGCAGCAGACAGGGTGGCAGGGCTTGAGCTAAGTCAGTCGTGCTTCTCTGTTCTCAGGTCAGAAGCCTTCTTTGTTCACTCCTTCTTTGTGTCCATTGAAATTCAACGTTTTGGTGTTAGAGGATTCCCTAAACACTCAATTTATAGGCGTTAAGAGGAGTGAGCGGTAATAGCCAATGTGCTACTTACCCCTGGGGTCACTACAACACCTAGATGACCTCTTCCTTTTCCGAGGGTGCATCACAGTGTCCAAGAATTCTTAATTCCACCACACACAAGATTGTGGAATTTCTACCTTTGTGTTCACTTTAGATTGTTCACCCTAGAAGTGTGTCCAGCTTGACAGTGCAACAGGCCTCCTACATAGCAAATTTTACCACCTGCCCTGGTGACAGATGGGCCCAGGGCAGGGGGGGGGGCATTTCATCTCTCTGGGGAAGCCTTGGAAACGCATATCAAATATGGCAAAGGCCTTTGAAGCCTCCTGCCTCAATACTCAAAGCATCTGTCATCCTGCCTGGAGGAGGTGCAAACACCTCATGCCAGAGCAAACATTGGTTCTGTCCTCTGAGAGCGGAGCTCTCACCTCCTAGAGGGTCAGAAACTCGTCTGTGGTGCAGGCTGGACTGGATCAGTCAGCCAGCACACTAGAGGATTAGTTGGGTTCAGGGGGTACTTGTTAGATAGCCCCTAGGTGCATTAATTAATAAATCCTTCACTGGAATCAGTGTTGGTTTATTAATATGAGGTGTCTGATACCAAACTCCATAGGTTTCAGTGAAGCCATTATGTAGCTGGAAAACTCATTTTGATCAGTGCCCAGTACATACCTTAAGATATGCTTGCTCACTTGCAATATCTAGTAATAGAACTAAACATCACAGATGCATGCCCGCTCATGCAGATATGTCCTCAAATAAAATATACTGCACCCTTCCCTTGGGCTCAAAGGCCTGCTGTAGGGGTGACTTACATATATTAAATGCAGTGACTTTGGCATGACACACTGTTGTATGTCATGTCATGTTTTCACTCATGGTTTGCACCTTGTCATGCAGGCTGCAAAGGCAGTCTGTACGGAATTTGTATGGGGGTACGATAGGATGGCATAAGATATGCCGCAGCCATTAGGGACCCTCTTTAACACCCAATGCCCTAGGTATACCTGGGGTACCATTAATTAGGGGCTTACAGGGGTGTTAAAGTACTTAGCCAATTGTACAACAATTAGACTCCACCTTGTTTTAGGGAAGGAGTACTGGCACTGAGTTCTGGTTAACAGGCCTCAGTGCACTGTCAAAGTCAAAAATCAGCATCTAGTAGCTAAAAAGGGGGCAAAAGGTGGGGGGGACAACAGCAACAAAGACAAGTTTCATGCAACCACTAACAAAGATTTTGAAAGGCATTGGAAGGAAAGATCACCTGTCTGCTAAACTGTTTTTCTAAGAAAGGACTTACAGGGCTTGTACAAAAAAAATCCAAAAAGCAGCTTCATCATAGAGGCCTACCACACTTGTAACATATTGACGAAAATCAACTCCGAATTCAGTAATCAGCTGACCAGCTTGGCAGACTTTGCCCGTTTGCAGCAGAATTGGGATATAATGCCAACATGTTTCTTGACTAAAGTCAAGGAATCATACTCATCCACAGGATACAAAAAATGCTACATATTTGTGAATCTCCCACATTATTAATAGACATGATCAGCTCAAGTGTCACTTTCTGCTGCATATAATCTTTGTTAGAGGCTGTTGTTGCTAACCTTATGGGGTCCACTAGCAAATCTTGTCTATCCTGGGTTGCTGCAACCGTTATCAAGACTATTACCAACACCTTATTTGAAAAGGGGAGAGTGCCATCCTGGACCTTACATCAAACATCCTCTCAAATCCAAGAATTAGAAGCTCCTAACACGGTAAACTACTTATTTACTGCAAAAATACTATTTTTGAGTAAGCTAATTGAAAGAATAGTCTACATACAACTGTGTTGTTTCACAGAAGATAGCAATGTCTTCATATGTCCAGATTGGCATCCATCTGTGACGAGAAATAATTTCTACTTTGATTGTTTCCTGGGCCAACCTAAACATTTCTTCTGATGAAAATTTGGATGCCCAACCTCATTAGTATTACCTCTCGCAGCAGCCTTCAACACTGCACATCATTGCCATGCTTAGTCAAAGACTGCAGTGAGAGACATGGTCATTCACTGTAACATTACAGACCCATACAGGTCACACCAACTTTCTATTATGCCACATCTCTTCAACCCTTACTAATGAGGATCTAATTGCATCAAAAAACTCCAGAAGATGATTCATTTGATTTGATTTAATCATTAGAACTTTCCACTACACAGCCATCTGGCTTAATGGTGAGATCTAAAAAACTTGAAAAATGTTAAATTGTTTTTGGAAATCGGTCTAAAGCGTGCTACTAGAATATTGTTTAATCTGAAAAACACAATCACACCACTGCCTATCGATCCAAACTAAACTGGCTACGATCAAACAATTTATATAGAAAAACCTTTTCAATTTCTGGAAGACCACTGTGGCATCCTGCAATCGTCTTTCCTGCCATCATTCTACTGATGATGCCAGAGCATTCTAGAACTAGGAGCTGACATCTACTTAGGAATATTTTGGAGATGATGGTTGAGTGGAAGCTGTCTGTTTTACCCTGATGATGACCAACTGGCTTTGAAGAGCCGGATAATTAATTTCAATATGGTATAAGAAGTTAAGGGTTGAATGGTGGCCTGTGCAAGTGCTGGCGGATTATCTAACATAGTTCTGAATATGACCCAGCACTTGCAGGAGTATCTGCAAGTCTCTTATGCAGGCAATAAACAGATTTTTCATTTAGACACTATTTGTTGAGTGGAGCTAGCTGTGACATCAATGAGTCGAAGGAGGAAGGAAGGAAGCCGCTCTGTGGCTTGGTGGAACACAGGCATTAAATTCCAAGGGAGCACTTTGATGTCATCAGCCGGAAGTGTGACTGTGTTAGAGGCTATCTGTTACTGGGGTTTTCAGAATATTGTTAAGCCAAGAGCATTGGCCCGATGGTGAAGATGCTGCACTATACGAGGCCATTGAGATTTTGGACATGGAACTACCTTGAGGATCATCTATGACACAAGGAAATGGCATTCGCTTGGAAATATTTTGAAGATGACAGTAAGTGGAAGGTGCCAATTGCTTTGGTGCAATTAAGGACTTCTACTCACCCTCACCTGGCCTTGCGTGCTAATTCACACTCACATACTAAAAAGCCATGAAATACATCATATATAATTCATACTTTTGAATGGTGAAAGAAACATCCACTCCACTAATTGCAGTACAGCAACAAATGGTGAAGAAATAGATTAGGTGGGAAACGTCTCACCTTCCTCTAAAAATGGTCTGATGCTAAAAACCCTCAAAACTACAATGGAAATGCTTTGTTTAAATAGTCTCACACCGAGGCTTAATGAACCCACCAGTATGCCCTCTTCTTGTAATCTTTTTCTCTAGATTTCCCCCTTTATTTTCCCCTTGCCTTATACCTTAAAACTAGATTGATTGCTGGTATAAGTTGCACCACATAAATGCAAAAAAATATGAATGCTTAAGATCATTTCAGAGTTTCTGCAAAAGTGGTGCCAGACCACAGCACTTCAAACTATGGACTCTCTTGGCCGCATTTTCTGAACCTCATACCACTCACTTAAAAGTGACAGTAGTTTGCTCTAGAAATACCAAGCAACAATAACAATGAAACAACTTTGATTGCCTTTACTAAATTGTGAGGTGCACTCTAGTTTAAAAACTCACAAGTTCGTTATGGCCTGAGAAAAGACTTGAGGGCCTGATTACGAGCTTGGCGCAACAGGCATTGCAATGGGAACAGCAAAAAAGTTCCAGCACGGCATGAACAGTGATGTCCATGTGCTGCTGGAACATTGTGGGAATACAAAAGGGCACAAGTTGTGCCCCCTAATGTATCCCCATGGTGAGAGAGACATGGGGGGCCTATACGACCCCCTTTGTTCCTGCAGCACCAGCCTTTTCTTGGCAGGGCTCCGCAATGAAAAGGCTGGCAGTCCATGAACTTGTAATATGCTAGGCGGGACTGCACCAGACCCTGTTCAGCATTTTGCGTTGTGGCGCTCCTACGCCACTGCATCCCTAAAGCAGTTAGTGGCCCACCACTGCTATGGCTTACAAAGTCGTAATCGGCAAGACGATGGACCGCCACTCCTGTGGCACCGCCAGTTGACCACCAGGCTCATAATCAGGCCCTAAGATTCTTTTTAAGCAAAATTGGTCCGTACAATAACCATTTTACTTGTTCTAAAATGCCAGAGTGTACAAATTCCCTGGAAAAGATGGTGGTATCTACAGGTAAACAGGTTTTTAATTTTTTTTTTAAAGTAAAGGCATTTTACTCTTGCATAAAGAATATCATTGTGAGGCATGAGAGTCCCCAGCAAGAAAAACGTTTGAAAGTTCTACGGAGCGCCTAGACATATTCTATAAAATGCATTTACAGATATTTCAAGTACAAAACTTTATTAATCCAGGTCATTGTATGAAAACTTAATACAACCGTCCTTTACCAAATGTGTTTAGAAGAGCTGAATATTGTTCTGCATATATCTGGCTTGTTCTACAAGCACATAATTGTCGAGGAAATATGTAAAATGGTTTGGAGCATAATCACTAGAATGCAGTGCGATTACACAGAAGTATGTGAGAGAAAAGTAATTCTGTATTCAGCACAACGTCTTCTTCACGCAAAAATGCCCACTCATGTCCAAAATAGACACAAGGATGCTTTTTAAAGTAAGAAATGGGGCTAACTGCAATGGATCACAAATAAGCAGTATGAGCATCCGTGTGCACTCGCTAAATGTGCTCTCACGGTTCAATTTTCCCCCCAAAATTACTCTTAATCACACAAGCAGGAGTAATCACATTATTATTGGCAACTCTGCTTCAAAGAGCAAGGTAGATTTACTGAAAATTCTCCAATTACTCCAGCCTAATTGAAATTCAGCCCATGCCTATTTATGAGACGCAGCGCTTAACGGTGTGATGGAGGAAGAGGCGTGAGCGAAAGGCGTGCACCTTATGCTTTTCAGCAATCTAGATAGCTCTGCAGGCCCCTTTATGGTATTTCCTATGATAGCTGGTTACTACACTGCGGTAACCATTCTGCGATTTAGAATCTGCATTTTGTCCGCCTTCTTTAAGCAACAATCTAACAAATACATGCTGAACCGTTCTAATGTCTTATTAATTACCACATTTTATTTAATCTTGTATAAAACAGTAATAATCACTTGTCCCGATGGTCCTGTATCAACACCAGCCAATATTTATTTAAATGTGGGTATACTATGAAATAGCTGTCTCCCACTCCCTGGATCATATATTATTGTGTAATACTGATGAATAACCGTTGGTAATACTCTAATATTCTCAACAATAAGGATCATGACTTGGTTTCTATAAACAGGTTTTACTTTGCCTTGAAACTGACCCTCCACTGATGACCTATGTGGTCTCTCGACAATATTGTACTACAGTGAACCTAAAATACCTCCCAGATCAAATTACGGTTGGAATACAGATTTATGGGGTAAATACCATATTTGTTTTTTTGTATTTCTGTGGGAGTCCTTGTCCCATTCTGCTAATTTATAGCTTGCAGTGGCCTGCATCTGATTTTCGATTGTATTTGCTAGTACAAAATGCTAGCAATACAAATTTCCCTCAACAGTAAATCAGTATTAGTGCAACACAGGGTTAAAAAATATTTGTGCTCAATTTTGCACGACAACCACGGTCTAAATTAGGCTATTAATAGAACAGCCACGGCCAGTGTAGGGCGTGCCACCGGGCTGTGACGTAGGGCAGGGGAGGGGCGGGGGAGGGGCAGGGTGGGGGGTTGTCAAATGCGGGAAACTGTCGATTTCAGGTAAGTACCACAAAAAAATGAATTTCGTTGCGCGCGCTGCATCGCCAAATGTGTTTTTTTGGGGGTACTTACCTGAAATCGTCCGTTTTCCGCGTTTTACATCCCTCCGTGCCCCTCCCCCACCCCACGTCACCTCCAGGTGGCACGCACTACACGGGCCGTGGCTGTAAATGAAGAACTGGGTGCACTGTGTATGGGCCTGATTATGAGTATAGGTGCTATTTATTGCACCTGATAAACGATACCCTGGGTTACGTTATTCATGGGATGCGATAACTAGCAGCACCTATTAAGAGTTTCTGGGGTGTTAAAAGCACTAACATCAACATCCACATGATACAGTAAATACTCTGGGGCAGATTTACAAGCCCCTTGCGCCTCTTTTACTCTGCCGTTGCGTCACTTTTGTGACGAAGCGGCAGCGCAAAAGATGCGCCATGGTGCGGGGTATTTACAACGTGACGCATCTGGGAGATGCATCACGTTGTAAAGCCCTGCGCCATAAGGAGGCGTTCCGGCGCGGGGGGGCGTTGCTGCGCAGGAACGCCTCCTAAAAGTGGCTGAGTGAAATCTACAAGATTTCTCTCAGTCACTTTTAGGCCAATGCTGCGTCAAAACCCTGCGCCTGCTTGAAGCAGGCGTAAGGCTTGACGCAGCATTGTCAGATAGGGACCCCCAGAGCATTGCTGGAGCTGCGTCACGCTTGCGACGCAACTCCAGCAATGCGCCGCCTTTGCGGCCCAGATGTGTCACGCATCTGTGCCGTTTTTGCCCCCATAAAGCTGCGGCGCACAATAACTGGAGCATCCCTGGGGATGCGCCAGTTATTGTAAATCTGCCCCTCTATGCTTTTCTTGTGTTAAATTTCGGCAAGTTTGATCTGGTGAAATTTAAGGAAGGTTGATGTATTTAACGCAAACAATAATTACGGATGCATTAAATTACACACAACTCGTAGTTCGAGCCCCGCACAAACAAGGGTTTAGAAAGGGTTTGGAAACTAACGACCAACTCGTAATCAGGCCCTGTGTGTCTACGATGAAACACGTTGTAAGTCCACTTTGAGGTACTTCAAGTTGTTCCCACTTGAGTATGAAAAGATGTGTGGGGCTGTTAATACTTTATGCAGCGCTGTGAAGGGTTTCACTCTGCACCTGGATATAGTCCATATACTAGTCATGACTTGCCGATTTATTTGGGTTCTCTACATCTGGTTGTCATAATGAGTTGCCTTTCTCTGCACCTACAAAAGGGGGTGGTGATGGAATGAGCATCTGAACCAATCAAACACTGACACCCAGTCAACAGATCTGGGTTTAATCCATCACAGTTCTTTAGCCCACTCTGCCACCCCAGTACCCCTTTTGTATCACTTTGTTCGCCCTAAATTGGCAGGGTATGCTCAGACGTGAGTCCCTTGCTCACTTGGCCACTGGATTCAAGATAGCCTGGCTGATGAGGATTTTGAATCCGAAACCGGTCCCAGGATGCTTGTTTTTGGTCCAGGCAAGACATGGCTTAGCAGTTCGGGCTGGACTGTTCCCATGAGGCACAGGGTCAGACTGATTTGCATATGGCCATGTCTGAACTGGGGTGGCGGAGTGAGCTAAAGAACGGTGATGGATTAAACCCAGATCAGTTGACTGGGGGGGAGTGTTTGATTTGCTCAAGCGCTCCGTCCATCATCGCCTTTTGTATCACTCTTTTCTCTGCACCTGACTACATTAATTTATCAGTTGGAATCTACCTATTTGTCCCTAGTATATACTTATTTCTCTGTTCTTGCAGCTAGATGCATCCAGCGAACAGCCTATTCACTGTGCATCCTCCATTACCATCACTGATTGGCCCTTTTATTGCTTCTAGTTGCCATCTGGTTTAGAGCCAGACTGGAAACCAAAAGCAAACCCGGCTAATTATTGTAGACCAGCCACCATACTGCACAAAGCGAGCAAGCAAGAGAGCAAGTTCAACCACTGCAAGGGAGAGAAATTGGAGGGTTCCAACACCCCCAAAGACATTTTTGAAAAAAAATGGCAAAAATGTGTATTTTACCACTTACTTTTCAATATATATTCAAATTGCATAATGCTTAAATCACAGTCAATGATGACCGCAGTGCGGGCTGACACCATTATGATCTGTGTAACCTGAGACACAGATATTCTGGCTGACACCTAAATGATCTGGATAGACTAAAGAACACCATCATTGGGTAAAACCGATGTCTGAAACTTTCATCACTAAAGGGCTAGGGGTGTTGTATGACTTCCTGCGGTTACATCTATGTGACTCTACAGGCAGCACTGCTGTCCAAATGCCTTGGCCTGTAACACTCAGTTTGACCTGAGGAAAGGCTGCTGCCTAAGGCAACTACAATCAATATAGGTCAGTGCAAGAACACATTCCAAAGTGGTTCTATACAGTAGTATCTGATCCAATTGAGAACCTTTGCACCTCTCATTAAGCACTCAAGCCATGTACATTTAGCACACCTCACTACTTGAAGATATGAAAGACTACTAGCCCTGCCAAGTTCTGAACATTCTTTTCATACCAAAACCAACATCAGAATTGTAACCCCATAAATACTACTGGCAACGCCTTAGCAGATAGACCAAAGATTGTATGGGCATGAAATGTAAACTTGCCCATTACATATCATGAAGGGTTGTATGTAGACCCAGGTTAAATTTTGTTTATGGTGTAGTAATCTCGTCTAATTACTGGCATTTCTCATTATGATTGTTACATGGTATGCCTGGAGATTGCACTTTTTGTGCCTTGTCACGTAATTGAGATTTTGTTTGGATAAAATCATGTACCAGGAGTATGGGGACAACGTGAACCAATAGAATGCAATCGACTGTTGTTTGTGACAATGCACAATTTTGTAATATATTTTTAACTTGAAATTCACTACGCAAGGATGCATTTTACACTCAAATTTAGCGCAAAATACCAGATTGGCATTTGGCTTAATAAAGCCTAATTTTGCATAATATTTTAGGTATGTTTGTGTAATTTAGTTAAAGGAAAGTAAACAAATTTCCTCCTGGCCTATTCCTCATGAAAAGGTCACTTTTTGCTACTTTGTATCCAGGCTGTACCTTATAAGCAACAAAAAGAAAGTTATCATGCTTTTTCCTTTTAGGTATCCATTTTTTTAAATAATATATGTTGGTTATTAGATGTCAATTTTGAAAGATAAAATGCAAATTTATTCAAGCTGATATTCATCAAAAGGTGATAATCAAGTCTGCTTGAATATATAAAACAAATACATTAAATCTTCTGTACTAGTGATTGTTTTGAATGATGAACAAGGTTTCATGGAAACTAATAATTTTCACTTCTTGTTTATTGTGTTTCAACAAATAGCACAGTTCCAAAGAATGTAAGTAAGGGAAAGGGCACAACAACCATTTCTGCTATTTATGTATTCTTGAAGGTGCAAAAATGAACAGACAGGTTATATAAACTAAGAACAATGGGCCTATTCACTCATTGCATTTTGTAGTATTTTAGAAGTACTACAATAGCACTACTAAAGTGCAACACAATGCTATTCACAAACCTATGAATGCAAATCTCCACCTAAACCTTGCTTATATTTTCTATGGGGGGAGGCTCACACATGTAAGTTTACCACTTAGCCCTCCTTAGGAGTTTAGGGTTAAATTGCGATACCTATGCATACCTGTGATTGCATCGGAATTATTAGTTGTGTGATAATTATCACACCCCCATAGTTTTCCCATGATATATTCTGACAAGTCGAACATGCTGAAATTTATCAGTGGAAAAGTGCCCAGTATTGACCAGTACATATTGATTTGGTGCAATAAGTACCCAATCCGCATGTTATTCACCAAAAGTGATAGTGATTGCATCCTATAAATTTGTGAAGTCAGATTTTATCAGTTGTGATAACTATCACACCTTTCTTATTGAAGGCCTTAGTATTAAATGATGCTGGGAGCAGTGGTAGTGGGTGGAAACGTTAATAGTGATATAGCATTTTTTATTGTGGTATACATTTAAAATAGATATAGAAAATGTATTTACATTGAAATGTAACATAAAGCAATTTTTTTAAATTCTTGTTTAGTTAAACACATTTTTTACTTTTCTCTATACTTTATGACAGGGAGACTTCACAGCCATGGTGGTGAGCTAAGTAAAGGGACTATTTAACAACTTTATTACAATGTATAATACATTAGTAAAAATATTTGTATGTTAATTAATTTATATATGTGAGTTTCATGCAGAAAATAAATGTAATTAAAAATTTGTTTCTGCAATTCAAATTAAAAAGTAAATTCCCAAATAAAAGTAAATAAATATGAAGTAATAATTAATAAAAGTGATGTATATAATTATTAAACATGTGTTTAATTTTATTCTAATACTTTTTTCATTAAATTATAAATTTAAAAAATACTCTTATTTATTTTACAATTAACTAATATATATATTTTATTTTTTATTTTTTTAACCTTAAATCAGATGTTTGATATCTTAAACTATTTTGAATAACATGATTTAATCAATATATCCTCTAAGGCTTTATTTTAAGTCCCAAGCCTCCATTATTTTCTGTGAGAGGGTGTTGTACTATCAGTGATTAGCCGTGTCTTATGCTGGACTTATTTATGTTTCTTTTTGGCAGTAGTTACTTTCACTCATAAATTTGGCTGCATCCCTTTTTTGGCACGTAAGACATGTACGTCTACACTTTTGAGTAACTATACGTTTGGATTTTGTGAAAAAGTAGTAAAGTTACTCAAAAGTGTATGAGTAAATTGCATGTGTAAATTACTCACAAGTTTAATTTGCCTGTGTGAATAGCCCATAGAGTGTGACAAGGTAGAGGAGAACTTTGTGCCACGTACTTGATGCAGAGGCCATACAGAACAATATCATCTTCCTTTGCTGAAAGCTACCTGTGTAGCTGTATTGAGCCCATTGGTGCATTTAGCAGTGCTTGATTAGTGCACAGTGAATATCCACTCATTGCATACATTGCAATCACATACTGTGGCTTTCTCTATTCTAACATAATATTTTTTGTGCTCTCTTTCAGTCCTCTGTTTTTCTCAGGCTCCTGATGATGATCCTTCTATCTGTCTAAAGGATCAAAACATCTTCGACTAGTTCTACGGACACAATTTGATTGTACATAAGAATAAAATGGGTTGTGTTGTTCTTACTTGATACACACTCTTGATCATGTATTGTCACATGTGTGTATCACTTGTATGAGAACACTAAATACCTTTCTCACAATACACCCACTGCACCATCACATTGTTTTAAAGGTTTTTTTATATACTATTGAATAAATTGACCATTTGATGTATTTGTACATTGGTTGTGATATTTATGGTCTTGTGGCAACTGCTCTTTATGCATAAGCTTACCCAAGGCCCCAGGTGACACTCATGTTCTCTTTTCACAGTATCCAAAAGCTACCGGAAGGCATACTTAGCCTTGGCTCTGTAGGCAAATCTGCTTTCATTTAGACTCAAATGAGAATAGCAGACTTTGCTGTTTTGCTGAACATTGGTTCACTTGTTAAGATATTGTGTGTAGGTGTGAATCATCTTTAAAACTCAAAATTAGGCTCATCCTTTCATGCTAATGGTAGTTTAGTTAGGTAAAGAGATGAAAGTGGGGTTGGAGATTTCAATAGAAAATCATTTCCCCAATATCTTAAAATATTAACTATTGTTCATTTTAACGGTAAAGTGTGCCTCCAGTACTTTGTTGATCTTTATAATAGCTACTATTCACATTGTGTACACTAGGATAGGATTTTGATTTTTAAAATGAATAGTTAAAATACATCTCTGGTTTTCTAGTGTTCTTCAGTGTGCGTATCAATTGCGAATGAGGGTTTGCGTGATATCTCATAATATTGACCGTTACCTATAATGCATTCAATTGTATAGTGCTAACTGGGTTGTGTGGAGAATGCAATGCAACTAATTTTCTGTCTCGGATTGGCAGATTAACAAAGATCTTGGGGCCAGGGGATCTAGAATGTTTATTTCTGAGCTGTATTCTTGAACAATAATGTAGAAAACATATCAAAAGGGTTTGCTGTGTAAGTAATCAGGACATAGACACCATCCAGCCATAAAATAATAGAGATGCAGCTTTCAAGAAACTTTCAAGAGCCAGCATGCACGGTAGATGGAGTTTCACACCTCGCAGTAGAAACTCACATGATCAACTCAATTAAATGTACTGTCACTCTCAGAAATGGTACTTTGCAGATTCTAAATCTTTATATAGCACCCTTTGCAAAATAAAATGTCAGTAAATGCTTAGGGATGTTTAAAGTGAATTAAAGGGAAAAGGGGGTAGACTGAGTCACACCCATATCAGTGCAGCATGTTGTCATTCCCCAGTGATAAAGTACAAGCTCACATAAGTAATCAGAGAGTGTTTATTTTACAAAAGGCACCTAAAAAACTACCATCACTCATAAACAAGCCCAAGCAGTCCTTGCGCTAGGAGGAAGAAATAGAGAGAAGGCAGAAGAAGGGCCTACAGGAGGAGAGCACAAGGGGTCGAGGGCGGGGCAGGACCTTGATTGCTCTGTGTTTTAAAACTCTGATTAGACTCCTTGTACAGAAATGGAGAAACAATGAATGACTGACTTAGTGATTGAGTTAAGATTTACAAGTCCACCATTTACCCTTTCCAGAAGGAGTGGGGAGGCCAGTTGCGGGAAACAACCTTTACAACGCAACTTTTACAACGCACTACCATTACAACGAAACTTTTAAAACGCAACATCCATTTCAACGCATGCCATTACAACGCAACCATTACAACGCATGACACTACAACGCATACCACTACAACGCATGTCATTACAACACAGTCATTACAACGCATACCATTACAATGCATAGCATTACAACACATAGTACCCTGACACTATCCCACACTTACCCTACTGTTGCACCCCCTGGAGTTAGAATAGTAATTTTTACCCCTACACTATCCAACACTTACCCTACTGTTGCACCCCCTGGAGTTAGAATAGTAATTTTTACCCCTACACTATCCAACACTTACCCTACTGTTGCACCCCCTGGAGTTAGAATAGTAATTTTTAGCCCTACACTATCAAACACTTACCCTACTGTTGCACCCCCTGGAGTAAGAATAGTAATTTTTACCCCTACACTATCAAACACTTACCCTACTGTTGCACCCCCTGGAGTAAGAATAGTAATTTTTACCCCTACACTATCCAATACTTACCTTACATGCAATGTAATGTTATGCGTTGTAATGGTATGCGTTGTAAAGGTAGTATGCGTTGTAATGGAATGCGTTGTAAAGGTAGTTTTTAAAAATTTGTTGTAATGGCATGCGTTGTAATGGAATGCGTTGTAATGGATGTTGCGTTGTAAAAAATGCATTGTAAAGGTATGCGTTGTAAAAGTATGCGTTGTAATGTCAGACATACCCAGTTATACTGGCCCTAGATACAGATTCCAACAAAGTCCTTAGAAGTTCACGTTTTGAATTCTCTTCATATAGGGGTTCATCAGAATGATAGCCTGTCGTTCTTATACTACAGTTTGCTCTTCTCTCAGAGTTTCTCCCTTGCGCAGTGGACATGGTGGATTCTAGAATGTGGGCACGTCTTCTCAATCTAGAGATACCACATCATAACTCCACCCCTGACAGACATCTTATGGGACTATTATCTGTCCGGTCCAACCTGGAAAAGCATTCTGGAGTTTTCCAAGATGCTGAAATCATGCTTTGGCTTGCAAGTGCTCTGTTCGGCCTTTGGCACACCCCTTAATGCCAGGAAAGCTAGTTCCTTCACTCCAAGATTTCAAAGGAAGCCCTCGGTGTGTCTGGTTTCTGAGGTCTATGTGCTGAATTCATGAAAGAGAAAGATGGTGAAAAAATGGGACTGTCTTGGCAAATGCATGATGGCTAATCATGGTAAGTCACACAAAAGACAAGGCCACTCAGAGTTACTGAAAGGAAATCGCAGCAAACAATGGAGACGGAATATCATTACCACCAGAAAGACAAAAAAGGATGAAAATGAAAAAATTTATATAAAATATATCTTAAAAATATATTTAAAAACATATATTTCTATTAAATTTGAATCAAATATTACACACAACCATAGAAGTGAGCAACATTAAACATAGGCATAAAAAGGGGAGAACATTTATGGCTATATTACCATTCAACACACCTGCATATGCAAGGGAGTAGGAGAATCATCATTCCTGGCTCGACAACACACCTCAGTGTGTGAAACATGATCAAACAATCACACACAACCTGTCCACATAAAAATGCAGGGCATAGTTAACATGTTGGTGAATGTCTTTGTCACCCTGTCTGTCGGATTTACAAGCACTCTTACCTGTAGGTTGCTTGTTAGAAGATTTTACAGAGACGTTATGGACCAACTTCCCTTTGCTCTAAGTAACACCCAGTGATGTATGCTTAACACTAAGGTTATTAGGTCGAATTTAGGGAGGAGGGCCGGATATGGAACGCTACCTGTTCCTTCATTATCGACCTGCAAGGCAATAAGGAAAGAATATTATAATATCAACTCCCTATTTAACTGTTATTCTACACTAAGATTTGCACTCCTTTTTTAGTAAATACTCAAAGAGTATCCTACCTGCGACTTCTGAAATCTGGTGTTGCGTCCGTGTTGTCGTTGTGAAGTAAGATGATGATAATCTTCATGGTGGTTAAAGGGAATAGTCTTGTGGAGGAGATTGTATTTTCTACATGAAGATTTAAAGAGTTGAATAAGTTACTGATTTTTCTATACCCAAGAACTACTGGTTTAATACCATATATCTAAAACATTCTTTCTCCTGTGTCACTTACTCCTTTAACCCTCTTGATGTTGTTTCTTAACAACCTGTATTTTTCTTGAGTAGTAATAAATAGAAACAAACACATACTAAAGAATATCAAACAGATCAAGATACTATTGTTCTCTATAATGCGCTAAAACGTCCATCTGTTAAAGTCTTTATATCTTTTCTCTTCCAGGACCTAAAGGATTATTCATGCACAGTTTCAAATGAACGTCTGTGAATTATGCCAAGTAAGTGTCCTTTTGTAGTTGTGGCTTGCTTGTGTTGGGCGCCTGAATTAGGTTTAGAAAATGTTCACTTAGCTTTTTATTTGTTCTTCTGTTGCAGCTTCATGAAGGTTTTCTGAAAGTTCCAGCCGAATCCTGGGGCGTTGACTCGTCGATGAAACTCCAGAACCAACAGCTCAGGTGAGTCCCCGCCACAAATCGAGAATATTTACCGTGGACATATGGAATTTGTATATGCTCTGACTTTAACTCGATAAATCAACAAGAATATATAAACACATAGGTCAACATCACATTACACAATCGGTGTGCAGGATGCACGGGACAGGGGTGGGTTTCAAGGTGGGACAAGCTCCTTCAGGAGTACTGCACCACGCTACTTGATGGGAAAAAGGGTGTCATGACACTGTCCCTCATTTTGAGGAGCAATCACTAGATAGGGAAAGAAAGTATATGCAGGCAGAGCATCACCCAATTTGGTATGTCCATGAAAGGACTAGTGGCATGATAGAGTTTCTCTCTAGGAGTGATCCATGACGAGGCTCCAGATTGGTAACAGGAGTTCCCTTCACCTACAATTTGCTACTGGGCCATCCATGCACATGTCAAAATACTGGCACAACTCCACTTCCTGGCTTTTGGATTTTCCAGAAGACCATTGGAAACATGTTGGTATCTCATAGGCACTTTAATCTCAGTGCCTGTGCCAGATACTAAGATGCCTCACCAGGCAAGTGCACCAGTATATCAAAATTCCACCGTCACTGGTGATAAGGCAGTAGGTAGTAAGAGGGTTGTATACTGTGTGCTAGTTCCTCCAGGTCTTCAGTTCCATTAATTGTACACACATGACACCGCAAGACAACACACCACAAGGAACAGTATTTCTGCAACAGATATCGCAGGCCCTCCATCAATGTGAAAGCTGTCTATGGTGCCAGGGTTTGCTTTACTGATGTGTACGCCATCTTTCTTGGATCTACACACAACAACAACTTTATTTTGGAACAGCAGTCGGCTTTTTCATGAAAGTTGCCTGCTGGGGATTTTGGTGACATGGAGCTAGTACACTGGTTTACCTATCTCATACTTGCACACGTGACTAATGGGGAATTCCTTTACAAATGTATTCACTCTCCTCATCCAAAAACATCCAGGTTATTAACATTGATTACATGTGTGTATGGAATGTCTGCAGCTTTCTCATCTTAACAGTTGTAAAGTAAATATCACATATCTCTTTTGCAGGTGATGCTGGAAATGGTCTTTCTCTTCATCTCCTCACTTTTTTCCAATGTCCAACCATCCTGCCTCACCAAAGGAACAACAGAGTTCACACATTTAATATACAATGACTCAGTCATTTGGTCCAACCGAGATAATGGAGCTTCTTCTGTATGCTATCTGTTCTCTGTTTTTGTTTCTCATTTTGACTTTACAAGTTCTCTGGGAGGGAGATCACTAGTTGGCCATGGGGTGGCCTTTGTGTTTCATCCTTCTTAGAGCCAACATTCTGTGCTTCGACTGCAGTGAGCCAACATTCTGTGCTTCTACTACAAGGCCTCAAAGATGGGATTGTGCTAGATGCTTGATTTTTCTCTCAGACAACATGCCTTCCTCTGCCTGTGTATGGAATGGCAAAATGGGCTGTCTGTATGTCCTCAGGTGCTGCAAGAAAGGGAAATGGAACACTGATTCATTGATACTTTGATGTTAGAGTAGGTGTAGATGCAACAACAACATATGTACATTAACTTTAAGGCACAGAGGACACTAAAACAAAGACAGATGGGACAATACAGTGGTATATGTTGGTATATAAGGTATATGTTGCTAGTTATGTGCTCATAGAAATGAAATAGGGTAACATCTACTGTGCAAGTACCATAGATGCTTACGTCGTGGAAATATCCCTTCAGGTCAACTGCTCCTAAACAGTACCTGAAGGTGGCTGTGGACATGTGGTCAGTGATGCAGCAGCTAAAGAAGAACGTTAGATTTCTGATAGTGTGGCTGAATGTAACTGGAATTGGTGTGACAATATGTGGTGATCTAGATAAAGGTAAAAGAGGGGCTTAGCATCTTATTCCTTTTAATAAATTAACATTTGTTACGAATGAGAAATGTGGTAAACAAGATGCATAGAGATCTACATATTAATGTATGTACCCTGGTCACAGAGATCAGGCCTGGTAGCTGCTTACAGGATGTCCCCTCCTGTGGTGTGATGGATGTGGAATAGTGTGGACACTAGGGGACATTGAATAACTCAGCTGTGGAGACACATTTAATGATTCAGAAAATGTTTTCTGAAATGCAAAATGGGTTTAGAAATGGTTACCCATTTGGTGTTTGGATGGGTAGTATTTTTGGGTGTCCTTTGCAAATACCGAATCTGAACCCTATGTATTAATGGCTTCCAGCAGTAATTCTGATTGCAAACCATTGATAATTGTTAACTCCCAACTTGGAGTAGTAACTGATTTACAGAGGGAATGAAATGCAAAGGTAATTCCTCTTTGGGGATTGAGGCAGCAGCTTCAGGGGGAGTAGGCAGGATTCAGGGGACCACTGCCAACACTGACTGAAGGTTTTCAAAATGGAAATCTTTTGTTGTAAATCAGCCCTGTTTCCTTCAAGAAAATGAGGCTGCTTAAAACAGGTTTGCACGTTTGCAGTGAATTATAGGTATGATGGTCAGCTGGCCCTTGCAAGCCACCATCCATGTGATTGTAGCCAATCATAGGAGTTCCCAAATTGTGATCTACCCAACTTTTATTTATTAGGTAGGTATTTCTGCAACTCCCTATGATTCCATATCTTTGAACCAACCTATAAATATATATGGCAGTAAGTAAAATTCGATACAGGTTGAAAAAACTGGATCTAAATTTGAGGCCACCTTTTTGTGACCACCAATTTAGTACATTTGGCCACAGGATCTTTGTTCATAAAGGAGGTTAGCTGTTCGTGTGGGACGGGTGGTGTGTGTACCTATTTGTGAAGGACAAGAGTCAGCTGTTTTAGAGAAATTTGACATGAGTGGGGAGTTATAATTTAGCCAAGACATTGAGGTGTTTGTCTGGCCTGACATTAGGATTCCCTGGAACAGGAAAAACATATAGTAGAGCAAGTTGGATGGGGAAGTGGATGCATTCGTCGAGTGGGTTGAGCTAGAGGTGGATCTGGCTCCTACATAGATAGAGCCTTTTCAACTTGTGCCCTGAAAATTTCCTTCACCCATCTCCTCTTGTTCTGCCATTTCTTTTCAAGATTTCGCACTGTGTGTACCTCAACTCCCACTGGTCACTGAGTGAGCATGTTGCTGCTTTAACTGGGAGGCCAACATGCTACATGTAAAATGATGTAATGCAATGATATGTGTTACTAGATTGTATTTGGCCCATTAAGAGAACGCGTAGCTTCATGGATCTAATGAATTTATAATTCACTTCTAGATTTAATTATGACTGCATTAGAAGTGGCTCCAAGTTGACTTTTTCTTGGATGTAGACATGCTTGAACCAGAACTGTGCTTTTTATCATGCCTATTCCTGAAGCAAGGCTGATTGATCTGCAGATTCACCTTGTTGAGGGCTTTGTTTAGTGTTGACATAGGTACTAACAACAGATGTAGAAGTCATTGTGCATGAGTAACTGCAGATAGTTGCTAAGACAAGACAACCTGAGAGGAAGTTTCTCTCAGCACAGGTTTCCCTTTCTACAGAATCTGCCTAAGGGCAGAGCTTGATTTGCAAACAAATAAATCAATGAGGAGGGTCTGAAGATTTTCTTATTACCATGCCACTCTTATTATCAAAAGTACGGTTGTACTGTACCAAGACAACTTGTCTTCATTCTCTCTCATCCCACTTTATTCCCCCAATCTACACTTTCTGTCTCTTTAGTTCATTCTTACAGCTTCTTTTTCCCCAGATTTCTCCCTTGTTCATTGATGACTTTGAACCATGGTCTGATAATTAAAGTTAGCCCCAAAGATGAGTGCTTTTGACCATTACTAGAAAGTAGAGACACATGTTAAGCACTGTCTCAGGTGTTTGTTGTGTTTATGGTTCTCTACATGAGCTGTTAAAGCTTATCCAAACACATGCACATTTTCAAAATGGTTATGTAATATATTGGTATATTTAATATTGCCTTCTACAAGAGGAGGTATTCCTACATTTCTTCCCTCTTCCTGGACAGTGTGCAATCACAAATTGCAAATGTCAACAGTAACTGACTATGAATACCTCGGGCCACGTTCCACTAAAACTAAAAAATAAGGCTCCCACGAAATCTTTCAATAGTGACACTCGGGCCATATTCACAATGACTTACCTACGATTTATCTCCACCTTAACACATCAAAAGTGGAGATAGAACTAACACTCCATTCACAAGCTGGTGCAAACAGCAGACATCATCATTATTCCCGTGATAACTGCCCCAAAACCTAACACCACGGCGGACACCACCTACTAACCCTAATGAGATGCAGAGTAGGCATTCCCGTGCAAAAACACATGAAAAAACAACAACACCACTTTCACAACCAACTGACAGATCCGTGAAGCAAACCAAAAACAGGCAATAAGCTGCGGAAGCCACAGGTATTTAACACCTGCCTCAAGCAGGTGTAAAGACGGACAACTACCTGCAGTAGGCAATGGAGCCCTGCACACAGCCATACCCGAAGAACAGAAGACACCATGGAGCTACTCATCATGCAGCTCGGAGCCCCAACAGGGCCACAACACCAACCGCCACCACCCCCAGGACCCACCAAAAACGCACCACTCTCACAGACCTAATGCCCGAGAAAGTCCTTGCCCACTACAGGCTCAAAAGGACAACCATTCTCTGCATCATGACCCACATCGCCCACAGGCTGACGGTACCAACACAGGAGACAACCAACATCCCACCGCAGACAAAGCTGCTGGCTGTGCAGCACCTGTTGGCCTCTGGTACCTTCCCACCAACAACTGCCAGAGTCAGAGGAGTCTCACAGCCAGCCCTATTCAAGTTCATCACACATGTCCTGGATTCCATCCCCAGCTTCATACCCCAGTACCTTCAATCCCCCAACACTGCGCAGGAACAGCTGGAGGCAAAGCAAGGCTTCTACGCCATAGCCAAATTCCTGGCAGTGTTGGGGGCAATAGACTGCACACATGTCCCACTGGTGCCCCCTGCGGATACTGCACACCACTACCGCAACAGAAAGCACACATAATCCATCAATATGCAGGCAATAGTGGACCACCAGGGACTCTTCACCAATGTGGTCACCAACTACCCAAGCAGGGTGCATGATTCCTTCATCTTCCGACAGTACATCATCTACCAACGGTTCCAGGATGGCACATATGGAACGGGACTACTCGTTGGTAAGTGCCAAATCAACACACCACACACCTCAAAGCCCCCATCACACAATGCACAACTGTGGGAAGGCACATGTGACCCAACCACATTCAACATGTCAAACTACATGACCACCTACCAGACATGACCACACCACTCCATGGTCCTCCTGGGCTACCCCTGCAGCCAATACAGCCATTACATGGCACCACACAACAGCTGAATGCGTGGAGATGCGGAATGCAGCCATAACACATTTAAGGCACTGCTTTGCCCTCATGACCATACCCCAATCTCCCACAGGTCAGCGTCCCATGGCAGTGGGCCCATGTCGGCCGCTGTGCAACCGGCCACTAGCCCTGTACAATGCGAGTCCTCCGTCCTTGTAGTACTGACATTGCATTTCTGTGTGCCTGATGACTGTTGGTGTAGTTGCCAGCACCATCTACTCCCTGAGGGCTGGCTTACACTCACCCCACACACAGCCAGCACAGGCATCACTGGATTAGTGGGCCTGCCATCAAATCCTGCCGAACAAATTATTGACTCTTTTCTCCCTGCACTGTCACAGGTGATCAAGGATATGCACTCTGTCCTTGGATGATGACACCCCTTCGAGACTCGAACACACCCACCCAGAGGCAGTACAATGTGGCCCACATATGCACCAGGGACATCGTTGAACACACATTTGGCGTGTTGAAGTCACGTTTCAGGTACCTGGAAAGCACAGGTGGGAGGGTCCTGTTCTGCCCGGTCATTGTGTGCAAGATGATCATTGCCTGTTGTGTGTTGCATAACATCTGTGTTCGCACCTGGACCCAATGGATCCCAGTTCCAGAGGTACCAGACGATGATGGTGGGGATGGGGCAGGTGACCCACATCCCACTGCATTGACACTTACTTCTCATGAGCGTGTCACATTGTGACCGTCCATGGCAATCATGCAACAGTAGAAGATGTCCAACTGCACTGCATGTGTGATTAAAACATATTTGCAGGTTACAGGTTGTACTTGTCATGTTACATTTCCCTGCGATTTCAGATATGATTTGCCAGGTTGTGCACATTTGCGGAACCAGTTGTGTCTGTGTTCTATTGTGGAGGGTTTGCTGTTTGTACTGGGATGTTGTCAATGTCGAGGTGCACTTCTGCTTATGTGCGTATGCTGCACAGTGGGTGTGCCGCTCCTGCGGCTCTGATTTGTCTGCCACTGGTATCCTTCATGCAGTGTGCCTGTTGGCTCTGTTCTTCCACGGTGCTTGGATGTTGTGGTGTGCATGTTGTCCTCTGCAGTTGGCCATGGTGCATCCGTGGTACTCCGCTGTTGATGGATTTTGTTCTGTGACATTTTCCGTATGCTGTTCTTGTGCTTTTTCCCGCATTGAGCATGAGTATTGCTGCCCTTGTGCTGGTTGTCAGTGTTTTTTTATCGCGCTTTATCGTGTTGGGGTTTGTGTTTTTATCTCAGTTGAGGTGGTTGTATCGAGTGCATTGGTACAGGTTTTAGCAAACTATTGCATGCTACCGCCGCGTTGTGAATTCCACGTTGTCACAGGGTTATTTTCCCACGATGGGCTGCGATGATGAAAATTGCGTTACGTTACTCTTGCTGTAGTTATAACACGTTCTTGTGAATATACCCTCAGTGTGTATCTGTTGGAATTGAATCCAAGCTTACACACACTAAGGTGTTAATGAATATTCACAAAAAATCTTTGATTGAAAATCTCCGATTGAAAAACATTCTTCAATTACATTACCTTTTCTTGTACATTTTATCTATTCACATGTGCTGACATAAAAATCCATAATTTAAAAATGGACATAGTGCTCAAGGAGCATTGCGTACACATGTGAAAGCACGAATATTTTCAAATCAAGCTGTACAAAGCAAGTAATAATAGCTTTCCGTTTTCCTGTTACTACAAAAATAATTCTTATAGTCTGTCCTTGAAAACGTTCATAAGTCTCATCAAGATATATGTCATTTAATAATTAGCGTAAATGCACATTATGACTCAACTCAGAAAGAATGATCTGTAATTTGCAGGGCAGAGCTTCTGCGCAGTGGCGGCTCGCCGAGATTTATTAAAGAAATAAAACAATTTACCTTGCGCGTTCTGCCTCGCTGAGTTGGCGATGCAGAGCGTGCAAGGAAAATTGTCTTTTTTATTTAATTACTTACCTTACTTCTGCCTGTCCTATGTTGGACTCCACTACCCCCCCCACCCTGCCCCTCCCCCACCCCGTCTCAACGCCCTGCAGCACTCCCTCGGCGAGCCGCCACTGCTTCTGGGAGACAATCTCTGTGAATACGCCTAGAAGAGCTACTCACTCAGATGCTCCATCCCTTGTCACTTATGATGACCCACTGGAAGCTATAGTCCCTGCACGTGAGGTGTGGGCATGACAAATGTAACAACTCTTGAAAATATGACAATTCCTGAAAACATCTAAAATAGATTTATTTGACCAGTAAACGTCCTCAAATGTAATTAATTATATGACTAAGTTTAAGGCTAAACATAGACATACTGGCCTCTTGTGTACATCGCATATTTTGATTAATGGAGGATTTATGGATGAAAGAATTTAGTAAACATTTGTTGAATGTACTTTTTAAGGTGTTTTTTGGAAGAGTGGACAAATACAAACAATAACATCATTTGTATTTCATTATCATGGAAATATTTTTATTAAGTAACCTTTGAAAATGCTCAAATAAAAAAGAATTGTTCTAAATAAAGTTAAGGATATGTTGTCATAACTTCTTCAATTTAAAATATACAAGCAAATTATTTGATATTTGATATTTATGGGCATTTGTAAAGCGCAGGCGTTCGCTCCCAGGGGAGCATCATGGCGCTGGGCGAGTTGCGGAGGAATCAATGAAAAGAAAAGGAGAGTACCCTGCCTCAGGATAAATAGGCCCTAGTTAGAGGGTCCAAAGGATATACATGAAGGGGTGATTAACCTAGAGCTTGACACCAAACATCACAATTAAGTGGTCAAATTAAATAGGCTAAACAAATCATGATGAAAAATATATATTTTTATTATTTTTTTGTTTTCTGATCACACAGATAAAAAAGATTTTTTCATTATTTTAGTGTGTCAATAGTGCACATATACCATAGATAAAACAGACAATTATATAAGGACAATAGACATAGGGGAATTTGTCCTACCCAGTAACAGCCAAAATTATACAGACACCATATCATTCACACTCAATCCCCACTCTAACTAAGCGAGTATCATACATCATTCATTCTATCATTCAATTTTTCTACTCCTTGCGAATACAACACAACGATGGTTCCTGTGCTGAATATGTCAAGATGTTATTCCAGATAGATGGTTTTGACTACGGGTCCTGATGATCAGTAAGGGGTCTGTTTTGGAACCCATCGCTTTTGGGGGTGATGGGGTCCTCCAGGATTGTCAGCCTGTACTGGACACCCAGGTGCTGTGGTTCCTCTGTACTGCCCGTTTGCGAGTCCTTCTTGCGGATTAAAGATGCTAATGTCGTTGGTGTACCCCCGCCGATGCTACACCATTTACCGCCACTTCACCTCTTTAAACAGCAAGCATCGCTTTCCGCCTAGCAACCAGTCGATGGGTTCCAAAACAGACCCCTTACTGATCATCAGGACCCGTAGTCAAAACCATCTATCTGGAATAACATCTTGACATATTCAGCACAGGAACCATCGTTGTGTTGTATTCGCAAGGAGTAGAAAAATTGAATGATAGAATGAATGATGTATGATACTCGCTTAGTTAGAGTGGGGATTGAGTGTGAATGATATGGTGTCTGTATAATTTTGGCTGTTACTGGGTAGGACAAATTCCCCTATGTCTATTGTCCTTATATAATTGTCTGTTTTATCTATGGTATATGTGCACTATTGACACACTAAAATAATGAAAAAATCTTTTTTATCTGTGTGATCAGAAAACAAAAAAATAATAAAAATATATATTTTTCATCATGATTTGTTTAGCCTATTTAATTTGACCACTTAATTGTGATGTTTAGTGTCAAGCTCTAGGTTAATCACCCCTTCATGTATATCCTTTGGACCCTCTAACTAGGGCCTATTTATCCTGAGGCAGGGTACTCTCCTTTTCTTTTCATTGGTTTCTTCCCCCCTATCTCCTGCCATATCATTAAGCAATCCTCGGGGAACCCCCTTCTTTGTTTACTGAGTTGCGGAGGAATAACTGAGAAAGTGGGGTGAATGGAAAGAGAGAACTAAATGGCAGCCAAGACAGAGGAGTCTGGTAGTTTGTAGACCCATGTCTTGAGAAGTTTTCTGAAATTGTTCTCATTGTCAATGGCTCTAAGGTCGGCGGGTAAGGTGTTCCAGGCTTTAGCTGCCAGAACATTAAAGGATTTTCCTCCTCTGGTCTTATATTTAAATCTGGGAATTTGAACAAGGTTAGTCCCAGAGGATCTCAAGCAGCGCGAAGGGTTATAGCGCTTGAAACGGTTTACAAAGTAACGGGGTCCTGTGTTTTGCATGGTTTTGTGGACTGTGAGAAGCAGTTTGAAAAAGATTCTTTTGTGCAGTGGCATCCAGTGAAGTGAATTCAGGGCTGCAGATGCAGATGACCTTCTGGGGAGTTGTAAAACCAGTCGAGCTGCAGCATGTTGTAAGCTCTGCAACTTTCTGAGGGTAGATTTTTTCACTCCGGCCATAAGGCCGTTGCAGTAGTCAAGTCGGGAAAGTAAAAGGGATACCGCGACTGACTTTCTGGCTGCAATTGGGAGGAAATCAAAAAATTTCCTCAGGGATTTTATTAATCCAAAGCATCGACCGGCAGTGATCTTAACGTGGTCGTCAAAAGTAAGGGAAGAGTCAAATTGTACGCCCAGGTTTTTCGCTGATGTGACTGCACTAGGAGGGGCCTCGGATCCTGTGGGCCACCAATCTTTAGGGGAAAAAGAAGGATTCTTGCCTATTGGGATGATCTCTGTCTTTGCGCTATTGCATCTGAGATGATTAGTATTTAGCCATTCAAAGACATCAGAGAGGCAGTTTTTAAAGCGGAGCTCTGCGTCAGTACGCTGTTTGTCAATGGTGACGACCAATTGAGTGTCGTCAGCGTAGGACGTGACCAGGATCCCATGTGATTCTATCACAGCTAAGAGAGGTGCCATGTAGATATTAAAAAATAGGGGGCTCAATATGGACCCCTGGGGCACTCCAGATGTAATTGGCTTTTCGCAGGAAAGGTGTGGTCCTAGTGCCACAGTCTGGGACCTATTTGATAGGAATGATGAAATCCAGGCCAGGGCTGAGTCTGTCACGCCAATCTCTCGCATTCAATTGATTAGAATAACATGCGAGATGGTGTCGAATGCAGCTGTGAGGTCCAACAGGATGAGGACAGCTTGCTTGCCCTCATCCTGTAGGAATTTGATAGAATCAGCAAGCTCGATCAAAGCTGTTTCGGTGGAGTGACCGGAGCGGAAGCCCGATTGCTGTGGGTGCAAGATGTTATGGGCTTCTGTGAAGGTTTTAAGCTCCTCGTGCACTAGATGCTCCGTGACTTTGCCCAGAAAAGGAAGTAAGGAGATGGGCCGCATGTTAGTCAAGTCTGTGGATGGTTTGTTCTGTTTTTTCAACAGGGGTTTGACAGTAGCCTTCTTCCATTCGGCAGGTACAATTCCGGATTCAAGGGATTCATTAATGATTCCATTAATGTGAGGGTTGACTGTGTCAATCAGATGGTGAAGAATGATTGGGGGACAGGAATCCGTGGGTGCTCCTGATTTACAGGCCCGGATTGCCTTGCTTGTCTGTTGCAAGGATACTGGTTTAAAACTGGAGAGAAGAGGGTAGTTAACTGTAACTTGTACGATGGTCGTCGGGGGTGGAGGAAAATCTTTCTGAATGTTGACAATTTTATCAACGAAGTAGTCTGCAATTTGGTTGCAAAGACTCTCTGAGGGAGGTATATCGATAGTGAGAGCTTTCGGATGAGTGAAGGACTTGACTATGGTGAAGATGGTTTTTTGATTTTGGCGCGCTTCCATTATAAGATTAGTAAAATAGTCTTTTTTAGCTGCTTTAATGTCAGAGAGATATACTTTCCTCTGTTGGACATAGCGTGTTTTGGAGGTCGTGTCATATGTTTGTCTCCAGTGTCTTTCTAGTCTCCGACATTGGAGGTGGCTATCTGCCAGGGTCTTGGTGTACCATGGGGCATTGGGTTTTTTCTTCTTGGGTCCCTTTCCTTGGTTGTTTTTGGGTTCAGAGTTAACCGCAACTATTTGGTGCATCCAGGTGTGGAAGTTGCATGAGTCAACTTCGACATCTCCAGTTAGCGTGGGGGGTAAGGGCAGTGGTTTTGACTCAAGCTGTATACGTTCAGCCACCTTCTTCCAATTGACTGTGAAGGTGGCTTGGGTATATCTAGGGCTGAATAGGGTAGCAGTAGGTGTCTTGAGGTCAAAGGGGATGAAAAAGTGGTCAGTCCAGATTAGGGGCAATGGAGGGAAGGTGGAAAGGGTAGGAATATTAGAACAGATGCCATCAATGGTATGTCCAGCACTGTGGGTGGCCATATTGATATGTTGGAAGAGTCCAAAGATGTTCAAGGACTGTAGGAAGGAGATAGTGTGGGGGTCAGTGGATGATTCCATGTGTAAGTTCATATCGCCAAGGAGCATGAAATTAGGGTATTGTAACATGAGTGCGCCGAGGGCCTCGTCCAAGGAGTTGAGAAAAGAGGAGGGGTTGCCCGGAGGACGGTAGAGGAGTCCAGCCGAGAGGGAGAACGAGGCAGTGATTTTAATTGAGAAACCCAGGCTTTCAGCGTCTTTAAGGTGGTATAGGTCAAATGTGTGGCAAGGAAATGTATCCTTGATAATTAGTGCTATCCCACCGCCTCGACCTGAGGGTCTGTCCCTCCTAAAAATGGTGTAACCAGGGGGGAGGGCAATAGCAAGGTCAGGGTTGGAGGATTCATTGAGCCAACTTTCCGTGATAAACAAGGCATCAAGCTCTTGGTTTAATATTAAATCGTGCACATCTTGGCAGTGGCAGGCTAAAGACCTGGCATTCACCAGACCTCCCTTGAAAAGGGTAAGGCGGGTCTTTGGGGGGTCGTGGGTATCGGCGACGCCATTTGTGGGTATAAGGGGAGTCCATTCACAGCAAGGACATAACAGGGGGCTGGAGGAGGGGTCAATATGGGGGCAGGCGCGACCGTGGGGGGCGAGTGGAGGGCGTAGGGACAATAAATGATTGTTATCATACCTGATGGCGGGTTTTAGACCGACAGCGTGCCCTGCGCCCTGCGCGATCCGGTCGCGGACGGGCGCAGACGGGCTTGGCTTAGGCGCGGCTTCGGCGCGCATCCGGCGCGCCCGCTGCGCCAGCCCGCTGCGCCGTCTGGCCGGTTTACACATAATATAGGGAGAAAAGGGGGCGGGAGTATAGCGCGACTAGAGCGCTCTCCTTGCCTCCCTCAAGATGGCGCCCACCGTCGCCGGTATTGGAGGAAAGCGGCAATGCCGAAATGCGGAGTTTTTAAGTGTCAGCGGTGTCAGTGTGCCTAACAAAGTAATTCCCCTTAACTGCAGGCAAGTCCCCCAAATATAGAAGCAATAAAATGAGTAAGTTTTTAAAAGAGTACACAAAGGCTTTTTCGCCGTTTAAAATGAGCAATAATTCACCACAATTTGTCAGGAATCAAATGCAGCTCGCAGCCCCAGTTGCCTCACTGGGGAGAGCTACTGTAGGGCACCGAGCGCGGGGAAGACTCGAGTTAAGTATTCCAGGGGGGCGGGAGTATAGCGCGACTAGAGCGCTCTCCCTGCCTCCCTCAAGATGGCGCCCACCGTCGCCGGTATTGGAGGAAAGCGGCAATGCCGAAATGCGGAGTTTTTAAGTGTCAGCGGTGTCAGTGTGCCTAACAAAATAATTCCCCTTAACTGCAGGCAAGTCCCCCAAATATAGAAGCAATAAAATGAGTACGTTTTTAAAAGAGTACACAAAGGCTTTTTCGCCGTTTAAAATGAGCAATAATTCACCACAATTGGTCAGGAATCAAATGCAGCTCGCAGCCCCAGTTGCCTCACTGGGGAGAGCTACTGTAGGGCACCGAGCGCGGGGAAGACTCGAGTTAAGTATTCCAGGGGGGCGGGAGTATAGCGCGACTAGAGCGCTCTCCCTGCCTCCCTCAAGATGGCGCCCACCGTCGCCGGTATTGGAGGTATTATGTATTCTTTTATGATGCAGTTATATGAGGTTGCTCAGTAAATCACATCCACATGTTGTTTTTATGTGTAAATATTAACTCTCTACATTATACACTAAAGAACTGGGCTAATTTCCTAAGCAAACATTTTAATATTTATACAATAATAGTAAGTAATAACAATGAAAGAAGTCTACTTAACCAAATGGAGGCCATTTTATATTTAACACGGATAATAAAAGTACTACAAGGGCAACTGGGAATACAAATACTGAAATTGTGGTTCTAAATTGAACAATACAGATTAATACTATGGTCCAATTAAAATAAGGCTGTGTGTGGGTAGCACTTGATTTATTTTACTGTTTTACACGCTAAATGTAAGAACTTTGTTTTATTTAAACACGTTATTCCCTTACAGTATTGATATTCTTCAGTATGGCCCCTAAAATTTAGATATTCCTCCCAATTTACCAGCACTATATCTCAATAATGAATAAGAATAAGATGAAAGTTGAACCTACATTAACTCTACGGAATGCCCATTTCTTTCTCAGTGTAAGCCAAAATACCCGAAGCCCCTCAAAATATTTCATGAAAATCCAGTAAAGAAAAATCACTGACAATCCCAAAAATGGATAAGAGACCCAATGACACAAACTTAATTTAAACTTAGTGGTAGGGGCCGTACTATTCGTCGTAAAATAAACCTTTATTCAAATAATTTACAGCAAATTGTTCATTTATGTTTTTAACATTTTAAAATACTATTCCTATTATTTTAGAAATTATTTTTTACTGTTTTTAGAAAAATGGTTTGTGCAGAGAATTCTCAGTTTCCGTCCTCTGAAAAGCCATTGAAAACAGCGTGAATGTTTTTATTTTATTCCTAATGCACTTTACTCTATTATCATGTATTTATGATATTTTGTGTGTGATATGAATTAGATTAAACAACTTCATGTATCACTGGTTACCTGGGAAACAGTAAGCTACAGCAGATATCATAGCCTGTCCCACAAATACATACATGCATGGTAAATATGTAAACTATTTGCTGATATGTCATCTGTTTAGTTCTGCTTTAGTAATGCAGACAAAAGAGCCATGTTGCAGTGTTTGCAGAGCTCAGTATGTTTTGAGAGGCAATCAACCAAAGAGTACAAACAATCAGAAACAGGGAGGGCATTTCATTTATGAAAATGGCACAGTAATGGCAGGAAATTGATAATGTGCGTGAATAAATCACTTTGTAGTGTCACAACTCTGTTAGGCCGGCAATTGAAAACCCATTAAAGTAGGTGTTTGACTTGACACATCAATCCATATGCTGGTTTGTGTAATTCAAGACCTATTGCATAAGTAGCCTCATAACTGTCACTGAACAGAGCAGGCGGCTGTTTGTTTGGAAATAGATGCCTAGTTCGCAGTAGCTGTGCATTCTGCTTCCTGCTTTTTAAGTCAGCCATCTGGCGATATGTTACCGACAGCTAAAAGGATTTAGAAAGTCTTGAATACAAGTGAATTATCTGCATTTCTAGCAGAGCAATTTAATCAGCTCCTAACTGCTTTTAATTCTAAAACAGACACATTTTAAACATCCCACATTGCACTTAGATGTTTACAAGTGAGGATTTCTACAAAGATTAATAAAAATATAAATGTGAATTTGACATAGCCTCATGCGTAGTACATAGGATGAAATTAAGTGGATGTTTATCATAGCACTCAAATTAATTTCATATTTCACTATACTAATTCACCACTAATCCTTTATGGGTTCCAGAGTAGTGTGCTACTCGCCAAAAAAGCACTTCAACACCTCATCAGGGGTAGCAAGCGCTACATAAATGCAATTCCAATACAATACAATAGCTTTATGGCCTGTTGTTTTCAAGGCCTATTGAAGGTAACTCTTGTTGTCCTCTTCAAATGAGAAATAGCATCACTTCGCGACATCAAACAGCCATCACCGGAAAGAGAAGAGTCTAACCTTTTCATCCGTACTACCTGTACCTCTTTTGAATGAATTCCTACTTTTATTTTTTTGTATTTTTAGTACTGTGACTTACATTACCCCTCCCTAAAGCCCTCCTTACCCCTCACTAATGCCCTCCTTACTCTTCCCTAAACTCCTCTCATATTGTAATAAGTATTCCCCATTTTCTATCCACTCTCCCTGGTTCCTCCAACATTTTCTAAAAAAACATATTCTTACATGTGCTGTGCGGATATCTCTGCATAGAAAAAATTGGAGAGGCAGCAGTGGAGGTCTCTGCCTGTAGGTTGGTGAGTTGCATTTTGAGGTACATGCAGTTTGTGAATTGGATCCTAGGTGCTTACATTCTTCTGCTATAATTAGGTCACCACACTTTTGTGGTTTTGGCCCATTACCTGACTGTACAAAACAACAACATTATATTGTCAATATTGACAATGGAATTAGACAATGGAATTGACGGTGCTACCATTTTAACCACATCGCTGCTACAGGAATTTTCCTGCTGTGCTGCTCTTTTATGAACAGGGTGTGGTCGTGACGGAACCATTCCGTCATCAGCACAGCTCAACCGTGACTGATGACGGAATGGTTCCGTCACCAGCATCGAAGGGGTTAATATGGAAAGTGAATAAATGCTACTTGCTAAGTATTTTGTGTATTCACATAGAATTCAAAGTTTTGACTCACCTAAGTGAATTTAACATCTATTACTGTATCTAAATTAGAAGTTTGTTGTGCATTCTGGGTAATAAAAGATATATGGATATACACACACAACACAGCATCCTGGAGTCTACAGGGTGACTAGTTTGTAGAACGATCTGGGTTTTGTATGTTGTCTTGAATGTCTGATAACACTGGGCAAATAGCCTCCACTGAGTTCCTTCATGAGGTCAGCATTGACTGTGTTTATATACAGTGTAAAACATTTCCTCAACCTTATTAAAAGGTTTGAAAAATCTGAAAAAATAATTTGAGCATTAAGAAGATTGTGAACTATAAATGGTGTACTATTTATCATTCATTCACATGTCACTCAGAATCCAAATTGCACCCGTGGTCTAACCTTTTAAACAGAGACTTCACTGTTGGGTGTAGTTTTCTTCCAATTTATTATGTCCCTATAAAATGTGAAATAAGATAGATCCTCATAAGCATAATATTCCTTGTTCCAAAATCCAGCCCTCCCATCACCCACTGGTGATTTTTATGTTTTTATCATTGGTATGGTGCATAAGTGTGGACATTTCACAGTGGACCTGTATGTGCGGTTAGAGAGATGTCTGTGTGTAGAATGATATATGCAAATATTGCTCAGTATAGTAATATGTGCCCTACTCCTACCTTTATTATCTGTCTTTTGTTACCATACATCCCTATTTAAACAAGTATAATCTAAGCTCACAACTACTCTTTATGTCTCAGTCACACACAGAGGCATAAATATTGTGCATTCTCAAGGTAACTAACTTTCAAACATTACAAGCAAGAAGTTGGGCAACTAAAAATATAATTTTTATGGCCTGTCTGAAGGGGCATTATTTTCTGTCGCAAAAATCAGTCTAAATTTGTTAGTACATACGGTTTTGCGTCACATCATGTGGGTTGTAGCGTAGGAACATACATGTACCAGCCATGGAATGCCTCCTTGACACAAGCTAATATAAGGTAACACAAAGGCATTTTTTGCATAATTTTTTAACTACTTTCCAGCTCCAAACAACTTACTTTGTTATGAGCCCCAATGTACCCAAATATAGGCCTAGGTGACCTTTTACCTACATTCGTCCTATCTTGCTCTACATCACGTTTCTGGTCCTGACCTTTTACCTAGTCATTAGCCATATAAATATCTTGTGGTCTTCTTCAAAACTAGCCTCATTGAACATGTATGAGGATTCTTAGCATCATATCTTAATCCCCTGCCTAGGACATGCACAGCAGGATTACCATCTCCTGTATAATAACTCTGTACAAACGTTACTGCTGTCGTCATCCTTGAACGACAGACCCACAGTACCATTATTCATCTAAGTAGAGCCCCTGATGGTACTTTTCGGATATATAAAAAAACATATCTTCAGTCGGAAATCAGAGAAGCTTCCACGCTGGCACAATACGTTGAAATTCCTGCACGCTGAAACTCCAGCACGCAGTGGTCTGACATCCCTTGCGGGGTATCTATCAAGACCAAGACAGGATCCTTCATTCTTGCCCATCAGGTAATGGGCTTGGCTCTTTCGTAGAGGATTCTTGGCTTTACACCCACTTACATGCTGGATGCACTTAGGTACACTTAGATAGGGCTTGGATTGTTGGAGTATGTTTGATTACTGCCATGTATCGATATGCCTGCATATATTTACTGTTTTAGCACCATGGTAGAATTCTACATTTTATTTACTCTGTTGGTGCTTGTAATCTTATATATCTGTTTCTGTCTAATGATTGTCACAGCAAACATGTTTTATGCTAGAATGATCCCTAGTCAACAAATAAAAAAGCTCACTTTCGACATGATCACACACAGGGTGAATGATACTTTATTTGATTTAAAAAATCATAAAAGGGTGGACTTACCACCATGCAAGCGGCATTTACATCATAAAAACAACACAAAATCAACTTTAAATCAAGTTAAAAATTAATATAATATACAAAAGTAGCGGGTAAAGTTCTAAAAGGAAAAGAATAAAAGGAATGATGTGAGTTCTTGCTGGGGACACGTTAATTTTGACTCATGATGAAAGGGGAAAAAATAAAAAGTATAGAAGAATAATGGTAGTTCAAACAAGAGGCTCGTTATTTTTAACTCATAATACAAAAAGAACACCATTTGGAGAAGAGGGGAAGAGAGTGGACATGATCCCACACTTTCTACTGTAACCCTCTGAAGCAATTCCCTCTGTTGTGTTTGTACTACTAACTTGTTAAATTTCCCAAGCGAATCTTCTTCATTTATTGCCCCATTGCAATACTCTCTCAAAATCACAACGCATGGAAAGGGGCGACCATTCGGTCCCCCCGAACGTATGGCGGAGTACCACGATCCCCCCGGGAAGCCATCTTGGGCGGGAGGCGAGTCTCGGCTGGTATGCCCGAAGCGGCGTAGCCGGGCGCGCCTTTTTCCCGCCCTGGAGTGGGCTGGCCTAGACACTGACGCGGACGGGCCACGCCCTCGGGGCAGGCCGGGGCGGGTTTACGCCCGCCCTGAAGACGGATAAAAGGAGCAACAAGCCAAGGAAGCATCCTCTTGTTCCTGTGCTCTGAAGCTGCACCACCTCGTTGCACGTGAGCTCGAGACGGAACAAAGAGCCAATTTTGAGCGTTGTAATCTTTCTTGTTTGTTTTGCAGATACTCTGTCGGAGAATGCCTAAGAAGGCGGGAAAGCGAATGACTACCGACCAGATGCTGCGTGTTCTCATGAAGGAGGTGACCGACCTAAAGAAGCGAATGGCGGATAAAGACGAGGAAGGGGGGCCGAAACGTCCTCTGGCAGGAGCAGCTCCAGGAGGAAAAGGCAAGAGGCCCAGAAGGGGAGCAGCTGGGGGAGACGTCCCGGTTCCCTGTACCCCACTCGAAGCACCCACTCCTGTGCCGGAGGAAGGGAATCCGATTCCCGTGGTGGTCACCCCCGTGTCCGACGAGGATATGCCGCCCGAGCTGGCAGCACAATTAGCAGCGTGGTTGGGTAAAGGTAGCAAGGGCGCCACGGCTGACGACGCGCAGGTGTTGATGAAGCAGCTGCGTGAAACAAGGGAAGCGACGAAGGCACCATCGCCGGCTGCGGCAGTAGAGAAACCACCTGGGACAGGTCCAGTCGCAGATACAGCTTCCGGTTCAGGTAAGCGGCCATTGCCGATTGCGAGGGATGAGTCGGCACCCTCTCGGAGGGAAAAGTTGGGTCAACATGTCCCTCTGGCTATCAAAGAGAAGATATGGGCAGGGGAGTATATAAACATCTTCTTGTTGCTTACCGATCATTATGAGATGGAGCATGTTAAGAGCCAGAAGGAGCTCATGCATCCGAGTGTTTGGCGCGCAAAGATGGCCGCCTTTAAGGTAAATGAAAACATTGGCAATTGGGGCAAAGCATGGGGGGTTTTTACATCCATCTTGGGTGAACGTAGGCCCGAATTGCTGCCCGAATTGCCGATTTATCAGTCACGGATCATGGGGTATTCTGTATCACACGAGGGCAATCATTGGTTCTGTTACGATAATATTTTCAGAAAAGCGAAAGAGCATGATAAAAACTTAACTTGGGATTGTTATGATTCTGTGTCCTGGTCCAAAATGGAGGATACTGGTATGTTGAAGTTGCCATTGGTAGGGAGTAACGTTGGTGAATCCTCCCGCCAATACGCGGGGACGCCCTTTCGATCAGGTACAAGTAACGACAATCACTCGAGGCCAAGCGGCAACGCAGGTAAAAGGGGGGTTTGTTGGAACTTTAACAGGGGAAAATGTACTAGGCCCCAGGGGTCATGCAAATTTAGGCACGAATGTGGTGGGTGTGGGCAATCATCCCATCCTGAGTCCATGTGCAGAGCCAAAACGGGTGATAACGGGGGTAGAGGAGGCGCCAAACAGGTCTGACATAGTCCGAGGGGCGCCTTTACCTACCCCGATTGATACCATGGCAATGATTCCCTGGCTCAGCGAATACCCGGATCACGCTTCCGCTGGGGTGTTGCGGAACGGGTTTTCATATGGTTTCCGCATCCCAGTGGGGGAGTTTCAGGGTATAGCAAAATGTAAAAACCAGATATCGGTCTTACAGCATACGACCGTGGTACAGGTAAAGATCGGGAAAGAGGTGGCTCGAGGTCGAGTCGCCGGTCCATTTAATGTGCCACCAGTTGCTAACTTTGTTTGTTCCCCTTTAGGGGTGGTCCCCAAGAAGGACCCGGGTGAGTTTCGGCTGATACATAATTTATCAGCCCCGCGTGGTCTTTCCGTAAACGATGCGATAGACCCGGAAGTGTGTTCGGTGCGGTACGCATCCTTCGATGAGGCCGTAGCCATATTGAATCGCCTGGGGCCCGGTGCGCTGATGGCAAAATCTGATATCGAGTCAGCGTTCCGGTTGCTCCCGGTACATCCAGACGATCAGCGTCTCCTTGGTTTCATGTTTCAGGGTCACTATTACATGGATAGGTGTATGCCGATGGGGTGCTCTATATCTTGTGCCTATTTCGAAAAGTTCAGTTGCTTCCTGCAATGGGTCTTCACAAAGAAGACGGGGTTTCAACATGTTATGCATTATCTCGATGACTTTTTGTTTCTGGGGGCAGCCGGGGATCCGGAATGCGGACAGGCTTTGACTGCATTTTGTGTCTTGATGAATCAGTTTGGCGTGCCATTGGCACCAGGTAAGACTGTGGGTCCCTCGACTTGCCTCGAGTTTCTGGGGATCGAGCTCGATTCCGAAGAAGGTTGTTTTCGTTTACCAGGTGACAAAGTGTTAAGATTCAGGGCATCCCTGCAAATGTGTATAAGTGAGTCTAAGGTTAAGCTACATCAATTACAGCAATTGGTGGGACAGTTGAATTTTGCCCTAAGAGTTATACCGATGGCCCGCCCCTTTTCTCGCTCGATCGCTCAAGCCATGGTCGGCCTGAAGGAGGGTCATCATCGCACAAGGCTCTCGGCAGAGGTTCGCCAGGACATGCGCATTTGGTTGGCATTTCTGGCGGATTTCAATGGTCGAGTTGTCTGGAACAAACCGGCCGTGTCCTCTGAGGAGCTGGGGCTGTGGACAGATTCGGCAGGGAGCATTGGTTTTGGTGCCATATTCGGCACTCAGTGGTCGGCACAAAAATGGCCGTCATGGTGGCATGATAGTGGACTGACAAGTAACATTGCTTTCCTAGAACTTTTCCCCATTCTGGTGGCCCTGAGAACTTGGCCCGAGGGGTTCAGAGATCACTCTGTGGTATTCTGGTCTGATAACATGACCGTGGTTGAGTGTATCAACAGCCAGGCAGCACGATGCAAATGGATTCTGAGATTGCTCAAGGAAATCGTATTACTGTGTATGCAATTGAATGTACTATTTAAGGCAAGACATGTCCCGGGGGTGATGAACCAGGCGGCTGATGCGCTTTCTCGTTTTCGTATGCAGGCCTTCTGGGGTTTTCTGCCCACAGCGGACCCGGTGGCGGCACCCTTTCCCGAAGCTCTCTGGTCTCTCGGTGCCCCGAACTTCGTGACCTCGTGGGAGAGAGTTTAGCACCCAGGACGAGGAAGGCATATGAAGGGGCGTTCCGTTCCTATTGGGCCTTTTTGGGGGCGGCTAGAGGGGAGCTTTGGGGCCAGGAGGAGTTGGTAGTGAAATTCCTGCTGTCTTTACATCAGGCAGGCAAATCAGTGGCTACGGCCCAGAGACATCGGGCCGCCATTTCCTTTGTGGCTAGGGCTCATGGGATCCAGGACCCGACAGCGTCTTTCGTTGTGCAAAAAGCGCTATGTGGGTGGCAACGCCTTGAGGGTCGCAGAGTAGATGAAAGGCGCCCGATAGGTTTGGATAGGTTGGCCCTGTTATTATCCAGACTCCCTGCAACGTGTTCATCCCAGTATGAAACAGTGTTATTCCGAGCCGCTTTTACGCTGGCATTCCATGGGGCTATGCGGGTAAGCGAACTAGTGGCGAGGAACAAGCAGGACGTGATGGGGGGACTGTGCCAAGAGCACGTTCAGATCAGAGGGGAGACAATGACTGTCTCGTTTGTCAGGTCCAAGACCGATCAGGGGGCGATGGGTGATTGCATAATCATACAAAGGATTCCCGGGTCCTCCATGTGCCCGGTGAGTTGTGTAGAGGAATATTTAGCACAAAGGGTGGCATCATGGGGGGGGACCTTGTTGAGACACGCTGACGCCACCCCACTGACGAGGTTTCAGTTTCAGCGGGTGCTTGCGATGTCGATTACTGCTGCGGGCTTGAACCCGGGCGAGTTTGGGACCCATTCCTTTCGGATAGGGGCTGCTACAGAGGCTACAGCCAGGGGTCTGAATGTTGAACAAGTTAAACGTGTGGGGCGTTGGTCCTCCAATTGTTATAAAAGGTATGTGCGGTTGCACATGTTGTGAAGCTGTAACGATGTACTCACGCTTCTTGTTTTTGTTTGGTTTCAGTTGCGCAAGCCTACGAGGCGGGGCGGACTATGCAGTCGACCCAACACCGGGCCAGCGGTCAGACTTCACCAGCTGTGAAAAAGGAGGTGTGGGTCGTGGGCCACTCATACGTGAGGCGTGCCGCGGACGTATTCAAAGCAGGTGACATGATTCACGTGGCTGGGGAATACGGGTACAGTGTGTCCTTCTACGGAAAGGGCGGACTCTGTATTGACCAGTTTCAACCATTTTTTGAGGGTTTGCTAGGGCGGACGAGGTCACCGCCGTCTATAGTCATAGTACATCTTGGGGGCAATGATTTGGTCACCACTGGTAGACGACTTCTTCTTGAGGCGATGCTTTCCACTGTAAGTTGGTTGGCGAGGAGAGTTCCAGGGTGCACGATTGCATGGTCCCATATGATCCCACGAAAAGTATGGCGGGGGGCTATTTCTGTTTCTGCTCTGAATCATTCAGTGAGGAAAATTAATAACAAAGTGAGTAGATTGTTCCATTCCAATACACTGCATTCTATTTCGCATGGTTGTATTACTGGTGACAGTATGTATTTGGGGGATGGTGTTCATTTGTCCCGGGTGGGGAACGAGTTACTCATAGGAGACTGTATAGCTTGGCTAAGGACTTTAAGACATGACCTTTAGGTAGGAGTGTTGTGGGGGGTCCGGATAGCCGGTCAACTATCCGGCCTGTGGCGGTAAGGTCATGATCGGTGAGCACTAATTGGAAGATCCCTATGAGTGGGCGTCACCCATTACGGATGGGAGCGCTCGAGGGAGGTGGCCATTGGCCCCTCAACGGGGAAGGCGGTCCCTTCTAAGGATGGGCCGCCGAAAGGAAAGGAAAGGCGGTCAAGGCCCCTTCCTGGGTAGGAGGGGCTACAGCCCCCTCCTGGAGAATTTCCCGGGGCCAGGACATCTGCGACGGCAGATGTGGTAAGTTGTGTGGGGTTTGGGGGGGGGTCTACGCTACCTTCTAGATTCCTCACACGAGTCCTCGGACGACCTTTAAGTGGCGTCGAGTTTATTGGGGCCCCCGTCAAGTCAAGGGAAATTGGTAGTTGCACTCGAGGTACACCTCTGTGCGGTCGCCCTCACAAGTGAGGGGGATATTTCTGGTTAGGGATCTTGACACCGGTTACGACCTTGCCGTTGGCCCTTAAACGTTAGGATGTACAATTTCAAAATTTCAAGTTAAATGTTTTGTAGGATGTTAGTTCGGCTAGGAGAACCTTTGTATTAGAGAATATGTTAAGGTTAGCCAAACATCGCAATGTGGTAATGAAATTGTACATAATATGAAACTGTTATTTTAATGTTTTAATTTTGTTTCATATTTTAATAAATACGGCCGGGAGGGTCACTCCCTCCCTTCTTCCAAAAGTTCAGAACTGTTTCCGGTTTCCCATCCTTGGGGATTGTGTTGAGAGGGGGTGGCGGGTATCTCAGCCATATGGAAAGGGGCGACCATTCGGTCCCCCCGAACGTATGGCGGAGTACCACGATCCCCCCGGGAAGCCATCTTGGGCGGGAGGCGAGTCTCGGCTGGTATGCCCGAAGCGGCGTAGCCGGGGCGCGCCTTTTTCCCGCCCTGGAGTGGGCTGGCCTAGACACTGACGCGGACGGGCCACGCCCTCGGGGCAGGCCGGGGCGGGTTTACGCCCGCCCTGAAGACGGATAAAAGGAGCAACAAGCCAAGGAAGCATCCTCTTGTTCCTGTGCTCTGAAGCTGCACCACCTCGCTGCACGTGAGCTCGAGACGGAACGAAGAGCCAATTTTGACCCACCCACCAGCCCCTGAGGACAGCAAGTGGTTTTGAATAAAGTTTGATGTGGTAACTCTTTTGTTTGCAGGTTCGGATTATTATCGGGATAACTTTGAATATGCAATAAAGAAATGGTCAATTTGTGGTATGTTTTGCAAATAAAGTAATCCGGCTCTAGTGTTGATCAGTGCATGCTTTTAATAAAGTTGTTGTTTTAACTGTCTTTTAAGTAAATTAGTCATTTAGTTTAGAACTGTCGTATTTATTTTGGTCGGGCGGTAAGGTCATGATCGGTGAGCACCAATTGGAAGATCCCTATGAGTGGGCGTCACCCATTACGGATGGGAGCGCTCGAGGGAGGTGGCCATTGGCCCCTCAACGGGGAAGGCGGTCCCTTCTAAGGATGGGCCGCCGAAAGGAAAGAAAAGGCGGTCAAGGCCCCTTCCTGGGTAGGAGGGGCTACAGCCCCCTCCTGGAGAATTTCCCGGGGCCAGGACATCTGCGACGGCAGATGTGGTAAGTTGTGTGGGGTTTGGGGGGGGGTCTACGCTACCTTCTAGATTCCTCACACGAGTCCTCGGACGACCTTTAAGTGGCGTCGAGTTTATTGGGGCCCCCGTCAAGTCAAGGGAAATTGGTAGTTGCACTCGAGGTACACCTCTGTGCGGTCGCCCCTCACAAGTGAGGGGGATATTTCTGGTTAGGGATCTTGACACCGGTTACGACCTTGCCGTTGGCCCTTAAACGTTAGGATGTACAATTTCAAAATTTCAAGTTAAATGTTTTGTAGGATGTTAGTTCGGCTAGGAGAACCTTTGTATTAGAGAATATGTTAAGGTTAGCCAAACATCGCAATGTGGTAATGAAATTGTACATAATATGAAACTGTTATTTTAATGTTTTAATTTTGTTTCATATTTTAATAAATACGGCCGGGAGGGTCACTCCCTCCCGTCTTCCAAAAGTTCAGAACTGTTTCCGGTTTCCCATCCTTGGGGATTGTGTTGAGAGGGGGTGGCGGGTATCTCAGCCATATTATCTTTAACAAGTAATTGGAACAATCAATTGTCTTTAACATGTTTAATAAGTTAAACATATAACAGTTTAAATGAATACTCTAGTAAATAGTTATCTACTTGGGAAACCATGGGTTAGCTTTACTCTCACCCATTGAAGCAAAAAATATTAAGCACCGGCTTATGGCCTATCTGTACTTAAAATATGCTGCCCCCAAAATAGGTTTTAACAGGTTTAATAGCCAGAGCTTAATTCTCCAATACATTAAACCATTTTCAGGATCTCTAAACACACAGGAATTAAGA
Organism: Lissotriton vulgaris; assembly: GCF_964263255.1. Lineage (NCBI taxonomy): Eukaryota > Metazoa > Chordata > Amphibia > Caudata > Salamandridae > Lissotriton > Lissotriton vulgaris. The sequence continues at coordinate 1,638,774,350 of NC_141695.1, forward strand.
AATAAAACACGTTCCATCTACATTTTCATCTATATTTGAACAATATAAATTCCATATGAACTGGTGTCTTCATTGTATTGTGATCTTTCACATCATACTGATTTAGTACCTCCAACTTCACAATACATGCATGATTTTTGTTGAAAACAATGTAGCAATTATTTGTTCACTCAAACAGCTTCCTTTGCAAAAACACAACTTTCTCGTCCTTTCAGAAACATATTTCACACCATTTAGCATAATACTCTGCCTTGCCAAAGAACAAACACAAGAGTTTCTTGGTCTTTGGGCATTGTGACTTCTCTGCTGTTTAAACCAATTACATATTTTGTATCTTACCTTCTGTAAGTAGTGTATGCCATAAATTCATAACATCATGTACCAGTGATATTTAGTGATTCCAATTGCCAATCCTGTCTATACCAATGCTGGTTAAATTCTTAAGGATACATCATCACAGTGAATCCTTGGCCAATAACAGTACATGATCCAAAAAAGAATTCACCTTTCATACTCCTGAAAATAATTTCAGCATTGTTTTTGGGAAGATCGCTAAAGCAAATGCAAGCCCAAAGGGCATTTTAACAAACATATATAAACCTTCAGGAATGAAAAAAGAGGTAACATGACACAATCATGTGGTAACTCAATTGGAATGTATGCATTGGATACATTTAATGCAATTTATCATTCGGTCACTTATGTTTTTCATTGTTGGCTAGTCCACCCTTACAGGGTTATTTATATTCTTAAAATGTACACATATTATTATCTTGTTATCCGGTTTTGCAGCGATCATAATTAGAGTCAACCATTCAGGTCACTCAACAGGTTTTAGAATTCAAGATTCCTTCAAGTGATTCAATACCTCTTGCAGTACTGGTCTCATAGACAGTGGCACATTCATACGTTATGATACATGTTGAGACACAGATTCCTTCACAACTATCTTGTGACAATATACACTATCTCATCATGTCAGTTTTAGAACCGTATAATACTAATATCTGATTAGGATCATGGGGATCCAAAAATACTGCAAAATGTCCTTTGCACATTCCACGCTAAATGTTTTTACACCTATTCAATGCTTGAAAAACTCTGTGCACCGGGCATAGTGTTAAGGATACACCAAGTAGCGCTTACACCATAGAATTGGAATCTATTCATAAAGCAAAAGACTTCATATTTTATAAAAATATTTTTTTTATTCAATTTTTCATTTTCCTTTTTATATTATTGTTGCATGATAAATTGATCTATATTCTTCACAATAAATTATTTCGTTTTCTATAAAAAACATACATGCTTATATTATACAATTTAACCAAAAAAAAACAGTTTATATCTCTATTTTTCCCTATCTAATCAGAAACCACAGATAACCAATTGGTATGATAAAGCCTAAGGAACATAGGTGTCTTCAGTTATAACTTAATTTTTTCTATGAAAATAGTACAAATGTCGTACTGCATTGATGAACAAGGAGTCTATGGTTTTTTTCATCTTCAGTACATTAGAGACAAATCTCAAGTATTGACTTATTTACACCATATATCCATCCAAATTTGGCAAGACACTGGTTAGAGATGTTAAGTTTCACCAACGCGTTTCGGCGGTAGCCTTCCTCAGGGTGTTCCCACCAATGGTTAACAGCACTCTTCCAGTCTATAACTTCATCACATTCTGTTCGAATCCTGTAACTTGTCAGCAATAAGAGTTCTAGACTATCCAATGATATTTTTCAATTGTGCGATTCCTTCAGATTTGAGAGATGAAAAATTAAACGGGTCAATAATTGCGAGTCCATGATTTATTCAACAGAGCAAGCTTATCTAAATGATTTTCTTCAATAAGCGACGTCTATTCTCGAGATTCAATATAAGGGTAGATAAAATGTTCTTACGAATCTTGTAAATGTGGTAGTGGGTCAAGCTTGTCTAATCAATTGCCTTCAATAAGCAACGCCTATTTTCAAAGTTCAGCATGAGAATCGATAAAATGTTCTTTAGGTTCTTGCAAATATTGTAGCATGTCTCTAGATATCACGGTTGTCTCAGCATATTAAACGATGGACTCCAAATTTTTATCTCTACACACGTTACGACACACGTTTTTCGAGTTGATTCATGATGACACCTCCATAGTGGGTGCTGCTAAGTCGAACGTGTGCAGGACCGACACACGTTCGGCTTATCAGCACCCACTATGGAGGTAATAAATCCCTTTTACAACATTCTTGTTGCAAAAGGTAAAATCGATGCAATACTCGAAGGGGAGGTAGAGGGATATTTAAGATAAAGTAAGACATATATATAGGTCAAAGAAAAGATACAAAAAGGGGAAAGAGTAAGAGGAGGTTAGATAAATAGCAGTAGAGAGACAGATACGATTTTACAGTGAGAGATAAAAGCAATATAGATAGATACAGTGAGAAACATTCTTCAGACTGTCACAATCACATTACCATGGGTGGCCTTGGAAGGTGGGGCCCTAAGCACCTGCCCAATTTGCCATTGTATTCAAACAATTTTGGCTTTGGTGAACAGGTATGTTTCCAGTCTGCCTTATATTTAGCCTCACCAGAGAGCTCATTTTCTTTTTGGTACCAAGGTAACAAAATCTTACTCTACAATGTAGCTTGTCTTTTTTCAGCTGAAAAATAAAAAATGATGGATGTATTGCTTAAATTAATCTCAGCCAATAGTAATTACTGGGTCTGCACTCTACTCAATATTTTTTGCCTACTATGCCACTCTACACAGAGACCAGACACAGAGTCTCGCTTAGAAAAGCAATCAAGCATTGTCAAATCCAATGGCACTAGCCCATATCGGGTATTGGCTTTGTCGTTGTACAGAGGCGATCTCAGGGCCGGACTGGGAACAGAAATGGGCCCTGGCAAACTGCTCAGCAAGCCTCCCCTGGGGTGAGGAAGAGTGCAGCCGAGCAGTCTGCGAGGGCCTGGTGCGGGCGATTTTGTTACAGGGGGCCGATATTGCCGACCCCCAGTAACAAAAACACCTCCCCAAAGGCCTAAAACCGGCCCCCACCATAGCGGCCTACCGGGGAAACACCCGGTGCCCGCTATGGTCAGTCCGGCCCTGGGCGATCTACTGTACAGCAAGTGCAGCTGAAAGTTAAAAAATAGCACTTTGACATTGCCAGAGCTGACTATGTCATAACACTTTTCAAAAATTGCTGCCGGGGGGGTAATACATAAGGCAGGTGGGAACAAAAGCGCTATGTCGAATCTAGTGGTGTCCATGTCATTTTGGTTTGTTTTTGTTAAGTGAGTAGGGGGCAGCAAGGACAACAGAGAGGTCAGATAGGTGGTAGGCAAAGCAGCAAGGGTTACAACGGATAGATGCAGGTCGGGCAAGCAACACAGGCAACAACAGGAAGAGCGAGGGAGGGCATGTAAGCAACACAGACAACAGTGAATGGAGGGGGGAGGAGACAGACAGCGGAGGGTGGAGAAGTACACAAGGGAGTCAGCCAAAAAAGATATATTGGTAGAGGACATAAGCACAAAGGAAAAAATATATGCCTTTAGCAATGAGTAGTGGAAGAACACAGGTAACACATCCAGGCTCCAAAGGAAGGATAAACACATGAAGAAGAATGAAGCCTGCAGCAGCTGTCCAATAAGAGGCAGGCAGATGAGAGTGACAATAAAGCAAAGCTTTGGAAAGCAATGGGTGATCTAGAAACCCACTGACTGAAAACAAACGGTCTCGAAGAGACAGAGCATGTACTGTCTATCTGAGATCTAAAAAATTAAGGATTGAATTATTTTCAGCCACTGGTAATTATTTGGCTGCATTGCAGTGCATAATTTGTTTGCGCACCATCCCACTAAAAGAAGTTACCAGCACAGGCAAATGAGTGTTGGTCCTGCTCCAATAGCAATAGTGTAGCCTGACCTGTCAGTCCAGGTTTCATCCAGATGGGAACATAAGCAAGCCTAGTTTGGGTTTGACCTTTCTGGGCCTCTCAGTGACACCACTTGGGGTTGCGTGTGTTCTTGTTTGGAGCTGGCTGGCAGATCGGTCTGAACTATTCACATTGGACCTAGGCTGATTGTCTCTGTCACAATGGGTGAAAATGATGGACAGGAACAGGACCCAGTGATTACCAATGGATGGGACACATTCAAGCATTCCTTCAATCACCTTGTTGTTTACTGGAAAGCAAATTGTGACGTTGACAACAACCAATTTGAGACCCACAAGCAAAGTCTTGCCAATACTACCTACCTATTCACTGAAGGAAATTTAAGAAATATCGTAATTCCTTTTCTCCCAACAAATGTTGTAGATCAGTAGAAGAAATTAAATGTATTTAAAGATCTGTCTTTGAATTGAGCAACACAATCTGGATACAATTGTGTACACAGTATAGTAGGAAACAATTATTAATTTGCTGTATGTGTACACAGAAATCCGCTCGCACCAACTTCCTCTGTCAGTGGCACTTCCTGTGAAGATTAAACACATATGTAGGTCTGCTGGGTGTTTGCAGAGATGAACATTACTTACGTAATGCAAAATCTTAATCATATGCTAGGCATTACAGCATGCAAAACAAATCAGTTAAAAAGAAATACAAATCTGAAAAAACAAAATGTAATATTCACTTTGGATTGGAAAAATATTCATCCCTTCCACAGAATGATTGAACGCTGCTCTAAATAGGTCAGTAGAAAAAAAAGCTCTGTTATAACAAATGGAGAATAATACATAGGAAATTTAGAGCCAACATGAAGTAGAACATCGGGGCCACGTTCTGGAGAGAACCTTTGATTATGTGGGCTAATGAAGCCGCCAGGCGGCTCAGAGAAGTCGGACTCTTTTCCAGATCCCAGGCGAGTCTTTCTGCCACATTTGTTAGAATTCATCAAAGAGAAGAGCGAGCCTGATTACTATCGACCGCTCGGCAATCTCCATCACCCCCTTGTTATGGATGATGGGGGAGCCTGACTGCTTGGTCTGATTGACGAGAAGTTCACGAGGTTAAACCTTTTTTATTATTATGTTCTTGGAAGTTTTTTTTTCTTTTCAAATGTAACCATTTAAGAATTAGTTACTTTGAAATGCCAGTCATGTGCAGCACTCTTCTGGCAGCCTCACGAAAAAGAGCTTCCCTTATATATCTATCATCACCAGCGTAGCGTGGTCTGTCAGCGCCCGCGGCAAGGCAAGTATCCTTCCATTTTTCTTTTAAAATCTTGCGCCCCCATATTAATTTTTGCATCCCTAAGAATTTTGTGCGATGCAGTGCGCGCAACAAAATTCGTTTTATTTATTTATATGTTTACTTACCTGTATTTGGCCGTATTCCGTACTTTACTAACCCCACCCTGTCCCTCCCCCGCCCCATGTCACCGCCGAACAGCACTCCCACCACCGACCGCTACTGTTTAGGACAAGAATGCATAAGAGGTCATGTTATATTTCCCATTGCTCCTCAACCACTGCGTAGCAGTTGAAAAGAGGGGCAGAAGATGTTGTGGGCCATTCATAATATAAATTTATAGATGGGTAAAAAGTGAACTACGGGGATGTTTTTCACCTCAGGGTTCTGAGTGACATTATAGACAACTTGAACTTCAAACTCATCTATTTGACGTCACTCATAACCCCTTGGTGAAAAAACTTTCCAGTAAATCACATTCACCCATCTATAATTCTATATGTAATTCTATATGTAATGTATGGCTCTCATGACAGCCTCAATCATTTACTTCAGTTTCTGAATCTAATAATCCACTGTTATGACTTAGCAATAGTTGATAACAAAACTGGTTACCCACTGTTGTGATGTCATAAACCTTTCAGGCAATGCTAACAGGCCTCCCTGGGAACCTGTCAGCGCAGCTTTGCTTTTCTGCTTTTATTGAAACCACAAAGAACATCTGCAGGAGAGGGAGGGAAGGCAGGGAAGGTGGTGGAGATCGGTCAAGGATGGCAGACAAGGCGTTTGTTTAACCTTTAGAACAGGTATACATAACGAGTAATTAACTGCTATGACAAAGCAGCAGTTGATAACAAAACCTGCTGTTCACTGTTGCCATGTCATAGAGTTCTTCCAGGCCAGGCTAACAACTCTGTGAGCCTAAAAGTGCGGTGCTGCATATGACCGAAAGCTGAAAACCCAGCTTGAGGAGGGGAAAGAAGGCAAGGAAGCTGGTGGGGTTGGTTAAGTAGGGCAGGTAAGTTATTTTTTCCACATTTCATGGCAGGGAGGAGAGGTCATGTTATGTATGGTTCCCCCATTTCTCCTTTTGCTTTGCTCTGGTTGTCTATTTGATGTCACTCAGAACATCCCTGTAACTCACAGATACCCATCTATAATTTTATATATTGCAAAAGGGTGCAGTGTTCACTCAATGGACCAAACAGCAAAGATTTTTCTGTGAGGAGGGTTCACTTACTCTGGGCTTAGTCTTGGCCAACTGAGTTTCTAGAAGTAATTCCTACGTATTCATCGAAGAACGCTTCACAAATTGGTACTCTGGAGATGTTTTCTGTACACGCATATTAGCCGTTTGGTTGATTGATTGCCTTGTAGAAGCATTGTCTCTAATCCACTCCCTCAATCAACTCATTCACTGATTTTGATGTTGCTACAGTGCACAGGCACTGACTACACATCCTTCTGACTTCTAGGGTGAGGAACGTTTCCTTGCTTGTCTACACTAAATCAGGAAATAGAGTACAGAACTGTTAACACAAGTAATCCCATTTTGCAAAATATTGTGCACCTAATTTCTAAGAGGGAAAGTATTTGCTGTGGGCTCTAGAAATGCATAAGACATTAAATGGCCACACATGCATAAATAAATACACATGATTGTGAAAGCAGATGTTTGCACATGGATCGGAATTTAGCCCTAAACTCATAATGAGGGCCTAGATGTCTTAATTGGGGAGTTAGAATTACCCTTGGCAATAAAATTGTCCTGATCATGAGGATTGAATTGGAATGACTTCAACTAGAGGAGCTTAGATCTGCTCTGTAAAGCACTGCGCTCCATGTTATAAAAGTTCTGAATTGCCAACGGTATATATGCTTAAAGCAAAGCCCTTGCTGCATACATCGTCAGTCATCTATTCATTAGAAAACACTTGATGCCGAAAGCATCTGGAAAAGGTGGGTAACCCATTGAGATATAAGATGTAGGGATGTGCCCATTTCCATCCTACTGGAAGCATTGCTGTCCTAACCTACGCTTTTTGTGACTATTATCATCTGTTCTCACCCAATATGCATATAAACATATCAATTTATTTAATTGTCAAAACTCAGGTTATCATGAGCAGACGATTATCTCCTAACTTAACAAATCTTATGCAATAAATACATGTGTGACTAGTCTTTTAATTCTATTTGCTGATGAGCACTTGTGAGGCAATTAAAAACAGGAAGAAAAGACCAAACTTGCACCTAAAGTGTTAACATCATGACATAATAGTTTGGTGAACAGCACAGGTAAAACAAGGGGCACTTTGACTTGAAAACTGAATTTCTGCTTGAACTTCGAGCAGTTGATTTGACGTCACGTGATTTAGCTCCCATTCATCCCATAATGTTCTTTGGCATAGCCAGTGTCTCGTGCGCTGTTTTTTTTAATGTTAGAACTGTATATTAATAGAGTGAGAAATTGATCAAAAAAATCCCGCCAGTAGGTTAAAACCTTTGATAAAACGTTCTTTAGTTTTGCTTGCTTAGGCTAAACCTTCACAACCTGTAGTTCTAGAGCAACATGGCTCTCTTCATGTCCTACAATGTGATGTGCAGGAGGATCGGTTCTTTTGTTTTAATGGGGTAAGTAAGAGGCATCATCTCGCTTTTTTCCCCACTTGCTTCCCCACCCTACGTGTAAATAGGAATTTAAGTTTTGCGTTTTATATGTGACCCAACCCCCCCTCCCTTGGGGATCCCTCCCTTACTGCTACTAGAGGTAAAATTCAATACCTCTGGTTTTTGGGCTCTCTCTCTAGATCCAGTGATTTTCATTTGGATGTACTCTTTATCTGATTTATTAGGGCATTTGTCTCTTCCGGGTCCTTAAAATTGAACATTTTATTGTTCCACATCACTTTTAGGGTGGCGGGGAAAGGTAGGTTTGCTGTAGCACCCACATTTCTTAATTCCTGCATCAATTTCCTTAACTCCCAATGTTTGTCCTGAGTGATGTGAGAAATGTCTGACCTAACGGGAAATGTCCATCCAGCTTTCTTGTACATTCCTGCTTTTAGCCCTCCTGCCAGGATTTTTTATTTAAGCACATGTAACTTAAAATTTACTAGGATCCTTCTTGGATTTTTCTTCCTGGGTCTTTTCAAGAAAGGATCCCGATGTACTCTTTGTATATCATCCTCAAGAAGCTGTTTATCAATATCAGGATGTAATTCTGTGAGAAGATCGATTATGAAAGATATTTTGTCCGCTCCCTCTGCATCTTCTGGTATATTTAAAAACCTGATGTTATTCCTCCATACGTTGTTCTCTAAACTTTCCTGTTACTCCTTCAAGATTTTGTCGCTGCTTTTTAGCATCTGGATTTCACATGCGTTTTTATCTACTTGCTTTGTGAGGTCCTCCATAGATAACTTCATAGCCCCTACCCTTTCTGAGATAACATTCATTCTGGTTTCTAGAGTCTCACAGACCGTTTGTATTTTCAATTGATTATTTTCAGAAACAGCAAATTGGTCTCTTATTTCTGTGAGGAGGGTCGTTAATAACCCCTCCATAGAGGTGAGAGCCCCTGTATTGCATGCTGTATTTAGTAGCCTTAATGGCACTAGCTCCTCGGCTGCTAGACTATCACTTTGTGTCCTCATTTATTATTCATAGTCAAAGGGTTTTATGTAACCTTTGGTGTTCTCTTTTAAGTGACAAGCAATGTCAGGGAATTCAATGCGTTCCAGGTCTGATATGACTAAGAATGAAAAAGTGAAAAATATGAGAATGATGTCCTAGAATGTTAATGGGTTAAGGGTTTCCTCTAGAAGAAAGATAATATTAGAGTATTTAAGATTATCTGAGTGTAATGTTTTTTTTGTTCAAGAATCACATTTGCTTATAGAGGTTTGGGCAGCAGTTCTAAAACATCAAAAATGGATCGAACACTGTATTTGTACAACTCAATCATGTACAGTGAAAGGGGTCACCATTTTATTAAAAAAATCTGTCCAAGCTTTGCTAGGGGAGTGTACGGTTGACCCATTGGGTAGGTGGGCGATTGCTAGGGTTAAGAATAATGGTATATGGTCAATTCTCATAGGTTACTATGGGCCGAACCTAGACGATCTAGCTACTCTGTATACTCTACTGCTTCATTTATCTAAAACAAATGATCGTATTATATTAGGGGGCGACTTTAATTTGGTTTTTGATCCGAGTCAAGACTCCACCTCGCATAGAGTAGCGGTTAACACACAAAAAATGAGAACTGCCTTGAGGCAATTAATATCAGATATTGAGCTTGTGGATATATGGAGAGAGATGGTCCCCAAGTCTAGGGCATCTGGTGGGAAATTCACTTTTTATAATAAAAAGTGTGGACATCGCTCCAGAATTAATTTTTTTTAGTTGACATGGCCACAAGTAGAAATACCATCTCTGTTAGCCACGTTCCGGAACATATGTCAAATCACTCTGCAGTTAGCTACGGAAGTTGGCTCCCCTTCTCGGAGGTGGACTATTAATCAATCACTACTATTAGAAAATGAAGTAATTGACAAACTAAAAGTAGAAACTAAAGAGTTTTTTTATTTTAATCTTCACTCAGCTCCACCGCAAGTAATATGGGATACATATAAGGCCTATTTGAGAGGCACTTTAACAGCCATATCAATTTCCCAGTCCAAGAAGGAGGTGCAATAGGAGACCAGAAAGCTAGAAGGTGATATACATAAACTTTAGGAACACTTAGAGCAAGATCAGGGGAACCCTAATATTTTAAGAGAATTAGTAACTGCGAAACACAAGCTCTCTGACTTTCTAGAAATAATAGTTTTAAAAAAGTGGGATGCCAGCAAGCTAGCTCACTATGAATATGGAGAGGGGTGCAGCAAGATTCTTGCTTGGAAAACAAAAGTCGATCAGATAAGAAACTGGATAAGGGACCTCCACTGTTTAAACACCGGTAATATTATTTCGGACGATTCTGAAATTGAGGAGGCCTTTGTCCAATTTTGTTTAGATGTATATACCGATGAGATAATACCTGAGGAAGATAGCATGGAAGAATTCCTGTCAGACCTAGCTCTCCCCTCGCTTCAGCGAAATGAAAAAGACTAAACCCTTCCATATCTAGGGAGGAAGCTATTCAAACGATCAGTTCCCTAAAAAAGGGGAAAGCCACTTGCCCTGACTCCATTCCCAATGAGCTGTACATCATTTTAAAAGAAGAACTTTTCTTTTTCAATTGTTTAATTCATCTTTTATAGAAGGTCACAGCCCTCCGAGTCATGGGAGGAAGCCACTATAACAATTCTATTACAACAAAATAAAAATCCAAGACTCTGTGAGTCCTAGAGGCCCATCTCACTTTTGAATTGCGATCATAAAATATATACTCAGATCATCACTAAATGTTTAGATAAATTAATAGGCCCTTTAATGCACCCAGATCAGAAAGGGTTCATGATAGGGAGGCAGCTTAGTGAACTGACACACGATTTAATTGTGGCGAAAGATATGGTTCAGACCTATAAGATCCCTTTAGCAGTAATGACATTTGAGGCTGCTAAAGCGTTTGATCGGGTTAATTGGTCTTTTCTGTTCAAAATAATTCAACGTTTTAATTTAGGTGAAACTTTTTTGACTGCAATTAAAGCTATTTACAAAAACCCCACCGCTAAAATCCTCATCAATGGGAAATTAACTAGGTCAATACAAATAAGTAGGGGCACTAGACAGGGTAGCCCCCTGTCTCCTTTACTTTTTTACATCTATATTGAACCCTCTAGCTTATAAATTGAGAGCTTGCCAGAATATTATTCCCTTTATTTGTGATGGATGGGAGAAAAAAATAGGCCTATATGCAGATTATCTTATATACTGGCAATCTAGAAAGATCGTCTCCAGACATATGGTCTGAATTAGAGAGCTTTGGAAAGGTTTCCGGGTACCTTATCAATCAACAAAAAACTGAATTAATGAAATGGAATACCAATTTTAGGAGTATCCACACAAATAAGAAAATTAGATATCTTGGTATCCAGATAGTTCAAAATATTGATACAATAGCACTGGTTAACTTTGAAAAAGTAACAAAAAAAGTTAGTTCACAGCTTCAATCATGAGGGGGACTTACACTTTCGTTGCTGGGCTTGTCAAATTTATTGAAAATGTCAATTTTGCGAAAAGATACGTTTCTGTTTAATACTATCCCTCTAGACTTCCCAAAAATGTGGTTCAAAAAGGTGCAGGAGCTCTATTCAAGCTTTATCTGTGGAAATAAAAACCTAGGAATAGCTTTAAAGAAACTTAGAAAGAAAAAAGCTTACGGAGGTATAGCAACCCCAGACTTATATCTATACTTCCGGGCCTTCTAATGAAAACATTTTTGACAACTGTTGATGGAAAGCTCAGCTTTTTCCCCACTTTACAAAGCCCTCACAACTGAGTTCACTCAACAAGCAGGGTGTTTTCTTTTAAAATGTGGGCACCCAAAATATTTTAAGAAGGTCAAATTGAAGATTTTGTTAACAGCTATGAAGCTTTGGTCTCAGGTGAGACACCTTCTAAAAATTCTGTATTACAATGAGGTAGCACCAATCTGGGAGTCCCCGGGTACGCCGCCGTGTATGAAAGATGCCCTCGCAGCTCCTCTCCGCACCTGTGGCATTATAACATGGGGGCAATTGATTGTTGATGCTGAACTTATCTTGTGGACTCATTTTTCGGCGATATGTGAGAACTCGGTTTCGAAGTTTAAATATTATCAGCTGTCAAGCTGGGCAAGGTCTATAAACAAAGAGCTAAAAGGGAAGTTGGACTTGGCTTCGAAGAAATGCTCTCGCCAAACAAAGTCAAAAGAAGTGGTAGAGTGGTATTGGCTATTAGTCCAGAATGGAGAAGAGATCTAGGCCTCATTTACCGAGATTTGGAAGAAGGACCTGCCGGATGCAGACCTCGAAAATATAGGGCAATTATCTATGTCTTTTTTATGGTCATGCGTAAATTCCGCACCATTAAAAAAGAACCACCTCTCCACAGTACACAAAGCCTACTGGACACCTCAGAAAATATCGAAAATGGGGAGTCAAGAGATCAAGAAGTGTCCAAAATGTGGAGAAGACAAGGCAAACAAGGTACATATGTTCTGGAGCTGCCCGGTAGTACACTCTTATAGGCAGAAAGTGGGTAAGACCATTTTAGATATTATGGGGCTTGAACAAAAATTAACAACTGTGTCTATAATTTTTGGGACACTACCGAAGGATTTAGACGGCGGTCTTTTAACAAAAAAACACGGTGCACTCTTCTTCACCCTGACTCCTTTAGCCCGTAGAGAGCTTTGTATTAAATGGATTTTACCCTGCCCCCCTAAAGAAGAAGAATGGATTCATTCCATTCAGAGGGTATCAGCTTTGCACCAATCTGGTAAACAGCTGAAAAAAACTACATTTTGGGAAATTTGGGATAAGTGGGTGGAGACGAGCTCTTCCTCTTAGAAAAATATGGGGCATATTACCAAGCAATAGCGATAATTATCGCTATTGCTTGGTTAGAGACAAAAATTTACCGCTGAGCTGCGGCGATTTTTACCGCAAATAAACCTTGGTATTACCAAGGTTTATCGCAAATGCGATAAAAATCGCCGCAATGCATGAATATCGCTGAAAAGTCAGCAATATTCATGAATTACCGAGCTAATGCTCTTAGCCATGTTATCCACCTCCCATTGGATAACATGGCTAAGAACTGCTCAGGGCAGGTGTTAGCTTTTGGAGATATTCGAGCTTAGCGCGAATATCTCCAAAAGTTGGTAATAGGAGATAGCGATGTTAGCGACTGTTTTCAGTCTCTAACATCTTGGCACACCCACTTTGCATGTCATTAGTGATAAATATCACTGACATGCAAAGTGGGGCCAAAGATGGTCGCTATCTCCTACTAGCTGTCGCTAACTGGTGTTAGCGACAGCTAGGTAATAGGGAGATAATTTTATCTCCGCTTTCTTGGCTTTTAAAGCCACAAAAGCGGAGATAAACCCCCTTGATAATATGCCCCTAAGTTATTAGCTTTTGGTTTTCCCGTTGTTTTCTCTATCTTTTATCTTTGCTTTCTTGGTCAGATGATTAAGAACATGCTCTATATGGAGCCCTATGATGGGCTGTCATCACTCCAAAAAAGAACCAAGACCAGGGGTTGGAATCCACACAATGAAGCCGAAGGTGTGGTTCCGGAGATACTTGATATCTATCTCACCCCTGTGGAGTGACCAGGACACTATAAATCACTTTGACCATTTGAGATGGACGAAAGACTACCTTCTTGAATTCAGAGCATATTGTGGATAGATGAGGACTAAAAAAAGAGAGGCATCATCTCAACGGATGTCCACTGAAGTCTCCCTCTTTTGGCACTTGTTTCCAAGACCAGTGGCCTGTCAAAAGCTGAAGGATTTTTGGTTTTGAGTTTGGACAGGAGCACAGTGACACTCTCCCCAGTGGTCTATAATGATTTCTAAAATGAGGCCAACATTTCCTGCTGAAGTTCCTGATACCAGCAAGCAACTGTCATCTTATTGTGGGAGAACGGTCAAGCACAAGGGAAGAGGAGACATCCAGGGCCAGATTCACAAAGGGCTTCTGCATTCGTGGCAGAGGCCCCTCAGTTGTGGCGGAGTCTCCGCACTCAGGGTGGAATCTCCTAAATGAAAATTCTCATTGCTGAGATTCCGCCCTGAGTGTAGAGACTCCCCTACAACTGCGGGGCCTCTGTTATGAGTGCGGAGGCCCTTAGTGAATCAGGTCTTATGTGTCCTTTGGATAAACCTCCCTGCCTCTGCTTTTCCGCTCTTTGTAAAAAAGCCTGCACTGATATTTGCCAGTGCCACTGACATCTCTTCTGGCATCCTGGCCTTGATGTTAGGTCAGCAAGCATGTTGCCATATCATGGCCAGCCTTCAGCCAAGAATGTCATTAGACAAGGCAGTTCCCTGCCCAGCAAGCAGGGACTCCAACAACTCAACTTGACACAGGTATTATTTCTACTGTCACGCTACATTGCCTTGACCAGACAGCTAAGTCTAAGCCAATCAAAGTTGGTTAGTAATTTGAGGTTTTATGGAATTTGCAATTTTTGCATACAGAGAAAATTTCCAATATGAATTAAAGGATTATGAAAATGCTAGCGGAAACTATATCCTGACTGGGATGTTATGGCAATTTGAAAAATATGTTGCAAGGACCATTCTGCATGATTGAAAGTGAACCATACCAGATATTACTGAAAAAGTAGAAGTGTGCCTCCAATCCTTGTAAAGTGGACCTCAAATCTTACAAAATGATAACCAATAAGCATGGCCTAACCAGCTTTAAAAAGGCTTAGTTAAAGTGGGCTGTGCTATTCTACCTGTTAAGAATGCTTGAAAATTAAAGGTACATTGTGATTTTTAAAGTGCTTTGACTGGTAAAAATGTAGACAATTAGGTAAGATTGTAATACAGATTTAAAGAGGTCATAAGTATTGTCCCCAAAGAGTTTTCAGAATATTTAGGCCTTCCATATGAGTTGCACAATACTGGCAGAGAGCAAATTCAGCACATGTTATTACCATTACCATGTGGTAACTCCCAACAGTACTAGTAACCATAATTATATCCATTGGAATGGGGAATGTTAGAACAGGGGGTCTCTAATTGGCTGAGGTAGGTACCTTAGTCCAAATAGGGACCCTTGATTCTAGTCAGGAGGGACACACTTTTAGATAACCCCTGCTCACCCCCTGGTAGCTTGGCACGAGCAGCCAGGCTTATCTAAGGCAATTTGTAAAGTATTTGCTACCACACTCCCAGTACCACAGTGATCATGCCACAAATGGACACCACACTGGTTTTATAAAAATAGCAGTATCTTTATCAAAAGGAATATGATGAGACCAAACGATAGAAACCCAACATATGCATATTCGTAAGATTTCTCTTTGCCGTTTATTAGGCCAACAATCACTTGTAGGTTCTTGCGGTAATAATGAGCAGTTCACGATGATCTAAAGCAGTCGCAATGATATGCAGTTTGTAATGTAGTAATAAGACGGTCCTTAATGCATGTAAAAATGCAGTTCGTAACGCAGGAATAATGCAGGTCGTAATGCAAGAATAATGCGGTTAGTAATGCAAGAATAAGGCGGTTCGTAATGCAAGAATTAGGCAGTTCGTAATGTAAGAATCAGGCAGTTCGTAGTGCAAGAATAATGTGGTTCGTAATGCAAGAATCATGCTGTTCGTAATGCAAGAATAATGCTATAAGCCAATCTTTAGGTCAACTTGAGCACCACTAGGCCCAACAACAGAGACAGCGGTTGTAAACTTAAATGGTAGGCCCCGGTACTGCTGGGCAGGCATGGGCCGCTCGGGGACTCAGCTCGTCTAACGCTGTGCAGCGGGAGAGAGATCGGAGCACTCCTCTTGCATGCCTCCCCAGGCCACACACGCTTGCAGCTCCCGACTGGAGTCCAAGCCTTACCTGGGGAAGCGCTGCCTCGCTCTCTCTCTCTCCCCACTCGTCAGACGTCCTACCGGGCGATCCCGATCACTTTGCAGCTCCGTTGCTAGGCGACGCTGTAGCCGGACTGGTTACGGTGCTGCCTTCTCCTTCATTGGCGATCTTGGGCAGATTCCTCTTGGCGAACAACGATCACGATCCCTTTCACCTTGCAGCTTTCTTAGCTTCAAGAAATCCTTAGCACGTTGTGGCTCGGGCCGGCGGCAGCTATCCTTACTCACAGCCTCAGTTACGATTTCGGCTCGGGCCACAAATAGCAATGCAGCAGCGTCGACGATGTTTCACACTGCAGGGGCACTGCGGTTACAGGGCACCTTGTAAACAGCACCACAGACCACACAGCACTTCAAGAAATCCTAGAACACATTGCGGCTCAGGCCGGCGGCAGCGATCCTTACTCACAGCCTCAGTTACGATGATGGCAAGGGCCACAAACAGCAATGCAGCAGCTTGGACAATGTTTGACTCTGCGGGGGCAATGCAGTCTCGGGGCACCTCGTAAACGGCACCACAGACCACACATCAGTCTCAGGCATGCACAAGCACACACCATGCGTCACTGAGACATGGTTGGAAACTTTGATGTTCCCGAGTTTCCACAACAGGGGACTAGCACTCCTTGGGCCCTTGGAGACAAGTTACTTCAGGTCAGAGCACACAGCAAAGTCCCTTGTCCTCTCCTTAGTCCAATAGGCAAACTGCAGGGCAGCCCCAGAACACACAGCAAGGGCAGTCCTTCTCTTCAGTCTCTTCAGCTGTTCTTCTTTGGCAGAGGTTCCTCTTGATCACACAGTAGTTTCAATCCTTGTTCAGGCTTGAGTTCAGTCTTGAGTTCAGGGGTTTCTGCTCTCACATTTATACCCCTAAATGCCTTTGAGGTCTTTGTGTTCAGGGGGTTTTGAGCCCGGTCCAAACCAGACCTGCGTGTCTTCCTGCCAGTGTACACCTTCTTTCTTTGATAGTCAGGGTCTGGGCCCCAGACGCTCCACATGAGGTGGAGCCATTCTTTTGTGGCAGCAGCACAGCCCTCTTCACATCAAAGGGGCTACTCCTCCCACCACACCAAATGCAGGCCAGCCTGTTGCTGTTCCACCTACTCCTTCCTGGTGTCAGGACACTTCCCAGACCCTGTCACATCCAAACCCAGACAGTCAGTACACAACCAGGCAGAGGCACCCAGGATGGTTAGGACAAGAAACCAGCCCCTTCTAAAAGCGTGGTTTCTAAACACACTATTTAAAAAACATCTTCACAAAAAGATGAGTTATTAAAGTCTGAGTTCAGGCACACTAAACTCCATCTCTTCATCTTAAGCCTATGGGAAGATATGCTGGAAACAATACAATCCAATCCAATACAAAGCATTCGCCATTCTATCCTATGGGCAAGATGGCCATGCAACAGTGAACAGCAAATTTGACAGTATTTCACTGTCAGGACATGGTACACACCTTTATATATGTACTACCTTTCAAATACACTGCACCCTGCCTAGGGGGGTACCTTGGGCCTACTATAGAGGTGTCTGATTTGCATAAAAAGGGAAGGGTAATGCTTGGCAAGTGGGTGCACTTATCAGGACAACAAGGCAGTTAACAAACTGCACAGGTACTGCAATGGCAGGCCTGGGATCTCTGTTAGGTCTACTTGTGCGGGTGGCACAATTAGTGCTGCAGGCCCACTAATAGCATTTGCATTACCAGCCCTGGCACACATAGTGCACCTTACTAGGGTCTTTAATAATAAGAGAAATATACCATTTATGGAAAACCACTTACCATAACACTTTATACAGGGAGCACTTGCACTTTGACACTGATCAGCAGCGGCAAAGTCCCCAAAGCATCTACGCCAGCAAAACAAAATCCATCACAGCATCAAAAATAGAGGCGTTAGAGGCAAAAAGTCAGGGGTAACCACGCCAAGAAATGCCAGGTCTAACTGGGATTAAATGTGCAAAATTATAGAACGAAGATTGAGTGTGTCTACCCATTGAATTGAAAAGAAACACAGGTTACTTGCTGTCTTGGTTTTATTCATTAATTTTTCCTTAGTGATTAAACACGTCATTGTGTACTTTTGCATCATATAGCTTTATAGAAAAGTCCCATTCCTTTACGCATTTTACATTGTTGGTAAATCGTTCACAGCTGGCATTTGTCTTGCCCCCTGCAGCTCTGTATTGCCTAGGGCTCCTTCAAGGCTCATAAAATACTGGCTTGTTCTGTGAAATTCAACTAAAGGAAATAATGCAAGTCCTCTCAAAACCCCGACGATTTTACAGAACAAACTACTGTAGGAACTAACCAGTATTTTACTTTTTGGCTGTTTGCGATATACCAGCGATGTAAAATGCATAATGGAATGGGATTTTTCTGTAAAGCTACATGAATATGAATAATCTTTGTTTCTCCTCAAATCAATGGGTACACACACTCATTCTTCGTTCTCCTATTTGACTGGTAAGAGGAATCGTAGGTCCAAATATCAAGAGTGTACTGCCCCCAACAACTGGGTATTCTTCAACAGGAAATGAGTGTTGGACGTTGATGCATTTTCTAATAATTGTGCAAATGTGTTAGCTGGTTAAATTAGGCCCACTGTTCCTGTAGTTGGAAAAGTTGAGTATAGGAGCAATGGGCTAATTGTCATCAGTCCGACTTCTGATCAGAAACTTATAGGTATATAGTGAAATCTCTGTTATTAAAATTTGACCAATAAAAAATGTTTTTGTGCCTTAAATTATATAATTTTCCAGTAAGGCTTCGATTATGAGTGCTCCAGGTGGTGGTTAGACAGTTCTGAGGACCACTAAATACCTTTACCTCTAAGGGGCTGATTTCGATGCCGGGCGGAATGGCTTCTGTCCGACACTGACTCGGTCCTGGGACAGACCTGGTTGGCGGTCCCAATTTACCCGAACACTGTTCGGTCCCATGCTATCTTTTCTCAATGGGAGCTCATGTTATGACCGTAAACCAGCTGTAACACAAGCTCCCATTGAGAAAAAAGGGAGGTGCAGTTCATCCCTGCACCCTGCCACAAGGTGCAGGGATCAACAGTGGGGTACCATAGGTGCCCCCTTGGCCTCCAACCAGAGGCCATGCTCCAAATTGGCTTTCTGACATGGTTTCCATGTCAGACAGGCCTGCATGGACACCATGTCAGAAATTGTGCATCGTAATCTCAAGGGCTGAGAGGCCCGCCCTTGAGATTAAGTGCTGGCTTCCAACTGGCCGATGGGCTCTCTGAGCCCATTGGAACCCAACCGGAATGACCGGTCAGTTTAATTTCCAAATGCCTCCATGATAATGAGGCTGTCGGAAAGTAAACCGCGCTACCCATTACGTTGCAGCCCTAAAGGCTCCTGAAGCCTTTATGGGCCGAAACGTAATCAGACCCTTTATGCTCAAAGGACAACTTTACTTGTGTAAATTACTGTTTAGTCCCAAAGTAGTTTGAACACAAGGTCTAGTCTTCAGCCATGTGAAGCAGGAATTGATAGCCAGTGCTAGGTTTAACAGGAGGCCAGGTCCTGCAGCAATTTGAAGTGTGACTTGGCAACCATGGAAGGTTTTGTTGGATGTGATACATTTATTTTTAACCTAATTTTTGGCTTTGGTTCTGGCACTTTAATGTATATTTTTTTAAACACAGAAATTAGTTTAAAAACCACAGGTAATGAGCCGTTACTTTTGAATCACTGAAATTATCATGTTATAGCTAGAAGTGCTATCCATAACTCCTTCAACATACATCTGAACCATATACTTACACACCAAATGCAATGCCTTTGTCTAATAATTTTTATACAATAGGTAATAGCACCTAAAGCACTGAATAAGTAAATGGTTTTAAGTCAAAATATTGAAGAAAAAAGAATGTGATACAAGAACATTGTTGCAATAATATTATGATGTTACAAATATCCTGGACTTTAATATTGTAGGTAAGAATATGTTTTTCTATGGGTCCGATTACGATGCAGCCCTCTAAAGGCTCTGACCTGTGGTTGGAGCCTTCAGGACTGCATTGTAATGGGCCACATGGTTTACTTTCTGACTGCGGTCGGAAAGTAAACCCACCGGTCATTCCAGCTGGCTTCTGATAGGCATGAAGAGCCCGTCGGCCAGTCAGAAACCGGCCAGTAATCTCAAGGGCAGGCCTTTCCTCCCTTGAGATTACGATGCACAGTTTCTGACATGGCTTCCATGCCGACCAGTGTGACATGGAAACCATGTCGGAAAGCGTGTTTGGGAGCCCCCAGCAGGCCCCCCTTTGGTGCACAGCCTCTGGTTGGAGGCTGTTGATCCATGCCACTGGGTGCAGAGATGAACTGCACTTCCCTTTTCTCAATGGGAGCTTGTGCTACGGCCGGCCTATGGCCGTAACACAAGCTCCCATTGCGAAAAGTGAGCATTTGACCGAACAGTTTTCGGTCGCATTGTAATGGGCCAGTCAGGAAGCAATTCCGCTCGACATATTAATAAGCCAAGCGTTTTTTTTAATATTGCTGTTAATAATAATAATATTTAACATATTTCTGTACTTAATATTATTTCATGTTAGTTTATTTGTGTATATCTTTTACTGACTATTTTTTCAAACTAGGGCAAATATTTGGGAGCAGGACTTGTGGGTTATGGGGGAATAGGCTGGAGAGTATTCTTTTAATTAAAAATAAATATATATGTAGCTTGTGCTTGTTGTATTTTAATTATACATTTTTAGATCGTTTTAAATAATTAAAATATTATAGGAGCAGGATACAGGGGTTAAATGAGAATTGGGTGGGGGTTTTAAATGCAGATTTGTATTATTTTATGTTTTATTTTACACTTTCTGTTAATTAATATTTTTTTTTTTGAATGATTGGTTTTTAATTTATTTATACCTTTAGGTTTTTTTCATGTTAAACTTTTTTAGTGATTAAATATTTATATGTATTTTAATTTTTTTAATGTATTCATTTTTTTGCAGCAATAAAAATGCTTGAAATATTTTATTGTATAAAATAATTTTTAGAGATCTTTCAAAATGTAAGTGTTGTTTTATTGCGTTGGATCTAGCGAGCGAATATCTTTTTAGAATATAGTACTTTTTTCAAAACATTTTATATTGGATGGGAAATATTTAAGGTATGTGTTATTGAGTATTGTAATTTTGAAATATAGTTTTCACTATAGTCGGGATAGTAAATCAATACCCTTCAAATTCCAACGTTTTCTGCAAGGTGGCTTAAATTGGGGTACTGATAGTAAATCAACACCCGCCAAAATCCATTGCTTTCTCTCCATTGAGGCTTTGATTGAAGTAGGAATTGTAAATTTAAAACCCTGTTTCCAGTACTTTATCAAATTTGGCTTGGATTGTAGCGAGATAGTACATTTACAATCTTTAAAGTTTATAATTTTGTATAATGTATTTCAGTTTGGAGTAGGACTATTTAACTTACACCCCTGAAAGTTCCGCACTTTGTTTACTGTGTTTATATTTCGTAAGCAAGAAATATAGTTTTTTTTAATTAGTGTTGTTTTTTATTATGCTGTTTGTATAATTTTATAGGTGATGGTATTCTATGTGCACATAGTACAAACTGTTTTAAATAACCTGTCTAGAATTAGTTAATTTAATATAGGTTAGTTATTGTTAGTATTTTGTTCAGTTAGTGTTAGAAATATGTTGTAGTTGTGGTACTCAAATGCCATAGGCCTCATTAGATTGTGATAAATTGATTATTGTTTCTGTTAGCTATGTGCAGAGTGTATGTGTTTTACATTATATATTGTAATGCTACGTTTAAAGGATTATGTGTTGTGTGTGGATTCCGGAATCTGAAAACCAAGTGAGAAGGCATGAGAACTTGAGCAGCCTTAATCGGAGCTCTGCATTTGAGCATAGGCACAAGAATGCTATCCAGGGGTTATGCATATAAATCAGAAAATGACATACAAAATACAGTGCCCCTTGCTATGCATTATAAAAATTAAGAAACATGCTGAGGAATTTTAAAGGTTCAAGGGGCATGACTCATGCTAAGTAAGTTCCAAACAGATGGTTGCCGGTTGCCACAGATGCCATCTTTGCATGGTTACATTAAATCATTACCAAAATAAACTAAAAGATACCTGCTGTTCATGCGTGTACATATGGACTCGTAGGCAGTCATCATGAGTCAGCTCCCTCTTTCACCACACTCCCCACTCCACATGCTGAACCTCATGTAGGCCCTCTGTTACCACAAAGCACAGCTCCAACTGTGGGGGAGCGACGGCCATAACAACATCACACAAGGCTCCGCTCCACCACTGAGCATTAACCCTTTCACTGTGGAGCGTGTAAGGCGTTCGCTCCGCCATGAAGCCTGTGGTGGAATTTGAGCGGGAGTGTGGTGAAAGCTGGAGCTGACTCATAGTGACCACCCTTGAGTGCATACCTATTATATACACGCCTGCACAGCAGGTATATTTCAGTTTATTTTTTTAATGCTTTAAAGTAATGCAGACAAACAACAATGGGTTTGGCTCTAATCAGTAGGGCAGAGCCTATAAAACAGCAAAACAATCCAAATGCCAATACTGATTTTACTTTATCAAACTGTTTTAACACGGCGTATGACCATTTCTCACTGACAGCCGTAACTATTAAATAGTTTTTATTTTTAATACTTATTCTTTTTTCAAGTCTTTTTTGAAAATTATCTTTACACAATTATGTACAAGAAATTACAACAACACAACCATACTTCTTGATGAAACCGAAAAAACACAAATTCAACAATTTGGACTCATTTTCTCAATCACATTCACACCACTTCATTCACCCACAAACTTCCTACCACTTTGGTGACATACCAAACATACGTGAAACTCATACAAGCACCTTTGGTCTCCTTCCACCTTTGTCACTTTCGTGGACAAAAGTAACATACCGAACAACTTGCACTTTTAACTAGCAATTCTTGTGCATTTAACCCAAATTAAAAAAACTTTCAATTTCAACGCAACTTTACAAAATGTACAATAACATAGACATTAAATAGAATGTTTGTTTGGGAATAAACAATGCCAGGTCTACGCGTTTCGGACCCTCTTCAATTGTGGGTTCTCCTCAGGACCAAACAGTACATTTTTTAATATCTTGAGATCTTTTAATCTCCAATAAACTACTGATGCGAGTTTTTTTAACGAACACAGCTGGGTCATATCAAGTCACAACGGAAGGTGGCAACGTTTCCAAATCCCAAATATGGATGAATAAGGTAGTTCATCTGAGATCCTCTCATTCACTTTAGAAAATGTTCATGTATTTGTACTGAATTATACTTCGTGGCAGGGAAAACAATGAAATCCAAATCACTACTTGAGGTCGTCTTTGGAGAAATCTTAATTTCTTGCTCAACGCTGTAGAAACTGCTTCTTCCGTGTTTCCACCTTCAGCGAGGCTGTTTGCAGGTGGAAACACAGAAGAAGCAGTTTCTACATTTGGGATTTGGAAACGTTGCCACCTAGCCGCGCTGACAGTTGTGACTTGACACGACCCAGCTGTGTTCCTTAAAAAAACTTGCATCAGTGGTTTATTGGAGATTAAAAGATCTAAAGAAATGTACTGTTTGGTCCTGAGGAGAAACCACAATTGAAGAGGGTTTGAAATGATTAGGGTTTAAACAAAGAATCATTCTCAACCCCACCCTGTACCAGAAGCAAGAATATATGTTTGATTATTTAATTGCCTTATGCTTACTGAAACAAGAAAAACCTTTGGATTCTGATGAAGATATAACCAGAATTAAAAGGTATATTGCATTTCCTAGATGAGTCCTAGATATACAAAGCATACCAATGCTAAAATCAAACGGTAATACATTGTTGTTTATCAATCAATCAATCAGTCCTTTGTTAAGCGTACTACATACCCGCGAAGGGTCTCAAGGATCGAACAGCCAGGTCTTTAGTATCCTCCTGAAGGTCAGCAGGTCTTGGGTCTGTTGTAGACTCAGTGGGAGGGTGTTCCATGTCTTGGCGGCGAGGTGGGAGAAGGATCTCCCACCGGTGGATGTTTCTCAGGTGGGGGGTGATGTGGCCGTGTCGTGGTACATCGAGGATCAGTCGTGCTGAGGCATTTTGGATGCATTGTAGTCGATTGATGAGCTTGGTTGGGGCTCCCGCATTGAGGGCGTTTTCGTAGTCGAGTCTGCTGCTGACGAGGGCCTGGGTGACTGTCTTTCTTGTATCTGTCGGGATCCATATGTAGATCTTGCGGAGCATGCGGAGGGTGTTGAAGCAGGAGGAGGAGACGGCGTTGACTTGCTTGGTCATTGAGAGCGTTGAGTCGAGGATGATTCCCAGGTTACGTGCGTGGTCGGTGGGGGTAGGGGCTGCCCCCAGTGCCGTTGGCTACCAGGAGTCGTCACAGGCTGACGGGTTGGAGCCGAGGATGAGGACCTCTGTCTTGTCCGAGTTCAGCTTCAGACGGCTGATCTTCATCCAGTCGGTGATGTCCTTCATTCCTTCATGGAAGTTGGCTTTGGCCGTGATGGGGTCCTTGGTGAGGGAGAGCATCAGTTGAGTGTCATCGGCGTAGGAGATTATGTTGAGGTCATACTGTCGGGCGACGTGTGTGAGCTGGGCCATGTAAATGTTGAACAGTGTCGGGCTGAGGGAGGATCCTTGGGGTACGCCGCAGATGTTCTCGGAGGCTTTGGAGCGGAATGGGGGGAGGCGGACGCTCTGGGTTTTGCCGGAGAGGAAGGAGGTGGTCCATTCCAGAGCCTTGTCTCGGATCCCTGCGGTGTGGAGGTGTGCGCGTAGTGTGCGGTGGCACACGGTGTTGAAGGTGGCAGAGAGGTCTAGGAGGATGAGTGTTGCAGTCTCCCGGTTGTCTAGCAGGGTCCTGATGTCGTCGGTGGCGGCAATGAGGGCGGTCTCGGTGATGTGGTTGCTGCGGAACCCTGACTGGGAAGGGTCTCGGATTCTGTTCTCTTCGAGGTATCGGGTTAGCTGTCATTTTTTTGGATGACCTTGGCAGGGAAGGTGGGCAGAGAGATGGGTTGGATATTCTTGAGGTTTCTTGGGTCTGCCTTGGGTTTTTTGAGTAGGGCGTTGATCTCAGCATGTTTACAGCTCTCTGGGAAGGTCGCGGTCTCATGGGTTAGATTAATGATGTTGAGTAGGTGGGGTGCCATGGAGCTGCTTGCTTTGTTGAAGACGTGGTGCGGGAATGGGTCTGACGGAGAGCCGGAGTTTATTGTGCTCATGGTCTTGATGGTGTCATCGACACTCACGCTGGTCCAGGCTAGCAAGGGGACATGGTCAATGGTGTGCGGAGGGTCTGTTGTGTTGCTGTCTGTTGGGGCTGTCTGGGTGCTGAAGCTATCGTGGATGTCTGGTATCTTGCGGTGGAAGAAGGTGGCGAGGGAGTCGCACAGGGCTTGCGATGGCGGGATGTTGTTTGTGTTGCAGCTGGGGTTGGAGAGTTCCTTCACGATGTTGAAGAACTCCTTGCTCCTTGCTGTTGTGTGCGTAGTTGTCGAGGCGGTCTTTGAAGGAGGTCTTCTTGGCAGCCCGGATGAGGTGGTGGTGGTTGCGGACGGCGTCCTTGTGTGCTGTGTGGCTGTCTGGAGTTTGTTCACTGTGCCATTTCTTCTCCAGATTCTGGCAGGCTTGCTTGGAATCTAGAAGTTCTGGGGTGAACCAGCTGGCCCTCTTGCTGGTGTCTCTGTGGGGGGGTTTCTTCAGCGGGGCGAGGGTGTTGGCGCAGTCCTCGATCCAGCGTCTGAGGTTGTTGGCAGCGACGTCAGTGTTGGAGAGTTCGGTGGGTGGGCTGAGAGCGAGATTTGCATGTAGTTGGTCTTTGGTGATTTTGCTCCAGCGGCGGAAGGGGATCTGTTGGGTGCGGTGGTGTGTAGTGGGTTTCTGGAAGGTGAAGTGGATGCAGGGGGGGTTGGCCCAGAGGAGTTCGGTGGTGTGGCTGACGGAGACGTGCGGGCTTGAAGAGAAGACGGGGTCGACGGGGAAAGACAATCCATAGACGCAAGAGTATGCAAGAGCTGAGTGTTTCTTTCTGTTTGTTATTTTGTCCCAATTCTCCCTTCCCTTGGGAGTTTAATCCTGTTGTGCTGTGATTAAAAACTCAGTTGGTCAGGAATAGATTCTTGAGGGCAGGAGAGAAATACCCTCGCATCTATCTAGTTGAATGGCCTGGATTTCAGGTGAGTGAAGGTCGAACAGAAATGCGTAGACCTGGCGTTGTTTATTCCAAAATAAACAGTCTATTTAATGTCTATGTTATTGTGCATTTTGTAAAGTTGTGTTGAAATTAAAAGTTTTTTTTAATTTGGGTTCAATGCACAAGAATTGCTAGTTAAAAGGGCATGTTGTTTGGTATGTTACTTTGTTCCACAAAAGTGACAAAGGTGGAAGGAGACCAAAGGTGTTTGTATGAGTTTCACGTTTGTTTGATATGTCACCAAAGTGGTAGGAAGTTTGTGGGTGAATGAAGTGGTGTGAATGTAATTGAGGAGATGAGTCCAAATTGTTGAATTTGTGTTTTTTCGGTTTCATCTGGAAATATGGTCATGTTGTTGTAATTTCTTGTACATAATTGTGTAAAGATACATTTTTCAAAAGACTATTGAAAAAAATAAGTATAACAAATTAAAACTATTTAATAGTTACGGCTGTGAGTGATAAATGGTCATACGCCATGTTAAAACAGGTTAATCAGTATTGGCATTTGGATTGTTTTGCTGTTAAAGTAATGCAGGCAATGATGGCATGGATCATCATCAGTGATGTCATTTGAAATGTCATCAGTAATATCACTGACCATGTTGTGAGGGATATAATATGTGAGGTCATAAGCATTGCATTGTAGGGGCATGCATTATAGTTAGCTCAGCTAACTATAACTGTTTAATTTCACTGCTTTTGTATGAGTGAAACCTGAGCCTCACTATAACGTCTTTGTGACCCTTGGTTTTTTCAGTGAATTTCTAGTTTTTTTTAATGCTAATTTCTAACTTTAAAGTCCCTGTAACCGTTGTTTTCTCAGTGAATTTCTATGGCTATTTAAATTCTATTTCCTAGCTATAATTTCCTTGTAACCTTTGGTTTTTACAGTGATTTTTCAAGGTTTTTCAAATTCTATTTCCCAACTACAACTTCTATGTAACATCAGATTTTTTAATTGAATTTTTAAGGTTTCTAAATTGTATTTTCTATCTAAAATGGCTCTACAATGTATATTTTTATAGCGTTGTATTTTCTTCAGTGGATTAGTAAGCATAGGTTTTTTTTAAACATTTTTTAAATTTGCGTCGATGTTGCAAAAACAATGGTGATGTCGCAAAAGGCACATGTTTTTCAGGAAGTCTTAAACATATATAGAGACACTGCTTAATAGCAGGCATTAGGCGCATTGACTAGGGTAGGGCTGGAAATCCTAATGAAGGATACCTTTGCAGAACTGATGTGGTTTTTCCCCTCACACTGTCTTTGTGTACTCTAATATTTGTCAAAGCCAGGAAACATGGTATTAAAACAGTTTCCTCTTTCCTCAGAGACCATAACATGAGCTCTATCTACAACAGCAATCTACGTGTTGACATGCTTGGAATATATAGAGGTGATGAAGTTCACTTTACAGACGTAGGGAACAAGGTTTTTCTAGGAAACCTGAAAATTTGCAGTCTTATATGTAGCTGTCTTATATACACTCTCAACACAAAGGCTCTTGTCAGAGCCACCCAAGTGGCAAAAATCATTTTTATTTACAATTTACATGAGTTTATGGGAGACTTTTTTTTTAATTTGCAGCGCGTAATTGCAAAACAAATGCTAACATTCAATGACCACCATCACATTAAAAAATGATAACTTAAAAATCTTATTCTAATACAATACACACATTACTAACTTAAAGAACATGTCTGTACACTTTTTAGAAAACAGTGTTTGAACCCTACTTCCTGTTTTCGCAAAGACGCTGAGAGTCGCTATGACTTTGGTAACCGCACCAATTGCGCCTTTTTTAAGTGGTGTAAAACATATATATGCACACATTTTACAGTACTGTAGACACCAGGGGTTTATTACTACACTGTTAAAAGTAATATTTTTGTAGGGAGTTTGTATAAAAACAATCATCTTAATCGATTTTCTGTATATATACTGTGACTCCGGACGTGGCAATTATATTGGTTGCCTGATCGCCGCAAATATGTCGCGAAATGACAGTACAAAGGCAGACATTCAGTAGCCACCACCACATTCAAAACTTATAACTGCAAATTGGATTATAGCCAACAGAGTAAACCATAATTTTTTAAATATCTGTATAATAGCATGCACAACTCCTTCAGTAACTCTATAACACAGTGCATAACAGTGTAATCTGTAACTGCATGCATCACTGTATCACTAAGTCTCTCATTCACTGTATATGTATTTGAGTGAATCTGTAAGATAGAGCATCAGTCTACCAATTCTTCTGCAACACATTGCATGACTGCCTCAGTGCATCCATGAGTGGGCATGTATTTAGTACTATATGTAGAGCAATGTTTAGAATGGATTTATTTACAAATAATTTTTGGATGTGTTGGTGGTCATTGAATGTATGCTTGTTTTCTGTTCTTGCAACTTGTCTACAAGTATCGTGACATCGTTGTGAAGATTGTTAAAAACTACAGATTAAAAAAAATGACACAATATGTTGGGTACTAGGGTGGCTCTGACAAGAGCTGTTGTGTTGGTTGTGTGTATATGGGTGCTATATATAAAACCGGTTTCAGAGTTTCAGGTTACTTAGAAACACCCTGTTGGGATGTCATCAGTGATGTCATTGACCATGTCATGAGTGATCTAGAGTCTGAATTTGCTCCTCTAGTTCCAACACCTCTCTATGATAAGCTCGCCTTTTTGCTGCCACTAGAGCACCCAGTCTGCCTCTTAAAAAGGCCTTATATGTGTCCCATACTAGCTCAATCGCAGATGAACCCAGATTATTATGTAAAAACTCCTCTGTTTCTTCCTTTAAAGTATCTATAATCCCTTCTTCTAGTAATATCCTACGATCTAGTGTCCATCTTGACTGAACAACCCCCTCACCCATCTTCATATGTAGTAGTATTGCTGAATGATCTGACAGGTGTACCCCTACATGTTTTCACATCTAGAACTTTATCCTTCAATGTATCTTCTACTAAGAAATAATCAATGTGTGACTATATATCTATATTGTTTGTCATAGACTATGAAGCCTTTCAGGGTACCTACCCTAAGACACCAAATACCACAGAGCCCCAATTGCCCCTTAGTTAGTCGTATCAATTTGGACATCTTGGGGTTAACCACTGCTCTACTGTTCAGGGACCTGTCTATTTTATGGTCCAAGACCTCATTAAAATCTCCTGCCAAGATGATCTGGTCTGGGAAATTTAGAAGCTCAGTGAATAATTCTTCTAACGGGCCAGTATCATCCAGATTCGGGCCATAGTAACCTACTAGTGTATACTTCTGCCCAAAATGTTTTCATTTTAACACCAATCATCTACCTGCTATATTTGAGACACTACCTTCCACAGAAATGTTCAACCCTTGCTTAACCAGAATAGCCACCCCTTTTGTAACTGCCTTCTGTCTTGTACAAACAGCCTGTAAAATCCATCATTTAGCTTTGAAGACCTCCCTGCATTCTTCCTCCATCCGGTGCATCTATTGTAGAACGACAATTTGTGCAGGATAGTCCCTTAAATATTGCAGTACCCTCTACTGTCTACCTTTCACCCGAAGCCCATTCACATTCCATGAAAGAAATGTTATCTCCCCTGTTCCTTTCTCAGTCATCATCTCTAAAATCGAAATTCAAACATTGGTATGGTGTCAACGCGACATCTGAGGATTTTTTTCCACCCTCATGCTCCCCACCTTGCGCCCTCCCCGTGGAAAACCCTACCCAAATTTCCCTTTTCCTAAACCCTATGGGTGACCCCTTAAGTGTGCTTCAGAAAAAACAAAAAATAATTCTTAAACTAACTGATATCGGTTAACTTATTTTAATCTTTACACATCAGTAACCCATAATTCATATCATGATTCACATCATCTTACTATCCCCCGGGATGAAGTGTTTCAATAAACTTATCCACCTCCTCAACAAAAAGAAATATATGCATTTTGTTAGTATGCATCACTTTCAAAACTTTAACTGAACTGATGCCCCTAACTTTTTTAATGGCTCGATTCTTTTCCCTAACTCCTACTGCCTATTAGAGGTGACACTTCCATCATTTTTTTTCCTCAGTGCCTGCGCATAAGTTAAAAAATGAACTAGAATTCTCCTTGGCTTGGTCCGATTTGCATTATGTCTATAGGGGTCCCTGTGAATCTTTGAATATCTCTCGCAATCTCTTCTTCAGTTTCCTCCAGCTGCAGTTCCCTTTTAATCAACTGAACTGTATACGTTTTAATGTCTTCTCCTTTCTTGCCCACCGGAAATCTAATCTCTTCCTGATTTGTCTATGAGATTTCAAATCTGCTCTTTATTTCAAGCGCAAGAGTAGTGAGAAGTGCACTTATAGAGGAGTCCCCACTCTCCACACTAATATGGTCCCCCTCTACTTCTCCCCCAACAACCTTCTCACCAGTATCCTTCTCGCCCGTATCCTTCTGAGTCCGTCTCTTATTATCCTTGAGACTTAAATGTTTCCCCTCCACACTACAATGAAACTCATTTAGTACCTTGGGGCAAGTGTTTGTAAATTCTCCCCCACCTGAGGAAGCTGCTACCTCCACCATATCAACTGCGCCAGGAGCCAGAAGTTGATAGCGATTTGGGCTCAAATGCCTAGATCAGTCACCCATATGTAAAGGCTCCGTGTCATGTCATGAGTGATGTAATATGTGAGGTCAGAAGTAGTGCATTGCAGGGGAGCAAGTTATATTTAGCTCAGCTACCTATAAATGTTGTATTTCTATGGTTTTATGAGTTAAATGTCAGCCTAACTATAACGTCCGTGTAACCTTTGTTTTTTTCCAGTGAATTTCTAAGATTTTTTAATTTTATTTTCTAGCTATAATGTTCTTGTAACTTATGTTTTTTTCAGTGAATATATATATAATTTTTTGTTTACATTTTTTTTCTTCACATACCATATTCATACTTACCGGCCTGATAAAGACAGATGAGTGGTAAGGGCAGATGTGTGGTAAATGTGTGCATTGTAAAATATTTGTGGTAAAGGCATGCATGGTAAAAGTATCGCAAAAGAAAGGGGACCCCTGAACAACTAGTAAGAAGTAACCTAGACAGGGAAAATACACTCATTTAAACATTCTAGGACTACTTCAAAGTAACATAACCCTTAAATCATGATGAAGGGAAAAACAATAGTGACACTTAGGAATATAGAAAAATACTAAAATATGTATTCATTTAGTATAAATATCTGGGTTTTTTAAAATATATAAATTGCATTGTAAAAAAGCATATACTCACAATAAAAAAGTGACATTCATATCATACGGAGACTTATAAAAAGTGCACAACATTTTTACTGCTTTCATACCAAACCATATATACAATTGACTTTACATATATGCATGATGCAAATGATATATTATCTATAATGATATTCAACCAAAAGATGATAAATTGATGAATGGGATAAGTCTTTAAGGTTTTTGAAGTGGGCGCAAAGCCGACTCAACGCGTTTCGACAGAAACTCTGTCTTTATCTGGAATATCACCTCTGGAAGTGGTGCTCTGGAAGAATACAATACGCACAGATGCATTAACAATACAAAGTGTCACTATTGTCAGATGCTTATATTTGATTTAAGTAATGACATAGGCCTATGGATACCAAAGGATACAGTGATGTCTCACATTCTCTTCGTAAGGAAAAAAGAGCCAAGGAAAATACACAACTCATATATAGACATAACATTACCACCTGACAACATGTATTATTACAAAGAGTGTTATAAAGAGACAACATTGACATGTAATGCTCAATGAAACAATAATAGCTATACTGATCAAAACAAAAGAGAAGAGAAGAAAACATTCTTACCACAAGAAAGAACCCCTTATTTGACGTCTCTGAAGATAAAAAGAAGGACAATACCAAAAGAGTCTTCAACATGGAAAAATCTATTTTAAGAAGGCAAAAACCATGCATGGGGATATGTCAGGACTAGATGGTTCTACCGCTCATTTATATCCTACATAAGGGTACATAAAATTTTTAATAATAGAACAAAAGGGAATAATACCAAATAATATCCCAAACGGTATATTAAAATTCAGTCATGGCTTGACACTATATATCTGGGGGAACACGATGATGGAATAGAATGTCCTCGTCAATGAAGTATTTGGAAAGCTCTGGAAAACCAAAAACGAGAAAGAGGAAAGAAAATGCTATTTTTTATGTGTAATGGACAAACTCATGCACATATTTACCTCGTATATCAACCCAAACCTATCATACTTACCGGCCTGATAAAGACAGATGAGTGGTGTGGGCAGATGTGTGGTAAATGTGTGCATTGTATAAAAATTGTGGTAAAGGCATGCATGGTAAAAGTATGCGTTGTAATGTAGTACAACCATTCTGGGCAGGCAGGAAATGTGTGCATGGACTCTTTTGTGGGGGGAAGGATGCTTGACCGGGCATGGGAAGAAATGGGTAGATTTTACCTGGAGCCTAGGCTGAGCTTTGGGTGGGGACTGTTGATCTCTTCTTGTCTACAATTCAGCCTGTTCCCACCAGTTCCCAAAACAATTTTGCCGCTTGGATTTTCCTGCTCGTAAAATTGGGTCCAGTGTTCCCGTACATGGAATATATGGGTGTTGAAACATAGCCCAGTTATAATCAGGCAGGGCTGAATCCATGTAGGTATTCCACTTCACTGAACTCTTAATTGGAGACTTAAATAGTGGAGATTTTTTAATGTGCGTTAACTTTGAGTGGAATATCTAGCCTGCTAAAATAGTGGTGCGGAAACAATATTTCTTGGTGTAGTTAGAAAAAGGCGGGAAACATAGAAAATTTCTCCAAATGCAGAATCTTGAACTTTCCAAAATGCAGCAGGCATAAAATTAAAATCAGCACACCGTCAGGCAGAATGAATATCAATGAAACAATCAGGATTTGTAAAGCGCGGCAAATCACCCTTGAGGGTCTCAAGGCTCAGTAGTAGCTAACTTCTTAAAGTACAGTATGCAAAGATTTGGACACCCCATGTGAGGACAACGACAAACATTCTGCTTCTAGAAAACTCCTGAAATGTCTAGTCCAACACCTTTCAATTATGCAAATTCATGGGGCAAAGCATCCCAAGTAATGTTTGAGGCAGGGAGTTCTTTCTCCCTCTCTCTAATGATCACCTTCTCCCTCTCTGTGCCGCCTTCTTTCACTATCACTCTCTGTCTCTTCCCTTTTGATGCACTGCATCTCATTTCTCTTTTTTCTTATCTCCCTCTCTCACAGTACTCAGAGTTATCCTGATGGTAGTTTCCTGTGCAGTTTGGCAAGTAATAGACCTTCCACAGAAACAACATGTCAGGTACTTATCAGTGCATTTGATTTCCTTTGTAAAAGATCCACACAAAGGCATGTGCAACTAAACATTTCTGTTCTCTGACATGTGGACTGTTCACCTTCCTGGAATTAAAAGGGCCTCTCATCTCGCCTCACTGAAGCCTTGCTCTTGTCTGCTTTGTGATCAATATTAGGATGGGGAACTGATTGTAACTTTCTTAACGCAATCTCCCATCCGGAAACGGAGGCCTACAGAGGCAAATGACTACCATACACCTGTTTCCCTTATGCCTCAATTCGCGGCTCCCCATCTACTATAAAATGTGATTGCAGACATGTGTTTAAGACGTTTTTTGCTGTGACGCACACTACATTCTACTCTTCGCAAAGGCAAAAGATATTTCATATTGCTTCCACGTTATAGTAGAATCATAAATACTGGCTTTGACTGGTGCTGCGGTAGAATGGATCGTCACCTGAGGCCTTGACAATTGGAGAGCCCTGGAAATTTATTGAGACATAAAAAGGTTAGTGTTGTCATAAATTGAAAAAATGTTCAGTCACACGGGTATATTTTAAATAAGTAAAGACGACAAATCGTATAGTTATTTATGGTCAAGTTCATAGCTGAAATGTCTGGAATAGGAGGATATCCCTCTCAAAATTTTTTTTTTCTGGTTTCTCATTTCAAAACTGTTTCATGAGTGAATAAGGATTTCATTTGTAAATAAATGTGTTTACTTTAATTTGTGGTTGCACCTCGTCACATAATTAAAACCGGACACTTTCTATGGTACATTTTGATTTTTTTTTATTTCAAATAATTTTATTAGGTAATTTTCCAGCCAAAACACAGAATGACTTCAGGAATTACATCTCATATTAGCAGGAGTATTTTCCACATGGTCGATACATGCCACTAACCATATATTTAACATCCAAGAAATTGTCTACATATTCAGATTCTGACGTAGGTACTTCAGTAGCGGCTGGTGGTGGGAGTGCTGCGGCTTGGGCGGGGTGGGGGAAGAGCAGGGTGGGGCCGCAACGGCCGATGGTGGGAGTGTTGCTGGCGGTGCGGGGGTGGAGCAGGGTGGGAGGTAGTAAACTATGGAATACGGCCCAACGGAGGTAAGTAAACAAATAAATAAATAAAACAAATTTTGTTGCACGCGCTGCATCACATTTGGCAATGCAATGCGCGCAATGAAATTTGATTTATTTATTTGTTTACTTACCTCTGTTCAGCTGTATGCCATAGCTTACTACCCCCCACCCTGCTCCTACCCCGTCCCACCCCACCGTCCCTGCCACAGCACTCCCACCACCGGTCACTACTGAAGTACCTACGTCACTGATGGTGGACTCGAATAAATAAAGAAAAGTCTGCACCTTATCTGTGGTCCGTGCTCTGTGTTGTCCAACGGAGTAGTAAGGAGTTAACTGGATGTATATATATATAATATATACATATATATATATATATATATATATATATATATATATATATATATATATATATATATATATATATATATATATATATATATATATATATATATATATATATATATATATATTGAGCAATTCCTCAGACCTCCACGGAGCGTGGCGAAAGAAGAGACAGACCCCACGGCTTCAGGCAAGATGTTATTTATTTTATACCTTTCAAGCGACGCGTTTCGAGTATCAAGTACTCTTGTTCACTCCACTATATATATATACATACATATATATATATATGCATGGTTGCATGCAGGTGTTTTCTATTACCCTCAGTGGGTTTGCGCCGTTTATGCAAATATTGTGATGCATGCTGGGAGCTTGAGTCACTTGGTTTCAGACTTGAGTTCCATAGGGAGCCTTCGCTGTTATTTCCCACTGTAAAGTCATATCAGCCTTTCATTTTCCTTATAGGATTCAGCACGTTGTGGAGCGTTTCATTCAGACGAACTCCAAACGCTGTTACGCCACAGATAAGTTCATTGGCACAGCCTCTCTTTTTCTCGGTTGAGAGATGGTGCTCCTCCTGCGACGGGGCCGCCGCTTGACATGTAATCGCAAAGTTTGCCCTAGAGCTTGGGAGGTCACGCAGCTTGGAATTCTACCATCCGGCATATAAGTCATTAACAGTGTTTGGAGTTCGTCTGAATGAAACGCTCCACATCGTGCTGAATCCTATAAGGAAAATGAAAGGCTGATATGACTTTACAGTGGGAAATAACAGCGAAGGCTCCCTTGGAACTCGAGTCTGAAACCAAGTGACTCAAGCTCCCAGCATGCATCACAATATTTGCATAAACGGCGCAAACCCACTGAGGGTAATAGTAAACACCTGCATGAAACCATGAAAATAAAAGAGGGCCGAGCTCAACTGTGAATTGAAGCCGCCTCTGATGAGATGCACAGGGCATCGAAACGCGTCAGGCACAATATCAAATTGAGGCACCATGTGGGGCGAATGACTTATATGCCGGATGGTAGAATTCCAAGCTGCGTGACCTCCCAAGCTCTAGGGCAAACTTTGCGATTACATGTCAAGCGGCGGCCCCGTCGCGGGAGGAGCACCATCTCTCAACCGAGAAAAAGAGAGGCTGTGCCAACGAACTTATCTGTGGCGTAACAGCGTTTGGAGTTCGTCTGAATGAAACGCTCCACATCGTGCTGAATCCTATAAGGAAAATGAAAGGCTGATATGACTTTACAGTGGGAAATAACAGCGAAGGCTCCCTTGGAACTCGAGTCTGAAACCAAGTGACTCAAGCTCCCAGCATGCATCACAATATTTGCATAAACGGCGCAAACCCACTGAGGGTAATAGAAAACACCTACATGCAACCATGAAAATAAAAGAGGGCCGATCTCAACTATGAATTGAAGCCGCCTCTGATGAGATGCACAGGGCATCGAAACGCGTCAGGCACAATATCAAATTGAGGCACCATGTGGGGCGAATGACTTATATGCCGGATGGTCGAATTCCAAGCTGCGTGACCTCCCAAGCTCTAGGGCAAACTTTGCAATTACATGTCAAGCGGCGGCCCCGTCGCGGGAGGAGCATCATCTCTCAACCGAGAAAAAGAGAGGCTGTGCCAACGAACTTATCTGTGGCGTAACAGCGTTTGGAGATCGTCTGAATGAAACGCTCCACATCGTGCTGAATCCTATAAGGAAAATGAAAGGCTGATATGACTTTACAGTGGGAAATAACAGCGAAGGCTCCCTTGGAACTCGAGTCTGAAACCAAGTGACTCAAGCTCCCAGCATGCATCACAATATTTGCATAAACGGCGCAAACCCACTGAGGGTAATAGAAAACACCTGCATGCAACCATGAAAATAAAAGAGGGCCGATCTCAACTGTGAATTGAAGCCGCCTCTGATGAGATGCACAGGGCATCGAAACGCGTCAGGCACAATATCAAATTGAGGCACCATGTGGGGCGAATGACTTATATGCCGGATGGTAGAATTCCAAGCTGCGTGACCTCCCAAGCTCTAGGGCAAACTTTGCGATTACATGTCAAGCGGCGGCCCCGTCGCAGGAGGAGCACCATCTCTCAACCGAGAAAAAGAGAGGCTGTGCCAACGAACTTATCTGTGGCGTAACAGCGTTTGGAGTTCGTCTGAATGAAACGCTCCACATCGTGCTGAATCCTA
Organism: Lissotriton vulgaris; assembly: GCF_964263255.1. Classification (NCBI taxonomy): domain Eukaryota; kingdom Metazoa; phylum Chordata; class Amphibia; order Caudata; family Salamandridae; genus Lissotriton; species Lissotriton vulgaris. The sequence goes on from NC_141695.1 coordinate 1,638,811,310, forward strand.
TAAGGAAAATGAAAGGCTGATATGACTTTACAGTGGGAAATAACAGCGAAGGCTCCCTTGGAACTCGAGGCTGAAACCAAGTGACTCAAGCTCCCAGCATGCATCACAATATTTGCATAAACGGCGCAAACCCACTGAGGGTAATAGAAAACACCTGCATGCAACCATGAAAATAAAAGAGGGCCGATCTCAACTGTGAATTGAAGCCGCCTCTGATGAGATGCACAGGGCATCGAAACGCGTCAGGCACAATACCAAATTGAGGCACCATGTGGGGCGAATGACTTATATGCCGGATGGTAGAATTCCAAGCCGCGTGACCTCCCAAGCTCCAGGGCAAACTTTGCGATTACATGTCAAGCGGCGGCCCCGTCGCGGGAGGAGCACCATCTCTCAACCGAGAAAAAGAGAGGCTGTGCCAGGGAACTTATCTGTGGCGTAACAGCGTTTGGAGTTCGTCTGAATGAAACACTCCACATCGTGCTGAATCCTATAAGGAAAATGAAAGGCTGATATGACTTTACAGTGGGAAATAACAGCAAAGGCTCCCTTGGAACTCGAGTCTGAAACCAAGTGACTCAAGCTCCCAGCATGCATCACAATATTTGCATAAACGGCGCAAACCCACTGAGGGTAATAGAAAACACCTGCATGCAACCATGAAAATAAAAGAGGGCCGATCTCAACTGTGAATTGAAGCCGCCTCTGATGAGATGCACAGGGCATCGAAACGCGTCAGGCACAATATCAAATTGAGGCACCATGTGGGGCGAATGACTTATATGCCGGATGGTAGAATTCCAAGCTGCGTGACCTCCCAAGCTCTAGGGCAATCTTTGCGATTGCATATATGTATATATATATATATATATATATATATATATATATATATATATATATATATATATATATATATATATATATATATATATATATATATATATATATATATATATCAAAAAGTGCTTTTTAGAGAGGGGTTACTCAGAGGAGATAATCAAAATCAACACAGCCATTGCAAGAACAAGAAATATTTCAAGACAACAGGCATTGACTCCCAAGGTCGCTATAACTAAAACTGATGACACAGCAGTAAAAATTCAGTCAAGAGTCATTCTAACTTTTAATAGACAGCATTCTGAAATTAGGAGAATCTTCTATAAGAATTGGAATTTGGTGAAGGGTGCCCCTGTGATAGGCAGTTTGGTGGCTAATAAACCCAAACTGACCTTCAGAAATCTCCCTCGATGGGTAATGCCTTGGTCAGTAGCAAGCTTGAGGCTCCAATTTCAAGCACATGGATGGCGTTGAGTAAAGGTTTTAAAAAATGTCCATCATGCAAGGCTTGTCGCTTCGGTTGCAATAAGACGCATTATTCTAGTCCGTTCAAAAGTGAACTAATACCCATTAATAAAAGATTAACTTGTAAAACTGACTATGTGGTCAATGTGTTGCAGTGTCCGTGTGGGCTCAGGTATGTGGGCAGCACTCGTCTGCTCGCCCACAAACGGATCCTGCAACATATTAGGGCCATTTCAGGAAAAAATCAAGCGTACCCGGTATCGCGTCATTTTGAGTTAAAACATGACAGTGACACTAAATTTCTCCAATATTTTTTAATTGATACGATATCACCTTTAAAACGTGTAGGGGACAGAGAAGCGAGATTGCGTCTCCTCGAGACACGTTATATATTGGAGCTGGATACTAAGAACCCAGGGGGTCTGAACGCCAGCGAAGACTTATACACTTGTCTTTGATATGAACTGGGTAAACAGCGGGGTATTTTTATGGTGGATTGTCAATTGCCATTTAGCTATGCCTGGAAGGTAGGTCACGATGTGAAGAAATAACAATCAGGAGAATGTGACACCTTCATTTCCTAAAATCTTTTAGAACAATTAATTTGATATAGACACGGTTCTGGGACTGTAGGGCAGTTGGTATTATTAAGCACTAGCACATATGGTTTTGGTTATTTTTATCTACAGCACCCCCAGGAGGGTAGGTTTATAGTGCCCTGTACAAATGCTTATTAATAGGTGGCTCAATTTATATCTATGCCCACTGGGTCGTTATTTTTTGATGGTCATAGGATTTAATTATTTGGACTTAATCAGTGGCAAAGTGGCCGGTAGATTACACGAATTTAAATACAAATGGGTTTGGACAGTGTCATAACAAAAAACATCGAATTAGATTAATTGTGGATATGTGTAAATATGGATTTATCTTTCTGTAAATAATCATGTATATATTGGATATATATGAAGTTAAGGAGTACACAGATAATATGTATTTATTTATGTAAAAAAAATTATATGACAGTTAAAAGGATTTTAGACATTATGGGGCCCCAAAATATTTTAGGGGCGAAAAATCGCGGGGGTGTGCGCACCGTACAGAGTACAGTAAGCTTACAGTAAGTTTTCTGTAAGCTTACTGTAAGCTTACTGTACTCTGTAAGGTGCGCCTACCCCCGCGATTTTCTGACATTTTTTTTGGGGGGGGGCCTTGTGGGACCCCCTGAGCAGGCCTAGGGGGTCAGGGTGCTTCTACCCTGCCCCCGTTGCATGTTGTGCACCTTTGTTTTGCTGCCTTCTTGTGCCTTGGTTTTACCAAGGCACAAGATGGCTGCCAACACTTCCTAGTTTGGAGTGTTGACAGACAGTGGCAGCCAATCAGCATGCCTTTCACAGGAAAGCAGCATGCTCATTGGCTGTCAACACTTCCAACCAGGAAGTGTTGGCATTCGTCTTGTGCTAGGTAGACCGAGGCACATAAGAAGCAGAAAAACAAACGTGTAGAATGCAAAAAGGGGGCAGGGTAGAAACACCCTGACCCCCTAGGGCTGCTCAGGTGGTCCCACAAGGATATTAACATATTTAAACGTTATCCGCTAATAGAATTAGCATTTAAAAAACCTTGCAAATTCACTGAAAAAACCATAGGTTTCAGGCCTTATATAGTTAGGAATTAGCATTTAAAAAGCCTTGCAAATTCACTGAAAAAAACATAGGTTTCAGGCCTTATATAGTTAGGAATTAGCATTTAAAAAACCATTGAAATTGCTCCTATATAGTTAGTTGTACTAACTATATTTCGCGCACCAGCAATCCACTGCTGATGATGTCACATATTCCAGTCCTGGGGCTCATAAGAGGGTGCTGCAGCTGCTTTCGGCAAGAACCCAGGAGGTTCCCCGACTGTGTGAGATGTTCTACTGCATTGCCATTTGATGCAGAGGCTGCTCGATGACAGCAGCCCCACAGCCCCTACAACAACAACGCTCTGCATGGTTCGACGATGGCACATTGCATTCACTTCAACGGAGCTCGACTACGACACAGGACCCCTTTGCACGGCACAACGGCAACGCAGTAGGCTCTCGATTTGGCCCTACTTGGACAGGGTGGAAACCTCTGCCAAGTAGAGACCCAATTTCCAACAAACACCTAATCCATCAATACAGTAAATGAAAGGCCATAAAACAAGAATTCCTGAAACAATGCCACTTATCCATTGAAAGAAAATTATGTTGCAGCTGTATTAAAAAAGGTATGGGTTAACTTTTGGGCCATCCAACATAAGCTAGCAGTGATCTAACCTAAATTGACTGTTGGCCAGATTAGTCAACAACCACCAGGAATATACATTATTATCTTGTAATGAAATATTTTAGGGTCCGCCCAATATTTGCACTCCATAGAAAAAGCTGAGCATCCTCATAAAGCAAAGAAAAAGCAAAGAACCCTCCAGTTGCTCATGCATTCGATTGCTCAAAAGGAAAAACTGTTCACCAATTCATTTCATCCAAGAACCGTACTGGAAGGACTCCTAAAGTATTGGCTTTAGGCTCTTTCTTGTGTTAGCTCCTTTCTCTGAGCTCCTTTGGTTTGCCCTGGAAATCCATCTGTAACCTGCAACCTTCAGTCAATGACATTACAACAGCATTCGTTTGCAATCACTTTGTTGTATAAACAGATTGGGAACATAGAATTTATTATTCAAAGAGATATAAGGATTAGCAGTAGGAATTGTTTTGCAATGCATGGATAAGAGTCTTGCAGGCAGGCCCAGGTTTGAAGTCATATTCCCATACATGCCAATATTTTGAAACAAGAGAGAGGGAGATCTAAAATATATTTATATTTGGGGACTTCATTCTCCCCATTGAAGTACACCGAAGCAAAGAGACTTTCAGGCGAGAGACAGCTAAAATGAAGCCATTTTTGGCTTAAAATATCGGAAGCCGTCTTCTTGAATCTGGTCCATTGGCTTGTATGTATTCCCTTCCCTCACACCCTGAAGAAGTAGTGTGCACTAAAGCGGTGGAGGTGGCCCCGTCAGCCCAGTGACTTCCACCTACCCAAATACAGAGAGGTGGGGGGACCAAAAAAAAAGGGTAAGGTTATTTTGTCTGGCAAACAACCAAAGGGTGCTGCTTACCAACTCTGCTGACTTTCATCCAACTTGATCAGCAGTGGTAACATAAACACACAAAACTCGAATCCAAATGCAGGTACCAAAAACATAGTCGGCAGTAGCCTGCCCCAAAGACATTCTTGGGCTTAAAAAATAGTCAGGCGCTGCTAGCCACAAAAGACCCACCGCCATATTAGGATGGCGGTGGGTCTGGGAATCTGTCCGCAGCTCTTCCCCCGCAGTCGCCTTCCGACCGCGGCGGAAAAGCTTTAACATGGCTGGCGGAGTCTATCAGACACCGCCAGCCATATTAGCATGGTGTAAGATGTATGCTTTTCCGCTGCGGCTTTTCCGCCGTGTAAAAGCATACGGACCTTCACTTTGGGGGCCCGTTGCGGGCCCCCTAGGTGAAGGGGGGTGGGGAATGCACATGGGGGGTACCTATGGTACCTCCCTGCATTTGCGTGAACAAAGCAGCTGGCACCGCGCGGTGCCTGCCACTTTGTGCATGCAAATGCACAACTTACATTTTTAACATTGCGGCGGCTGCTGCTTGAAGCAGCACTCACCGCAATGTTAAATATACAGAATGTGACCGCCAGGGTGGCGGTCACATCCTAATTTGCACGGAGGGACCGCTGCTGCCCCTGCGGATGGTCCCTCCTACTCTATGGTGGCGGACGGACTCAGGTCCGTCCGCCATCATAATCGGCACCTAAGTTTGTAGTGCAAAGCACCATGTCTCAGATAACCAGACAGAACCACTTCTAGGTCAGGTGGTAAATGCAACACTTCCTAACTCTCCATGTTGTACGAACCGGTGATTGGAAGTAGGCTGCTTCCCCCACTGGGCTTTTTCCTCATTCACTTTTTTTTGCCCCTCCTTTCATGTCTACGGATTTCTCTTTTCTATTGCTTACCCTTCTCCTGTACATTATAAGTGAAGGGAAGGGCTGATTTAAGATTATGTCCCCGTTCTTAAAGCACATTGGCTTTCTACTTCAGTTCAATGGTATGTGAGCGAATGTTGAGTTTTAATTGCTTTGCTGTTTGCTTTGACACAAAGTCCCACAGGTTTCTTTACCTCCTTGAAGGAGCCATAATCCCATTGTGTGCCGATCATTCTGTCATCCGGAAGTCAGCGTGGGCAGCCAACATTTTACAAGCAAGGTTTTTTGTACATGCCTGCTCGCCTTCCACTTTCAATTGTTTGCATAATTGGACAGAGGCGTTTAAATTGGTTTCCACTCTTTGGAAAGAAGTTGAAGGAATACTCAAAAATACGCTAGCTCCTTCTGTGTATATTTTCCACACATTTGACGTCATTTTGACCAAAAAGTGGTATTGTCATCTAATTAATCAAATCGTTTTGCCACCTATCATTAATGTCAGCGCTTATTGTGGATTAGTAACAAGTCAAAAGATTGTTCTGCAACTGGAAAGCTTCCATTTTTTGAATTGTTCGCTTAAATCAAGGTCTCCACTTTGTCCGAACATCTCATTCAAAGGAGAAAAGACAATGCTAGTAAAAAATAAATATATTTAAATGGGGCAGAGTTTATTTTCTTCCCAAAATACACCTGACTTTCCTACATTGTTGTCGTGTGCCTACATCAGCAGAAAGGCTGTCACAGTCCATTGGAGGTTATCTGATGTCTTTCAGCTCCCTGATTTCTAAACCCACAAGACAAAGACACACAAGAGCAACAGCACACGCACACACATACTTACACACACACATCCACAAACGCATTCAAACGTCCACTCACACAAATACAATCTCCTGGCTCCGACAGGCAAAGGACGCTCACTCATTGGCCCGTTGTGAGGGTGAGTGGTGATCCTGTGATCTTTTCTTGGTTGTCCAAAGCAGATCATACTGAACATTGTTTCTACCACTTAAGAAGCCCTCAACACAAACACATCCGAAGGGCAACGCCACAGTGCTGAGAGGTGTGGTGAAGCGGCCAGAGCGGCTGACCTCAGAGTGCGGGCTCACTGTTCAATTGCCGACGGCAGCTCAGTTCAACTACGTATGATTCCGGGCAATAGCTCACTTATTCACCCCCAGTGCCTTGAAACCTTAAGGGGTGATATGCTTGTGCTTTGCAAATATGTATTTGTATTATTTTTATTTTTATTATTATTATTACTATTACTACTAACATCATTATTATTATTATTATTATTATTATTATTATTATTATTATTATAGTCAGATGGCCAGCCATTGGCCTCTTGTTTTGACCTTTTTATTGGAACCTCCCATGGTAAGATCTTGTTTAATCCAGTATCCAATATATCCTTTTTTTAGTAGAGGCTGATTTTGACAATGGTAGAGGAGCAGACTTTGAACCTTATTCACAAACTACATTTTCTAGTAGTTGAAGTAGTATTACTATAGTGCTACTCACTTACTCCAAAAATCAATCCACAAACGTATTGCCGGAGACCTCCGCATGTGCCTCTGCTATCTTTTCTGTGCCTAAATCTCCGCCATTGTGGCACAGATCTCCTCACACGCAGGTGTACATTTTAATAGTAAATGTGGGAGAGACAAGGGGGAGTGGTAAGAAAATGGAGAATAATTATTAATAATTGTGAGGGGGTTAGCAGAATTTAAGAGGGACTTTGGGAGAGGACATGCTAACCATCAAATACACATCACACACGAGTAAGACAATTGCAATTCACAAAATACACCTTTAAATCTACTACCGCCCTAAAGGTGCCAAATCAGTCTCAAATGTACTCTAGCCTAGGCACGGAGTAAGTCAAGCACCACACATGTGCAACCTCTGGCATTGCAGCACGCTCCTATAGAAGCCGACGGAGGCAGGGAATTAAAATAACACCACATTGATACTAATGTTAATAAGTTAGCAATAATTGAGTTTGGCATTTAAAATGTTACATATATATTAAGGATAATTTGAAAAATTAATAATGCATTTAATAAAAATAAACAATTAACTTTAAAAAAAGATTATTAGCTATTTAAGCCCTATTACAGTTTGACCCAAGAGATATCCAGTCCAATCAATATTCCATTCATCCAACTGTAGCTGCTAGAACGAAGGCCAGATATTGGGAATCATTTATGAAGAAGAGAAAATCCTCTAAATCCCTAGGCACCTTATCACAAGCGTTGTTGCACCACAAAACTGTATTCATGTGTGAGGAATTTTAGCCCATCCCCTTTGTATCTAAAGTTCAGATATAGGACCTGATTTCGATGTTGGTGGTCTTTCTAGCTGGACCACCGCCATTGCGGTCCGAGAAAGACCGCCAAGCCATCTGCAATTCCGCCTGCCGGATTACAAAAGTAATCCAGGGCAGGCGATGTGGCGGCAGCAGTGTTACAGCAGCAAGAATGTTTGACTCATAGGAGAGCCTAAAGAGCATCCCACCGCTGTGACAGTGCCTCCAGTAGGTCCATGCACAGTGTGGCATGCACCGAGTCATGTGTGCCACAGAGTGCACCCACGACTGAGCTCTTTTGGGGGTGGGCATATCATGTGCCCCCTGTACATACGCCCATGGATAGATGTGCCTGGGGGCCCTGTTTATGAACCCTTTACATGCCTTTCCACCAAGCATTTCATGCAGGGTTCCTGCCGTAAAAAATTGGAGGAAGGACAGGTTGGAATCTGTCGACAGCAGCATCGCCGTGATTCCTACCTGCTTTCCCCACCACCAGGATCCTGGTCTTGTGGTGTTCCCACCACCATTATCATGATTGGTGGGCGGCCTGACGCAATGGTGGAAGTGGGACTGCCATCCAGTTGAACTGCTGTCCCAGGACTCCCAACATTCAAATAAGGCCCATAGTCTTTTAATTTTAGCTAAATTTACATTCACTTGCTCATCATCTGTTAGTAAGTCCAAACTATGGGGCTGATTAGGATCGCAGACGGACCTGCGTCCGTCCGCGACTCCCGAGGTGGAGGGAATGTCCGCAGGGGCTGCGGCATTCCCTCCAGTGCAATTAGGATGTGACCGCCACCCTGGCGGACACATCCTCAATATTTAACATTAAGGCGGGTGCTGCTTGAAGCAGCACCCGCCGCAAGGTTAAATATGCAGGCTTCGCATTTGCATGCACAAAGCGGCAGGCACCGTGCGGTGCCTGCCGCTTTGTGCATGCATAGGTACCCCCATGTGTACCCCCCACACCCCTGTCACCCCCAAAGAAAACACCGTATGGCATTTGTTCTGCCCCATCCTAATATGGCTGGCGGTGTCTGTTAGACACCGCCTCCATATTAGAGCTTTTCCGCCGCGGTCGTAAGGCGACCGCGGCGGAAAAGCGGCGGACGGTCTTCCTGACACCCCAGCCTTCCTAATCTGGCGGGGGGTCTTTGAAGACTCCGCAACGGTTTTACCGCATCCTCCGGGCCAGCGGACACTTCCGCCAGCCCGGAGGATGCGGAAAAACGCAATCCTAATCGGCCCCTAAGTCCCTTATATTGTATGGCAGAGGAATTAGAGATACACTTATATTTTTGTGCGGTCTATTTTAGACCTAGAGCTAAATGGGTTGTTCCATTATGTTGGACTAAAGGGATACCGGACTGGATAAATTAGTTAAGAATATGTGGAACTGATTAAAAAATGTATACAGTGTTTTCTGTTTATCCATTTCTTTATGCAGCATGGCTGATAAGGGCTAACACATCGGGCAAGGCCAATATTTGCTATGTATAATGGAGTACATGTTGTTTTAAATGTATCCTTTTCCATCCAGTGTTTTTAGAATTGTAAAAATAATTGGTTTTGTATGAGTTTAAATGTGCTGTAAAATTGAATTTTAATATTTCAAGGTTATTAATAAAACAGTTAAAGTAATTAACATTTATATTATATTTTAGTTAAATAATAATAATAAATGTTATTAAATTCACTTGTACTTTCCCATAGGGAATCTCCAATCCGATGGTGGATGTCTCCAACACCAAGTAAAAAGTTATTGGCAGCAACTTTACACTAAACAATTCTGTTGTGGGAGACTCCTACACCTTATTTGGGGGGCAGTCTTGAGGTAGCGGGATGGAGACATGTAAATGTGCAACTAGAAATAAATTTCCACTCAGAAATGGTAAATAGCAAAAAGATCAAGAGCTGTACCTAGATGTAGTAGTGAATATGCACATGTATATTTACCTTTGTGAATCAGGCCCAAACTGTCTAGAGAGTGACACAAACATAATTAAAAAAATTACGAGTTGAAAGAATATTGTGTCAAAAATATCACCAAGGCAAGAATATGAGCAACAAAATATAGAAGGAAGACTATTGTTTTTTGTTCATGTAATATCATTTTATTAAAGTATCATTGTATGTATTATTGTTTACTTTAATATATTAAATATTTTTTAATTATTGAAATGCAAGTTATTTTAACTTTAGCTTTAGAATTATAATATTTTTTTGTATTGTTTGTCAATTTAATGTGTAAGTAAAATGTTTTTACACCTAATTAGTAATTTATAATTGTAGTGCTATAGGCACTCCCATGTATTGGGACCACATGATGACCTTTGACTATCATTGTTTTAATTGACTTTATGTGTTTTAATTCACTGTGCACATGCATTTTGCCAGGTGATTTCATGGGGATGTCTCCTTGTAGCTTTAGAGTGGGAGTGTTTCACAGAGTAGGGCAACCTTAGCCTTGCCATGGACACAACGTGTGGTATGTGTGTTTGAAAGCATGAGAGAGAGTGTTCTTCTCTGTCTCAGAGTGTGTGATGCAATAGGCAGTGGTGCACTAATGTGCATTATGTTGTGCACTGGGAAGTTTTCTGAAGTTTTTACTATTGGCTTTGACATGCCCTCATGCAATCTTAAATTCTGACTCCTGAGTTTGGCACACAAAACCAGACCTCCAAGGTACTTGCTTGTTTTTCACTTTGAAGGGTGTTTTTGTACTTTTTCTAATGTTTTTAATTTCTCAAACCTGTGCAATATTAGGGACGCATGTAGTGTGGGAGCGCAGAAGTATACATGAGAAATCCTTGTAGTGTGGGAGCGCCGAAGTATACATGAGAAATCCTTTTCCTTTGGAATGCTTGTGGGAGATTGGCCAACTCCAGTAAGTGTCCTGGGTGCAGAGGAGGTCTTCTCAGAAACTTCTACGCATTGAGAATATTATAAAACTTGGGTCTGTTGACTTGGAAACCAGGTTCTCTTCCTGCGCGATGGATGTGTCCGCTCAGTGATGCATTCCCAGCTTGAGAAGCCTCTTGAGCCTTGGGCTGTGCTGACATTTGGGATCCCCTGGTCTTGTGTGGGCTAAGTTGAAGCTATTGCAGTTGGTGAGGTATTTTCTCAGATTATTGCTATTGCGATGTGTGAGTGTGTCAGTGTTCCCATTTAGGTATTTATTTATTTATGTGTTTTATAGAGCACAAACTTGACCCGTTAGGGGATTAGAGCACTTTATAGGAGAACAAAGCAATATGCAGACAGGCTTAGACTCAACCAGTTACAGATCAAATAGTAGGGGGGCGGGATGCCGGATACATCAGGGAAAGAAGAGCACATATTTACAGTTTACATAACCAATTACTCAAGACGAGATAAAATATTTACAGATTACGTTTACAATTATTCAAGACAGCCCCCAAGTTTCTGATGGGGTGACGAGGTAGTCAGAAGGGAGGCAGTGGATGGCCATAGATGGGGCCATAGTGGTGTTTGAGGCAAAATTTAAACGAGAAATGTACCCATACGGAAGGTTTTGACATCCCTTTTGAAGCGAGTCAGAGAGGGGATTCTTCTGATGTCAGGTGGGAGTGAGTTCCATATTCTTGGGGCAGCCCCAGAGAAGGTCTGATTGTAAGTTTTTTTTTTCCGAAAGCGTCCAGGTTGGAGCAAGAGGTCTCTGGCAGATCGTGAGTTTCTGGTTCCTCCGGAGATCACAAGCTTCTGTGCCAGATATGCAGGGGAGTTAGAGTATAAGGCTTTGTGCGTGAGGCATGCTAGTTTGAGCGGTATTCTTGCCTCCAGGAGAAGCCAGTTGAGAGCTTTCAAGTGTGGGGAAATATGATCATATTTCCTTGTGCCCGGAAGTAGTCTGGCGGACGCATTGAGGCAGGCTTTAAGAGGTGCCAGGGAGATCTTGGGTAAACCCGAGAGGGTTGAGCAGCCATATTCCAGTCTAGAGATGACAAGTGCTTGGACTGCCATTTTTAGGTCGGGAGCATCGAGGAAGGGTTTCAATTTCCTAACGTAGCTCAGCTGGAATCTGGCTGTTTTGGCCACCGAATTGATGTGGTCCCGCATGTTCAGCTTGCTGTTGAGGGTAATTCCCAGGGATTTGGCCGAGTTGATTAGGAATCTCTGTGACCGGTTATGGAGGAAGGAACTAAACCATTCTAGAACAGTGCCATCCAATCCCATCCTGAGTATGAGGCGTTCTAGTAGTTTTTCATGGTTGACCGTATCGAAGGCCAAGGATAGGCCCAAGTGGATTAGGAGACAAGTTTTGCCTTGGTCAAGGTATTGGAGGGCATCCTTCACAGTGTGGAACATGATGGTTTTGGTGCTGTGCCCTGGTCTAAATACGGATTGGAAGTCATCGAGCAGGTGGAAGTTGTTGATGTGTTGGCTTAGCTGCTGTTGCATACATTTCTCCAGCACTTTGGCTAAGAGGGGGATGTTGGAGATGGGTCTGAAGTTGTCAGGAGAGGCTGGATCCAGCGCTGGCTTTTTCAGAATGGGGAGGACTTGGCTGAGTTTTAGAGAGTCAGGCATCGTTCCCTGCTGGAGGGAGGCATTGATTATTGTAGTCCAGCTAGGAACAATGGATTGGGCAACGGCAGTTAGGCAGTTGGAAGGCAACAGATCGTTAAAATGGTGGTTTGGGTTTAAGGTAGATAGTATTTTAGAGATGGAGTCTTCGTCATAGTCTTTGAAGACAGTCTAGTGAGTATGATTTTTGGGTGGAGCCTGTGGGAGCGTTGTGGTGGGAGGAGGTGGGTCAGGAAAGGGTTGAGGGTGTGTGATGGAGCTGAGTTTGTTTCCGAGGGCTGAGATTGTATTCTGACTATTCAGCCACTGTAAGAGATCTTTGGCTGTGCTTTAATCCCCATTCCATATGATTAGGATGTTGTCTATATATCGTCTCCAAACGCCGATGTTGGGATTTTGAACTGTCAGGATTTATCCTTTCTTCGAGGTGGTGTATGTAAAGCCACGCCACACTCGGTGCGAAGGTACTTCCCATGCTAGTACCATGCTTCTATAGGTATAGAGTGTCCTCAAACTTGAAATAATTCTTAGTCAGAACTAGTTTGAAACACTCCGTCACAAGGTTGCGTGGGGTTTGATACTTCCACTCTGTAGTAAACAGGACTTCTTCTAGGATGTCTAATGTCTCTGTGTGTGAAAGGCTAGTGTAAAAGCTTTCAACGTCCAGGCCAATAAGCAGTTGTCTCTCGGGATCAAAGGGCAAGTCCTGGAGGATTCTGAGGACATCCTTCATATTTTTAAGGTACGTGTTGGTGTCCTGAATTGAGGGCCTCCAAAAAGTATCTGCAAACCTGGAGCAAGGTTCAAAGATCGACTCTATCCCAGAGACAATGGGGCGTCCCTGTGGGAGGTGCAGATATTTGCGTATTTTCAGATTGGTGTATAAGTAGGGGCTAACTGGACTTTTGCTGATTAGGAATTCACCTTCCATTTTGAAGACCGAGTCATGGGCCAGGGCTTCTTCAACCATACTCCCAGTGTGATTCTGATCCTCTCTGTGGGGTCTCTGGTAAGGTCTTCATAGTTGCGAGTGTCACTCAGCATACTGCTGCATTCTGTTTGGTATGCCACCTTGGTTTGAATGACAAGGGTGCCACCATTGTCTACTGGTTTTATACCTATATTGTAATTTTCTGTGAATTGTTTAGTGCTTGTTTTTCAACCCGTGACGTGTTGTGAAAAGTCTTGATATTATTGGGGTTAAGTTCCCCTAGTTTTTTTCAGCACAGCCTTTTCCAATGGAGTAACTATTTTTGGTTATTTATATATTTTTTATTAGCACATAGACTTGCACTATACTTGTTTCAAATCCCAGAAATAATTATTATGCTGAGAAGAAATATTAAAGTTCAGAAGATAAACATACAAAATCTATTGTCTAATATTTAAGAAATATTAACACAAAACTGTTGGTCAGAAAACGTAAGGTTATGTTTTGCTGAGTAAATGGCTTCAAACTGGGCTACAAGTAATCAAGTATTTTATTCACGGATTGTACTGATGCTCTGTGAAACTCTGTTGAAAGTAAGAACAAGTTTAATGGGTTATTCTACTTTTTATTCAAAGCGTGCACTGGTCTGATGTCTTAGTAAATAGAAAAAAAAATGTATAGGCATGTTTGTAATGCTTTGATGGATTGAGCGAAATGTTCCTCATTTATCAAAGGCCACAAAAATGTAGATGTGCACAGCATATGCAGTAGAATAAATGTGCCATGCTTAGTCACATTCTTTATGTAGCAAGCTGTTCTTATTGTTATAAATCTTACACTGTAGAACGTTAAAGGCAATACCATTATGCTGTAGTGGTTTGGCAGAACAGTGTACTAAAGAGGTCCCCCTGCAACAATGGCATGTTGCTAGGGCAGGGAAAATTACTAAATTGTACATAAAACCCCAGGAACTCTACACATATATTAACAGTTTCCTAACTAATTCGCACGATCAGAGAATGTAGGTCTGCTTGTTGACAAATGCTTTATTAACAACATTCCAAAGAGCACAATTAATTTGTTAAAAATGTTCACATGTGATATTATATAATTGCACAAGACATTACTGTATAAAATGCTAATTCATTCAACTACATTCTCATCAATCACACAGTCATTCATTCAAACCACTCATCCAGTTCTTCACTCAATCCGTGTTCATGGCAGAAACAATTTGTAATACCTAGCAGAATAGTCCTAGAAATCGGAGTTCATCAATGTCAACAGTGTAGACTATTCGTTTAAATTAAGTAATTAATGCTCTGAAATATCCATAGCACAATTATATTTTTTCTGTGTCTTTCTGAGTCGCAGCAGTACCCCAGCTGTGGTCTGCGTTTCTTGAAGAACCATTATTTGCACTTGTTGTTTGTTAACGTATGAGTATATAGAGGAGCGTTTCCTCACTGAGTGCATTCCCCTTACATTATGGATGAGGGCCCTTGCGGTGGTGGGTGGAGCTATAATATGAATGATGAGTGTCTTGACCCCAGGATTGTGGGGTCTCTGGTGAGTTCTTCTGTGTGCTGGTGTCAAGAACTGACGGAACCTACCGCAACAAGCGGTACAACCAAGCTGGAGATAATAGGTAACCATCAAGGTATTTGGGGCAGTGGCCCAGTGATATGTCAGGAGGTTTCGGGGGTAGTTCCTCCCTGCTTGTCAGTATCTAAATGAAAAGGTGCCCGGTCCTAAGAGTGTGCAGTAGTGGGTGGTCATGTTGCCGTTGCAGCAGCCCTGGAGGGTATAATCACAATAATTCAGTGAGTACTATCTAGAGTAAAGATTTTGCAGCTGAGAGACACTTTGCTCATGTCGTGGCTGTGAATAGTCTGTTCACATGATAATATTGTCTGACTGAGGAGTCACCTGTGGAAGGGATTGGAAATCCTGATTGAAGGCCAGCGATGAGCCAGATTTCTCATCTGAGGAGCTGTGTTGTCCGCTGTCCCTATCCAAGAGGCCAGCTTCAGCTCCCAGGCTGGCTGCAGGTTGGAAGGCTTGCCCCGGGTGGGGGGCATTAGGGTGTCTACCAAGTCTTCTTTAGTGTCAGTAAAAGAGAGAGACTCGCCTTTGGTGAGAACTCTGAGGTAGACTGGGAACAGCAAGAAATATTGGACCCCAATTTGTCAGAGCCTCCTTTTGACTTCCAAGAATGTTGTGCATTGTTGTGGCACTGTTCGGGTGGAATCTGGGAATAGCATTATAGTTTTGGCTTCCAGTGTTAAGGGGTCGACCATTCTGGCAATGCGTAGGATAGCATCCCGGTCTCTGAAATGTAAAGGTTCACCAACATGAGTCTTAACAGGGCTACCAATGTGGGGCAACACTTCGGCACCCAGCGGGACTTCTCCAGAGAGATAAGAGAGATGAGGTCCGAGGCAGCAACAAAGGAGTGAAGATAAGTCTCCAGAAAGATCAGGTAGTCCTGGCCCTCTACGCCCTTCTGCAGGCCCGAGATTTGTCTATTGCCCCTGCGAGAGCGTTCCTCCGTGTCTTCTGCCCTCTCCTCCAGCGTTGACATGTGGTCCTGTAGATCCAGAAGGGCTTGTTGATTGCCAGTTGTTTGCAGTTACAGTGTGGCTACTATTTTCACTCCTTCAGTGATGCTGTTTGCCAGTTTCCAGTTGTCGTCGGGCAGTAAGTTCTGTTCTGTTATTGGTGAGCCTAGGTTGTTTCCATGGATATCCAGGAGCTTTTGAATGCAGCCAATACTTGATCCAGTTTGTCTGCTGCAGATTCAAGGGTAGTCTGTGTGTTCCCCTGTTGTGGAGTGTCTGGTATCATAGATAGGGGTAAGACATCACTGGTGTAAGAGTTAGAGCAGTCACCTTCTGCCTGCCCATGATTGCGTGTTGTAGGGGCTCCTCTCCTTCCCTTTGAGAGGTTTCAGTGACTTCAGTGGTTAACACCCTGAGGGTCCTTACTGCAGTGGCACCTAGTAATTGGAGGATAGTCTCTGCCAGGAATCAGGAGAAGGGGGGCCTCCAGGTGGTGTCACTGATTCCTCTCTGGGTTATCCCTGTGAATTGGGGATGAGGAGAAAGGGGAAAAGGACGTGGTTGCAGATGACCAAAGCTGTGAGTACCTTCTTGTCACCTCACAATCATTCCTTCTCCCATCTCAGTGTCCGTGGGGCACCATAGATGTGATACGTGCCAACTGCCCCTGCGATGCGTGGTATTGGTTCCCCCATTGCATGCTGATGCTCACCCCCTCACTTGCAGGGTAGCCTATAACTCCCAAGCTGCAATAGAGGAGAAAGGGATGTGGGATACCTTCAGGTCTGGCCAAGGTTGCCTGAGCAGTGTGTCTTTCCTGATTTGCCAGGGGCTATCCCTACCTGGATCACAGATTGCCACCTAATTTGGCTTCAGGCTTTGTTATTTTTGGAGCCTCCACGAGCCTTGTGGGGCCGGTGTGGTCTAAGTCCAAAGGCATGACGGATATGCTGTGTGCCCAGCCAGGGGTGGATCGGCATTGGGGACCAACAGGTGTAGGAGGCCTCTCTCCCCCGCTGTATTAGAACATTGCAGTCCCGCTGGGTTCTATGCAGGCCACACCCGAACCCTCGCTGCTCACAGCTCTGCTTCCATCCCTCAGCCAGCCACTCAACTACAGGTTCAGCAGGCTTTGCATGCCACGTCAATGTGGCTGCAGACTTGGCATCATGGGGAGAGGCCTGCAAGGTCAGCTCCTGCCTTGGGACTCATAGGCAGGTGTTCCCTTCTCTCAGTGCCCCAAATTCACAGGGAGCAGCTTTGGGGTGTCAAAATCAGCAGCATCGGTCCACGCTGTCAGTCACAGCCACACCAGCGAGTAGGTTGAAGGAGATGTCAGGCCCAGAGTCAAGATTTGGGACAATTGCTGGGGCGATGGCGCGGACCACTAGCAGTGTGAATCCGCCATCTTAGCCTGCTTGACCATGCCTTGTCAGTTCCTGTACTTTACTGGCTTTGCAGATTTGAGACTGTTTCAAATTCACAAGATTTTCCAGAATATTGGCCCTGTTCATGTAGGAAACTCTATGTATGAAATTATCTGCAAACATAGATTTTTGTCTATGCATAAACTGAAATCTCCACCTGGATAGCATTCACCTGTTCTGAGTGGAGACATCCACATTATGTGTCTCCCCCCCTTGCATGAAGTGGAGAAGTGACATACTACTGAAATTACAACTGCCATCCACCTACTAGCAAATTTTAAAACGGATTTCAAGTCTACGCCTGTAGGATGAGTTCTCCGCAGCAGAGGATGAAATCTCCGCCTATGCTGTAGAGAACTTCAAATGGAAGAGAATAAGGAAAACTCATTTCCAGAGCTGAATCACAAATACATAATAAACATTAACCCTGCTAGCACATAGATTTAGCCCACACCCTGGCCTCTGCCCTCTTTACCTTGGACTGTGTGATCTTTCAGACACCACCAGCTGCAGCCTACAGAATATAGCCCACCAGACTCAAGAGTAAATGGAACCTCATTCTGGAAGGGACAGACCTTGTAGTAACATTGGTAGTAGGTCACTACTGGTACATTTACGTTCTACCTCCATGTAGTCTCAGTGGATTGGAGAATGTGGCAGAAGCTCACAGGTTCTCTCAATGCATTGGGGGTGGTGGTACTCAGCATGTGTGACCTGAAAAAGAAGCAGCAGTACAACAGGAGGCATGTGAAGGATATGTTTTCTAAGATAAAGGTGGCAGACCCAGATCCCAACTCCTTCCTTCCACCCTTGATTAATGACTTTTCTGCAACATATATGCACAACGTCACAGAAAGGAAAAGCCCAGATAATGAAGGCGTACCAAATTCTGCTTTCAATGTTCCAAATTATTGTAGCACTGTTGACATTTGTTAACTCAATAATACAAAAGGATGACAAATGATTTTAATGATATATTTTTATGTCTTACAGTAGTTACATTTTGAACAAATTTGACAGAGATTGAATCACAGGTTGAATAAATATCACAAACGCCTATAGGTGTTTCACGAAATTCATTTAATCAGAACTTCTTCAAATATTAGAATCATGTGCTGTCATAGCATTTGGATGCAAATTTTTATCATATCTGATAATGTCTAAAATCAGAAGAGATAGATGCCTTGACAGCATGGCTACCAACTGGCTCCATGATATGTGAAGGTCAGTTGGGATATCCACCCTGCACAATGGACAACTATGTGGCTGTCCCAGATGATAAACCATGAAGGGGGTATGACATGGGAAAGTCCTGTGCTCTAGGAGGATCACTGCTTTCAACAGCAATCTTTTGTGCAGGGGTCATTCATGAAATTGTAGTGATCTTGCGCAACACAGCTATCAATCTGTAAAGGCTCCCAATGTTAACTGAGAGGCAGACCCGTGTTTTGCAGAACATAAAGAAATGTTTCCATGACATCATGAAGTAGCATCTGGAAGACCACCAGGTGTCGAGGGAGTAGGAAGCAAGGTGCCTGTGACATGGTCAAGTAGTTGATACAGGCTCTCTCACCAGTGGCCTGTCTCAAACTGAGGAGCCAAGTTAGGTGTCACCTGCATGTGGGGTTCAACATTAACTTGCCAGCTCCACCACACCCACCCACCAACCGTATCAATAATTCACCTGATCCCAGCACCAAGCCACCTGGTCCCAGTCCTCAACCACATCCTCAAATCAACGTGAACCCTAAATTGGCTTGGGCCTTGTATTGGATAGCAAGTGACACAGAAAACCCATGTGGACATGGTCCACAACTACTACACCATCATCAATTCACACACCAGTCTCTGACGCAGGCTCACACAACACACCCTTACTTTTGAAACCCCCCACCCCACCCTAATTATGTTTATGACAAATTAACTTTGTGAAACTTTTTGAATAAATAACTTCCACCTCTGTGTCATTTCATGTTTTCCTGGCTTTGAAGAGTGGTGTAAGTGAACTGAGAAATGCAATGAGAGCCGGAGTCAGTATCATTTACCATTTACTCTTAGATCAACACACACACACACACACACACATATATATATATATATATATTACCTACTGGCGGTCGCCAGTAGGTATATATAGTTAGGATTTTTTCCCTATGGGATTTCTGAAAATTCTATGTCTAATAACTTTGGCGTTTGTGGACGGAATCGGCTGAAATTTTCAGGAAAATGGCACATTTTGTTTCTGAGCAGCTCCTGGAAATTTGGGGGGTTTCGTCAAGGGGGGGCTGAGAAAAAAGGGGGGTCCCAAAACGCGTTTTTAACATTGAGTTTTCCATAGGGCGGTTGGACTCACTTTTAGCTCGAACGGCTGAATGGATTTGCACGAAACTTGGCAAAATTGTAGGGACTGTTAGCCCGATGTGCCTTTGCTAGGTCTCAATATATGTGCTTCAGTGGATTTTGAGAAATTAACGTTTAAATCAAGATATATATCTGTAACAGCGCTCCGGGCAGCGATCCGGTTCGCGTACTTTTCGCTTATCGGAACTTTGCGAAGCGAAGCTGATTGGCTCTCCGGTGTCTGTCAACATTCTAAACAGTCCGGTGCGGCCGCCATCTTGTCTCTCGGTAAGATCGAGAGACAAGAGGAGGCCAAAACAAAGGAGGAAATGAAGGAAAGGGGGCAAGGTAGACCCCTTCTGACCCCCTAGGATTGATGAGGGGATATTATAGAGCCACGCTGGGCCCAAAAAAAAAATAAAAAAAAATTCCGTTTTTTTCGCCGTAGAGACGCGTCTTGGTACGCGAACCGGGCAGCTAACCGGGAAGCTAACCGGCAGTGTAACGGGAGTCTGACGAGTAGCTGATTGGCTGTCAACATTGTAAACAGTTCGGAGCGGCCGCCATCTTGTCTCTCGGTAGGATCGAGAGACAAGAGGAGGCCAAAACAAAGGGGGAAATGAAGGAAAGGGGCAAGGTAGACCCCTTCTGACCCCCTAGGATTGATGAGGGGATATTATAGAGCCACGCTGGGCCCAAAAAAAAAAATTCCGATTTTTTCGCCGTAGAGACGCGTCTTGGTACGCGAACCGGGCAGCTAACCGGCAGTGTAACGGGAGTCTGAGGAGAAGCTGATTGGCTGTTATCATTGTAAACAGTCTGGAGCGGCCGCCATATTGTCTCTCTGTGGGATCGAGAGACAAGAGGTGGAAAAAAAAAAGGTGTAAATGAATGAAAGGGGTAAGGCAGACCCCTCCTGAACCCCTAGGATTGATGAGGGGGCTATTAAAGTTCCCTGGGGGGTGAAAAAAAAATGCGATTTTTCGCGGTAAAGGTGCTTCCTGGTACGTTAACCGGGCAGCTAACCGGCAGCGTAACGGGAGTCCGACATATTGTGTTTTTTGAACGTTTGTGATATGTGCACGTGTAGATTTTGTATAATTAAGGTTAAAAAAATATATATATATCTTTAAGCGTGTTTTGGCGCGCTTACGTTTTGGGTTTGGTTTGCGCTGCAGAGACGATACGTCACGGTTATGCGATGCATCATGAGGCGTCTCACGGGCTACGTGATACGTCACTTAATAAAGAATATATTTTACAGCTATAGATATTAGCTTTTAAAAAACCAATGAAATTCACAGAAAAAACCATAGGTTATAGACCATATATAGTTAGGAATTTGCATTTACAAAACCTTGAAAATTCACTGAAAAAACCATAGGTTATAGACCATATATAGTTAGGGATTAGCATTTAAAAAACCTTATTTTATTTGCACAAAACCATTGAAATTCCATATATAGTTAGTTGCACTAACTATATATCGCGGACCCGCAATCCACTGCTAATGATGTCACATATTACATCATTCATGACATGGTCAGTGACATCACTGATGACATCACTGATGACATCTCAAATGACATCACTGATGACATCACTGATGACATCTCAAATGACATCACTGATGACATCACTGACATCTCATTTGACATTACTGATTACATCACTGATGATATCATTTATGTGATAATACATCTTCAGACTCTAATATAACCTTAGATACACTCAGTGTAAACAGGCACTCACAGACTGTCACACATCCATGGAGTTACTCACACACCTAGTCAGTCATGCAAAGAATCAATCACACCTCCATTTCCTCAACTATACAGTTATACACACCTTACTTATTCAAACATATACTAACACATATTTACTCTCTTATACAATCCTTGATACAAGTTCACAATGATTCATACAGCCACTCTCACATTCACTGGCTCTTATGTTCAGTTATTTATATATGTCAACTCTCACATGGAGTGTGTTTTACATATGTACTTACTTTGACATGTAGAACTGAGATATCCATTCACTCACCAATATACTCATGCACACAGTCAACTGTCCATACAGCTGTTTCTACATGCACTTTTGAAGCCATACACCTAGGGAATCAACTGCTCACACATCTATGCACAGAGTTATACACCTTCCAGCCACCCACACACATACTCAGTCTCCCATACAAATACTTGGGCAACCATTCAATAACCCATATAGTTACTGATATAGCTACTGATTTAAACATGCAGCAGTTTACAGAAGAACATAAATAATGATTGCCAAATTAAGACACTTTAATCACTAACCCATGCACTCAGTGAGACACATTTAATCATTCTCTCATACAGTCAGTCATGCACCTACTAAATCCTTCATCCAGACACTTATACATCCACTCATTCTTCAATATGTAAGACATATTTTAACTTTACAGAAACATACAGTCACTGGGTGTTGTCATCAGTGATGTCATCAGTGATGTCATTTGAGATGTCATCAGTGATGTCATCAGTGATGTCATTTGAGATGTCATCAGTGATGTCATCAGTGATGTCACTGACCATGTCATGAATGATGTAATATGTGACATCATTAGCAGTGGATTGCGGGTCCGCGATATATAGTTAGTGCAACTAACTATATATGGAATTTCAATGGTTTTGTGCAAATAAAATAAGGTTTTTTAAATGCTAATCCCTAACTATATATGGTCTATAACCTATGGTTTTTTCAGTGAATTTTCAAGGTTTTGTAAATGCAAATTCCTAACTATATATGGTCTATAACCTATGTTTTTTTCTGTGAATATATATATATATATATATATATATATATATATATATATATATATATATATATATATATATATATATATATCACCTTTCCACCATCCTTGTAATGCCGGGACTCTTCCGCGTCAGTGCACACCAAGGCACAAGGTCGCCCTGTAACACATCCACTCCACCTCGTACCAACAGATACGCGGTGCACTCCTTGCAATATTTATCGCCAGTCACTACGTAGCTTGGAAGACTTTATTTCAACATCCAGCCAAACTCCAAAAACCCAACGCGTTTCAGCGATACACTCGCCTTGGTCACGGGTAATTCTTTGTTGTGAAACCGACATTAAATAAAGATAGATAATCAAAGTGCTCGAAAAAAATAATAGTGCATAGTGATCAAAATAGGACTACAAAAGGTGTCGGCCATCTTTGCATGGTGAATTACGGAAATTCATGTATTGTAACGCATTCTAATTACAAACTATCTCATGTTTAACATTTCCATGTCTTCAAAGATATGCCATATTTCCGTAACATACATTTTATATAATTGCATCCAGTACGTCAATAATTAAATCAATATTGGATTTGTGTTGAATTTTACAGAAATAACGATACTCAATTATTCCTTTGTAGGAGCAGTAATTCATAAATGTTATATAAATGTAATGTGCATATAGTACTATTTCCTTAATACTATTATTCATTCAATAGTCCTGTTAAACAGATCCATAAAGTTCACAGTATAAATAAACATCCCAAGTGGGTAACTCTAAGGACAAACCAAATCATGCCAATCCTGGCTTTCGAATACGGTTCAATTATCGCCTATGCATTATCGTTTAAGGACTCAATATATATATTTGTCAATTCCTCAATTGATATATGTAAATAACTATTCCCAAGTGGGTAATCATTCGAAATAAATACATTCCTCAATGCAATATAGCTGTGTGAACATATACAATTTTAGATCATCATCATTCTGTTACTCCCAAGTGGGTATTCCAGGACTCCTTGATTCCACTAATACTGGCACATTATCATCTTCCTGAAGATTCACCTACAAAAAATCAGACGTACATAGTGGCTTATCCCAAGTTGATTACAGCCTCAAATTATCAGTGAATTAAAAACATTGTACAATTATTGGATGGCGAAAGGAGGACATACAAGACCACACACTTCGATAATTATCAGAATATTCTAAACAATATCCAAAATATTCCAAAATACAAAACATTTAAAATATTTAGACTACGCTAACTTCATCGGAACAAACTCATTCTCCCAGGAACCAATTCATTTCTTTTTCAGAATTAAGGCCCCCTGGAATTCTGGTGTCGAGCTCTAGAATGAACTTGGACTCCATTTGTTCCAACTTGCGAATTCTGTCCCCTGCCCTACTAGATTGAGGAACCATGTCAATCACAAAAAAGCTTAGCAGATTGCGATTACTATTTTGTAGTTCCTCAAAGTGAAGGCTATCGGGGACATTTTGTCTTTGTTGGCAATCGCCCGCATATGCTCCAAAATTCTCTTCTTTGCAGGAAACATTGTGCTTCCTACATATTTCTTCGCACAGGATGTTAAAACATAGACACAATAGTCAGACAAGCATGTTAAATGTTTTTCAATACTTCTTTCAGAGTTAGTTAAAGGATAATGTACAGTCTTGACATTAGAACTAAATGTGCACGCTTTGCATGTCATGCAAACATCGAAGCCTTGGATATCTCTAGAATTAGATTTCTGTTTAGTGATCTCATTTTTACAGAGTCTATCCTTCAAGGAGTTGCCTTTTCTGTAAGTTATACTTGGGGAATCTCTAATCACCTCTACTACTGCAGGTTCTGTATGTAAGATCTTCCAATGCTTTTTCAGACATCTGTGTATATCAACAGATTTGGAATTAAAAGTAGAGATGTATCTAATAGTATTATCCTCATCCTCACACTCTTTTTCTTTAGGAATCAAAAGATCAATTTGAGTATGATTGGATGCTTTTGAGCAGGCATCACTGATAGACTTAAGGCCATATCCCCTTTCAAGAAAACGCTGTTTCATCACCTGGCATTCCATCTCATACTCTAATTCGCTACTACAATTTCTTCGAGCTCGAAGAAATTCACCATAGGGGATGCTTCGAATCAGAGATTTTGGATGGCTGCTCTCTGCGTGTAGCAGAGTATTGCCAGGTGTCTTCTTCCGGTATAGACTAGATGTTAATCTGTTTTCAATTACCTTTATTTCAAGGTCCAAGAATTCAGCTTTGTCTTTATTAATCGAGCCTTCAAATTGCAAGTTTACATTGTTATCATTCAAAATGTCAATGAAAGCAGTAGCTTGGCCATGAGTCTCAATCCAAATGATGAATAAATCATCTATGTACCGCAGCCATGAAACAACATGGCTGTGGTATTGGACATAGCGATTGAGCACCTGCCGCTCCCACCACCCCATAAAGAGGTTGGCATAACTTGGAGCAAAACAGGTGCCATCGCCTTCCCCTGCTTTTGCCTGAAGAATAGTTCAATGAAAATAAAAAAAATATTTTTAAGGCAAAATTGGATGATGCACAAGAGCATTTTATTGTGTTCCAAAAAGGAAATGGAGCAAAATTTCAGATAGTAGTCACAAGCCTGCAGACCGTCTGAATGCCTAATAGATGTGTAGAGGCTACTAACATCTAGTGTTATCAAAAGAAAATGATCCTTCCATTCGACATCTTTGATTTTATTAAGAAAGTTGCGACTATCTTTCAGATAGGAAGGTAAGATTTCTACAAAGGGACGTAGAAAAAAGTCTATATACTGTGACGTTTTTTCTAACAGGGAGCCCATAGAGGAAACAATGGGCCTCCCCAGGGGTTGCTTAGAGTTCTTATGAAGTTTGGGCAATAGATATAAAATTGCCACCTTTGGTGTACGATTTAACATGAATGAATATTCCTCTCATTCTAGAAGTTTACATGAATGCCACTCCTTAAGCATCTGATGATATTGTAAAGTCGACATTTGTATGTCACTTTTGGATGATTTTTCATAACTTTCGACATTTGCCAGCTGACGCAATCTCTCTTCAACATAATCATCCACATTTAAAATCACTACGTCCCCCCCCCCCCTTGTCTGATTGGCGAATTACAATGCTTTGGTCCATTTGTAAGGTTTTCACTGCCAATCTTTGTTGTTTTGGTAAATTGTCCTGACTCCATTTCTTCTTTTTCACCAAGTTTTTTAGATCTTTAATCATGAGAGTTTCAAAAATATCAATACCACAGGGTGGTAGAGTGGGATTAAAAATGTTTTTTGATTTGAAGTAATTTGGACAATTCAGGTTGACAGTGAAACATAAAGCACCCGCATCTATTGGTGTTGACTCCATATCATCCCGTTCCAGTTCTTGTAATGCAAGTAGGGCCTCAACCTCATTGACTGATTTGACTTCAGGTACAACATTCCTCACACTCTGTATTGTGCTTTTTACTTTTAGTGTATGCCATTTACGAAGCCTTAATTTTCGGGTAAATTTGTAAAGATCTATTCTTTCTTGGGGATATAAAAAATCAGTAGTGGGGCAAAAAGAGAGACCAAAACGCAAAACATCAAATTCAACATCAGTTAGGGATCTATCAGAAAGATTTACCACATTCTTGGTGTTCCTCATTTGCCTCGTTGTTTCTTTTGGCCTCTTGTCTCCACTCCCAATGCTGTAGTCATGGGTTTTCCACCAGCCGCCCCTCCTAGTTTGTTTGAGGTTGAGGGTGTTTCTCCTGTTGACTTTCCTCTTCCTTTGCCTCGTCTGGTGAATCCCCTTCCTCGCCCTCGACCGCGATCTATCTGCCAATTTTGATAATTCTGACTCTGGTTCATTAGGCTGAATTCCTTCCAAAAATTTGGCAGCGCATTGGGCATTTGTTCTGCTGTCAAAGTTCCATCATCCGATACATCGCTCTTGCTTATTTCACTCTCCGCTCCACCCACTGTTATGTTTCCTGTGTTCACTTTTCTATTAGCATTGACATATTATTTGCAGAATGTAAAGATCCTACCAGACTGGTAGTCTATTTTATCTCTTAAGAATTTCCGTTCTTTTTTCGCAATGGTCTCTTCTTCATGCTTATTAATTTTCTTGACGATCTCCTCCATTTCAACACTGAAGATTTCACCGATTTCTTCTTTCTCAATTTCATCTTTTAATTCAGCAATCAATTTTAGAACAGATGCACGTTCCTTCCATGCCAATTTATTGAGTATTGTAAGCATGCGATTTGAGCAATCCATAAAATTCTCAGCCCACTCATCTGCCAGCTCAGGGTCTTGATCTTCATATGAAGGAGCAATCAATATTCTAAGACCCCTTGGAACTCGTCGATCCTCTTGATATTTTTCAAGTGTTACTGCCTCCCACCATTTTGATATTTCCTTCCGCATTAATTTCTCCAACTTCATGTATTTTTGATGTAATGAGGTTGGGACAGTAGCTTTCTCACGTGCATTTATTTGTTCTGTAGTCTTTACAAACATAGTGGTGGCTCTAAGCCTCCTTCGCGCTTCCATATCCTGCTCCATGGTTGGCTGTTTTGATAGATGTAACTCTTTTTCATATGCTTGATAGCTGCTTCCTCAGCTCTACTCATGTGTTCCCCCCCTGGAGAACACATTGGCGATATTGCAATTCCTCCTAGGACTCAAAGCTACTGTCAGATTCAAGTCTATTCAGGGAACGCTGCTGCACACAGTGGATATTCAATGTCTAAAATGGATTAGCCGCCGGCAATTTGTTATGTTAGTTTCCCCATTCTAAACAAAGGTGCATGGAAACATACTCGGTTTTCTGGAGAAAGCCACTAGTTAGTAATGCTGCGTTTTACTCTCTGACCAGCGTTCAAACGTGCTGCTCTCTCCCCTTCGCAGCAATATAGCTGTGTGAACATATACAATTTTAGATCACCAGAATGATATGATCTAAAATTGTATATGCTCACACAGCTATATTGCATTGAGGAATGTATTTATTTCGAATGATTATCCACTTGGGAATAGTTATTTACATGTATCAATTGAGAAATTGACAAATATATATATTGAGTCCTTAAACGATAATGCATAGGCGATAATTGAACCGTATTCGAAAGCCAGGATTGGCATGATTTGGTTTGTCCTTAGAGTTACCCACTTGGGATGTTTATTTATACTGTGAACTTTATGGATCTGTTTAACAGGACTATTGAATGAATAATAGTATTAAGGAAATAGTACTATATGCACATTACATTTATATAACATTTATGAATTACTGCTCCTACAAAGGAATAATTGAGTATCGTTATTTCTGTAAAATTCACCACAAATCCAATAATGATTTAATGATTTAATTATTGACGTACTGGATGCAATTATGTAAAATGTATATTACGGAAATACGGCATATCTTTGAAGACATGGAAATGTTAACCATGAGATTGTTTGTAATTAGAATGCTTTACAATACATGAATTTCCGTGATTCACCATGCAAAGATGGCCGACACCTTTTGTAGTCCTATTTTGATCACTTTGCACTATTATTTTTTTCGAGCACTTTGATTATCTATCTTTATTTAATGTCCGTTTCACAACAAAGAATTACCCGTGACCAAGGCGAGTGTATCGCTGAAAGGCGTTGGGTTTTTTGAGTTTGGCTGGATGTTGAAATAAAGTCTTCCAAGCTACGTTGTGACTGGCGATAATTATTGCAAGGAGTGCACTCGTACCTGTTGGTACGAGGTGGAGTGGGTATATATATATATATATATATATATATATATATATATATATATATATATATATATATATATATATATATATATATATATATATATTCACTGAAAAAACCATAGGTTTCACACCAGTTATAGTTATGAATTAGCATTTAAAAAACCTATTAAATTCACTGAAAAAACCATAGGTTTCACACCAGTTATAGTTAGCTGGAAATTTTACTGATATAAAACCATTGAAATTCCCACGTTATAGTTAGATGGACTCACTATAACTTGCGCGTGCAATGCACTGCTGATGACATCACATATTACATCACTCATGACATGGTCAGTGACATCACTCATGACATCACTGATGACACCATCCAGTGAATGTGTGTCTTTCTGAAAAATAAATATATTTTATATATGTATATGTAAAAGTTGATGGAAGAATAAATGTTTAAATAAGTGTCTAAATGGATGGTTTTTAAAAATTGATTGGTTAACTGGCTTAATAAGACATCATCAGCAGTGCATTGCACGCGCAAGTTATAGTGAGTCCATCTAACTATAACGTGGGAATTTCAATGGTTTTATATCAGTAAAATTTCCAGCTAACTATAACTGGTGTGAAACCTATGGTTTTTTCAGTGAATTTAATAGGTTTTTTAAATGCTAATTCCTAACTATAACTGGTGTGAAACCTATGGTTTTTTCAGTGAATTTCATAGGTTTTTTAAATGCTAATTCCTAACTATAACTGGTGTGAAACCTATGGTTTTTTCAGTGAATTTCATAGGTTTTTTAAATGCTAATTCCTTTGTATATCGAGTTTCTAACCTTTTTTTTTTTTTACAATTTGCTGTTTTTTTTAAGTATTCATTTTTTTTATATAATTTTTTTCTTTTGCGCTCTGGGTGCGCGCTCCGGGAAGCTTTCAGCTAAGCTCTCCGGTAAGCTTTTCCGAGAGCTCATCTGAAAGCGCACCCAGAGCGCAACTGTCGTTCGTGAAAAAAAATATGAATGAAAAGTTAATAATAATGCAAAACATTTCGTACCATACAAATAAAATTTGTTTTTTTTAATAAGGAAAATGATTATGCATTTCTATAAAAGATTGATGACGTCACTTCGGCGCGCAACGTAAGTGCCCTCGGAAGCGCCTACGTGCGCGGCGCATAAACGCACGCAAAAGCGCCTACGATCGCGCCACGTTTGCGCCCCGGAAGCGCCTACGATCGCGCTGCGTAAACGCACCGGAAGTGCTCCGGAGCGCGCAGCGTAAACGCGTCGGGTCATGTGACCCTAAAATAACACTTTTCATTGGTTGCTAACAGTTTTTTTTTACAATGAATGAAATCCCCACCCATTTCCTTCACTTCTTCTTTCACTTTTGTGACTGAAAGACCTGCCTTTTTTGCTGCTCCATATTCCTGGATTCATCATGGCTGCCAGACCATCCAGCAGTGAAGATGACTCCAATGATTTCATTGATGAAGAGCCTCCTCAGCCGAAGGTCAAAGAACATTTCATCTGGAAATTTTTTAAGTTTCCAGCAGACCAGAAGAAGGTGAATGCACCAAAAGTAGAGTGCAGGATCTGCAAACAGGTCCTGTCACGGGGTAACCCCCCAAAAAAATACTCTTTTGGCAACTTCACCATGATTCGCCATGTGGAGAGGAGGCACCCCCAGAATTTTGCCCGGGAAAGTGTCAGGGCTCTGGCACAAGAGGTTCCCAGAGATGGGGCCTCTACATCAACAGGAGGAGCAACTTCTTCTGGAAGAGAACAATCACAGGAGCAGGTAGCAAACATACAACCTGCATTTAACCATGGGGTCGTCAAATGCAGATACTGCAATCAACTCCTCACCTATGGGGAGCAAAGTGTCCTGCTCATGGTTCGAGCATTGGAGAACCATCGCTGCCCTTCCCACCCCTAATTTTTTTCTTTTCTTTTTGCTCCTGTTGAGCAGTTTCCATTCCCTGTTTTTGTTCCTGTTCAGTTAAAAGAAGAAAACCAAAAGTTCTTTTCAGAACTACCTCCAATTCTCATCAAAGAGCTATATTCTTAAAAAATGAAGAGTAAGTGAAATATAGTGCATTGATAATTGAAAGGAGAATGAGTAAGAAAGAACAGAAAGGTATGAGAGGTGAAAGGAAGTGAAGTAGGAGGAATGAAAGAAGGTGAGTGTTAGAAAAGAAAGTTATGACACAGTGAATAAACTGGAGGCCTCATTTCTGAAAAGTGACGCATCGCTACGTGAAAACAGCGATGCGTCACTTTTCTGGACGCACTCCTTATGACATTCCAGATATGTCATATTTAATATATGACTAATCAATTCGCAAGGAGTTACAGATATGTCAGTATTTCTGACATATCTGTAAACACAAAAGTAACGCATTGCAGGAGTGCGTCACAAAAGTGACGCAACTCCAGTAATGTGTCCTTTCACATGGAAAAAGCACCATGTGAAAGGTTTGCTGTGAAGCAGGCGCAAGATTTTGGCGCAACAGCATCCTAAAAGTGACGCACTGCGTCATTATTACCAAGCTTTTTGCAAGGAACACCCCCTCTGCATGCATTATACCTGACACTATTTTTTAAAAAGTGACGCATCTAGGTACATGGGTCACTTTTTAAAACTCTGCGCCATATTGTATCTGCATCAGGTATAATGTATGCAGAGGGGGCAATCCCTCGCAAAAAGCTTGGTAATAACGACGTACTGAAATCTATGAGATTTCTCTGCGTCACTTTTAGGATGCTGTTGCGTCAAAATCTTGCGCCGGCCTCGCATCACTTTTATGTTTACAGATATGTCAGAAATACTGACGTATCTGTAACTCCTTGCAACATGATTCGTCATACATTAAATATGACACATCTGGAATGTCATAAGGACTGTGGACAGAAAAGTGACGCATCACACCAGCAGTGTAATAAAATGTGCCTCGTTGCACTATATTTAAAGGATGCAACAGCATCCTAAAAGTGACGCAGTGAAATCTCAAACATTTCACTGCGTCGCTATTACAAAGCTTTTAGTGGGGGAACACCCCCTCTGCATGCATTATACCTCACGCAGATATAATGTGGCGCTTGATTTTAAAAAGTGACCCATCTACCTAGATACGTCACTTTTTAAATATAACGCAACGAGGCACATTTTTTTACACCACTGGTGCGATGCGTCACTTTTCTGTGCGCACTCCTTATGACATTCCAAGTAACGCATTGCTGGAGTGCGTCACAAAAGTGACGCAACTCCAGTAATGTGTCCTTTCAAATGGGGAAAGCAGCATGTGAAAGGTCTTGCCTCAGTCTAACACCTGCTGTAAAGCAGGCACAAGATTTTGACGCAACAGCATCCTAAAACTGACGCAGTGAAATCTCAAAGATTTCACTGCGTCGCTATTACAAAGCTTTTTGCGGGAGAACACCCCCTCTGCATGCATTATACCTGACGCTATTTTTAAAAAGTGACGCATCTAGGTACATGGGTCACTTTTTAAAACTCTGCGCCACATTATATCTGCGTCAGGTATAATGTATGCAAAGGGGGCATTCCCCCGCAAAAAGCTTGGTAATAACGACGTACTGAAATCTATAAGATTTCTCTGCGTCACTTTTAGGATGCTGTTGCGTCAAAATCTTGCACCTGCCTCGCATCACTTTTATGTTTACAGATATGTCAGAAATACTGACGTATCTGTAACTCCTTGCAACATGATTCGTCATACATTAAATATGACACATCTGGAATGTCATAAGGAGTGCGCACAGAAAAGTGACGCATAACACCAGCAGTGTAATAAAATGTGCCTCGTTGCACTATATTTAAAAAGTGACGCATCTAGATAGATGCGTCACTTTTTAAATATTGCATAACAATGCGCATTTTTTTACACCGCTGGTGCGTCACAAAAATTGACGCACAGGAGGCGCAAAACTAACAGCGCAAGGCCTTCATAAATATGGTCCTGGATTTTCCCCGTGCTTCGCCGGTGCGCGTACCATGCGCTTCCCCCGCGCAAAACGAAAAAAAATTTTTAATGCCCTGCAGGACCCTATTTTAGTCCCTACATTAAACCTAGGGGGTCAGAGGGGGTCTACTCTTCCCCCTTATGGTCATTTGCCCCTTTTTTTTTCAAACCCCTTGTGTCTCGATTTTACCGAGACACAAGATGGCGGCCGCTCCAGACTGTTTAGAATGTTTACAGACACCCAAGAGCCAATCAGCTTTCTGCGCGCAAGTCGCGTGTCGCGCCGGGAGCGCACTCAAGTGCGCGCACCGGAGAGCGCCTATAGATATATATATTTTTTTGAACCTAAATTACTCAAAATCCACTGGAGCACATATCTTGAGACATAGCAAAGGCACATCGGGCTACCAGTCCCTACAAGTTTGGTGTAAATCCATTCAGCCGTTCGGGCTAAAAGTGAAATTGACCGCCCTATGGAAATTAACATGGGGAAAATGCGTTTTGGGACCCCCCTTTTATCTCGGCCCCCGCATGACGTATCCCCCCCAAACTTTCAGGGAAGGACCGGAGCTCCGCGAGGCCATTTTCAGGAAATTTTCAGGCAGATTCGTCAACCGGTGCCAAAGTTATTCCAAATAGAATTTTGAGATTTAACATTGAAAAAAATCCTAACTATAACTACCTACTGGCGACCGCCAGTAGGTAATATATATATATATATATATATATATATATATATATATATATATATATATAAACAACCCCTACGCGTTTCGAGGTACGCCTACCTCTTGCTCACGGGTGGAGTGTAAATCAAAACGCCAAACTTTTAAAGTGACAGATTCAGTGTTTGCACAAATCACGTGATAGTTGACATGAAAACAGACTATCGTAGTTACATTGTTACTACCGCTCTGCATGAATTTAAAGCGCGTATTGTTGAGTAACATATTCGGCAAATTAACATTGCGTGAATTCACATATACAAAGAGGTGCCGTAAATAATATAAACAGTCAAAGTCCGCCTTTCGGCCCAATCTGATAATTGCTCAAATTGGCGAACATGTTCGACCGCAAAAGAATGTCAGTAATGTCCTTGTCAGCCATACAATAGGGACATAATGTTAATGATAGATATTGCACACATTAAACAAACGATCAGGCAATATTGTAGCCATATTCCATGATTGTCTAAGAGTCTGTAGCGCCCAAGTGGGCATACACAAATAGAAATATTGTGCAATACGTGTTTGACAAATTCTTCATCAAGCCCCAGTGGGCAGGCATCCAATATCTGTAACAAAGAGACAACGAGTATATTTTAGCATGTATGTTTTCAACATCAATCCTTATTGTGATGTGCATGTGCCATAAAAATAATAACTCAGTTAAAAGTTAGCAGTTAATATCACGGAGGTGGTGTCAAATTTAAAAAACACTTATATGATTCAATGCAAGCACTGTGCGCATAAACAGTTCAATTGATGAACAATATATAAGTACATTCAGTCACGCAAATGGATGGCTAATTCCTGGCCAAGGTTGTGCCCCCCCGGTTGGATTGTGTTGTATTTAATTATGTATTTGGACTCCAGTTTTCTTAGATCGAGCCACCTGTTGCCGCCTCTTTCTTTGTTTTCGACACAGTCAAGTACCACAAAGGTTAGCAAATTGGGATTCTGATTATGTTCTAGGGCAAAGTGCCTTGCTACCGGGTACTGTTGATTGAGATTTTTTATGGCCCTCAGGTGTTCTAAGACCCTGAGTTTTGCTTGTTTTGTCGTGCACCCAATATAGGATTTTTTGCAAGGACACTGTAATGCATAAATTGCATATTCGGTGAAGCAGCTTAAGTGTTTGGTGATGGTGTGCTCATCTTGATCAGGGGAGAGTTTTATCGATTTACAGTTTTTACTGGTTTTGCACGCTTTGCACTTTTTGCAAGGATAGAACCCTTGTATTGCATTCTGCTTAGGGCGGTTTGGCGACCCTGTCGAATGCCCGCTGTGGAAGCGGCGGAAGCACGCCATTCTTGTGTGTATATATATATATATATATATATATATATATATATATATATATATATATATATATATATATATATATATATATATATATATATATATATACCAATCCACTCGTACAGAAAGTACAACGCACTCCACACAGATGAATTCGGACACAATGCTGTCTGCTAGTCAAATCCTGGGTTTATTTCATAACCACAAGCCAAAAACAAACCCTACGCGTTTCGGCGGACAACCGCCTTGCTCACGGGTAAGTGTTGTTGTTTTACCATAGGTTAAATAAAGTGCATGTGATACATTAGAACAAACAACATCAAAAAGGGACAAACGTGCTGTTAGGAGTCAGCCATCTTTCAATGGGTTAGTTACAATGCGTGAAACATTGTTGTATATGCATTAGAGCCAAAAATTAAATAATTTATCAGTGTGCCAACTTAAATTAGACAATGTTTTTAGAAATAATAACATGTTCACTGGGATAGAGCCTCCCGCGTTTGTTATGTTGGACAACCATAGGACACGCCTGCACGGATAATATATTGCCGATGGCATAACGTTAGTAGGGAAACTGGGTACGTTAGAGTATTATATTAGCCAAGTGGCATAACCCAATATTAGAGAATGTATATCCAAGGATAAATGTTTTAAATGTTGTTAAACATTTTGTATATGAGACGTCTGAAAATCATATTTTTTGAAAATCATATTTTTGAAAATCATATTTTTTGCCCAGTGGAAAAATCAAGGACAAGATGGCAAATACACCTGTTAGGGATAGGGCCTAATCCACATCCCGATCTTAATGAATATAACAATCAGAACAATATAAACAAAATAAATGAATTCCAAGATTCAAACCCAAGTGGGTTGGTCCATGATCTGATGCCACCAAGTCTCTTAGTTTTCATAATTCCCAAGTCCAGGCAATAAATCATAATGCAACATTAAATAACATTCCTTAACATTCTTTCGTTCCCCAGTTAAAGCAGGCAAATTTCATGTCCATGGAGTGTCCATTCCATATATTCGCTGGAGTCCCCAATCTGCAAGAGAAACATCCCTGGCTCATTAAATATACCAAACTGCTTCATCTATAACCCAAAGTGTGGACATTTCTCCTATTCATCATTTAATTACATTAAAAACAAGTGAAACAGTGAGTGTTAAAATTACAGCGGAAAGCCTTAGACTCAGTATATATGTAACAGCATAACAAAGTATTCAAGTGCAGATAGAACAGGTCGGTCAGTAGAGCATGCCCCTGTGTTGGTACCCATGTTTCCAGAGACTGAACCAGACTGGTTTTGAATATTCAATGTTAAGCCTACTCTCCCAGGAACCATGCCATTTCTTCCTCAGAATTCAGACCTTTCGGGATCCTAGAATCTAGATTAAGAATATATTGGGATTCTAGTTGTCTTAATCTACGGATTCTGTCCCCTCCCCTGTTGCTAGCTGGTATTCTGTCTACAACACAGAAACGTAACAGATCCCGATTACTGTGATGGTACTCTTCAAAGTGTCGGGCAATAGGTGAGAGCTTGTCTTTATTTTGGATGGCTCTCATATGCTCCAATACACGCTTTTTTGGCAGCAAACATGGTACTGCCCACATATCTCTTGGGGCAAGGACAGGTCAGTATGTAAACACAATGATCTGAAAGACAGGTTAAGTGTTTTTCAATTATTTTCTCCACATTCTCCACCGGGTAAAATACTTTCTTTACATTGCAGCTGTATTTGCATGCCTTGCAGGCCATGCATGTAAAGAAGCCCTTAACATCCAATGGAGATTCTTTCTTTTTTACAATGTCATTGCTACATAACCTATCTTTAAGAGATTGTCCCTTCCTGAAGGTTACATTGGGGAAATTTTGTATGGCTTCCTCAATGGTTGTTTCTGTTTTCAACACCTGCCAGTGTTTGGCCAAACACTGTCTGACCCTCATGGATCCTGTGTTGTAGGTTGTAATGTACCTGATATTCGTGTCCTCCTGTCTATCATTGGATGAATCTAACAGTTCACTTTGGGAAAATTGGCTAGCCTTAGATCTAGCAAGGCGCACGGCCTCCTTACTGTACCCTCGCTCCACAAATCTATCCGTCATAAGGTTGCATTCTTTCTCAAAATCAGCATTGGTTTTACAATTCCTTCGGGACCGAAGGAATTCCCCGTAAGGGATGCTGCGAATAAGCGAAGGTGGATGGCTGCTTGCTGCGTGCAAGAGTGTGTTGCCCGCCGTTTCCTTCCTGAATAAGGTAGTCACCAATTTATTGTCTGACACAGTTATCTCTAGGTCTAGAAATTTGGCATTAGTCTTGCTTATGGTGTGTTCAAATTTCAGATTCCAGTCATTTTCATTGAGACTTCCCACAAATGATTCAGCCAAGTCTGCACTGCCATTCCAGATTAGAAATAAATCATCAATGTATCGCAGCCATAATACCACATGGCTGCGATACAGATGATGTCTCATGGGCACTGCCTGCTCCCATCTGCCCATGAATAGATTTGCAAAACTGGGAGCAAAGCAAGTGCCCATGGCAGTGCCCTGCTTCTGTCTGTAAAAATTCCCATCAAACACAAAGAAATTATTTTCAAGACAAAAATAAATCATTTGAACAATCATCACACTGTGCTGTAGGAAAGAAATAGATCTGGATTTCAAGTAGTGTTCACACGCTTTTGCACCATCATCATGTTTGATTGAAGTGTGCAGACTGCACACATCTAGGGTTATCAGCAGGAAATTCTCATTCCAAGTGACATTTTCTATTTTTTTCTATATAAAAATATATATATATGTAAAATATATATATATATATATAGACATGCCTATACGCTCGGAAAAGAGTTACAACAGATCCAACTTAGTTTTGTAAATTCTTTCTATATCATTTCTTTTCAATAAATGAAAGCTAGAAATGTGAGCATGGATTTTGAGGATATGTCAACTAGCCTGGAGAAAGGGGGACAGAATAAAAAGAGTGTCTGAGTCGAGGAAAGAAGGTTCAACTTGGAGGTAACGGGCGATGGAAAAAACCAATCAAAAATGGCAGGAAAAAATAATCAACTTGTCTAATAAATAGTCTCAAACAATGTACTAAAGTAAAGTACAAATGCAAATAAAAGTCAAAAGACAAACAAATAGCTCTGTGCCAAGCTACCGGGGGTGAGCACAGGTAATCTTTGGTGTGTAACTTACTTGCCCTGACTAGAGTGGTGGGTTCTGCCTGGCTTAAGGGCAAACCCTAGCCAACCAGAAACCCCATTTCTAACAGATATCAATTTAATAATTGATCTGCAATCAGTTTCTAGGTATTTTCTGTAACAATCTACTGTATTGTCTAATGATGTCATAGAAATCCGACTGTTAAATCAGGTCAAAGAAAATCACGTTTTTTACCCCACTCTACACCTTCCCTATGGCTGTCACAAGACTGCTGATGTGGTAATACAGCACCTGGATGCAAAGCGGTGTGGTCATTTCTGGGTGTGGTATTACCGCTCTACTATGAGATTACCCAATGGAATGAAGAATCACAGTAGAAATTACCTTGTATGCACAATGTATGCTTCTAGTACCCATATCCTGGACCTTTTTAGAAATTTTGTTATGCCAGGTTTTACATCCTGAATATGTCTTCAGAAATCCCATAAAGTTTAGTTAAAATGGATGCTGAAATTTCTAACCAGCTCAGACTCATGTTAACGGCTTGATTTTCTTGATGCTCAGAATGAGCACTTTAGTCACTTATGCCATTGATAGAGGATGATAAAGTAATTGCACACCTGAAATTGCTGATGCCCTTAGTAATGGTAATTTGGGGATATAGTATTACCTAGCAATTCAGAGATAACCCTAAAGAATGTTGAATATTTGGGAAAATCACTGTCATAGTGCAGTTTCTGCCACATTCTGGACCTTTTTCTGTATCCTTTGATCTGGGAATGAGTGCTCAGGGACACCTGACACAATTCCATTGTGAGGATGTGCAATCCCTGGACGATTCTTCGGGACAATTTCCGCCCTTTCTATCCCCGTCTCCCCTTATGTATTCACAGCCCAGCCAAGGAGAAGACTGGCCCTTTAAGGAGTTCGATGGGGCATACCAGGTGACTGAGTCACGTGGTCCGGAAGGCAGCTACATCAAGGAAGACGCGAGAGAGTTACGGCGTTCACTGGGACCACACCACATCGCAAGCCAGGAGGAGACGCCGGTGAGGACCTTCCTTGTACCGCCGTGGGAGAACACAGGGACGGAACCTGAGGACCTGAAGGGCACGTCGTCGACGGAGGAAGCCTACGACGCCGAGGAAGGGAGGACCGGAACAGACGGGCAGCCAGACCCTACCTGGCAACGCGAGCACGCCAGCCACAGCCACCGGGGGTCGTGGCTGCACAAGGTACGGGGTCGATTGCAGCTTTCTTGGGGTCGCGGAACGGAGGAGGGAAAAGGAGGGGATGAAGGGGGCGGAACCCAGTAGTTTGTGGTTGTAACGGCACAAAAAGGGGCGTTTTTGAGATAAGCCACACACACACTGGAGAAGGTTCGGTGGCAACTTCCCCTCACTTACCTGGCTTCCTGTGCCGCTTCCGTATCAGAACCCCTGCCTTACGGTTATTCTTGTTTTCTTTTTCCATTCCCGGTATCTGCACAAGCCTATCAGTCCTATGAGCCAGTCTGGAAAACCAATTTGTTTGGAAACTTAAGAAGGAAAACAGAGTGGGACAAAGCCACGTTCCCAAAATTCCTTGTTTGTTTTGGACTTACAACTACATCTCCCAGAATCCCTTGTTTGTTTTGGACTGTATAGCTACACCTCCCTGAATCCTTTGGTTTTTGACTGTAAATAAACCCTAGCAAGCATAAATCACCCCAGTTGTCCTGGTCTGCTTCTCCACCGCGCTACATCCATATATGGTGATATTGTGAAATGATTGCTTTACTCAGAAGTTATGGTTCAGACAGAAACTCCTGTTTTTACCCAAACTGAGAATTCACAACACTCACCATGAAGGGCTTTGGCTAAAAGTTGTGAATACTGCACACTAACAGTATTTGTTCTTGTGTCGCCCATGTTATTACCCCTATTGTCATGGTTTACATGGTCAATTTCCATAGGTAATACACAATAACACTTGCTTGAGCAAAAAAAGAGAATTTGCGCTCAATGCGTACAAACCCCTGATTTGTTAGAAAATCTAAAATTGACACAAATTGCAGTGGTGCCCATTTTAGAACTAGTGCAAGCAGGGCCGGCTTTGGCACTGGTAGTGCCCTGTGCGACAATCTTTTTTGGTGCCCTCCCCATTGACCTTCTCTATGAATTCACTCACAACCACCCTCTAACAGTGCCCCTCATCTCTCCATAGCCCCTCTCTCACATACATTTCATTTGTTTACTTTTCCTAAAAAGAATGTATTTCTACCCAAGCACACACATTTTTAGCAACTTTAGGAACAGATAATGAAAGACTGGGGCAAAAAACACAAAGCCCTAACTATACTCTGCAGTTTGCATGCAGCTCCTTGATGCTAGTTCATAAGCCACTGTTCTGTATTAGGATTCTAACTTATAAACTGCTGTAACGAAAGGATCTCTGTGAAAAAAGCAGTGGCGCCTCCTCCGCTAAGGCAGAGGAGCGTCACCCCACTGCTCTCTGAGCAGGAACAGTAAAATTATAATAACTGCGTTTTTTTTCGTAGATTCTTCGCTCGGTTAGGGTGGCGAAGGGCTGGTGGCAAAGGGGGTGAGTGATTTGCACACTACAAGTGCGTATGACGGTTTGGTCAGCAGTCTTGGGACGGCCAAACAGTTATGCGCACTTTGCATGTCCTCGACTAGGCTGTAATGCACAGCTTGGTGGGGAACATGCACAGGCTCCCTGTACCCATATGAGCGCTGGACTACACCAATCACAACGCTGCATTGCAGAGTTGTGATTGTCTTAAGGGAGCTTGTGTCCTTCCTGGACCGCCCCTCCACCCCCGTTCCCTACCAGCTGCTACAAGACAAAAGAAGTGACACACTGAGCTATCCACATGAAATACAGTTCTGTGCTTTGCATGGTATGCGTTCTTTGCAGCGGGCATATGAACCCTTAGTGCTACTTGATGGTGAGTCAAAACTGTCACTAGACAAAAGT
This sequence comes from Lissotriton vulgaris, assembly GCF_964263255.1. Taxonomy (NCBI): domain Eukaryota; kingdom Metazoa; phylum Chordata; class Amphibia; order Caudata; family Salamandridae; genus Lissotriton; species Lissotriton vulgaris. The sequence continues at coordinate 1,638,851,462 of NC_141695.1, forward strand.
CTGATTTCTATAAGCAAGAACAATAAACACCAGAGTCAGTTTGGCATTTTTATTGTTGCCTGAAAACTGCTAGAAGAACAAGTAACTCTGCAGCAGGTGCTTTTAAAACCATAATTGGTATTGTGACCCTGTCAGAGGTCACAATAACTACAAAGGTCTTCTCAACAGATGATGCTTCCCTTCTAATTGCCATTACTTAGCAGATTTGTTTAATGTTTTGAAGAGATTTAGGATGCATGGTGCCTTAACAGGTATCCCCCTTAAGTGCACTTATTCCAAAGCAAGACTGAGAAGGATTGTTGAAGAGGCGCTAGAACGCTTGCCCTGCCTTCACATGTGATGCCCTTGAACTGTTGACACTCATCGAGCTTCCATTTCTAAAGTAATGACTATGGTATATAAAAGAACTGCGATAGGATGGAGGGGGGGTATAATGGAGTTGCTAGGCAATATAATAGCCCTTGTAATGTACCATGCTTCAGTGATGTTAAGAAAATGGCCTTATAAGTGCTATTCCTCTGTCTTATTAAAATAAAGTACAGTAAATTAGTTTATGCTCTTTCATTCAGTGAAAGGTATTCTCTGGTGTAGCTTTGCAGCCTGCCTCAGAGATCATACTATCAGATGCTAAAGTGCACTGCACCGTCCACACAGGATCATGCTAACTGCTTGCGGTTGGAAATGCTTACAGTGATTTTATGAAGCTTGGGGTTCATAAAGCCCATGATGCAGAAGGTTAGCTGGCTTCAAAGTGTGGGCCAGAGAAATGCCAAGTTAATTACAAAGCAATATGCACACACACTGACAATGCTAATACTGTTGGCTTTTCTGCAGTGGAAAGATTATTTACTAAGCTTCACAAACACACAACATCGGTACAAGGCGGGCAGCAACAGTGCTATCTCCAAAAACACAAAGGACATGATGTTTTATGGGTTAAATCCCAAAATAAACATTGAAATGAGAACAGAAGAAAGAAATACAGAACTGGTAGCAGCCGACATGAGTCTCTCATTTACACACAATAGTCACACTAGAGGAAGCCACAGTTAATGTCGCCTCAGGACACGTACAGCAGGTGGAGAAGTAATTCATGCTTCATCAAAATAGGAAGAACATGTGCAGAAGCAGTTCAAGTTTCATTAAGTGAATATGTATGTTCATTTGTGTAAAGGTGCATGTGTGATGTGTAAGGTGTGGCCTAGTGTTGTGTGTTCTGTGTCCGTGTGTGTGTGGGCATGCCTTCACATTGTATGTTTGTGTGATGTTTTACAGCATCGGCTCCTCTGCTAAGGCGGAAAAGCATCACCCTACAGGACAAATAAAATGACACCACGTTATTATCATTTTATTTTTCCAGTACTGTCTCTGTAGTAGTAGGGCAGGTGGGGCTGGGCTGCCCACATAGCCATGGGAGGAGTGGTGGGCAATTTCTAAGTGTGCATGACAGTTTAGCTGGCCGTCTTGGGCTGGCCAAACAGACATATGTACTGAGCATGTTACGGACCCGGTGTATTGCACACCCGGGTGAAGAACAAGCACAGGCTCCCTCTACCTGACTGAGCACTGAAGAAGGTTGCTCAGACCAATCATGAGGCTGCATTTTTGCTGATGACACTAGCATCATGATTTGCTTAGGGAAGTCTGGGAGCCTGTGTGCTTCCTGCGTCGACCAAAGAGGACGGAGGAGAGACGGCGGCTGGCAGGTAATTGAAATTCTCTTTATTTGTATCTTTTCTTTTTTCTTTTTTTTTACCCTCCTCTCTCCCCACATTACCCCTACTCCCCCGTAGCAGCTGATACTAATGGTTTATGAGTGTTTCTGTGGAGGGTTGATGCTGTATTGACACAATACTGTTCAATGTGTTTCTAACACTGCAGTTTTTCAGTGCAGATCTTCCCTCCACCCACCGTTTTAAAATCCCTGGCTGTGCTGACTCCCACACTTCCTCCTAGTCTCAGGAGGCATGACCAGTCTCAATAAGAATGTTGAAGGTAGTGTGCTGTGCCCTATGTAGAAAGACACCAGGAGCCAGGATGTAGATGTAGGTCTTCTTTAGTAAGTCTCCAATTCAGGTTACATCTGTCTTGACTGCAGTCAGCCTAGTGTGGTACCAGCCCCACCAGGAGCAGCCTGCCTAGCTGCTCAGCCCATCTCTAACTGCCACATTCATCCCACTCAGACACCCAGGCATTCCACGCATCACAGGCACACCAACATTCAAAGACCAAGTCACACTCTGGCTGAACAGCTAGAGGCAGCAGGGCTAGAGTACATGTTATACTAGTAAATAGGATATAACATTATCCCTTTTTCATTAAACAAAAGCAAAAAGGAAACAAGAGAACTAAGCACAGGTAAAATAATGGAACGAATCTCAAAGATGCAGCTAAAGCATTAAAGAAGATAGAACCATAAAAACAAGAACAATCAATAATGGTACAAATCTCTAGGATGCAGCAATGAAGACAAAACATCACAGGAGAAAGAACCATTAATTAAAGAAAGGATGGTTAAGATACATACATTTGAATAGCAATATCTCCCATCCACCTTAAAAAGATAATTTTTAAACATATTTCAGTACGTAGCATTTTTTACCCTAAACTGTAACGTAAAGCACTACAACCCAAAGGTAAAAGACCCCACAACACAAATGCCCAGGAGCATAACAATGAATAGTGCTGAAGGTAGAATACCCTGCAACTTCAATCCCAAGAGTAAGGGAAACTCAAATAAATGGGTCGTCACCCATAGAACACCCATGAAGGGCTGTACTATTGTACTGCGTGCAACTGTAACAGGGGTAATAACCCACAACCAAGCCCGCGTAGGAGTTTACCTAGGTACATACGTATGGGAACAAACCCATGTCCCAACCACCCTGTAGAGGTTACATACCCCCAAGTAGGAGTATCAAACTGTCAAAAATAATAAGAGAGTTAGACCATACCATCCAAGTCTGTTAAGACAGTCAATGTGTCTCCTGGGGATTTGGTTTGTATCAAAAACACTAGCTTTGGAAAAAAAGGTGGTAGCTCCTTCGGTGAACCAGTCTGTGTAGAGAAGGTTTGTGGGGGTGCTGTCATGGTTCGTGGCGGACATTGGTAGAATCTAGCTGAAGTTGTGAAAGTTCAATCTGCTGGGTATAATTGAAATGGCACCAGATCTGTTGAGCTTGCAGGGAATTCTCCTACAGGTCCAGCCGTTGTATCCTCAGGCGCTGTCGATAGAACCAATGTCATATGCAACGATGTCTCACCCGAGTTGTATTTGTATTTATTTGTATTTGTATTTATTTATTTGTAAAGCGCTAACATTCATCCTGAAAGGACATCACGGCGCTGAAGAAAGTTGCAAGTGATTTGACATCAGCTCTGATTGAAAATTAGTGATCTAGCCTGGGAAAAAGGAATGTTTTCAGTTGTTTCTTAAATGAGACAAAGCAATCATTTGTTCTAAGTTTAGGGGGTAGCTCGTTCCACTTTATTGCCGCAATGTGAGAGAAGGCCTGCTCTCCCATCCTGACAGTACGAGCTCGGGTAATAGCTGCTCTTCCTAACGTCATAGATCGTAGGTTTCTGGAGGGTTTATGAAATCTAACCCTGTCATGTAGGATGGTGGGGCCTGAGCCGTGGAGTACCTTGTGAGAAATACACAACAGCTTAAAAATGGCTCGTTGCCGCATTGGGAGCCAATGAAGCTCACGCATGCAATTTTTAGCTGAGTCATATTTTCTTTTATTGCAGATGGCTTTGGCAGCGGCATTCTGAACCATCTGTAATTTAGAGAAGAGATAATCTGCCATTCCTACAAACAGAGAATTACCATAGTCCAACCTACTCAACAGTAGTGACTGGACTAAGGTTTTCCTGCAATCCGTTGGCACCCAGGGGAAGACTCGTCTAAGCATCTTCAAAAGTCCAAAACTCCTTCCGCAAGTTATGGAAACATGGGATTTCATGGATAAGTCCCTATCCAGTGTTATTCCTAAGTTTTTTGCTTTTGCAGTAGGATTGGGAGGCAAACCCAAGTCACTTGGCCACCAGCGCTTGTCCCAGGCCTGTGTACCTCTGCCGAACAATAGGATTTCGGATTTGTCGGCGTTTAGTCTAAGACAATGGTCCTGCATCCAAGTTGCCACTTCAGTCAGACAGTTCGTCAATCTAGTTTTGGAGTCATCATTTCCATCAATGGTGACCATCAGCTGAGTGTCATCAGCATAGGAGCACATTTCGACACCCCACTTTTTGCCAATGGTTGCCAGCGAGGAGACGAATACATTAAACAAAGTTGGGCTTAATGACGCCCCCTGGGGAACTCCGTATTTTATGAGTCGTGGAGGGGATGTGTAGTCACCCAAGCGCACTGATTGGGTTCGATCCGCTAGGAACGATTGTAGCCATCCTAATGCTTTGCCCAGTATTCCTTTCTCTGCTAGGATGTTCAATAGTTGATTGTGGGGTACGGTATCAAAAGCCGCTGATAAATCAAGGAGTATCAGTGCGACTGTTCTACCCTGATCCACCTTGGTTCTGATACTGTCTGTCACCGCTAAAAGTGTAGATTCGGTACTGTTGTTTGTCCGGAACCCTGTCTGTGAATCGTCCAGCAGACCGTACGCTTCCAAAAATGTGGAAAGACTTCTGTTGACTAACTTCTCCAGAACCTTTGATAAGTAAGGTAGCTGGGATATTGGTCTGTAATTGGCCGGATTGTTTACGTCTGCTCCAGCCTTCTTTACTAAAGGGGTGACTAGGGCCTGTTTCCATGATTTTGGGAATTCGGCAGAACTAAGGGAAAGATTGAGCACTCTAGTAACTACTGGACATATTACAGGGGTTAACTGGGAGAAAATGTGATGTGGACAAGGGTCAAGTGGGGAACCCGACTTGACCTCAAGCATGACCTTTTCTACCTCCTCTTCTGAAAAAGGGCCGAAACCGTGGCAGCTGGTATGTGCAACGGTTGGTACATATTGTTCATTAATTTCGGTCAGGTGGTTTGGAAAGGAGGCATAGATGGTATCAATTTTTTCACAGAAAAAGTCATTAAGCTTGTTACAGTTTTCCTGTGAGGGGGTAAGATGTAGGGAGAGATTGGTTGGGTTACATAATTCCTTGACAATTTTAAAAAGTTCTTTTGAGGAATTCTTATTCTCAGATACTCTACGTGTAAAGTATTCCTTTTTTGCCTTTCTAATTGCCCTGTGATAGAGTGTTTGAGCTTTCCTGAAGTTATCTTTGGTCTCATCTGTTTTGGATATTCTCCATTTATGCTCAAAAGAAGTGCAATTTCTTTTTAGAAGTTTAAGCTCAGGTCCGTACCATCTCTCTGATTTTTTGTTGCCTGGTGTGTGACGAGATTGGGTGGTCGAACAATGTTCAAGAGCATTTTTAATGTTTTTGTGAAGGAGATCTATCTCCTCATGGATATTGGTGCTTGTGCAAGAGGGGTGTGAGAAATGATTTCTAAATTTATCAATTGTGAAAGATTTCCAATTTCTCGTGTTTGCTGTAAATACACTGTGTTTTTTGGTCTGGGGGATGGGAAGATTGATACGAAAGGTAATCAGGTAGTGATCAGTCCATAACAATGGTGTTAGAGGGTCGATGTCTATAGATTCTATATTAGAGAATATCAAATCTAATGTATGTCCTGCAATGTGAGTTGGTTGATGGACTCTCTGAGATAATTGCAGGATAGCCATGTCTTCCACTAATAGATTCGTCAAGGAGCTACTGCTGTTGTCCAAATGTATATGTTGTGGTAAGAAAACACTTTCCCTGCCCAAAGAAGAGAAAGCAGAACAACACAAACGAAATTGCAAGACTAGTTTCTTCCACACCTGTGAGTAAACAATGCGCATTATGCAAGAAATACAAAAAACCAAAGATGTGCCAAAAAGTGCACGTGGTACATTTCCAAATCCGTCCACGTTACATTACAATAAATCTCACAATAACGCAAGAATGAACAAAATGCCCCAGAGCAAATCCTAACAGACCGACCTGTAAATAGGATAAAATCACACACCACATGGCAATATGGTAAGTAATGTAGGCATCAAGAACTTTAAGATGGATGTAGAATCCCACAAATTAAAACAGATCTTCGGTAAAATGATCCCAAACATGTGCAGCAAAAACGTTACTCAAACTCCTTATATCACACGTTGTAGGTGTAATAAAATGCGCTTACAACAGACTTGCTCTGGAAAGACAAATGAAGAACAAAACAGGTAAAATGCCAAAAGAAAATTTCCTCCGACATACTTGAAACAGAGGATCTCCACGAAGATTTCCTAGTTCGACAATATTTCATTATGTTCGGTTGTAGATCGCTCAGCGTTGACCTTGGAGTAATGACAGACAACTTTATTGAGACATAGTGACGTGGTTGGCACAATGAAAGAAGAAACCTCAAGATGGCGCCACGTTTTTTACGTAGCGCCGGGTGGCTCCCAGCACGCCTTTGCAGTTAAACGTCCTTTCCCAAGCGGAAGCGCCCATCATCTAAAACATCGTTACAGCTTCACAAAAGGACGAGCTTGGAATGTCACATGATTCTCTACAATGCAGGTAAGATTCCACGCGCTGAATGTAGCGCGTGCCTCAGATTTTGAATGTACCAAACAGCGGTTAAAAAAAACAGTTTAACGCTGCAGAAAAGCTCACCTCAAAAGTGCTGTAATCGTACAATTGTATTTACAACAAGGGGTGGTGAGGGACAGAGTCTCTGAATTAAACAGAATACTCTCACCCAGTCAAGAGATCAGGGCTAGATCCAACACCGTTTTTTAGCTCACTGCACCATCCCAGTTTCAGAACCTGGCTGTATGCAAATTAGTCTGTTCCTGTCCCAGTGCATGATGGGAACAGGGCAAACCAAACTACAAAAGCCAATTCTTACACTGGGAAGGAAACAAGCTACCGGGGACCGGTTTCTGGCATTTCAGCCTCTTCGGCCCGGCTTGCTTGAATCCTGATGGTGCAATGAGCAAGGGACTCACATCTGAGTATACCCTTCCACGCTTAGGGTGGACAAAAATATTTACAACAAGGGGTGGTGAGGGACAGAGTCTCTGAATTAAACAGAATACTCTCACCCAGTCAAGAGATCAGGGCTAGATCCAACACCGTTTTTTAGCTCACTGCACCATCCCAGTTTCAGAACCTGGCTGTATGCAAATTAGTCTGTTCCTGTCCCAGTGCATGATGGGAACAGGGCAAACCAAACTACAAAAGCCAATTCTTACACTGGGAAGGAAACAAGCTACCGGGGACCGGTTTCTGGTATTTCAGCCTCTTCGGCCCGGCTTGCTTGAATCCTGATGGTGCAATGAGCAAGGGACTCACATCTGAGTATACCCTCCCACGCTTAGGGTGGACAAAAATATTTACAACAAGGGGTGGTGAGGGACAGAGTCTCTGAATTAAACAGAATACTCTCACCCAGTCAAGAGATCAGGGCTAGATCCAACACCGTTTTTTAGCTCACTGCACCATCCCAGTTTCAGAACCTGGCTGTATGCAAATTAGTCTGTTCCTGTCCCAGTGCATGATGGGAACAGGGCAAACCAAACTACAAAAGCCAATTCTTACACTGGGAAGGAAACAAGCTACCGGGGACCGGTTTCTGGCATTTCAGCCTCTTCGGCCCGGCTTGCTTGAATCCTGATGGTGCAATGAGCAAGGGACTCACATCTGAGTATACCCTTCCACGCTTAGGGTGGACAAAAATATTTACAACAAGGGGTGGTGAGGGACAGAGTCTCTGAATTAAACAGAATACTCTCACCCAGTCAAGAGATCAGGGCTAGATCCAACACCGTTTTTTAGCTCACTGCACCATCCCAGTTTCAGAACCTGGCTGTATGCAAATTAGTCTGTTCCTGTCCCAGTGCATGATGGGAACAGGGCAAACCAAACTACAAAAGCCAATTCTTACACTGGGAAGGAAACAAGCTACCGGGGACCGGTTTCTGGCATTTCAGCCTCTTCGGCCCGGCTTGCTTGAATCCTGATGGTGCAATGAGCAAGGGACTCACATCTGAGTATACCCTTCCACGCTTAGGGTGGACAAAAATATTTACAACAAGGGGTGGTGAGGGACAGGGTCTCTGAATTAAACAGAATACTCTCACCCAGTCAAGAGATCAGGGCTAGATCCAACACCGTTTTTTAGCTCACTGCACCATCCCAGTTTCAGAACCTGGCTGTATGCAAATTAGTCTGTTCCTGTCCCAGTGCATGATGGGAACAGGGCAAACCAAACTACAAAAGCCAATTCTTACACTGGGAAGGAAACAAGCTACCGGGGACCGGTTTCTGGCATTTCAGCCTCTTCGGCCCGGCTTGCTTGAATCCTGATGGTGCAATGAGCAAGGGACTCACATCTGAGTATACCCTTCCACGCTTAGGGTGGACAAAAATATTTACAACAAGGGGTGGTGAGGGACAGAGTCTCTGAATTAAACAGAATACTCTCACCCAGTCAAGAGATCAGGGCTAGATCCAACACCGTTTTTTAGCTCACTGCACCATCCCAGTTTCAGAACCTGGCTGTATGCAAATTAGTCTGTTCCTGTCCCAGTGCATGATGGGAACAGGGCAAACCAAACTACAAAAGCCAATTCTTACACTGGGAAGGAAACAAGCTACCGGGGACCGGTTTCTGGCATTTCAGCCTCTTCGGCCCGGCTTGCTTGAATCCTGATGGTGCAATGAGCAAGGGACTCACATCTGAGTATACCCTTCCACGCTTAGGGTGGACAAAAATATTTACAACAAGGGGTGGTGAGGGACAGAGTCTCTGAATTAAACAGAATACTCTCACCCAGTCAAGAGATCAGGGCTAGATCCAACACCGTTTTTTAGCTCACTGCACCATCCCAGTTTCAGAACCTGGCTGTATGCAAATTAGTCTGTTCCTGTCCCAGTGCATGATGGGAACAGGGCAAACCAAACTACAAAAGCCAATTCTTACACTGGGAAGGAAACAAGCTACCGGGGACCGATTTCTGGCATTTCAGCCTCTTCGGCCCGGCTTGCTTGAATCCTGATGGTGCAATGAGCAAGGGACTCACATCTGAGTATACCCTTCCACGCTTAGGGTGGACAAAAATATTTACAACAAGGGGTGGTGAGGGACAGAGTCTCTGAATTAAACAGAATACTCTCACCCAGTCAAGAGATCAGGGCTAGATCCAACACCGTGTTTTAGCTCACCGGTAGCTTGTCTCCTTTCTGGTGAAGAATTGGCTTGGTAGTTTAGTCTGCCCTGTTCCCATGATGCACTGGGCCAGGGACAGACTGATTTGCATATAGCCAGGTTCTGAGCTGGGATGGGGCAGTGAGATAAATAACGGTGATGGATCAAGCCCTGATCTTTGGACTGGGTAAGAGTGGTCTGCTCAATTCAGACACTCTGTTCATCACCACCCCCTTTTGTAAATCGATTTTGGCCACTATAGGTGTGGCAGGGTATACTCAGACATGAGTCCCTTTCTCACTGCTCCATCAGGATTCAAGCAAGCCGGGCCGAAGAGGCTGAAATGCCAGAAACCGGTCCCCGGTAGCTTGTCTCCTTTCTGGTAAAGAATTGGCTTGGTAGTTTAGTCTGCCCTGTTCCCATGATGCACTGGGCCAGGGACAGACTGATTTGCATATAGCCAGGTTCTGAGCTGGGATGGGGCAGTGAGATAAATAATGGTGATGGATCAAGCCCTGATCTTTGGACTGGGTAAGAGTGGTCTGCTCAATTCAGACACTCTGTTCATCACCACCCCCTTTTGTAATCGTACAATTGAGCAATTTCCTCAGTAATGTGCTGCATAACCAGTAGAAAATAAAAATGAAATAAACTGATAACAGATTCAGTACTCAAACACCACTTCGGCTATAAAATGCCAAAAGTAGTGCAGTGTCGTGTGTAGACTCCAGGATCACCAAAACAGTGCACCAACTGCAATACACTGGCAATCCTAGATATGCAGACATTATGCAAGAAACAATCCGTGTGGTTCTCTGCTCCAATGCAGATGGGAACCAATATGCAGACACACAAAAAAGTGCCAAGAGACACCAATCATGCACTTCGCCTCTAGAGTAGAAATCCATAGGTTGATAAACCAGGGCAAGTCTCATGTTTCTGCAGGCTGCAGTACACTTGCACATACAATTAAATTGATGTACTGACTTTGGAAGAAATACTTGACACTCGCCTGGTTAAAATTTCTGTCAGGAATCAAACATTGTCCTTCAATGCAACTACTGCACGGATATTGTTGTGACAATATTCTTTCAATAAAAGTCACTATGGTCTTGGAAGTACTTTGAATCTCAGCGACTGTGAAAATCACTTTAAAATTCTCCCTCTATGCAGCCACTGCACACTTTATGTACTAACACCTTTATGACTACAAATCCCAAATTGTGCCTTTATATTTTATTTTGTCACAATTTTTTTTTTAAAGACACTCTTCACACATTTGCGCGATGTGGCTGGAACACCAACACCTGGTTGTAGAGAGGCTACCCATCCAACTCACAAACATTTTTGTACGTTACCATGTGGCTGGAACGCCAGATGAGGCTCTAGTTTAACTACTCCTCCAACTCACTGTTGTCCTCTGTGGCTGGAACACCAAATGCGGTTGTAGTTGTACTACTCCTCCAACTCGCTGTAATCTATTAATTTGCTGTAGTATTTCCAGGCTGTAGTGTCAGTTGGTGGTGACACTGCTCATTGGGGCTTTCCATAGGAAGGACACTGGTTGGGCTGGCGCTCGCTTGCCTGGAAATACCTTCTTTATAGTTGTAGTTGCTTGTAGGATCTCTTGGTTTCTCTTGTAGTTCCTTAGTTTCTATGTTTCTTTTCTGTACCAAGAGTCTCTTGGGTTCAAGTCTGCCCGTCGCCAAAATTATGTTGTGTCCTATGTAGAAATATACCAGGAGCCTTGATGTAGATTTAGGTCTTCTTTAATAAGTCTCCAATTCGGGTTACATCTGTCTTGACTCCAGCCAGCCTAGTGTGGTACCAGCCCCACCAGGAGCAGCCTGCCTAGCTGCTCAGCCCATCTCTAACTGCCACATTCATCCCACTCAGACACGCAGGCATTCCACGCATCACAGGCACACCAACATTCTAAGACCCAGTCACACTCTGGCTGAACAGCTAGAGGCAGCAGGGCTAGAGTACATGTTATACTAGTAAATAGGATATAACTTAGTGCTTTAGCACCTGGCTTCCGCCTCCTCATCCAGGTGTGGTTGGCCAAGGGGCACTCTGGTCCATTACTACTGCACTGCCTCTCTTCTTTTCCCACACCAATACCACATACAAAGATGCGTTAATATGTCATGACGTAAGCAAAGGGAGACAGGAGTATCAAGCTTCAGAAAAAGGGGGCATAGAAGGAGAAAGAGCAGAATACCCTAGAACATTAAATAAGGTGATGGAACAGAATGAAGAGTGTTAAAAGACACCAAGCATAGTGTGGGCAAGACTCGAGAACAGGAGATGGGGAATATGGGATTATGATGGAAACATGTGCACATACAGGGAACAAAAAGAAGCAGACTGGAACTGGCATGAGAAATGGCATTGGTTATAAAACCCATCAGTCCCTGCAAAATGGCACTGCACAGTGCATGACTTTCAGCCACCCTACTCATAACTGAAGAACTGGAATGGGATCAACCCTTACATGTCCAGTCTTTGAAGATGATCCAGATGGTGTTGCAAGATGGCAAAGTAGCCAATTCTCTACACACCGCCAGCATGCCACCATTACACTAAATAAAGGCTACTGTTCATGAAGAGGAACTGGTGCACTCTGTTGTTGAATCAACAAGATAAATCTAAGTAGCTTCTTTTGTTCAGTCTATTTCTACACCACCCCATTATGCTTCCATGAAGGGGGCACATGTCAAAATGTAAAAATCAAGCTTTTGTGCAGCACTCAAAAATGTCACTCTCTTAGGAGTGTCCAATTTTGAGAAGTAATTCACCAATTTTCTTGTATAGCTTTATTCAGTTGTCCCATCAACATATTCTGTCAAATGTAATTCCCAGAAAAATTATTATTTTAGCAATAAATACAGGTTCAATATCCAGTAAATATCAAACAATGAGTTCTCGCCTTCATGAAATCCATATCTCTCTGATGTACAAATATTTTACTAGTATTCAATTTTTGTAATCTATCAAAATTTAACTTCTTAGAAACTAAATTATATAATCATATATCAAAACAGAATGCAGATTTGATTTTTCAATCCCAACTGGAAAATGTATAGATTATTTGTTCTATAAAATGTTCAGATACGCCACACAACAAAATATAAATGACTATAAATTGTAATTAAAACATTAAAGCATTGCATCTTCGTAATATTTAACTACAAATGCATCATATCATTGACTCACTAAGTACAATGGTGTATTGCTAAGGAAAACAATGGCACTTTCAAATAACCATTCACAATAATATCCCATAAGGTTTTCACTCAATGATATTTAAGAACTTTGGTACATATTTTCATGGTGTTAGACCAGGCATCCTTGGTGTGATTTAACCTGATGTTTTGCTTTCTGACCTCCTATTTTGCAGACTTCATTTTTGCTAGATTCAGGATAGTGGGCACTTTATCACCGCTATCCAGTGTTAAACTATAAATCTCTGTACTCTAAACATGGTAACATTGGCTTATCCACAATTGACATATTTCATTTAATTGTAAGTACCTAGTACAGTGCACCATATGTGCCCAGGGCCTGTAAATTAAATGCTACTAGTGGGCCTGCAGGACTGATTGTGCCACCCACTACAGTAGCTCTTAAACATGGCTCAGGCCTGCCACTGCAGAGCCTGTTTGTGCAGTTTAATAACTGCCATTTCAACCTGGCAACTTCACCTACTCGCCATGCTCAAACGTTCTCTTTTATTACATATACGTCACCCCTAAGGTAGGCTCCAGGCTGTCCGATGGGCAGGGTGCCTTGTATTTAAAAGGTAGGGCATGTGGTTTTGAACTGTACATGATCTGGTAGTGTTTCAGTACTGCAAGGATTATCTCTCCCATAAGGTAGCATTGAGATTGCCATAGAACATGTTTTAAGTGTAATTTCCAATTGGGAAAGATGGAGATCTCGACTTTGGTGTCTCTGGACTCACAATTAAAAATCACAACTCTGGTCCCGTCCCCCTCCCCTACTTAATGCTGACCACTGCAGGGGAGCGCGTGTGATGCCTTGACCTCTATTCCAGGCCAGCACTCCACAGCAGCTCCGCCTCATTGCTTGGACCTTTGTGAGTTGCCTTACTTGTGTTTATTTCCCCGCGACCGCTGTATTCTTCTTGCCTCTTTCCCGCCGCTGCTGCCCCTGCGGCCCTGCCCCCGACACAGCCCTGCTCCTGCCACCCTACCTCTGGTAACGCCCCCCTCCACTACTTAAAGCCAACGGTTGTGGGGGATTGCGTGGGATGCCTTGACCTCTGGTCCAGGCGAGCACTCCCCAGCAGCTCCGCCTCACAGTCGCAGCGCTCCAGGTCAGAGCCCCTCCACAAGCAGGCTTCGCGCCGGCAGCACGCCTCAGGTGTTTTATCCTTTTGCCTGCCTTTCCGTTTCTTATTCCGTATATTTCATTTTTATTGTAACTTATTGTAACTTCCTCATTTGTTGCTTGGACCTTTGTGAGTTGTCCTACTTGTGCTTATTTCCCTGTGACTGATGTACTCTTTCCCGTCGCTGCTGCTCCTGCCACCCGCCCCAACACAGCCCTGCTCCTGCCCCCTACCTCTGTTCCCACCCCCCTCCCCTACTTAATGTGTACAGCTGCGCGATTTGGCAGCAGGCGCACCTAAAACAAGCCCGTCTGTGCCCATCCGCGACCCGAGTGCGATCTGCAACAGGAACCCTAGTTCTCCCAGATTCCACCGCTACGACTCCACGACCTTTTTCGCACTCAATCTCGGTAGACACGCCAACTGTGAATGATCCTCACTGGTCACTAGCCACGGACAGCTCTCATGCAGATCCTGCCGGAGACCCTTCACCACCGACAAATCCCCCACTACCGCCAAAGGACCGCCTGATACACGCACCACCGAACCCCTAACATGCATCCTCCTCAACGTACGCTTCCTGCACTGACACACCGTAGAGATCTGGAACCTGATCGACACCCTTTCGTCCGACATTGCCTTCTTCACGGAAACCTGGACCAACACCACCTCCGGCCCCAACCTCCGGCCCCAACATCGCCACTGCCATCCCCAACGGCTACAAGATCCAGAGAAAAGACTACCCCCACCACCCAGGAGAAGGAATCGCCATCGCACACAGGACCCCCCTCCGACTCTCTACCCCCAGCACGAGTGACACGTACTCCAACACAGAACGCCTCCACTTCCAGATTCAGACCAGCCCAAGGACCACGCTACGTGGCACCCTGATCTACAGACCGCTGGGACCTCACACCCAGTCTGCAACCACCATCGCTGAGCTCACCACGCCATCACCTCCACAGACTACATCCTACTCTGGGGCATGAACTTCCACCTCGACAACTGCAACGACCCCGACTCCACCACTCTCCTCGACAACCTCGCAAAGCTCGGACTGAAGCAGCTGGTCAACAAGCCCACTCACAAAGCTGGACACACCCTCAACCCCATCTTCACAGGAGGGACAAACATCCGCTTCAGCCACACCACCCAGCCCCTCTGGACGGATTACCGCTGTGTACACTTCACATTTAACACCACCACCGCACACCCAAGCCCCTCCTGTGCCCACCACAAAGGAACTGGAGCAAGGTCACAGAGGAGCACCTCAACTTTACCCTTCTCCAAGACCCCCCCAGTACCACGACCAACATCTCCTGCTGTACCGACAAGCTCACACCCCTCTGCCACCCTGCCAAACAACGCCCTCTGAAGGCCGCCTGATTCACCACGGAACTACATGAAGCCAGACGCTCCTGCAGACGCCTAGAGAAAACCTGGCAAAACCACGGAGGCATGGAACAACCACGGGAACGCCCTGCGGGAATACCACCAGTGCATAAGGGTACACCAAACGGATCTTCATAAGAGACAAGGTCCAGACCAGCAAGACCAAGGAACTGTTCAATGTCATAAAGCAGCTCACCAATCCCCCCAGCGAAGCCACAGACAATATACCCTCCCAGGAACTCTGCGAAAAGCTCAGCTCCTATTTCCATCTGAAGATCAAGACCCTCTACGACAACTTCAGCGAACAAACGCCGGACACTATCCCTCCCCCTACCACCTCCGAAAAGCCAACCGTCATGACCTGGGATCCCACTACCGTCAAACACATCACCGCGACCATGAGGAAAACCCACTGAGGAGACCCTACGGACCCGGCCAACCGCACATATTCCACAGGGCCGCCATCGCACCCGAACTAGGATGGACCATCAACGCCTCCTTCAGATTAGGCATCTTCCCGGATGACTGGAAATGGGTGGAGGTTAAACCCCTCCTAAAGAAACCAACGGCTGACCCAACTGACCTGAAAAACTACCGGCCCATCTCTCTCCTCCCCTTTGCGGCCAAAGTCACTGAGAGACTCGTTAACACTCAGCTGACTGCCTTCGTCGAAGATAACTCCATCCTAGATGCCTCACAGTTTGGATTCCACAGCAACCACAGCACCGAGACCACCCTCCTTGCCGCCACTGACGACATCCGCATGCTACTCGACCAGAGACACACTGCGGCCCTCATTCTTCTAGGCCTCTCCAAGGCCTTCGACACCGTATCACACCGCACGCTCGCAGCCAGACTGTACGACGCAGGGATACAAGCAGCCGCCCTCGACTGGATCCAATCCTTCCTCTCCAGAAGAACCCAGAGGATCCGACTCCCTCCCTTCCTCTCTGAACCCACCGATATCAACTGCAGGGTACCCCAAGGATCATCGCTCAGCCCCAGGCTCTTCAACATCTAAATGCCCCCCTCACCGCCATCGTAAGAAAGCATGGGCTCAGCATAGTATCCTACGCTGACGACACCCAGCTCATCCTCTCACTCATGAAGAATCCCAAAGACAGCTGCTTGAAGCTCAACTCAGAGAAAACCCAGGTTCTCATCCCTGGACCCCTTACCTCTGCCTGGGACAACAGCTGATGGTCCTCCGCCCTTGGAAATCCACACACCCCTACAGACCACGCACAAAACCTCGGCATTATCCTCAACGCCTCCCTCTCCATGAACCGCCAGATCAACGCCGTCACGTCCACCAGCTTCAACTGCCTGTGCATCCTCCAAAAGACCTTCAAAAGGATCCAACGACTGCAGAAGGACTGTCACCCACGTCCTCATAACCAGCAGACTGGACTACGGCAACGCCCTTTATGCCGTAATCAACAGAAACTCTTCTACACAGACTCCAAACCATCCAGAATGCCAGAGCCAGACTCGACCTCGGGACACCACGTCATGAACACATGACCCAACACCTTTGAGACCTCCACTGGCTCCTGGTCGAGAAGAGGGTCACCTTCAAGCTCCTGACCCACACCTACAAATCCCTCACCAACACAGACCCAAATACCTCAATGAGAGAGTCTCCTTCCACGTGCCCAAGAGGAACCTCTGCTCCATCGACCTCACCCTAGCAGAGGTCCCCCACATGCGCAAATTCAGAACGGGCTGGAGAGCCTTCTCCTACATCGCATCCAAAACCTGGAACAAGCTCCCAGTGAACATCAGACGCTCCACAACCCTGCACACATTCAGGAGGGACCTCAAGACCTGACTCTTCGACTGATCTGGTGCTGCACCCCCCCCACCACCCCAGCACCTTGAGACCCTCAGTGGTGAGTAGCATGCTTTAAAAACCCTTGATTGATTGATTGATTGATTGATGGCGAAGTCAGATTTGAAATTGGAAGTCTGAAAACACCACTTTTAGAATGTTGGCATTTTCTTAGTTTATGTAGATGTCGTGCTCGCCACCTAATAGTGAGAGCATCCCCTGACGCACAACTGTAAATTCTCCTAGGATTACCAAAATTCCTCCTCAAAGAAGCCACAAACAAGGTTTAACTTTTCAACGGACTCATTTTACTTCATAAATCCTTCAAAGTTTTCATTTCAAATATTCTTAACGTTCCTAGTCATCATTTCATGTCAAATCAAAATCCATTAATCCAATGCATTTCGGGCATTTCGGCCCTTCATCAGGGATATTTAACTGAAACAAGGTACAATAATACCATTGTCAATATCCGAACACCTTGTGGTCCATTACATGATAAATTAATTGTTATAACAAATATAGTGAGCATGCGTGCTGTACCCCAAGTGACTGTGTGTGATAATGATAATAACAAAACGTTGTCTTTCGACACTCACATGAATTCAAACCGGTTAAACGTGCAATTTCGCTGATCCTAAAAATAAAAGATTTTGATGAGCATCTGCTCATAGCGGTATCAATGCGCATAATCTACAAACTAGCCAATTCCCATGATTTATAAAGATTTATGAACTTACTGGTACGACGCGAAGCGTCTCCTTCAAATCATTCTCCATTTGTTTGGCGTAAATCCGGCATTCGCGCACGGCCGCCTATCACATTTATGACTGTCAAACGGTCTACGCATTCAGTGTATCACATGTTTCGATTGGCCCATCTCCCGATCACGTGGCTGAAATGCCAGAAACCGGTCCCCGGTAGCTTGTCTCCTTCCCAGTATAAGAATTGGCTTGGTAGTTTGGTTTGCCCTGTTCCCATCATGCACTGGGACAGGAACAGACTAATTTGCATATAGCCAGGTTCTGAAGCTGGGATGGTGCAGTGAGCTAAAAAACGGTGATGGATCAAGCCCTGATCTCTTGACTGGGTAGGAGTACTCTGCATCATTCAGAAACTCTGTCCATCACCTTTTCCAAAATTGATTTTATCCACACTATGTGTGGGAGGGTATACTCAGACGTGAGTCCCTAGCTCATTGCACCATCAGGATTCAAGCAAGCCGGGCCGACGAGGCTGAAATGCCAGAAACCGGTCCCCGGTAGCTTGTCTCCTTCCCAGTATAAGAATTGGCTTGGTAGTTTGGTTTGCCCTGTTCCCATCATGCACTGGGACAGGAACAGACTAATTTGCATATAGCCAGGTTCTGAAGCTGGGATGGTGCAGTGAGCTAAAAAACGGTGATGGATCAAGCCCTGATCTCTTGACTGGGTAGGAGTACTCTGCATCATTCAGAAACTCTGTCCATCACCTTTTCCAAAATTGATTTTATCCACACTATGTGTGGGAGGGTATACTCAGACGTGAGTCCCTAGCTCATTGCACCATCAGGATTCAAGCAAGCCGGGCCGACGAGGCTGAAATGCCAGAAACCGGTCCCCGGTAGCTTGTCTCCTTCCCAGTATAAGAATTGGCTTGGTAGTTTGGTTTGCCCTGTTCCCATCATGCACTGGGACAGGAACAGACTAATTTGCATATAGCCAGGTTCTGAAGCTGGGATGGTGCAGTGAGCTAAAAAACGGTGATGGATCAAGCCCTGATCTCTTGACTGGGTAGGAGTACTCTGCATCATTCAGAAACTCTGTCCATCACCTTTTCCAAAATTGATTTTATCCACACTATGTGTGGGAGGGTATACTCAGACGTGAGTCCCTAGCTCATTGCACCATCAGGATTCAAGCAAGCCGGGCCGACGAGGCTGAAATGCCAGAAACCGGTCCCCGGTAGCTTGTCTCCTTCCCAGTATAAGAATTGGCTTGGTAGTTTGGTTTGCCCTGTTCCCATCATGCACTGGGACAGGAACAGACTAATTTGCATATAGCCAGGTTCTGAAGCTGGGATGGTGCAGTGAGCTAAAAAACGGTGATGGATCAAGCCCTGATCTCTTGACTGGGTAGGAGTACTCTGCATCATTCAGAAACTCTGTCCATCACCTTTTCCAAAATTAATCCCAGGAGAACTTACAGTTGTGCGTCAGGGGATGCTCTCACTATTAGGTGGCAAGCACGACATTTACATTTCTCAACTAGACGCCTAAGACAAGAGGCGCCACTCTGGCAGCACGCTCCTAATTCGAAAACTGTTTTTTGAAAGCATTAAGACACATGTGATACAAAAGAAGGCGGTGCGCTTTTATCTCATTCCCACACTTTGTTATAGTCTTCTTGTCGTAGAGATAAGCAGCACGCTAACAGAACTGATTGAAGATTATCTTCAAATTTCATTTCTAATCATACACAATGCAATACGAGGAAATCAGCAAAAGTACTGAAGCAAGAGCCAACACGTTCGCCTTCCAAGAAGGGGAGGCGTCTAGGATTTATTCTCTAATACAAGAAGAGATAGATCAGACCTCCTCCAATAGGAACAAGGCACAGAACATAAAACAAATGTTGTATATCTCCAAAAGACATGTAAACCAGAAACTGCATGCCAGCACATTGATTCGTTACCACAAAATGCAACGCATACCAAGAGGCCTGCGCATAGCTCTGAAGCCATCCCTATGTAAAAACTCAAAGGCTTTTCGAGACAAATGGTATGCGATTTTAAATAAATGTTCGCTAGACCTTATATTACTGATCATTGAGGAACTTTTAGGAATTCTAGTTGAATTGGACAAGAAAATTAATGAGTTATCAGAAGAACTATCGAGTATGATGAATGCCGAAGAACTAGCTTCAGTCCTGAAGGATATTAATGAACAGATCGAAAGACATACCAGAGACATTAATGAGAGGAAAATTAGAAAGTTCAAAAGCGATACGTTGGACTACAAACTAGGGGAAGTGTACACATGGGCAGACGTGTATGCCCAAAGGAGGAGAAACCGCTCCTACACACCTTATTCAAATACTTCCTCCTCAGGAAGTGATATGTCCAACAAACCATCACTGAGTAAGAGCCAAATGCCCAGAAAAGCGCCTACCGTTACTCAAGAGGGAACAACTTCAGATGCAAGACCCACAACGTCAACTGACACAATCATCACAGATGTGCCTTTTTTAGAGCAAAGCCCCGCCACAATAGACGACCCAGGAGGGGAATAGGATCCTCCAAGCACAAGAAGCGTGACCATGAAAACCAAAGAAAAAGAGAAGAAGAAAACAACAGTCAAGAACACCTAGTAATTAACATCTCCAACTACAGAGTTACAGATCAAGAACTTGCAGTGTTACAGAAAGGCACTTCTTTTGTTCCCACTACTCAAACAAACTCTTTAGAATTGGAAGTGAGTTTTTTTAATTAATGCGTAAACTAAGGTTACGTCACTTTTTTAATAACACGATGCCCAAACCATTAACTCAAGAACCTGATCAACTCAAAGGCCTACGACCAAGGAGTACATTTATGGCTCCCATGAGCCATAAGACTCTAGATTTATTTGAGACGATGGTTAAACAAGATCTGAACAAAATCAAATGTGATAAGAAAGTGAGGAGAAATTTGACCAACAAAGACCTAAGTCTGTTGAGGAACTTGGCAAATAATCCTGACATAATTTGTGTGAAAGCAGATAAGGGCGGCAGCCTGGTTATAATGAACTCTTCAATGTATCAAAGAAAAGTTATGGAACACTTATCTGATATCAACACCTATGCCATTCTAGATTACAATCCCACTCAAGAATAAATGAAAAAACTCACTGAAATCATTATGAGAGCGAAGGATAATGGAATAATATCTGAAAGAACCAAGAATTTTTGGATTAGATCAAATCCAAAAAGTCCCACTTTCTACATGATGCCCAAGGTGCATAAGAACTTGTTTGACCCACCGTTACGCCCGATCGTTTCTACTAAGAACAGTATTCACGAACCCATAGGTCAACTGATTGATAAATATTTACAACCGACAGTGCAACAGATGGTCACCTATATCAGGGACACTACTGATTTTTTGACGAGTATCAACATGCTACAAATAGAGATGAATGAACACTTGGTACTCTGCACAGCGGATGTTAAGTCTTTATATACCTCAATTTCGGAGCAGGAATTGAGGCAATGGAGGAAGCAATTATGACAACAGACTATAATCAGCCTTTCAGGTGTTTTTGATGGAACTGGTAGTTTTCACGCTTTACCACAGCTACTTTAAATTTGACAGCAACTGGTACCAACAGCTGGTTGGAACTTCTATGGGCAATTGTGCCGCCCCGGTGTATGCTAACATCTACATGAAATCCTACGAAGAACAGCACATATTGAGTAATCCCACATGGACAGACAACCTAAAAATGTTGGTTCGTTATATTGACGACATTTTAATCCTATGGAAGGACACTAAGGAATCATTAGAAATTGCACTTACAGAATTGAACACAAGAAATGAACATATACAACTAACATGGGAAATATCAGACACGACCATCACCTTCCTGGACGTACAAGTTAATCTAGGTCCAGGGGGGATAGAAACCAAAATGTATAGGAAAGACACAGACAGGAATAACACTCTACATTTTCAGAGTTTCCACCAAGAGCCATTGAAACTCCACTTACCAACATCCCAAATGATGAAGGCTAAAAGAATCATTTCTGATCCGGAGAAAACAAAAATCAAGCTCAAAGAAATGGGAGACAGGTTCCGGAACAGAAGCTATCCTGACTCTTTAATCAAACAATCAGAAGACAAAGTCATCAACTTACAGAGAGCAGATTTATTAAAAACACGCACAAAAGATAAAGAAAACAGAATGACCATTGTGTCTAAATACTCCACTGTGAGTTACAGATTCAAGAAAATCATCAGAAGCCATTGGAAAATCCTTAAAGCAGAACCGGATTTTAAGAATGCTTTCGATGAGCAACCAATCTTTGCTTTCACTGGAGGCAAAAATCTAGGGGAACTACTAAAGATGAAAGCGACCACAGAGGAAACGTTTCGTGGAACTAGACCATGCTTGCAGTGTGGTCATTGTAATAATATCATTAGAGGAAATCTTTTGACACATCCGATGAAAGGACATCAAATCAAACTACGAGTCAATGCCACCTGTGACACCATGAATGCCATGTACATGCTAAAGTGCCCGAGTGGTAAGGAATATGTTGGCAAAACTACACGAAAAATAAAAATAAGATTGAATGAACACAAGTCCAACATCAGAACAGGTCATGAAAAATCTTCCATAGCAATGCACTCTAAAGAATTTCATCACAACGTATCTCAGTTGCAATTTCTGATCCTTAAAGTGATTGAAAAAAAAGAAGGAAGGGACAATAACTGTTTTCTATTACAAAGAGAGAACAACTGGATATACTTGTTAAATTCACATAAGCCGTTTGGTCTGAATGACCGGACTGAATTTACATGTTACCTATGAACAATATAATTGACTGTTTTTTGAACATTGGAATATTATTACATTTGCCTAGCCTTGAACCTATGTAAGTGGGTATGAGGTCTTTTCACATAGCACAGTAATTTATTTATTATTTACATTTATGTTTCCTTAATCATATGCACTTTGAAGCTTAGTTTTTTTCAAGAAGTCTTTTCTCAAGCAGTCTTTTTGTTTGTTTTATTTTTTTGAACATTGAGCGTTATCACGATCGTGTCACTGATCCGATTGGCCGAACCCCCGATCACGTGATCGGGAGATGGGCCAATCGAAACATGTGATACACTGAATGCATAGACTGTTTGACAGTCATATAATGTGATAGGCGGCTGTGCGCGAATGCCGGATTTACGCCAAACAAATGGAGAATGATTTGAAGGAGACGCTTTGCGTCATACCAGTAATTTCATAAATCTTTATAAATCATGGGAATTGGCTAGTTTGTAGATTATGCGCATTGATACCGCTATGAGCAGATGCTCATCAGAATCTTTTATTTTTAGGATCAGCGAAATTGCACGTTTAACCGTTATGAATTCATGTGAGTGTCGAAAGACAACTTTTTGTTATTATCATTATCACACACAGTCACTTGTGGTATAGCACGCATGCTCACTATATTTGTTATAACAATGAATTTATCATGTAATGGACCACAACGTGTTCGGATATTGACAATGTTATTATTGTACCTTGTTTCAGTTAAATATCCCTGATGAAGGGCCGAAATGCCCGAAATGCATTGGATTAATGGATTTTGATTTCACATGAAATGATGACTAAGAACATTAAGAATATTTGAAATGAAAACTTTGAAGGATTTATGAAGTAAAATGAGTCTGTTGAAAAGTTAAACCTTGTTTGTGGATTTCTTTGAGGAGGAAATCTGGTAATCCCAGGAGAACTTACAGTTTTGCGTCAGGGGATGCTCTCACTATTAGGTGGCGAGCACGACATCTACATTTCTCAACTAGACGCCTAAGACAAGAGGCGCCGCTCTGGCAGCACGCTCCTAATTAGAAAACTGTTTTTTGAAAGCATTAAGACACGTGTGTTACAAAAGAAGGCGGTGCACTTTTATCTCATTCCCACATTTTCTTAGTTTAACCATTCTGTGCCTTTGCCTGTCTCTGAATGCAAGTCTGGGTTGGGTAACAGCTGGGCTTTGTGCATTCCCTCTAGACTGTCACGTAAAGGGATCTGAAGTGTGACATTTGAATCCTGATCGCCCATCACCAGGCTGATGGGCCTTCCTGAGGTAGATTGTAAGGACGGAGCTGATACTTGCACGTGAATGGGAATGCGCCTGTCCCAATGCAAAGAGCTGCATTCACCCCTGTAGTTATTCTGGAGCCAAGGCAGGTGAGCTACAGTCCTTGTGATCTTCAAAGGACTCCTTGAGGTCTTCCCCACTTCAAATGCACATTTGGGTATAAGCACTGAACCCCTGCCACCACCAAATCAGAACTGTAACTGAACCAAGGACATTCTGCCTGGAAGAAGAGCTGCTGTGCTGTAAAAGGGACTGCCACTTTGCTAACTGCATTGCTATGTTGGCCTGCTGCCTGCTGATTGCTGTGCTGTAGGAAGGAATATCTCTTTGTGACCTGCTCTGCTGTATTGGCCTGGTAGTGAGGAGGACTGGGCCTGTCCTCTACATCCTTAAACCCAGGTTTCTCCAAGGGCCTCTTGGCAACCTCTTGTTCTTTGAAGTCTCAGGGTCACAGCAGACGTTTTGCTACTCTGCTAGTGCTGCTGACTCTGCCATCTGGGAGTCCTACCCTTACCTTAGATGTCCCCTTCAACCCTGGGCCTCAAAGGTGACTTCTGCAGCTGTTTTCTGCAAAAATCAATGCAGGGACCCCTTTGTGCCAATCAGAACTGACACATTGCCTCTCAGATGCAGTGCTGATTCAATGAAAATGCGGGTCCTGACTGGAGGTTCGATGATGATGCAGTGCCGATCTGAAGCCATCGCTGTGAGGCTCAACTTTGATGCATCGCTGATCCTTCGACACCGACTGTGAGGCTCAACTCCGACGCATCCACCCGACTGCCTTAATTGGAACCAACGCATCCAGGCTTCGATGTCGACGCTTGCTCCATACAAAGGCCAATAGCCAGCCGGCCCTCCATCGTGGTCGGCCTGAACTTTGGATTTACCTCAGTCTAGTGCAGCTGCAAGCAATAGTTTAGTGCTTTTGACTTCTGAGCACTTTGAATGTAATCTTTAAAAGTTCATATCTCGAATTCTAATAATTGGATCTTAGTGTTTTTGGTCTTGTTTACTCACGTAAATATTCTCTATTTTGCTAAGCTGGTGTGGAGTCATATTATGGTATTTTCACTGTGTTACTGTAATTTTAGTGTTACACAAGTACTTTACACATTGCCTTCTAAGTTTAGGCTGGCTGCTCTGTGCCAAGATACCAGAGAATTAGCACAGGTTAATTTAGGGTGTTTATCTGGCTTACCCTGATTAGAATTGTGATTGCAAACCTCACCAAATAGAGACCCAATTTCTAACACATGGCCACTCTGGGTATCACAATACGAACCTCAATATAAAACTGTTAGTTAATTCAGCATTTCATAGCCTTCTTCGGGAAACAATAACCATGCACAATTTTAAATAAATGTAATACATGTCTCTATAGACTGAGTGAACATTCCCATATGGTGGTTTATCTTCTGTATTTCAATGCAGTTTCCTCACATTTAAGCAAAACTGTAGTTATTTTGTATCAAATAAGATTCATCAAACACATATGGAATTATAGATAGAAAACAGTGAATTATGGAGATGTTTTTACCGAGGGGCTCTGAGCTGTTTTCCCTGTACCATGTGCGCTTGGGCACCCACCTAAGTGCTGTCTTCCTCTCACACACCTAGAGCTTTAGAGTGTGCATATAATGGAAGTGAATACACACCAAAACTCAACCTTAATCTAGGGGTGGATGGGTCATTCGACTGATCAGACAAAGCTCTTCATTACATGCAGCATTAAAAGCTTTTGAGTCAGTCTATGACTGATCTAGGGTTTCTTCCCATTTCTCCTTATCAGCATTGGTAAAGATGAACTTTTTGTTAATGAGCTGCCAGGAACAATGCCTCTGTGTTGCATCTTCTATCCCCAGACTCCTTTGTAAACAAAGGCTACTGTTCCAAATATACACACCTCATATTCATAGTGCCAAGTCTGTGGAATTCTTCCTTACAACACTTGACCTTTTCATGACATTGACAAATGCAAATAAGCCTATGCCATCTTCTGCCCTGGGCATTAATTCATTTTTTTTCATAAGAAGTGTGGAAAACAAGGCCTGGATAGAGCTCGCGGAGTTTCACTATGTGGAATTCCTCAGAGATACTGAAAAACTCCACTGAAACCCGAAAAGTTCAGCATGCGAGCAGAGTAACAATTGCTCAGTGACCGTCACCCCTACCAGGGACTGGGAGTAAATGTGTGTGCTCAGCTTGTGCAGGGGGTGCCTCATCGTAGCTGTACAGAATCTAAAATAGAAGCGTTAATTAGGATGGCCAACAGATTCTGCTCCTCAACACTGATAGTCTAATATTATTTGCTTTACAGATGCTGTGCTCCGAATACTTGTAAGTAAACAGTGTTTTTGAACGTCTGTTTCACTTTCCCCTTTTTTCCACAGTGCACACATTGCATTTTAGAAAGGGCCAGGGTTTATGTCAAACAGTCAGGAGGGGTGATATCTTACTGGAAGCCTTTATAGGATGGCGGTGAAGCTATAGGAACATCCAAAAAAGAAACGTTTATGCCTTGGCGTACACCCTTCCTTCTCCCCAAAAAACCCTGTCTCCTGTCCCTCACTATGGCTGGAGCAATAGCTGTTCATCCTTTCATGGTCCAGAAGGGCCGCCCTCCCCCTCCTTTAAGACATACGCCACTCTTTCGGCCATTGAGCCGAATCCTTCTCCAGAACCCCGGGCCGCCCCTCCCCAGGAGCTGGAATATTTTCTTTGGCCCAAGGCATGGCTTTTCCTCTCTGCTTGCTCTGGGCAAGCTTTTGTTTTCTTTAGTATTAGTGAAGCAGGAGCTGGCTTTTTGACAACAGAAAGGAGAAGAGAACACCTGGTGATGGTGTGCCACCACACTCATTGGAGTTAGTTTCACACCGCTCAAACTAATCTCATTCCTCACTTGTCCCTGCGGCCTCCATTCACTTCCTTCCCCTTCCACCCAATATGCATTTCAATCCTGTGGCAAGGTTGCTATGGGTCCTACAGCAAGCACAGACACCAGGCCCCACAAATCCTAATTTATAAGTTAAAAAAACAGTGAAGGGGACCATCTCACCTGCCCCTGTAGTCTTCGATTCTCCTGGGCTCGCAGCTCATTCGCTGCCTGCAGGTCCAGTCCATTTGTAGCTCTACCAAGCTCTAACGCAGTTCACCTCCCACGCTCCCACCTCCTACTTCTAGGCCCACACTCTTTCCACCCTGCAGGTCCCTGCTACCACTACACCCACTCCGCCAGCCAGTCGCCACTCCCCAAAGGTCTTGGCATGCTGGGGATTGCAGTCCCCAAAGCGCTGCAGATAAAAAACAAAAGTACAAAACCCCTCCTTTCTGACTTGTAAAACATAGGGGGGGGGTAGTGGTGCCAATACATCTCTGCCAGGTAGTGGAGGCAGAGCTTTTGCTGAACTCCACTCTCCAAGTGGAGCACAGAGTGGCAAAAACTCTGTGAACTCTGTCGGTGGACCCCTATTCAAAACAACATATTTAATGCAGGACGCACC
Source organism: Lissotriton vulgaris (assembly GCF_964263255.1). Taxonomy (NCBI): domain Eukaryota; kingdom Metazoa; phylum Chordata; class Amphibia; order Caudata; family Salamandridae; genus Lissotriton; species Lissotriton vulgaris. Next base: position 1,638,878,598 of record NC_141695.1, read on the forward strand.
CACGGACCCTTCGCCTGCCACTCCTGCAAGTTCGCCTGCATCAAGACCCACACCAAATCCACTAACTCCAAACACACCTCCGACTCTAACCACCTGAAGTGCATCCTGCTGAACACCCGCTCGGTCCACAGACACGCCACTGAACTCTGGGACCTACTCGACACTGCATCACCGGACGTCGTCTTCCTTACAGAAACCTGGATGAACGCATCATCAGCGCCCGACATCGCCATAGCCATCCCGGATGCTTACAAGATCATCCGAAAAGACCGCACCAACCAAACAGGAGGAGGCATCGCCATCGCCCATAAGAACACCATCCGAATCATGACCAGCACCGACAATAACCTTGCTACCGCCGAACACCTCCACTTCCAGATCCACACGACCCCAGGACCACACTTAGAGGCACCCTCATCTATAGACCACCAGTAACCCGCACACAATTCAGCGAAGACATCACTGACTTCAACAGCCCACTTGCCCTCAACTCCGAGAACTACATCCTACTGGGAGACATCAACTTCCACCTGGAAAAGAAAAACGACTGCAACACCACCCCCCTTCTTGACAACCTGGCCAACCTCGGACTCAAACAACTTGTTGACACCCCCACCCACATAGCCAGACACACGCTCGACCCTATCTTCACCTCCAGCAAACACATCTCCTTCGATCACACCACAGCTCTCCATTGGACGGACCACAGCTGTGTTCACTTCAGCTACAAAAAAACCACGACCAACAACCCCCAACAACATATCCCTCGAAGAAACTAGAACAAAATCACCACCGACCAACTCCTCACATCACTCAACTAAAACCCTCCCGCCCTATCATCGGACCCAAACCAAGCTGCCACCAAACTCACACAATGGATCACCCACAGCGCTGATGAATTAGCACCCTTGAAAAACCACCAGACCAAACAGGGTAGCATAAAGGCCCCCTGGTTCAACGATGACCTTAAGAAATCCAAGAAGCTATGCCGTACTCTCGAGAAAACATGGAGAAAAAACCCAACCACTAACAACCTGTCCACCTTCAAAACCGCCACCCGCAAACACCACCAACTGATCCGATCCACCAAGAAATCAGCATTCAAGGATCAACTTGACAACGACGCCCACAACAGCAAGGAACTATTCAACATCGTCAAAGAATTTACCAACCCCACCGCAGCTCGCCGCCTTCCTTGAATCCAACAATTCCCTAGACACCTCACAGTTCTGCTTCCGAGCCAAACACAGCACCGAAACCGCCCTCATTGCAGCGACAGACGACATCCGAACGCTACTGAACAACTGAGAAACAGTTGCCCTCATCCTACTTGACCTCTCCGCCGCCTTCGACACAGTCTGTCATAGCACCCTCATACAACGCCTCAGCAACGTCGGCATACAAGGAAAAGCTTTAGACTGGATCATCTCGTTCCTCGCCGGGAGAACCCAGAGAGTCCGACTCCCCCCATTCAAATCAGAGGTCACCGAAGTCATCTGCGGAGTACCACAAGGTTCATCACTCAGTCCCACCCTCTTCAACGTTAACATGAGTCCCCTCGCATCCATCGCGCGACAACACAACCTCAACATCATCTCCTACGCTGATGAGACCCAGCTGATCCTTTCCCTCACCAAAGACCCTAACACCGCCAAAACCAATCTTCACGAAGGCATGAAAGAAGTAGCCGAATGGATGAAAAACAGCCGCCTAAAATTAAACTCGGACAAAACGGAAGTCCTCATCCTAGGATCATCCCCCTCTGCCTGGGACGACTCATGGTGGCCACCGGCCCTGGGCTCAGCACCCATACCTACAGATCACGCACGTAACCTGGGCTTCATCCTAGACTCCTCCCTCTCGATGACCAGACAAGTCAACGCCGTCTCATCCTCATGCTTCAACGTACTTCGCATGCTCAAAAAAATCTTCCGTTGGATCCCCACCGAAACAAGAAAGACTGTCACCCACGCACTTGTCATTAGCCGACTGGACTATGGAAATACCCTCTACGCCGGAACCACAGCCAAATTACAGAAAAAACTCCAACGCATCCAAAACGCATCAGCCAGACTCATATCGGATATCCCTCGTCAAGCTCACATTACCGGTCACCGGAAAGACCTCCACTGGCTTCCCGTCAACAAGAGAATAACGTTCCGTCTCCTCACCCACGCACACAAGGCCCTCTACAACCTAGGACCCGAATGTCTCAACACACGACTGTCCTCCTACACACCCACCCGCCAACTACGATCCTCCAATCAAGACCTCGCCGCAATTCCGCGCATCCACAGATCCACCATGGGAGGAAGATCCTTCTCCTACTTAGCGGCCAAAACCTGGAATTCTCTCCCCTCTCACCTCCGCCTTACACAGAACCACATTTCCTTCAGAAAACAACTTAAAACCTGGCTATTCGATAAATAATGCACACCCTCCCCCAAGCGCCTTTAGACCCTCTGGGTGAGTAGTGGGCTATACAAATTCCTGAACTTGAACTTGAACTTGGAAGACAGTGGTATGTTGTTACAATCTACTCCTTGCTTCCCACTGTGATGGCAGTGCCCTGGTGATCTCAGCCCCTGAGCACTGTACCCCTACTGACCGTACTCCTCCTGAATACTCTCAGCCCCTGAGCACCATGCAACCCATGAATACTCTTAGCCCCGAGCAAGCGCTGCCCATGAACACATCTCAGCCCCCAAGCACTAGCACTGAACATTGCATACCATACTTTCACTTACTTCTCTAGTTTGTGCACAGCTTGTGACTGAGGTTTACTGAGATTTCGCAAGATCTCAGCAAATCTCGGGGCTATCTTGGTTGTAGAAGGTATTGAAACCACAGCTGAGATTCCAGTCCTGCTTTGCTTTTTGACCTTCTGGTGGAGCAGACACTCCTGAATTGCCAAGAATGTACCTGCATTCTTTCCAGTTGGTTCTGAGCCAGTGTCTTCATTCTCATTTCTGCACCCACATCGGCATCGACATCTCCATCTCTGCAACTACACTGATATCTTCAGAGTTCGCTGTTCACGTCCTGCACCTGCAAAATAAAGATCGTAATCACTTGGGATCAGGTGCAACTCACAGTGCCATGCCTAAACAACTGCGCAAAGCCAAACTATCACAATAAGATACCTTATAACAAATAGCCACATTATTAAAGCCAAAATACTATCGTGCATATTGCACAACATGTTCTTTTTACAAGTTAAAGAAAGGCACAGTTCTTCATGGAAGCATAATGTAAAGGGGCAGGAAAGCCACAAAAATGCGAAGGAAAGTTTGAAGGAATCAAGAGACCATTTGAAGGACGTAAGAGAACTTACTGGAAGGTAAGGAACTTTGACTTGTGAATATCCTTATGAAAGTTCCTTTTTAAGGTTTATATGAATCTTAGTAGTGATTGTCACAATTGTATATATTTCCTAGATAACTAAGCTTTGGACTGAGTTTTGAGTCCATGAACAATGCACAGAAGGGAAAACAGACTCAACATTTAACTCCCAATTGACGCACCCATCATCCATATGCTGAACTCAGATCAAGCAGCTTCACTGTACATCTGGGAAACATGGGGGAAGGATGGAAATGAGCTATCAAAAGCAAATAGAGCTGAATAGCACACCATAACCAATTAACTTCCTCCTGTGTCCTCTTCCACTTCTCAGGTCGACAGCTAAGAACCTCAGGAGGCACCAACAAAACCTATCCTCTTACCTCAACCTAAGCAATCCTCTCTACTGCATATAGTTGTTGACGAGTAGAGGCGGTTATGAAAAAGGAGCTGGCCCAATATTGTCTCTGCAAGGCTACGGCGTGAACTACAGGGTAAGAGTTCACGACGTCTGATCTGGCATATCTATGTAAAAATAGTGCCCTGCATCCTTTTCACATAACAATCTAGTTTTTCTATAACATTGTTTTTCTACATATAGCACCATCTTTATTTAACATGATGTCCTGTAACTTGACATAATGGGACTTATTGTAATGTCGGTCGGAGTTGCCTCCTGCTGTCACCATTGCGGTCTCGGGACTGACTGACCCCCGGTCGGTGGTCTCGGGACCGCAATTACATGTGCGGTCGCATACTCCCATTTCCCTAACCCCAATAATCACCTGAACCCCAATATTTCGAACACCCCGATTTTCTCCCAATTAATTTAGCTCCAAAATCTCTAATAGATCTTGTGGTTAGAGAATACACTCCTCATAAAAAATACATTTCAACACAATAAAACAAAACAAATAAGGAAGCAAAAATAGCTGAGTCAGGTCAAAAATAAGGCAAAATAATGTATTACATAATTATCAGCACATATGGTACAGAGAAAAATGTATCACTTGCCATGAAGGCCCAAATACAGTAATGCAAAGTCATAAAACGTGGCTCCAATCAGATAAGTCTAAGCAAAATCAAAAGTCAAACTCATAAAGAGTGCGGGCAGCACCCCCATTAGAAAATCTAAGTCAAATGGGCATAATCTCGGGAAAATAAATTAAAAATCTCCCCAGCAGACAACCATAAAAAATACTCCCATGATAATAAAGTCCAATGATTTTCATACACAAATTACACAACCTATTAATAGATTCTGCAAATTCAGCATGGTTGAGGTCACATTGGCAAATCAGAACCAGCAAATTAATTTTTTTAATCTTTAGTGCTAACCCATTTCTTAAGGTAAGAGAAATCATCCCCCTGCTCCCTCAGCAACTACACTTCGGAGATGTTCAGCACAAAATGACACATTTCTTAAGCAATGGCTCACAGAATTAGCACACCTTCAATAGAACTTCCAGCAACATATTAAATATGATACTTTGGGCACATGACGGACACTTCCAAACACAGTTATTCATCTTTATTTATTTATTTAAAATGTTTTGTATAGGGCGAATATGACTCAAACGGGTATCAGATCGCTTTACATATGGGTTTAGGAAGACAAAGGCAAATAACTGTGGGCGAGGGGAGGGAAATGTCAAACCAAATACCACCGGAATAAGCAAAACAATATGCAACAGGAACACAATGATGAAAAACAAATACATAGGAACAAGAAAAGCAATACGCGACAGGAACACAATGCCATTTTTGGAGGGCGCTGCGGGTAGTAAAAGATGCCAGGTCGTAGCAAAAGCAGCCGGAACAGAGGCAGGAGGAGAACGAGTTCTAGATCAGCGCATTGGTCATTAGGATGGCCTTAACTTCCCTTTTCAAGGCAAATGTTGAGGGAATCAGTCTTGTTTTTTTAAATTTCTTCGGCTTAAGCAGCAGTGTGCTGGTGCTACTTGAGGGCCGGTTGCCACTGGAGAGTTCTAACTTGTTTTTCAGGTACAGTGGTGTTTTGAAGTGTAGGGCTCTATGAGTCATGCAAACAATTTTTAAGTGGATCCTTACTTCAAATGGAAGCCAGTTGAGCGATTTCAGGTCAGGAGAGATGCAGTTGTTTTTTTTGGAGCCAGTGATGAGTCTGGTTGCTGCATTGAGTGATGCTCTGAGGGGGGCTAGGCTGAGTTTTGGCAGCCCGCATAAAGTAGCACTGCTGTATTCTAGTCACGAGATGACCAGAGCTTGCACCGCTGATTTGAAGTCCTCTTGTGGAAGGTAGGGTTTGAGTTTTCTGAGGACGCGCAGTTGGAAGTTCGCTCCTTTGGTAGATGCTCTGATGTGGTCTTGCATGTTAAGGTTCTTATCTAGCACCACTCCTAATTATTTTGTCGACTAAATTATGTGTGGTGTACAGTTTAGAGCGGTGAGGTTACTTAGATATTTCACAACAGTGGGAGGTTGCTTAGAGGGTGATATGAGTAGGAATTCCATTTTGAGGGTGTTTAGTTTGAGGTGGTTAGTGGTTAGCCAGTTTATTGTTTTGAGCAGGGTTCCGTTGAGTTACTTGATGTTGTCGGGGGAGGATATATTCATGTACAGTTGGGTGTTATCCGCATTCATGTGATATTGTATGTTGGATGCTTTGAGGATTACAGTTAGTGGTTCAATGAAAAGGTTAAAGAGTGTGGGGGAGAGTGAGGAACCTTGGGGCACACCCAGCGTGCAGGGGCTGGATTCGGATAAAGACTGGTTGCATTAGACTCTTTGCCTTCTGTTGGTGAGAAAAGAGGCAAGCCATTTAAGGACAGTGCCTGAGAGCCACATCCTGCATTTCAGTAGGTTAAGTAGGTTGTCATGTTTGACAGTGTCAAAAGTAGAAGAGAGATCAAGTAGTATTAGTAGGCATGTTTCATTCTGGTCAAGTGGAGTAAGAGCGTCATCAACAATGTGGGTGATGGCCGTTTCAGTGCTGTGGCCGTTGCGGAAACCTGATTGGAATTGGTCAAGGAGTTGGAATTGCTCAATGTGATTGTGCAATTGTTCATGTACACATTTTTCCAGGAGTTTTGCAAGCATAGGGATGTTTGTCATTGGTCAGAAGTTATTAAGGTCTTCTAGGTCTGCGGTGGGTTGCTTGAGAATAGGGAGCGCAAGGCCCGCCTTCAGGCAGTCAGGGATTTCACCTTGAAAAAGAGAGGCGTTGATTATTTTGGACCAAAGTAGGAACAGTGATCCTAACATTTCTTTGAAGAAGTTAAGGGGAAGGGGTCATTGAGGATGGCTGTGTTATTGAGGGGTGTGAATTGATTCCAGGAGGCGTTTTTTTGGGGGGAGAGACAATACGGTGTGGCTAAAGAAGGGTCAGGGAGAGTGTGAGTTCTAGTAGAGCAGACTTAAGATCTGATTCGATCTTGCTCGCTTTATTGAGGAAGAAGTAAACAACCACATCAAAGTTCGGTTGTGGGCAGGAGACGTTCAGAGTTTGGATAGAAGTGTTAATAGATTGTGACTCAATAAGCTGAAAGAGTTGTTTGTTGTATCTGCTTCTTTTTAGTCTTAGCAATTTTAGGCGGGCCATGGATGTGAGGATCTCAGGGCACGTTCTGCGAGTCTCAGACAGCGTCTGTCAGCATTTAGGCTATCATTGACCCATGGTTCGGAATCTTTGATGGGTATTCTTTTTAGTTGGACGTGGCAGTTGCATTTAGGGCAGACATCATTGTGTTATTATAGTGTACAGTGAGGTCGTAGACGTTGGTCATGTTATTAGGCGGCGGTAGGATGATATTACAGCACGATATGAGCTCATTAACGTTTGTATCATGGAGTGACCTTTTCCACAGTTTTTGTTTTATTGGTTGTAATATTTTGGGATTCCAGCTTTCAAGGATGCGGAAGTTGATATAGTGATGGTCCGACCAGTCACAGGGGTGAATAGATTAAGGTGAATGGTGTTAGGGTTGGAGATAATTAGATCAAGGGTGGAGCCTAGGTTGTGGGTGAGACTGTCACAGAATTGAATCAGGGAGAGGTCAGTTAGGAAGTTTCTAAGAGTGTTAACTGCATGATCGTGCTGGTCGTTCCAATGGAGATTGAAGTCCTCAAGGAGGATATGGGGACAGTGACAGCCCAGGATGGAGGAGATGGTCTCCATAGTTTGTTCAATGAGATGGAGGTTGTCTCCTGGTGGGTGGTAGAAGATGTGCAGGGTGCATAGAGGTCTATGTGTGATAGTAATGTCAATGCATAAATATACACAGGATGAAAGATTGGGTGAGGTGGATTGCTTTGCAGACAGGGAGTTGTGGTAGATGCAAGCTATGCCCCCTTTAGTTTTCTTACCTCGATCAAGTTTGATAATGATGTGTCTGGGGGGGACAAGAATATCCAGGATAGGAACTGAAGAGTCAGTAAGTCAGGTTTCGGTAAGGATAAGGAGGTCAGGTTCTTGAGCGAGGATGAGATATGCAAGGTGCGATGCATGTTTCACCGCTGATCTACTGTTGAGTAACATGCATTTCAGGTGTGGTTTGTTGTCAGAGATCTGGGGTTGCGATGCGGGGATCTGCGTGAGGTTATTGTAGTTTAGGGCATTGGCATTGAGTCTGGACGCTCTATAGGGATTAGCGAATCTGGCTGAAACCACCAGACTGCAGAGAGTCCAGAATGCGGCTGCCAGGGCTTTGGTCGGCCTCCCTCGCCATTCTTCAGTCTCAGGAACCTTAAGAAAACTGCATTGGCTCCCGGTGGGAAAAAGGATCCAGTTCAAGGCTCTATGTTTAGCCTTCAAAATCCTCAAAACCGCCTCTCCCCCATTGCTGAGTCCACTTTTGTCTGAGTACACCCCTAGAAGATCGCTCCGCTCAGAGGGACAACATCTAGCGATCATTCCCCGCACTAGACTTGCCAGAGTTGGTGGCCGATCCTTCAGCTTCCTTGCTGCCAAGCTATGGAACAGTTTGCCTGAAACCATACAGGGGATGCAAGACCTCTTAGCCTTTAGAAAGGCCATCAAAACCCATCTTTTTCAATAATCTGTCTTCTCTGTGCACCTTAACTCTGCATCTGGTCTGCTCGCAGCGCCGGGACGCCCCTTGGCTGGGGCAGCCGTGCGCTATACAAATTCCCATAACATTAACATTAACATGTGATGCTATGGATGGCTCCTGAGTTCCCTTGCTTGCGATGGGCAGAGCCGGGGGCATTGGAGGGGCGGTTAGTGAGGTTCTAGGAGGAGATAGTGTAGGTGTGGGCAGGGGGCTATAAGCTCAGAGGAGGGAGAGAATGTCTGCTTCTGATAATTGATTTTTGGCTCTGATGGGTCTAGAAGGGGGATTCGGGTAGGACGTGGTAAGCCTGGTCTGGGCCGGAGGTTTTGGCCCTGGGGCACTCAGTAAACAGGTGGACAGAGGTGGGGGAGTAAGGTGGAGTTGGCCCATATGCTGATTCTCGTGCGCTGTCTTGTTGGTGGAGAGATCGAGAGCCAGCTCCTCAGTGGAATTAATGAGATTTTGAATGAGGGGTTTGAGATTTAGGAGTTCCTGGTTTAGCAACAGGGTCCGGATGTGGACAGTGGTTCTTGAGGGGAGGAGGAGGGTTGTTCCCTGGGGAGAGCATGGGCGAGTTCAAGGCCAGAGGACGCAGGCAAGGGGGACCAACAACAGAGGTAGAAATCAATCTCTGATGGATGGGAGAGCACGTTGATTGGGCGTTAGGAGATTCCTTGACATCATTCACTTGGTGCTCCACGGAAACTAGAGGAGGGATGGCTTACTGTGAGACACTGATTGGGAGGGTTGTTACAGTGAAACACTGATTGGGAGAGGAAATAAGCAGGAGCAAAACGAGCACAGCAGCAGGAAATTGACCCATATCAAAATAAATAGTGTCTCACAGAAAAAAAGTGGCATAACTTCCTCACAGTATTAATTACATTTCAAAGCGACATAATACATTAATTTCAAGTGTAACATCAATAACTCATCAATAACAACTCTATGCCTCATTAAACACCATCAATTTTTAAAAATAATTTTCATTTGCAATTACGCCTTTCTAAAAAAATAATGCTACTATATGTATATGGTGCAGGTGGCAAACCAAAATCTTTCATGGTTGACATATGCCCACATTGTCAGAGCAAAGAAATAATCTTGAATATTTCTAAGTTCATATTTAGAAGTGAATACTTTAAATAACTGACTTTCAGTACAGTGATATAATCTCATGCATTAAATTGATACATTAAAAAAATCTTGAAGATACTTGCCTGACTTTTAAAGAATCTTTATCATATTTTTGCAATATAGTTGTTGTATATATATTGCATTTTAAATCTTTAATTTGATTCAGCTCATGTTTTGTCTCTTAGAGCCAAACCAAACATGTAGCTCTGCTCAATTCATTCATGTTCTCTGCTCATCTCTCTGCGGGAAATAGCAATCAAAACAGTGCAGGGGCCACCAAATCCTTCAAGCTGGCAGATAGGATCATATACTAGGTAAGCCTTGATAATGTTCCTATGCTGGCTACAGAAAAGAAAATTAATGGAAGTCCCTGATTTGGCCAATAAAGGTAGTCCTGTCAGTGCCATGGGATCCTTCACTCATTTAATTGCCCTTATGTTGTGAGACCATGATTGCTTTGCCACATGAAGGCTCATCTGTGTATCTATGCTCCACCAAACACCAAAATCTTTGTGGCGACCTGAACACCAATATGGCCATCCCACACTCTGATGATGTAATTTGCCCAATCCAACATGGCTCTCTTATTATTAATTATTATTAATGAACAAGGTCAAAGACTTTTGAACCACCCTGTCACCTAAATAATTAGCTCATCATTGCCTTTGATGGCACACAAAGTTGAGAAAACGGTGCATGTAAACATACGTCTACCATACACAGACACAAAAAATTAGAGGGAACTTAGGTTCTGAGTGACATCAACTAGACAGCAACTAGAACAAATCACAAGTTGTCTATGATGTCACTAAAAACCACGTGGTGAAAAATATCCCTGTAATTCAATTTTTAACCATCCAAAATGTTATTGTACGTGTGGCCCTCAAAACCATTTACTCCTGCTTTCAGCTGCTGGGCGGGGAAGAGGAGTAATGGGGAGTCATACTTAACATGGCCTTTATTCTTTTTCCAAAATAAAAATAAATAAATGCTATCCTGCTACCAACCCTCAGCACTCTCCTTGCCTTCCCTTCTCCCCCTCCAGAATCTATGCTCCCTGCTCTCCAGTGCTGCATCCTTAGACTCACAGACCAGCATGTAATTCGTTTAATATGTAGCATCAGTGGGTAACAGCTTTTGTTAATAACTTTTGCTACATCACAACAGTGAATTACAGGATTTGAATACAGTTATCCATGCTGGAGGTGCTCTACATCAGCAAACACAAGGAGATGATGGACAGAGCACTGAAACTTTTCAGACACTCACCCCCAGTCACAGATCAGGGCTGAATCCATCATCATTCTGTAGCTCACTTTGCCACTTTAGATCAGATCCAGCTATATGCAAATCAGTCTTGACCCTGTGCCTCATGGGAACAGTCCAGCCCAAACTGCCAAGCCAGGTCTTTCCTGAACCAGAAACAAGCATCCGGGGACTGGTTTCGGGGTAACATTCTTCATCAGCCAGGCTAACTTGAATCCAGTGGCAAAGTGAGCAAGGGACCCACGTCTGGGCATACCCTGCCAACATAGGGCAAAAAAGGCACAAGGAGATGATGGACAGAGCTCTGAAACGTTTCAGACATCACCCTAGTCACAGATCTGGGCTGAATCCACCATCATTCTTTAGCTCACTTCGCCACCTCAGTTCATACCCACCTATATGCAAATCAGTCTTGACCCGGTACCTCATGGGACCAGTCCAGCCCGGAATGCCAAGCCAGGTCTTCCCTGAACCAGAAACAAGCATTCGGGGACTGGTTTCGGGGTAACACCCTTCATCAGCCAGGCTAACTTGAATCCAGTGGCAAAGTGAGCAAGGGACCCACGTCTGGGCATACCCTGCCAACTTAGGGCAAAAAAGGCTCAAGGAGATGATGGACAGAGCTCTGAAACTTTTCAGACATCACCCTAGTCACAGATCTGGGCTGAATCCATCATCATTCTTTAGCTCACTCCGCCACCTCAGTTCATACCCACCTATATGCAAATCAGTCTTGACCCGGTACCTCATGGGACCAGTCCAGCCCGGAATGCCAAGCCAGGTCTTCCCTGAACCAGAAACAAGCATCCTGGGACCAGTTTCGGGGTAACAACCCTCATCTGCAGGCTAGCTTGAATCCAGTGGCAAAGTGAGGAAGGGACCCACGTCTGGGCATACCCTGCCAAATTAGGGCGAACAAAGCAAACATAAGGAGATGATGGACGGAGCGCTGAAAATTTTTCAGACACTCACAATGAGTCATATAGAAACATATAGAGTTACAGATGGGTAACTGTGAGTTTCAGGGATGTTTTTCACTGAGTGGTTCTGAATGACATCAAATGGACAGCAAGAGCAAAGTGTTTGTACAGAATCTGAAAAAAATATCACTGCAGCAATATTTTGATATAAAAAATATTGTGGACATAAATATAAAATGTATGTATTTCAGTTGTAATCTTTTTCATATTGTTATCAAATATATTTTTTGCTGAAATATTGTATATCATGTAATTTTTTATGTCATTTTTGTTAATGAGATGTGATAGTTGTCTGATTTATTTTATGTATTTAATTTTAAAATAGCTTGATGTTGTGCATACTTATGTTAAAAAGTTATTGTAATGTTTATTGCATTTAATTAAAACATTTATTGTTTTAAACTTTTTGACATTAAAATGCATGTTTAACAACATGTTTATTAGTGGGTTGCTGGATTTATGGAGGAAAGGGTTTAAGGGCCCGATGTAGGTGGCTAATTACCGGTCGGTAAACCTGAAATTTGGTCAATTTCAGGCTTACTGACCGGTATTGAGCCATTTGCTATGTAGGTGATGATTTGGTAAATACTGAATCGGTATTTACCAATTCTGTATTTACCAAATCATTTTTTACCGATTCAGTATTTACCGAATCGGTAAATGGCTTTAGGAAGCACATTTAAGAGTGCTTATGTGCTTTAAGGTTTCGTTATTTACCACCAACTATAAGTTGGTGGTAAATACTGATGCCTTTGAAAATGCAAATCTGTGCATTTTCAACTGTGCCATGTGGCAGACATACATGTCCTTAGGTCATGTATTTGTGCCACATGTGCACACAAGTACGATTACGGCAGCGGTCTTCAATCTGTGGGGCGCGACCCCCAGGGGGGTCGTGGAGTCCTGGGAAGGGGGTCGCAGATTCTGCAGAGTGCAGCTCCTGGCATTGGGCTGAGGGTGCTCATGGCGGAGGCCTAATTCACACCAAGGTGTGAAAAACATCAACGCCTCATTAACCAGTAAAAGGTCTTTTAAAGACCTGTCAAGTACTTGGGTGTGACTGTGTGTGTGTCCCTGAAGCTGTGGGCTCACATACACGAGCTGGGGGGAGCTGGGGGTGGGGGGAGGGAGAGGGGGCTGGTTGAGTGGCTGTAGTTTAGCCCTTTGAGTTCAATGGATGTTGCGCACCTGGAGCCTGTGGGCCCATGACACGTCCCCCGCCCCCAGCAGGGAGGCACAGAGATGCCCTCCCATGAGCGGGAAAGAAGAAGGACGACGACGCAGAGAGATACTGATCCCCCCCATGAGAGAGGCACAGAAAAGGTGGGTGGATGAATGATGGGTGGATGGATGGATGTAAGGCTGAAGGATGGATGGATGTGGATGGATAAAAGGCTGAAGGATGGGTGGATGTGTGAAAAGGTGGGTGGATGAATGATGAGTGGATGGATGAATGAAAGGGTGGATGGATGAATGATGGATGTATGGATGGAAGGATGAAAGGGTGGATGGATGAAGGATAGATTGGTGAAGGATAGATGTATGGATGGAAGAATGAAAGGGTGGACGGATGAAGGATGGATGGATGAAAGGGTGGATGGCTGAATGATGGATGGATGGATATGTAAAAAGATGGGTGGATGAATGAAGGGTGAATGGATGGATGAAAGGGTGGATGGATGAATGATGGATGTATGGATGGATGGAAGGATGAAAGGGTGGATGGATGAAGGATAGATTGGTGAAGGATAGATGTATGGATGGAAGAATGAAAGGGTGGACGGATGAAGGATGGATGGATGAAAGGGTGGATGGATGTATGAATGGATAAAAGGTTTCATGGATGAATGATGGGTGAATGTGTGAAAAGGTGGGTGGATGAATGATGGGCAGATGGAAGAAAGGGTGGATGGGTAAAGGATGGGTGAATGTATGGATGAAAGGGTGGATGGATGAATGATGGATGTATGGATGGATGGATTTGTGAAAAGGTGGGTGGATGAATGATGAATGGATTAATGAAAGGGTGGATGGATGAATGATGGATGTATGGATGGAAGGATGAAAGGGTGGATGGATGAAGGATAGATTGGTGAAGGATAGATGTATGGATGGAAGAATGAAAGAGTGGACGGATGATGGATGGATGAAAGGGTGGATGGATGAATGATGGATGGATGTGTAAAAAGATGGGTGGATGAATGATGGGTGAATGGATGGATGAAAGGGTGGAAGGATGAATGATGGATGTATGGATGGAAGGATGAAAGGGTGGATGGATGAAGGATAGATGTATGGATGGAAGGATGAAAGGGTGGACGGATGAAGGATGTATGGATGGATGTGTGAAAAGGTGGGGGGAGGAATGATGGGTAGATGGATGGATGAAAGGGTGAGTGGATGGATGTATGGATGAAAGGGTGGATGGATGATGGATGGGAGGATGAAAGAGTGGATGGATGAAGGATGGATGTATGGATGGGAAGGTGAAAGGGAGGATGTATGCATGAATGGATAAAAGGTTGCATGGATGAATGATGGATGGATGTGTGAAAAGGTGGGTGGATGAATGATGGGTGGATGGAAGGAAGGGTGGATGGGTAAAGGATGGATGTATGGATGGAAGGATGAAAGGGTGGATGGATGAAGGATGGATGTATGGATGGGGGGATGAAAGGGTGGATGGATGGATGTGTGAAAGTGTGGGTGGATGAATGATGGAGGGATGTGATGAGGTCTAACAGGCACATTTATGGTTGTCAAAAGTTGATGATGAGGAGTACCAGTTTCTAGAAACTTTTGTCGGAAGGGGGTCCTTACGCCTAAAAAGGTTTCACAAGGGGGTCTCGGCATCAAAAAGTTTGAAGACCTCTGGATTATGGGGTGCAACAGGGTGTCAAAGTGAAACCCTGCCACCCTTCAATATGTTCCCCCTTTTACCGAATCAGTATTTACCGATTCCGTAATTCACATTCATTCCTATAGGCCTCCAGGCACATAGGAATGAATGGGAATTATCGAATCGGTAAATACCGATTCAGTAATTACCGAATCTTACCGATTCGGTAATACTTACCGAATAAATACCTACATCCCATTTACCGATTCTAAAACACCGAATCGGTAAAATTCGGTATTTTAGAATCAGTAAATCTTTATTACCTACATCTGGCCCTTGGTGTTTTTTAAAGTATGTTTGGATAAATATTTTCATTCAATTAGATTTTTTATTTTTTATTCAATAACTTACATTTTTAGAACTGACAAATTTAAATATGTATGTAAAGGTAAAAGTGATAATGTTTTATTTTAAAAATGTATTTAATATAAGTTATGCATTCGATTTTAAAATGTTCTTAGTACTTATTTTTAATATAGTTTATATAATTTTATGTTCATGTTATGGTATTGTTGTGTTTATTATCATAAAAAGGGAACTATTTAAACATGCATTATTGCATTAATTTAATATTTAGTAAAGTTGTATTATAAAATGCATAAACTTTTATTTTTTACTTTTTATATAAAAGAATTAACGTTTATTTACATTTGATTTATTAACAAAAAATATGTTTTTATATGCTTTTATGCAAATGTCACTGTTATGTTTTTATTTCTAAAGAAAATGATTATTCATATTTTTGATTAGTGGTATGTTGGATTTATTGTGATAAAAGTTGGGAAGATTTTTAGGTATTTGTTATTAGATTTATAAGTAATGTAACATTTTATATTTTAAGTTTTGTATTTATAATTATTTGCAAAACATGTTACATTCTGAAAGTGTAATACTTTAAGGGGGTGATTTACTAAGATTTTACGCCTCCTTACGGCCTCGTCCAGAGTGAAAGGACTCTTTGTGTTGAATTTAAAAGGTAACTTTTCAGCTGGACTAATCTGATCTTTGTATACTACCCACACTCCATGACGGACGGCCTGAACTAGTGACTTACCACTGATCTTGCGCGATCAGATGACTGCTTGTGGCGCTTTGTGCTTTTAGTTACCATTTTCAGTCAAAACTGTAAAACTGAATATCTCTGGCTCTACTGATTGGATTTTGTTTGTCCTGGTATCATTTTATTTATTACAATTTCCTCTATGTTTCTAAATTGGTTTGGGATTTTATTGAGTTGTGTTTTCACTTTATAATTATTACTGTTTGTTGTATAAGTTAAATACTTTACACATTGACTCTACATTGAGCCTGACTGATTTTGTGCTAAGCTATCAAAGCATTAAGTAAAGGTTAATTTAGTGATGTTTGTGGTTCACTCTGACAAGGATTGTGGTTGTTGCATGAGTGGAGCTTCCACTGCCCTCAACAAATAACCCAATTTCTTAGAGACTCTAACCCCCTTAACACAGTTTTTATTTTTCAGTGCCCTGAAGGTGCTAAAGTGACTTGTCAGTGATATATAAACTAGGTATAAATAAATGAATTTGACATTGCAAAACCAATAAGACAATAATTGAATGCTTTGGGGACCATTTATAAATGGTTAACTGGAATTTCAACCCAGCTTCACAAGACCAATAGCATTTTTCAATCATTGTCCTTGTTTTATGGCCATTTGCATCATCAGGATTTTAGTGCACCTTGAAAAAGTGCATCAAAGTATTCAAAACCTACCTGAGCGAAGACAAGATTAGAAACTGTATCCAACAGGCACAATGGGTGGCACACTAGTGACAGGAAGCGCTACACATTTGTGACAGAAAGCTCCATACAGCTGTAAAATACAGCACAGTGCATGTCTCTCTCCTCAAAGCGAGAGTAGGATTACAACCAGTTTGAGAAAATCCCGTGGAATTTGCATCAAAGATTAAGTGCTGCCTTTGCTAACCAGCTAGTGCTTGATAGTGGAAGTGGCTAGAACTGTGGCTTCCCAAAACTTGGTGAACCAGGTTCCCAGGCTACCTTCTTTTCAGCATCTTGTGGTTTTGAACAAACTAGTTGCTTTACCTGTGCCTATAGAACAAATTGTAAAGATCGATTCTGTTATATAGTGACTTAATTCCCTTCGCCCGTTTTGCCCTGCAAAAACAACAATAATCCCCAGAGCACCAAAGTTACGTTCAAAACTGTTGAACTTAAAGCAACAAGATGGGGGCAGCGGGGGAATTAAACAGGGTTCGCTTTCTGATCAAAAGGAAAACGTGATTCTCCTTTATGTTTAATGAAAGGGGATTTTACAGGGAAAGGTGGAACGCGCTACATGTTTGTGATTTGGTGGTGTCCGGACTTGACATTTTCTCCAATATGTGGTAACCAGTAAACTGTATCTGCTCGCTGGATTTAATTCTGTATGGTGCTATTTTCAAATTCGTAAATCGTAATTAGCATGCATCCAATGTCGTCCCCCGGGGAATTGAGGGTCGCGGACCCCTCTTTCCCCGGGGCACTTCGAGCAAGGCCAGAAGGACAGGGTGGTGAGGGGCTTTGGAGGAGTAGGGGAAGGGGCGGGAGTTAGGGTTGGGTATAAAGGTGTCATGAAGGAGGGAGTCAGCCTCTTCTTGACACCTGGCATCACGGGGAGGGAGGAATAATTTTGTAGTGAGGATCTCACATTTCCTGGTTTGGAGCCTAGTAGTGCTCAGCGGTGGGGATTATTTAGGGCTACTACCAGTTCTCCTGTCCTTGTAGCAGATTAAGTGGCCTACCTGGGGATCTGATTTCCCGGTGCCTATGTAGCCCTATAATTAGGAGGTTAGGGTTGCGTTGCTCGTCCTGGGTCAAGCGGGACAGCCGGATCTTTTGCAGCCTGGGGTCCTCAAACAGGTGTGGGTCGGCATGGTCCGCTCCACGTGATCCGCATCGAGCAGAGTATCTGCAGCGGTGGCAGCCTGTTTGTCAGGGCCGCCACATGCTGTGAAGGTGTCAGGAGGCAGAAGGCGGGCCAGAAAAAGGACGCCGGAGTCTAGCGCGAAGGCAGTAGGAAGAGCCTGCCTGTGAGGCTCCCTGAGAAGCGGGAGAATGCAACGGTGAGCGGGGTGGGGCTTCCCAATTATGAGCGGGTGCTGCGGAATGCAGGAGCCAGCACGCCTGCAAGTGAGATGGAGCTCCCAGGAGAGAGTGGCTCCCTGGACCTCTCTAGGGGGCCCACCCCCCGAGGAAAGGGACAAACAGCATGGAGGTGAGGCCCGGTGACACTCATGGCTACCAGGTTGGAGCAACTACGGGCATACCCGGTTCCCCAGATTGCTAATAATGCAATTATGGGGCGAGTCACAAACAGTATAAAAGGGCCCTTTGCAAACACCACGGCACAACCAACGGAGCCGGCGTAAGGGGCAGCGAAGAGGGATTCTCCTCATAGACTCGTGAGTAATACAAACCCAACAGAACCATCTTGCCACCCCCACGAATATGTAAGTACCGGGCAAAGCAGTATTTTTGTTTATTCCTTACAGGTAGCAAGGAAGCACGAGTAACCCCTACGTTAACACGGTTTCATGGAGTAGTAAACTCCTGACAAAACAGTATGTTATGCCCACTGTGAGCTTCACAGAATTTTATTTTTCCCACAATAAGTTTATGACTCAGCGAGAATCACAGGGGCTGACTACAACCCAGAATTCGCCTAAAAATAGAGTGTGTGATTTATGTTACATGTGTGTCTGTCTAGTATTTGTATTTGTATATATATTTTCACTACAGGCACGTTCTCCATGTGTAGAATGACACTAACGTGTCTAGAAATTCGTACCGCACCTTTTTATGACTGTATCCAGGGGTCAACACGCCTATGGTTTTTTAAGGAACGGACCACCTGAAAAAAAATGTTGTCCTTCTCCTTACAGGTCAGCTAAATAGCAGTTATCCAGTAGGTACATTATATTAGCAGTTATCCAGTAGGTACATTATATTACCTGCACTTGTAAATTTCACTTTTTTAGCATATGAAAAATCTGAAAAAGTAGAGAAACGTGAGTAAGGTGGGGATTTGTGTACCCCAGTCCTGAAGAAGGTGTTTTTTGACACACACATAGGAGGTGGCGCACATAGATTACGCCAATACCTCCTCTCTCACCTTTTCATTAGTACCAGCCCGGGGGCCAAATAAAGTTTTTTGTTACCCCACGAGCCAGGCACTTTTTAAACTTCACTCACTATCAAACCCCACCACAGCACTCACTTATAAATTCCCTCACCCACACGACACATAGCCATTGTAAGTGCTCCCACGCAACCGTAGGTCGCAGCACGCCGCATCCCGTAGAGGGGTGCGAGGACCCCAATGATGAAGCATGACACCAAGGGGCCTGTTGATGTGTGAGGGGTACCAAAAAACAACCAGTGTGTTCCCAACCATCGTAGGGACACCCCCTTCCCCCTTCCTAATGGATTCTTTTTGTTTATTAAACTAACCCAGGGAGAACAAATCCATTTAAGATAATTCTCTCCCTCCCCCTTTTGTTAACATTTGTACCAGGTTGGAGCAGACTGGCGGAGGGGATCAAGAGCAGCAGATGAGGCTGGTAGGAAGAGTGGGATGCCAGTGGGGCACACTGCAGATTTATCATGGTCGGGCGTGTCGCTGGAGCAGGATGACGTGACTCATACTTTTGAACATAAGCAAGATTATTGATGCGTTTTCAATTGAAGGAAATACTGTTACCCTGTGAAGCAAGATCTTTGAGAATTAACTTTGGCCAGTATTATGATTTTTTGTCAAGCTGAAAACTAGATTCGTTATTGGAAGTTCCTTGAGCTATACAAACGCCATTGGGAACTGATTGGTGCTACTCAATGGTGGGAGTAACTGAATTTTGCATATATATATGATAATTTGCGTATCGATTTGGATTATATGAAAATGAAGCCCTGATGATGTCCGACTAAGACGAAACGCGTAGGCTGTGTCAATTTGATTATCATCTCATGAACTATGAAACATTGAAATTTTGGTTTTGAATATTCTACATTGGACTGTATACATTTTGTTCTGTTAAACAACCCTGGATATTGGAATAAGCAGATAATAAAGAATTGATGGACTACAGCATTGGACTGAAACCCCCTTTTTTCTGATTTCTGGCACTCCTTCTTTGTTTATTTAAAAGTTAAAGTTTTAGACATTTCTGTGGCTTGGATGGCGAACCACAAGAAGTTGAGTGCTATAAGAGAAATTAAAAAAAAATGTTGAACTTGATTACTCTTTGGAATATACCCATGTGCATACCTGGCCTAATCCTCGCCATCATTTTCGGATTAATTAGGGGCACACAACGGCCATGGGATGCTGGTCAGAAGCAGCAGGGGAATATGCGGCGGCCTACCCTTCGGCAAAGGATTGAGCAGCGATTGCGGTGGCGAAGGATTCCACAGAAAAGAGTGGCATGAGTGTGAAAGAACAAAAGAAGGGGGTATGACGAGGTGTGGGGGGCAGGAGACGTAAGGCAGAGACAGTGCTGGATTATGGAGATGAGAGTGATGAATGGGAAGAGGGGGAAGTGCGTGATGATGAAGAAGTGACTGAGGGAGGCTCTGGGGTAGCAGTGAAGACAACCAGGAAGATTAATGTTTTACAGGAGGCAAGTGTGGCCACAGACAAGTCGAAGGTCATGGGGCAGAAAAGGAACAGCAGCTGGAGCAAGGACATGGAGGTCCAAGGCAGACTCTCAGGTAAGGGGCTTGGTGGATAGCATGGGAAGGTGGAGACAATGGTACAAAAGGAATACCCTGCCGGTCGGTGGGTGTGGGCGATGTGACGGTGAGGGATCTGGTGGTAAAAACAGGTGCAGCTGCGTTGCCTGCATTGGACAAGGGAACAAATGGTGCCAAATGTTTGGTAGGCCCGGGTGTCAAGATGGACAAGGTAGAAGGGAACGAGGGAAAAAATGATAAAATGGATGATAAACACTACAACAAATTACCATACCTGGGGCTGGCGATGCCATTGGGGTCACTTCTATCTGTGAAAATAAAAAACTGAATATGGAAGCACGAATATGTCAACATTTTCTAACTATTACATAGGGAGATGCAGGCAAAGGAGGGCTCAAAGGAAGAGGAGTGGGAGTTGACAAGGAGGCCGAGAGTGCCCTTTAACATGGAAAATTGGACACCAGCGTTCTTAATATATGCCAGCTATTATTGAGAGAAGCACTTAGAGAGGGCAATTGCCTTGCTGAAGTACATGGATATTATTCGCTAGGCACTGATGCATATTGGGGGTTTCGACTGGCTGAGCTATAATGAATGATTTAGGGCCAGGGTGAGCATCAACCCAGATAAACCTTGGGGGGAGGTAGATCAGGAGCTATGGATGCAGTGGATGTCCTCTCCATAATCTTCGGCATCCACACATACAGCTAGCAGCCTGACAGTGACATACCGGTCCTTTCAGTTGCGTCCCGCTCATCAAGGAGCAGGAACAGCAAATTTTGGGGCAGGAAGAGCAGGCTTTACACTAAAACAGACAGGGCCCACTACAGGGGCATGTTGGAACTTTAACAAAGGATTTTGTTCCAGGCACCCTTGTAAGTTTAAGCATGAATGCTCCAAATGCGGAGAGAGTCATCCACTCGCACAGTGTTTACACTGGCAACCCCAGCATAACAGTGGAGTGCCACCAAAGGGAGGGCACAGTCTGGGCAAAAGGGCCCCTACCCTAGTTAAGATCGAAGCCATGGGCCCATGGCTCTCGAGTTATCGTGACAAGGAGGCAGTGCTCCATATACAGTGGGGATTCATTGAGCATTTCTGGGAAGGATACCAGGGTCCTAGGGGGCATAGATGGGCAGACAACTTGAAATCAGCTACAGAATTGCCACAAGTGGTAGCAGCAAAATTAAAAAAGGAATTTGAAGAAGGTAGAATTGCTGGTCCATTCCTAGAGTGGCCCTTGGAGAAATTGATCATCTCACCTTTGGGTGTGGTGCCCAAAATGTTCAGGATGATTCACCATGTATCTTGGCAAGAAGAGGAGTCAGTCAATGACTTCATTGCAGAAGAAGATTTAAGGGTGTTGTATGCCTCAGTGGATGACGCCATTCGCCTAGTGCGAGTGTGTGGGCAGGTAGCATAAATGGCAAAGTGTGATGCCAAATCTGCTTTTTGTCTGCTGCCCACACCCAGTGGATTTTCCGCTACTAGGGATGGAGTTTGAGGGAGCCATATATGTGGAAAAAGTCCTGCAAATGGGCTGTGCAATATCTTGTGCCCTTTTTGAAATGTTAGAACATTTTTGCAGTGGGTCTTCACAAAGAGCAGCGGTCACCGGGGCGTGTCCCAGTGTGCAAAGGCATTACAGCACTTTGAGGAGCTGACACAGGCTTTTTGGGTGCCTCTGGTGCCAGGGAAGATGGCTGGGCCCTGCTGCAGACTGACCTATCTGGGCATTGAACTGGGCTCAGTACACTGGGTGGTGAGGCTGCCTAAAGACAAGGTGGAGGACAAACAGGCCTTTCTGCTACGGCTGGTGGGTGAGCTGAAGAACGTGCCGAGAGAATTACAGAAGTGCTGGGGTTTGGTAACTTTGTGTGCATGGTGGTGAGAGCAGGGAGAATGTTTTGCCGGCACCTATGCAGGGCCATGTCAGGCTTGGTACTACTATACCACAGGGGGAGGATTTTGATGGGGATTAGGGCAGATTTAGGTATGTGGCAGAGGTTTTTGGCTGCTTTTAATGGTGTGTCATTGGATTTTGTTGAAGAGAACGCATTCTGGCAGGTGCAAATGTTTTCAGAAGCGGCAGGAGCTTTGGGTTTTCGACTCTTTTGATTTAGATTTCTTTTATTGGTTTACATATCAATAAAACGACATACAAAACCAACAAGTGCCATGTACATCAAGATACAGTTCATTAACGGGACTGTCGCATTTGCAAAGTTACACATTGAACAAGAACGAAAGAAAGCAAAAGGGCCCCCCACCCCTCCTCCAGCCACCAAGTAGTGTAAACCAGTGCTGTGAGCGCACGGAACATCCGCGGTCAGTTGCCCTTGGTAAAGAGGCTCTAAGGATGTGTGGGAGTGTGGGTGTCTACAGGCATGGGTGGATCCGCTAGGCGCAGTAGTCGCAGATACTTGGAACAGGTAAGCTCTGTGAATTCAGAAGCCAACAGCTGGAGGAGTGGTTCCCACAGGTCATGAAAGGAGTCCCCTGGTTTCGTGAGGGACAATGAGATTTTCTCCATTCCGAGAATGACCCACAGTCTATGGAGCCATCCCAGACGGGTTGGAACAGTCGTAGTACCCCATTGAGAGAGTATATTTTGTAAAGCTGCCCCTAAAGCTAGCGCCATTTACCTGCCCCTCTATGCCTTGAGTGGGAAGGTGATGGTATTGGGAAGACCCGGGAGAATATACAATGGAAGACGGGGGATTTGGGTGTCAAAAGAGAAGTCCTGGGGCAAAGTTGATTCCAGAGCCAGAGTTCTCCAAGGCCCCTATTTTTCTTTAGAGCCAGGTGGCTCCAACGACAGGCGCAGTTTTGATTTAGGAGTCCCTGAGAGGGACAGGAGTGGCACCGTGGTGCCAGGCCCCAGTGGATTTACAGCTGCCCAGCAAGTAGTGGGCAGCTGCACCGTTTAGGCGCCATTTGAGTAAGAGTCCCTGAGGAGGACAGAAGTGGCACAGGGGTGCCAGGCCTTCCACAGCTGTGCAGCACTTAGTGCCAGCTGCAGCGTTTAGGCCCCGTTATTGTGCTCAGCTGCACAGCAAGTAGTGGGCAGCTGCAACGTTTAGGTTCTGCGCAGATGGCGCACCCTTGACTGGCGCTGCCTTGGCAGCGCGCCCTGACATTCTATACACAGGGCATTTGAACCCCTTTGGAGATGGCCAGTTGGCCAGGGGGTGGTAGATGTATGGCACAAGGCCCTAATGTGATTATGCGCTAAAGTGATGTGTTGCTAGGAAATGTAATGTGTTTAGTATGTTTTACGCACCCTGTATCTGATACCTCTAAGCGGTGGTTTATGATTATGAGGTTATTTTGCATTCCATGCGGTTATGCTAGTGAGATTATGTTTCACTGTGTAAGGTACGCCCCTAATGTGAGTTATACTTAGGAGGCAGTGTCCAATGTGTTTAGACCAGTCAGGAGATTGCATAATGTGTTTATGCTGGTGAGGTTGGCGCAGAATGTAATTCGCGCCTGATGTGACTGCGCATAATGTAAGTTATGTTACAGGTTGAGGTGGAGTACAGTGATTACCAGTGGTTACTGGTTGTATGTTTATGATCTGTGCTACTTTTACCAATTTCTGATAAGTGCTCATCCTGACAGTGGCCCACGTGGCCCTGTCATGTGTAAATAATCCCTTGTAAATCTTTCCCATGCCAGTTGGCACAGTTTATGTTATGTGTTTACTATTCTAATGTGTTATGAGAATACAAAGGCTATTTTATACAACCTTGTGTGGAGTTCCTTTTGTAGTGTGCCTGGGATGTTGTTGCTGTGTGCGTGCGCAAATGCTTTACACATTGCCTCTGGGATAAGCCTGACTGCTCGTGCCAAGCTACCAAGGGGGTGAGCAGGGGTTATCTTTGGTGTGTAACTCCCTTGCCCTGACTAGAGTGGTGGTTTCTGCCTGGCTTTGGCGCAAGCCTTAGCCAACCAGAAATCCCATTAGTAACACCCCACTTCTTGGCATCTGCAGTACATGAAGCACAAGTTCACTTTCATGTACGGAGCGTTGTGAGTCACACTGTGAGTCACGCAGTGAACTAGTGAGGCTAGGTCATGGGCAAAAGTGGTGTGATATTGCAAGGGTTTATGGGGCTGAGCTCGCAAATTGCAGGGGTCGTTGGCTGGTTTTGTGTTGTGCCCCATGTGACAAACGGAGCCCAGATATCTTTGGGCCTGGACGCCGTGGTGATTAAGTCCCAATGCCCCGTCAGCATTTCCTGACAATAAGTGATATCCTGTATCCATGTGTTTACTTTTGGACTCGCTCTGTGACCCCCAGTGTATCGTAATGTGTGCATGGCCAGGAGGATCATCATGACCGGCAAGCGGACAGTGTCCGGAAAAAGGTGCACAGGATTGGTGGGGGGAGGCAGGTAACCGCCCTACAGGGGTTCCCTGGTTGGCGGTACTTTGGAGGGGTGGTGAGTCACAAATGGGTGGATCCACCCCTCGGGGGGAGGGTACACAGGTGACTGATGGCGCGGCATCGGATGCATTGAGCTCGGAAGAAGTTTAAGAGAGGATGAGTGGAGGGCAAGTGAAGCTGAGAGCGGGATATGAAGGAGGTCACACTGTGAAAAGGGAGGAGTGAACCAGGTGAGATGGGTTGAGAATGCCTGGGGCGAATGGGCTGTGTTGTTATGATAAAGATATACATTTGCAGTTATGTATTGTTGATAAAGTTTCATTGTTGCAACCTTGTCCTAAAAAAATTGGTGTTTACGCTTCAAGTAACAGTGTGGAGTGTAGTTATTGCGCCATGCCAGCCTCCGGGGAAGTGAGGGTCGTAGACCAGTCATCTCCCGGGGCACTTAGCACAAGGCCGGGAGGACAGGGTGGGGAGGGGCTTTGGACGAGTAGGGGAAGTTAGTGTTGGGTATAAAGGTGTCAGGAAGGAGGGAGTCAGCCTCTTCCTGACACCTTGCATCACCGGGAGTAAGAGTAATTTTGCCCACCAACCCACCCTACAGGTTGTAGGTCAGCAGGGTATGGGTGTAAAGTTTAGCACTCCTGAAAATAAAAAACAGACAAATAGTTTTGAAATGTCAATTAATGTATATCCATATTTTTAAGTGAAAAGAGGAAATGTACACATACCAGTTTTTTATAAAGTGTGTCTTATTGTTATTTACAGTTACCCCAGACGAAGAACACGTTGGAGTTCGAAATGCATTGGGTTTCAATAAACTGCTTTGGAAGAACTTTGCTTCAGTGCGTGCTTGGGGAGAAAGGTTCGAAAGGCCGACCATAGCATGAGAAACTTTGGAAAATGCATCACGTTGCAGGAGGATGTAAAATGAATGGATTAAGAAGTCTTTGACGATCGAGTAACAAAATGAGGATAAAAAACACATGAATATAAAGCAATAGATGCAAATGCACTTTTAAAAAAAAGCTGTCGCCACTGATTTGGGACAAAAGAAATGCCCCAATTGTTTGATTGAGTAAAGTTTAGCGTGCCATTATAAGACAGATTGCAGGGCAGGGGTGATGTGGTACTGTGGAGAGGTGGTGAGTCACATATGGGCAGATCCACCCCTCAGGGGGAAGGGTACACAGGTGACTGATAGCGGGGCATGGGATGCAATGAGCACAGAAGAAGTTCAAGAGGGGATGTATGGGGGGGCGAGTGAAGGTGAGAGCGAGGATATGAAGGAGGTCGCAGTGTGAAAAGGGAGGAGTGAAACGGGTGAGATGGGTTGAGAATGCCTGGGGAGAATGGGCTGTCTCATTATGATAGTTATATATTTGCAGTTATGTATTGTTATTTAGGTTTAATTGTTGCAACCGTGTCCTAATAAAATGGCCTTTTACGCTTCAAGTAACAGCGTGGAGTGTAGTTATTGCGCAATGACCAATGGTGACGGTTGAAATAAAGTTCATGAAACAGGCTATCTTACTTTAAATGCTATATTAATTTTTTTTTTAAGACTACAGAATAGTTTAATAAATCTTTAGAGCAAGGACATCTTAAGGATTGTGTGGGCCATGGGCCAAACATATGTTGGAGCCCATGTTTGGAATAGTTTTAAATTTATGATCCAATTTCAGCTCTTTAATGCACTTTTTGGCCAGTTCACTGACAGTAGGGGCAGACTGGTCTAAATATGTTTACATCTAATATTCAGGGATAGCGAGTGATGTGTGGTTTTTAACCCCTTGCCTGCTCATGACGGAACCACGCCGTCATGAGCCACGGGCGGTGTGTGCTCATGATGGTGTGGTTCAGTCATGCTGCGGCTGCTCCACTCACGCGGCATTGATTCCCTGCCTGTGCGGGCGAATTAGTGAGCGGGCGAGGCCGGGACGGAACCACGCCGTCATGAGCACACACCGCCCTTGGCGCGTGGTTCCAGAACGAGCGTGGAAGCGCCACGCTCACCCCCCAGCACAGCGGCAGAATTTGCGCCCCGGCCAAGGGGTTAAAAATGTAACATACCAGCAGCTCATTCATATTAATGAAAATAATCTCAGTGACACCCTCCCATTTCTCATATGTGAGGTCATGTTATGATCTATAATGTTTTTTTATGAATGTTGCATGAAACATAAACACAACATATCTCTGCAAACTATTTCTAATAGACTCACACACATCACCCACACTGAAAATAAGTGAAAGGAAAACATTATTTAAAACAATCCCTTTAAGAATTATTCAAGGTCATCAGAGCAAGACTCTCTACAGCACCGAGCTGGTGCTATCAGGGGGCTCCTAAAAGACCTGGCCACTAGTCCAGAGCCCACTTGGCCCATGCCTTAAAACGCCTCTGCCTTAGTTTATGTATTTATTTAATTTTATTGATTTATTTAATGCAATTTTATAGCGCACGGACTTTACCCAAGGGTGTCAGAGCGCTTCACAATAGAACCAATACTGTTACATGACAAAATGTACATACTTACATGTAACAAATACAAACGAGCTAGAAGAAAAAGTAAAATAAAACAATAGATGGCAGTCTCACAAAAATCCAAAACACAGTAGGATTAGGATCGTACAGGCATAGATTACATAATTATAACATTGTAAGAACCTCCTTAAGGGGCATGAAAAGGGATGCATTAATTCTGGAAGTGTCTTTGGAAGAGAAGAGGTTTGAAGTCAGCTTTGAAAGTCCGGGTAGAGGGGGTGGCACAGAGTAGTGGATGAAGCAAGTTCCAGATTCTGCCCGCAATGCCTGAGAAGGATTGAGCTATCGATCTTTCCCTTTTGAAGGTGGGGGGCTCAAGCAGTAATTTATTACCTATTTATTAATTAGTGCCTTTAGAAAGACCGGGAACGTGTATAGCGCGGAGGAACAACTTTAAATTCAGATGTTTTTTAAAGTATGCTGACTACTGAACAACGTGTTACATTTTTCTTGTTTTATTGCGTTTAAAATTAAAGAGTTGCTTGCTGCCATCTTTCTGTTACGCAAAAAGCGTATAAGGCCTCGCACTGGAGGTTTTTTTTGTTTGGGGGATGTTTTTTTTTTTGGCCCGTGCTTTAAAGAGCAGCAATTTGTCTGCGAACGAGTGTCATATATGCCAACAAACGGGCCAGCAAGACAGAAGTCTACATTCTCACACATTACACAGGGCAGCGGCCAGAGAAACGTGCGCGCCCCGTTTTTGTGTTGCTGCGCCACAAACCTCCGCATTCAGTCAGGCCTCCCTTTGTCCCCGCGCGAGACCCTAATCTGGAATGCATGGCGGCGCGCCATCTTCCTTTCAGAGGGGCAGCCAGGGAGAACCGACGTGTCAGACCCGCAAAGTGAACTAATTCCCTGCTCTCTCTGGTGACAAAACAGACCCCCCACTCCCTTTTCCCGTGCGGACAAATTAGGATCTTTCTTTAGGCGCTGAAAGCCTCGGCAGGCCCTTGACAACCCGGTGTGATGCCAGCCAAAATGCATCTTTGAAAGGAGCGGGGCTTAGTCTGCTAGTGACCTGAAACAGCTGGTAATTTTGGGGGGTGTCAATACCACGCTCTGGGCAATCAATATGAATATTTTGCATGTCTAAATAGCGGTACTCTAAACCCGCTGTGTTACCAGAACACGGGGTCAGCGAACAAAAAGCCGCGGCGGCAACCAGGGGTGAAATTTCCATCGCCATTAATCCCAATGCAGAGCGACGAAATGGATGCAATTAAGCCTCACACTTGAGCATTAGATCTGCTTGTCCCTTAACTGCAAGCTTTTCATATTGATTGGGCCATCAAAGGATAATTGTGGATTATAATATTGCCTTTTGTCAAATCCTTTTGAAATTCTCTTTCTTTTGAGCTTTCACCGAACGATAGTCCCGTTGCATTAAAGGTGCCAGGGGTGCTTCTGTGGACGGACGATTCCCACAGACACAGAATGGGGAGAGGCCCTTTGAGCACGGGGCTCCCACTGCCACGAAGTGGATGTTTGGAAGATGTGGTAATATTTGGATGATGCGGTAAAATACAAAAGTTTTCAAGATTTGTTCGGTAAGGTGATGCATGTTAAAGCTACCTCTTAAACAAGGTTGTGGAGCCCTAACGCCCCCTATCTGATTAATCTAATTTAAAGGGACAATTTTCCCACAACGGGTGATGGCCAGTGACACCAATCCCATAAAATTATTGGGGGTCTAGAAAATTCTGGTGTTCCTGACCGAGGGTGTACAGCAAATAAGCAAACAACTTTAAGTGCCTAAAAGATTGACGAGGTGGTAGTCCAAGACATTTTTTGTGAATATATATGTTTCCATGACACATTCTATTGCAATATTCTTAAATCTATGAAAATGCTGTGTCAATTTCTACAAAAAGACATTTAAAGGAGGCCAGTGGCAAATCACTGTGGTTTTAGCTAAATGTGCACATAAAGGTAAAATGAATGTGTGTTTGGGTTATTTTTCTCAGTATACTTCAAAATCTGTCTGCCAATCACATCCCTGGATTAAATAGCCCACATGAAATAGGCCTTGCTTTTAATATTTGTAAACTTTTAAAATAGACTATTTTTTGCAGGGGTGACTTTCATGGGCATCATTCATTCAATCTCAGAAGGACCCAATATGTAGTATGACAAATGTTTGTTGTCTTGATAATATAAACATAGATATACACATGACAAGGAGATGCCCATTGGTTTGTTAAAAGCTGCCCTCTGTGCATTTCATAATAACTATACTACCTTGGATGAAACGGCCAATGCTTCATGAAAAGAAAACTGATTTGAAGACCTCACTGTTTCTAGTTGTCTTTCTCAGTCGCTTCTGCTGCTTCACCTGTTGCACCCCTAGAGTCAGCGCCCCAGCCCTGAGGCAGTACAGAAGATGAAACACTAACTCAACTGAAAATATAACAAGCATTGGCATAGCCAATCGGTCCCGCGTTGGGGCCCTTATATGTGTTTAGCCATGCAGCACATTATCCTGGGTGCTGTCTCACTAGATTGGCATGGTAAATTACAATGCCTTTATGTATGTTTTGGTTTATTAAATATAAATAAAAGGCATTGTCATTTTCAATGACCAGCCTGTCGGACACTGGCTGATTGTTCTGTAGGCCAGGCCCGACCTTGAATCACACCTTGAACCGCAATCAATAGTTCATCTGGGGAAAAAAGATATTAGATAAGACAAAGATGTGCTTGGCTATTACTTTAAAGGCTGCATAAAGATAAACAGGGCTCTGACAATAGTTTTGATCTTCTCTAGCTCTTTATCTGCAATGGATATGTTGGGTTATCTGTGTTTTGTAGGAATGCCACGTGTGTCTGTGTGAATTAACCCAATAGAGATCATTAACCTATTTAACGATGATTAACTTGCAACCTGCAGGTTACGCAAAGATCTCTGCAACAAAGTATGAACCCCCAAGGTATCTTACATAGAATTTGAATCTTTGACTTACAATTTCTATGGAATGCTCTCTAACAGACATATTAACCGGCTTAACTATTTTACCGGTATTGCACTCCAAGACTTACCCGAAACAACAAGATTCTCTAGAGGAAGTGCATTAACCCCTTAAGATGCAGTCTGTTAGTGACCCTTATGTACATTTTTACCAAGAAGGTTTACTACTTGTCAACGTGAGTTGCACATTTCACCAATTGTTATTCTTGTAACTCTGTCCCTTTCTGCGCAGCCTAATCCCAAATTGAGTGTTCTCTGCTTTCATTCTTTCTGTTTCCTGCACCGTTCGTGACAATTGAACAAAAAACTATCAAACAAAAAAATAAAGACTGTCACAAGTTCAATGACCGGATGTTGCTTGAAGGGGCGCAGCTAAAGCAGCGGAGGCTTAGCTTTGGTGCTGTGTTTCCCGCTCAAGACCCTCATTGGCTACTCGCGTCCCGCATGTAAATAGCAGCGTGACTGAGGGGGAACAGTAAAGGAAGGATAAAGTGTCCATTTTACGTCATACTGGAAAATATAACATCAGCGCGCCCCCTTCCTCTCATTTTTGTCACTTGAGTACTGACAGAAGCCCAACTCTTGACGAGGATCGAAACTGCCTTGGGAGGGGGAGAACCATCTTAGTCAGGCAAAAGCCCTTCCCTTTTATGCTGTAAGGCCTACATTATCCTGACTCCAAAAGAAACTCAGCTCGGGACATATCTGGTGCATGCTCGTTCTTTTTCGCCGATTTCTTTTTACAACTGACTCGTGCACGCTTCCTAACACGGTCTTACAAAGGCATGTTGCCGAGCCGGCAAGGCATCTACAGAAGTGGCGCGAGACTCCAACCTTCAGTCAGTTGCAGCAGCGTGAAAGGGAGAACGCGTGCGAAACATTACGAGCAGCAATATAATGGACAGATGAACAGAATAATAGTGTGAGAGCATGTCTGGAAATTAACCCTGGGTGTAGTTCGCATAGTATCCCTATGCATAGCTATGCGAAGTGTACTTCGAGAGCAACACGTGGCACTACGCAAGCTACGTGTGGCACTACGCGAACTGTGTAGTGCGGTAGGAAAATGATGTTCGCAATGATTGCACAGTGCAGGATGCTTGTCTGCACTGTGCTATTTTTGCAAACGGTATCTTGTACAGTGCAAGCGGTCTTTTTCTGCTGCTCAAGTAGATTTGTACTCGAGTGGCAATTTTCTCAATGTGGAGGGTAGTTCCTCATCCACAGCGGTGGTAAGCATATGCGACCACTGGCAATGAGAAACCTGACCTCCCCACATTGAGTATCTCGCTGGGAGGTTTATTTTCCAGGCTCGCGATTGGCAACTTGATGTTGCTGATCGTGAACAAGGAAGAATGTCTCGCCGGGATGTCATTTTGCTCGCGGTCGCCAACTTGATGTTGAGGACCACGAGCAAGCAAAAATGCATGCTATGCTACGCTACGCGTTTTTGCACTGTGCTACGTGCAATTCCCATAGTGCGTAGTTGCGCAAACTACGCGAGCATAGCGTAGTTTTCTGCCCAGACCCACTGGAAATGCAACAAGCGCAGCCAAGCAGCCGCGAGAGTGAAAGTGACCCTACAGAACAGATGGCACCCTGTGTGTCCCTGCTCGCTCCCGCAATCTCGAGGCCGCCACATGCACAAGTTTCAGAAAATTGCTGACCGATTCCAAGAGGCCCTCTACTAGAGCAGCACATGCACGCTGCGCTAAGCTCGACCTAAGTAGTGAAACAAGTGTTAATGCCTATCCCCAAACCTAAAAGCAGTTTCATCCAAGCTTGATCACCTCATAGAAGCAAAGTTACACACACACTAACTACAAAGCGACCTCACTGAAGAATGCACAGAATCTGCATCGGTCATCCTAATACATAAGCATCTATTCCACCCCTATATATAAACCAGGTCCTGTAGCAACAGAGAGACACAACCTAGGCAAGCCCTTTCAACAATAACCAACATACATTTGCAATACAATAGCTCTGGCTTTTGCGAGAGTTAAAGCTATTGGTGTTGTAAATGACAATTGTAGTTTTGTTACCTATGTAGTATGTTATATAATACAAATGTGTATATGGAAGTAGTATAATGGGAATGGGCCACAGAAGGATGAACGGGGAAGCATCACAGCCCATCTCTTCCAGTCTCTTGCCTCTTCTCAAAATATCTGGAGTTGTACTGGAGACAAACAGACAGAGTTGGATAAGCACCTTATGACTAACATACTGGAGACCATAAAATGGCACTTGCCTTTTTTCTAAACCACAGTAGTTACCTATTGAATGTGTCAAAGTTGACATGAGTCACTTCACAAGGGGACATTGATGGAAAATAAAACCAAGCATTGGCAAAGGCAATAGGTTTCACATTTAAAGGGTGTCAGCAGAATTTTGGGCTTTGCCAATGTTTGTTGCTGCACAACAATTGCAAAGAGAAAAAAAATCCAAAATGGCCGGCTCTAGCATGACCACATATACACACCCATGTATCAAAAAGTATGGCCACATGCATCATGATGCTTTGGGAGGGGACATTTTTTGACCAGCATAATGATGTATACTTGCAATTGAACCACCACACATGCCACATGACGCATAGTTTTTAATGTATCCTTCCAAGGTGGTAGACAGTCATCTTGGAGCAGTAAATTTATAAAATAAAAAGCACACAAATGTGCTTTCGTGATAAAGGAGCAGCTCTAAAGCAAATTGGAGCAGCCAGCCCGCTGAAAAAAAATGCATAAAAAACCAGGGGGGTTGAGGGTGAGCAAATAATTGCAGCTGAGACGTGGCAGGGAGCAACACTGGGAAGGTAGGGGCAGAGAATCAATGGGGGAATTGCCAGGAGGAACAGCGTTTGCAATTTATAAAGAAGCCAAAATGAGACGAGGGGTGGGGGGGAAGCAACTGACGAGTGAGGGTAGAGCATCATAGAGAGCATGGGGTTGTGGAGATCAGGGGAAAGTAACACACAGGGAAAAAGCAAGACAACAAATGCACTTGTATGAGTGCTGAAAAAATAGATAAAAGAAGTTCCCCTCAATACGTGGAATGATACAACCAGAGGTACCCCCTCACATGGTGCCACTGTGAGTCATACATTGGCTTCGTTCACATGGTCACCCAGTGAGCAGACAATATAACATTGTTGCAGACAATGTGAGCTGAAAACCACTGCAGAGAGCGTTTCATCTCACCCTGCGTGGAGGCTGAGCACAGTTAATGTCCATTGGGCTTTGCAACCTCCCTAAGGCATTAGCGGCAGCTCCTGAAACCTTGATTTAGTCATTTAGTGGGGCTGAAGTGGCTCCCGGGCATTGCCCTGCACAAAGCCCCACCCGTTCTCGATAGCTGCATCCCCTCAGAAGCATTTTCATGCAAGTGGAGGCCCCTCCTCCTGGCAACAGCAGTCAGGGAGCAATCTGGGAGATGGAGCCGCCCTGAATCAAGGAGGTTACAGGGTCCAACTCAGTGGGACTCTGGCCCTGTGGCGCTCCTACACCGGAAGCAGTGTTACGCCCCCTCTTCCACAGGAGCAAAGGCAACACGGACAACAGGTGGCTCTCGGAGATAAGAGCATAGCTTGGAAAACAAGCAGGAAATTAAGATAAAGAGCTGAGGCAAAATAGAAAGTAGTGCGCAACACTATATGTGGCTGATGGTGAAATAATCCATGTAACAGGGTCGGTTTGCAGGGCGGAAACAAAACAGCCAAAAGCTGGGACAAAGGAACAAATGAAAGTGATGGGCGTGGTGAAAGCCGACAAAAGAAGATACAGCATTCACCACTAGACTTGACCTAAAAATGAAATGGAAGATCTACTTGACTTGTGTGACTCAAACCATATGTTGAATATTCCACAAGTATTCCATGCCACAGTCACAGGAGAGAAGTAAAGTGGAATATAATTAAGGGGAGAGGTATTAACTCTTAAATTCTGATAGAAGTAAAAACAATGTGGACCACTTCCATTAGTAGCACCCCCTCACTCCTCCCTCAAGTGTCTCCCGATAACTGGTAATTGGCAGAAAAACACAGTGTGGATATAGATGACCAAATTACCTCATACAAGCCTAGCCTTATGTTCCTAACCATAATCTGAGGATTTAAGCCTCACAACCAATGCTAGATGTATTTATACCACCTAAATACAATGTTACCTGCCTGGAATACAATCAAGAAACTGGGGTTAGATGTACAAATAACTCACAAAATAGGAAAAAAATGCAAGGGTTTAAAGAACTCTTTAACTTTCAATGTCTTTTAATTGAATTGAAAACAGTGGACCTGCCTCATATTAAGCTTCATGCCATCTACAACCCCCTGGCGAGCACAACATCTTTATAGAATTGTATTCTTCAGTTAAATAAATAATCTAAATGAGTAACAACATTTCAACCTTCTTTGGGGGACAGAAAAAATACTGTGGATCAATTTCTATCCTCGTTTTAGGTCTGGATTGCCAGCACAGCTGTCTGCAAGTCCTACAGCAACCACTTTTTTCAAAAACACACAAAGAGTGGACTTTAGCTTCACCTAGTGGAATTTACTCTCTTACCTCATACTACTGGTTGTTTAGTGTATAACTCTACCTCCAATGGAGTACTGGTATTGTAATGAATAGGGGACTATTTTAAATCTCGAAGTTCATTGAACCATCATGCATATAATTCTTTAGCTCATAGATGCATTGTATACTGAATGCAATTGTTTTTGTTTTCAGTTCAACAGGTGTTTTGTTGTTAATATTTTAATCAGGACTCAAAATACAAGGAAGATCTATTGGCTTTGCTAATGTTTGTTAATTAATTGTAGTCGTATTCAGTTTTGCACAGCCCCACTCACACAAATGCTTCCACTCTAGACTCCTTCTAGTGAAAGAAGGGATAATCATGATTGATGCTCTGACCCCAGTACTCTGGTTGATCCACCTAAACATCTCCTTCCCTCTCCATTCCCTGGAGCTTGTAACCAGTAGACACTCAAAAGATGACTAAAACAATGAGAAAGAGATCTGAGGGACAGTGATACTACATCAGTAGCCTTATTTTTATTTATAAAGGTTTATATAGCAGGAACAGGATCCTAGAGGGTTTCAGGGCGCTTTACAAATGGTCAAGAAGGAGAAGCAGCTTGAGAAAACAACAACATAATCAAGAGCAGTACAAGATGTAATCATTGATCAAGTCAGGGAGGAGACAACCACAAGAACCAGTACAATAGTTCCACAAGTAAGAGAATAACAAGCAAGCAATAAACCTAGGTGTATAGACTGCACCACATCAAGGCCAGGTGAGTAGAGTTTGTGGGATCTAGTTCAGGAATTTTATTCAATAGTAAAGCTTTGACTTCTTTTTTGAATGATATAGTTGAGGGGTTCAGTCTGATCTATGGGCAGGGAGTTACAGATTATCTGGCAAATCGGAGAAGGTTTGTTTGTATGTTTTGTTGTTTGAACATTTCTGAAACTTACAGCAATAAGGTGCTGTTGTTTCTAGAGGATTTGCAGCCACCAGATGTGTCAGTTTTTGTGCAAGTTACCTCGGAGTGTTGAAGTGTATGGATTTACGGGTCATCCAAGCAATTTTTAAGTGTATTCTTGCCTCATATGGGAGCCAGTTTAGAGATTTCAAATTGGGAGTGATGTGGTTGTTTCTTTTAGATCCAGTGATGAGACTTGCAGCAGAGTTAAGGGAGGCCCGTAGGGAAGCCAACTTATTTCTAGGTAGGCCACAGAGGGTTGCACTTCCATGGTCCAATCTGGAAATCACTAGGGCTTGGTTTGAAGTCATCAAGGGTGAAAAAAGTTT
This sequence comes from Lissotriton vulgaris, assembly GCF_964263255.1. NCBI lineage: Eukaryota > Metazoa > Chordata > Amphibia > Caudata > Salamandridae > Lissotriton > Lissotriton vulgaris. Next base: position 1,638,914,705 of record NC_141695.1, read on the forward strand.
TATTTTTCTTAAGACGTTCATTTGGAAGTTTGCTGCTTTGGTGGCTGTGCTGATGTGTTCCTGCATGTTCAGGTTCTTGTCAAGTATGATTCCCAGAGATTTTGTGGAGTCTATAATGTTATGTAAGCAGTAGAGCTGTAAGTTGCTTCATCCATTCTTCGATGTCGGATGACTGTTTGGGGGGGGGGGGGTGGGGATTAAGAGAAATTCAATTTTGAAAGGGTTTAGTTTGAGGTGGTTCCAGGTCAGATAATTTTGTATTTTTTGCAGAACTATGTTGAAGAGCTGATATTTTCAGGGAAGAGATTTTCGGATACAGTTGGGTGTCATCAGCATACATGTGATAGTGGATGTTGGATAGATTCAGAATTTGAGTTAAAGGCTCCATGAATAGACAGATTAAAGAGAGTGAGTGAGAGCGAGGATCCCCGAGGGACCCCTAGAGTGACCGGTGTGGAATTGGACAGGGACTGATTAACCTTGATCCTTTGAGTTCTATTGTGGAGAAATAAGGTGAACTAGTTCAGAATGGATCCTGATTGCTCCATCCTACATTCCAGAAGGTCTAGTAGACTGTCATGCTTGACCATATCAAAATCTGATGAGAGATTGAGGAAGATAAGAAGGCAAGATTAATTTTGATCCAGCATTTGTAGCACATCGTCACCTATGTGTGCAATGGCAGATTCAGTGCTGTGTCCCTGGCAGAAGATTGGAATTGGTCTAATAAACTGAATTGCTCTATGTGGTTGCAAATTCGGACATGAACACATTTTTCAAGGAGTTTCACCAGAGTCAGAATGAGATTGGTTGGAAGTCGTTTAAGTCTGCATGATCAGCTGTGGGTTTTTTCAGGCCAGGGGTTACACGCCAAGTTCATCAACGCAATTCTTCCTTTTCGAGCAGGAAGTCAACAAGCTTATGGCTCAGTACTGTGAAAGCGTAATGAGGATAATTCATACACTTTCCTCAAAATCATTGAAAAGATAAAAAAAGACTAGCACAATGGTTCACTCATGAGATGAATAAGGGTAAAAAAAAGTTCTCAGAGTTACTCAAAATATTTTGTGAAAAAAAGAATTTCAGAGACATTCACAGAAACACATATAAAATTGTCTCTTGACAGTAAAATCAGTTCATATTTAAAGAAGGACAGAACAAGCATGAAACCACCTGAAAAATCTTTTGAAATTTGCAACACAATCTACTGATCCTAAACCAGCCGGAGCCTAAACCGCTGCATAATAAAGTGATAATTGTGTCAACTTATTATTGACAACACTGACAAGATTGAACCCACTCCAATCGCATAAAGTTCATAAAGGCTCAGGGTTTCAAAGTCAGTGCACGTGGAGCTACACTCTTCTGGTCATTCCTCAAAGAAATCACTCTGATTGACCCAAGGGTACACATTCCTCTCCTTGTACTGAACCCATTTTCACCATGCATTTTAAGAAAATCAGCACCTTTTCACTCCATCCTTAATCAACTCCACCTTATCCTCCTTAACCCAGGGAACAGATTCACCATGTTTACAAATTGGCTTGGTCATGTTTCCGTTAAAAAAATGAGGCATGGTCCTCAATAATTTGATTACTTTCCATCCAGTTTCGAATGTTCCTTTCATGACTAAACTGCAAGGGATCTGGCTGGACATCCAACTTAAATGCTTCATTGAGGAAACTGACTTTGAAGATGCACTGCTGTCAGGCTTCAGGTCAGGATAGAGCAACAAGGTTCCATTCTTAAAAATGCCGGTTGATGCTTTCTACTTTCTAGATAAGAGTTCTCATTGTCCTTCACCTTTCTGTCACCTGTGCCATGTTGAACCTTGTCATTCTTTTGAAGATCATGAAAAATAGAATGACACAGTCCTCAGTTGTTGTCTTCATTTTTTGATAATGTATTTTATTGGTTTTCAACCCACACAACATGCCCACACACGGCCCATCATCAGTAAGGGCAAATATGAGATGCAGTGTTTCCAAACATTATTCAGAGGTAGGCATACGCTTACATTGATACATCAGAATTAGTACCTCAGCCTCCCCCTGATGTTCTAGTGCCAACACTGATACCCGCATCCCAAACCCCAAGCTATATTATGTGGAGCCCATCAATGAACTCCAGCTAGTTTAGGCCTCTACCACTCCCAACCCATCTAACCCCCCCTCACCGGTGTGCTCTACATACTTCAATCCAGAATGTCCAATCATCCTCAACATGTTGGAGTGTACCAATCTCTCAATGCATGTGGGGTGCTCCTCAATCCTCTACATGTCCTAGCCCATCTCCACTTAGTTATAATCAGTGTACCTCAGCTGTTCCTGAGGTGCCTCCAAGGAGTCAGTATCCGAATCCGGCTCCGGCAGCGTCAACAGGGCCACCAGAGCTTCCCATGCTTGTGCGGTTTCCACCTCCTTTTCATTATTTGCTCTCCTTGCCTACTGGAGCGTGACCATACCCTCACTAGACACCGAGTTCTGAAATTCACTTTTCCAGTGCTCTATCCTAGGGACCCGTGTGGATTTCCATTGTCTCGTTAGTTCCCGCTTGGCCAACAGTAACCCCAGATCAATGAACTTACTCGTTACCTTGGTTCGCGCTGTGTGAGGGTACCAGTGTAGTAAACATGCTCCCATAATAGGTTCTATCTGTCTGTCTGTCACACCACAGAGGACCCCAACTACCTCCTCCCAATACGTTCCGAGCTGCGGGCAACCCCTCACCATATGTAAGAAGTCCGCAGCCGTCAAACGACATCTAGGGCAACACGCAGTGTCCACGTTAAAGTATTTATTTATCTGTCATGGGGTTAGGTACGCCCTATGTACAATATAGAAATGGATACGTTGGAATCTAGCATTCCGCGTACCCTTCCAAGCCGTTTCCACCAATTTAGCCCAAGTCGATTCAGGTTTGTCTTTGCTCAGGTCCACCGCCCATTTTTCTCTCAACCGAGTCAGTGGCCTAAGCCCCTTCCCCACCATTCGCCGATACAGACACGTTGCTGCCTTTATTGTCCCTGCGGCCACCACTACATAGTGGCAAGTCGGAGAAGTCTGCGGTTCTAGCAGCCCTTCCCCCCAGTGTTCCTGAATCGCTGCCACCAAGGCGGCATGCAACAAAAAAGATCCCTGGCAATCCATATCTATCCTGTAGTGCCTGGTAAGGCAAGAGAGCACCCCCCTTGTACATATCTCCAATGATTTGTAACCCCAGGTCTTCCCACTCTGCTAATGTCGCCCAGTCTCCGCAGTGTCGGAGGGCCGTACACAGTCCAAGAGGTATCTCCGAAGCGTATGGGCGAGTCCCGCCTACCCTGCGCCTGCTTCTATTCCAGCACGCCCTTAGCACTTTCTCTTCAGAAGTCAGCGAGTCAATCCGCAGCTTTTGGCCCATTACCACAAAGGACAGCACATGCAGTGATACTCAGTGATACTCTGGGACATCCGGTCCCCTGAACTCTTGAGCAACCGCCTGCATAAGCCACTGTAGCTGGCCCGCTAGGTAGTACAGTTCAAAGTCTGGGGCTGCCCAACCCCGATCCACTCTAGGTCTCATCATCGTTGTCAAGGCAACCCGCCTCCTACCGCTCCCCCATAAAAATCCTCCTACCATAGTTCTAAGCGTCCTAAACACCCGGCCCGGAATCCAGATCGGCAGCGTCCAGAAGTAGTACAGGAGTCGAGGCAGCGCCATCATCTTCAGAAGCGCCACCCTCCCTGCCACTGAGAGTGGCAGAGTGCTCCAAAATGACATGTTTCCCCTGACCCCTCGCACTGCTCTATCCACATTGCCCACCAGTAGATCTACTTGCTCGTGGTAAATATCAACTCCCAGATATGGCAGGCAGCAGGGCTCCCATCTTATTCCAGACAAGTTGTCAGGGATTCATATTGCTCAACGCACCGGGAACAGGCTAGTCTTCTCCCAATTCACGCACAGACCGATGCCGTACCGAATGCCCGCAACAGCACCTTCACCCCACCAACTCTGCGCCAGGGCCCGCCAGGAACATCAGCAGGTCATTGCATAGAGTGATATATAATGCATGTCGCCGCTCACCTCCAGCCCAGTGTAGTGCCTCCCAACCTAGCCCGCTCCGCCAGAGGTTCAATCGCCAGTGCGAATAACAGCGGAGAGAGTGGACAACCCTGCCGTGTGCCCCGACTCACTGTACAGGAAGCTGACACCGTCCCCTCCGTCTGCACCCGAGCAGTCGCCGAGGTATATAATATTTTAGTCCATCTCAAAAATTCCTCCCCAATCCCAACCCACGCATTGTCTGAAAGAGAAATGGCCATTCCAAGCTGTTGAATGCCTTCTCTATGTCCACTGAGAGAATCATAGCCGACGGCGCCAAGTCCAGACAGTGCTCCAGGATCCGCAACAGCTGTCTCTCATTAAGAGCCGTATTATGCTTAGATATAAAACCTGATTGATCTCGGTGCACCAGCTGCGACATACATTGGAGGAGACGCAATGCCAATATCCTGCTCAATATTTTGTAGTCAGTCGTCAACATTGACAGTGGCCGATACGCCTTCATATCCGTAGCTTCCCTACCAGGTTTCATGAGAGGGATAACAATAGCCTCCCTGGTGGTCTTGAGCAACCTCCCTACTTTATACACCTCCCGATAGAGTAATTGCAACCGTGGAGCCAAGCAATCTACATATTTGGAGTAAAATTCTATAGGGAGACTGTCCACCCCAGGTGTTTTATTGCGAGCCATATGTTTGATCGCACTCCTGATCTACCCTATCATAATCTCACTGCCCAGTAGATCCCTCTGCTCCTTGCTCAGACTCGGTAGAGCCACCTCCTCCAGATATCCCCATATATCAACAGGGCCCTTAGTCAGGTGGCCACTGTAGAGCCCAGTGTAATACTCCAGAAACAGGCCGTTTATCCCCGATTGTGTGTACAACATCTCTCCCGATGGGGCTGCCAAGCCCAGGATTGGCGTGCCCCCAGAGGGACGGCTCAGCCAACCACGTCAGAAGCATGCTTGATTTGTCCCCCTCAGCATGCATTCGTAATTCTTATAGTCAAAGGAGCGCAGTCTTTCAATCTGAACCGCGACTGCTTCTCTAGTCTCCAAGATTTTGGTCTGAGCCCCTGGATTCCCCGGCCAGGCCCTCTCTGCGGCCCATAATCGTCCTTCCGCTGTCTCCAAGTCAGTCACAATCGTTTTCCGTATTCCTACCACTTTACCAATACAAAACCCCCTAGTCACAACCTTAAATGCATCCCATTCAAGCGCCAATGAAGTCGCAGTCCCCTCATTCTCTTCAAAGTATTGATCAATACTCAGTTGTTCTCTTCATACTTGAAAACCTGGAGTCAATTTATATAAAGGGACTACTTAATCTCCAACCACGCTATGGTTCACCAAGTGGTTCCCCCAAGATTCCAGCATCATGTTTAGCTTCTTTACCCTATAAGTGGAACCTCTAACTTCTACTTTCAGTAGCTCTAACAATGCATACCACTTAAATGCAAATGACTTCGGCCTCTATTTGAAAAATGCCCACTGCAAAGATGTACTAATGACCACAATCCTTTTTTATCACTGGATATCACACAGCACCTTAAGCTTAAACCAATTACAAGTGGGCTCCTTCACCTTTCCTCACTTAACTCCTCTGTCTCAATTCAGTCATCGCATAACTCATGGTGTTAAACTATAATCCATTAATCATTGAATCCACCAAAACTCTTGCCTTCATCTTTACCCTTTAAGCGCACATCAATGCAATGGCAAAGGGAGCAGATATTCATCTTATGGGCCTCATTTACGAGAAGTGGCACATCGCTGCATGAAAGCAGCGATGCACCACTTCTCAGTGTGCCCTCCTTGTGACACCAGTGATGCATCATATTTACAATATGACGTATCACGTCGCAAGGAAGGACAGATACGTCAGTATAACTGATGTATCTGTCAGCGCAAAAAGTGGCGCATTGCTGGAGTTGTGTTGGAAGCCCGACGCAACTCCAGCCATGTTCCTTTCACACAGGGCAAGCCCCATGTGAAAGGGCCTGCGCCACCCTTACGCATGCCATGAGGCAGGAGAAAGGTTGTGACACATTGGCGTCTTAGAAGTGGTGCAGCAAAATCTCACAGATTACACAGTGCCACTCCTACGACCTTTTCTTGTGGGAGAACGCCGACCCTGCATACATTATACCTGATGCATGTATAATGTGGCACACGGGTTTACAAAGTGACGCATCTACCTAGATGTGTCACTAAATATGAAGCAACATGGCACATTTTTTGCCCTTCTGGTGCCTCACAAAAAGTGATGCACTGGCAGCGCAAAAGTGGCGCAAGGGGTCTTAAATAAGCCCCGATATATCTATGTGACTTCAATTCTTTTATCTCAAGGCCAGATCTTAGGCTAATCATACAGTTGCTCGTAATATCAAAATTAGATTACGTATATGCCCTATTCACATATATTACCATAAAGCATCTATTTCCCATCGGGGCAGACCTCCATTCTTCTGCCAGGCAAATAGGAGGAGCAGAACAACTGCATTTCAACCATTCTGATATCTTTGAAGTGGATTCGCTTGGAAATGAGGAGTATCTTTAAGCAAGCTTTCATCACGTACAAAGCAATCTTTTTGTTAACCCAGATATCTTACACAGAAGCTGCCCTTCATAATAGGGACAAACGTCTGCTTGAAACATAAGTGTTTAATAAGACCAACACTCTAAAACAACCCTCCAATGGAAGTGGACCTAGACTTTGGAAATTCATACCTCCAGTTACTGCATACAGAACTTTAAAAAAAAAGTAATACTACGTCTTTCAAAGTCAAAGTCAAAGTCAAAATGTATGTTTATTATGACCGTAGTCTTTAAACAAAGCAGTGAGCATAACGCAGTGAAGGGTGTATACAATAAATGCCTATACTTATTTTTAAAATGTTATTCTTTAAAAAGCAATTCTACATTTCATTTTCAAAGGTACAAATTCCACTATAAAATACTAAACACCAATAAAAAATTACAATACCTAAAAACCTATTATAAAAGTTATAAAAGTCTTTCATTTTAATACAATTTGCTACCATGAAATATTTGTCTCTTTTTGCTGTAGTTTGTTGAAATTGGCATTTCCTGACAATATTCTAGTGATACTTTATCCTCTCATATTTTATACTCACCCCAAATCACGCATTTGCTTCTATTTTGTACTTCACACTGTCATACTAATAATTACAGTGTATTTTGTGTTAATTTCTTAGATCTATATGAAACTACCCCTATGTAAAGCAATTTGTAAATAAATACAAGTACATTAGCTCAGAATATGTGCTGCAGTGTACAGGTACGTCCGAGGTGTGGCACACGCTAAGGTGCTCTATGTGTGAGAGGTGTTTCCTCTCAGTTCGTACCAAACAGAAAGAACACATATTGTTTAAAACACGCAAATTGTTAAACTACATGTATCGTGGCAGGGCGCCTTGTGCCTAAAAGTGAGCGAATAAGGCACTGGTGTCCGGCGCTTGTGGCGAAACGTGGTAAATGCTGGTTTCGTGAAATGTGCGGCAATAGTGCTAATATCTAAATGCGGCATATTATGGTGAAATTGCGGCGAGAGAAAGATGCACTTTTGTTGGTAATGTTGTGCTTACTCCTATCTACAGAGGACAAACTCCCAGGATTTCCTGCCCATAGGTCGGGACTCTACGCACTCTTAAAAGTTAAAAGAGAAGAAAGAAAGGGTATGAGTAGTTGTGGCTAAGTGCTACGAGCGGTAATGTCCTGCTCGCACAGTCACGGCCAGAGGCAGAGCGACTGGCGGCTGTACCGCGAGCTTGGCAAAGCCTTCCCACTTACTTGCTATGGTCTCCTGACGCGCTGAAACACCTGTCGTCCGGCCGAGGGATCCGTAGGAACTGAGCTCCCCTGGCCGGCATGTTAAATACCCAGTGCTGGATGCAGGTGTTGCTCATTAGAAGCTGGGTGGGGCTTGTGTGAGTAGCGTTTCCTCAGCTGTGATTGGTGCACTCCTAGTGGGCATGTCTCAATGTAAGCAGCGTCTGTAAAGGAAACATAGAAGACATACTCTCGAGCCCTACTGCACCAGAACTATGATGGTAAAAGAGTTTGGAACATTTTCCCTACTATTTTAAAGGTTTTTTTAAAAACAGCAAGGGGTCTTCACTAATATTCAGAGTGATATAGCCAAACAATATGAGTGGTGGTAAAATGGATGCCTGGTGCTGTCTGGGCAAAATTATGCTTAGACATCAATACGCTTGGACTTGCCAGCGAGTCTGAATGTGGAGTCCATAATGTTATGGTATGAATATGGTTGGGCCAATAAAAGGCGTGTGTGTGTTGGTGAGCGCATGGTGATAAAAGAGGGGTTGTCACTACATGCTGTTTAGGGGGTATTTTACCAAAAAGGGTTGCCAGAGCCATATAAAATGGTAAACAGACGTGTGGTGCTATCCGGGCAAGGATGCGTGGGGTTGCTGGTGGATGTCCTGTGCCTGAGTATGGCGTCCATAATGTTGAGCCATTGCAGGCTCGTGTACGCTGGTAAGCTCGTAATGGCCCATGATTGCCGCCTCATGATGTATTGTATTAGCTACAGTTTTGTAGGGAGGGTGAGTGATGCCACCTGAGGTGCTAGTCATGTCCCATGCAAGGGATGTGTGGCTATCATAAGGCCAAGTACTGGCGATTCAGCGTGTACTGGCCGGGTGTCTGAGGTACAAAGGGGTGCCCTCGGGGTCAAACTCTAGTTATCGATAGGCGTCCTGTCACTTGTTTAGGCTATTCCACGGAATCTTGTCATTGAGGCCTTCAAGGTGAGTGGATAATCTGTAAATCCAGCATTGTTCCTTCAGTAAGTGATGCGTTCGTTCCCAGGGTCATTGAGCCTCTAACGCCCTGGGACTATTCGAGGCAGGGGGGAGGCGATGCATCATTTACAGGTGTGATACCTTGATTCCTTACTGCTGTGTGGTGTCGATGATGATGTCGATGCTGAGGTACATTGTGTTATGCACAGAAGGAGATGCGTTGCTTTTGGCAAAGCATCCGTTCTGATGGCAGTGATGCTTTGATGAAGCATCAAAAGTCAAGCTGCGATGCGTCAATTCCACAGCGTTGATACAGGCGGTGCGTCAGAGTTGGAGCTGTGTGTAATGGACTTTGGTGAAGAGGTGCTCGAGACTCACACAGTGCCGGTTCTTCGGAGGCATTGCAGCAAAGTCAGGGCCTGCGTTGTAAGTTGTTGTGTCAAGTGTGGACCACGGCTTCAGTGCATGCAGCGGCGATGCTTCAAGTTTTGCAGAGATGCGCCAGTTCAAAGTGGTGCTTGGAGTAGATACATTGGTTTCATCTTCTAGCACAGAAACTTACTTCCAAGGGTCCCCGAACTGGAATTGGGACCACTTGGCAGAGCAGGGTTCCCAGCAAAGGAGCACAGGTGCTGGCAGATGAGGGGCCATGATTCACAAAGGCAATCTGAGACAAAAGTCTAACTTTACAACCTTTGGTATACACAGAGGTCATTTGCGAGTCATATCTTTACGTCTGTAGTCGGGCTGAAATCTCCTCACACGGGTCATACTCCCTGCCTGGAGCCGAACTTTCCAGCTCAGGTCGTACTCTCTGGCCGGGTGAAGATTAATCAATGGGCCAGAATGCAATTTTTACAAAAAGGAACATTAGGAATGTGTGATAAATGGTAGAGGAGGTCATGAAAACCAGTTTGGGCAGGGAAAATTGTGCAGCCGGTCACTACATCATATTCCAGAAAAGTTTTCTTCTTTGCATGATGGTACATGCAGTCCACAATTTGTGTTAACACACTAAGTGGAGCACACAATGTGGACTGCATATACCATGATGCAAAGGAGCAAACGTTCCTGGGATATGACGTAGTGTCCTGCCACACACTTTACTCTGTACAAACTGCTTTTCATGGCCTCCTCTACCATTTACCACATGTTCCTAATGTTCCTTTTTGTAAAAATTGCATTTTGGTCTATTGATTACAATTCATCCGGTCCCGGCCGGACCGTACGGCCCGAGCCGGAGACTACAGCTCCAGCCGGAGAGTACAGCCTGGGTGCAGAGAGTACGGTCATAGCCAGAGATTCCGGCCCGACTGTGGACGTAAAGATGTGACTCATAAATTACCTCTGTGGATACCAAAAGTCATAATGTTAGTCTCAGATTGCCTTTGTGAATCGGGCCTGAAATCGTTGATGACCCTGAGACTTCCAATATGAGGCAAGCTGAACTCAAGCCTTGGAGAATTTATCAAAGCAGGATGTAGAGAGCAAAGTCCAGTCCTATAACTTCCAGGACAGAAGCAGCAGCAGCAGACCAGCACAACAAAGCAAGCAGCAAAGTGGCAGTCCCGCCTGACAGCAACACAGCTCTTCTTCCTGGCAGAATTACCTCAATCCAGAAACGTTCTGGTGTCAGAGGACCAGTACTTATGCCCATTTTGGCCTTTGAAGTAGGGAGACTTCAAAGAAAGGTCTCTGTAGTGCAAAAGACCCTGCCCTTCCTGGACCTGACACCAGGCAAACTACAGGGGGTGGAGACCGTTGTGTGGGGACAGACACAGCCCTATTCAGGTGCCAGTGTCAACTTCTCCCACCACTCTAGCTCAAGAAGACCCATCAGTCTGGTGATGGGTCATCAGGATATGCAGGGCACACCTCATCTCCCTTTTTGTGTGACTGTCTAGAGTGAATTCACACGGCCCAACTGTCAATCAACCCATACATTTTTGCTAGGGACAGGCAGAGGCACAGAATGGTTAAGCAAGAAAATGGCAACTTTCTAAAAGTGGCATTTTCAGACCTGCAATTTAAAAACCAACTACACTAGAAGAGGTGTTTTTAAGTTGTGAGTCCAAAGCCACCAAACTCCAATTTTTTATCAGGTCTCATTTGGAAGATACACTTATAAAATATTACAAGGCAGCTCCAATGCTAACCTATGGGAGTGATAGGCCTTGCTGTAGTGAAAAATGAATTTAGTTGTTTTTTACTATCAGGACATGTGAAACACCAACATACATGTCCTACCTTTTAAATACACTGCTCCCCACCCTTGGGACTGCTTAGAGCCTACCCCAGGGATGCCTTACATGTAAAAAAGGGAAGGTTTGGTCCTGTACTTGCCTGGTCAACATGGCACTTTAAGACTGCACACGCAGGCTCGGCAGTGGTAGGCCTGAGACATGTTTGAAGGGCTACTTATGTGGGTGGCACAATCAGTGTTGCAGGCCCACTAGTAGCATTTGAGTTACAGTCCCTGGACACACAGGTTGCACTGTACTAGGGACTTACTAGTAAATCAAATATGCCAATCATGGAGCAACCAATTATCACCATACTTTAAACATAGAGTACTTGCCTTTTAGCACTGAAAGTGCCCAGTGTCCTAAAACCAGCAGAAACAAAGTTCATCACACATCAAAAACAGGAGGTCAGAAGCAAAAAGACAGGGGAAACCACGCCCAAAGACGCCAGGTCTAACATAGACTTTGGTTTATTTTTCTCCTATTCTTATCGACTCTTACATCTCTTTTTTGAACTGCATTATTTTATTGCTGTTACAACAATATGTGCCAGAACAGGTTTCCAAATCCGTCGTAGTAAGACATTGCAAAATTGCTTTTTGCAATATCACATTTGAACCAGCAGCATTCGTTCCAGGAACTGGTTTGTGGAGATGACTCATGGTTGGAGAAAGAAAGATAAACATGCATGAAAGATGCCCCTTTTGGCTTTGCATATACTAGTTAAATTCTTTCATATGAATTTGAGTCTTTCTTTGTGTGCTGTGTTGAAGTCTCTTTGGTTAGAGGGAGCATTGCACCAAAAAATTCGGTCTCACTTGCCTTGCTGCTGTAATGCCAATGTGCACAGTAAAACATGTAAAGCATTTTTTAAATTAATTTTTTTGTGCTTCATTACTTGTCTCAATTTTTTTTAATCTTTTTCGTGTTTTTTTTTTCATTTGAACATTTATGTTGTAGAGCTCATTCATTTGTCATCAACTTTCATTATTTTTATTCTCTACATTTTAAAATTATATAACAATATCCTCATGCATTTTAAACCTCAGGAGAATTATACCAACATTTTCCTAACTTTATTTTCATTATTTCTTTGGCGCAACTGCTGAAAAAGGAACAAAAATGCAAACCATTTCATTCCAAATTATATACACAAATAATGCACAGCATACACGTGAATTAATTAACCACTCCACCATATACAGGGTTTGGCCCTTGCACTCTGTGTTCCCAACCAATTTAACAGCCTCACCATCGACACAGGATTCCCTTTTCCCATGATACTTACCAACCTTACTATCTTGTGGTTGTTAAATCCTTTTGGCTCCATTCCCTACATCCATGCCTTCTTTTCCAGAAGCCCTTTACCTCAATAAACCATTTATGATAACATTGTTTGTCTTTGGTTGGTTAGGGATTACTGTGCAGGGATCCTAAAGTGTAGGTCCATAAGTAAAACAGATTAATTATCATTCTTGAAATAAAGGAGGCTATTAGCTTCTTGAAATAAAGGATGCTATTTTGGATTAATCTAAGCTTGAAATAAGATGTTGTTCTAAATGTATTTGAGTTTTTCATGCATGTTGAAATATAAAGATCTAAAGGAAGATGCTCACGGTGATACCAAAGCAATAGTTTTTTTGGTCATATTTGTGTGTACAATGTAGGGGAACTACATTGTACATTAGGGCGACAGCTTTGGTTCAACTCACATTTATGGCCAGGTGTACCCAGTGTATGGTTTGTGATTAACAAATAGCAATTTTTTGATATTCGTTATTTGGTAATTGGAAACACCAATGTACAAATGTGTCTTTGACACATTTTGCGTTTCTCAGTGGGTCGCAAATAGACCTACCTCATTAATATTCATGAGGTATGGCTCGGTTTGCGGACCATTATGAGTCGTAAAAATCACAGGGATGGTGCCCTGGTGAGGTCAACCATCATGTCTGTGATTCATTTTCAATAAAGCATTGTTTTTTTTTTGTTTTAAAGCAGCTCATTTTAATTTAAGAAAAACGAGATGAGTTTCAAAAAGAAAAATGAAAAGCTATATTTTCTGTTTTTAGGAGTAGACAGTGGTCCTTGGGACCATTGCCTGTTCCTAAAAAGTGTTTTTACAAACTTTTCACAAAGAAGAAGGGGTCTCTTGGGGACCCCATCCTATTTGCGAATGGGTTACCACCTATTTGAAGTAGGTCGTAAAATGAAATTTGTTTGCAACTGCTTTTTGGTCACAAAACATTCACACATACCAGAGTGATTCAGTAGCACACACTTTCCTAATCATAATTATTTGTAAACCCAATTTGCGATTCGGTAATAGGTTACCGAATCACAAATTGGGGCTTTGTACATTTCTGAACGAAAAAAAAACTTTGACCATCTGCCCCTAGTCCCTTATTGTAAAACCCCTTTTGAGAAGGTGTTTGTTCACTGGCAAACCTCGTTCACGAATTGCCTCACCTCACCTCATCACTCAGTGGCACACATATGTATACTCAATTATTTGATTGCTGCACAAAAATGTATTTTAGGAGTTTTATATTGTGATACATGTCACTTAGGGTACTCAGTAAGAGGAGAAAAAAAAAATCAAAATCAAAGTGAACGAGAGTCCAACTATGGACTACATGTACTAAGCATTATAATGGTCACAAACCTCTGATGCAACATTTCCGACATGCTTTTTTTGTATGGTATTCCCATTTTAGGAGTGGGAATTCATTTCTGACTCCTAAAATTGGATTCTAAATTGATATCGATTTGCAGTGGCGGCTCACAAAGGGAGTACTACGGGGTGGTGGGGAGGGGGGGGGGGGCCAAGGTGGGGGCGTAGTGGAGTCAGACATATGACAGCAAGGAGTAAATAAATAAATGAAACTATTTACCATGCGCTCGCTGCATCGCCTGAGTTGGCGATGCAGCGAGCGCCAGGTAAATAGTTTTATTTATTTATTTACTTTACTCCTTGCCGTTGTATGTCCAACTCCACTACCCCCCCCCCCACCCTACCCGCCCGCCCCACTGCCCGCAGCACTCCCTCAATGAGCCGCCACTGCCAGTTTGGTATCTGAAAGGAGTGTATTGTAGGTGTCTCTTACAAATACCGAATCAGTGTCTTATGTATCAAAGTTGTGTGAACGAAACACAGCCACAAAAATTGAAAATGTAGCAACATCTCAAGGGGGTGGTAACATTCCCCATGTCTTCTCCTGACACTGTTGGCTGGTCATGTGCTTTAATAAACAGGAGGTTGCATTTTTTTGTATTCTTGGTCTACTTTTAACTATTGGAAGTAGGGGCTCAAAAACTCCAGAATGCAAGAGCTGTTGGATGAAATGCTGGGACAGAGTGAACGGGAACACCTTACCTACCACCACTATGCAGCTATGAGTTCCAGTCTTTCAGACCCCAAGTGATGATATTGCTTTGGTGCATAGTCAAAACTTCTCACAGTTCTAATTTCACACCGGACTTTTTCAATAAATGAAAGTCTAAATTCTTCGTATTTTGCACTCTGTATTCTCACTCTGTGGCATTCTGGCACTGAAACTCACCTTGATATGTTTCCTGCAGGAAGTCTTCCATGCACAGGTATAGCCCCTCTTTCCCTTGAAGTGTTTTATCCAGTGCTTACCGGGCTTACCCAATTACATTATCATGCCTCTGATACCTTATGGTATGCTCCTCCCATTACTTGTGGTAAGTATTATCATTGCCAATCACCACAGCCAGGTGGGCCCAGTGTTTGCCTGTGCACGATGGCGGGAATTCACGCTATACTGTGAACACCTATTTTGAGATGGCATCCACTTCATATTGTAGCCTCTATTGGCATGACTGTGATAACCCCTAACATAATACTGGCTATGTCATCATGGTGGCATTTCTTGCCATTTTGTCTACATCACTTCGCATGTATTACCATTTGCAAGTAAAGGTGTGGATTGTGCATTGAAACAGTGTAAAAAAAAATGCATGGTAAACAAATCCCAATAGCATATGTTTATACACTTATTCATCAATTTTCGCATTCATCCATTTAGGCACTCTCACCCACTCATGCACCTTCTATCTATGTAGCTCACCTATTTATTCTTCACTATACCATCCCCTAATACACTGAACCACTCACTTAACAATCCATTATTCCATTCATTGGCTCCTCACATTCATCCACCCACTCATCCACACCCGCTGCTTTTTGGCTAGGTTTGCATTATACCAATATCAGCGGTGGCCGGCACAGGGAGACGCGGTGATGCAGTGGGCAGTGCAAGGGCAGGGTGGCTTTTGGGGTGAGTCGACACACGACTGAATAGGTATAATTAAATAAATAAATAATACCTATTCCACCGTCTGGCGGCTTCCCCCTGTCGCATTCTACCCGCACCACTCCCTCACCGCGCTTACCTGTGCCGGCTGCAGCTGACCAATACCATACACAGACATACATACAATCCACATACACTTGCACTTATAGTCCAGATCCAATGGTTGTGCTTGTTTAAAAGTCGAACATCGCCAGAGTTTTTCCAATAGCCTAAAAATGTGACGAAACATGATTCAACATTTCTGAGTAATTGTGAACAAATAACTTTATGATTGAAGTTTCTAACATCTTTCTCGATATTTATAGCTTCTTTGCTCTCTCATCTCTGCTTAACTCCTACATCTCTATCCAATTTTATATTGCCCAAATTTACGAGTAGTTAAGGATTTCAAAATTTATAGGGAAATGAAGAAACCTTTTTGATATAAAGTTCTGCTCTAACATAAAATATTTTAACAGCCGTTTATTTTCATCGTCACTTGGTAATATTTCATCGAGGATATAAAATATGTTATTTGTTTTGAGTAGCTATAAATGATTAACTGAGCAAAACCAAAATCTCACCCTGAAATCTGTAGCCAGGCCATTATATAATTGCACTAAGCACTACTTGAGCTATTCTAAAATGTTGTTTTCCACTTTGTAGTCATTGCAGACATCCCTCACACCCAGGCTTTGGCAATTTCACATTTATGTTTTTTAACAAAGATGCTGACTGAGTCTGAGCTACAGTGATCTTGTTATTAAAATGAGATTTGTATGCAATAAAAGGCCCGCAGTTGTATCCCTGAAGTGTGAAATTACTGGCAGCAGATAGATTTCACAGAAGCTTGATCTGAGAGCAAAGCTGTTTCAAAAATTTGCAAATGTAGCCACTTTGCCAAATCACAATTTGCGAGCTGCTACAGTTACTCAGGCAAGGACGGGTAATCAGACGTGTCTCTGGCTTTTTTACATTTAAAGTGAATTTGAACTTCAAATGCCACCGTCGATGTGTGTCTAATATTTTAGCTGCAGGTAGTATAGAGATGAACACAGGGTTTAACTCTTGGACTACACTTTATCCTCCTACAAAAATATTGCTTCCATAATGTCGACCTTACCACCCCGTAGCAAACTCAGCATACATAAGGAGATGCGGCCTTAATAATATTAAATATATATTTAACCTGATGATGTAGCGGTAAACAATATTATAGCTATGATATTTTTGTCGGTCGGTATTTCGTCAAGGATATTTGGCCAGATGTACGTAGGTAAGTGTTTGCGCTTAACAAATAGCGCATTTTTACAATCTGCTAATTGGTAATCGCAAACACCCATGTACAAATGTGTGTTTAACACATTTTGCGATTCCCAGTGGGTCGCAAAGAGACCTACCTCATTAATATTAATGACATAAGCCCTGGTTGCGACTGATAAGGAATCGCAACAATCACAGGGATGGTGGCCTGCTGGGTTCAGCAGACCACCATGTCTGTGTAAAGTTTTCAATAAAGTAGTTTATTTTAACATGCAGCCGGTTTTCATTAAGGGAAAACAGGATGTGTTTCAAAAAGAAAATTGAAAAGTTTTCTTTTCGTTGTTTAAGAGAGGGCATTGGTCCTGCTCCTAAAACATGTTTTGAAAAATATTCTCAAAGGGGAAGGGGTCCCTTGGGGGCCCGTTCCCATTTGCAAATGTGTTACCAACTTCTTGAAGTAGGCAGTAAAATGTGAATGTTTTGCCACTGCATTTTGGTCTCGAAAACACAAAATTCACACATACCACTGTGATTCAGTATTAGGAATGGATGTCCTAAACATGCCCCTTCCTAATACTGGATTGAAAACCCAAATTGTGGGCTGTTGCAGACGGCCTGAATCTGTGAATCGTGCCATTTGTGACCTCAAAAAAGCTTTGTACATCTGTCCCATGGTGGTCTGTAACGTTACCTGTCATTTGATCATGTTTTGGAAAAGGCAGATGAACCTGCATTTAAATCCGATAATTAACATTATATAATTATTGGCTTTATATTTTTATACTGTAATCCTGACTTTCATTTGGAGATACAGAAATATAGCACCATGCAGCTAAAACAATTATAATACAAAACCTTTCTAAGATGAGTTATAAAGATATCATTATCTTTCCTTGATATAGAAAACAATTCCTGACATTTCCAAAGCGTGTGTTCACCATTAGGGCCCCATTACCAATAGAGTAGAGTAGAATTGTAAAGAAAGGTCACTTTTTTGCACGTTCAGCCCAATTTTGTGACTGATGCTGCTGGTGTATGGGTTTTTTTTAGCATTGGGGCTCTGCCGTCCAGCACCCAGTGTATATGATCTGCCCCATAAAAACAAGTATAATTGGCTAATCACTGATTTGGCATAGTTAACTTACCTATAAACTATTACCTATATTAATCTTTTGCCATGCTTAAAACCTCCTTTTTAAAACTTATGAGTCACCCCGAAGGTACGCCCTAAGTGCCCGTACATGGTATTGAAAGGCATGACATATGTACATCCATTTTACATGCCATGGCATTGAAAAATCTCCAAAGTCAGTTCAGTTCAGTTCAGGATTCTTTATTCGAATTCCATGAATTCATAAAAGTACATACAAACCAACAAAATATACACAATACATAATACGAACATACAGATTTAAATCAGGCGAGACAACTTTTCCAATTTATGAAATCGAAAATAGTCAAGGATTGTCCATCATTTTTCGAGCACGTACCGAAATCTTCAGGAAAGTGCTAGTGCGACAGATTATTTCCTCATTTCCCAAAGAAAGCAATAATTGATAAGATTCCCCCATAGTAATTGGTCTGTATTTTTTAAAAAGAGGAATTAAAAACCATTTCATATATTTTAAATAGTATTTAGAAGTAAAAAAAAGTGCAAGTCCGTTTGTGCGCTTACTCCATCACAAGGGCATTTTAGGTTATCACCCATTGATGAATAACCTAAAGGAAAGTTCAACAAGAATCTTACAGACCCAGACCTCAATCTAAACAGTAAACTTCGTTCCCAGTTTGTTATGGGCAGCGTAAGGTATAACAACAAAGTACAACTAGATGATTCCCTGCCCATGGAAATAAGGACCGTAGATTTCTTTTATTCTTCCCTGATCCTGTCCATATCGTAAAGTGAATAAAGTGCTTTCTTCAAATCATTCTTATGTACGGATCTAGATGTGCCCAGATCCAAAAAGATGTCCCCTTTGTTGATACTGCACAAACTTTTATACACCCCTGATAGCCAGGGGATCTCCAGCCCTCTTTCACAACTAAGACAGTCTTTTATAATGTCTTGGGTCAGGGTGGCTGCATCGTTCCTCCAGACTGAATGCCAGAATAGCGCGGGACGAGCCCTAATAAAATCACTAATAAAAGACAAGCGTAATTCTCTGTGAGAAATATATTGGGAGGTAGAGACCGGCGTGCCCAGCAGCTTTCTGCAGAACCAGTTTTACTCCTGCTGGATACACCTGGTCTCCGCCAAACCCCATATTTCAGCCCCGTAAGTAGCAACGGGGACATACTGCAATTTTAAAATCCTTAAAATAGCCTCACTGGCACCTATTTTCCTCAGTCGAGGGAGGCTCAGAATGGAGTTAATGACCTTTGAGAATTTGCCCGTGGACTGGGCAACATGCCCAGTCCACGAGCCATTTGCAGCAAAGATCATCCCCAAGTATGGGAAATTCTGGGTAGAGGTAAGTCTGTTACTCCCTACTTGGATAGAATTAAATTGTCGTTTCCCAGGGCCACAAGACATGATAAATGAATTTTTATAATTAACACATAAATCTAACCTGTCCATGTAGTCCACAAAACTTTGGGTCAAGGAGCGCAAGGCATTTGGGTGCGGGCCATTAGGACCGCATCGTCAGTGTAGAGGAGTATAGGCAGCGGTTTGCCATTAATTAAGGGGACGTCTAAAGTTGCATTCTTCAAGTGGCCGCTTAATCCATTGATATGAATAATAAAAAGGAGGGGTGCTAAAACTCACCCCTGTCTAACTCCCCTTCCTATCTTGATGGCACCTGACAATTCCCCACCTTGGCCTATCCGTACCTGTGCCTTGAGGTCAGTATGCAGGAATGCTAAAAAATTGACTAAGGATTCGTCCAAACCATAATTTAATAAAATAGACCAAAGTTTGGACCTATTTACCAAATCAAATGCGGATGATAGATCCATAAATGCTAAATAAATGGGGGAAGAGTGGGCAATATTATATTTATTAATAACCAGATTTAAATTCAGACACTGTTCTACTGTGCCAACCCTGTTTCTAAAGCCCAGTTGACATGGTGATAAGATACCACTTTCCTCTGACCATGTCAAAATCCTATTATAAATAATACGACCCAAGATCTTAAGGGTGTTGTCCAACAGGGAGATTGGTCTATAGTTGGATGGTTCCGACCGGTCGCCCTTTTTATATATTGGGATAATTACACTTGTTGCCCATGAATCAGGCATAGGAGGTTCTGGGAGGCTATTAAAAACATTCAATAAAACTGGAGCCCAAAGATCCGGTTTCCATTTTATAATGTCTATGGGCAACCCATCAGGTCTGGGGGCCTTGTTGCCAAGGCTCTGTGCGATAGCCTCCTCTACTTCTATCAATGCCACTTGTAAGTTTCCAGAGTAGCCCTGCACATACTGATCTGGGGTATGTGGTGGTGGGGCATACATTTTCGAAAAGTGATCCTCCCATGATTTACTAGTAATATTGCAGCTGATAGGTGTTAAATGCTGACCCATATTACGTAGCTCTCTGACTGCAGACCAAAAAGGTTTTCCAGTCAATCTTTCAGCTATTACCACAAGAGCTCCCCAGCGTTCACTCAAAAGGGTCCCCTTCCACTCAGATATAGCAGTTTTATAAGCTTTCCTGGCTACTCTAATATCAGCATTAACTCTTGGTTTTGCAGTCAATGCCATGCGCAAGCTTCTATTTGCCTTTGAGCAGTTATGGTCAAACCATCTTGGGTCTTTTCACCCTTGACAGACTGGTACTGATAATAGAGATCTAATCTTCGAACAGAGTATAATAAAATCTGAAATTATACTAGTGGAGGATGCTCTATACAACAGACATGAGGCGATTAAAAGAGAGTGTTTTTCTAATAAAGTCTTAGTTATTGCCCCACTATCTACCCCCCTCCATTTTAATCTTAGTTTATCTGTAGTCGAGGCTAGATCCCTCGCCCCTAAAGCGCTACTATACACAGGGCGTTGTGCTAGTCTTAGTACCACTATGAGCGGGTTATGATCCCCAAAATCAGTTTCAATTACGTCTTTGGCCAGTAGGCAGTCTGCAAGTCTCGGAGTTATAAAAATAAAATCAATAGTAGAGGCACTATCCCTTCCTCTGAACGCCGGTACTAGCTGGTTAACGGGGGTTTGACCTAAGTCCATTACATTGTGCAAAATATGTTCCTTAAGTAAAGAATCTAGTTGCACTCCCCTCCATTCAGCTTGGTAAGTGTGCCGCAATCTTATGCCTTCTAGGTCCAAAGATATTTTGATGTTAAAATCCCCACCCAAAACAATCCCCATTCCATCATCCCGACTTTCTCTAATTTGGAAATAAATTAAAAAAGCCTGATATAATTCTTATTTGGTATAGCGTGAAAGTCATTGTTATAAAAATGTATTAAATAAAAAGGTACTCGACTTTTAAACTCTATTGCTTGAAAATTAAGACTGTTTGTATGTACTATTTTAATACTTCCCCCTAGCATTACACTAATGCCAATGAATAGGCCTCCAACAGCTCTACCAAAATTGGGCTTGGTGCCACTAAGTTAAAACAATGGAAACCTTCAAGCTATAGATCACATGTTGCCCATGTTTCCTGTAACATGACTATATCCTGAGAGGATATTATATGCAGCCAGTTGGTATTGCCTAGTCTAGATTCTAAGCCAGCAACATTCCAGCTCAGGATTCTCAGGTCTAGATTGTTTTTACTTCTAACCTTATTATAGGGTATTTGTACTCTGGTGGATCTATCTTTTTCTACAAAAGGATTAGATTCCTATAACCCTTGGCCATTAGGGATGCACATTCTGGATTCTATTGTATGGGTTATTTCCTGTTCCTGTGCTTGGCCACTTACAGGTTTATCTTTATTTGTTATATCATCAGCTAAGTTTATGGATATCTCACGCAAAGGTCAATAACCCCCCTCCATTCCACAAAGTGAAGAGAAGCGGTTAAAAGTGGCGATGTTAAACATAGGGGTCGCCATGCTCCGAATATTTAAGTGTTCTGGTCGCATGGAATTTCCTACTAGGGCCTTTGGATAAAAATAGCTGAGATTTCGGGTGATTATGCCTCCCTCATAGCCCTCGGGGTACCAATCTCTAATATGGTTAGTCGCCCTGTAATCCTTAAAATTTATAATGACAATATCCCCAGGTGCATCTTTTGGTCTTCAGCCCACCCAGCCTAGCCTTCTAACATGTAAAATTTTGCCATCTATGTTTAGGGGTAATGGCCTATTCACTCTTAACCAATGCATAACCTTGTTCTTTAGAGTTTGGTGGCTCTCAAATTTCCCCTTTAACAGTTCTGGTACCCCAGTAAGTACGATGACATAAGGTTCTGACTCTGGTGGGAGATCTATGTGCTGAACAGGACCTTTGAGCTTTGTGTCCATGTGGGGGCTCCTCTCAGTATTACAATATTCCTTATCTAAATATGCTACTTGCCTACTTCCACTTGCGTCTCTGGGCTTATTAGATTCAGGAATTGTATTTGAAATCTGCGTGGCTGTAATGTTATCTTGATTGAGGGGTAGTAACTTTACACTATTTGCCTGATTAGCTGGTTTTGGAGCTATCACCGGGACGGAAGAAATCGGGGGGTGCCTGTTTGCTGACAATTCTTTAAGTAAAGTTGTATTAGCAGACCCAGTATCTTGAATAGACCCGAGTTGCTCCGCCATTCTCTTTACCCTCTCAACAAGATGCAATAATAGAGATTTAATCAGTTGTTCTATGTCTCTCATTAGATCTTGGTGAGAGGGCATGGTCGGGCATTCATGAACAATTTTACTTTCAGCCGGGCCTTCAAGATTAATGGAGCTCATGACAACTTTAGGAGTTTTTGATCGACTTCCCTTTTGCTTATTTCCACCCCGCTTTCTTTTTGTAGAAATGCCTAATCCTAGAGGTTTTGTTATAATACTCTTTTTGCTGATAGGTTTGCTGGATGTAACTAATGGTTGTGCCTCAGGGGAGGATTCAGTTAGTAATCCTAAACTAAGATCTGTGACATCGTTTTCCCCAGATCTCACTGGTCGTTTAGATAGGTCTTGTAACTGAGGGGGGAAACCTATGTCACTTGTTCGTTCTGTGCTAATATCATCATGTAATGGGTTAGTTACCAACTGGATAGACCCAGGGAGGAGCGTTTGTTCTGCCATTCAGTGTATGCGATCTCACGCTCCAACACTGAAACGGCCCTCGTAATAAAGTTATCCAATGTGCCTCTGACAGAACCCCCCACCAGCGATTTCCGGCCTATGGTGGTCATAATGTTCAATTTCTACAACATATATATAACAGCACCCAGCTAAACAATAATATGTCAAACAGAAAGCCTCTTGATAATACGTATAGCGTATAGATCTAACTTATATGTCCCGGGTAATCAATGCCAAGAGGGGTGGCCCAGCCCATCCATGTCCGGCCCCGCCGGCTTACACCCGCGCGCGTCCCGCGTCGCAGGAGCTGAGGTGCTCTTTTAAAGCGCCGCCTGGCGCGAAAACAGCGTGATCTTTTTTTTCTCGCCACTGGGGCACCTGGGGGTTGTAGTCCCCCCCCTCGGCGGCCGCGCTCTGGATGGACACTAGGCAGCGGCGGCGGGGGGGACCGATAACAGGCAGTCAGGAAGCCCAGGGATAGTTGAACGTTGCAGGTAATTAGCCCACCAGCAGAGTGTCAGGTCAAAAATGTTCCGCCCAAGGATCAGCACGGCTCCCACTCTGCCGCAGCTGAGGTGCTCTTTTAAAGCGCCGCCTGGTGCGAAAACAGCATGATCGTCTTCCCGCCGCTGGAGCACCTGGGAGATGTAGTCCCCCCCTCGGCGGCCGCGCTCTGGATGGACACTAGGCAGCGGCGGCGGGGGGGACCGATAACAGGCAGTCAGGAAGCCCAGGAATAGTTGAACGTTGCAGGTAATTAGCCCACTGTTGGAACCTGGGATGTCAGGTCACCTAGGGTAGCCTGGCCTAGGGGTAAGACATGCAATTCTAGAGGCACAGTGTGAAGGTTGCAGACCACCCAGCAGTAAATCCACGCAATAACACTTAAAAAGGACACTACACCAATTTGTTAGGAAAATAAGTACCTGTTTATAAAAATAATATACTCTGTTCTCTTATACTTTAGAATTCACAGTTCAGTACTTTACAATCAATCAGGTGAAATAACAATCCGCTTAAGTCTTGGGAGAGAAAACTACAACTCAGTATAAGCAAATGCAGATGTCATGGAATTAATAGCAATCTTTTTTCAGCAGTGTCAACTGGCATTAAAAATCAACATCAATAGTATCTTTCATTACATACGTTTCCAACATCACTGGTTTTGTTTTTACCTCAATGCCTAACCCTTTACCTCCTTTATCTGCACCTCTTCCACAAAGTGAGGCATACACAGTGAAGAGCATAGAAAATGCCCAAGCTCTACGCTGTCACCAGTAAGCTCTAAGAGGAACTTGTAACTTTCCTTGTAACTTTAGTATTTCCAGCACACTCTTGATAGGTTGATTTTTAAGTCTACTCCCCCTCCTCATTCACCACAGTGGACGGAGAAATCACCAAAGTGTAATTCCACAACTGGCAGGCTCAAGCGCCACCTTCCCCCTTCAGTTTATCTCCTTACTTATAGATGACTCGTCCGGTGAAGTTTATCAGCACCAGACACAGGGGAAGTCACTCGGCAGTTCCTGGGAGCCCAGCGCTGGCAAGACTCCTCAGCTCCTCAGCTCATCCGCCCTTCCCGCTCACGCCAGCTCTCTCAGGAGGCGCTCGAGCAGGGAAGAGGTGTCTCCACACACGCGTCCAACCGCCGAAGGGATCCCGACGCTCTTCTCCACTCGGGCTGGGTTGCGCACACTTCTGGGCATGCGCGAGGTGCTCACACTACACCGCCTCGCTTCCAGACCCACCTCCGCTCCCGCCTTCCTCCGCGCTGGCTCCGCTGGCAAGACGCTGCTCCTTCCGGGCCTGCTCGGTCCTAGGCCCCTCCTGCACAGAGGGAGTGGGAACGCCTGGGGCATGCGCGGTAGCGTTTACTGACTTCAAACCTTGGGCTTAAACACAATGACGCGGCCGGTGCCCCCGGGGTCCTGCAGACGGCGAGTTCAGCGCCGCTTCATGGAAACCGGCACCCCTCACCTTCAGATCGCCTCTTCAGCCACAACTCGGCGCTGATCCCCCTCGCTGTCACAGGGGCAGAACAGCCCGATCTCTCCTGGCCAATGCTCCCTCAGCGCCCGCTGCTCCTCACAGTTGGCGCTCAACCACTGAACCAGGGCAGCTCACCAGGTGCTGGCTTCACTCCACAGCAGGTGAGAGATGACACTCTGTGGGGTGATTAAGCTAGGGGACAGTCGCTGTAACCAGGGCAGGTTTTTATGGAGGACTGAATAAAAGGCTGGGGGGCCACAAGGATTAGCCCTCCTCCGTTTGAGGGAATCACAGCAGAAGTCTTTTCACTGGGCAGAGGACTGCACCCCACAGTGCTGTAGTCTCCTTCTCCTGTCCACCTCCCTATTCTTCCAGTCCAGGGATTAGACAGGCGCCCAGGGTCTCCCTTAAACAACCACAGCGGGGACAAGACAAGGATCCCAAAGGAGGAGTAGAGAAGTGGATTAATTAGGCTGCTTCCCAGTCCAGGAGATCAACCCTTTCACTAGCCTCCCCCCACCTTCCAAGATAGCCTGTCCTCCAGCTGACTCTCTCAGGTAGACAAAATGGTTGCCCCGCATTCCGCCTTATATAGGCTGCCCCTCAGTGGTCCAGAATGGACCAGAAGGTTCTGGAACGCCCTATACTGGTCTATGGGCAAGTTCTGGGTTTGGCAGTTAAGGCAGTTGGTAGCCACCATTTTGTGTGGTTCCAACTTTTCCTGTCAGAACAGGCCTCTGGGCCTGAGGTGAAAAACTATGAGGGGGAAAAAGAACACCTATCCCCTTGACCAACACCTATAAAAAGTTAGTGGACAAAAATTATCAAGGTATGAGGGGCAAAAAGGGGACAAAATAAATAATAAATTGGAGGGACTACGCAAAAAGCCAGACAGGTCTAACACCCACTGTTGGACTTGGCCCGCAGGGCAGGTTCACCCCTAGACTTTTTGCCTTATTTGTGACCCTGTGTCAGTGATTTTTGGGTCTCTGCGCACTTTCCCCTGAGTCCCAGAGTGAAAGTGCGTGCGTGTAGTATGGCTGGCCTGCCCTCCCATAGGAATGCATGGGGAATGTGTGTGTCCCTAGTAGTTCCTGATGCGTGGGGAGTGCAGGCTCGAGTTTGGTATGCCTAAACTCGTGAGAGTGAATGCTGCAAGATGGTGTCTGCGGCATGTATGTGTCTAGTTGGGAAGTGCTACTTCTGGACATTGAGATATGTGTGCAGTGAGGGTGCTGGAGCGTGATTGGCTGGAGCTGGCTGGCATGCCAGGCTCCAGGAAGTCTGGATGGGTCTGCCCGGTGGTGAGTGGGAGATTAGCATGAGTGATGTGTGGGAGGAGTGTACCTGTGTCCTGGATGGGCTGGGTTTTCCCCACACAATGCTGGCTCCGCCCCCCTGTGGTGTGTCTAATGACCCTAGCCTCCCCAGTGAAAGGAATGGGTGGTTGGGCCATCAAGAGTGCTCCAGAACCAGCTGCGACTGGTTTTCCCCCCACCCTGCACATTGTAACAAAGGAATTTACAGTATAAGAAGGGGTTGTGTCCCCACTGAAATTGTTCTACTTTTGAATCATGCCAGAGGGGGCTTTTGCCGCTGCTGGGGCCAGAAGGACCGCCACTTGGGGAGTCTCCCTGCCTGGAGACCCAGTGTGCTGGCTCTGGCCCAGCCTTGCCCCCCCTGCCTGCCTCCAGCCCTGCTGGAGCCTTGTCCTGTCCTCCAGTGCTGGGGAGCACTGAGGACTTCGTTGTCTGCAGCCTGAGAGCGCTGCTCTCTGCCCTTCAGCGCTGGGAGCGCTGAGATCGCCTGCCTAGCGCTTGGAGAGCGCTGGATTGTGCCCGAGCGCTGTGAGCGCTACATTTTGCCCGCCCTGTGTGGTGGTTTACCGGCGTGGGTGCCACCCCGCTCATTGCCGTATTGTTTTGCCCAGGTCCGTGATTTATTGGATTCATGAGGGAGCCCACTCCTCGGATCCTGGGAAGCCGCCTGCCTGCCTAAAACGGGCCGCCGCGCTGCCCGCGACGACCCGGAAGTGTTCCGGCCGGCCGGCCAATCAGAGCGCGGCCCCGGAAAGGCCGACCGGAAGTCCCGCCTCCCTCGCCGAGCCGCGAGAGAGCCTGCCGAGGCTCCCCGAGAGGAAAGGAGAGCCCCGGGACCAGCGGGAGAGACCCGCCTCCGCTGGAGAGACCAGCGCAACCCGGTAGGTGCCTGCAGAGGAGGGGGGGAGCGTCGGGACACATTGCCGGTGTCCGCCCCGCCCCCTCTCTGTAGCGCGACCTCGCGCCTTTGTGTTTTTGGAGCCTGAGGGCTCGGGGGCATTGTGTATTGAAGAGCCCAGAGAGGCTCCAACGTCCCGCACATTCCTTGTTTAGCGAGCCAGAGAGGCTCGTGGGCACATCTACGAAGAGCCCGGAGAGGCTCTGAGGGGCATTTCGGCCAAGAGCCTGCGAGGCTCTTGAGGAGCATTTGTCCGTACCCCGGGTCCCCAGAGAGAGGGACCCCACAGCCCAGCGAGGCTGCACCATTGGCTGGGAGTCCAGAGAGGCTCCAGCCTGCCTTTTGCTTTGCGAGCCCTGAGAGGCTCGAGTGCCCCCCTTGTCTGAGAGCCTGAGAGAGGCTCCGCAGTGCCACAGTGGTGGTTCTTTGAGCCCAGAGAGGCTCCAACTTTGTGCTAACTTTCCCTGCTCCAGTTGCCCAGCACTTTGTGGGCAACTGCCACGTTTAGGCCCTGACATTGGGACACCGGGACAGTCACAGGTGGTGACTGGTGAGTTTGGGGAAATTGTTATTGATTCTGCACCTCTGAATGTTACGGCATCATGTGTTTTGCTTACACCTCTGAATGGGTAGATTATTCATCATGTGTTCTCTCTGTCCTTTTACACCTCTGAATGTTACGACATCATGTGTGTTGCTTTTGCACCCCTACAGGTAGTGTGACGTGTAGGTGGTTGTTTTCTCCCTAGTACAGGTGGTGCTAGAGAGGTCCTGTTACCAGTGATTACTGGTTGTATGCTCTACTGTTATATTTTTGTGCTACAGTAATTATTTCTAAAAGTGCTGATACCCTTGACAGTGGTCCAGGTGGCCCTGTCCTGTACAAATATCCCTTGTAAATTCCGCCCGTGCCTGATTGGCACAGTGTAATAAGATGTGTGTTTTATCTGATGTATATTTATTCTAATACAAAGTCTATTTTTACATAACCTTGTGTGGAGTGTTTCTTTGTGGTGGGCCTTGGGTGTTGTTGCTGGGGTGCGTGCGCAAATACTTAACTTACATCGCCTCCAAGTTTAGCCTTGACTGCTCGCGCCACGTTACCTAGAGGGCGAGTGAGGGGTTATCTTGGCGTGTAACTCCCTTGCCCTGACACCTAGAACTGGCGATCCCTGACTGATCTCGACGCGAGTCTTGGCCGGCCAGGGTCCCGGTTCTAACATTGGCGGCAAGCGGTGAGGATAAGAATTTGTGTTTGCGTTGTACCACAGTAGCAACTGGCCACTACAAAGCTCTGCATTTTAGATGACCACATTTTTGGGGATTATTGTGTTTTGGTGAAGTTCCATTATTGCTTCTCCTGAAGAGTGTAATTTGATAATTGTGTTTAGTACATTTGTCCCCCGCCCTGCTTCCAGAGTTTGGTACCTGTGTCACATGTGGTCAGGTTGAGAAGTCAGGGGTGGTAGAAACTGCCTTACCGATCCGAGGGGAGGGTGTGTATGGATGAATGGTGTGTTTCCCTGGACGCATGAGTGAGTTCTTTTTTAAGGAGAGTGGAAGTTTTGGAATTGTGTACTTTTACTTCAGATTGCTAGTTCCCTTGTGTTGCACGTGTCTGTGAGCATCCTGTCAAGATGGAATCTCCTTTTAACCTGTGTGGCCTGTCTAAGTACAGTGTGCATGAGTTGGTACGGTTATGTAAGGAGAGAGACATCCCAGTGAGTGAGTCAGACACCCAGTCCAAGCTTAGGGATAACATGATCCTGTGGCAGAAGAGTGACTGGGAGCGTGAGCACAGTGAGAGGGAGAGGGCCCGGACCGCACACCATGAGGGTGGTGGGTCTGAGGGGAGCCCTGAAGAGTCTGATGTGGAGAGTGAGTTTGACAGTGGATGGGCGCCAGCAGAGAGCGAGTACCCCCTAGATAGGGAGTCCCTTGCTGGGTCCCGTGTCAGAGATAGCACCCCATCCCTTTCCCTGTCCCCAGAGGAGTGGATGGATAGGAGAGAAGAGAGGGAGCACCAGCTGGCCATGGAGAAGCTCAGGTTAGAGTATGCCTGGAAGATGGCGTAGCTGGGTGTGAGGGAGCGGATTGCAGAGGCTGAGAGGGCCTTGGCCAGGGAGAAGATAGCCCTAGAGTGTAGGGTATCCCCTGACCGCAGTCTTAATTTTCTGGATCCCCCAGGGAGGGTGGAGTCCAGTGGTGGCAGCTATGTAGAACCCAGTGCGAGCAGTCCCACTCCCAGTTCCCCCAGTCTGGTACCTGTTTCCCCAGAGGAGGAGTTAAGGTTGAAATTCAGGGGCAGTAGGAAGCTGCCTCACCAGTCGTGGGAGGAGTTTGAGGATGAATGTTGTGGGACACTGTTTGATTGGGTGAAGGTTAACACGAGAGATGATT
Organism: Lissotriton vulgaris; assembly: GCF_964263255.1. Lineage (NCBI taxonomy): Eukaryota > Metazoa > Chordata > Amphibia > Caudata > Salamandridae > Lissotriton > Lissotriton vulgaris. The sequence goes on from NC_141695.1 coordinate 1,638,944,170, forward strand.
TTGATGTCTTTTTTGATCTGATTGTCAAGGAGCACCTGCTCAGTTGTTGTTCTCCAGGGTTGCGCACACACCTGTTGGGGTGTGGATTGTCTGAGGCATGTGAGCTTGCTGACGAGGCGGACCGCTGGGAGAGTGCGAGAGGTTCTGTACAGTCACTAGAGAGTGAATCCAACAGCAGTGGTACAGGGAGCTTCCAGCCCAGCGTGGTGGAAGAGGCTCAGTGTAGCCCAGCTAGGTCCCAGTATAGTGGGAAGGGTGAAGGGGCTGACTGCCTGGCTCAGTGGAGCAGGAGTCAGGGGGTGGCTGAGAGCACCCCGAGGCCCGAAGCCCTGTCTCAGAACTTGGGTGGTTTCTTGAGGGAACACCAGGTTAGGGACCTAGGCTGTCCTGTTAGTACACTTGAGGAGGATCTCCTAGTGTCTAGGGAACCTGGAGTGTCTGTAACCAGAACTCCAGGGGTTCCAGTGTCCGGCAGTGTCGCTCCAGTTGGGAGGGCACAGAAGTCCGAAGCGAGGAGTGATTGGGGGATGAGTTTCCCAGTGGATGCACCAGTGGACCAGAGACTAGCCAGTGGGGCTAGATCTTCTTGGGTGGACCCGGGTGGCGCCACTTCTGGTCTGGGGGATCTTTGCGCACTGTCAGGTGGACAGGAGGCGGGAGATCTGCGCCAGACAGACCGTCACACGACACATGGGTCATGTGTCAGCCTCAGGGGGATTGCGTGTGAGTCCCCAGAAGTCCTGGAGTGCCAGGCAATTATTCCACCAAAGGTTTTAGACCGGAGGTTGGGAGGCCAGGTGCAGGTTCGGCCTGACCTGAAGGGTAGGACGACTGTAAGCAGTGTCCTGACCGGTTCTTCCAGGGGAACTTCTCCAGTTGGGGGAGGGCAGACCTCTGGAAGGGGGTGCAGAGGGTGGGAAAGCCCACCTCTGACCCCGGCGCAACCTGAGGGGTTAAACCATGGGTTGGAGTGGCGTTGTAAGGGTACCCCTCGTAGGAGGAGGAGGAACCCTGGAAGACGAGGTAAGGGGAGGAGAGCCTTCCCTGAGACTCCTGGTCCGCCTGAGGTTGTAGACCAAAGGCTGGTGAACCAGTGGCAGTCCAGTCCTGTCTTGCAGACAGGGAGAGTGGAGAATGGACACTATGTGCCAGGGGTTACTACCCCCCGCTCAGCGAATTGGCAAGGACCGGTGGCACCTGGGTGGCCCAGGGCCGGGTCCTGGCCGCGGACAGCTGAGGAGTACCAGTGGGGTAGCCCAGTTGGTCCTTACAGGAGCTTTAGAAGGAACCCTAGGGGTTCACCGTGGCATAGAACAGGAGAGTGTCCCGGCAGTGGCGGGCCTGCGTCCGTGTTCTATCGCCCCAAGCAGGGAAGTCCATCACGGTGGTGATTGTTCTCCCCTGCGTTTTGGCTGGAAGGGGGTTGTGTTGGACTTGGCCCGCAGGGCAGGTTCACCCCTAGACTTTTTGCCTTATTTGTGACCCTGTGTCAGTGATTTTTGGGTCTCTGCGCACTTTCCCCTGAGTCCCAGAGTGAAAGTGCGTGCGTGTAGTATGGCTGGCCTGCCCTCCCATAGGAATGCATGGGGAATTTGTGTGTCCCTAGTAGTTCCTGATGCGTGGGGAGTGCAGGCTCGAGTTTGGTATGCCTAAACTCGTGAGAGTGAATGCTGCAAGATGGTGTCTGCGGCATGTATGTGTCTAGTTGGGAAGTGCTACTTCTGGACATTGAGATATGTGTGCAGTGAGGGTGCTGGAGCGTGATTGGCTGGAGCTGGCTGGCATGCCAGGCTCCAGGAAGTCTGGATGGGTCTGCCCGGTGGTGAGTGGGAGATTAGCATGAGTGATGTGTGGGAGGAGTGTACCTGTGTCCTGGATGGGCTGGGTTTTCCCCACACAATGCTGGCTCCGCCCCCCTGTGGTGTGTCTAATGACCCTAGCCTCCCCAGTGAAAGGAATGGGTGGTTGGGCCATCAAGAGTGCTCCAGAACCAGCTGCGACTGGTTTTCCCCCCACCCTGCACATTGTAACAAAGGAATTTACAGTATAAGAAGGGGCTGTGTCCCCACTGAAATTGTTCTACTTTTGAATCCTGCCAGAGGGGGCTTTTGCCGCTGCTGGGGCCAGAAGGACCGCCACTTGGGGAGTCTCCCTGCCTGGAGACCCAGTGTGCTGGCTCTGGCCCAGCCTTGCCCCCCCTGCCTGCCTCCAGCCCTGCTGGAGCCTTGTCCTGTCCTCCAGTGCTGGGGAGCACTGAGGACTTCGTTGTCTGCAGCCTGAGAGCGCTGCTCTCTGCCCTTCAGCGCTGGGAGCGCTGAGATCGCCTGCCTAGCGCTTGGAGAGCGCTGGATTGTGCCCGAGCGCTGTGAGCGCTACATTTTGCCCGCCCTGTGTGGTGGTTTACCGGCGTGGGTGCCACCCCGCTCATTGCCGAATTGTTTTGCCCAGGTCCGTGATTTATTGGATTCACGAGGGAGCCCACTCCTCGGATCCTGGGAAGCCGCCTGCCTGCCTAAAACGGGCCGCCGCGCTGCCCGCGACGACCCGGAAGTGTTCCGGCCGGCCGGCCAATCAGAGCGCGGCCCCGGAAAGGCCGACCGGAAGTCCCGCCTCCCTCACCGAGCCGCGAGAGAGCCTGCCGAGGCTCCCCGAGAGGAAAGGAGAGCCCCGGGACCAGCGGGAAAGACCCGCATCCGCTGGAGAGACCAGCGCAACCCGGTAGGTGCCTGCAGAGGAGGGGGGGAGCGTCGGGACACATTGCCGGTGTCCGCCCCGCCCCCTCTCTGTAGCGCGACCTCGCGCCTTTGTGTTTTTGGAGCCTGAGGGCTCGGGGGCATTGTGTATTGAAGAGCCCAGAGAGGCTCCAACGTCCCGCACATTCCTTGTTTAGCGAGCCAGAGAGGCTCGTGGGCACATCTACGAAGAGCCCGGAGAGGCTCTGAGGGGCATTTCGGCCGAGAGCCTGCGAGGCTCTTGAGGAGCATTTGTCCGTACCCCGGGTCCCCAGAGAGAGGGACCCCACAGCCCAGCGAGGCTGCACCATTGGCTGGGAGTCCAGAGAGGCTCCAGCCTGCCTTTGGCTTTGCGAGCCCTGAGAGGCTCGAGTGCCCCCCTTGTCTGAGAGCCTGAGAGAGGCTCCGCAGTGCCACAGTGGTGGTTCTTTGAGCCCAGAGAGGCTCCAACTTTGTGCTAACTTTCCCTGCTCCAGTTGCCCAGCACTTTGTGGGCAACTGCCACGTTTAGGCCCTGACATTGGGACACCGGGACAGTCACAGGTGGTGACTGGTGAGTTTGGGGAAATTGTTATTGATTCTGCACCTCTGAATGTTACGGCATCATGTGTTTTGCTTACACCTCTGAATGGGTAGATTATTCATCATGTGTTCTCTCTGTCCTTTTACACCTCTGAATGTTACGACATCATGTGTGTTGCTTTTGCACCCCTACAGGTAGTGTGACGTGTAGGTGGTTGTTTTCTCCCTAGTACAGGTGGTGCTAGAGAGGTCCTGTTACCAGTGATTACTGGTTGTATGCTCTACTGTTATATTTTTGTGCTACAGTAATTATTTCTAAAAGTGCTGATACCCTTGACAGTGGTCCAGGTGGCCCTGTCCTGTACAAATATCCCTTGTAAATTCCGCCCGTGCCTGATTGGCACAGTGTAATAAGATGTGTGTTTTATCTGATGTATATTTATTCTAATACAAAGGCTATTTTTACATAACCTTGTGTGGAGTGTTTCTTTGTGGTGGGTCTTGGGTGTTGTTGCTGGGGTGCGTGCGCAAATACTTAACTTACATCGCCTCCAAGTTTAGCCTTGACTGCTCGCGCCACGTTACCTAGAGGGCGAGTGAGGGGTTATCTTGGCGTGTAACTCCCTTGCCCTGACACCTAGAACTGGCGATCCCTGACTGATCTCGACGCGAGTCTTGGCCGGCCAGGGTCCCGGTTCTAACACCCACCAGCAGAGTGTCAGGTCAAAAATGTTCCGCCCAAGGATCAGCACGGCTCTCCAAAGTCATTTTTGACTGGGGCAAGGCTGGCTCTCCCATAGAAAAGCAAAGGGTTACATTACAACATCATATCATGTATAGCTCCAGTTTGGGACTAGCTAGACCCATGATTCAAGGATTCAAATTAATATGAATTTAACATCCAATTGGATGGTAAAACTGTACTTTAAAACAATATTTTCAAATGCCACTTTCAGGCTTCTAATAGCCTTTTCTGAGATAATCCTCAACTGTTACCTTGCAGCCTGCTGGGAGGTGGGAATTGCTCTCAGGGAAGGGAACAAAAGGGCCTGGCTTGGAGGGGGTGTGATCTCTTCCTGACAGAATGGCATTGGCGATGTGGCCACCCACTCTACAAGCTTCAAAGGGGAAAGTCCTGTCACAGGCAGATGTAACACACATCTAGGCCTGGTCTTTCCATTATGTGAGTAGCAGGAGTGGCACCAATCCCATTGGGGGATTTATATAGAACAGGCACTGTGGAATTACTTAGGGCCTAACCTCCAGGAAATGATGTCAAAGGGGGCAGCATTTCCCCTGGGATCTTTCCCCTATGGTTAGGGAGTCCCCCCCGCCCACAAGCTAGTTCCAGGCATAACAGTAGCACCCCATGATACCTTTTTCATACACTGCTACCCGAGGCAGATAGAAGAATGACACCATCTGCTAAACTCTGACCTCAGAAAGAGGACTGCGCCTACTGAAGACTGTGGAGAGAAATCCCAAGTTCTGAACTAGCTCCAACTTGATCCCATGACAGAAAAGTAGACTCCAATGGCTAGCTGGCTACAGGGTCTCAAAAAACTACAAGAAGTTCACCATCCTGAAGAGCCTAGCTGACCTGTTCCAGTTGGACTTCCCCAGGATCCTGCTGATGGCTTCACCTGGAGTGAGTCCTGACCCTCAAGTGGTGTTACTAACGTCCTGGGGCCCTTGGATAAGTTTCAGAGCATATTCCTCCTGCTCTAAAAACTGGGACTAAAATCTTTCCCAAGGATTTTTGCCACAAGAACCAGAGGCTACCGTCGGACAGCCACTGAGCTACTGCCCCCAGCCTTGCACCACTGGTTGGATTAAACTTAGTAGTTTGCCAGCTGAAAGAAGTTTGACTTCCCGAAAAGTTCCTAAGTCTGACTGTAGGGATCTCCACCCGGAGAAGATGCTGAAAGTATCCGGCCGACGAGGGCCCTTCACTGGGCATGAAGTTTTAATTCTCCTGCTTGTAGCTTTCCCACCAAAAGTTAAAGGCTTCACCGGGACATTGTCCGACAGCTGTCCCGCTTTTTGGAATTCATCCTGGCCACAACCTGCTGCCATGCCCCGCTGAGGGTTGTAGACATTCAAAAAAGTTTCTGGTCAGAAGGTAAGACTCTCCGCTGGTCCGACCTGGTCCCTGTAACTGACCCGTGTTCCATCTCGGTCAGCGTAAACTTTTGACTTTGACCAGGTCTAGCACGATTAGATACCTGCAGTTGGTACTTTATGCTTTTTGGCATTAGAAATATCCAAAACGGTAAAAAATTATTTCTCCGGTTCTCTACTTTGGACTTTTGTCATTTTGCTGTCTGTTTGTTAATTAAAGTTGCTTCTATTTTAAAAAATTGGATTGGGCTTTTTATTGTGCTGTGTTTCTACTTTTGAACTCTTTTGGTGCTGATAAATGCTTTACACTCTTCTCCTAAGTTAAGTCTGACTGCTTTGTGCTACAGCTACCAAGGCGTGACCCCAGGTTTAAATCAGTGAAACCTAACTTTACCCAGTGAGGAACAGTGCTATTATTAGTTGAAGAGGGAAACCACCCACTTCAACTACTAATCCACTTTACCACAAGCATGTAAAATGCCGCCATACTAGGTGACATTCTTTCCTGCCCTCCCAAACCCTCCTCAACCCCCTGACACCCTACTTAGCACCTGCTGAAAGCATGTAGTGAATGTATGTATTAAACCCTGTTTGATTTAAAACTACAGTGCCAAAGTCCACTCAGTAATTCTGTATCTGGACAATTAATCCTCATTCTGTAGCAAGTCCAGTCACTATCTGTAATCCTGTCTGTCTGGTATATGCACACAGAAATCATTCTAATTCATAACCAGGCCTCAATAAGGAAATTAAAAGGTTTTTCATTTTCTATTTTCATTTGATGACCGTCAAACACCCAGTGCTCCAGAGAAGTGTTTGGCTGTTTCGAAAAATTATGTAAATCATTGAATAAAGAGCAGATGTGTGGAACTGAATCTAGTCAGTGCTACCTATTCATCTGATGAGACCTATATCTATTCAAAGGTTTGGAACATTTCAAATGCATTAAACCAGTGTAGACCTTTCAGGTATACAAAGATGTAATCTTTAGAGATGAACTGGAAACTGTGCACATGCATAGATAAGAATGAGTTCATGCTGAGGGTCTATTTTTTCACTGCCAAAATGTAACGTAAAATGTGGAAGGTTTGGATAATTTGGTCTTTAGCGATAAAGGTATAAGGTCTCCCATGGAGGTGCGTGAGGGCATGTTTTCTTAACGGATATCAGTGGCTATACCTCATCCCTTTCTGCATACAGTGTGAACTCCGAAAGTGTCTGCACATTTATTTTCTGCAAAATCTTCGAGTTGGTCCACATGCTGCTGACAGTAGAGCTTCACGAAGAGAAAGCCACTGTCCCTTATCTATAAGCTCTACTGTCTGCAGCTCATGCACAAATTCATAGATTTTTTTGAGTTTATGTATCAGTTCATGATAAGGGACTTTGGGGCCCATTAGGATATCTGGCGGATCGCCACCGCCATGTAGGCGGTGGCTATCCGTCCGACATCAGTCCCTGGCCACCACCTATTTCCCCACGCCATATTACAATGGCGGGGGGGACCACGGCGGACAGAAAGACCGTACGCCGCTTTTCCGCCCAAGTCGCCTTGCGGCCGGAGTGGAAAAGGGTTCATATGGCTGGCGGTGTCTTCCAGACACCGCCAGCCATATTAGGATGACCTCATGCAGATGCCTTTCCGTGGCGGCATGCAGTCTTTACTTTGGGGCCCCCCTGCGGGCCCTCATGGTGAAGGCGAGAGGAGGGGTGCACATGGGGGGTACCTGTGGTACCTCCCTGCATTCGCATACACAAAGCGGCTGGCACCGCACGGTGCCTGCCACTTTGTGTATGCAAATGCATGCCTGCCTTTATAACAAGGCGGCGGGCGGTGCTTTCAGCACCTCCCACCGCAATGTTAAAAATGCTTGATGCACCCGCCAGTGTGGCGGGCGCATCATAATTGGCATTGCGGGACCGCCGCTTACATCGCGGACGGTCCCATTTTCCACAGGGATGGTGGGCGGGCAAAGTCCGCCCGGCATCCTAATGGGGGCCCTAGTGTTTCAGAAAAAAACCTGTGCCTTTATGAGAACTGATGATTTTCATGTGGCACAGTTTAATGGCATTGCGACAAACAATAAGGTGAGTACTCAGTTATGGAGCAGTATAACCAATGGTAGGCAGGTACTGAGAGTGGATGTTTCAGCCCCCATGACATTAACAATCTCTTATTCTAAGTCTTTCCGCAAAGCACTTTTCACATTACATATTGTTATACAGGAATGTAGGAAATTAGGTTACTGCTTAAGGGAGAGGGTGAAACCCTACTCAAGCAGCAACTACAACTCTTGTCAGGGTGAAAATCAAGCAAACCCCAAATTAACTTGTACTTTACCCTCTTAACTTAGAGGCAATGTGTAACGTATTTCTGCAGCACTTCAAACAGTAATAAAGTGAGAACACAACACCAGAAAAATCCCACACTAATTTAGTAAAATAGAGTACATTTTAATAAATTATTTGACACCAAGACAACAAAAACTTAATCAGTAGAACCAAAGATTTAAGGTAAGTATAGCACCTAAAAGCATAAAGCGCCAATTGAGCTATCTGGTCGTGCGAGAGCAGGTGAAAGTCACAAGTTCAATGCTGACTGCAAAGGAGCACAGGCTGGATACAAAGACTGGGTTAGTCCTACTGAAAGAATTTAATTCAATAGTGTAGCTCAAATAGTCAAGTTTGCTGTGGAGGGTGCTCCGAAGGGCAAGGAGAGCGTTGCGGATGGTTATCGCTATAGCACAAAGAGCAGACTGGGCATTGAGGATGGTCATCTTTGTAGCGTGAAGATCCTGTTGAGCATTGCGGATGGCTTTTGCTAGACAGTCGCGCTGGTGATCATCGTTGGCTGGCAAGGCTTTAGCACAAAGTGCAGATCTCACTTTGCCGGTCGTCCCTGGTGGTTGCTGTAGCACAAAGGGTAGGGTTCACCGAAGCTTTGCATTGGCAGTCGGTACTGGTGGCACGTTCTTGGCACAAACAGTTGCGAGGAGCCCAACACTTCTGGACCTTTCCTTTTCTTTGAGAAGGATTTCACCTGATGTCAACCTGAGGGATTCAGGGCCTGAGGGGCACCTCTTGGGAAGCAGGAACTCACACTAGCAGAGGCCAGTAGGGCTCAAGCAGGTCCAGTTGCAGTTCCGGGCAGCAGGTCAGTTGGGCTGATGCAGGGAGGCTCTGGAGCATGTTACATTTCTGTAGCTCAGAACAGAAGGCAGTCAGCTGTCCCCTGGAGTTACTTCAGCCTATGATGAAGGGTGTAGGTCCAGGCTTTCTTCTCTACAAGTAGGGTAGGCCTCAAACAGCAGGGCATCCTTCTTCTGTAGTAGTCCCTGGCCCAGAAGTTTACTGAAGGTTTGGGTCTGAAGGAACAATATTTATAAGTGGTGCCAGCTTTGAAGTAGGAGAAGCTTCTAGGGGTTTCTACCCCAGAGGTGCTTTTAATTTCCTGCCTCCCTGCCATGGCCCAAGCTCGTCTAGGGGCACAATAGACTGGTGTGAAACCCTTTGTGAGTGCGCTGAGGGAGAATCTTTGTGATGTGCATGTGTGGTAGGTGACATCTCAGCACCCCCATCAAGTCAAAGATGGCCCATCCTGCCAGCACGTATTCCCCCCTTGTTTCACTGTATGCGAACAATACACAAACACCAACTGCCAGCTATAGCTAGTAATGTGACACAGGATACAGGCTGCAAGCACCAAATGGTTAGAACAAGAAAATGCCAACTTTCTAAAAGTGCAAAAACAACAAGTGATGGACCGAATGTGGATCAATGTCACACATTCCCCCAGTCAAAAGATCTGGGCCCAAATCCATCGTTTTTTTGCACTCCACACCACCCTGGGTTAGACAATGGCGATATGCAAATCAGCTCTGACCCTGTTGCCCCATGGGAACAGTCCAGTCCGAACTACAAAAGCCATGTCCTTCCCAGGACGGAATCAAGCATCCGAGGACCGGACCGGTTTCGAGGTAACACCTCTCATCAGCCCGGCTAGCTTGACTCCAAGTGGTGTGGAGTGCCTGGGACCCACGTCTGGGCATCCCCAGCGCACTTAGGGCGGCAATTGCAAAAACAACAAGTGATGGACCGAATGTGGATCAATGTCACACATTCCCCCAGTCAAAAGATCTGGGCCCAAATCCATCGTTTTTTTGCACTCCACACCACCCTGGGTTAGACAATGGCGATATGCAAATCAGCTCTGACCCTGTTGCCCCATGGGAACAGTCCAGTCCGAACTACAAAAGCCATGTCCTTCCCAGGACGGAATCAAGCATCCGAGGACCGGACCGGTTTCGAGGTAACACCTCTCATCAGCCCGGCTAGCTTGACTCCAAGTGGTGTGGAGTGCCTGGGACCCACGTCTGGGCATCCCCAGCGCACTTAGGGCGGCAATTGCAAAAACAACAAGTGATGGACCGAATGTGGATCAATGTCACACATTCCCCCAGTCAAAAGATCTGGGCCCAAATCCATCGTTTTTTTGCACTCCACACCACCCTGGGTTAGACAATGGCGATATGCAAATCAGCTCTGACCTATTGCCATTGTCTAACCCAGGGTGGTGTGGAGTGCAAAAAAACGATGGATTTGGGCCCAGATCTTTGGACTGGGGTGAATGTGTGACATTGATCCATATTCGGTCCATCACCTGTTTTGTTTGCAACTTTCTAAAAGTGGCATTTTCAGAATTGTGACTTAAAATCCGACTTTACTATTAAAAAGGGTTTTAAATTACAATTCCTTAGACACAAGACCTGATATTCCTACTTGCTCCCAATTGAAAGATATCACTTATTAAATGTCATAAGGTAACCCCATGTTATCCTATGGGAGAGATAGGCCTTGCAGTACTAGAGTTTTTCACTAGCAAGACATTTAAATTAGACCTGGGCGTAGTACGCATAGTCGCGCTAAGCAAAGCTACGCGAAGACGTTCTCACACTACGCGAGCTTTGCGTAGCTTTGCAAGCGTGCGTAGTTGCTTGTCGGACCCGTTTGCAATGCGTTTTTCTGGTTCGGGAGCACGTTGTGCTTGTTCGGGGCGCTGTCTGCGTGCTTGGGGGATCGTAGCTCGCAAACTTACCCATGCGATTGGCTATGGGGGCGGCCATCTTGTTTTTTCAATTGTCCCGCCCACTCTCGCTGCCTTATTTCCTGTTCCGGGTCGCATATAACGTGTTCGCGTTGTGCATGTTATCTTCGGGAACGCTATCTACTTGTTCGCGATGACAAGTGCATGTTCGCAAGAAATATAGCGCAAACTTACCCACGTGGTCGCGACGGCCGCGGCCATCTTGTCTTTCACTCTATGCTATGGTTCTGGGCCTAGTTTTCTATCCACCTTTAATCTTTGCAATATATACTTATTTTCACTGTTTTTCTCACTTTTTTTATTTATCATCTCTGTCTCTCTGTCCCTAAGTTTATATTTTGTGATTTATTTCTACTTTCACTGTGTTTTTCTTACTTTTCTACTGTTTTATTTTACTTCTTTCTTCGAACTCCTACTTCTTCCCCCTAACTTTAGTTTTTCCTTCTTTTCTTTTCTGCCTCCACCCCAGAACCATTGCCAAGGGCAGCAGTACCGGTTCCAAGGGCAAGGCGCCTGCGCACAAGAGCCGGCTGCCTTGCCGCAGAATGCGTCCTGCAGGGGTGTAGGCCCGACAACTTGTTGGAGAGGCGGAGGTGGCCACCCTGGTTTTCTTCATCCAGCGCCACCTCCCCTTGACCTTGGCAGTAGGCGGCAGGCCAGGCTCCGGGTACCTTACCCTGGAGCGTCACCGCCGGTGGGCGAAGGGGCGCGGGCAGTGTTTCGCTGCTCGGGGATCCGGCGCACCCACAACCAGCTGGACCACCGGTGGCCAGGAATCCTCGACCGGGAGCAGGACCTGTGGGACCTGCTAGTTGTCGAGGTCGTGGGGCTTAGTGAGTAGCTAGTAATATATAGTAGTATAAGTATTGTGTATAATTCTTGGATGAATAACACGATTACTGGTGCGCTTAGTTACATTGCAGGTCAATTCCGTTTCAAAATCTTCTGTGATTGTATGAGACAGGTGCTGCTCTGCACTTCTCTTACTTGTTTGTAACTTTACGCTAGCTTGGGCTGATTAATGATGTTAGAGTTTACTTTAGAGAACTGAAGTTAGTTAATGCTATTGCTAGAGTCTAGACCTTCCATTGTCCTTCAGTGAAATAGTGGTGGATGGATAATAGGTTTACTTAGTATTAGTTCTTATTTTTTTTACGGTCTGCGTGACGCCTCCTCTGTCACTGAATGCTTCTTACCCCAGTCCTCCATAAAACCTTTTTGTAGTTAGTTTAGTGAGTGGTAGGCTTAGCAATAGCATTGTCAGTCAGTAGCAGAACAACATATGACACAACCAACCAACAATTTGGTGTATGCACAAATTTATGCATGTGTCCTCCATCTCATCTATGCATTTTTTATGGCAAAAATAAAATGACAAGTGCATGTTCGCAAGAAATATAGCGCAAACTTACCCACGTGGTCGCGACGGCCGCGGCCATCTTGTCTTTCACTCTATGCTATGGTTCTGGGCCTAGTTTTCTATCCACCTTTAATCTTTGCAATATATACTTATTTTCACTGTTTTTCTCACTTTTTTTATTTATCATCTCTGTCTCTCTGTCCCTAAGTTTATATTTTGTGATTTATTTCTACTTTCACTGTGTTTTTCTTACTTTTCTACTGTTTTATTTTACTTCTTTCTTCGAACTCCTACTTCTTCCCCCTAACTTTAGTTTTTCCTTCTTTTCTTTTCTGCCTCCACCCCAGAACCATTGCCAAGGGCAGCAGTACCGGTTCCAAGGGCAAGGCGCCTGCGCACAAGAGCCGGCTGCCTTGCCGCAGAATGCGTCCTGCAGGGGTGTAGGCCCGACAACTTGTTGGAGAGGCGGAGGTGGCCACCCTGGTTTTCTTCATCCAGCGCCACCTCCCCTTGACCTTGGCAGTAGGCGGCAGGCCAGGCTCCGGGTACCTTACCCTGGAGCGTCACCGCCGGTGGGCGAAGGGGCGCGGGCAGTGTTTCGCTGCTCGGGGATCCGGCGCACCCACAACCAGCTGGACCACCGGTGGCCAGGAATCCTCGACCGGGAGCAGGACCTGTGGGACCTGCTAGTTGTCGAGGTCGTGGGGCTTAGTGAGTAGCTAGTAATATATAGTAGTATAAGTATTGTGTATAATTCTTGGATGAATAACACGATTACTGGTGCGCTTAGTTACATTGCAGGTCAATTCCGTTTCAAAATCTTCTGTGATTGTATGAGACAGGTGCTGCTCTGCACTTCTCTTACTTGTTTGTAACTTTACGCTAGCTTGGGCTGATTAATGATGTTAGAGTTTACTTTAGAGAACTGAAGTTAGTTAATGCTATTGCTAGAGTCTAGACCTTCCATTGTCCTTCAGTGAAATAGTGGTGGATGGATAATAGGTTTACTTAGTATTAGTTCTTATTTTTTTTACGGTCTGCGTGACGCCTCCTCTGTCACTGAATGCTTCTTACCCCAGTCCTCCATAAAACCTTTTTGTAGTTTGTTTAGTGAGTGGTAGGCTTAGCAATAGCATTGTCAGTCAGTAGCAGAACAACATATGACACAACCAACCAACAATTTGGTGTATGCACAAATTTATGCATGTGTCCTCCATCTCATCTATGCATTTTTTATGGCAAAAATAAAATGGAAATGCAGGCTTACTGAATATTTGGCCCGTCTGGAATATGTGGTGTAGGTCAGGTAGCACTTAGGCTTCGTTAGTATTCTGCAATCACATTTGATTAGTGTTCATATAAGTATTCGGTCACAGAATCCTGCAAGCCAGTAGTCGTTTAGATAGGTCAATTTTATTGCAATTGTTGTTTCCTAAAATGTTTCACAGCACTCAATGTTTCTCTCCTTCTTTATTATTTCTTCCATGATCAGCACCCAGGGGCAAGAAGACGGGGTCCGAGTCGGCGGGACAACCACCAGAGGGACGCTCCTATACCGAGGATCCTGCTGCTGGCCCCAGTAAGTCCTACAGTGCTTATATTGTTAACAATTATATTTCCCTACATTTTAACACACCTTATTTTTTCCAAACTATTAATTACGCTTCCTAATACAATTTTTAACAAAAGCTTCTTTGATCTTCATGATCTGTTTTCCAATTTTTGGTTATCTCTGCCTTTCAGTTCCTTCAAACTGCCTCTGCTATGACTCTCTGTACTACTACTATTAGACTCTCTATAGCTAAACTTGCCCTCTTGGCCACTCTTTAGTTAAGGTTTTCTTTTGAATAAAGCTGTGATAGATCCTTTGCGTTGTCCTCTTTAATCTCTAGGCTTTGACAATTCCCACCAACAAAATGTGCAACCAGATGTTTGTCTAGTATTTATTGTTAGCATAGTAGTACATACTACTACTGTTGTGGGTATTCTGCACAGCCACATACAGAACTATGCACAAGAAAATAGGATGTTGGTGATGGGAGGTTGGACCTTACTTACACCTCAGTCAGAACTCAGAACCCACAATTCCCTGGCCTATTAATTACGCTTCCTAATGCAATTTTTAACAAAAGCTTCTTTGATCTTCATTATCTGTTTTCAAAAGTTTTGCTATACCTGCCTTTCAGTTCCTTCAAACTGCCTCTGCTATGACTCTTTATTAGACTGTCTGTAGCTAAGCTTGCCCTCTTGGCCACTCTTTAGTTAAGGTTTTCTTTTGAATAAAGCTGTGATAGAACAATAGCTGTAGCTACTGGGTCCAATCCTGTCCTTTGCGTTGTCCTCTTTAATCTCTAGGCTTTGACAATTCCCACCAACAAAATGCGCAACCAGATGTTTGTCTAGTATTTGTTGTTAGGATAGTAGTACATACTACTACTGTTGTGGGTATTCTGCACAACCACATACAGAACTATGCACAAGCAAATAGGATGTTGGTGATGGGAGGTTGGACCTTACTTACACCTTAGTCAGAACTCAGAACCCACAATTCCCTGACCGACTAGCTATAGTGTCTCATTAGTCATTATGTCCCGAACCCCCACATGAAGATACCCAATGATTTTATTACACAACCCAGAACATAACACCCTTTCGCTCACTCACTCGTGTAAGTCCACAACACCACACCAAATATACCACAGAGTCTATGTGTAAGTTCAAAAGTTTTATTTATTTCAAATAATAACAAGCTTTGTAAGTTGTTCCATGAAATTACATCCAGCTCCAACGTGCAAAATAAAGAAGATTAAAACATTAAACATTTGTACAACTAGTACATAATAGAGATCTGTGTGAATTCTCTGAGACCCTTCACCATTGAACGTATACTGGTTACATGCATCTTTCGTAAGCTCTGCAAATCTCTGGTTCATAGAAGGGAATCTTCTGCCTATTATGAGAACAATGGGGCAAGTTAGGCAGTATAATACAATTATGCAAGCTTTTTGCAGTCATGCCAAAAAGTGCAACATTATGGCTAAGCAATAGGGACTAACCAAACTCCATAAAAAAGAGGCTTATTTTTCACCCTCTTCCCTTGTATGCAACACTCATGTGGCCTCAAAGGCGTTTTACTGCGCAACAAGTTGCGAGGTAACATTTCAAAAGAGTAGACATGAATCTAAAATGGTTACATGGCTCAGGCTAACTTTCCAAAGAGTAGAGTAGGAGTAGAGATGAGATGACCCTATGGACCATATAATACTACTAATGTCTGTCTACTGACTCTACTGTAGTATTCAATTATAACTAGTGATGATTTATGTTGTACTTTAACAGTTTTTCAATCTTCCTTCCTGGTGAAAATGAGTAAAATAGGGGAAGGTGTACAGGCATCTAAAAAGGTGTACTTTTTTTTATAGGTCCACTATCTGTACCAACCACCAGTGCCGGCGGGGCCAGCGGCGATGCCAATGCTGCCATTCAGGAGGGGGCAGGAGATGCAGAACCTGCAGGAGCACCAGTGGGGGAGGAAACAGCAGCGGTGGGCGGTGGTAAGTTATATTCATTACTTATTGGCATTACTAGCTGGACTCACTGTACTGTGAGACTTATTAAGTAAGTATGAACTTGAAGTTGTACTGAACTATATACAACAGTGGAAGAAGACAACCTTTACTTAGCATTACCAATGCATTAGCAATAGCATTACCAGCGTGAGTTGAGTAAACAAAGGCCTATTCTATCAGACTTGCAAAACAACGGACCACTGTAATTTAATCCAGAGGTCCTGGGGGATTTAAGAGGGTATATGGACTACGTCCTCCCAGCGAATACTTTACAACAAAAAATACTCCAAAAGCAACCTATTGAAAGAACAGATAGTTCAATGTAGGTAGCGCACATAGGGAAAAAGGGGACCTATGTGTAAGGTGGGATTAAACACTAACTAACTAGGGATGTGTTTAATATGCTAACCATATCTGTGTGTATGGAGGGGGGGCAACACTAATTGTTTTTAGTTACCCTCACACACCCTAGTGGTGTCATGCTTCATCATTGGGTCACCCCGACTCCTACAGGTCGGGGTGGGCTCAACCACAGTGTTGGGAAGCTCTTATGATAGTGAAGGCAAAGGGGTATATATAAAATACCTCAATCAGACCCCTGGTATCCCTTTATTCATGGGTCTGGTTGGGTTGTTAAAAAATAAGTAAAAGTAGGGTCTATTAGGATTTTTATGGTCCTATGACCCTAGTGAAGTGCCGACATGTTTCAGTCCTTGTAAGGCCATAAAGGTCCCGGACTTTCTTCAGGGCAAGATTCAGTAACCCCCTTAAGTGTGGGGATGCTAAAGAGGGGGAGTTCCCTACTCTATCAACATGGCGAGGGAAGAGTAGCTTCTCCTCGTGTTTATGTGGTACTGTTAGTGAGAAATGCCAGGCTCCATCTGTGGAAAAATGTAGCATATGAGATCTTATCAGAAACAGACATTATCCGAATTCTTGTGTAGAATCCCGTGAGTGGCATGCTGATTTCTCAGTGAGCATGCTCGATTTGTGGAGAACACGAGTGCTCTCATTCTATGTCACTCAATCTAGTATATAGTGGCATTCTCATTATGTGACACCCAATGGTTAGTGTCAAACATCACACACTATTTAGCTCAAATGGTGTGACAGTGTGAAGTGAAGTATTAAAACAGTGGTCGAAGTCTCAATTGCGGTAAGAAAATCACATAAGACACACATACATACATGTGCTACAGTCGTATATAGCACTATAGAAATATATATTCACATAATCCATGCAACAGTTGGTAATTCATATTTCCACTTACCCAAATTATGTTGGGCGCAGGCACCTCAGTAAGCGGGATGCTAGGGCATACTCTCCTAATTAAAGTGTAGTTGAGAGTTAGGTATCGGTTTTAGCATGAGAGGGTCTAACGTTAAGAGAAAGGCTCCAGCGGGGCTAAGTATAGCTCGTAGAGATCCGCGGTTACTTGAGGAGAATCACTACTTACTTGTTTGGAGGACGCTCCCTACCGGAATAAACAGTCCCGCTTCCCGGCTTGTAGCTGCTGTTCCAGCCGGTGCGGGTGAAAACACTGTTTATTTCCGTGTTGGGCGTCAGGCGTGTGACGCCATAATCGGAAGTGGGCGCGTCCCCGACCTCAAAGAATGATGGGGAATGTAGTATTATGGCTGGTTTTTCGTGTCAAATACCGGAAGTGCCGCGAAAAAAAGGGGATTTTAGGTTAAATCATAACATAAGCTGATTTTTACAGGCACATATGTATTTATACACAGTCCCAACACATATGTATTCTACCTTGCTGTCACAACATCACCTTTTGGTGGATGTTAATAACAAACTGGTTTTTATCCAAGCCTATTTAGAAGTGTACTTGGAATTCAGATGTTGGATACTGAACACATCAGTTTATTCTGTGCCTGGTGCAATAGCTCAATGTCGCACAGACACATTGTAAATTGTGAAACAGTGTGTGAATGTATATACAATATAGTGGTTGACTCATTTGGTACAATCATTAAGAATTGCAATAAGGGACGCCTCATGTCTTATATTCTGGCCAGTTTGTGCTTCGTGTGGCCACAGCGTCTAGTCTCCTATATTATTTACGAGTATTACTATATACGACTGTAGCACATGTATGTATGTGTGTCTTATGTGATTTTTTTACCGCAATTAAGACTTCGACCACTGTTTTAATACTTCACTTCACACTGTCACACCATTTGAGCTAAATAGTGTGTGATGTTTGACACTAACCATTGGGTGTCACATAATGAGAATGCCACTATATACTAGATTGAGTGACATAGAATGAGAGCACTCGTGTTCTCCACAAATCGAGCATGCTCACTGAGAAATCAGCATGCCACACACGGGATTCTACACAAGAATTCGGATAATGTCTGTTTCTGATAAGATCTCTTATGCTACATTTTTCCACAGATCGAGCCTCGCATTTCTCACTAACAGTACCACATAAACACGAGGAGAAGCTTCTCTTCCCTCGCCACGTTGATAGAGTAGGGAACTCCCCCTCTTTAGCATCCCCACACATAAGGGGGTTACTGAATCTTGCCCTGAAGAAAGTCCGGGACCTTTATGGCCTTACAAGGACTGAAACATGTCGGCACTTCACTAGGGTCATAGGACCATAAAAATCCTAATAGACCCTACTTTTACTTATTTTTTAACAACCTAACCAGACCCATGAATAAAGGGATACCAGGGGTCTGATTGAGGTATTTTATATATACCCCTTTGCCTTCACTATCATAAGAGCTTCCCAACACTGTGGTTGAGCCCACCCCGACCTGTAGGAGTCGGGGTGACCCAATGATGAAGCATGACACCACTAGGGTGTGTGAGGGTAACTAAAACAATTAGTGTTGCCCCCCCTCCATACACACAGATATGGTTAGCATATTAAACACATCAATTCAATTCAATTCAATTAATTTATATAGCGCGCTACATACCCAGAGGGTCTCAAGGCGCTTGGAGAAGGGTGGGGGATTACTTGTCGAATATCCAGGTTTTAAGTTGCTTTCTGAATGCTAGGTGGTTCTGAGTGAGGCGAAGGTGAGTGGGAAGTGAGTTCCAGGTTTTAGCCGCCAGGTAGGAGAAGGATCTTCCTCCCATGGTGGTTTTGTTGATGCGAGGTACAGCAGCAAGGGCTTGGTTGGAGGAGCGTAGCTGGCGGGAGGGGGTGTAGAAGGAAAGTCGTGTGTTGAGGCATTCGGGTCCAAGTTCGTAAAGTGCTTTGTGTGCGTGGGTTAGGAGACGGAATGTTATCCTCTTATTGACGGGGAGCCAGTGGAGGTTTTTCAGGTGACCAGAAATGTGGTAGTTACGCGGTATGTCTAGTATGAGTCTGGCTGATGCGTTCTGGATGCGTTGGAGTTTTTTCTGAAGTTTTGCGGTGGTACCGGCGTATAGGGTGTTTCCGTAGTCCAGGCGGCTTGTAACCAGTGCGTGGGTGACCGTTTTTCTAGTTTCGGTGGGGATCCAGCGAAATGTTTTTTTGAGCATGCGAAGAATGTTGAAGCAAGATGATGAAATGGCGTTGACTTGTCTGGTCATCGAGAGTGAGGAGTCCAGAATGACGCCCAGGTTCCGTGCGTGGTCTGTCGGGATGGGTGCTTTTCCAAGGGACTCTGGCCACCAAGAGTCGTCCCAGGCAGAGGGGGAGGTACCTAAGATAAGGACTTCTGTTTTGTCGGAATTCAGTTTCAGACGGCTGTGCTTCATCCACTCGGCTACTTCTTTCATTCCTTCATGTAGGTTGGTTTTGGCGGTGTTAGGGTCTTTGGTGAGTGAGAGGATAAGTTGAGTGTCATCAGCGTAGGAGATGATGTTGAGGTTGTGTTGGCATGCGATGGCCGCGAGGGGGCTCATGTATACGTTGAAGAGGGTGGGACTGAGTGAGGATCCTTGTGGCACGCCGCAAATGACTTCAGTGGCATCTGACTTGAATGGTGGGAGGCGGACTCTCTGGGTTCTTCCGGCAAGGAACGAGGTGATCCATTTCAGTGCTTTTCCCTGGATTCCGATGTTTTTGAGGCGTTGTATCAGGGTGCTATGACAGACTGTGTCGAAGGCTGCGGAGAGGTTGAGGAGGATGAGGGCGACTGTGTCTCCATTGTCCAGTAGAGTTCGAATGTCGTCTGTTGCTGCGATGAGTGCGGTCTCAGTGCTGTGTTTGGCTCGGAAGCCGGACTGTGAGGAGTCGAGGGATTTGTTGGTTTCGAGGAAGGCGGCGAGCTGGTTGTTGACAGCTTTCTCGATGACTTTGGCCGGGAATGGAAGGAGCGAGATGGGGCGGTAGTTTTTGAGTTCGGTGGGGTCAGCTGTGGGTTTTTTCAGAAGGGCGCTGAGTTCGGCGTGTTTCCAGCTTTCCGGGAAGGTGGCGAAGTTGAGGGAGCAGTTGATGACGTCTCAGAGGTGTGGTGCTATGATGGAGTCTGCTTTGTTGAAGATGTGGTGAGGGCATGGGTCTGTGGGGGATCCTGAGTGGATGGAGTTCATCAGGCGGATGGTGTCCTCAGTGGAGATTGGGTTCCATTCGTTAAGGATGTTCAAGGGGGGTGAAGGTACGGCAGAAGGTTGGGTGGGTTGGTCTCCAGGTTGAATGTCGAAGCTGTTGTGGATGTCTGCGATTTTGTCATGGAAGAACGAAGCTAGGGAGTCGCAAAGGGTTTGAGAGGGGGTGATGTCGTTGGAGTTGGCAGTGGGGTTGGCAAACTCTTTGACGATGTTGAATAATTCCTTGCTGTTGTGGGCGTTGTTGTCTAGTCGGTCTTTGAATGCGGCTTTCTTGGCAGTCCGGATCAGTTGGTGGTGTATGCGGGTGACGTTTTTGAAGGCGTCCCTGGTGCTGGTGTTTGGGTCTTTTTTCCAGGCCTTCTCAAGGGAGCGACAGAGTTTCTTGGATTTCTTAAGATCATCGTTGAACCAGGAGGCCTTTTTGTTGCCTAGTTTGATTTGACGTTTTTTCAGGGGTGCTAAGTTGTCGGCGCTGTTGGTTAGCCATTGGGTGAGGTTAATGGCTGCTTGGTTGGGGTTCGAAGAGTGGGCAGGGGGGTTTTGAAGAAGCGATGAGGAGATCTGGTCGATGGTGATTTTGTTCCAATTTCTTCGCAGAGTAGGTTGGGGATGGTTGTGGGTTGCAGTCTTATTGTAGATAAAGTGAACGCAGCTGTGGTCCGTCCAATGGAGAGCTGTGGTGTGACTGAAGGAGATATGTTTGCTGGAGGTGAAGATAGGGTCGAGTGTGTGACCTGCGTAGTGAGTGGGGGTATTAACAAGTTGTTTGAGTCCGAGGTTGGCGAGATTGTCCAGGAGGGCGGTGGTGTTGCTGTTGTTGCTTTTTTCCAGGTGAAAATTGAGGTCTCCCAATAGAATGTAGTCCTCGGAGGGGAGGGCGTGTGGGGTGATAAAGTCAGTGATGTCTTCACTGAATTGTGCACGGGGTCCTGGTGGCCTGTAGAGGAGGGTGCCTCTGAGTGTGGTCTTGGGATCGGTGTGGATCTGGAAGTGAAGGTGTTCGGCGCTAGCGAGGTTGACGTCTGAGCTGGTTGAGATGCGGATGGAATTCTTGTGGACGATAGCGATGCCTCCTCCTGTTTGCTTGTTGCGGTCTTTTCGGATGATCTTGTAGCCTTCCGGGATGGCTATGGTGATGTCTGGAGCTGATGAGGCGTTCATCCATGTTTCTGTTAGGAAGGCGACGTCCGGAGAAATGGTGTCTAGTAGATTCCAAAGGTCGATGGCGTGTCTGTGGACCGAGCGGGTGTTGAGCAGGATGCATTTTAGGTGGTTGGTGTCAGGTCTCTGTTGGTGTTAGTGGATGAGGAGTTGGTCTTGGTGCCGTCGAACTTGCAGGAGTTGCATGTGAAGGGTCCATGGCTGTGTCCAGGGGCGGCTTGGGCGCAGTTGGGGAGTCGGCCGGGGTTAAGGGCTAGGAGGGTGGAGGCGGCGTATGTAATGCGGGTGGGGTGGGTGGGACGGGGACCAGGGGGACAGGCGCTGGGCGCGGACGGGCGTAGACGGGCTTACCTTTGGCGCACCTTCGGCGCGCATGGGGCGCGATCGCTGCGCGTGAACGCTGCACGCAAATGCATCTGTCATATGTGGATAGTGGAAGGGGAGGGGCGAGGGAGGGTCAGCAGGGAGGCGGGGTGGAGATCAGGGGAAGGAGTCAACAACAAACAAAATGGCAGCAGCAAGCAGGCAATCCCAAAACAACACAGGGGCACAATGAAGGCGAGCGCGATGCAAATTAAAACACAATTGCAGGCACTAATGTTATTTCAGGCAGCACGGTGCAGGAGCGGCTGTCGCACAAGCGCACTATGGGACTTTGGTGCTGTAAATGGTCTCGGCGGATTTCTACAGGAATGCTCGGCGGTCGGGGCGATCTAGCGCTAAGCACTGACTAGGCGCTTCTTATTAAATATGCAGGCTCAAGCAGGGTGTGAGATCGGGTCTCAGCGTTAACAATACCAGATCCAGGAGGCAGGGGGCAGTGTGTGGAACGGCTGCTTCTGCTGAAAGCAGGACGGTCACAGCGCGATAGAGGTGGGGCAGCGAGGTCAGTATCAGTGGGAGGGAGGGTCAGCAGGGAGGCGGGGTGGAGATCAGGGGAAGGAGTCAACAACAAACAAAATGACAGCAGCAAGCAGGCAATCCCAAAACAACACAGGGGCACAATGGAGGCGAGCGCGATGCAAATTAAAACACAATTGCAGGCACTAATGTTATTTCAGGCAGCACGGTGCAGGAGCGGCTGTCGCACAAGCGCACTATGGGACTTTGGTGCTGTAAATGGTCTCGGCGGATTTCTACAGGAATGCTCGGCGGTCGGGGCGATCTAGCGCTAAGCACTGACTAGGCACTTCTTATTAAATATGCAGGCTCAAGCAGGGTGTGAGATCGGGTCTCAGCGTTAACAATACCAGATCCAGGAGGCAGGGAGCAGTGTGTGGAGCGGCCGCTTCTGCTGAAAGCAGGACGGTCACAGCGCGATAGAGTTGGGGCAGCGAGGTCAATATCAGTGGGAGGGAGGGTCAGCAGGGAGGCGGGGTGGAGATCAGGGGAAGGAGTCAACAACAAACAAAATGGCAGCAGCAAGCAGGCAATCCCAAAACAACACAGGGGCACAATGGAGGCGAGCGCGATGCAAATTAAAACACAATTGCAGGCACTAATGTTATTTCAGGCAGCACGGTGCAGGAGCGGCTGTCGCACAAGCGCACTATGGGACTTTGGTGCTGTAAATGGTCTCGGCGGATTTCTACAGGAATGCTCGGCGGTCGGGGCGATCTAGCGCTAAGCACTGACTAGGAGCTTCTTATTAAATATGCAGGCTCAAGCAGGGTGTGAGATCGGGTCTCAGCGTTAACAATACCAGATCCAGGAGGCAGGGAGCAGTGTGTGGAGCGGCCGCTTCTGCTAGTGTTTAATCCCACCTTACACATAGGTTCCCTTTTTTCCTATGTGCGCTACCTACATTGAACTATCTGTTCTTTCAATAGGTTGCTTTTGGACTATTCTATCAGACTCCAACTCAGCTGTGAAAGTTATGGAGAAGACTAAAAGTCAGATCAGATGCCCTTGATGGATGTGTTAAACAAAAGGGGAAAGAACTAGGGTGGAAGGAGGAAGGACGAAAGAGATGTAATACGACTAGCAGAGAAGGATACTTTGGAAGCAGCATGCAGGTGGCTGATAGGAATCAGATGCATGGGTTGTTGAAGGATGGTTGGAAGGTGAAAGAAGATGCCTGCCTGGGTGGGCGACACAATATGGGTGGATAGTGGATAGCAAGAATCATCAGCGGTGTTTGTGTCAAACCCAAAGCCAAGGCAAGGAAGGAAGGAGTGGACGCATGGGTGGTTGTTGGTGAAAGTGAAACCAGCTAAGATGTGTTAAGCGATACATATAACAAAAGAATGATAGACATTTACTTTTAATGGATGGATGCCCCCTGGATGTATTTATCATAGGTGGAGACTGTCACTGGATGCAGACTAGAGTCTTACTTTGAAGAGAATGTAAAAGAAACTGCGCCGGAGTAGCAAAGCAGAGGGTCATCATATATTATATAAAAGTAGGATTTCATTTCAGAATATAGTTGATGACTCAGTAGTTTGCAAGCACATCATATATGATATATATTATCAAGCGCCTTCCTCAGACTCAGACTCCAAGGACCACTTCCTACCTATGTTATTTTTTTTCTCGATTGTGTCAGCTCAGCCAGCCTGCAGAGGGTGGCCTATCTCTTGGTTAAACAATCAATGAACAAAGTACCTTATGCATTAGAGGTCGGTGGTGGAAGTGCTGGCGGGTGGTGATGTGGGGAGTGGGAGGGGCAGGGTAGGGGGGGTGGTAAACTATGGATTCTGAATGCAGTGCAACATTTATTTTATTTATTTATATGTTTATTTACCAGTAATGTTCCGCAATCCATAGTTTGCCCCCCCCCACCCTGCCCCTCCCCACGTCACTGCCCACCAGCACTCCCACCTCTGACCGCTACTGGACTGATATGTTGTTCCATATAAGTAATGATATATTATTATTAATCTGCCTTTTTGTAGTCGCCAGGGCACAGTGAAAGTGAAATTGAGCAATTGCCCTTCATGTAACAGAGAGAGTATGGCCAGTGCCACCCGTAATCGAAAAATATACGAGCTTCCCCACCTGCAGCTTAGTAAATAAAAGTCACAGGCATCTGCGTATTGACTCGTATGTTGGTCTTGGACACAAGCTTAGCTGACTGAGCTGGCTTGCCGGCTACAGCCTACAACTAGGTTATGTAATTTATCTAAACTAGAGATAAGAAAAAGTCTGGTGTTCTTCTGTGTACTGGAGTCCATCCATAGTACTAGGGCAAGTATAATGCCGGAAAAAAACTCCAACAAATGTTAGAGGCCAGGGGAAGCAGGAGGATAGATACTTACCACAAATGTTATGTACTGCGCTTGCTAGTGCTACTGTGCCACTATGTGTTGAATTCATTTTGTGTTACTGTTTTGCTAAGGGTTTTGGTTACAATTCTGTTTCTTTCTTTATAGATCCTCCTTCCCAAAAACCAACACGAAAGGAGTTGGCAGCCAGGACCCGGCAATGGAAACTGCAGGCCATCTGTGAGGAATACCGCCGGCAGGTGGCTCAGGCAGAGGAGGAGGAGGCAGCGGCAGCAGCTGCTGCCTCTTCCAATGGCCCGGGCCTCAGCCAGGCCCAGCCTGCAGGAGTATGGCGTGCGGTCACACAGCCGCCCACCGCCGCCATTTTTCAACATCTGCTGCCCCCCCACATGGATGCAAATGTAAGTGCCGCGCATTTCGCCAGCAATTTCTCCTCTGGATGGCAGAGCTGGAGGACCAATTAGAGGAGCGCGTAAAAATCCTCGTGGACAAACACCTGAAATCCCACCGATTGTAGATGGACCCTGTCAATTTGCCCCTTTTTTAGTACTTTTGTTGGTGGGTGGGAATTGGGTGTTGGGGTTTCTAATTTTTTGGACATTGGTTGGACTTGGACATTGGTTGAGGTTAGGGAGAGGAGTGGGTGAGGTGTGGGATAGTCTATTTTTGTTATGAAAATAAATGTTATTAATTTATACTTACACATAAGATGTTAATGTTTTGTGGGTGGGGTTACTGTTCACAAATTTATGTACGTCACAAGGTTTCATTGCAGATGCAGGACAGCAGCCAGTGTTTGATTTAAATAATCTGCCAATTTTGTAACATGCAAACAGATAGATGCGGTACCCCTCACTGAGTTATATTTGCCCTACTAGTACTACCAGCCTCTCCTCCTAGTCCATTATACCTCCCAGCAAACTTATCTTACCTTTGATGGATGAGGATTAAGTTCGAGAAGAAGATGCCATGGTTGTGGTGGTAGACACTGGCTCTAGCATTTGCAAACAAAAAAAAGAGACAGTCACTTGCCTGAGAGAGACTGTGGGAGTAGTAGAAAAGTACAGTACATAAGAAGACTGCAGAACAAACAATATTGCAACTGCTAAACTAAAAGAAAACAATGGTGGTGGGGACAGCCTAGTACAAGAAGCTAAGAAGTTAAACTGTAGTGGTGTCGAAGGAGTGACTTAACACAATCCTAATTCGTAAACTTTAATGCAGTAAATCCAATCAATGGCGGCAATTAATTATGATGTATTCGGTGGATCCCTTTGGAAAATTAACTGGCTTGTACATAGACTGAGCATGCGTGGGCAAACAGAAGAAGATCCTCGCCCTGTCTCATTAACATTTAATTAGTGTTGATTTCACCACATCAGCCCCAGCAAGCGTGTGATCAATTGTTGGTGTAGATTTAATGTAGTCACATCACACCTCAATATAAAATCACACAGCCCGGGGGAAGAGGGTTAGGGTTTGATGAATGGATTGGAAGGGGGGGTTTGGGGAAAGGTTTGACAAAGGAAAACAGTACGCATGGAGACAACAAAAGCAAAACAATATTTGAAGACAACGACGATCCACTATCCAGTAAATCTTTAAAGGGAGAAAAAGGAAATGCATGCATGATGAAGATAACTTGATGGTTAATGAGTAGTAACTGCTACTACAGAATTAGACAGTACAGGGAAGTAGTATTATATGAAATTTGCCTTGGCTGTATGCCCTCAGAGAAACCCTAATTACCTGCTTTACCGGGTTGAAAGCTAGCAAAGAAAATTAAAAAATAGTTGTAGGGAGCAATTAGCAAACAAAGTCACACAGTCGTAAAATGAATGAAGAGAAAAAAGGAATCAAATTATTAAAAAGACGAATATGATACTAAAGTTACTGTATTATCCAGGTCCAAATGTGTAGTTGTATCTCGTCATTCATCTTGGTCCTCCCTTCTATGGACACTCTGCACATCATTCTTGGGTGCCACTGGCTGGCTGATGAGGATTGGTAAGGTAAGTGTGAATTGTTGCTCCAAGTATTATAGCACTGGGTAAAAGGCCAGCCTGTAAGTGTTGATGGAAAAACAAAAGGGGTATTGAAAAATAAATGAATAAAAATAAAGCATCAATGACGGTGTAGTGCAAAAAGACAAGACTCTTGAGCGAGAAGACTTTCAGACTGAGGCGGCTTGGATACATTGTATCTACTCTACTATTTACACAGCATTAATCTACAAGAACAACAGGACAACAGGACAGGAGCCAGCACAGAACAGGCCCACGGCACCGGGCCGTGAGCCAAACTCCATTTACCTTAATTTTTGACAGAGCCAGACAAAAGGTATGGACAGCAACCTAGCATTTTCCAAATCAAGTGACTAAATCAATGCGCCACTGTCAGTCATCGTATCACTACACATACATGTAGCCTACGTCTGCTGTGGTTCTTGTTGATTGGTTATGTTTACCTTTTAAGTCACTTCCTGAAACGTTATTATTCCATCAATCATCTCAGATCCAACTGACTGACTGCGTGCAAAGATAGTATGGTCATCATCATCATCATGGTGTGGTACGTGTACGTGTTGTCCAAAAGACCAACACTAACTCAATCTGTAGTGAGTGACTCCGATTAATTAACTCCAGACTGCACCTGCAGTAGTAGGAGTACAATTGGTTATTATTAAACAACTTGGAAACATTGACTATCACTTGAGTCACTTTTACTTTGTTATTATTTTAACTTCTAGTATAGTTCGACTTCATGCACATTTGCTCAGAGTCAGCATGCATCCTATGCAATGGATGGCATCATTCATCAATCATATACCTGTCTTGCTCTTCTCTTTGGATGTCAGATCAGGGATGCCACGCCTTCTGAAAGTGATGACGAGTTTACTTTCGTTTTGGATGACTGCTCAAGTTCTGACAGTTAAGAGTTGTGTATGCCTGCAGACAGAGGTGGTAGCCTTAAGACAGTGATGAGTTTCGGATTGGAAACAAAACAGAAGATGGCTATAGTCACGTACGTTTAACTTGTTATGGAGGGACTGTTAGAGGCTACATTATTATACTAATCTTCATCTCCATCCAATGTCTGGCAAGATGGAAATGTATTTAGGGCGAATCAGGAAGATGGAGCAGGACTCTGAGGAGTGGAGTGGACAGTTAAATGCACAGACGTGCAACTCCAATAGGTAAATAAAAAGAAGAGACAGTGGTGATGGATTTGTTGTGGTTTGATTTGAACCAGAAAGACAGATATACACACAAATAAAGGAAGAGAGAAAGTAACAATTTGAAAGCCTAGTTGTCAGGAAAGAGAAGCTCGTCCTCAAACTCTGGTGGCTCGGACAAAAGTAGGTCATGTAACCCATAACTTATGTCTTCGGAGTCGCTCTCCTCTTCCTGCTGTGATTCACGTATTTTGCAGTCCGGTTGTTTGAAGTACTGATTAATTCTGATCATGGTTAACCTCTCCACGCTTTTGGGTGAGAGACTGGTCCTTTTCACAGTTACAATGGCACCAGCAGCACTGAAAACACGCTCAAAAGAGACACTTGCGACAGGGCAAGCCAGATACTTTATCGCAAGCCTGCTGAGCACTGGCCATTGGCTTCTTTTCCCATACCAATACGCCAATGGGCTTTGCTCCATGAAGACCTCTGTTGTGTCATCCAGATAGGCCTGGACGATCCGCTCAATGTTCAGGGGTGCTCCAATTTGCTTAGCCTCTTTTGACTTTGCACCAGCAATAGACTTACCCATCCCTTTCTGTAGAAACCAAGCAGCTATTTTTGTTGCTGTGTCTGATGAATCAGATCCTGTTGGTGCTGTTGTTGATGGTAT
Organism: Lissotriton vulgaris; assembly: GCF_964263255.1. Classification (NCBI taxonomy): domain Eukaryota; kingdom Metazoa; phylum Chordata; class Amphibia; order Caudata; family Salamandridae; genus Lissotriton; species Lissotriton vulgaris. Next base: position 1,638,972,327 of record NC_141695.1, read on the forward strand.
TGGTAGTGTAGTTGACTGCTGGGAAGCAAATGCACTGCTCTCATGCTCTGAAGAAGAACTTGACTGTGGATGCCCTGTAGTACTGGCACTGTCCTGGGCTGGCATTGGCAGGCCTCTAATTGAGAGCCGTTAATTTTCTAAATCAGTGACTTCCTCAGCTATTAAAGTTTTGTACTTGGCAACATCCCCTTTTAAAAGAGGAATTACTGCATTACTGTTCAGAAATAATTTGTACCGTGGATCCAAAATTGTGGCAGTAATGTAATGTCAATGTGACACAATCTTATTTTGAATCCTTGTATTGTCAGATAAGCGTACGGCTAAGGCATTTGCCAAATAACATTTACTTTGTCTTCCACACCTTCGTATGTTTCAGACACCTCCTTCAGCTGCTGCTCTAGCATGTACAACAATGGGATAGCTTGGCCCATAGTACAGTCCTCCCTGCTGACTGCACATGTGAAGACCTCAAAAGGAAGTAGCATCTCTGTCAGGCATTTAATGAGGTCCCATTGCCACATTTCAACGGTCATGGCTTTCACAGTAGGATCCCCTAATCTTCTTGTCATGACATAAGCATTAAGTGGTATGTACTGATCAAACAGATGATCAAGCATATAATAAGTTGAGTTCCAAAGTGTTGACACCTCCTGGGTGAGTGCTTTGACTGGCATTTTATGCTCACGTTGAATGACCCTTAGCTGCTTCAGGGCTTTAAAAGAATAGTTGAAATGTGTGCAAATTCCTCTGCAGGTGGTCAGTAAGTTGCTGACTTTGCTTTCATTTTTCAGAAAGTCTTGAACAACAATGTTAATGCAGTGTGCCAAACACGGGACCCTGAAATAGCCACCTTCTTTCATGGCCTTAACTACATTACTGCCATTGTCCGTGGCAACAAAACCAATGTTAAGCCCTCTTGGTCACAGCCATTCATAGACCTTGCTGTTAAACTCAGCCAAAATGTTTGAATCAGTATGAGATTTCTCCATAGCAAACATGGCTTCAGTTGCATGTCTGTGAGTGTCATTAAAAATCTGAACAGTGTCAACGCCTTTTCTCTAACACCTGAAAAAGAGATCCAGTGTACAGTGATGCACATGTAATCAATGGCTTGGCAACTGGTCCACATGTCTGTTGTCAGGTGGATACTATGAGCAGCACTCTGATGTAAGGCTTTTCCAAGCAATTCCAGCACGTCGTGATATAGTGCTGGAACAGCTACTCTGGCAAAATAGCAGCTGCTGGGAAGCTTCGATTTTTGGCAGATGGTTGTCACAAATTCCAGAAAACCCACCCCTTCAACAAAAGAAAAAGGGAGAAGGTCCAGTGCTAACATTTTAGCTAGCTTGGCATTGTACAAACGTGCTACTGGGTGGTTGCGTTCGTACTTTTCCTCCTGCCCAGTAAACATGCTAAGAATGGTACGCTGCATGGTATTTCTTTCTGTTTGGCTCAACGCAGCACTTTGCTTCCCAGTACTCCTTGGTGTCTCCGGCTGACTCTTACTCTTGTGTCATTGAGATGTTGCTGATGTGGAGGATGTGGGCTGTACCACTGCAGTACGGGGGACAGGGCTACTTTTTGTACCACTACCAGATAGAATGTCTCCCTCTTCTTCCTGTTCGACTGTGAGTGGACCATGCAGTAGTTTATCCCCACCAACATCAATGGTTCCAATTTTTATGCTACAAAGGTGGTCCTCCCACTTGATTGCGTGGTGTTTTTTCAAACGGGTCATTTGGCCTCCGGTATCATAGTTTGTACCAGGCTTACATCGACTTACAGAGAAATGACAAATGGAGCATATAGCAATGTTCTCCTCCTTTACGCTAACCGTAAAGAAGTCCCACACTGGGGAGCTTAACTTTTGTCTCCTGCTAGAGGTGCCACTTCCAATGCCCGATGAACTGGATGGAGTGTATTGAATTTGACTATGTGGCTGCGCAGTGGTACCACTACCTACTTCTGCTGAGGTGGTGCTTGTGCTGGATGTAGGACGCTGCCGGACCTTTGCTAATGTAAATATGGAAGCTGGAGGTCATGTTGGTGTTGCCTATGTTGGAGGTATGCGTGCTACATCCCTACTAGTCTCAGCCATTCTGGATAGGGTAAAAATTTTGGTCTCCATGTCCTCGGGGCCGGGAGTGATGCTTGAGATGACTGGGTCAGGCTCATCATCATCATCATTATCCTGCTGTTCCACATCGACCTCCATAAGTGTAAGGCTTTCTGGAACCTTCCTTTTCCTTAGCCTCGTCTTGGGGTGTGTCTCCCTCTCATGCTCAAGTTGTTGTGGCTCCCAAGTGAGATCTAGATCATCAGAAGGGATGCTTGGAGAAGAACTCGATGGACTAACCCTCCTTTTCCTTGGTGGAGATTTGGAAGACAATAGATCTCCTGCATGAGTGGCTTCCTCTTCTTCTTGCTCTGCATGAGGCTCAATTTCCTAAACTGCCCCTACTTCGGGAGGAATAACAACTACTATTGCGGGTGGTGGTTGCGGTTGTTGTTGTTCACCACTTATCTGCTGTGTTCCCTCATGCGTTGATTGTGTACTACTTTGAGATAGCAATAAGTTTAGGTCAGGCTCAGCATCCCTGCTTTCCACCATTAGGTTGGCTACCTCTTCCACACTCATCTGCTTGGGCCTGGGTTGGTGGGTTGGGCCCACTGATGCTGCAGTGCAGCCCCCAGCTTGCCCCCGGACACCGCTGCTGCAGGCATACTTTTTGGTTTCCCAAAAAAGGTTTTGGGGTCAGCACCAAACTTAAGTGTCACTTCCTTCTTCTGTTCTTCCTTTTCTTCTCAGCAAGTTTCTTGGTCTTGGAGGACCTGGTACCTGCTTTCTTTGGGGCCATCTTCTTCAGATGTCAGCAGCACTTAGTTGCACAAGTTACAGAGATGTCTGGTCAGGTCACACCACGCATCACATACAACAGAAGGACATCTGTCTGGCAGTACAGTGGGTGATGAATGATGACAGACACCTCCTCCTCAGTCTTTTGTGCACCTACAAGCAAAGAAGGCAGAAGAACATCAGTCAAATGCGGAATTTGTTGTGCTTTAATTTTAATTACTAGTAGTGTTAGTACACTCAGTAAGAGTAAGAATAGTAAAGAACTAAAATACAAAATGTAGTGGAAGTGGAACTTGTTTATCCTTAATTTGTGCATCATGTCGGATGGATGCAGCATCAGTGACCTGCAGCAGATAGCAATGGGGATGGAAACAGTAAGCCAACAGGAACAATGGAAAGACACACAGGCCTATGTGGCAAAAACAAAACAGCACACTACTACTAACACCACCACGGTCCCCAGCCACATGGTCTCTCATCACAGGCTCATTGGTAAAGCCCGGAAAACAATGAACTCAAGGAGGCCTATATCCCTATATGGTTAGACAAAGGAGGATGCCTGTTACACATCACAGCTTAATGCAAAAAAGAAAATCCACATGGCTAAAAAGGTTTGAATGTTACACAACAACAACACATACAACAACGGCATTTATTAACACACATCCAAAAAGTTAACTACACCCCAAACACCACATTTGAGAATTCAATCCAATGCCATCCATGCCCTAACTTATGTTTAAATTCAACAGACAACATAGAAGCAGCTACATCAAGCACCCCCGATGCCTACCTTTGGGACTCTAGGTCTACTGGCAGAATAGGCCGCAAGTTTGGAGGCCTATGGCAAAAGCACAGTGGAAGGTCACACAAAATGGCCGCCACCACATGGCCTGGCCACCCACAACAACATGAAAAGAAAGATAAGACAGACAATGCATGCCTATGGCAAAAGCACAATGCTTGGCTTCACAAAATGGCCGCCACTCACATGATCAGCCCACCCTCAAACAACAAAGTACATACAAAGGACAGGAACAGGAAGTTCAGGGTCTCTGGGGAACTTCCTTCCTCTTTTAAAAAAAAAAGTGAAAACAGAAAAATGACTCCATGCTCCAAAAACTACAACCAAAGACAACCTGAGGAGTTTTTTTAGCAAAATGAACAAAATCATAATTTTCGAGACATATTGCTTGCGAGATTGCAAATTCGGCGCGTTCGGCAGTGCGAACTGTACAAAAAGTCGTTATTGCGTGTATGAGTACGCAGATTGAGCGCGCAAAGAAGACAAAAACTGTAAGGTTGCGTTGTCGCACTGTGCAAAGTTACCAAAACTACGCAAGCTGAATTCCTAGGGTTACCTACTGGCAGAAAAAGCCCTATTATTTAACACACACCCAAAACCTGAAATTCCACCCTAAAAAACACATTTTGCAAATCAATCCAAAGCCATCCATGCCATACATTTATTTATTTATTTAAAAGGTTTTATATAGCGCTGGCTAGACCCAGAGGTATCAGAGCGCTTTACATGAGTATCAGATCATAGTTGCAGTGTACATAGTTGTAAAGGTTACACAGTTGTTGGAGCATGGCAACATAGTTACATGTAAGGTCGAGATAGACAATAAGGACATATACATAAGGGAAGAAGCAGACAAGGGGAGAGATTCAGGGGCGGGAGTAGGAGCAGGGGAAGTAGACAGGAAGTGAAGGAGGGAAAGAGGAGGGGAAGGTGAGAGACACAGCATGGAAAGAGGAGTAGTACCTCTGGGCCTACTGGCAGAGTAGGCCACAAGCTTGGAGACCTATGGCAAAAGCACAGTGGCTGGTCCCACAAAATGGTCGCCACCACATGGCCAGGCCACCCACAGAAAGTACATACAATGAACTTTAAGCAGGCCTACACAAACTATATGAACACCTAGGGTTACCTATTGGCTGAAAAGCCAATATTTAAGTAACACACAGCCAAAAATATAAATTCCACTCCAAAAAACACAGTTTGCAATTGAATCCAATGCCATCCATGATGTTTAAAAACTTGAAATTCAACAGACACCACTGAAACATGGTTGGACCCATGGGTACCTCTGGGCCTACTGGATGAAATTTCAAAGAAATAGAACTTGGCCTCTCATGAATGTACAGACCATTTAAATACACTACACCCTGCCTTCTGGGCTGTGGAGGGCCTGCCCTAGGCATGAATTATATGTAATAAAAAGTAAGGTTTGGGGCTGGTAAAAGTGGCAATTTAAAAATGGACACACAGGCTGCAATGGCTGGCCAGAGAAATATTTAAAGTGCTACTTTAGTGGTTGGCACAAAGAGTGCTGCAGGCCCTTTAGTAGCATTTATTTACAGACCCTAGGTACATGTAGTACCCCTTTATGGTTTGTTGTGTTATGAACACATTTTTTAGAGTGCACTAGAAGATGTCAAAGTACTTTGGGAGGCAGTGCATAGCAGTCTGTAGAAGTGCAGACGACTAAGGGTTCTGGGAAGATTAAAGCCACATTTTCAGATGTTTTTTAAAAACAGGAAAATAGTCAAGTCCAGAGATGGGGGTGGGAACTGTGTTCCATAATTGGCACCGGCCACCAAGATAGCACGGCCGCCCTATTTGGCTGTCCGAAATCTGTGAATTGTTGCCTTTCTATGGACGGAATATCTAAGAAGCCTGCTAGGATTGTATGATTGAAAGTGTGAGTTAAGTTTACTGGGTTATTTCTGATGCAGGGCTAAGAACACCCTACAGAGAGCTTTAAAAGTAATCCTTTTTATTATGGTGAGCCAGTGAAGGGAACAAATCCCATCCCTAACCAAGAAGTGTTTAGGGATGTTAAGGGCCAATCGGGCTGCTGCAATCTGGGCTATTTGAAGCTGATTAAGGAAGGAGGTTTTAATGATGAGGTGTAGAGAATTGCAGTAATCAAATTCCGAGGTGACCTGAGTGATGATGACTGTATGGAAAGATCTTCTTCAAGGTCCTGATGATGATGAAGCAGGTGCTGGTGGTGCTGCTGACCAGAGTGTTAAAACTCAAGGGGTTGTAGAAGATGGCACTCAGGATCTTGGCTGACTTGACCGGAGTGGGAAGGGATCCACAGTCCTTTGGCCACCAGATATTGACATGCACAAATGCAGAGGCACACTGAGTCAGTCCAAAATGCCGATTTGTTAGAAGCACAAATAGTAATCGAAAGAGAGTCCATAAGATATTAATTTTTCCTTTCTTTTCTTCTTTTCTCAAATGTCCAAGCACAAAATCACACTGGCAGCTGACACGTTCAGGAACAGACAGGACGTATGCTGATTCGTCTTCTCACCCGTTCCAAGCTTATCAAGGCTTTGGGGGGGTTGGTTTCCGTGGTGCTTCACGTTTAAAGTGACAGCTTTGTTTTCAATTAAATTAGGAATGGACAGGACGTTTGCCGGTTCGACTTCTCTCCAGTTCCAAGCGTATCAGGGCTCTGGAGCATGTTGGCTTCCATGGTGTTTCACGTCTTAAGTGACAGTTTCGTTCTCGACTACTTGAAAAGTACATCATGTTTCATGTCTTACTCACAATAGGTGCTTGCCATTTTTTGACCTCGTGATAGATGCTGCTAGCATTTGAGAGATTTTTGCAGATTCTGACATATTTTATTGGAGCCAGTTTTCTTAGACCACTGGGATTTGGAATCTCCATGCTGTTAATGTTTACCTGCAGGTGCAGAAACTCTTAGAGACAAAGACGGGTCACAGATATCCTGATTATTATTACAGGACATCGATACTTTGCACAAAGCTCAGGATTCAGTGAAAATTTAGAGGACTGATACTTCAAAACTGATTTTGGCTTCACAGACTTTCAGAATCTGCGTGTCTATTCGTACCTGTGCTACGCTGTTCTATGGGATGTCGGGTGTATATACCCTGATATTTTAGCCTTGAAAAAGTCTGTTGGATGAAACATATGTCGGCTTCCAGTGTGTTTTTGTGCTTGGATATTTGAGAAAAGAAGAAAATAAAGGAAAAATAAATATATTAGGTACTCTCTTTTGTTTACTTCTTGGGCGACTACCTAATCTACATTTTGGATCGACTCAGCGTGCCTCGCCATTTGTGCATGTCATTTGTGAACCTAACAGGAAAGGTTTTCCTTAGAGTTTTTTTTTGTCTCTCTGAGGGTGGAGGGAGACTTTTTGCTTTGAGAGCACCACACTATACTATGCATGAGTATTACTTTCCAACAAATGTATTGCTAAGATGTGTATTCATAATTAGGCATTGACACCTCTGGGCTCCTCTGGAATTGCCACCATATATATTAGAACAGATGGATTCCAGCGTGCCAAACACTAGAACCTCAGTGTTTCCTGGATTCTGTATAGTGCATTGTCTTTCATCCACCTGCTGACACATTAATGCATTGCTTGAACATATCTGTCATCGATGTAGGGTCGTTGTGATTGACACAATGATCTGGGTGTCTTCAGCTTATGATAGTACATGGAACTAAAAGGAGTGAGCAACCTCTGCAAGTAGGGCCACATATATATTAAAAAGGGTCAGGCTCAAGGACGAGACATGGGGCACTTCACAGGGGAGGCTATATGCTTCTGCAGAGAAACCCCAGCAGCTGACAATTTGTATTCTGTTGGTTAAGAAAGAGTGGAGAAGCTTCAGGGCAGAACCACAAACACCGACTTGCTGTAGATGTTGGACCATCCATACCGGCAGGACTATGTCAAATGCTGTGGATAAATCGAGCATTGCCATTATAGCCGCCCCACCCCCCTCCTGATAAACCTGAAGCCGGATACTATCGGCAGCCAAAATGAGAGCTCTGAGAGATTATGCACTGTGGCCACTCGTAAACCCATTTTGCGAAGGGTCAAGGACATCATGAGTCTTAATGAATAATTCCTGGTTCATTTAGTTTTCAAGTATAACAGGGGCTGGTAACAAGGATATGGGTTGGAAATGTTTCAAGTCTTCGGGATCTGTGTTAGCTTCTTTAAGAAGAGGGGTCACGGTTACTTTTTTCCATAAGCTGGGAAAGATTTCTGAAGGCAGTGTGAGTACGGTTCGCAAAAAGTTATCAATCGCATCTGGGGCAAGATGATGAGTCTTTGGAGGGTCTTTGGCGATTCAGATTTTTTATTAAGCAGTAGGTCCTTGATTTGCTGCAGAGAAATGGACTTAAAGATAACATAATTGGGTGTAATTATTAAGAGACAGAGCACAAGCACTTCAACACTGGTTAGCAGTGGTAAAGGGTGCAGAGTCCTCCTAAAAGCCTACCAAACAGACTTAGAAAACAAGCCAGTGAAGGCAAAACATTTGGAGGATGACCTACAGAGAGGACCAAGTCCAACAAAGATTTATTACCCTGTCAATTTTACCACTCATTTTGTCAACCTTGGAGGATAAAAGGCTGAGTAGAATTTGTGTTCAACTGTATGATCTGCATATCCCACAGAGATCCTCCACCTTAGTGCTTTGTTTCCTTGGTGGTGCTGACTTTCTTTCTCCTCCTCCGAGCTATGACAGAGGTCGGCGCCGATGCTTCAGTCTCAGTGAAGGAGCTGTCAGGGTTGGACTGCCCAATAGGGCAATCAGGCAGTGCCCGAATGGCTGGTCTGACAGGTAGTGTTTGGGCCAGATTTTGGCTATTTAGCGGTTTTATTCTCTGCTAGGTTGGTTTACACTATTACATGCTCAATTCTATACACTTTTCCATACCCTGCAAAATACTTATACTACGTGTCTTTATAAATTCAAATCTGCCATGATTTGCAAACATGAGCAACGTCTTTAGATATCTGATTCACTAACAGGGTTTGCTTTTATTTTGGTGCCCTGACCTATTTTCTGTCCGAGTCCAACCTTGGGTGCTGGGTCACCCTCTTATATTTGATCAGAGAGTCACAGACTGCCCACTCTGAATGAGAAGACATTTTGTGAAAATATGGACCAACGGATAGAGAATCCCAATAAGTGAACATAGCTGACTGAAGACCAAGTGAAGGCCCTGTGTGAGAAGCCCAAAGATATTTTGACAAAGGAAGAAATTTGGAGAAGAAGTGAGATGTCCATTCAAAGTTTGTGGTGGTGTTCACAGTCATTTCGATGACCTCATGGAACTCTGTGAAATTGGAGGCAAATCCCCAGACTCAAATTTTTTGTTTACTGGGGACTATGTAGGTAGTGGCTAATATTATGTGGGAATCATCACACTGCTTATTGCTGTTAAGGTTCGATATAATGAGTGCATTGCAATTCTTAGAGAGAACCATGAAAGCAGACAACTCACTCACATACATGGCTTCTACGAAGAGTGGTTGTGGAAAAATAAAACTGCAAATATTAGAAATATTTCATATTTGCAACACCAATAGAACGAGTCTTCTACCTATATATTTTTTGTCGTTTCCATAACCTTATTTTGTTGTTGTCTCAAGACTCCTATCCACAAGATGTGATTTTATTTTCAGGACTCTCGGTTAATATTAAAAAATTTGTTACGGGACTGTGGAGGATGCAGTAGGTTTGCAAGGGGATGAGGCACCTTGAGGAAGGTGTGAGTACAGGGCCCACCTCTTCACAGTATCCTACGGAGCAACAAGCTACCTTTAATGAAGACAGGATACAAGAAGTACTGTGCTCACTAACAGCGGGGGTTCTGTAAGTATTGACTGCACAACATCCTGCACTTGCATGCTTTAGTACGCATGCAAGTTTAACATATTCTTTGGTCCTGAAAAAAGCCAATCTTCCCCTGAGAGGCAAAAAATATGGCTGAAACATGTCGACCACATCAAGGATAAGTGGGAGCAATTTAAATATCCCACAACTATCCACCACACTTTATTCATATTAACCGAGAGTCCTGAAAATAAAATCACAACTTGTGGATAGGAGTCTTGAGTTCATTTTATATTCACTTCACTATGACACACACAGCCACAATATCACTCTGTCACAGAAACCAGCTATGCTGTAATCAGACATAGCAACACACCATGGAAGCACTCGGTGACCAGGGTGGAAACACAATGATGAAGCATGTCACCTACTAGGTATGTGAGTGAGGGTTCTTTTATAAACACCTTGTGTTTTCCAAATCAGTGACACTTTGGACAACAACAAAATAAGGTTATGGAAATGACAAAAAAGATATAGGTAGAAGACTCGTTCTATTGTTGTTGCAAATATTTAACAGTTGGGAAGGTGAACAAGTCTATGCTTCTCTCTCTCCCTTTGATTCATTACAAATATTTCATAGACATTTTGAATAATATGGGTGTCATCATCCATACAAGAGCCAGTAGGGGAAGTCACTCTTATTTTATAAAAGAATCCTCAATCACCAACCTAGTTGGTGACATGCTTCATCATAGGGTTCCCACCAGAGAGGTTGAATGGCCCTCTGGTGTGATACAATGCCTGGTTACAGTGGAGCGGGTTTTTTGTAAGTGTGAAAAAAGTGATGGTGCAAAAAGATTGTGTTTTAAAATTACCTTTATTTGCCCAATCAAAATTTAATAATAGAAGAATAAGGTAAGCAATAAAAACGGTTTGGTGGATGTAGTGGACTGGATAGATTGGCCAGTTACATCCTGTGGTATAACAAAAAACAATGGTCTACATGTTTCAGCCTCCTTGTGCCAACCGCGAGGCTTTCGTCAGGACCAACTGCCATGGTGGTATGCGCATGCGGGCACTCTACCCTGAGGCAGGAACCTGGGGATACTCCCAGTCCACAGACAACTGAGATAGCTCCCTCTTGACCTATAAATACATTTGTCATTGGAGTGATCTTTCAAACACAGGGCATATACCAACAATGTCTACACAAAATGTGAATTGTTTTTTGTTTTATTTCATTTTCAGTAAAAAAGTCAATTTTTTCATTTTTATCATAATTTTCAAGTATAACAATTATAAAAATATATACGTATTACGAAGAGGCTTCAGAGAAAATTCACCATATCGAAGCTATGCATATATGTCTATTTAGGTTCATGAAAACACAATTAAATATATACAACACAGGTAAAGAGCCACACACGCACAACACATACATACTACCTAAACATCCATCACCTCACAAAAACAACAACAATTACGTCCTATAGCATTGAATCTGGTGTCCACTACATGACCAAAGTCATGAGATTTAAAAAAAAGAGAATGAATGGCCCTCTGGTGTGATACAATGCCTGGTTACAGTGGAGCGGGTTTTTTGTAAGTGTGAAAAAAGTGATGGTGCAAAAAGATTGTGTTTTAAAATTACCTTTATTTGCCCAATCAAAATTTAATAATAGAAGAAAAAGGTAAGCAATAAAAACGGTTTGGTGGATGTAGTGGACTGGATAGATTGGCCAGTTACATCCTGTGGTATAACAAAAAACAATGGTCTACATGTTTCAGCCTCCTTGTGCCAACCACGAGGCTTTCGTCAGGACCAACTGCCAGGGTGGTATGCGCATGCGGGCACTCTACCCTGAGGCAGGAACCTGGGGATACTCCCAGTCCACACCTATGTGCACTGGTGCCTTGCTCGGCTGCTTCTGCACTCTCTGGTTGGAAGTTGCTGGTGTTCTCAGGTGTGAGGTGGCTGTTTTGGGCACTGTGTTTTACCCCCTGAGCTGGGGGGGGGGCATGCAGGTGAAATGGCCCTGCATTCGGGCCGGCCAGCACGACAGCACAGATACCGACGCAGCTTCATTGAGCTGCACACCAGTGGACACAAACCCCCCTTGGCTCTGGACATTACCGCACAAAATCTTCACCACAGCTTTTATCCAAGGCTTCCCAACAATGAGGTTCCCTCCTCGGACACCACCTGCAGCCTTGCCCTGCAGAACTTTACCTTCTCAGAACATTTTTCCTAAGATTTCTTCCAAAGGTAAAAGATGACCGGGCCCAATCCACTTCTTGTATTCAAACTGTGCTCCATCACGTTCAGCCATATTTTTCAACTTTAACCTGATCTTGTGCAACTTAACGCCTGCAGTTGGATCTTTGATCTTTAGGCCCTAGATTTTACTAAAAGCTTATAAAATGTATAACTTCGGTTCTACTGATTGGAGTTTCGTCATTTTGTTGTCAAATAATTTATATTTTATTATTGTTTGTGTAATGCATAAGTACTTTACACATTGCCTGACTGCTTTCTTGTGCCAAGGTATCCAGGGTTAAGCACAAGTTAATTTAGTGACTTTTCGTGGTTCATCCTGCAGGGGTTTGTGGCTGTTGCCTGACGAGGGCTCACACCCCAGTCAATCGCCAAATACATTTCTCACAAACAGTAACTCAAAAATGTCAGAAAATAGCTCAACATAAGATGTGCCAAATCGCAAAGCAAAGCCATCAGTCAACAGGAAGAACTAGATCATTGCATACTGAAGTGTGACATTGTTGGACAGCAAAATAGTTTCTGGCACAGCACCATTGGTGGTTACTTTTGTTTTCTCAGAAAAACTGCAAAAGTTAAGATGATTGGACCCCTTATTTCACTACTTGGGCAAGTGTTGAGATTGTTCCCATTTTAAAGAAGGGATCCAGAGATCTCCCATCAAACTATAGGCAAATAAGCTTAATAGATAGAGCCCAAAAGCTCTTCGCAAGGTTATTTTGAGCTGATTGCAAGATTGGATAGCTGCATCAAAAATATTGGCTTCTCTGCAGACAGAATTTAGAGAGCAGGCCTGTACGTTAGTACAGGTTTTTCGGCTCCAGCTATTGTACTAGAAGTTTCTTACAGCTAGGATGTGGGCGGCTGTATGTGGTATTTGTTGACTTAAGGTCAGCATTCAACCTTGTCCGCTGACCCAAGTTGTGGCACATTTGAGCTGACATGGTGGTACCACTTTAACTATTAAATGTGATCATAAGACTCAATGACTGCAATTTTGTCCAAGTTAGGTGTGGCCAGATGTGGGAAATGACAGATCAGTTTCCAGTCAGTAGGGGGTTAGACAGGGGTGCGTCTTTGCAACCACTCTTTTCTTGCTCTTCATAAATGACTTGGTAGCACATGTGTTTCATGATGAGTCTAAACCACTGCGCCAGTTAAACGTCAGAGTTCCTGCCCTGACATTTGCGAATGATACACTGCTAATTTCTAAGTCTCCCATATGATTGTAAAAATATTTAGATAGGTGTTACTGCTTATGTATTACAAGGGTACTAGTCATCAATTTGTTTAAATCAAAGTTCATTATGTTTGGCTTTTGACACTCCACCTGATCGAATCCCATATTGAGAGGGGCCCCCTTGGAGTAAGACCACACCTTTGAATAGCTGGGCATTGTTTTGAATGAGCACTTCCACTGGCAGACCCATATTGCCAGGTGCAAACTTAGATTAGATCAAACTACTGGGTGATTTTTGAAGACAACCAAGGCCTCTCAATACTGATCCTTCTCACTGGAATGGCAGGTCTACAAACATCAGGCACTTGGGTCTCCATTGCATGGCACAAAACTCTGGGGACATAAACATATTTAATTCCTAGCTACCGTAGAAAATCACTTTATAAATTGTAATGCAACTGATTGGTCTGCCGATTAGCACACTGTTGCTTCCCCTGAGGTTAGATATGTGGCTTAGAACTATAACAGATATAGCTAGGCTTTGACCCCTTTTGTTATGAAGAAGGCTGTGGGCAACCTCAGAACTAAACCCATACAAGCAGGGGCTGGCCTAGATTTGGTGTTTCCCAGTAGCAGGTGACCTTCCGTGGATTAGGCACCTCAGATCAACATTAGCGGACATTAAGCTTGGGAACCTGTGGACTGCCCTTGAAGAGTCATGTGGACCTCCAAAGAACAGCTAAAGAGGGTTTATTAGCAACATTAAATAGGCTTATTGCAATGCAAAACCATTGACATTGGCCTTTCTAATGTTAAAAGATGGCTTTCAGAGAGAACAGTTCTTGGACGAAATAGAGCCTTGCATTACCAGGAAGCTACACCCTCAGTTTTGATATGGGACCCTACCACGTGCCTCGTTGTGGGCACACGGCAAATTCTGGTAATGCTTATTGGCCATTTTGTGCAACATGGTCTGAAACAATTGAACATGCCTTGTTTTTTGCCCAAATGATCATAGTATAAGAAGTGGATTGTGCCGTTCTGTCGAATTCGGGTGTCAAACACATCAGAGAAGCTACTTGAATCATAAAGTCTGAAAACAGGCAATTGGTGTTTTTTTCAATTTCCCGGTTTTTAATGGCCATGTGGAGGACCCAGCAAACAACACTTTAAAATATGTTGCAGGTATACTATTTAGTAGCTAACCTGTGTGCTACTAGGGTTTTACATTTTTATCTTTTATGTGCATATCATTTTAGTAACATTTCTGTGTCATTTTATTTATCTGCTGTTTTTAAACTAATTTTACATGTTTGTCTTATTGTGATCGTTGATGGCGATAATTTGCCTAATAAAGTGACTTTGACTTGACTTGAAAGATTCACTACAGTGAATTTTCCATTCACTTAAATTCTGCATTACTGTAGGTAAGCATAGAGTCAATAATCCTTTGGAGCCTAAAGAATATTTTAAAATACACACCCATGGCCTCCTCATTGACTTATGGTTTATTTTGTTTATTTTCAGGAAATACTTATACACAAAGGGGACGTACTCTCAAATATATTATAATTCAAAATCATTTTTAATAGTCCTTCGAAAATTCTCTCCCATGCCTAAGTGTCGGTGGTGTTGAATCATCGTCACAATAACATTGATTCCCTCCAGTAAACTTAGACACAGTGGATTATTAATGTTAAAATCTCCTATACCAGGTATGGGAACCGCATCTGGTTCTAGTGTTCTCCTTGCATCTTCTAATCTGTAGTCCTATATTTATTACAAAGAAAAAAATGGCAGCAACAAATTAAAAGGAAAACACATTATTGAATGGGTTACAAACACCAGCAGTGTATACAAAAAATACCCTGTCCCTCTTGTTCTCACTTATCATCTCTTCTCCCGTCACTCTTGTTCTATTAATTTGATGTTGATATTGATTTGATATTGACTGCCTTGTGTTCCAACTACAATCAGAATAGCAGCCCTTCATTTACTTTCAAGAGACTGAGCTCTGCTGCTGATAAAAAATTATTTTATACTCCATTAAATAAGCACATTTGATATAGTTCCATCCACTGTTAGTGCCTGATTATGATCTTGGCAGACAAGGTTACTCCGTCCCAAACAGGAAGAATATCATATCTGCCCTTTTAAAATTCCTTTATATTCTATGGAACTTGTAATACAGCGAACGGTATATCCGTCCGTTTGTGACGGATTATTCCATCCACCAAGGTCATAATCAGGTCCTTAGTGTCTGTCAATTCCTCATTTAGACAGGCAATGCTAGGTTGACCTATCAGGGCTACTTCACAGCAGCATTTTGGGGTATGTAGAGTAGGACTCCTGTGGTACTCTTTCACATGCTTTTATATAACATCTAAAATGGGAATATTCTGGGAATATCCATACACAATTAGTACAAATAGAAATGCTTGTGCACTCTTTGTTTTTTTTTACTAATAAGGACGTTTTAGAGCATTTAAAAAAGGTATTTTCAAAAAAGATCTCCTGCAGTACCATTCCCACACTAATAAATGTTTTTGTGAATCAGTTCCAAAATGTGCACCTGAATACGGCATTGTGAAAAGTGTATGTCTGTAACTGTCAACAATGTTTAAAGCTCTCTCTCTAACATTAGGAGGTCTACATGGACTCACTACCATTTGTAATGATACATGGCCTTCTCCCTGACTACCTCACCAGAGTGAACCTTCCACATGAACTGGCAAGATGTTTGAAGAGAAACACACAAAAGGTGACATAAGGATGCTTGCATTAAGTCTAACCGCTGGTAATTGCTAACAGTCACATTCCAACGCATCATTTTTTGCCTATTCATGCATCATTCCACTTCAGAATACACCCAGCATATGCAAATCAGTCTTGCCCTTGCTCCAATGTGGACAATTCAGCCGAACCGCCAAGCCCAGTCGTCTCTGAACCAGAAAACAAGCAACCCAAGACCAGTTTTGCACTGATGTTTAAGGACGGCCTCCCATAAGCTGATGTCTACCTGATGTTTCAGGGGACATTCCCTCCACACCAAAAGCTCATCATGCAGGATCCATCTACTATGGTACACTTTCAGCTTAAATTTGAGCAAATGAATACTGGAACCCCTATTGTTCCATTCAGGACACAAATTGAAAAAAACCCTAGACAACATCTCAAGACAGCTTCTTACTACCCTTTCTTTGCTGCACTTCTACTTCTCCCACAAAAGCTCCCTAAATCAGACTTTTAGACGTTAAATTGGGGTACAGAATTTACTAGGTGTGGTAAGGACCACCAATTACGAGTTACTGCTGCCAAAATGTGAAACAACATGTGGAATTTATGCTTTCTGCAGAAAATCAGAAAATATTGGTCATTACGGAGCATTGTTACTCCAATAAATGTAATCTGGTTTGAACACGGAGAAAAGTATGGCGGTGCAATTTTAAACACACCAGGTATGCAGTGGCGTAGCTAGCCTTTGTGCCGCCCATGGGAGGACACTGCTTTTGACACCCCGCGGCCTCGTGAAAGAGCAGGGGGCATCCGCCACCCTCAAAACTTGTGCCGCCCGGGGCAGACCGCCCCCTGGCCCCCTTGCTACACCACTGCAGGTAAGTTCCCCAAGCATGGATCAACAGTTACCGCATACATTGGATACGTATTGTGTGCGCGTAATCAACCCCGTAGTAGCATGCATCCAGCAGAAAGGGCCTTATGTATCAGAGGGTTTTAGCCATTCTGTGTTAATGGGGAAATTAATTGATAGTTATGGAACAAAGTTCCATAAATTAATTAATACGTCTTCTAAACTGGCAATGCTTCATTTGTATTCCCACAATACTCACCTTCACAACAATACATCACATTCACATTTCTTCATTCAGGAACACTTAATCAAAGCTAATCATTTTACTTAGATTTTAGGAACATATGCCCCTTGATTGGGGAATTCTTGTTCAAAAATAATATAATTACCAAAAAATACCAGGCAGACAAATTATCCTGCAGTTTTTTTAAAGACCCCATAAAGTCCTCAAAGGAATATTTTCCCTGAGCAAGCGCCTGGGGAAACATTGAACATGACACACTTAAAATAAAAATAGGATCAAATTTGAGGATCTTTAATGATATATTCTGCCATTCCCTTCTTCCCCTTCAGTGACCATGTGCACTCTCTCCTCATTAAGTAAGAATCATGAAAGGAACAGTATATGTGGCTGAGGTTTCCCACTGCATTTCAATGCAGTGTCTGTTCATCATCCTGGCCTTTGTTTACCTTGCTTTGCAATACCTCGCAGTCAGATGAGAAAACATAATGAACCAGGATGGGCTAATGCATAGTTGGCAATGCTGGCTGATTACTGTGGCTCATGCACATGAATTTCCTGAATTTAATTGAATATTGTGCTACTAATAGATTTATTTCTCCTGAATTACATTTTCTAGCACAATAGAACAACCCATCTAATTCTGACTTAACAACTATGTATGATATAAATACCTAACCATGTGCGCCTGTATTTACTGTATTGGATTTATGTTTTATACAGCATTGTATGCAGCTAACAGCTGGCTCGTAGCAGTTCCATGGAGAGTGCGATAAAGGTTGTTGAACAAATTTCCAGTGTGTCGAAATAGCTCATTTGGATTCTAACCACTGGTAATCACTCAAGGCTGCATTCTAACCAATTGCTTTTCACCCATATCTATCCATCAGCATGCCTGTCGGACACCACAATCAGTTAACATATTCCACAGGCCTGTGCTTGAAATGGAAACATAGATCAATCAATCAATCAATCAGGGAATTGTAAGTGTGCTACTCACCCATGAGGGTCTTAAGGTGCAGAGGGGGAGGGGGGGGGGGGGGTCCGCAGATCTGTTTAGCTTTAGAGCCAGGTCTTTTGGGACTTCCCGAAGGTGTTCAGGGAGGGGGCGTGTCTGATGTCTGCTGGTAGCTCGTTTCAGGTCTTGGCTGCAATGTGAATAGAAGGATCTTCCGCCTGCTCTGGCTCTGTGGATGCATGTGGTTTAGGCCAGTGCGAGGTTGGAAGATCAGAGGCTTCTATTGGGTACGTGGAAGTTGATTCTGTCATTGAGGTATTTGGGTCCGTTGTTGTGTAGGCATTTGTAGGCATGAGTGAGGATTTTGAAAGTAACTCTTTTCTCCACTGGGAGCCAGTGGAGACTTCGCAGGTGTTGGCTGATGTGTTCGTGTGGGGGATACCGAGGACGAGTCTGGCGACGGTGTTCTGTATTGTCTGGAGTTTGCAGAGTAGGGACTTGTTGATGCCGGCATAGAGTGCATTTCCATAATCCAGTCTGCTGGTGATGAGTGCATGGGTGACTGTTTTCCTTGACTTAGGGGGATCCACTTGAAGCTCTTGCGGAGGATGCAGAGGGTGTTGAAGCATCTGGAGGTGACAGCGTTGACCTGTCGGTTCTTGGTGAGTGATGAGTGGAGTATGATGCCGAGGTTCTTGGCGTGGTCTGAGGGAGTAGGTGGGCTTCTGAGGGCAGTCGGCCACCAGGTGCTGTCCCATGCAGAAGTGGTGGTACCGAGGACGAGGACTTCTGTCTTCTCGGCGTTGAGCTTCAGGCAGCTGTTGGTCATACAGACTGCAACGTCTTGCATTCCTTTCTGGAAGTTGAGTTTGGCAGTGGTGGGGTCTTTGGTGAGGGAGAGGATGGCTGGGGGTCTTCGGCGTAGGATACGATGTTGAGGCCCGGTGTCGGACAATGTTTGCGAGGGGGGCCACGTAGATGTTGAATAGGGTGGGGCTGAGTGATGAACCCTGTGGGACTCTGCAGGTGATTTTTGTGGGGTCGGATAGGAAGGGTGGGATTCTGATCCTTTGGCTTCTTCTGGTGAGGAATGATCGGTGCAGGTATTAAATACCAGAGTACGTTTTAGCTTCTCAGAAGTAGCTGTACTCTCCAACTGAAATTATTGTAACACTGCTGAGAAGTGCAGGCACTCAGTACCTGACAGTACCAGCCATTTAAAGCACTGGTTCAGACAATGGTCCCATGTCTCCTTGTTACAATTTTTCAGGCACAGTATGGCAATTGTTGGGGGACTGTCACCCCCCGAGATTCAGTCCTACCTGTCACCATTTTATAATTTTGTAATGAGTTATTCAGCTTTTTTCTTACCTTATGGATATGTAATATTATTATTTCTCACCTTATTGATATTATTTAAGTAGACATCCTCACTGCGAAAAACCCTCATCACATTTCTTCAGCAAAGGAATAGTGATTGCAGCGTAATGTAACTGCCTTTTTGAAAACCTATCAGTATCCATAGATCTTGCATTAGAACAACCGCATCATATCCCAGTCCACACACCCCTACCATCACATTGAGACTCCCATCCACACCTTATGGAGCAAGATACTTATCATTCCCAAAAATACGAATTTAAGCATCTAGATTTTGATTGTGTGCATACTTCTATAATGAGCTCATTCATTCCAAATGTTGTGTATTTTTGGGGACAACCCCTGCCACCATAGACTTTCCTTTCCAGACTCATACAATAATCAGGAATCCTCTTCCAATGCTCCAAAGAAGTGGGGGGTAAACATCTTTTCAGTTCTGATCAGTACCCCTCTTGGCAACCAATAGATAATTCAAAACAGTGCAAGTTTGTAACCTCTGCTATCTAGATCAATAGTAGTGTGCAGCAGTGGGAGTGCCAAGCCAAATACCTCCCCAAGGATTCATAGGACCCCCTCCCAAAATGTAGCAACCACATCCCAACTCCAGATGGTCTGAAGAAAGTCGCCCTCTTGTGAATGGCATCTAAGGCAAAGTGGGGAACTCACAAACCCAATTTCACACATTCTCTGTTGGGTAAGGTGTGTATGATGGAGGCAATTTATTTGGGTGGTCCTAAATTGTGATGCAATTACAGATAGCCGGAGTGAAGCACACTCCTATCTCCAATCAGCTTCAGACTGTGAACCCAGATCTCTCTCTACCTCCTTTTACAAAGGTGGAGGAAAGGGTCAGAAGAGTTATTCACCAATGTTCCATGAATTTTCAAAACTTTATACAGTTTTGAGCTATCAGGAGATCAGTTTCTACAGCACTAGAGTTGGGAGGTCTTTGGGTCCCCTAATATAGGGCCCCAGGGCGTGGGGCAACTGTAAATATTGGAAAAATTGGGAGGAATGTAATTAAAATTCTTCCTGTACTGCTTAAAGTCCCAGCCATGATATTGCCCAATCTGGAGATACCTATGGTGTCCCATTGATGGAACCCTTGGGTGTTCGCTACCTGTCGGAGCAAATCTCCAACCCACAACTGTGTTTCCTTAGTAAATTTATGTTTCTTCCCCCGGGATCCTAGTTGTGTTGTGTCCAGCCTAGAGCACCACTTTAACAGCGGGTGGAAGACAAGAAGAAGATATCCCCATGGAGGAGGTGCAGCAGCTGTGCTTCCTGCATGGACGACTCTTTCGAATGCATAAGCTGGGCCCTCAGTGTCATACAACCACTAATTTAATATAATCAATTATACCACCATGTAGTACTAAGTGATATTGGGAGTTGCAATGCCCTCATCATATGTGGATTTAAAACGGTTCTGGAGGGCAATGCATGGTTTCATAGGGTGCCAAAAGAATCTTCTAAGTTTTAAGTCAACCTTTGTAACCCAGGAAAGAGAGATCGTATAGAGGTAGTTTTGTCACTAATATAAATTGAGGTACAGAGCCGCCATGTAAAAAACTGGTGATCAGCCCAGAGGCGATAGTGGGAAGGTGACCCAGAAACACACCTCACTAATTAAATTAACATGTTTTTGAAGTAGATTGAGTGCAGGGATTCCAATAGGACAGCAGTCGTTGGTGAGCCTCTGTTGGCTTGCATGGCATATAGGAAAGCCATTGCTGTCAGAGGTATAGATGGATGCCCCTCTCTCTGAGCAGTCCAATCTGGCCTCAACCCTCTGTTTATAGGTGGAGACCATGACTGTTGAAGTACTTCATAACATAAAATTGTTTTATTTCTCCACCAGATTGCTTAAAATATTGTACTTCTGAACGTTTTACTTCTTTTAGTCTATTTTGTTAAAACTTCCTTTTTAAGTTTTGGCTTGACCATGCAGCTTATCAAAAGACATTAATTGATCAACAGAAAAATATCTTTAAAGACACATTTCTGAGAGGGGCACTGGTTCCACCCATTTGGTGCCTTTATTTGTGCAAAAACTGTGTGCTTCTAATGGAAAGGAGTTCTGACACTACAATTTGTGTCTTGAGGAAAGCTTATGCTCAATCCAGCAAGATTGAGTTGGTAATGGTGAAAAACCAGTGATAAAGGCTATAGGCTTACTCTGTTTATCATAAAACATTATGACAAAGACAGTTAGCCTGATATATTTATTGAGGAAAGCTAATGTTTAAGCCAGTAGGCATTTAATGGTGGATTCTTACTGCACTGCATTTAAGACTGTAGACAGGTATTGTGTTATTTTAAATTGCACACATTACTGTAGTAGGCAAAGGTTTTTGTGCGTAGAACGCCCCTTATGAGTTATGGAGACAATCCAATGGATAAGGCTATCTGCCTGATTGGTTCATTGGGAAATGCTATGTCAGATGGGAAACAACCATTACAAGGCAGTCATTACAACGCACTACCTTTACAACGCAGCTGTTACAATGCAACTGCCTTTACATTGCATGTCATCACAACACATGCCACTACACCACATGTCACTTCAATGCATGCCATTACAACGCATACTATTACAACGCATTAACAGTTAAGTAATGGGGATTTTTTAGTTTTAGGTTGGGTATGGGGTTTGGGGTACATGGGGCTAGTATTTTCATCTCTACACTATCCAAAACTTACCCTACTGTTGCACTCACTGGAGTGGGAATAGTCATTTTTACCCCTACACTATCCAACACTTACCCTACTGTTGCACTCACTGGAGTGGGAATAGTCATTTTTACCCCTACACTATCCAACACTTACCCTACTGTTGCCCTAAACGCATTATGCGTTGTAATGGTATGCATTGTAAAATCATGCGTTGTAATGGTAGTTTCTAAAAATGCGTTGTAATGGCATGCGTTGTAAAATCATGCGTTGTAATAGTAGTTGTGCTCTAAAAACCGTGTTGTAAAGCATGCGTTGTAATTGTTTGCGTTGTAACATCAAATATTCTGTCAGATACCGTAAGTCTGTTTTGTTAATTATTAACATTAAAGGGAGCATTCCTGACATATTGTGAAACGCATATGTTAAAGCCAGAAAGCATTTAAAAGCAGAATGTAGATCTAACTGGGGTTCATGGGCCTGTTCAATCGTTAGGTTCTTCCGGTCGTTCTCTTGATCCGTTTCTTTTGGCTTCAAGTTCATGAGCTACGTAGACGACACTCAGATTCTAATATCTTTGAATCATCGTTCTTCTGACCTTTCTTTCAGTTTTCAATCCTGTTTTCTAGAGGTATCCTGATAATTGGTGGATAATTCTCTGACATTCACCAACAAGAAGATGGAAGACCTGCTCATATTTGGTCGGAATGTTTCAACTTTGTTCCCTGCCTGTCTCTGGCCAACGCTACTGGGACCTACCCCCAATCCAGCTGTCCCGGTCTGCAACTTCTGCTTTCATTTAGATACTGCCCACTCTTTGTACTGTTAGGTCAATCATCTGTCATCCACTTAGTTATATGTATGTTAGTCTTACAGAAAGTTCTCCTTTCACTTCCACACCATACTTGAACTCTGGTGAAGCAGACCACAGTTCAAAGGCAGTTTGACTATTGCAATTGCCTGTTTTTAAGGCTCCTTTCTAGGTCTCCTGAACTGGCTGCAACATAATCAAAACAGTAGCCTTAGTGTCCTCTGGTATCCTGAATACCTTCATTACCTGCTCAGTAATTGAAACACTCACTGTCAAGACCATTGGTTTAATCACTCACCCGCGCCAGCTGAAATTCTCTGACGTTCATCTCCTGGTAATGCCTAGATTTAAAAGTGCCAGACTAGCCATGTGTGCCTCCTTCTTTGTTGTGGCAAAATCCTAGGATTCTGTTCAGATTCACCAGCAAACATGTGAATAACTACCAGCTTTTAGGAAAGTTTTGAAAACTTGGGTTGACTTGCAGCAGGTGTGCGAAATCATTTTTCTGGTTTTCCACTGAGTCTGCTTTGTTTCCTTGAGCACCAGAATGCAATTTTAATCAGCAGTGCAAGTTATAAATTATGGGGCTCATTTACGAGCATATTGCGCCGCCGGTGCGCCACATGTTTTAATGCACCGGCGGTGAAGAGTGCAGCCCCATATCTATGAGGCCAAGCAAAGTCACTATGCATGGCTTTGCATGGCATCGTAGATATGGGGTAAAGCAAAGCAGCGCAAGTTGCTGCCTTGCCCTACTCTGTGTCAAAGAGGCATTCCATGGGCATTGCGGTTGGTGTTCCCATGCAACAACAATGTATTTTTAGATGCATTTCCATATTTACAAGGACCTGTAAACCTAGGACTGCATCAAAAGCCTGCACCTCCACAGGGGAGGCATGACAAGGAAAAATATCTTTATTATTCCTTGTTGTTTCCTCTTTCTATGAAGGGAGAAAACTCCTCCATTTATTGTTTTTGTGCAGATAGGTATCTTCCTGTATAAAAACAATCATTCCTCAAATGCAGACACCCTTGCCCTATGGTACAAGAGTGCCTGTGCTTGCGCAATGCAGCCAGTTGTGCACTAGCGCAGTGGAAGAAGACATGAATGCGCCGTTGGTTACCCTCTCATAAAAACCCTAGAGAAAGAAGATTTGTACTGTTAGAATACTTATTAGGCCCCCATAAGAGAAGTTGTATATTGTTTTCCCACCTGCTTTTTGTAGATGTTTATCATTTAAAGATTGCATTGTGGCAAAGCTTATGCTTAATTAGCAGGGCTAAGTTCGTTATGGTCCCAAGCACACAGGGCCGGACTGGGAACAGAAATGGGCCCTGGCAAACTGCTCAGCAGGCCACCCCTGGGGTGAGGGGGAGTGCAGCCGAGCAGTTTGCGGGGGCCTGTTGCGGCCGATTTTGTTACAGGGGGCCGATATTGCCGACCCCCGGTAACAAAAACGCCCCTCCAGAGGCCTAAAACCGCCCCCCACATAGCGGCCTACCGGGAAAACGCCCGTTGCCCGCTATGGTCAGTCCGGCCCTGCAAGCACATTTTAAAATCTACAGGCCTGATTGGTTCAAATGCCATAGGTGTGTTCAGCTTATTATAAGACCTGGGCAAAATTTCAATTATGCTGTTGTTATTTCAGAAATCATGCATTGTGCTTCTGAGGCAAAAACTCTGAAATGATGCCATTACATCACACCATGCAATTATGGTCCGTTTGTGGCAAAATTGTCCAGCGAAAGTGCAGGAATAATGCAAGTGGCCAGAACACAAGCAGCAGTTGTTTGCACTCCTTCTGCTTTTTGTGCTTTATTTTTACATAAAAATCCATCTTTGCCTCAAAAATTGCCACATGGATGAATTCTGGGCTAAGAAATATCAGACCAATTACTTCATTGGATCAAGCAGAAACTGGAGGGCGTAAGTCTCAATTGAATTCATATACAACAACGCTCTTGTGGGTACAGTTCTCATGTATTCTCTACATAGTAAACATTTCAATGCGCTCAAAGTGAAAAGAAAAAGAGACAGTTAGGTGGGATGGGTGTGGTTGGGTACAGGTGAGGACTGGGTAAAGGGTGTTGTGACCTTATTACAATCACAGTGGTGTTCAATGCAACGTTTACAGACTAATTTTGATCATTAGTTCCGTTTAACTCTTTGACATAGGATCTGTAATAATCAATGGGTTGCTTCCTATGTTAAGAGGGTAAGTACAATCCGGTCTATGTTTCGACCCCTGGATTAAGGGTTGATTGAAGCCTCATGCTGGGGTCTTCTTCAGGACTTAAGGGTGCAGGAGCGCCTAAAGGTGATACAATTATAAAGAGGATTGTATCAAAACTAGAGTCTAAAGTACAGTTGTACTGCAACTAGCTCAATTAAAAGGTGGGCTTCTTACTTAGTGTTGGGCCGTCCAGTGGCCTATTGAGGTTGGACCTTCATCGGTTCCTCTGTAGAAAATAGTGACCTAAAGGTGTTTGAAATTAAAGGCATAGGTTTGAGTACCGGGTTGATTATGTAATCCTATGAGCAATGTGCTCGGAGAAATAACAAGGGGGACACTTACTGGGACATCCCTGGCTTTCCAATCAATCAGTGCATTTGATCATTTCCGTTTCTTGGCTCATCCAGATGCTTTTATTTCTGAAGATTAAAAAAGAAGGTTTCGTATAATGTAAACGAGTCCTATTCAAGTATAGGGGATAGTTTTATCGGTAGGAATTGGAAAGACGCTTATAGGCAGTCTAAATCATGCATTAGTCTAAGGACGCGTATAGAAGGGACTGGGAAGTTTTAAAACAATCCGGCGTCTCGAAATGAGTCTCGGATTCAGCATTTACAAGTCTGGCTCGGACACCAAGTCACGCAGATATACGTCATTAAAGTTGAGAATAATCAGGGCGTGTAGAATTCCTTATTATGGAGATTGTCTGCCGCTTACCGTCAGGACTTCATCTGAGCGAGTGCATTCAGCAACGCTGCCCGGCCACGAGTGAGCAAGCCGCGAGGTGCAGGCGCTGGATACTTCCTGGAGTATCAATGGGGGGGTTTACCCAGTTAGGGTTAAGGGGACCTGGGTTGGTAAGCGTGTAAAGCGAAGGGGTCCCAGTAACAGGGAGACATTAACCAAATAATTAGAAATAAGTCAAATCAACAAAGCTTTAGTCCACATTGTTTTAATTCACAATGGGACGTTATACTGAACATACACAAATTACACAATAATCAAACATTGGTTAATTACAGTGCCCCAAAGGGTAGAAGCGGGGAGGGAGATGTGATAGTGATGGGAGTTGGTGAGGAAAAGAAAGAAGATTCTTAGGTGACGATAAAATCAACACTTGAAGCTTGTTACGCACAGTTACAAATTCTGTACCAAAAACAGGACCAACAGGTTCGAATATATTATTTTAGACATATATCATACTCCAAAAGTTCAATGAATGAAACCAATAGGGTGTGGAGTTGATAATGAAAGGCAATCAGATGTCGACGTTTCGACCCTCATAGGCGCAGATGTTGTTATAATCTTGCTGTAGGGTCTTCATCAGGACTGGAGGGTAGGGGACACATAACCTATTTGGTACATAAATGAATGTATTTTAACACGGGAAAATTATATCCCTAACTTTTATTTAAAAGAACATTGCACATCACCCACATCATGGGATTGGCTCGGGTTGGAACATGTATCCCGCTGAATTGGCTGGGAATACAGGCAAGAGAATGCCCCTACTTGGGTGCAGCACAGGGCGCACAATATGCACGTGGTTAAGTAATATTAAAGAATCCCAAATATTCAGTGTGAAAATTGAGAACAATTGGTAAAGAGCAGTTGAGGATAGGCTAGATCCGCAGGGGTGGACAGTCTAAGGAGTCAATGAATACTCCTGCTGGTTAAAGGGTAATCACATGAGCAGGGAGGAGACCTGCTGTTTGCTGGTGGCATGCATTATTACTAGTTAGTGACGATATAAAACTGGCTGACAGAGAAAGCTTACCACACACGTGGTGTACACAGGACCCGATTATGCGTGGGTTCGAGGTCAATTGAAATGAAGAGATCTGTAATTTTAAAATAAAGGTGTACAAACCAGTATATACTTAGAGAAGCAGTAATTGGATTCACTTATGTTAACTTATGAAGCGGTGGGAGACTCACCAAAATGTAGCCCAAACGCTGTTCACAGTGATTCCACGGGTCTGGGGGGGTCCGTTATTACCATCGATGTAATCTAACGAATTCAGGGCAAAAAACGCTAATTAGGGGACCATAGTAACATTAAGAATGGTTCAAATACAGATGGCCCAAGGAACGGGTTGAAGACTCACCAGGATGCCGTAGCCAGGACACGTCCGGCAGAGATCGTGTTCATGGCAGTCGGGCGGCGGTGCTTCAAGGGCTGCGTCTGAAGGGCAGGGCAAGAAGAATCAACGTTGGCGATCTGGTATTGAGACAAGTTGCTTGGAAGCATCGGGACAAGATCCTGACTTAGAAGACGCTTACCGTTCACGGAGCTAATCCGGCTCGGGTCTATTCACGCAGTCGCAATGGCGACGCGGAGTTCCGGGTTTGGAATATCACCCTGACAACCGGGTCACGTGGTGATGTCTTACTCGCGTAAACATAGTAAAAAGACTAACTGAAAAAGGTGTTTTACGTGGAACATGCCCAATACAATCCTGACTACTTTTAAAATTCAAATGGGTAATTCTGGTTAAAAAATGAATCAAACAGTGAAAGTCTAATGTATTTAGGGCGTCTTTGTAAAAATTACACTGGACCTAGTAGGTTGCGATGAGGCCAATATTGCAAAGGATAGGATTTACAATTAAAATACATGACTTAACCGCCTTACTGAATTAATTAGTCAGGCATATATGCCACTTTGTGATGAAACAATTTTGGACAATACCAATAGGTGACTTAATGACAATATTCGTACGAAGTCAATTGGATGAATACTCATTATAGACTGACATATTAAACATGACGTGGCGTACCTCTCACATGAGGGTAAAGGCCACATGACGCGCTATACATGATTTCTGACCAATAGGCAATTAAGATTGAATGACGTAAATGGCCAAGCAGTGGCGTACCTCTCCCACGAGGGTAAGGCCACATTACAGATTAACAACACTTATTGTGGGCCTGTGACTGATAGGTAGTACATGCATTCGGACCAGCATGTCAAATATGTACAAAAAGTTATTGTGACTTATAAAACGATGACAAGGAATTGGCATGACTTATAAAGCAATTGCGTACCTCGCATGTACGGGTAAAGGCCTTGGTGCTTCAACTAAGACAGTAATCAGGACAGGGTGGCTAATTGGGAAAAAGAGCTGTCCTGTTCATTAAGGCCTGATTCTATTGAGTCAAAGGTAAACATCCATTTGAGCTCACGGGTATTGAGGATGTTAGAGATGTTCCCACCCCGGGGTCCGAGTGTAGCTTTCTCTATAATTACCCATTTCAAACTCTCAGGAGTGTGTCCTGCGGTTGAAAAGTGGTCAACGAGAGGTGCGCCTGGCACTTGGCACCGGATCCGACTCATGTGTTGGAGTATCCTCACTTTTGCTTTCTGCTGAGTCTGGCCGATGTAGATCAGTTGGCATGGACATAGAATAGCATAGATTATGTTAACAGAGTTGCAGTTGGTATGCGTCTTAAGTGAAATTCTGTGATGACGGTATGCAAACTCTTTGGTCTGGATCGTGCTTTCGCATGCATTGCAGCTGCCACATCTGGAGTGGGCCACAATCGGAGGTAGATTCCACAAAGTGGTGATTGTAGGATCCTTTGATGTTTGGAGGAAAGAACGCACCACATGATCTTTGACGCTTCTTGCTTTTTTGAAAGCATGTAATGGCGGGTTGGTTTGTAGGATGTCGTCGGAGATAAGTGGCCAGTAGTGGTTGATTATGCGTTTTATTTGGTTACTTTTCGTATTGAAGGTGGTCACACACACAATTCTTTGTTCAGATTGATCTTGTTCAGTCTTGGGAACAAGTAGCTCTTCGCGAGGGTAGAACCACGCCCTCTTCCTTGCTCGCTTGATCAATGATTTTGGATATCCTCTGCTTAGCAACCTTTGTTTAAGTTCTTCAGACTCGGAGAAATAGTGTTCTTTATTTGAGCAGTTCCGACGAATATGCAGGAATTGCCCGAAGGGCAGGTTATCCCGTAGGGCTCGGGGGTGGTGACTGTCGTAGTGCAGGAGTGAGTTCCTTTCAGCTGGTTTCCGGTAAAGGGTAGTTAGTAATTGACCTGAGTTCTCATAGATCGTGAGGTCCAAGAAGTTAATCTGATGATTGTCTGATTGGATCGTAAACTTGATGAATTGGGACTGCTCATTCAACCATCCGAAGAATAACATTAGTTCTTGAAAACCACCGTCCCATATCAGTAGGATGTCGTCTATGTAGCGCATCTACAAACTGAGGTGGTCTTTGAATGGGTTGATCTGACTAAGCACAGTGTCTTGCTCAAAAGCTGCCATATACAGGATGGCTACATCAGGGGCAAAAGGAGCCCCCATTGCCACTCCTGACGTTTGAATGTAGAATTTTTCTTTGAAAATGAAAAAATTCTTGGTCATAGCTATACGGAGTAAAGCAACAATAAATTCCGTAGGTACTTGGACTGGGGCAGGTCGCTGATTCAGACAACGAGTAATAACCATAAGTGCTTCCTGTTGAGGAATGCACGTATACAATGATACGATATCACACGTGGCTAACAGTTGGTGATCTGCATCAAATGCTAATCCTTCTACAGTATTTATGGTATGCATGGTATCACGCAAATAGGCCGGGGTGGCCTCTGCAATCGGTTTTATGAAGAAATCAATATATTTGCCCAGGGGCTCAAGGATTGAGCCGCACCCGGAAACAATGGGACGGCCGGGGGGATTCGTCATTGATTTGTGAATCTTTGGTATGGTATATATAGTTGCCAGACGTGGATGTGGTTGGTTCAGGAAATTAAATTCTAATTCCGATAGGAACCCTTGATCTCGACCAGCTTGGGTTATTTCAAGAATTTCACGTGCAATTGCTTGTGTAGGATCTGATCTTAGTAATTGGTAGCTAGTACCATCATTTAACTGATGAAGAATTTCCGATTCATAGGAGCTGACATCCTGCACTACAATAGCACCACCCTTGTCAGCCGGTTTGATAACAAGTTGGGCATTTTGTGCCAAAGTTTGAAGAGCCAATTTTTCATTTTTGCTGGTATTAAATCTGGTGTAGCATTTCGTTTCCAGAAGTTGTAATATGTCCCTTAGCACAACTGATTCAAATGCCAAAATCTTGTGCGACATTGCACTGTTGAATGGAACAAATGTAGATGGAGGTCTCAATCCAGTGACAGTTGATTGAATATTTGGTGTTGATTTGCGAAAGAAATACTTTAACCGTATTTTGCGAAAGAATCGATACAGTTCAGTGCGAATGATGAACGAGTCAGGGTGGTTGGTAGGGACATATGATAAGCCTTTGGCCAGGATTTTGATTTCATCGTTGTTCAAAGGGTGTTTGGATATATTTACAACAGGACTATCGGCCTGAGGGGGAGCACCTCCCAGTAGTCTTAACCGAGGGTGGCTTTCGGAGTTCATGTCGGTCGGTAGATTTTCAAAGCCTGTTATCTTCTGTAGGTTTTGTTGCGGGTAACACGTTCCCCGTGCTGTGGTTCTGGCTGAAAGTGTACCTGCTTTGATGGTTGGCCACGACCTCCATTCCATGAGTTTGTGTTTGGTTGAGATCCACGTTGTTGGCCGCGTTGCCAGTTGTTGCCTCTGCCACGAGGTGGGCGCCATGACCCCTGGCGTTGACCTAAAAAAGGGTTGTATTGAAACTGCTGGTTATAACCAAAGTCCGGATAGTTCTGTTGGTAACTGGGACCTGGTTGGTCTTGCTCACCCTCTGAGCTATAGGAGGAGTCTGAGAAAGTGTAGTAGTTGCGTCTGCCTCTAGATGTTCCTCGGCCTCGGTTAGTAAATCTGCCTTGATTTTCTTGTCGGAAGTAGTCTTCTTGGAGATATGGATAAGTTTTCTTCTTATCATACAGTTTAATGTCACGAGCCAGTTTCTCAAGTTTACGATTTTGGGTTGTAAGGTCGAAGTCCTTGAGTGTGGCTTCTAGGTTGGTGATAGTGTCTTTGGCACTAGCAAAATTCGCATCAGCCGATATTTCTGCCTTCAAGGTTTTAATTTCAGCAGTGATTACTTGAATTTGTTCAGCAGCTGTTTCCACGCCAAGGACCATCCAATGGCGGCTGCAGTTATTCGCCACGTGGCTGAATCCCTCTCTGAATTTTGGTACCTCCACAAAGATAGCTGGTTCGATCTTAATTTGCAATCCGATGGGAATGATATTTTCTTTGAGGTATTTCGTGAGGAGATGGCCGTGCCACCGAGTGCGGATCAGCTTTTTCTCCAACCGCTCAAGACGGGAGATCTTGTCCTTGAGTGGAAAGTCAATAGTTGGGATATCGGAGGAAATAAATACGTTATTAGGATCCTCTAGTAATTTGTCAATATAATCCTCAGAGTAGGATAGTAATTCAGCCATAATGTGCACAGGTCAAATAAATTGAACATGGAAAAGAACCTCGCAGAACATCGTCTGCTCGAAGTAGAGTATCAATGGGGGGGGGGTTACCCAGTTAGGTTTAAGGGGACCTGGGTTGGTAAGCGTGTAAAGCGAAGGGGTCCCAGTAACAGGGAGACATTAACCAAATAATTAGAAATAAGTCAAATCAACAAAGCTTTAGTCCACATTGTTTTAATTCACAATGGGACGTTATACTGAACATACACAAATTACACAATAATCAAACATTGGTTAATTACAGTGCCCCAAAGGGTAGAAGCGGGGAGGGAGATGTGATAGTGATGGGAGTTGGTGAGGAAAAGAAAGAAGATTCTTAGGTGACGATAAAATCAACACTTGAAGCTTGTTACGCACAGTTACAAATTCTGTACCAAAAACAGGACCAACAGGTTCGAATATATTATTTTAGACATATATCATACTCCAAAAGTTCAATGAATGAAACCGATAGGGTGTGGAGTTGATAATGAAAGGCAATCAGATGTCGACGTTTCGACCCTCATAGGCGCAGATGTTGTTATAATCTTGCTGTAGGGTCTTCATCAGGACTGGAGGGTAGGGGACACGTAACCTATTTGGTACATAAATGAATGTATTTTAACACGGGAAAATTATATCCCTAACTTTTATTTAAAAGAACATTGCACATCACCCACATCATGGGATTGGCTCGGGTTGGAACATGTATCCCGCTGAATTGGCTGGGAATACAGGCAAGAGAATGCCCCTACTTGGGTGCAGCACAGGGCGCACAATATGCACGTGGTTAAGTAATATTAAAGAATCCCAAATATTCAGTGTGAAAATTGAGAACAATTGGTAAAGAGCAGTTGAGGATAGGCTAGATCCGCAGGGGTGGACAGTCTAAGGAGTCAATGAATACTCCTGCTGGTTAAAGGGTAATCACATGAGCAGGGAGGAGACCTGCTGTTTGCTGGTGGCATGCATTATTACTAGTTAGTGACGATATAAAACTGGCTGACAGAGAAAGCTTACCACACACGTGGTGTACACAGGACCCGATTATGCGTGGGTTCGAGGTCAATTGAAATGAAGAGATCTGTAATTTTAAAATAAAGGTGTACAAACCAGTATATACTTAGAGAAGCAGTAATTGGATTCACTTATGTTAACTTATGAAGCGGTGGGAGACTCACCAAAATGTAGCCCAAACGCTGTTCACAGTGATTCCACGGGTCTGGGGGGGTCCGTTACCATCGATGTAATCTAACGAATTCAGGGCAAAAAACGCTAATTAGGGGACCATAGTAACATTAAGAATGGTTCAAATACAGATGGCCCAAGGAACGGGTTGAAGACTCACCAGGATGCCGTAGCCAGGACACGTCCGGCAGAGATCGTGTTCATGGCAGTCGGGCGGCGGTGCTTCAAGGGCTGCGTCTGAAGGGCAGGGCAAGAAGAATCAACGTTGGCGATCTGGTATTGAGACAAGTTGCTTGTTTCATCACGAAGTGGCATATATGCCTGACTAATTAATTCAGTAAGGCGGCTAAGTCATGTATTTTAATTGTAAATCCTATCCTTTGCAGTATTGGCCTCATCGCAACCTACTAGGTCCAGTGTAATTTTTACAAAGATGCCCTAAATACATTAGACTTTCACTGTTTGATTCATTTTTTAACCAGAATTACCCATTTGAATTTTAAAAGTAGTCAGGATTGTATTGGGCATGTTCCACGTAAAACACCTTTTTCAGTTAGTCTTTTTACTATGTTTACGCGAGTAAGACATCACCACGTGACCCGGTTGTCAGGGTGATATTCCAAACCCGGAACTCCGCGTCGCCATTGCGACTGCGTGAATAGACCCGAGCCGGATTAGCTCCGTGAACGGTAAGCATCTTCTAAGTCAGGATCTTGTCCCGACGCTTCCAAGCAACTTGTCTCGATACCAGATCGCCAACGTTGATTCTTCTTGCCCTGCCCTTCAGACGCAGCCCTTGAAGCACCGCCGCCCGACTGCCATGAACACGATCTCTGCCGGACGTGTCCTGGCTACGGCATCCTGGTGAGTCTTCAACCCGTTCCTTGGGCCATCCGTATTTGAACCATTCTTAATGTTACTATGGTCCCCTAATTAGCGTTTTGTGCCCTGAATTCGTTAGATTACATCGATGGTAATAACGGACCCCCCCAGACCCGTGGAATCACTGTGAACAGAGTTTGGGCTACATTTTGGTGAGTCTCCCACCGCTTCATAAGTTAACATAAGTGAATCCAATTACTGCTTCTCTAAGTATATACTGGTTTGTACACCTTTATTTTAAAATTACAGATCTCTTCATTTCAATTGACCTCGAACCCACGCATAATCGGGTCCTGTGTACACCACGTAAGCTTTCTCTGTCAGCCAGTTTTATATCGTCACTAACTAGTAATAATGCATGCCACCAGCAAACAGCAGGTCTCCTCCCTGCTCATGTGATTACCCTTTAACCAGCAGGAGTATTCATTGACTCCTTAGACTGTCCACCCCTGCGGATCTAGCCTATCCTCAACTGCTCTTTACCAATTGTTCTCAATTTTCACACCGAATATTTGGGATTCTTTAATATTACTTAACCACGTGCATATTGTGCGCCCTGTGCTGCACCCAAGTAGGGGCATTCTCTTGCCTGTATTCCCAGCCAATTCAGCGGGATACATGTTCCAACCCGAGCCAATCCCATGATGTGGGTGATGTGCAATGTTCTTTTAAATAAAAGTTAGGGATATAATTTTCCCGTGTTAAAATACATTCATTTATGTACCAAATAGGTTACGTGTCCCCTACCCTCCAGTCCTGATGAAGACCCTACAGCAAGATTATAACAACATCTGCGCCTATGAGGGTCGAAACGTCGACATCTGATTGCCTTTCATTATCAACTCCACACCCTATTGGTTTCATTCATTGAACTTTTGGAGTATGATATATGTCTAAAATAATATATTCGAACCTGTTGGTCCTGTTTTTGGTACAGAATTTGTAACTGTGCGTAACAAGCTTCAAGTGTTGATTTTATCGTCACCTAAGAATCTTCTTTCTTTTCCTCACCAACTCCCATCACTATCACATCTCCCTCCCCGCTTCTACCCTTTGGGGCACTGTAATTAACCAATGTTTGATTATTGTGTAATTTGTGTATGTTCAGTATAACGTCCCATTGTGAATTAAAACAATGTGGACTAAAGCTTTGTTGATTTGACTTATTTCTAATTATTTGGTTAATGTCTCCCTGTTACTGGGACCCCTTCGCTTTACACGCTTACCAACCCAGGTCCCCTTAACCCTAACTGGGTAAACCCCCCCATTGATACTCTACTTCGAGCAGACGATGTTCTGCGAGGTTCTTTTCCATGTTCAATTTATTTGACCTGTGCACATCATGGCTGAATTACTATCCTACTCTGAGGATTATATTGTCAAATTACTAGAGGATCCTAATAACATATTTATTTCCTCCGATATCCCAACTATTGACTTTTCACTCAAGGACAAGATCTCCCGTCTTGAGCGGTTGGAGAAAAAGCTGATCCGCACTCGGTGGCACGGCCATCTCCTCACGAAATACCTCAAAGAAAATATCATTCCCATCGGATTGCAAATTAAGATCGAACCAGCTATCTTTGTGGAGGTACCAAAATTCAGAGAGGGATTCAGCCACGTGGCGAATAACTGCAGCCGCCATTGGATGGTCCTTGGCGTGGAAACAGCTGCTGAACAAATTCAAGTAATCACTGCTGAAATTAAAACCTTGAAGGCAGAAATATCGGCTGATGCGAATTTTGCTATTGCCAAAGACACTATCACCAACCTAGAAGCCACACTCAAGGACTTCGACCTTACAACCCAAAATCGTAAACTTGAGAAACTGGCTCGTGACATTAAACTGTATTATAAGAAGAAAACTTATCCATATCTCCAAGAAGACTACTTCCGACAAGATAATCAAGGCAGATTTACTAACCGAGGCCGAGGAACATCTAGAGGCAGACGCAACTACTACACTTTCTCAGACTCCTCCTATAGCTCAGAGGGTGAGCAAGACCAACCAGGTCCCAGTTACCAACAGAACTATCCGGACTTTGGTTAT
Source organism: Lissotriton vulgaris (assembly GCF_964263255.1). Lineage (NCBI taxonomy): Eukaryota > Metazoa > Chordata > Amphibia > Caudata > Salamandridae > Lissotriton > Lissotriton vulgaris. The sequence continues at coordinate 1,639,007,659 of NC_141695.1, forward strand.
AACCAGCAGTTTCAATACAACCCTGTTTTAGGTCAACGCCAGGGGTCATGGCGCCCACCTCGTGGCAGAGGCAACAACTGGCAACGCGGCCAACAACGTGGATCTCAACCAAACACAAACTCATGGAATGGAGGTCGTGGCCAACCATCAAAGCAGGTACACTTTCAGCCAGAACCACAACACGGGGAACGTGTTACCCGCAACAAAACCTACAGATGGTAACAGGCTTTGAAAATCTACCGACCGACATGAACTCCGAAAGCCACCCTCGGTTAAGACTACTGGGAGGTGCTCCCCCTCAGGCCGATAGTCCTGTTGTAAATATATCCAAACACCCTTTGAACAACGATGAAATCAAAATCCTGGCCAAAGGCTTATCATATGTCCCTACCAACCACCCTGACTCGTTCATCATTCGCACTGAACTGTATCGATTCTTTCGCAAAATACGGTTAAAGTATTTCTTTCGCAAATCAACACCAAATATTCAATCAACTGTCACTGGATTGAGACCTCCATCTACATTTGTTCCATTCAACAGTGCAATGTCGCACAAGATTTTGGCATTTGAATCAGTTGTGCTAAGGGACATATTACAACTTCTGGAAACGAAATGCTACACCAGATTTAATACCAGCAAAAATGAAAAATTGGCTCTTCAAACTTTGGCACAAAATGCCCAACTTGTTATCAAACCGGCTGACAAGGGTGGTGCTATTGTAGTGCAGGATGTCAGCTCCTATGAATCGGAAATTCTTCGTCAGTTAAATGATGGTACTAGCTACCAATTACTAAGATCAGATCCTACACAAGCAATTGCACGTGAAATTCTTGAAATAACCCAAGCTGGTCGAGATCAAGGGTTCCTATCGGAATTAGAATTTAATTTCCTGAACCAACCACATCCACGTCTGGCAACTATATATACCATACCAAAGATTCACAAATCAATGACGAATCCCCCCGGCCGTCCCATTGTTTCCGGGTGCGGCTCAATCCTTGAGCCCCTGGGCAAATATATTGATTTCTTCATAAAACCGATTGCAGAGGCCACCCCGGCCTATTTGCGTGATACCATGCATACCATAAATTATTATTATTATTATTATTATTATTATTATTATTATTATTATTATTATTATTATTATTATTATTATTATTAAATTTCTAAAGCGCTCAGCTACCCGTAGGTTTCCCGGCGCTAAGACCAAAAAGTGAGAGGGGAAAGTCAAAGGAGAACTGTTTAGATATCAAATAGCCAGGTCTTTATCTGTCCACGGAACCTGAGATAATTAGGTTCAATGCGTATCTGAAAGGGGAGAGAATTCCAGAGTGAGGGGGCCAGCCAAGCAAAAGAGCGACCACCCATTCTGGCTTTCTTGATTCTGGGAACTAACAGTAGGTTTTGATTAGAAGATCGGAGATTACGAGGGGGCAGGTATGATTGTGCAAGGGGGTTGAGATAAGCGGGAGCTAATCCAGAGTTAATTCTGTGGATGATGCAGAGGGCCTTAAATTTTGTCCGATTTTCAATTCGGAGCCAGTGCAGGGAACGAATGGCATTGGAGGTGGGAGAAGTGTTAGGTAATTTGCAGAGGAGTCGTGCAGCCATGTTTTGAACTGTCTGCAACTTGCGCGTCACCTCTTTACTGGCTCCCAGAAGAAGGATGTTCCCGTAGTCCAGTCTAGAAGTTATAAGAGCCTGGACCACTGTCTTCTGCGTGTCCAAGGGAAGCATCCAAATGATTTTTCGCAACCACTTAATGATAGTGATGCAGGTGGAAGATGTTTTAACCACATGGTTCTTCATGGATAGTTGGTTATCGAAGGTGACGCCAAGGTTGCGAGCAGTTATGGATGGAGTGGGGAGAGGGCCCATTTGTGAAGGCCATTGCCTAGGTCCCCATAAGGTGGTGTTGGGACCAAACAGAAGAACCTCAGTTTTGCCCCCATTTAGTTGTAATTTGTGATCCAACATCCAGGCTGCAATGTTACTCAGACCTGTACGGAGGGAAGAAGATGAGGAATGAGAGTCAGAGGAAAGGGAATAGATGATCTGGGTATCATCGGCGTACGAGTAAATAGTGAGCCCAGCTTGCTCTGCAATAGTAGCCAAAGGTCTGACATACAAATTGAAGAGCAAGGGGCTCAGGATGGAACCCTGCGGTACCCCGTACGCCGATGTAAGGGTTAGAGAAGCAGAAGACGAGGAAAAAACTTGAAAGGTGCGATCTGAAAGAAAACTAACAAACCAGTTGAGAGCTGTGCCGATAATACCAGATGATCTGAGGGCATTGATAAGGATGGCATGGGAAACCGTATCAAATGCGGCACTCAGATCAAGTAAAATGAGTGCCACGGTTTCTCCCTTATCAACTCGGCTCCTGATGTTTTCCGAGACCCCTAACAGGGTGGATTCAGTCGAGAAGCCACGTCTGAATCCAGATTGAGATGGATGTAATAGTCCACTAGCCTCAACATGGGATGACAGTTGGGAGTTAATGTGTTTTTCCATAATTTTGGAAAAGACTGGAAGAAGTGAGATTGGGCGAAAATTAGATGGGCTACTAGGATCTGCATTAGGCTTTTTTAACAGGGGTACTATCATTGCATGTTTCCATGCAGCGGGTACTGAAGCTGTGTTAAGGGAGGTGTTCAAAAGATCCACTATCAGTGCGAGGGAGGAATGGTCTAGTTTGTTTAGTATATGGGGAGGAAGGGGGTCCAGGGGAGAGCCGGATTTAATTTTGCGAATAATATCAGAGAGGATCGTGATGTTAAATGGCTCCCAAGTGTCGATCAGAGGAGCAGAAGGAGAGCTGGTATCACGATGAGTTCTGGAATCACAGGAGATCATGGGTAATGAGGGAGTGAAGGGAGTCTGTAAGTCTGAGGTAGAGGACGGGCCCTCTAGTGTCGGCTGTTCAGTGAGTAAGAAAGGAGTGGGTGGGTAAAAAAGGGAGGGGGAAGGGGTGGATTTCTCGAAGTTGGAGTAGATAGTATCAATTTTGGCTACAAAGAATTCGGCTAATGAGTTACACTGCGCAGCATCAAGGCTAGGTTGTTTGGGTTGGCATTGAGCGCCCGAGAGACTCTGAACTACTTTAAAGAGAACTTTAGGGCGATTTTTTGCTTCAAGAATGGTGATATTAACGTGCTCAACTTTGGCAGTTTTACATAAAGAATGATATTTGCATAAAGCGGCTTTATAAATTTGTTTCAAACAAGGATCGTATTTTAAACGCCATTTACGTTCAAGATTTTTGCAGATGGTTTTTTCTGCTTTAGAAGGATTAGCATTTGATGCAGATCACCAACTGTTAGCCACGTGTGATGTCGTATCATTGTATACGTGCATTCCTCAACAGGAAGCACTTATGGTTATTACTCGTTGTCTGAATCAGCGACCTGCCCCAGTCCAAGTACCTACGGAATTTATTGTTGCTTTACTCCGTATAGCTATGACCAAGAATTTTTTCATTTTCAAAGAAAAATTCTACATTCAAACGTCAGGAGTGGCAATGGGGGCTCCTTTTGCCCCTGATGTAGCCATCCTGTATATGGCAGCTTTTGAGCAAGACACTGTGCTTAGTCAGATCAACCCATTCAAAGACCACCTCAGTTTGTGGAAGCGCTACATAGACGACATCCTACTGATATGGGACGGTGGTTTTCAAGAACTAATGTTATTCTTCGGATGGTTGAATGAGCAGTCCCAATTCATCAAGTTTACGATCCAATCAGACAATCATCAGATTAACTTCTTGGACCTCACGATCTATGAGAACTCAGGTCAATTACTAACTACCCTTTACCGGAAACCAGCTGAAAGGAACTCACTCCTGCACTACGACAGTCACCACTCCCGAGCCCTACGGGATAACCTGCCCTTCGGGCAATTCCTGCGTATTCGTCGGAACTGCTCAAATAAAGAACACTATTTCTCCGAGTCTGAAGAACTTAAACAAAGGTTGCTAAGCAGAGGATATCCAAAATCATTGATCAAGCGAGCAAGGAAGAGGGCGTGGTTCTACCCTCGCGAAGAGCTACTTGTTCCCAAGACTGAACAAGATCAATCTGAACAAAGAATTGTGTGTGTGACCACCTTCAATACGAAAAGTAACCAAATAAAACGCATAATCAACCACTACTGGCCACTTATCTCCGACGACATCCTACAAACCAACCCGCCATTACATGCTTTCAAAAAAGCAAGAAGCGTCAAAGATCATGTGGTGCGTTCTTTCCTCCAAACATCAAAGGGTCCTACAATCACCACTTTGTGGAATCTACCTCCGATTGTGGGCCACTCCAGATGTGGCAGCTGCAAAGCATGCGAAAGCACGATCCAGACCAAAGAGTTTGCATACCGTCATCACAGAATTTCACTTAAGACGCATACCAACTGCAACTCTGTTAACATAATCTATGCTATTCTATGTCCATGCCAACTGATCTACATCGGCCAGACTCAGCAGAAAGCAAAAGTGAGGATACTCCAACACATGAGTCGGATCCGGTGCCAAGTGCCAGGCGCACCTCTCGTTGACCACTTTTCAACCGCAGGACACACTCCTGAGAGTTTGAAATGGGTAATTATAGAGAAAGCTACACTCGGACCCCGGGGTGGGAACATCTCTAACATCCTCAATACCCGTGAGCTCAAATGGATGTTTACCTTTGACTCAATAGAATCAGGCCTTAATGAACAGGACAGCTCTTTTTCCCAATTAGCCACCCTGTCCTGATTACTGTCTTAGTTGAAGCACCAAGGCCTTTACCCGTACATGCGAGGTACGCAATTGCTTTATAAGTCATGCCAATTCCTTGTCATCATTTTATAAGTCACAATAACTTTTTGTACATATTTGACATGCTGGTCCGAATGCATGTACTACCTATCAGTCACAGGCCCACAATAAGTGTTGTTAATCTGTAATGTGGCCTTACCCTAGTGGGAGAGGTACGCCACTGCTTGGCCATTTACGTCATTCAATCTTAATTGCCTATTGGTCAGAAATCATGTATAGCGCGTCATGTGGCCTTTACCCTCATGTGAGAGGTACGCCACGTCATGTTTAATATGTCAGTCTATAATGAGTATTCATCCAATTGACTTCGTACGAATATTGTCATTAAGTCACCTATTGGTATTGTCCAAAATTGTTTCATCACAAAGTGGCATATATGCCTGACTAATTAATTCAGTAAGGCGGCTAAGTCATGTATTTTAATTGTAAATCCTATCCTTTGCAATATTGGCCTCATCGCAACCTACTAGGTCCAGTGTAATTTTTACAAAGACGCCCTAAATACAATAAACTTTCACTGTTTGATTCATTTTTTAACCAGAATTACCCATTTGAATTTTAAAAGTAGTCAGGATTGTATTGGGCATGTTCCACGTAAAACACCTTTTTCAGTTAGTCTTTTTACTATGTTTACGCGAGTAAGACATCACCACGTGACCCGGTTGTCAGGGTGATATTCCAAACCCGGAACTCCGCGTCGCCATTGCGACTGCGTGAATAGACCCGAGCCGGATTAGCTCCGTGAACGGTAAGCGTCTTCTAAGTCAGGATCTTGTCCCGACGCTTCCAAGCAACTTGTCTCAATACCAGATCGCCAACGTTGATTCTTCTTGCCCTGCCCTTCAGACGCAGCCCTTGAAGCACCGCCGCCCGACTGCCATGAACACGATCTCTGCCGGACGTGTCCTGGCTACGGCATCCTGGTGAGTCTTCAACCCGTTCCTTGGGCCATCTGTATTTGAACCATTCTTAATGTTACTATGGTCCCCTAATTAGCGTTTTTTGCCCTGAATTCGTTAGATTACATCGATGGTAATAACGGACCCCCCCAGACCCGTGGAATCACTGTGAACAGCGTTTGGGCTACATTTTGGTGAGTCTCCCACCGCTTCATAAGTTAACATAAGTGAATCCAATTACTGCTTCTCTAAGTATACACTGGTTTGTACACCTTTATTTTAAAATTACAGATCTCTTCATTTCAATTGACCTCGAACCCACGCATAATCGGGTCCTGTGTACACCACGTGTGTGGTAAGCTTTCTCTGTCAGCCAGTTTTATATCGTCACTAACTAGTAATAATGCATGCCACCAGCAAACAGCAGGTCTCCTCCCTGCTCATGTGATTACCCTTTAACCAGCAGGAGTATTCATTGACTCCTTAGACTGTCCACCCCTGCGGATCTAGCCTATCCTCAACTGCTCTTTACCAATTGTTCTCAATTTTCACACTGAATATTTGGGATTCTTTAATATTACTTAACCACGTGCATATTGTGCGCCCTGTGCTGCACCCAAGTAGGGGCATTCTCTTGCCTGTATTCCCAGCCAATTCAGCGGGATACATGTTCCAACCCGAGCCAATCCCATGATGTGGGTGATGTGCAATGTTCTTTTAAATAAAAGTTAGGGATATAATTTTCCCGTGTTAAAATACATTCATTTATGTACCAAATAGGTTACGTGTCCCCTACCCTCCAGTCCTGATGAAGACCCTACAGCAAGATTATAACAACATCTGCGCCTATGAGGGTCGAAACGTCGACATCTGATTGCCTTTCATTATCAACTCCACACCCTATTGGTTTCATTCATTGAACTTTTGGAGTATGATATATGTCTAAAATAATATATTCGAACCTGTTGGTCCTGTTTTTGGTACAGAATTTGTAACTGTGCGTAACAAGCTTCAAGTGTTGATTTTATCGTCACCTAAGAATCTTCTTTCTTTTCCTCACCAACTCCCATCACTATCACATCTCCCTCCCCGCTTCTACCCTTTGGGGCACTGTAATTAACCAATGTTTGATTATTGTGTAATTTGTGTATGTTCAGTATAACGTCCCATTGTGAATTAAAACAATGTGGACTAAAGCTTTGTTGATTTGACTTATTTCTAATTATTTGGTTAATGTCTCCCTGTTACTGGGACCCCTTCGCTTTACACGGATACTTCCTGGAGGCTCGTCCCGATCCACCAATCAGGCGTCGGCGACCGCATCCTATGCAGGGAGTGTCTACAAAGCTTAGAAGGGAGCTAAGACTTTCTTGATAGGACCTAGGTTAGGGAATCTCCTTCGAGATGTTGCCATGCATCTGGGAACACATTTATATGAAATAACAGATGTATTACATGACAGGCTCCTGCCATCAGCGTGAACCACAAAAGACACCAAATTAACCTGTTCTTAACCCTTTGGTAGCTTGGCACAAAGGCAGTCAGGCTTACTTTAGAGGCAATGTGTTAGGCATTTATGTAGCACACAAAAAGTAATAATAAAGTCAAAAAGCAACACAAGAAAAATCCCATACCAACTAAGAGCAAACCGGATGTCACAGATGGGCGCTGTGGTGCAACGATCTGGCCAGGTGTCATGAACTGTCTTTGCTGGAATCCTGTGTTGGCAGCCTCTTCCAGCTGTCGATACTGTAGAGCTTAGTTCCAATCTCACACTGCCATCATCGCTGGAAGTCACTGAAGAGTCGGGTTCTTCGGAGCTGCGCATTGGCGATCGCCGTGGGTGGCAGAGTCTCGGAGCAAACTGGCCTGTCTTTTGTCACGAAGAGCCCAAAACATCAGGATTTCACCTTTCTTGATAGAGGAGTATACTCTGCTGCCAGCGAAGGGTGCAGGACCTGGGGATCAGAGACTCCATTTAGCAGAGGCCAGCAGGCCTCAGGCAGGTACAATTGCAGGTCCAGGCAGGTCCTATGGCAGAAGGCCAACTGAGCAGTTTCAGGAGGGCCTCTGGAGTTTGTTGTGTCCCTGTAATGCAGAAGCTCAGAACAGAAGGGCCAGAAAGCTAGCCCATTGCATCACTATGATGGTCCTGGGTTCGAGGAGCAGGTCCAGGCTTCCTTCCTCGGGTTGCAGGGCAGCAGTGCAGCAGGGAAGGTCTTCCTGCATCATGGCAGCACTGCAGTCATTCTTCTGAGTCTTCCATGGGTCCAAAAGTGATATGATTAGTGGTTCAAGAGGCCCAATATTTATACTCAGTGCCAGCCTTTGAAGTGGACAGACTCTCTTTTCTAACTCCACATCTGTTTCTGGAAAGCTTCTCCCTTCCTTGGACTAGGCTCCAAGTAGTCTAGGGCAACAAAGGGCTGGTGTCAAATTCCTTTATGTGTGCTGGAGGCATCACTTTGAAATGTAAGCAAAGCAAGGAACAGCTCTGCCCCAACCATCCCAGCATTTGTCTCACAGTCTGGGAGAAAAACGCAAGGGCCAACTAGTCACACTCATGTTACCTAGGAAGCAGGCAGCAGGCACCAGAAGATCAGGACAAGAAAATGCCAACTTTTTATAAGTAGCGTTTTCAGAATTGTGACTTAAAATTAACCCTGGTGTAATGGGCGTTGCGAGGCTACCCAAAACGTCACGGAGGTTACAACAATCTCCGCACACTAGGCCCGATTCACAGACCTAACTTAAGACAAAATCCTAAACGTACTACCATTCTGGTATTCACAGAAGGCACTTACTCATTTTGGTATTACTCGTGAAAAATGCGCATGCGCGAGCATTTGCGAAAGCACTGTTGTTATCAAGAAGTCACGCTGGAGGAAAAGGGCAGACCGGGGATGCTGCCGTAGCTCAGGTAAGGCATTTTTAATACTTTAAATAGTTTTTTAAGCTTCTATAACTATTGTTAATAGGGCGGGTGGGAGGAGGGGGCTGGTGTCAAATCCTCTCCGCCACAGAGCGTGTGGGGTGCTGCCTACTTCGCCTATTCGCGAGCGCGTAGTGGGCAACACTCCGTGGGTGGAGCTCAAAATCCAACTTTATCATTTAATAAGGTGTTAAATTCCAATTAATTTTTTTAAGTTATCGCTTATTAGCTGAAATAAGGCAACCCAACATTAGGAGTTTTTCACTAATGGAACATGTAAAACTTAAACCCACATGTTCTACTTTTTAAATACAATGCACCCTGCCCTATTAAGCTTTAGGGTGTACCTTAGGGGTGGCTTACAAGTAAAAAAGATGAAGACTTAGGCCTGAGAAAAGGTTTATTTTGCCAGCTCAAAATTGCAGTTTGAAACGCCACACACAAGCTTCAGTGATAGGCGTGAGACATGTATTCACAGGCTACATTAGTGCTTGGCACAATGAGTACTGCAGGCCCACTAGTAGTACTTAATTTGCTGGACTTGGATATATGTAATAACATATATTAAAGACTTACAAGTAAATTAAATTAGCCAATTAGGTATAGGCGAATTCCACCATGTTTATGGTGGCAGCACATGCACTTTAGCACTGGTTAGCAGTGGCAAATCCTAAAGCTAACAAACACAAATTCAGCAAAACAGGAGACATTGCGCAGTAAGTAACAGAGGCCGCCCCCGCTCATGGTACAGCCGCCAGTCAAGGGGCCCCCGGCCGTGACTGAGCGAGCATTTCTTTACCATTCTAAGCACTGGGCCACAGCCTCCCTTCTTTCCCTCCACCCCCCCTCATACAAAGAGTTTTCTTTTTATACTCAGAGTGCAACCAGTCCCGGCCCCCGGCAGAGGTCCGTGGAACATTGTCCACTGTACATAGGTGTAAGCAGTGTTCTTAAGATTCTAACACCGCTATAGCTTGACCGCATTTAGGAACTAGCACCTATACCTCATACACCATGAGAACGGCCTTTCCCACGATCCGCCACTAGCGCCTACACTACCACCTAAACCGACAACACGTTTAAGCACTTTGCGCTAGTTCACTTTATGTATATAGCCACATACTATGTGCCTTTACAATATGTGTATCTTTTTTGTCTTTTTTTTGTCTGTCTCTTTTTAATCCCTAACAGGTACAGTCTGAGAGGAAACCCCTCTTACATATATAAGCACCTTCGCGTGTGCTTCACACACAGGGCACTGACAACCACATAGATCTCTGTAACACCCACAACGTACATTTGGTCCTGAAGAAAGTCAGTAGAAGAAAAGGCCTGGCTGAAACTAGTCGACCGCACTGGATGTTGGAGACCATAAGTCTACCATGCACGTCCCAAGCCTTTGTTTTTAGTTACTGCCTGGAGCCCTGCAATAAAGTAACCTTTGGGTCTCCAAGGACAGCATTTTAAAACCCCACGCAGCGCACACACACAGCACACTCACAAACTCAACAAAACCCGCTCCTCAGTAATCTGGCATCGCAGCACACCTAAGGCACACCCGGTGCCTTGGGTAGGGCCCGATGATGAAGCATGCCACCAACTAGGTTGGTGGGTGAGGGCCTTCATAAAAACCAAATGGGTTTCCCGCACAGACACACAGCAAACACCAAACAGAACGATTCCTATTGATTGATAATTATACCACAGGGGAAACGAACTTGTCTCTCTGGTTCCTCTCTCTCTCCTTTGATTCTAATTTTTTTTATTACAAAGATACACCCACCATGTTTAAGTGGTGTATTTTTTTTTCTTTTTTTCTACTTTTCGGTTTTTAATTTATCTTGCACATGCTTATTGAATTTGTGTGCATGTTTTATTGTGGATGAGTAAGTAGGTGAATGCAAGAATGACATAGCAGATGGCTGAATGGATCCATAAATGCAAGAATGATTGAATGCATGTTTGATGATGACTAATTGAGTGCCTAAACTCACCAGTCACTGAAGAGGCAGTATCAAATAAAAGCCACACCTATTTACTTTATCGATGCTATTGCCTCCGGTATCCCTCTTTTGCTCACGCATTTCATTGATTTATTGGTCTTTTGTTACTTTCTTTTTTTCTCTTGTGGGTTGCCTCTTCACTCCCTGTTCCTCCATCATCTTTGTGTTTTTTTTTTTGCTATTTTCTTTTCTCCCTTTTAAGGTCTCGCCTACAGCAGCACATGCACTGAAGGCCTCTTGCTTGCCAGAGTTATTGTATACAACAAGGAACTTGCAGCCCGCCCATTGCTTAACATTTGTTGACTTTATTATCATTCTTTTTGGCTGCCTTCTAATTGGCCAGCCCATGCTGACTTCACTTCCTTTTCTTTTGACTGGAGCATGAACCATATGTTGATTGCTTTTGCTTGATTACTGTCATTCTGCTGATTGCGATTTGATTGAGGCATTATTTTTATTTTTTAATCTTCCATGTCATCCTTGTTGAATCTCTTGCCATCTGTGGCTATGTTTTACTATACTACACACAATTCAAATAAGCTCTTTGCTCCAACGAAATGGATGTTTATTGTGATAACAGATGTTATCTGCTTTTAATTGTATTTTCCTTAAAAAATGTGTGAAAATGCTTTCTTTATGGATTAGGATGTTTTGCCAAATGTCATATCATGGGGAGATTAACTGATTTGCTCAGAATCATAGAGGAGTTATGCTGAGAGCTAAAGATCATTGGCAAAACCAATAGGTCTCGCCTTGCAGACAATAAGCTCACCCATTACCTTTCGTTCATGCTGTACAGCATGGGCATTGCCAACTTTGACAATGATTTGTAGCCATGCTGCATAATAATACTTTAAAAAAAGGACTATGGTGCATACAGGGCTAATACACTTTTTGAAAAAGTGAATTAGTCCTGACTGCATCATAGCACATTTTAAATTTTGTTTTAGACACACTGTAAAGCATCTGCACTGCTGTATGGCATGGCTACATACATTGACATAGTCAATAGCTCTCATAAATGAGACCTTGTGGCTGTGCCAATGCTTGTTTATTTTTCTTATAGGGAAACCTCTCGAACCCCTTCCTCTTTCTTCCTATCTCCTTTTTTCTGATCTTTTCTCTTTTCTGGATCTTCTCTGCCATATTTCTCTCAATTTCCATTTGTTTTGAGTAAAATGTTCGAATATTTCCAATTTATTTTGAAAAGTGTAACTTTGAATGTGATCAATTGCACAGTAAAACAATTGAACAAATGAAATGTGAAGTAAAACAATTGAATTGATATGATACATTGTGAAACCGCCACACTCAGAATACTGGGTCTTGGGCTCAATGTCCATGGACTCGATAATTCTCGTCTCGGTGCCTACTCTAATCATGGGTCACACTCTGCAACTCTGGGCAATAGCTTGCTTAATCTCCACAACGGCCTAAAAGCGCTGGGATGCCTGGCTTCACCTTGGGGGCGCCCAGTAGGGAGCATCTCACAGGGAAAGCCAGGACGGGTTCCACAGCGGTATACAGCGCCAGGATGCCTGTCAGGTGATAGTGCGCTTTACAAGTATACACACATTTACATTTATGTGTAATTCGCCATTATTTTTAAAACAGAGGCAGTTTACGGTGTTCTACTTAACTTTCTCCTGCTGATTCCCCCTCCCAATCAGTGTCTAGCTGCAAAGATATCTTTCCTCTACTTTTTGCAGGGCATCAAGTGAATGACGTAAATGTAATAGCAATTAACAACATTGTTAGAAAGTGTGTGTTGTGAATGAAGCTTCCCTCGTGTGCTTAAAGTTTCACTTTCAGGACTTCTGCTAGAAGTGTTAGTAAAGTTGTGCTAATTCTATGAGCCATTGTTCAAGAATTGTTTACTCGGTGCAGTGCATCTCAAGAGTGTAGCTGATGAGGGAGCAAAGGAAGATTGTTCTCACTTTAAGAAATGGGTACGTTGTTATTTCTGATTTGCCAATGCAACCATAACCTTGATCATACCATGCTGAATTTGCATTATTAATAGCTTCTGTTGTCTATATAAACTGTGGGTTTCTGTCTTACATGGGGATCTTTCCTGTTTATTTTGATGCAGATTTTGTCTTTACCATTTTTCTTGTAGGCAATTTGACATGTTCCTATGTTGCCTTTAAACTTACTATTGGGAAAGTGTCAGTCCTCTTTATGAGTGTGACACTCGCAGTTTTTGCTTAGAGTCTGCCAAACTACGGATTCATTAGTTAAGGATTTTGCATATATCTGTATTTCTGTAATTGGTCCTTCATGGCAATTTATGCATTATTTTCTGTGAACTGCGGGCCTCATTAGGATGGCGGACGAACCTGCGTCCGTCCGCCACCCCCGAGGTTGAGAAACCGTCCGCAGGGGCAGCAGCAGTACCTCCATGCGAATTAGGATGTGACCGCCACCCTGGCGGTCACATCCTGTATATTTAACATTGCGGCAGGTGCTGCTTGAAGCAGCACCTGCCGCTTGAAGCAGCACTGCCGCAAGGTTAGATATGCATTTCTTCCATTTGCACAAAACGGCAGGCACCGCGCGGTGCCTGCCGCCTTGTACATGCAAATGCTGGGGGGTACAAGGCGGCAGGCACATGCACATGGGGGGTACCATAGGTACCCCCCATGTGCACCCCCCACCCTGACACCTCCCCACCCTGACACCCTAGGGGCCCGGAAGGGCCCCCCAGAAGCTATTTTCCACATGCTTTTCCACCGCTGAAAAGCATGTTTTGAAACACATTGTAATTTGGCTGGCGGTGTCTTGCAGACACCGCCACCAAAATGCGGCCAACACCCGGCGGATCAGCGGGGGACGGACCTGCCGTCCGCCGCTGATCCCACCGACATCCTTATCTGGCGGTGGGTGTTTGGAAGGGCCGCAGCGGTGATTCCGCATCCTCCGGGCCGGCGGTGGCTTCCGCCGGCCCGGAAGATGCGGAATCACCGCAATCCTAATCGGACCCTGCATTTTGCCTTCTTTAGGGCTCGGCCTACGTCCCCACTTCGTCAGAAGTGGGGCGGAGCGGGGCTTCCACATGCAGTACTTTTAAATATTAATTAGATTTTCTCACGCAGCATAGATTTGCGTAAATGCAGTATAATATTGTAGATTGAAAGAACAAATAGAAAACACTGAATTCGTCATCAGCAAATCAACAACTGCATGCTCATTTATTTCATGTAATACTGTTGTAGTTCTCTCATTTTGATTGGTGGGAGAATGTTAAGGGTGTCCGGAGGCTAAGTTTGTGAAATGAATTAATGAATGAAAAAGCCTTTATTCGATTATTGAAATATTCATAAAAGAGCAAAACAAAAAAGCAGTGCTGCTGGAATCTAAATATCCTTCATTAAAGAATAACACAGTAGACATACATTGCTGCATAAAAAGATATATTACAATATTGTTCATACATAGAATTTATAAGATTAAAAAAATAAAATCAAATTAAACCATTAAGTTAAAAGGCAGTATGTATTAATAATTCATTATTTTGTGCCAATGCAAGGCACAAAAAAAAAAGCCCCAACAGGGAAATAGACAACCGGCTTGGATTACATTTGAAGATAAAAAAAAGCCAGTCTATGTTTGCGAAAGCCCTGAATTTTAAGAACTATTAACAAATAGCTGTGCCGAAAGGGATTATAATAACTACAGAATAAAAGAATTCTACCATACAATACTATACCACACTATACCATACATACCATACCATACATACTCTACCATATGATACCATACTACCATCATAAGGGCAAATCAGTTTGGAACTTGGGTCAAATTGGCCAGAAGGAAAGCAAAGATATGTTCTAATTGAGCCCAACAGAACCCTAGTTAAAAGAGATCATTCCCTTGGGTTTCTCAGAAATGAAAGATAGGACTAAGGCCCCTCACTGATGATTTTTATGACCAAATAGTCTCTCAAGGTTGATTTGCCCAAGGCCATATTTTCTCTTGCTTCGAACAATCATGATAGCCCCAAATGGCATCTCAATAAGCAAGACAGGGAAACACTTCATTATATACAATTCCATTTGGGGTATAATAGGTTTGCTGCCAATGCTCGCAGTAAACCTAGAGAATGTCCTACATGGTCGATTAAAGCGCAGTCTGTGGGTTGCAAGACAGACTAACCAGCTGTTCCGTGAGTTCAAAATAACACCCAGATAAAAGATATCACTAACCCTACAAATAATTTTCCCCTTAATGGAGATTGGTCTAATTTTAGAAGTCTGCCTTCCACAGGCCTTTTAGTGCATCTTGGTGATGTTTGTGTCTAGATCAAATTCTTCCATGAACTTTACAAAAGCATCAATGAGGCCCCTGAGGACATTGGGGGGATACGGGAAAATAACACTGCATCATCAGCGTATAAAAGGGCAGGGATGGATTCAGATTTAACCTTAGGCATATCTTTCTCATTAGCAATCAAATATGGGTTCAAGCCATTAACATACAACAGAAATAAAAAAGGGGCCACAACACAGCCTTTCCAAACACCTTGGAAAAGACAAAAAGAATCTGGGTGTTCCTCCCCAGTACCATATCAAACAGAGGCATTGCCCCCAAAAATTCAATCAACAATGGGGGCATTCCAATGCTAGTTAAAATACCTCATAACTTAGATATATTGACCCGGTCAAATGTGCTACTAAGTCCATAAATGCAAAATAAATGGCCCCTTTCTTTGCTGTTACATATTTCCCTATAATAAGGTTAAGAGTCTAACACTGTTGTAAGGTTCCCATGACTTTCCCTAAAGCGGTATTGTGCTGGGCAAAGAATATTTTTGTGTTGAGCCCAGTCTTCAATTCTTTTACGGATAATGCGTCCCACAATTAAGCATGGGCGGAAAATCCGTTTCGCTCGCGGATTTTGCGGATTTTCGGTAAATTCGCAATCCGCGAGATTCGCGAATCTCCCGCAAAATCCGCAAATCCGCGAGCAGCGGATTTTATGGCTTGCTCGCACTGTTCGCGTGAGTTCGCGGCTTCCCAGTACAACTTCGCGCCCCGCGAATAAGCGCAAAATTGCAGAAATACGATCTTAGCAAAACTGAAACTACTTACCAGGTTCAAAAGTTCAGGCTCATCATTAGTAGCCATTTCCTGTAGTGCTTCCTGAGGGGCCCCTCCAGAGTTCAGTTGCCAGTTGCAACTATTATGTGACCCTGCTCTGAACCTCAGAATAGTTACACATATGCCACAAAGGTCCTGAATTACAGCTAAGGGAGACAAGCAGGAGCCAGGCTGGAAGTTCAAATCCATTAATCAGCCCCTAATTCATTATTGTCAGTTGGGGCAGGGCAGGTGTTGTAACTAATTTTGCAACAATGAAAGCACTTAGCAAGTGCAAAAGATCACTAATCAGGAAGCACTAAGGAAGCAGGTGCCAGCTAAAAAAATATTCTGTGACACATTAATCAGCCCCAAATTAATTCAGGTCACTTGAGGCAGGGAAGGTGTGCTTGCTTTGCCACAATAATGTACACTGACTGGACAACCAGAGGGTGCTGTGATGAAACAGAGGGTGGCATGGGTGGGCCAGAGGGTGGCATGAGTAGTTAGAGAGTGGCAGTGATGAAGAAGAGTGTCCCAAACAGGCTGGACACGTAGAAACAACAAGTTCGCGAAACTTGCGACCCGACAGGTAAGTTAGCGTTTGCAAAATTGTACAAAACCCTCGCGAACTGGCAGAAACCCGCGCAAACACACAAAAAAAAACGCAAATTCGCGAGAATTCGCGGATTTTGCGAATTGCGAGTTCGCAAATCCGCAAAATTCGCGAACGCGAGATTCGCAAACTTCGCCCATGCTTACCCACAATCTTAACTACAGAGTCTAGTAATGATATTGGTCTGTAGCACTGAGGATCCTATCTATTCCCCTTCTTAAACCCTGGCTCAATGGTCACAGGTTTTTCCACAAACTGGGGACTTTAAGTGATGTAGCAACGTTTGAGACATTGGTGATCCAAGAGGCCCATAACTGAGTGCGAGACTTATAAAGGTCCATGGACACCCCATCAGGCCCAGGAGCCTTGTTGGAAGGGCTTCCCAGAATGGTAGAAGATACTTACTCGAGCTCAAATGAGATTCCCAACGGAAACAGTGGGGTTTCTTCTGAAAGATCTGTTGTATCACTATGTCCTAATAATGAATAAATCTGCTTAAAATGCACCACAAATTATACAGATTGATGTTGGAACATAAAGCATCGGACAGAGGTGAGGGTGCCTGTTTTCTGTTAACAATCTACCAAAAGCCCTCGGTGTCCCTAACTTTACAAGTGGAAACTACGGGGCATATTATCAAGGGTGGCGATAGGGAATTTTCTCCGCGATAATTCTATTGCCCTATTAGCAAGCTGTCACTAACATGGCTAGGAGCATTTTGTCGCTAATGCGTGAATATCGCTCAGTTCAGATCCGTTCAGATCCAAGGCCACCGAAGTCATCTGCGGCGTACCACAAGGATCGTCACTCAGCCCCACCCTCTTCAACGTCTACATGAGCCCCCTCGCAGCCATCGCATGCCAACACAACCTCAACATCATCTCATACGTCGACGACACCCAGCTCATCCTCTCCCTCACCAATGACCCAGCCACCGCCAGAACCAACCTACACGAAGGGATGAAAGACGTAGCCGAGTGGATGATGAACAGCCGCCTGAAACTGAACTCAGACAAGACGGAAGTCCTCATCCTGGGACGACTCCTGGTGGCCCTCTGCCCTGGGCAGCGCACCCAAACCAACGGACCACACACGCAACCTGGGCTTCATCCTGGACTCCTCCCTCTCGATGACCAGACAAGTGACCTGACCTCAGGACACCCCCACGCCGCACAGCCCTCCTGCTGTAGGCGATCTGTGCTCCCTTGTTGTTGCTCGTGACTCCGTTTTTGCCCTCCTGTGCCTCTGCTTGTGTGCTTTGGTTTTGGACTGTATCTCCGTTTTTTCCCCTCCTGTGCCTCTGATTGTGTGCTTTGTTTTTAGACTGTATCTCTGTTTCTCTTGCACGTTGCTCCCCTGGTGTGACCCCCCCTCCGCTCCCCGCTTCCCGCCGCTGTGACATCGCGGCCCGCCCCCTTTTCTTTCTGTGTCCTCCCCGCTCCCGCCTCCCAGCTGCTCCTCCCTCCCACTTGGCCTTAAATGGAGACCGCGCGGCGCAGGTGAGGGTGACCTGACCTCAGGACACCGCCACGCCGCACGGCCCTCCTGCTGTAGGCGATCTGTGCCCCCTCGCTGCTGCTCGTGACTCCGTTTTTGCGCTCCTGTGCCTCTCCTTGTGTGATTTGGTTTTGGACTGTATCTCCGTTTTTTCCCTCCTGTGCCTCTGAATGTGTGCTTTGTTTTTAGACTGTATCTCTGTTTCTCTCGCACGTTGCTCCCCTGGTGTGACCCCCCTCCGCTCCCCGCTTCCCACCGCCGTGACATCGCGGCCCGCCCCCTTTTCTTTCTGTGTCCTCCCCGCTCCCGCCTCCCAGCTGCTCCTCCCTCCCACTTGGCCTTAAATGGAGACCGCGCGGCGCAGGTGAGGGTGACCTGACCTCAGGACACCGCCACGCCGCACGGCCCTCCTGCTGTAGGCGATCTGTGCCTCCTCGCTGCTGCTCGTGACTCCGTTTTTGCGCTCCTGTGCCTCTCCTTGTGTGATTTGGTTTTGGACTGTATCTCCGTTTTTTTCCCTCCTGTGCCTCTGAATGTGTGCTTTGTTTTTAGACTGTATCTCTGTTTCTCTCGCACGTTGCTCCCCTGGTGTGACCCCCCCTCCGCTCCCCGCTTCCCGCCGCCGTGACATCGCGGCCCGCCAACTTTTCTTTCTGTGTCCTCCCCGCTCCCGCCTCCCAGCTGCTCCTCCCTCCCACTTCGCCTTAAATGGAGACTGCGCGTATACGCAGCTGTCACGTGCAGCGGGTGCGCCGATTGTGCGCTGAAGGCACGCCAAAGGCAAGCCCGTCTGCACCCGTCCACGCCTGGACTGCGCCCAATGCCAGAACCCCTGGTCCTCGCTGATGCCAGCGCACCAGAAGAACTTACGACGCCGCAACCCTCCACGCACTCAATGCCGGACGGAACCCCGCCTGCTACCAAGCCACCCCGAAACGCACCCACGGACCCTTCACCTGCCAAGCCTGCAAGTTCACCTGCCTCTGGACCTGCACCGCACCCGCCAAGCCGAGCACCAGCAGCAACCACCTCAAGTGCATCCTGCTCAACACCCGCTCCGTCCACAGACACGCCGTCGAGCTCTAGAACCTGCTCGACACAACATCACCAGACGTCGCCTTCCTCACTGAAACCTGAATGAACGCCTCCTCAGCGCCCGACATCGCCATCGCCATCCCGGACGGATACAAGATCACCCTGAGAGACCGCGTCAACCAGACGGGTGGAGGCATCGCCATCGTACACAAGAACACCATCCGCATCACGACCAGCTCCGACAACACTTTCACCGCCGCCGAACACCTCCACTTCCAGATACACACCGACCTCAAGACCACCCTCAGAGGCACCCTCATCTACAGACCCCCGGGACCACGCACACAATTCAGCGAAGACATCACAGACTTCGTCAGCCCGCACGCCCTCCCCTCCGTTGACTACATCCTCCTAGGGGACCTCAACTTCCACCTGGAGAACAACAATGACAACAACACTACCACCCTGCTGGACAACCTCGCCACCCTCGGACTCAAGCAACTGGTGAACACCCCCACCCCCAAGCCGGCCACACGCTTGACCCAGTCTCCTCCTCCAGCAAGTACATCTCCTTCAGCCATTCCACCGGACTTCATTGGACTGACCACAGCTGCGTCCACTTCAGCTTCAGAAGAACCACGACCCACCATCACCCGCAAAAGATTCCTCGCAGGAACTGGAGCAAGATCACCACCGACCAGCTCACCACCTCCCTCAGCCAGAACCCTCCCGCCAGCACAACAGACCCCAACGAAGCAGCCAACAACCTCACACAGTGGATCACCAACTGCGCAGACGACCTCGCACCACTGAAGACCCCTCCCAGCGGACACTGCAGCAAGAAAGCCTCTTGGTTCACGACAAACTTAAGGACTCCTAGAAGAACTGCTGCACCCTCGAGAAAGCCTGGCGCCACGACCAGACCACAGACAACATGACTGCCCTGAAGCGCGCCACCCGCAAACACCACCAGCTGATCCGCACCACCAAGAAGACAGCATTCAAAGAATGACTGGACAACAACCCCAACAACAGCAAGAAACTCTTCAGCATCGTCAAAGAGCTCTCCAACCCCAGCACCGGAAACAACGACATCGCTCCCTCGCAAGACCTCTGCGACTCACTCGCCTCGTTCTTCCACCGCAAGATCGCCGAACTACACAACAGCTTCGGCGCACCATCCACGCACCCAACCACAGAACCAACACCCCCCACCACAACCCTCTGCGCCTGTACTCCGGTCAGCACAGAAGACACCACCCGCACGATGAACACCATCCACTCCGGATCCCCAACCGACCCCTGCCCCCACCACGTCTTCAACAAGGCCGACTCCATCATCGCACCCCAACTCCGGGACGTCATCAATGCCTCCTTCAACACCGCCACCTTCCCGGAAAGCTGGAAGAACGCCGAGCTCAGCGCCCTCCTGAAAAAACCAACAGCGGACCCCACCGCCTCAAGAACTTCCGCCCCATCTCGCTCCTCCCTTTTCCGGCCAAAGTCATCGAGAAGAGCGTCAACAGACAGCTGGCCGCCTTCCTCGAGACTAATGGATCCCTGGACCACTCGCAGTCCGGCTTCCGAGCCAACCACAGCACCGAGACCGCCCTCATCGCAGCCACTGACGACATCAGCTTCCTGCTCGACAACAGGGAAACAGCGGCCCTCATCTTCCTGGACCTCTCCGCAGCGTTCAACACTGTCTGACACCGCACCCTCGTGCAACGCCTCAGCAACATCAGAATCCAAGAGAAGGCACTGGAGTGGATCATCTCGTTCCTTGCCGGAAGAACCCAGAGAGTCCGCTTGCCCCTGTTCAGATCCAAGGCCACAGAAGTCATCTGCGGCGTACCACAGGGATCATCACTCAGCCCCACCCTCTTCAAAGTCTACATGAGCCCCCTCGCAGCCATCGCACGCCAACACCACCACAACATCATCTCCTACGCCGATGACACCCAGCGGATCCTCTCCCTCACCAAGGACCCAGCCACCGCAAAATCCAGCCTACACAAGGGATGAGAGACATCGCCGAGCGGATGAAGAACAGCCGCCTGAAACTGAACTCAGACAAGACGGAAGTCCTCATCCTGTGGTCATCGCCCTCCGCCTGGGATGACTCCTGGTGGCCTCCGGCCCTGAGCACCACCAAGAAGACAGCATTCAAAGAATGACTGGACAACAACGCCCACAACAGCAAGGAACTCTTCAGCATTGTCAAAGAGCTCTCCAACCCCAGCGCCAGAAACAACGACATCGCTCCCTCGCAAGACCTCTGCGACTCACTCGCCTCGTTCTTCCACCGCAAGATCGCCGAAATACACAACAGGTTTGGCGCACCACCAACGCACCCAACCACCAAACCAACGCCCCCCACCACAACCCTCTGCGCCTGTACTCCGGTCAGCACAGAAGACACCACCCGCACGATGAACACCATCCACTCCGGATCCCCAACCGACCCCTGCCCCCACCACGTCTTCAACAAGGCCGACTCCATCATCACACCCCAACTCCGGGACGTCATCAACGCCTCCTTCAACACCGCCACCTTCCCGGAAAGCTGGAAGCACGCCGAGCTCAGCGCCCTCCTGAAAAAACCAACAGCGAACCCCACCGACCTCAAGAACTTCCGCCCCATCTCGCTCCTCCCTTTTCCAGCCAAAGTCATCGAGAAGACCGTCAACAGACAGCTGGCCGCCTTCCTCGAGACGAAAGGATCCCTGGGCCACTTGCATTCCGGCTTCCGAGCCAACCACAGCACCGAGACCGCCCTCATCGCAGCCACTGACGACATCAGATCCCTGCTCGACAACGGGGAAACAGCGGCCCTCATCCTCCTGGACCTCTCCGCAGCGTTCGACACTGTCTGCCACCGCACCCTCGTGCAACGCCTCAGCAACATCGGAATCCAAGAGAAGGCACTGGAGTGGATCATCTCGTTCCTTGCCGGAAGAACCCAGAGAGTCCGCCTCCCCCCGTTCAGATCCAAGGCCACAGAAGTCATCTGCAGCGTACCACAGGGATCATCACTCAGCCCCACCCTCTTCAAAGTCTACATGACCCCCCTCGCAGCCATCGCACGCCAACACAACCTCAACATCATCTCCTACACCGATGACACCCAGCTGATCCTCTCCCTCACCAACGACCCAGCCACCGCTAAATCCAGCCTACACGAAGGGATGAGAGACATCGCCGAGTGGATGAAGAACAGTCGCCTAAAACTGAACTCAGACAAGACGGAAGTCCTCATCCTGTGGTCATCGCCCTCTGCCTGGGATGACTCCTGGTGGCCTCCGGCCCTGAGCACCACCAAGAAGACAGCATTCAAAGAATGACTGGACAACAACGCCCACAACAGCAAGGAACTCTTCTGCATTGTCAAAGAGCTCTCCAACCCCAGCGCCAGAAACAACGACATTGCTCCCTCGCAAGACCTCTGCGACTCACTCGCCTCGTTCTTCCACCGCAAGATCGCCGAAATACACAACAGCTTCGGCGCACCAACCACGCACCCAACCACCGAACCAACGCCCCCCACCACCACCCTCTGCGCCTGTACTCCGGTCAGCACAGAAGACACCACCCGCACGATGAACACCATCCACTCCGGATCCCCAACCGACCCCTGCCCCCACCACTTCTTCAACAAGGCCGACTCCATCATCACACCCCAACTCCGGGACGTCATCAACGCCTCCTTCAACACCGCCACCTTCCCGGAAAGCTGGAAGCACGCCGAGCTCAGCGCCCTCCTGAAAAAACCAACAGCGGACCCCACCGACCTCAAGAACTTCCGCCCCATCTCGCTCCTCCCTTTTCCGGCCAAAGTCATCGAGAAGACCGTCAACAGACAGCTGGCCGCCTTCCTCGAGACGAATGGATCCCTGGACCACTCGCAGTCCGGCTTCCGAGCCAATCACAGCACCGAGACCGCCCTCATCACAGCCACTGACGACATCAGATCCCTGCTTGACAACGGGGAAACAGCGGCCTCATCCTCCTGGACCTCTCCGCAGCGTTCGACACTGTCTGCCACCGCACCCTCGTGCAACGCCTCAGCAACATCGGAATCCAAGAGAAGGCACTGGAGTGGATCATCTCGTTCCTTGCCGGAAGAACACAGAGAGTCCACCTCCCCCGTTCAGATCCGAGGCCACAGAAGTCATCTGCGGCGTACCACAGGGATCATCACTCAGCCCCACCCTCTTCAAAGTCTACATGAGCCCCCTCGCAGCCATCGCACGCCAACACAACCTCAACATCATCTCCTACACCGATGACACCCAGCTGATCCTCTCCCTCACCAACGACCCAGCCACCGCTAAATCCAGCCTATACGAAGGGATGAGAGACATCGCCGAGTGGATGAAGAATAGCCGCCTGAAACTGAACTCACACAAGACGGAAGTCCTCATCCTGTGGTCATCGCCCTCTGCCTGGGATGACTCCTGGTGGCCTCCGGCCCTGGGCACCACACCCAAGCCAACGGACCATGCACGTAACCTGGGCTTCATCCTGGACTCCTCCCTCTCGATGACCAGACAAGTCAATGCCGTCTCATCATCGTGCTTCAACACCCTGCGCACGCTCCGAAAGATCTTCCGATGGATCCCCACCGAAACCAGGAAGACGGTCACCCAGTCACTCGTCACCAGCCGACTGGACTACGGAAACTCCCTCTACGCCGGAATCACAGCCAAACTCCAGAAAAGACACCAACACATCCAGAACGCCTCCGCACGACTCATCCTGGACATCCCCCGACACAGTCACATCTCCGGCCACCTGAGAGACCTGCACTGGCTCCCTGTCAGCAAGAGGATTACGTTCAGACTCCTCACCCATGCACACAAGGCTCTCCATGACCAAGGCCCCAAGTACCTCAACAACCGCCTGACCTTCTACACGCCCACCTGCCAGCTAAGGGCGACCAGCCTCGCCCTCGCCGCCGTTCCACGCATCCGCAGAGCCACCGCCGGAGGAAGATCTTTCTCTTACCTGGCAGCCAAGACATGGAACTCCCTCCCCATCCACCTTCGGCTGACCCAGGACCATCTCACCTTCAGGAAGCTACTCAAGACCTGGCTTTTCAAGCAGTAGCGGACCCCTCTCCCCCAGAGCCTTCAGACCCTTCCGGGTGAGTAGCGAGCTTTATAAATGTCATGATTGATTGATTGACAATTTGTTTTAAATCTAAAATGATGCTATCAGAAACTGATTTTTAACCTCACTGTTTAGCTTGAAGGTAAATTTGATGCTTTGTTTATGCACTTCATTGGTTATTCATCTGTTAATCAGACTTTTTGTATTTTACAGATAAACAACATGTACAACGACAAATGGAAGGCAAGAGAGCTAAAATGTACCCATTTGTATCATATGGAGGTATATGTGAACAACGAAATTGCAGGGTGTGATGTAACATATGACTATAATTATGGTAAAATTGGATATTACGGATGTAAAATAAGCCCACTGGGATGTACTGTATGGATTTGTAAATCAGACAGATGGGTCTGTAGACCGACATTGACCAATATGCCCACTGGGGCAGGATTGCTTCAAATACAACATCATCCTAGACGCATGCCCACTGTGGCAATAATTATCAAAATATTGACGGAGAAATCCAGACGGTTGTTAGATTATGTAATTGGCTAACCAAAATAATATAGCTTTTGGAAGCGCATAGAAAGATGTACATATGCAAATACACCGGCAACTAAAGGTTCTGTCTGATGCCGTTTTAGTCCATGCAGTGAAGAACCGCATAAAGTGAGTTCAAAACTTTATTAAAACTGACAGTCACACAAAAAGCACGACTATGTAACAACTTTAACTATGATTGTATATTTAACTTTATCCCACTTGCTGTTTAAATTAAAATGAGTAAAGAGATTTATTCATAAGGGTTACAAATATTCGCTGTCCTTGTGCGATGTAAGACACAACTCAAATTCGAATGCGGAAGTCTGTCTACAGAAAAGTCACATGGTGTTTTATAAAAAAAAGTGCAATATCACAATATTAGTCACTTGTGAGCAAGGAATTGTGGGCTCCGAAACGCGTAGGGTGTTGTGCCACAATTAAAATAAATTCATTTCTTCGCAAGAAGTTGTGTCCTTGGTTTGCTGGTCGTTGAAGAATTATTACAGCAATTTGAGCATTCATTGGGACTTGCCACCACGTGAATGCCGTCATCACAGAGGCTCAGGTAAGGCGAACTGTTTGCTGATATTTATATATATAGCATATATACAAAGCTGTGACTGCAACAGCGAAACGCGTCGGGTGTATCCCGTTGTAACATCAAGGATTAAATAGTTTCAAATCCGTGGCGACGGCTCCAGTGTGATTATTTTCCAGGACTGGATTGTGTTTCGATATATATATATATATATATATATATATATATATATATATATATATATATATATATATATATATATATATATATATATATATATATATCCACGGATTCCTTTCGAGTCAGGAAAAGGACGACAAGCCACACCACCAGGTACCGGAAAGATTGTTTATTTCAGGGCATAAACAAGACGCGTTTCGAGCTCACGGGCTCTTGGTCACATATATATATATATATTTTTTTTTCCGGACGACCGATCCCGTGTGAACCCGGTGATTGGGGAGATCCGGAACGGGTGAGTGATCAACGCTTCTACTCTGTTTTCAATACCCCAACAGACCACGTAAAGCCCAAAGCGAGGGTGAAAAGCCAAGTACAGAAAAATAGACTGTTGCAGTAAGAAATGTTCACGGACAGTGAAAGGGAGAAAGCGGCAGACACACTGTTCATACCGAAAACGGGGGCTAAAAAGAGAGACATTCCATCACAGAAAGCAGAAGCACCTGACTCACGTACTAAGCTTTTTTCCACACTTGAAAAAACCTACGAGCGAGGAATTCGCAAATGGTGGGAGGCTACCAGCCTGCAAAAATATTTGGAAGTAGGGCGAGTCCCTAGAGGACTGAGAATTCTTCTGGTCCCTTCGTACGAAAATCCAAACAATGAGCTATTGCGGGAATGGTCTGAATTTATGACTAATGTGATGCAGGGAATGCTGAAACTCCTAGTGAAACACGCATGGAATGACAGAATTAAATTACAAGAGGAGATCAAGGATATTGAGGAGAAGATCAGCAGTGATAAAGACACGAAGAAATGCGAGGAGTTGTGTGAACAGATGAAAAAAAGATTAATTGATTACGAAAACATAATCAAATCGAGAAAGCAATCCAAGTTCATCCGGGATGAAAAAGACTATGCAAATGGAAGGATTCTAACATTTGCAAGAAAATATGATGCCCCCAGAAATACCCTACAGCAAGACAAACTAACAAATAGAACCCCGGCGAGTACTGAAGAGTCAGAAGTTTCTGAAGACGAATCAGTCAGGGCGAAGAATACAGGGGAAGAAAGAGATGCTGAAGGTGGTGGGCACCATACAGAAGCAGGACCATCTACATTTGCTTTGGAGTCAGATTCTTTTTTCGAGGAGTACAAGGTCACAAGAGGACTTAGACAACGACCAGCGGCAACAACACATCCCCCAAAAGCATCAAGAAGAAAACGAGGAGGGGCAGGAGGAGCCGCACAAGGAAGATCTACCCCGGTGGTGACGAGGAGCACCCGAGGGAAGAATTGGAAATTAATACGACAATGATGACACAGAACACCATAGTCAATTTATCGGATAGAGAACTGACAACAAAGGAAGAAAAGGTTCTACAACTCGGACTAACTTTCTGTCCAACTCCGGCGTTCGACTACACGCAGACACGAATAGATCTGTTCAGATTTATCAGAAAAATCAAATTACAAAAGATACATACCATGCACCCAAAAAATGATGATAGGACAGAAATGGAAGAAATCGATCCATTAGCAGCAATAACTGGAAAGGATTTAGATGCTATTGCTATGGCACAAACCATGATTGGAACAAGCAATTCCCAGGATTGGGAGACACAGCCCACGCAGATGTTGGAAGAGTGTGGGATCACCCAACAGGGCTGCAAAAGCACAATGACAATAAAATCCAACATAAATCCAAGAACCCCACATGATGGGATTGACACCTTTCAGGAAGTTGTTATTGAAGAGCTAAAAAGACTACAAGAATGGAAATTCAATTGGAAAAGAAGAAATTTGAGAAAGGAGGAATGGGCAATAATTAAAAGTTTAAAAGAGGATGAGAATATCATAATTAAACCGAGTGATAAAGGTGGGAACATTGTCATCCTGAAACGCAGCCAATATGAGGATGAGGCACTTTCCCAATTGAATAACAAAAAACATTACATTGAAATAAAAAGGGAGAAGCATGTAGAAAGCACCATAGCCTTCAACAACCTGATTACAAAATGGAAGGATGATGGAATTTTGGATTTTAAAGACTGGAAGAATTTGAAATGTGAATTTCCTCAAATAGCCACGTTCTATCACCTAGCTAAGGTGCATAAGAGTAAAGTATGGCCTCCAGGCAGACCAATCGTGTCTGCAAAAGACAGTCTACTAGAGAAGACCTCAATTTACATTGATAGTTTTATCTCTCCGTTTGTTAAAGATCTCAGCTCATACCTAAAGGACACAAAAGACTTTTTGAGAATTATACAGGATGTTAAGTGGGAGGAGGACATGATCCTAATCACACTGGACATTGCCAGTTTATACACCTCAATCAGGCAGGAAGATGGCCTAGTGGCAATGAAGAGTTTCCTGGACAATAGATCTCTCAAATATCGAAGCCACAATACAATGTTCTTGGAATTGACAAATTTCTGTTTAAGAAATAGTATCTTTTTATTTTCAGGAAAACTTTACCTACAACTCCAGGGGACCGCGATGGGCACGTGCTTTGCCCTTAGTTACGCGAATTTATTTGTGGGCTGGTGGGAGAAGCACGTGGCCTGGGCGGGGGACAATGACCGGTGGATGAATAACATCATCTTATGGACTCGCTACATCGACGACTTGTTCTTGGTGTGGCGGGGTTCACAGGATGAGGCTGAGGAATACATCACTAAACTTAACAACAATGACTTAAACCTCAGCTTCACCAGCAATATTAGCAAGAGTGAGGTCTTCTACTTGGACCTTCGGGTCTACGTTGAGGATGGCACAATTCAAACTGCAGTTTATCGGAAACCCACCGCGGGAAATACAATTCTGCACTCAGAAAGTTATCATCCCCGCAGTGTAATTAATAACATCCCCTTGGGAGAGTTTTTGCAGATGAAAAGCAACTGCTCGACCCACCAGGAGTTTGAGAAGGCGAAAGACCAGTCTAGGAAAAGATTTTTACAGAGAGGATATTGTAAAGGAATTCTAGATCAAGCCGAGATTAAGAGCAATTTAGTGGGGAGAAATGACCTACTAATAGACAAACCAAAATCTGGCGAATCAGAAATCAGAATGATTACAGACTATTCAGAGAAGTCACCAGAAGTCTTTAATATCATGAGAAAGAACTGGAAAATCTTAAAGACAGACTCTGTAATAGGAAAATCCTTATCTAACCATCCTCTCATTTCATACAGAAAGGGAAACTCATTTAAGGACCATATAGTTGACAGCCACTATGAGAGCAGAAAAAAGAAAAAATCAACAGTTTTTGGTTTTTTTCCATGTATGAAGTGCAAGGCCTGCAAAAACTCGAAGAAGGTCAAAGAGTATCAAGTACCAGGGAGGAAAACCAAAATCAAAATATCAAAACTGCTCAACTGCAATTCTGATTATATTGTATACTGTTTGACATGCCCGTGTGGGAAAAAGTACATAGGGAGCACAGTAAAGCAAACCAAACTTAGAGTCCTTGAACACATGAGGGCTATCACCTCAAAGGACCAAAGCTACCCTGTAGCTCGGCATTTCGAACTAATGCATAACAGTAACAGCAACTTACTCACCTACAATATACTGGACCAACTAGTCAGAACTGACAGAGGGGGGAACTGGGTAAAAAAATTAAGAACCTTAGAATCTAGGTACATTATCCAGCTCCAGACCAAGACCCCAGGAGGGATGAACAACGAAGAAGAAATGTGGACACATATCTAAAACGTTGTCATCCTTGAACCTCTGCCACATAGGTATGCAATTTCTGAGAGAGTAGAAAAGAGAGGAAGAAGGAAGTAAAAATGTTGTCTGCCTAATCCCTTAACACAGTAAATTTTTGGAACAATTACAAATGATTTTGTGTAAGTACACAACATGAACAACATGAAACTAGCCCATTCAGGGCCCGACTGTACAAAACCAGAGACAGAGAATTGTTCCATTCATTCCAAACACGTGAACCATTCGACAAAGCTCTAAACGGGATCGTTATGGGTTTTGCGAACTAACGGCACTATAAAGATAGGCGTCCAATAATATTTTGATAATATTATCCATTATCTATGAATACACATGAATGATCGAATAAATAATTTGATCGTCATAAATTATATGAACTATGTACATAAATGTGTTGTATGCATAACACCACTGTACCAAGTGATAGTAATGTGATTGACTTTACATGGTACTGATCCACTATAAGATGGCCGCCACAAGTAATGATGTAATTACAAGCTTTGTGCCGTTTTTTATGTTTATCCTTTTTAGAACACGTGACAGGCTGTCACCATGAATTTTATTTAAATCACCTAACAAAAAAATGCTGGTTTACACTGACGAAGGCGGCAACGCCGAAACGCGTTTGTAACCTTGGCAAATAACTGCAAGAAGTTTCTGCAATAAAACTACTTGGCGAAACCACGCTGAAGCGGCTCTGAGTGCTCTTTATTGAAAGAACGAGTCCCGAGGATCGTGGGACTTGGTGTTGTTAATATATATATATATATATATATATATATATATATATATATATATATATATATATATATATATATATATATATATATATATATATATATATATCAAGCACTCCACTTGCCACTGCTACTGGCGCTTCGGTCAGGAAGAATGGAGCACGGACCACAGTTAAGGTGCTGAATAATTGTTTTATTTACCCATCAGCATGCCGGCCATTGCGCATTTCGGCTCCAGAAAGCCTTGATCACATATATATGTGTACTAATAACATAAAATCTCATAAAAAAACATTCTATTATAAATTAAAACATTGAACTATTTAAAAATCTTCAAACTTAAATTTCCCATACCAGTCAGTGCAACAGTAGGGAAAGTATTGGATAGAAGAGGGGTAAAAATTACTATTACCACACCAGTCACTGCAACAGTAGGGAAAGTGTTGGCTAGCAGAGGTGTAAAAATTACTATTCCCACTCCAGTGAGTGCAACAGTAGAGAAAGTGTTGGATAGCGGAGGGGTAAAAATTAATATTCCCACTCCAGTGAGTGCAACAGTAGGGAAAGTGTTGGATAGCGGAAGGGTAAAAATTATTATTCCCACTCCAGTGAGTCCATCAGTACGGAAAGTGTTGGATAATGGCAGGATAAAATGTACTATTCCCATTCCAGTAAGTAGGGAAAGCGTTGGATAGCTGAGGGGTAAAAATGACTATTTCCACACCAATCAGTGCAACAGTACGGACATTCTTGCATAGCAGAGTTGTAAAAATTACTATTCCCACTCCAATAATTGAAAAAGTAGGGAAAGTGTGGATAGTGGAAGGGTAATGTTAAATACATTTGGCAAATACCTACAAATATTATATTAAATAAAATAAAAAATAATTTCCTTTTTTTAAAATAATTTTTTTATTAGTCAGCTTGAAGAATACACAAAGCAAATTCAGTAGCCTATGAATAAATCCGTGCAAACATAAAGTTCCATTTACAAAACATTATAAGCAATAGAATCCAGATACTTTCAACAAAACATTAAAAAAGTGAAGACATAGAAAGAAAATAAGACAAATACATTGGGAAAAAGAGTGTGGGTTGAGCTAAAACGTGGGTATACAGACATTAAAAGGCAAATATCAGTAGTAACCCTACAAAAAATTAGTTGTTTAACCAAAGCCTAAAAGGCCCCCAGATGCTCAATACCCTTTTCACGCCGCTTCTTACCCCCTCTCAAAAACATTGCTGATTCTAAATTATAAAGGGCTAATACCCTAGCCTTCAAATTTATAAAGTTAGGTGGAACTGGGTTGATCCATTCTGAGGTTATGCATAATTGAATAAGTGACATAAAGATACACAGGAGCGCTATCTCATGAGAAGGCCTGGACACAGACATATCTGACTCACACCCCATAACAACCAATTCTGCAGAAAGAGCCACCTGTAGTTTGAGGGACACATTAATAAAAGATTGTACATCTTGTAGAAATGATTCTAACTAAATACATGAAAAAAAACTGTGTGTGTCATTAGCTGCCAAAAGACCACATCGCGGGCACCCCTGGGCATTAATACCTCCCCATTTCGATATTTTGGCAGGCGTGAAATACAAATCAAATAGGGCCATATAGCTTTGGGAACGTAAGCCCCCAGAAATTAGAACAGAGTTAGAGAGTTCTAATGCATAACCAACATCTAAACCACCCTTCCCTAACTTAGCTTCTAATTTTGCATTCTGTACAACAAGGTCATCCGGAAGGGCCAGTATTAGACTTTGGTACAGATCACCAATAGGAGCCCTCCTTAGAATCAAATCCATCAGTGAGCTTCTAGATAGCACAGTTGGAACAGTGTAAAGAAGTTGGGTTAAATAGCTACGTATCTGAAGATACTTAAAGAATTCATGAGTATGCAAACCATATTTATCTTTTAAAAATGAAAAAGAAGCTATTTTACCATCATATGCTAAATCAGCCAGTACTTTAATACCCAAGGAATTCCACCTAAATGTAACAAAGTCTTGAAAGATAGATGGCAATAACCTGGCCGCAGTCAGAGGTGTATAAAAATTAATATTCGGAATAGAGCAATAGCGGTGGACCTTCCTCCACACTGAAAACATTGTTGCAATAACCTTGAACTTCGTTTTTTTGTAGTAACTAGGTTCTAATACTGAGAGATGGGTCCCGTTGGCGCCTACCCCTAAACCAATCTCAAAAATAGAGGGACAGCATGCCAGTGGAAGTGGAGCTCGTGTGGCAAGTAGTGGGACAGCCAGATGTTGTATGAGAGCAGCCCAATTATAGAACAGTAAATTAGGGACTGGCCACCCCCCCCTATCTAATGGAAGACACATCCATTTAGCAGTCCTCTGCTGAGAATGATAGCGCCAGAGGAACTGATTGCAACATCTTTTGCGTGCTGGAAAGACTAGACTAGGAAAATTCCAAAGGAATTGTCCTGAATAAGTACCGGAATTTCGGCAAAACCAACATCTTCAATACATTCCTCCTTCCGAATACAGACAAATGAAGATTGTCAAGCTTTTGTAAAGTAGACTTCACCGTATCTATGATGGGCAAAATATTC
Source organism: Lissotriton vulgaris (assembly GCF_964263255.1). Classification (NCBI taxonomy): domain Eukaryota; kingdom Metazoa; phylum Chordata; class Amphibia; order Caudata; family Salamandridae; genus Lissotriton; species Lissotriton vulgaris. Next base: position 1,639,039,964 of record NC_141695.1, read on the forward strand.
ATTTCCGGCAGGTGTTCAATTACAGCGGTAATCTTGATACCCAGATAGGTAGCACTTTGCACTATTGGGACATCAGAGATTGCCATAGCCGATGATGAATAACCTGAGTTTTTTTAACATTATGTTTGTAGCCTGAAAGTTGTCCAAAGGCTGTCGCCAGAGTCTTAATAGTTGTAAACGAAAGCGACACGTTGCTAGTAAGAACCACAATTTCATCAGCATATGCCAACGCTTTAAAGTCAACCATATTGTTCTTGACCGATTGGATGTTCTCGGAAAGCTCAATCTTACTCATAAAGGGGTCAATGTAGAGGGCAAATAGGAGGGGTGAACAAGGACACCCCTGCCTTGTGTCCCTGCCGATATTGAAAGGTTTTGAGACAGTCCCTGAGATTGACAGGGTTGCCTGGGGGGCAATGTACAGTGAATGTAAGCCCTGAATAAAGCTTGGGGAAAACCCCTTCCAGTACAGAACCTTCCAAAGAAATCCCCAAGCAACCCTGTCAAACGCCTTTTCTGCGTCCAGAAGAATTGCTCCGAGCGGAGACCGTGTAACATGGGCCCAATCAAAAAGAGCTATAACCCGGCGAACATGGTCCGTTGTGTCCCTGCCAGGAATGAAACCATGTTGGCGAATAGAGACCAAACGAGAAACTACGGATGCAAGTCTAGTGACCAGAATTTTAGAGAAAATTTTGGAATCCGTGTTAATCAATGAAATCGGTCGGAATGAGGCTGGATCTAAATCAGGCTTGCCTTTTTTTTTAAGCAGAATGATAGTGGTTAAGCGCCAAGAATCAGGGATCCTACCGAGCTGAGCATCCCTAAGAGTTGATAAAAGGTTGTGCTTAATCTCAGCACGGAATGTAGTATAGAATTCCAGAGGGATAGAATCAGGACCCGCCACCTTCCAGCTGGCCAGAGAATTTAGTGCTATATCTAGCTCTTCACATGTAATAGGTACAGAGAGAGCCTCATTGTCAGATTCCGAAATTTTCGCTGTGGTGAGGGCTTCTGTGTACGCACTGAACCCAGGATTAATTGCTTGGTCACTAACCTCCTCAGTGTACAGAGATTGATAAAAATCTGAAAAGACTGAAGCCACTCCTGTTGGGGTATCCTGGACATCGTCTCGGCTGTTCCTGAAGACTAGAAGGTAGGAGAAGGTAAAGGAAGATCAGATTGAGATCTTTCTTTGACGGAAGACCACTCGAGACTCCAACTGACTCAGGCCTCCATAACCCCTCTACCTTCACGCCACACAGCGGGATGGTTCCAAATGAAATCCTGACGTTTGAGCAGGCCGTGCTAAAGGACATTGGAACCCTTAGACCTGTCCAGAGACATCAGAACCTATCCAAAACAGAAATGCAGCTGTTGAACTCCCTGGCCAATGATGGAACCATCACTATTAAACAGGCAGATAAAGGTGGGGCAACAGTAATAATGGACACTACTGATTATGAAACAGAGTGTCTAAGACAATTAGGGGATAGACGGTACTATACCCCAATTCCATCAAACCCAACCGAAAGACTGAAAACCGCAATCACAGGAATTGTAGAGTCGGCTGAATGTCAGGAATGGATCTCGAAGAAAGAGGCTGAATTCCTTGTGAAAAAAGACACGAAAGTGCCCTACTTCTACACTCTACCCAAAATTCACAAGGGGACCACCCCAGTACCTGGACGCCCAATCGTGTCAGGCATAGGTTCTGTGTTAGAGCCTCTTTCGCAATTTTGCGATCACTTCTTACAACCCCTACTGAAAAGAATCCCGTCCTATGTCCAAGACACTAAGGACGTTCTCTGTCTCCTTGAAAACCTGCAAGAAAACGTTCAAATTGACTTCTTGATAACCCTCAATGTGGAGGCCCTCTATACAAACATCCCACAGAGGGCCACACTCGGGGTGATTGAGGGCATACTCAATACTGAAGAATGGACCTCGCCCACACCACCCTCCTTTATTATGGAGTGTGTGAACCTTGCCCTGACAGAACATTTCTTTGAGTTCAAAGGGCAACATTACCACCAAACCCAGGGAACTTCAATGGGTAGTACTTTTGCCCCCTTGGTGGCCTGCCTTTACATGGCCAACTTTGAGGAGAAACATATCAATGGACCAATGAACCCCTACCATTCTAACATTCAACATCCTCATACTCTGGTAAGGGCCTGAGGACCTCTATTTAGAGTTCTTCAACTGGTTGAATACCCTGAACAACTACCTTAACTTCACCATCACTGCCTCTAACTCCAAGATAGCATTCCTTGACCTGTCCATCAGACTAGAGGGGGGTAAAATTGATACTACAATGTATCGGAAACCAACGGACCGGAACAGTCTACTCCTGTTCACGAGCCACCACCCTAGAGCTCTGAGACTGAACCTTCCCTTTGGCCAATTCCTGCGGGTTAGAAGTAACTGTACCCACCTCACAGATTACAAAGATGAGTCCAAAATCCTATCATGCAATCTGAAAGAGAGAGGTTACCCAGCGAGGGAGGTCTATAAAGCACAAAAACGGGCACAAAAACCGGCACAGAACAACCACAGAGAGGCTCTCTTGGAATATAATGCTCCAACTCCCAATGACAAATATCTTTTGACCTGCGTAACTACCTTCTCCCCGGTCTCTACTGAAATCAAGAAAATAATAAAGAGACACTGGCAGATCCTGAACACAGGAGAGCTTAACCTTGCGACCCCCAGGTTTGCATTTAAAAGGTCTAAGAATGTCAAAGACATTTTAGTTCACACAAGGCCTAAACAAGTGGAAACCCACAGACAAAACACACTCTGGCAACTTCCACCAGTGAAAGGGCACTACCCCTGTGGTTCCTGTAGTGTATGCCCCTTTACCAGTATGACCAAGTCTATTCAACTAACTGATACATTTCTGTGGGAACTCCGATGCCACACTAATTGCAATACTCCAAACTGCATCTATCTGCTCAGATGCCCCTGTGATCTCCAATACGTGGGCATGACCACTCTCCCTATCAAAATCCGTATCTCGGAGCACAGAAGCAACTTCCGTTGCAAAAAAACTAACACGACGATGTGTAGGCACTTTGTAGACTTAAATCATCCTGCGGACTCACTGAGATGGCTCATCCTTGAGACACCAAGTAACAAATCTAAACAGAACCTATTCCAGAAGGAACAGAGGTGGATACATAGGCTATCCACAGACAAGCGGGGACTCAATGAAGACATTCCTTGGAGTGCACTATAATAATTACTATTACAACAGTAAAATACACCATCAACAGTCCACCCATATGGTCATGCATGGCTCAGGATATAGGATAAACTGACAACATATGTTAAGTAACTTTGAATTTATCTGGTTTTAGCTCCAATCCTGATAAAGCATTGGCTTTCATTGAGAACTGGTCCCTTCCAAGATGGCCCCCGTGGTAACACTGGTTCCCACATGACCTTTGGGGAGGGTCTATTCCAACCACGCCCCCAACAAATCATTCAATTGGATTCCAACCCGAGGACCCGGTACCACCCGGATCCCGGTAGAGTTGGGTAGGCATACCAGACGCTGACCAATGCAGCAAGAAGTAAGTGAATCCCCCTCCTTTGCAACCCCCGCGCTCGTTGAGACGCCACTGCAATCACCGCTCTTTAGCAACCAAGCACGTAATGACTGCGACCTGTGAAACGCCAAAATGCCCTGACCGACGTGTGAGAGCGCGCCCGGCAACCCGCAACCTTTTTAACGCTGCAGATTAACGAGGGCTCCACCTCTCGATCCCTGTTCACTTAATGTCCACTCGCTGAGTACTTCTCTAGTTTCCCTGACAGAGACCTGTTACACGCTAAAGATGCACTGATCGGCGTACTAGACGCGCCCGACAACCCACATTACCAGTGAACGGCAACACGTGCGATCATTCAGATGCAGCAGAGTAACGAGGGCTTCACCTCTCTAACCCCGTTTTTAAGTAATGCATAATCTTGTGGTATCTCTTGTTTCTACCCGCACTGTAGCACTCTCCCGAGCGGGTGTTATCATATAACATCAATCTAAAATGTGCTAAATCATGAGATAACAATCGGCCCAAGTCTTCCCTATATGTCACAACTATTCTTACTAAGTGGTCTATGGGGCATTGAGATAGCCAAACGCGATGGGTGGAGATGGGGAGCTATAATGAGTAAGCTTCCACACAGGCGTGATCAGTACATGAATGTAGCACCAAAGGGTCCACTAGAACCCATACCGCTCTAAACACAGATATTAAGACAAAGGGCTGTATAAGGTTACCAACCATAATACAGCAGTTGTAATGCTAAACCCAATCTTGTGTGTGTGAAAGACCTCACACCATAATAACTACCCTATATGTAACTGGGATAGTGAACCGTATGCAGCGATCTTATAGTGTTACTTGATTGCAGCTGACCATTAATATCTTCCCTCGCCCCTCCCAGCACCAAGAGGCGACTGTGTGATATGAAAATTAATGAAAGCGATACATATAGATTGCTGTTGTGTTTGTTGTTCCCCCCTTTTAGCCTTAAACCCCTATGGTTCTTTCCCCTTGATGTAAAACCTACCGGGTACTGTTGACACCTAGACACTTTGACTTTTAGGTGAGTAAACACGTTACCCTTGCTACAGGTTTTGGACAGGAGTCTTCCAGTAATTGCTGCTGTTTTTAAACTTTACGTTACCTTTGGTTTTAATCTAGTAGTGTGGTGTTATGTAGCAGTGTGATATAGAGTCAATACATACTGGTCACCAATTTATCACTGGTATGTCACTATCTTTATGTCACTGCACCCACCACAGCACTGCATGTGCACTGTCACTATAAGGTTGTTGTCACTAAACCATGGTAATGATCTCTTTTGTCTCCCCAGGCAAGAGCTGTCCCATACAGGTAGTACAACTATTTTAAACTGACACTAAACTAGGTCATGTCTTCATAGAGATAGATGTAACCATTAGGTCCTGAAGAATCGCAGCCAGTGTGAAAAGGCGAGAAACATGTTGACCTCACGATATGTATTGTAGTCCTGGATTGTGATGTGGAATCCTAGCTTCCAGCGATCATAGGCTACCCACTGTTTTTACTTGTGACAGGGGACCACCAGAATAAATTGATCTCTGGTACCTTGTGCCACATTTTAACCCACGTATTTACACTATCCGTTCTTTTCTGGCCCCTCACCCGCACTTCATCCTTAGGCAGTTGGTAAAAAGATCTCCGCCAAAGAGCCCCTCTTTGAGGTGAGACCGTTGGGCATTGCATCGCCTGCCCAATGAGGAGCATACGCCAATGATGAAGCTTGACACTCACAAGGGTGTGTGAGGCCATTATTACCAACATATTGGATACCCAGGGTAGCCCTCCACCGAGCACTACCTTTCCCTTCCTGTGACCGTCCCTTTACCTTCTCCTACCTTCTAGTCTTTAGGAACAGCCGAGTCCTTCTTTGCTTGACACTGTCCTTTTGGGCTCTGACTGTGGCTGGACCTTCCATTCCTAAATCCCCTTGAATGGTAATTTGAGCCCTAGGATCTTGACGTGATCCACTTCCCCTCCTGTTTGATATATATGTATCCTGGACATCCCCATGAGAATCTCGAATGCTAGTAATGCGGTAAGCCAGACCACGCTGCTGAAGTCGCCTGGCAAGGACCTGACCCGATCTTTCACCATACTCAAACATCATCGAGCCATACTGCAGATATTTGGCCGCAAGGTCCTGGCCAAAAAACTCCAACAACGAGGCCTTAATTTGGGCAACACAGGACTGACTAAGGAGTGTGTCACTGCCCTCCCTGATCATGTTGATCAGCTGAACCTCAGAGCAGCGCAATTCTTCCATTCGCTCACTTATTTGAGCTTGAATTTGCTTCTGTCAAAAGGAGGAAAAGCTTTTAGCCTCGCCACGAACTGCAGCCTTGAGTGAGTCCCAAAATATATTAATTGGGGCGGAGCCTCTGTTAATATTCAGGAATTCTGTCAACCAGGGCTTCATATGTTCTATATAGGTTGGTTCTGAGAGTAGCTTTCTTTCAAACGTCCATAGTCTGGGTGGTCTGGCCACACCAGTCACTGTACAATTTATGGTCAAAGGGTTGTGATTTGAAATAGTTCTAGGGGATATAGTAATTGATGAAGTGCCAACCATTTGATCTGAAAGAAAAAAGTAGTCCAGCTTGACCATTTTCCTATGCGGAGCAGAAAAGTACGTAGAGCCATCTAAATTACTACAATGATGAAACCATAAGTCGCTCATAAGGTGTTCCTGCACAAGAGCTTGGAATGCTCCATATACTCTAGGTTTATAGCCCACATATTTCTGCCCTTCAACAATATTACAATTAGCTGAGAGGTTAATGTTATTTGTCACAAAAGCAAATAGGCTGAGGCCAGAGAGACAATTCTATATTTAAAAAATCTAGGACTGCAGGGTCATCTAAATTTGAGTTGCAAATAGTACAAATCGTCAAAGCTGACCCATTAATCAAAAGCTCGGCAATCGCCCATCTGCCCGCTGAATCTTGAGTAGTTCTCAAACAGGAGCCTACACCACGCTTCAAAAGTATAGCTACACCTCTTATCATTGAAGACTGACGTGATCAGGCTACCAACTCAAACCCCGGAATCTTTAGACATTCCCTATTGTTCCAAGGAACATGTGTTACCTGTAAGCATAATACCTCCAAATGCATAGTCTGTATAACACGAGCCAATAGAGCCCGCTTCTTGCCATTATTTTGCCCACACACATTCCAAGAGGCTATAGATAGTTTACCCAATGCCATTAATAACTAACAAAAAAAGAAAAAACTCAAGTTTGGATAATAATAACTGATTTAATCCATGATTGCCTTGATCAAAGAAAGTATTTCTCAAGCTTAGTTTTTTGATGCGCCCCAACCCCACACCCACCCATCGCCAACCCTCACCCCCCTCCAGAATGCCCCTCCCTCAGACTCCCACCCCCAGCAGAAGGCTGGAACCGTAGTTCCGATCATGGAGAAGCTGGAGTGGGCATATTTATTATGCGGTGATACTTCCGCCGAGTGCTCAAACAAAGTCTTACGAAAGACGGGGGACTCAGGAGAGTAAGGACTAAAGCTGGCAAAAGCCACTGCTCTTGAATTGGAAGTCACATATTGGCTACTCCAACAAATAGGATCACAACACAACAGACGTCCCCAATTGAACCCCATTGAGGGTTGGAAGTATCACCGCATAATAAATACGACCGATTTATTCTGGAATTAGCCTTGAGAAAGTCATGGGTTACATTCCCAATACGACGAAACACATGTAGGCTGTGAATCTCCAGAAATAAAACTACAAAAGAATCTACAGGACCCTAAGGACAAGAATTATTTATGAATGCAAGAATGATGAATGGTGGAAACACTTGTATACTGTAAAGAACATTAATCTATGACGTGTGCTAGGGAGCTTTTTCATGTGTAGGCTTTGCCAAACCTAAAGAGGGATTGTGGTTCTCTTTACCTTTTAGCACCGTCCAACCAGTAGAACCTTTTCAAATCAAGTGTGAAATTCTAAGTGGCGCCATTAGACCTAAAAACAAAATAACTAGCCGAGCATTTCCTGATGAGGACACTGCATTTAGGGGCAGATTTACAAGCCCCTTGTGACACTTTTACGCCGCCATTGCATCACTTTTGTGATGCAGCGGCCGCGTAAACAATGCGCCACTATGCAACATATTTACAACGTGACGCATCTGGTGAGAGGCGTCACGTTGTAAAGCCCTGCGCTACATTATACCTGTGTCAGGTATAATGTATGCATGGTGGGTGTTACGTTGCAAGGAAGCCCCGTAAAAGTGACGCAGTGAAATCTACAAGATTTCACTGAGTCACTTTTATGTCCCGCTGCGTCAAAACCTCACGCCTGCTCGTAAGGAGTGACGCAGCACATCAAGTATAGGGCACCCATGAGCAGTGCTGGAGTTGCGTCGCGCTTGCGGCTCAACTCCACCACTGCGTCACCTTTACACTGTGAGATGCATGATGCATCTCTCGATCCTTGTGCCACGGTGCACCGCATTTACAATGCGGCACATCCATGGTGGCGCAAGGGGGCCGATTTATGATAACTGGCGCATGCCCAGGGATGCGCCAGTTATTTTGCGCCGCTGCTTCGCCACCCATGGTGCGCCGCATTTACAATGCGACGCACCATGGGGCAAAAATGGCACAGATGCGTGACGCATCTGTGCCGTAAAGGTGGCGCATTGCTGGAGTTGTCGCAAGCGCAAGGCAGATCCAGCAAGGCTCGGGGTGCCCCATCTTTACAATGCTGCGTCAAGACCTACGCCTGCTTCAAGCAGGCGCAGGGTTTTGATGCAGCATTGGCCTGAAAGTGACTGAGTGAAATCTTATAGATTTCACTCAGCCACTTTTGCGAGGCTCACCTGCCTCGGAACGCATACCCTGCGCCGGAACGCCCACAAGTGGCGCAGGGCTTTACAACGTGACGCATCTGCCTAGATGCGTCACGTTGTAAATGGGTCGTAGGGATGCACCACGTTTACGCCGCAGTTGCGTGACACAAACGTGGCGCATTCCCAACATAAATCTGCCCCAAGGTGTTTCAACAGTCACGCAAAATAACTGGCGCATCCCTGCTGGTATGCGCCAGTTATTGTAAATCTGCCCCTAAATATTTTACTGATTAAGCACTGAGTTGGACACGTTTTAATGTAATTTTTGCAGACCTCCTAGTTTGTTCCATGCTATCTTCACACAGTTAAATTCATTAGTCAAGATATTGCTGAAGAATGGAATGGCCATGCTTACATTTCAGTCAATCTGTTAATTTTATGATTTGTATTGTGCTGCGCAAAGTATTACTCTGGGTAAAGCGAATACTTTACTAACACAATTACCCTGAGCATTCAATTACTTCTCGAGAGAGCAAGAATTGCTTCTAGGAGTTTTTATCTCAGTCGGATAGAAATACTGTTGAGGTTTGTAGAAAAAAAAGGTGTTTAATTCCTAACTCTAAATCCGGAATAAAATCTTTTTAACATAAATTCCATATTTATAGAATCCTGGTGCAAAGCCTCGATGTGTTTGGGTAACATTAAACCCCTTTGAAGCCTGGCATTGTAAGCGCTGGATTTTCCATCTGTGCCTCACAATGTGGCACTTGTCTTTCAAGTAAAGGTCCGGTGGCCCTCTGAGCCGAACATGCATCTTAAATAATTCGAGCCTTGCCAGCTTTAAACTTTTTTTCCGGAGATTATGACTAGCCTCGGAGACCACCAACAGGTCTGAAAATCCCTTAAACCTATAACAATGCCAAAACCAACAGACTCTGACAGGGCGCGTTCACAGTGGAGAGGCGCGAGGCGTAGCGGTGGACACACAGGCCTACCTGCGCGCGCCAAATCCCTTGACTGACAGGCTGCATTTACTTTTTTTTTTAGAAACACCCAGCTGAGACAGGGAGTAACTTTTGGCTCGTGCTGTACTTCACATATAACATTGAAAACAAAGATAATAAACACGGTGTGATAAAATGAATGCTCTTGTTGAAGAAGGACACGGCAGTCATATATTCGCGCCCGGATCTATGCACGACCACGCATTTAACAGAAATATCTTGTGCCAGCTGGCGTTTTGCATAAGCTGCAAATATACTTACATGCATTAGGACTGGGACAGACTAATGGAAAAATATGCTACTTTGAATCCACAGCTTAGATCTTGAGGTTGAAATCACGCCCCGGATTCTTACAGACGGGTCAGAGATGGAAAAGTTGATGTTTGCCGTTATACATCGACATTTTAATTATTCTGCTCTACAAATGTGCGCTTAGATACAAAATCTAAAATATATTGGGACAGACCGCTGTAGCATTCTCTAGTTTGTGGTGAATACCTGTAAACTTTAAAGTACTGTGTTGACATTTCTTTTGGTGTGACTTTGTGTGGCTTTGTGCTGAACTTTATTTTAGAGAAACTGCACAGGGGAAAGCAAGTTATTGAAAACTCTCTTCTCGAGTTATATGTTATGTTATGTTAAATTAAATTTATTAAGCGCACGTACGCCCGTAGGCTTCATGGCGCTGCAGGAAGATTAGCAAAAACATAACATATAGCAGAAAGAGACAGAGTTAACTATGGGTAAGCTTGCCTAAAGAGCCAAGTTTTAAAAGCCTGTCTGAAGGATAGCAGGTCTTCATGAAGCCTTAGCGTCAGTGGCAGAGAGTTCCATAGGGAGGAGGCCAAGAAGTGAAAAGATCCGCCTCCCTGGCGTTGTTTCCTGATCCGAGGCACCACTAACAAGTTCTTTTGACCTGAGCGGAGAGCACGAGAGGGGGTGTACCTAACAAGCAGGCTGCTAATAAATCTAGGGCCCTTACCTTGTAGAGCCCTGAAGATAATGCATCCAGCTTTAAATGTTGCTCTCTGCGCTACTGGCAGCCAGTGGAGACTGGCCAATCCCGGCCTGATAGACTGCCATTTGGGAATTTTACAAATCAGCCTGGCCGCTTGGTTCTGAACCAGTTGAAGTCTCTTGAGCTGCCCGGCTGGAAGACCCATATACAAGCTATTGGAATAGTCCAGGCGGGACAGCACAAGAGCGATGATGACTTGAATCAGAGCAGGGTGGGTTAATAGGTGGGCAATCTTCTTGATCTTACGAAGTTGGAAAAAGCTTGCAGATACTACGGTCCCTACCTGACTTTTAAGCGAAAGATCTTCGTTAAAAGTGACCCCTAGGCTTTTTACTGTTTGGGACTTAGCTGGAGGGTTTCCCATTTCTGGAGGCCAAAAATGTGGCCCCCAGTACAGTTCACTCTTCCCAGGCAAAATCAATTCAGTTTTGCCTGGGTTGAGTTTCAGGTGATTTAGGCTCATCCATCTCTGAATGTGGACCATGGCCTCCCGAAATTCGGTGGCCGCACCAGGGGAGTCCAGACGGAAGATCAGTTGCAGATCATCTGCATAGTTAAAAATTAAGGCTCTAAACTTTTTTAATGAAAACAGCAGGGGTCGTAAGTACAAATTAAATAAAAGTGGGGACAAGGACGAGCCCTGAGGGACTCCGCATTCGTTTTTAATTTTAGGGGCTGTAAAGGTTCCTAATCTCACTGCCTGGGTACGTTCCGAGATAAATGACTTCAGCCATCTCAATGCCGAGCCTCTAAGGCCCGCCTGTTCGACACGGTCGACCATATGTTGTGATTAATGTGTGCGTTCGGTTGCAGGTGGTGGGCAAGCTTTATTTCCCATTGTCAGACATTGAGCAAGAGAGGCAATCTATCATAAGGTGATTGAAACTCTTTTAAGTGAAAATGTACCAGTAGCGACTGATGAAGTTTGATTTCGTGCAGGAAGTGAGCAAACTCAAAGGGGGATATCAGCAACAGCCAGCGATAATTATCGCTAAACGCACTTAGCACGAGTATAATCATCGCTGGCTATCGCTGGATTATATCACCGAGCTAGCGCATTACCATCAACGCTTACCTCCAATGTGATAAGAAATCCAGCGATAAAAGTACAGCGATAGGCAAATCCTTGTAGGTAGGGCAGGGTGGACTTATCCTTACATTCTACCTCCCATAGGATATAATGGCTAAGTAAGATTCAAAGAAGGCGTAATGAAACCTGCGATAAGCGCGGTTAGCTCTACTTTTATTATCGCTACGCGGGTTGGCGGGCAGATTGATAATAGGAGAAAGTGTTGTTAGCGTTATTTTCCACGATATTTTGGTAAGGTATGCCCACATTGCATATCATTAGCGTTGCGACGCTGGGCGCTATGAAAACGGGTGCTGAGGCATGGAATCACGCGCTAGCGTGTCCTTGTTGATACTGCGATAAAATTATCGCCGCTTTTCGCCCGAAAACGGACTCTAAAGTGGCGATAGTTTTATCGCAGCGCCTTGATGATATGCCCCAAAGTGAATAAACCAAATGTGGATAAGGTGGGCAGAGGGAAAATTTCTTTGCAGAGCAAATTTAGGAAAAAAATTAGACAAATAGTGCATTTTGCTGCACAGTTTTCATGTATATTCGGGAAAATCAAGTACATTCTAAAGGGCCACCAATGAAATATTCCAATACGTTTATGGTATGCCAGAAAAGCTTTAACTTCCTCAGGTGTGTTGGTATCCACCCTTCCCCAGGAAAGCTTTGAAAACATGGTGGTACAATAGGGAATCTTTCAACAGAATGCCCCTTGAAAGATGTACAAACAGCTCTGTATATGAGAGAGTTCAGAAAATCTAATTAAGCAAGGTGACATGGCCTATCTTTTTTCAAAATACATATTGCATGTTTCTTCACTTCAGTTTTCGATCCTGTCCCTTCCAATTATATTCTCCTTAACAAGTTACGCCTAATAGTTTTTTTTATATCTTCTAACTCAGTGCATTTTATATGTATTGCACATGTTTGGGTATTTTTATTGTATTTGATGTATTGACTTTTGTTCATTTATGGTTGGAACAAAGAAATAAATCGATGATGATGATATTTCATGTTGATGGGGCAGACTTAACAAACATAACTCTTAAACCTACCTTGACCCTATCCTTTATGCATCATCACCTCCTACTACAGAACTATTACTCACATATGCGCATTTATGATATGATCTTTGCTTGCTCTGCTCTTGTCATGTTCTAATACAATACCACTTGGTGCTACAGCATTAACTTTCACTGATATGACATTGGGGAAATACACAGGAATGCTGCAGACAAAAAACAGCAAGGTAAAATGGCAATACTCAAACACCACCTAGTTCAGGCTGAACTCATATGCATTTGCCAGCCAAGACATAGGCACTGGGTGCTCCAAGTGCATGCGTGTGTGTTTGAACTGTGAACTTCCATCAGCACTGTGACAAGATTTACGGCTTAGAGTTAGCTGAGAATTGAGCAACCTATACCCCAAAATGACTTGTGACATATTTGCTACTTTAATTGCCAAGTGAGGCACTACGTAAATGTGTTTGTTAACACCATGACTGGTATCTTAGCAAATGGCTGACATTTACTAGTAGGCTACATGTATTGTACAGAAGAATTTCCACAACACATTTTTGCAAAGGTGAAGTTCTACCTTTTGAGAAATACCTGCGGCTAGGTCAATCACCGGTGAAGCTGCTTAGTGGATTCATGTCCTTACTGCCTGAATCTGCAACCTACACTCACCGGCTTGAAAACCAACAAAGCTGAGTCATCCGTTAATCATTCCAAGGTTTATAAAAGCATCTTAATGATGATTTGAGGACCCGGCAGTGTGCTATCTAGCAGCGTGCATTCCATTAGCTTTCACATGATTAAACGTCAGAATTCACCAGCGGTTAATTATAAATGTCCACACTTTGGGCCACTAATGTAAGGTAAAGGTGAAAGTCACCTCTCGCGCTTGGCCCACTCATACGATTAAGGAACTCGCAGTTAGTCTCATCAAGCCCTTGGATGGTAAGGAGTTATTTGACCATAAAAGTTACAATTGTGGGAGCTTTATTTCGACAATAAAATAATGGCATAAAAGTATGCTACAGTAAAAACATTAGCGATAAAAAGATCATCTATTAGCACTCAGAGTTATTACACAATATAAAAAGAGTAAAAAGTTATAATAAGTACAAATAATTCATCAATTAAAAGTGAAAGAGGAATAAAACAGTAGTTAGTCATATTGAGCCTACTTTCAGTTATAAAGATTGAGTGTAAGGAATACATCTTTCTTGTCTTTAGTGCGGATAAAAAGAACGAGGCCAGAGCGAAGCATACCAAGGGATCCCGTAACCGTAATTGCTGTAAATAGTAAAGAGCTGCAGGGCATTGTCTAATTCCTAGCTTGCGTATAAGCGGGGGAATAAGTCTGTTCTTTTCATTCAAGTAAAATCTACAAAAGAAAACAATGGGTAAATCATCCTGTACTGAACGGTTATCACATGGACATTACGAAAGAGCATCGACGGAATAAGTTCTGGTTGGAAAACCCAACATGAGTGGAATATATCATAATCGAAATCTTAATATTATGTATCTGTGATGGAGATTCATTACAAATGTCTGATATGAAGTTGAAATATTATTTATACTGGTGGCTGCAAGATAATGTCTTACAATAGCGAGTTTGCTAATAAATTCATATCTCTTCGTAGCAAAAAAATCAAGTAGGCGCAACTTAATTGGGTAAACCGAGTGCATGTAAGTTTGTCTTAATATATTTTAACCATTTTATTTGATGTACGTCATCTAAATTTAAAAAGTCCGTGATGATATGTCTTGTCAGGGTCAATGTTTCTTTCCTCCAGACTGAATGCCACAAGAGAATTGAAGGAATACATTTCAACCTTTAAAAAAGGTGTCCTCTATACTCTGCAATTTATTAGGGTTGGTAAAGCCCCAAACAGCTGCCCCATAAGTGGCAAAAGATACTGATTTTGCCTCGTAGAGTCTTTTTATTACATTTAGTGGTTTTGAGCCGAGCTTCTTTATGAACCTAAAAATTTCCTCCAATGCTTTTTTCCATTACAGTTGCTCTATTAGTTACCATATCTAACCATGTGTTTGTCCTATTAAAAATAATCATAAAATAATTAAAGGAGCCAACAATCTCAAGTTTTCTACCTTCAAAAGAAGGAGTGGGATATTTTGTTAATTTCGTGCCCGCCACCAGTACGAATGACTTAGTTCGATTTATCTTCATGTCCAGGTTATTCATGAATTTTACATACTCTCTATGAGCCTCTGGAACACTGCCAGTGCGTGCCAAGAGCAGTGCATCGTCTGCATAGAGGAGTATTGGAACAGGGAAAGAATTAATGATGGGGACGTCCGTGATAGAATCTATCAAGGCCAATTCCACCACGTTAGTGTATAGAGCAAATCCAAAAAGGGGCAAGTACACAGCCCTGTCTCACACCACCAGTAATATTAAAATGTCTTGTGTGTTCCCCCTTTTTTCCATAGCGTACGCAAGCCAAAGCATTAGCGTACATCTCTCGGATTAAACTAATTATCTGTATTTCTATATCCCATATCCTCCATTATAACCCAGTCAAAGGCGGCTTATAAATCCATAAATGCCATGTACACATGGGATTTCTTAGCCGCCATATAATACACAACTATCATACTCAAATTGAGGGACTGATCTACCGTTCCCTTAACGTTTCTTCATCCATATTATTGTCTAGGGATTATTATAATCTTTTCAAGGGCCCACTCCTCCAACCTGTTTAATAGTACACTCCCCATTAGCTTTGCAGTTGTATCTAATAGAGATATCGACCTACTGGCCTAATATCCTTTATTAAAGATCGGTATTATGACCGACTTCTTCCATGATGCCAACAGACCGGTCCTCGCTATGATATTAAACACATTTGTAAGTAAGGGATCCCAAAGGTCCTAGTTATCTAAAAAGATGTCGATCTGGACCCCATCAGGTCCAGGTGCCTTAGATCTTTTAGAGTGCTTAAGAGCGAGTTTGATTTCACCCAGACTAAAAGATAAGTAGTCTCCAGGATAATAAAATGAGGATGGGACGGACAGGAGAGTTGCCTGACCTGGATTCCCAAATAGTGCTTCAAAGTGTTCGACCCATGCATCCTCATCCACATGAGAATCCAGCATAGTCTTGTTTTCCTCTCTTAAAAACGGGGCGTTAATTATAGCCCAAAAATCCCTGCCACTATTTAGTCCTGCTACTTTCTGCAAATTCTCCTATGCCTCCTCTCTCAATGTTTGTAGCCTCTCTGATATTGCTTTTTTGTAGGTCAATCATAATAATGTCACCATATTCTATTCTCTAGGTTCTGCCTTCAGGGCAACATGAAGATTCTTATGGGCTTTACACATGCATAATCAGATCAACGAACCCTATTTGTTGTCTCATTTGAGCCAGAGTAAACCAAATTATCCTTTTTTTAAAAAAAATATTTGTATTTGACTTTGTCACATCCATAAAAAAGAGCATTCCCCCCTCCCCTTTTGGTCAGGCAGGTACAAATACAGAATGAATCATACTGAATCAAACTAAAGCATAACATAAAACAAAAAAACCACAATACCCACTATACCGTTAATACTTAACAGCCGAACATCTAGTACCACATAGAGTCCATTCTTGTATTTCATACATCATTGGTTTGGACTTTGCACCATTCTAAAGTGGGCCCAAATTTTGAACCCTTGTTTGCGTTTTCTTTTACCCTTCCCCTTATATATAGCAATTTCAAGTCTATAGGTGGCCAAAAGCCTCGCAAGCCATTGTTGAAATGAAGGTGCCAGTTCATCTAACCATGCTGATGTAATGCAAATCCTTAGAATTGCCATAGCAATAAACAAAAATTCAGCTCCTGCCCCGTGGAAGCTAGGATCCATTGCACCTAACAGAATCATATCTTCTGTTAGACTTATAGATTTTTTCAAAATACTAGATACAAATCTCTCAATCACTTGTTTCAATAGAATCAGGCCATCACAGGTGGCAAATATATGTACACAATCTGCGTTGAAAATTTGACATCTAGGGCAGCAGGTCCCTTTGCCAGATCCCCATTTAGCAATTTTATCTGGAGTGTAGTATAGCATAAAGCATGATTTGTAAAATTGCGCATGCAATTTGGTGGACATAAGGCATGATTGTGACATTTCATAGGTTCTGTTAAACACTTCAGGGGATATACCGATTTTACCATGCCACTTCTGGGAAGTTTTTTCCAGATCATCGGGGAATATCATATTTAAAAGAGCATATATTTCCCCAATAGAGTTTTTTTTACTGGAGGCTAATTTTTCAAATAGTTCATATTTTTGGGCGATAATCCCTCCCGCGGTTCTTCTGTTGATGTAATCTCGAATTTGCAGGTATTTAAAGAAGTCCCGCCTGTCAATTTGAAATTTGCTTCTAAGTTCTTCAAACAAAAGTAACCCGGTGGAGGAGCCCAGGCTCCCAAAATGTGTTATACCCGCCGCTTCCCATTTCTTCATACAGTAATCTCTAAATATTTTTGGCAGATCAAGGTTATCTTTTAACAGTGTATAATACGAAACCCGTCCAATGCCCAACATTTTCCTATTTTTTTTCAGGATCTTGTATCCGTTAAGGAAGATCTTAAATTTGACTCTCTTATGATAGCTATCATAGAGGTGACGCCAAAGATATCCTATGTTTTGATTGCTTATGATTAATTCATATATAGAAGGCTGGTATTCCCCGGGTCTTCCCTCAACACTGCCAACTTGCAACAATTCCTGACTATTGAGTAATACAACGGCCCAGTAGTAGGCTCTCAAATTTGGGAGGCCAAGCCCACCCCGTTCCTTTGGTAATGTAAGTAATTTATAAGCACGTCAGGGTTGCATGTAGGCCCAAATGAATCTGGAGAAAGTACGCTCCCTGCTTTTTAGGAAGTGATCGGGAAATTCCAGGCAGATAGCTCTGAATAAATAGAGAAGTTTTTGGAAAGAAGACCATCTTCAGGGCATTAGCTCTGCCTATCAAGGACAAATGAAGATTATCAAGTTTGTGCAGATCTTTATGCATAGACTTCAAAATTGGGTTTACATTAATTTCGACCTGGTCTTCTAATTTGGAGATGATAGAGATCTCCAGATAGGTTGCGTTGTTTACAACTCGTGGATCTTCTAGGTCAATTCTTTCGTTAACCACAATCTGTGTTTTTCCCTGGTTGAGTGTGTATCCAGAAATTTTACCAAATTCTATAGTCTCCCTCGTAATAGCTACGATAGCTGTTTCTGGATTGGTGGTAACAATAGCTATATCGTCAGCATAGGCTAGGGTTTTGGTAGCATGATTTTGTGATATGATTGGCTCTATCGAGGGCCGGACTGGGAACTGAAAGCAGCCCTGGCAAATTTTGCCAGACCAGCCCCCGTCCGGCGCGTAGCGAGCCAGCCCCCGTCCGGCGCGTAGCGAGCGAGCCCGACTGCCATTAGGGGGGTTATTAACTATCTGTGACCTTAAACGCTGCCACATGAATCGCTCTTCTTTTTAAACATCAAGTCTTGGTTGGACCTTTACATTCCACCGCCCATTCCTCCACTTCTGGCTTGGACATAGTATTTCAAACCTTGGAGCAGTTCTTTCTAAGCCTTCATAGCTGATCGGTGCCACCTTGGGCTGAACCCAGCGGAAGCGCCACTTCTTAAAATGACCTGCCCTCTCTTTTTAAAATGTCTCCAACCACCAAATCTAGCCTCAGAAAACCAGTTCCATTAATTCCAAAAATTAACCCCCCAACAACAATCACAAAACACAGAATGTTATATCCCATCATACGTCCCACACCTCTAAGAATTAGAATTTGCACTTCATAGAACACGGAGCACACCTCTCCCATTGAAAGGCCTGCCGTTCTACTCAGCCACCGATGCTTACGCCTGTATATCTAGATACATATGGGTCTTTGAAGCTGCTATCTAAGACTATATGTTGCTCTGGCACATTTTAAAGATCCTAACTCACATGCCACAGTCCTTATTGTCTTCAGTGCACACGTGTCATTTAAAATAATCCAACACTTTATTTTATAACATTATCGTAATGGTATTTCCCTTGCCCAGTCCTCCCTTCTGTTCAGTGTGGTACGCCTCCTTCTCAAGTGTTTCAATCAGGCCCCGTGTCT
The DNA here is from genome assembly GCF_964263255.1 of Lissotriton vulgaris. Lineage (NCBI taxonomy): Eukaryota > Metazoa > Chordata > Amphibia > Caudata > Salamandridae > Lissotriton > Lissotriton vulgaris. The sequence continues at coordinate 1,639,058,620 of NC_141695.1, forward strand.
TCAAAAATATCCACGAATAACGTCACGTCACGTGGCATGTCAAAGTGACCTCCGCAGCATAACTCGTGTCTCGTGTTCAAAAGCCTGGCTGTGCCGGATCTGATTCACAGATGTGTGGAAATGAAATTCCAACCTCCCCCAAGGTAAGCCAATCTTCTACCTTTTAGTGGGCTATTCTGTTTGAACGGCTCCGTTTTGTTGGACTCTCGGTCCGTCTAACATCAGCAAGAACAACTAATTAACCTGGTGCCCAACCAGTCACAGTCCACAGTCCACATAAGCACACCATCACCACCAATTCAGAAGAATGGCCTAAGTTAAGCTCCTGTGACATTGTCTTCAAGCACTGTGTCTCTGTGGTCCGAAATGCTTCCTCCTGGTGCAGCAACACGTGTTGGTAGTGGAAGGCCCTTTGCAAAGGTTGTTGGGTGTTAAACTGGTACTAATGGGGTGCAACTAATGCCCAGACAGTGTTAACAACTTTAAACATACCAAAATAATGAAGTAAAACGTTCACAAAATGTGGCGAATAACGTCACGTCATGTCAAAGTGACCTTCGCATCATAACTCGTGTCTCGTGTGTCGTGTTCAAAACGTAAGCCTGGCTGCCTGTGCCGGATCTGATTCACAGACTAGTTAAAGCAGGGCGGGTGCGGCGCTGTGTAAACACGTGGGCCCTCTCTAGACTAACATCATCCTACTCTGCAGTCCGGCGGGCCCCAGTCCAGACTCCCACTGAGTTAAAGTTCCCGAACACTTCGCTTAAGTCTTATAGGGGGCGGGAAGGCTTGCCTGACCTATAATACAGATTAGGAAAACCCTTGAGAACACCCCTCTGACAGCAAGAATGTCATTTCCCAATGTCTGCACGAACCGTTTTCATTTTCTTAAGAACTCTCCAAGGAGATCCTTTCTTGGGGAGGGGATGCAACTGATGCCTAGATGTGTATTAGAACTTTATCTTTTAGAGAGCGATGTGGAAATCAAAGTGCTTGCCCGGTACTTCTGCCCAGCACAGCAGCCGTGCGAGTAGCCCGTGGCCTTTGGCAGTTGTATTTCCTTTGAACTGCACCAGGAGTAGAGGCGCAGTACTTAGGGGGTCCCAGAGGAAGAAAGGACGACAGGGTGCACCTGGGACACAGAAGAGGGGTGTTAAGGGGCTTCGAAGCACAGTGGCACTGGCAGCATGGAGCAGAGTGGGCATCGGGGGCAGTAGAGTATCAAAGCAAGGAGAATGGCTCAGTATTAAAATAAAGCAATAGCAGGGACCCAGTGACCCCTCAGGACTGTAGGCGCCGGTGCCTCTGCGCCTGCTGCACCATTTATAGCTATGCCCCTGCCAAGGGGGAGAAACCCGAAGAGAGCATTGGGGGTCACCGGAGTGAGACTGACTGATTGTGTGATCTTCAGGGACACTGCGGAGAGGGTACAAACAGTCAGAGCACACAGAGACACCAAACTGACGCACCGAACAAGGTGGAAGCGAATACCAGAGAGAAAGAGCATTAGATGGTTTCCGGGGCACAGTGGCACCAACTCAGACACGGAGTGCACAGTACTGAACCCCACTTTTCCCTTCATCTTTCCGAGGTCGATAACTTCAGTTGAGTTAGGTAATAATTAACATCTATTTACGTCTATAGCGCCAAGAGACCATTCTGAACGTGCTCTTCGCCCAGCCTGTTATGTTAACCTGATGTGCGCGCCAGAGTTTGGGCACTAGTGAAAGGATGCGCTAGAAATGATGGCACCAGATGTGGGGGGCACTCATCCATCAGGCTGCGCTGCTCCTCGCCGTCCATGATCTGGTCCTAGGGGTCGAGGCCAGAGACACCCATGAATCCGGCTGAGAGTGTTAGGGCGTCACCGCAGAGGGCTGCAGACCGTGACGTCTCAGAGAGAAGAGATGCGATGCAAGACTGCTTGTACCAATCACTGTAAGATGTTGACAAGGGCACCATTGGGTAGAGATGAAATAACAGCACACACTAGTGGCAGTCCAGATCTGACGCTAGGACACGGCTGGGCATCACATGCCTGGCTCATGCCTGGACCGTCCCTCCGTCCAGACCACCACCACCACCACTACTTCAGTGTTTATGATTGAATAATTAATTGTCGGTAGGGGGGCCCGGACAAAATACCCTTACTTACGGTCACGGACACGGCAGGTCGTCGGGCCGCCGCCGGCTGGTGGCACAGCCGAGGGCTTCTTCCAGGGGCGGCCGCGGGAAGCCGGAGGCAGGGGCGGGCAGGGGCAGCGAGCGACCAAACAAGTACAATAACTAAATTATGGGGGGCCGCTCCAGTACTCTCCTGGCTGGCTCTCGTCTGTTCCTGCTGATGATCATTGATGGCTGACTGTAGGGCACACTGACTACGCAGTTTTCATTGCCCACTATGCAATGCGCATGCGGGAACATCAGTTGCACCCTAGGCGGCGGCGCGCAGACGCGCCGGAGGAGGCATGGCATGACTGCGCGCTGCGCACAGGCACCTCCCTCCTCCCTCCTGGAAACGCTTCCGCTTTTTTTTTAGATGGTTGCTAAGTTATAAACTAGGCCTGCTGCTTGAAGGGAACTTGACTTGTCTTGGAATGGAGACGGAGTTTAAGACTCGGGTCGGACCGAAAATCGGCCCCTCACTTTGAAAACCGGCCCCCTGATCCAAAATCGGCCCCAACACCCTCCAGCCGACCGGGGGATTGCCCGGTGCCCGAAAGCACCAGTCCGGGCCTGGCTCTATCGATCTATTTTTTTCCAGCCTCTGAATAAACGGGTCAATATAGAGAGTAAAAAGCAGAGGAGAACATGGACAACCCTGCCTAGTTCCTCGAGTTATACTAAATTCTTTAGTAAGGCTACCGTTAACCAATATCATAGCTGACGATTTAACATATAACTGTTGTTTTGCTTGAATGTATCCTCTAGGAATACCGACCCAGGACATGGCGGACAATAAAAACTGCCAGGAGACCCTATCAAATGCTTTCTCGGCATCTAAGAGCACCAAAGCCATAGGGTCTCCTGCAATTTTTGAATGATCAAATAGCGTGATCACTCTGTGGATATGGTTAACAGTTGATCTTCCTAGCACTAAGCTGTGTTGATAATTAGCAATACCTTGTGGATGATAGGGGCTATTCGGTTTGCAAGCAGTTTCGAATATATTTTAGAGTCAGCATTTATAAGAGTAATAGGTCTATAAGACCCTAATTGCTCTGGAGGTTTTTTTTGGGGGGGGATATTATTATTTTTGCCCGAGCCCATGCGTTTGGTGGATGTCTTCCTTTAAAGATATACTTAAATAGTTCCAGTAATATACCTTTCAATTCGTCTAGAAAAGTTATAAAGAATTCTGCATGTAAACTGTCTAGCCCGGTTGCTTTTCCTTTTGGTAGGTTTTTTATTATTGTTATTATCTCCTCTACATTAGGGCATGCTTCTAGCATTACCTGATCTACTTCGGAGAACCTGGTTGGGATGTCAAATTCTAGATATTCCTCAATTTTTTGGAGTTATCTCCCCCCGCATCACTGTAGAGGAAACTATAAAATTGCAGAAATGCTTCCCTGATTGACTCTGGATCGGAAACGTGCCCTTTTTCAGGATCAATTATCTCTTGAATCGTATTAGCAGACACCTGTTGGAGCATACAGACTGCTAGTTGGTGGCCGACCAGTTCATTTACCTCATAGACCATCTCTTTGTTTGCCAAGGCCTTTTTAACAGCTTTAGCTGTTAGAATATCCATGATAGCCGCCCTAGCAATGGCCACTCGATTCTGTTTTCTTTCAATCTCTTCAAGACATTGGTCCCCGCTGGTGGCCCGTATTATTCCTTCCTCGGCATGTTTAAGTTCCTCCTATAATTCACTCATCTTTTTTTTTGCTATACTGTTTGCTTTTAATGAGTATTGCAGTGGTAAACCAAATTTTCCCTGATCTCCAATAAGATCTGCTCGAAGGCTGCCGAACTCTTGGTACAAGATGTGTCTAAGTCTAGGCAAATCAAGATCTCCTGGTTAATCTTACCAACTATTCGGCCAGTAAACTCTACAGTATCCACATTTTCCCATTTCAAAGAAATTCCGTTTTTCCTGGCTCTGGAGAGAATGGGTAAAGGTTTCTCATGTGATTTAGGCCTCTGGGCAATTTTGGTGGAATATGCAATTAGCGCATAATCACTAAAGGTATTAAAATCTGTCCTAATGTCAGTAAATCGAGATTTAACAGCCTCTGACACTATAATATAGTCCAGGGTCGAATAATAAGAACCTATGTTAAAGGTGGGGAGCAGGTGAGGGGTTCGGGTATCATGTGGATTAATTACCTCGAGGCTACTAGCCTTACGAACCCTATTTAAGGTATTTCCATAGTAGTTGTGGTGAAAATGAGGGAGAGGTTACCAATCAGCGTCTAAAATCCCACAAGCCATGGAATCTCCCCTTTTACAGATGTGGGCATTCAAATCACCCATCCAGACAATATCGCAGACTTTATGGGAATTCTCCAAAATATCGCCGATATCTGCTTCCAGGGGGTCCAGGACCGATTCCTGTTTACCTTCAAAATTATTATTGTAGAAGTTAATAAGGATCCATTTGCAGGCTTTAAGTGCCTCCAACAATAGGATTTGGTAATACGGTGTAGTGATCTCAAGGCAAAGCATTCAATGGGAACACCCTGGGTCTGTAAAACACTAGATATGATTATGCCTGCCTGACGGTGGCCATATATAATACAAAAACACTATCACAAACAGTAGTGTCGCAAAAGCGCCATTGTCCAAAATACCTGCAAACAAAATGGCTTCCATTGTATGCAGCAGGCCCTACACACCGCTGGATCCCGATGCCTCTGTGTCCGCTGCACCAAACATAGCTATGCCATAACATGTTTACTGTTTTCCAATACTTTCCCCCAGTATGTACTATTTAGTGAGTACATCATGGGACTTTTTAAAGGTGCAGGAAGTGGCAGCCACACATAATATATTATAAGCTGAGAATATTTTTTAAAACTGATGTTCTGTTTCACAAAACACAAGCTTGCCAATTCCGTAATATCTATTGACATTTCCGCATCAATACTGCTGAAGACAGAAAATAAACGAAATAAGAGAAACCAAAAAAAAATAAAAACCTCACAATTTTGCCTAATTCCATTCCTGGTTTCTAATCACTCCCGTATTCTCCCAAAATTGTAACGGTTTCTAAGAAGGAGCCTTACATCTACTGACGATGGAGGATGCAGAAAACAGAAAGGGTCGTCAAGGGAAATATTTACCTTGTAACAGGTTGGAGCAGGCTGGGTACAAAGCATGCTCATCTGCCCACATCCTCCTCTTAGGGTGAGCAGCTTAAACCCCACAATTCCCAGGTCCTAAAAAGAAAGCACTAATGGAATAAGCTTTTCACTTGTCCCAGGGGTTTATGAGCTTCTGCATTATCTGAAGCTCAGATAGGACAGAAGCGTAAATATTCTCCAAATGTAAAATTTCCACTCAGCTTTTGTGATTAGCCAAAAAGTAGTAAACTTACTTAAAAACGTGAATTACTCAAAGTGTACAGCCCCCAGACCCCTCAATGGAGACATGTAAGTTACACATTTGGAGCACATTTACATTCAGATTTTGTGAATAGCCAAAAAGTAGTAAACTTACTCAAAAATGGAAGTTACCTTTGTGAATCAAGCTCATCATTTGGAGTACACTCAGGATAGCAAATCCCACACCAGACAGAGGTTGACATTGAAAACCTGTTTATTAGTTAAGGGAAAGAAGAAGACAAGATCTGAGAACACAACCCCTCTCATGTACATGCCATTTCTACACCCTGCAACAACAATGTCATGTACATGCACTGGAAGTCACGAATGTGGTGATCTAAAGGTGGAACATACACCGGAAATGGACACAATGTGAATAAGACTCATGCATTGTATTGTACATTGTTATCAAGTAAGTCAGGCATGATAAATGTAGGCAATTTATATTTCTGTGTGCTTGTTAAAGCATGCCAATTTTGAAAATAATAATATATATATACAAATATTAGTTCCATTGGCCTTTTAAATTCATATTAGTATTATGAGAGACGTATTGAAGTTCAGATCATTGTGTAAAGCATCAACAAAAATACCTTTGCAGCAAATATTTTAGATATGGTAGCACATTTTTGGTATGCTCTTTTAAAAACAGTTGTATTGTCATCCTTAGCTTAAAATAATATTAATTATGCTCCATATTCACAGCATCTACCGATCCCTCTCCACATGGCAGCTCTTTTTATAACTGGATTTTATCTGGCCTTGAGACATGGCTCATTCCTGTCATATTTCCCCTGATACATGTCCAGCAATTCTAATTTACACCCAACACAGTTCTTGCAAAAAATGATTGACTGTTCCATCACAGGCTGGACAGTTTCACAAGAAAGAGACATTAGAGCCTATTTATCAGTCCTTGGCATAGTGCAATAAAACTGGTGCTAAGTAGAAGGGTCGGTGAAAAAAAAGATTTTATTCCATACTGTCCATTTTCAGCTTCTTTGCTCTTACAAAAGTTTACTGCATTTTGTTGTACCTCCAAATCAAATATTCACATTCATAAGGTTCATTTTGAGCATACAGCATTATAGACCTTTCTAGTTACCTTCCGCTTAAAGCAAGCCCTAAGGAGTTACCTTACACTCATAGGGGTCAATTAACATAGGTCAATTCACTTGTGTAGAGTAACAACAAAGCCCTTGCACTGTAGACAAACAGTAATTACTTAGCAGAATACAGTCACCTTTTTCACCATGTGCTGATACATGACAGTATCATATTCCCATTTCACTGCCACTACAGTCACCTACTGTATCAAGTCACTATTGACACAATGTCACTCCAAGGCATGCCATTTTTTCACTCCGGTCACACATACCACTTTAACTCTAATTTCGTGCTAAACACCGTTACAAATGCATTTTTTTGTATCTATACCCAGCCCTGAAGATTCGCAGTCTGTTCCCTGCGATGAAACACGTGTTGGCCAGTACAGAGGAACATTAAAACCGGTGTTACACACCAAGAACTTTACAGCTTTTTGAACTCTTTTCATTGCATCAATTGAATGATTCACTTAAGTCTTGATGTGCTCGCTCTATTCTGCTCACTTGATACTGTAAATCACTAAGTAATTACTGTTTGTCTACAGTGCAAGGGCTTTGTTGTTACTGTGCAATTAGTGTGGATCCTTCGGGTCCCACCTCGAGCGGTTACGAGGGATTACCGCCCGCCCCTTTTTTGCCTGGACTGCTGTACTCTGTAGTAGTATATACCCTGCGGTTACTCAGGTGTGCGCCTGGTCATTTCTGGAATAACCCCTAACCCTCCCAGTTGTTTTCTAATTCACTTGTGTAGATTTGCACACATGTAAATTTACTCTTATACCTAGTAGTAACTTTACTTCTTTCACTATTCACCATTTCTGAATGTAAAATTGGTCGTAAGTGTAGGTGTACATGGGGCGTACTCACAAAGCTAAATTTACATGCGTAGATTTACTCACATGTAGATTTAATCTTACACCTAAGAGTAACTTTACTAAATTATGCTATTTATTATTTCCAAGTTAAAATTTACTCCTAGATTTAGAATTAAATGGAGCCTGTTCACAATGGTAAATTTATAAGTGTAGATTTATTCACTTACAAATTTACTTTTACATCTAGAAGCAGTTTTTCTACTTTTTGGTATTCACTATTTCCAAGTATAAATTTACTCTTAGTTGTAGACTTGTCTCTGCGCCCTCCATTTAGGGACTGGCGTCTACATAAAGCTAATTTACAACTTTAGTGTACATCCCTCACACTTGGCAAACACTTCCACAACCAGGGTAGAGATCTCAACAACCAGGTCAGAGACTTACGCAACTGGACTGGAGACCTCCACAAATGGACCAGAGACCTCTGCAACTGGACCTCAGACCTTAGCATGCTCGAGAGAGACATCTGCATAGAAGGGAATAGGAGAATTACATACACATGAACCAAATCACACAGCCCTGACACCCATTCCCTTCCAGCAACATAAATACTGCCCACACCAAAGGCTCTGCTTTTTCCTCTTCCTCTTTCAAATCCCACAGCCACCACATTCTTATGCAATAATGCATGCCACGATTTAGAAGCAGAAAATAAACTTTATTAAGGAGGAAACAGCTCTTGTAGTAACAGTTTCGGTAAAAAAAAAACACAACTATGTGGGCTGCCTTCATTCGCCGTCAATGGAATGCAGAAGCCAGAATTATGGCAGGAGGTGACAGACTCTGTCAATGTAATGGGGGAGGAGGCAGAAACATAGGGATATTAAAAGGAGGTGGTAAGAAACATAGGGATATTACAAAGAGGTGGTAAGATGAGAGGAGGTGGGTGACAGAGAAGTTCTCCAGGATTCAACTGGCACAAAATCTACCTTGTGGGGCACCTAGACCCTGTTTCCATCTTAGCCCCCTTGAGAAGGCTGTCTTCTCCACAAGGAACTCTTCATGGTATATCGGTTTCCTCTTATGGAGCATACTAATATTGAGCCAGGCAAGATTGTAAACCCCTTTCTCTTGCACCTATAATCACTCACCCATATCTGGCCTTCCACCCTTTAAGTGAGGCCACCCGATGATTCTGTGGGATTGTTCTCTCGGATACCCAGGACTTAGCTAGAGAGTTATGGATACTTCAAGAGCTGGTTATTGAACAGCTCCAAACCTTATGAGGCCTCATATAGCAGATCTAATCTCATGTGACCTCCTTGATACCAGATCTAATGTCTTGTGCGCCACCCCAAACCACCCCACCTCTTGTTCTTCTATCTAGCAGTTCATTACTCATAAGTGCTAACCTTGTGTGTCCTTTTTGCCAGGTTTTACCAGAGCCAAACATTTAACATTTATGTTGGAAGCAGACTTTTACATCATTTTCATGAAAGACTGGAACTTTTGCCATGAAATCTCCTTGCCACTCTTTGCCTGTCCGCAAGAACTGTGGCATGGTGATAAACTTGTGCACTCTTCTGTTGCTGCATTTCAGAACCTGACTGGCAGATGCCTATGTTATCAGAGCTGACCCTCTGGAAAGATCCTGTGGCCTTGAAATGGAGTGCAGCCAGTATTTCAACACAGGAGGGATAGCCAGGGATTGGGCTGTAGATGACTAAAGCACCTGTTCCCAGTCTCCAACCATGTCAAAGAACAACTCAGGTGAGAAAAGGTATCTGCCAATTACTCTTTCCCTGGATTTTACATAGCTGTTGATATGTTGCCTATAAACTCTTTCGCCCCCTCAAATAATGATTCCTCAAAATGAGAGACTGAACAAAAAAACACATTCACCAACATAGTCAAGGCAGAAAAAGCTGTTTGTTGTATGTGCTCATTTCATATGTGTTCAGCCATTAGTTGGCGTTGAGTTGTGCTTCATGGGTGATGGAGTTCACAGCAACTGCTCCTTGCATTATCAAGTATTGTAAGCTTTCTTGTAAAATTCATCAGGAGGAGCTTGAAAGAGAAAAAATGGAATCTTGCAAAGCAGAAAATAAGTGTAATGGAAATAAATAGGATTTGCTTTAAAGATAAAAATAACATTTGTTTATATATTTCTATAATTATTTGGTGTCTCCATTATTTTCTATAGGAATGTGTTAGACTTCCAGTGTTTGGTCATGTGTGGTGCTGGAATTACTCCAAGGCGATACAAAATGGGAGGCTGTCCATAAAATGATTAATGGGCATTTACTAGTAGTTTCTAAAACAACACATTTCTTTTGGGTCAGAGAGAGAACAATTCGTCAAATGTAAAATGCTAAAATGGCGTCATTACCAAGGTTCCACCACGCCATCAGCAATCATTTTTGGCTGGCATACTGAGCATAGACTACACATCTAGGTGTTAGTCATTACTTTACTAATCACATTTACAAAAACACAGTCTGTTCACTTCCACAACCACACCTCAATAGATTAGATTGATTGAATGATTGATTGAGTGATGTCCATCACCCCTAGGGGTCTCCCTCTACTTGTCTTAAAACTGTATATCTAAACAGAATAGACTTCAGCTTTTGCTGCATGTCTTGAAGCAAGGAGGAGTGCTTGATGTCAGAGGTTAAAGTTCCATATTTTTTATTTTGAACTGAGAAAGAATGTTCTCTTATGCCGGCAGATTAAATTGGGATCTTGTAACATGATTTTATGTTTTGTATTTGAGCTTATATAGCGCACAGCTACCCGCAGTGGGTGTCCCGGCGCTTGCTTAGGGAACCCGTCCTGGTATTCCCCTGTGAGATAACCCTGGCAGGGTATCCACAAGGTGAAAGCCAGGCATCCCACTGCGAGGGGCCGTTGTGGAGATTAAGCAAGCTATTGCCCAGAGTCGCAGAGTGTGAGCCCGTGAGTCGAGAAGGCACCGGAGCGAGAATTATCGAGTCCGTGGAATTTTTTTCCCAAGACCCGCCGAGGCGGGGAAATGAACCCTGGTCCAGGGCCGATCTCAGCTTCCGGGTCTGTTGCCTCTAACCCCTGAGCCACACTTCTCCTTCTAACACTCTCTGAGACATCTGGAGGTTGACTTTAGTGCTCATGGATCTTGTGGTCCTGAATGGACCATTCACAATACCCTTTAACTATGTGAAATTCCTCTAAGATAAACTTCAAGTAATTTGTCTGCAATAAGTCCCCAACTGTAAAGCACCAGTCGAGTCGCACCATTCGAGTCTCCTTCAGTAGCCCTACCTTAAAGCATGTTCAACTTTGGTGGTGCAATACTATACTGAGGTTGATCAAATCGACCTACAAAAATATGTTATCCACTACATCACCTATCAGTAGTACATCATCATGTTTTGGTCAAAATGAAGGATGCAATGTTTTTGTCATTGGATAAAATGCATGCGATATATCGGGGTATTTCACTTGCCAGTTACATTAAGGTGCTCACCCTTTCTCAGACTTATGAGGGAATCACGCTTCTCACTGCTCTACCTGATTGCATTCTTGCTCTCTAGAATGAGCTGTCCCATGCAACAGCCACCTGAAATATAACCACATTGCTTCAACCATGAGTGTGCATCACTGGTTTCTCCATCAATCATGCTTTCATTCCAGGCTTTCTGTATTATCAGCCAACTTTATAAAAACACATTATCGCACTGCAGTGTGGGCAATCTCAGTTTATACCCATATATCTTGGAGTCTTGAAACCTAAAAATGTCACCAGAAAAAACACAGTGGCCTAGCAAGGTCAGGTGGTACCCAGTGCGGAATTTTGTTTGTCACCCCCGGCTTGACAAAATGGCAGAAATAGGTATTTAAAACACATATGTTTGCCATTTTGTCAACCCCCTCAGTGATGACACCCGGGGCGGCCCGCACCCACCGCACCAACCTTCCCACACCACTGAAAAAACAATGAGCCCTACTGCGGCTCTTGAATGTGGTCTTCTTGCACTCAGATCCCCATACTCTCTATATAGCTCCAACATCTCCACAAGGCAAAGCAAGGCAGTAGCCCTAGGATTTGCCACTGCTAACTGAAGCCAAAGCAAATGGCTTAGAAATGATATTTTCAAAAGGCTGTGGAGGTGCCACGCAGCAGCAGGAAAACAATATTTTTGCCGGCAGCACCAAACATGTGTGAATTATCCCTGATATCATATGCTTTATAAAATAGCTCTGAACCTACCAGATTATCAAATTACTATCCCCATTAGCTTGATGTACTATGGACTGTGCCCTACTCCAAAAATGACTCCTCTATACCTGTTTCTGTGATAAGCCACACCTTCACAGAGCTATGTGGCACTGGCCTTTTGGCTACACAGAATGAATATATATAAATACATTTCCCTGTGAGAGAAAGGTTTAAATACAAAGTAATTTGAAGTAATTTCTTTGAAGGGATGCCTGTGCTCCTTCAGGCCCCAGGCTCCCACCTTCCTTCCTTCTGTTGTCAGCACCACGGCGCTTTATGTTCTATGCATATAGCGAGTCCTCAGCTGCTTTCTCCTTCACCACCACTGAGGTAACTTATCATGTTTGGCTCCATTCTAGGGGCCCAGTATGAGTAGCACAGTGCAGGGGTCCTGGAATTATGGGGGTTGAAATCACTGATTTTATCTCGTAAATGCAACTCGGCATACAGCAATCATGATTACCGCCTGGAATGCAGACACTGTATTGCAAGGTAATTTTATGCATAGATATCCCTCATTTAGGGTACATTTCTGCTCCAGCTTTCACTTCCTCTGAGCAGGTAAATGGGTATGTGAGGGACAATGCAGGTCTTGAGGCTGGGTCTGGGGTAAAGAGGGTGTTAGGGGAGGAAAAGATTCAAGGGCTGCTGGATGCACCCTTGCATCATCCCAATGATGATAAAGGAAGGGGTTGGATGAGGACTGGGCTGCATCTTATTTATTATTTATTTATTATTTTTTATTTAGAAGTTTTCTATAGCGCTAACAAGACGCGAAGGTAGCAGAGCGCTTTACAGTAAAAGGAATGAAAAGGTGAACAAAAAGACACATAACAAATAAAGGCGATCATCAAATGACAATTAGGGGGGAGGAGAAGTTCGTACAGTAGGACTTCTTGGTAATAGGATACAGAGATATCACATAGTTCTGGGGATGGATGTTGATCCTAGTTACCCAGGACCTAGGGAACAGATGAGGAACAAGGATTTGAGTTGGCTCTTGAATTCCGCATAGGACGGTATGGTTCTGATATGCGGGGGGATAGAGTTCCATATTTTGGGGGCATTTCCTGTGAAGGAGCAGTCCGCAGTTTTCTTCTTTCTGGTTTTTGGTAGGATGAGCAGCAGGGAGTTAGAGCTTCTCAAGATTCTACTTTGGCCAGCTTTTGTGAGTTTGTTTGCCAAGTATTCAGGTTTTCCGGTGTGGACGGCCTTGTGGGTTAGGCAGGCCATTCTGAAGGTGCTACGCATATCCACCGGGAGCCATTCAAGTTCTTTGAGTGCAGGGGAGATGTGGTCAGATTTTTTGCATCCTGTGATCATTCTTGCTGCCGCATGCAATGTTGTTTTTAATGGAGCCAGGTGTGATTTGGGGATGCCTGTTAGGATTGAGTTCCCATAGTCCAGTCTAGATAGAACTAGAGATTGCGTGGCTAGTTTAAGGTCCTTGTTGGGAATGAAAGGTTTGATTTTGTTCAGAAGTCTGAGGTTAAAGAATGCACTTTTTGCCGAGTTCTTAATGTGGTTTGTCAAGGTTAGTTTGGGGTCTAGGGTGAAATCCAGAGATTTTACGGAATCAGCTAGCGTGAGAGAACATTTAAGAGCATTGATCGACTTCAGCCACTCGATGATTTGAGGGTTGTCTTCTTTTTTTGAGATGAGAAGAGTTTCGGTCTTGTCGGGATTGAGTTTCAGGTGATTCTTTGTCAGCCAATCTTGAACATCATTTAAGACGGCATTTAGTCTGTGGATGTCGTTAAGTGAAGAGGTTTCCAGGTAGATCTGTGTGTCACCCGCGTAGAGGTGGAAGTGGATATTGGCATTCCTGAGTAGTTTGGAGAGCGGTTCCATATAGATGTTGAAGAGCTGAGGAGAAAGTACTGATCCTTGGGGGACACCCTTGTTGACTTGCTGGGATTCGGAGGTGAAGTTCTTCATTTTTATTATTTGCGAGCGGTTGTGTAGAAAGGAGGAAAACCACTTGAAAACTACCTCGCCGAGGCCAGCTCTTACTTGCAGAGTCTTGATGAGGAGCTTATGGTCCACCGTGTCGAAACACCTCCCCCTCCCTCTACCCCGATCCCTATCTCTCAACCCATTCTCTCGAACTATAACACGCCCGGCCCCACCACAGCTGCTCACAACCCCCCCATTGACTCCATAACAAAGCGGCTCACAGCCCTTGAAAACCAGGTCGACACTATCACCCAAGGCTGTGCCCTCGGCCTGCCTGAGATCAGAGAGTTGGTTTACTAGCTGTGGCGTTGGATCTCGTAGAGCCAGTTCCAGTGTTCTTTTGCACCCAGTAAGGCCAGGGCCAGTGTTCCTGCACTCTAGTAAAATGAAGTGCAACAACACTGGTGTAATTGCCCCACTCCCTTATTTTGTTTGCCTCATTCCCATTCCTCTCCCTGCTGCAATTTCTTCTGCCCTACATTTGTAGCAGATTCAGAGGGGGATAATCCATCCATAAACAATGACCTAACACACAGTCTGGTCCCTCAAGCGTCTTGCACGTGAGGAGAGTTTGCTTCCTCATGTACAACACTTGGCTGCATCCTGGGGTCTACATTCAGGAGTAACGTCTACTGGGTTCTCAGGTAATCAAACTAATGGGGAGCCTGGTACCCCTTGCCGTGAGCAACTTTAACCACTCTCAATAGAACAATTGATCCAATTCCACCGGAATGTTGAAAAGAGGCCATTGTTGAACTTGTTGCTTCTTTGCTTGTAGGCTGTAATGGCTCTTTAACAAATTACTATGTTCCATCAGAGTGGGAAAAGGTGCTGATAGTACCTCTAGAAAAACTCGATGCTGATCCAGATGCACTCTTCAATTTTAGAAAGAACAATTGATGGAAAGAACAATGTCAAACATTCGCCCCAGATCAGAGATTGGGGCCTAAATCCATCGCTTTTTTGCTCCCCATGCCATTTCAGTTTGAACCCAGTCATATGCAAATCAGTCTTAACCCTACTCCCTATGGCACCAGTCCAGCCCGAAAGCCAGGTCAGGTCCTCTCGGGAATGGAAATAAGCATCCTGGGGCCGGTTTTGGGGTATTACACCTTACCAGCCAGGCTAGCTTGACTCCAGTGGAATGGAGAGCATGCAGCATTCTTCAATATCAAGCCAAAATCTCTGCTTCTTTTCAAAGTAAAGATTTTGGAGACATATGTGAGCTGGTTGTTCTCTTGTTTCATGGAACTAAATCAGATTCTGGACCCTGTACATCCTGCCTTTCGACCATCTTACAGCCTGGAGACAATTCTTCTGTCATTGCTGTAGGATCTGTGTATGTCGGCACACAGGGCAGTCTCCTCAGCACTGTTGCTTTTAGACCTGTCCGCAGCATGTGACACAATAACACATTCCATCGTGTTAACTAGGCTGTAGGAGATTGGGATCAGTATGAGAGTGTTTCAGTAGGGCAAATTCTACCTGGAAGAAAGATGCCATGTGGTCCATCTGTTTCTGTTTTTGTTAGAATTGAAGTCACTAAATCAAGGCGTGCATCAGCGGTCTCCCTTAAGTCCAACCCTCTTTAATATCAGCATTTGTGCATTGGCAAAGTTAGTTAGATCTTTTGGCCTCAGATCTCACACAATCCATATGATAGACAACTGATCATCACCATAGACAGAGTGGGTGCAGCCCACTGGTAGTCTTTCCATCAGTGCATGTCAGCTGTTTCACCTGGGTTCAAATTAACACACTGAAGTTTAACTCTCACAAAACTGAGGTACTTTGGATTGATCACTCTCAATTGACAATCCCTTTTCTGGCTGACTTCTGACCCCCTTCTTGGGCCTCCTCTCCAGTTCCTGCTAAGGCAAAGAAAAACCTAGCCAGACCTATCACTAGTAAAGCAGATTAACCATCAAGCTTTCACATACTTTCACTGCTGAGAATAATTAGGAAGAGCTTATCTTTTTTGATCGGAGCTACTCCTCGAGCCGTGATCCCGGCCACTATCTCAAGTCTCCTGGATTACTGTAAGTCCTTGTTTCTTGTGATTGTTTGTGGGTCTCACAAAAAGATTAAAGAGGATACAAAATGTGCAGCAAAATTGACTTTGGGCCTTCCACACTACTCTTCTTGCTCCTCAGCTTTTAGCACTGACAAAGGAAGCATCTTTACATCCATTTGCTATTATTTTAGCGCTGTCTACGGGAAAGGCCCGCTTACCTAAGAAATAAATGTAATACTTATTTTATGTCCCTGCTCATTCACTTCATTTCAAAGATGCTTGCTTACTTACTATTCTGAGATTTAAAGAGGTCTATTGCGGGACTCGGCTTTCTCAGAAGCAACAGACAAACTTTGTACCGATCTCCCACTCACTCTGCGCAAAGCTAAGGATTTGCTACTCTTCTGGTAAGAGTTTGAGACATGGCTGTATAGGACCTAACTTTTGTTTCCTTCATCTGTGGTTCGCAGTTGTTCTTTAAGCACCAGGATACCTTTTTTTTAGGTATCTGTGCACTATATAACATTTAGAACATAACTAGCAGCCCGCTCCAGCGTTGCCTGGGAGAGAAAGGGGCTGGGGGCAGTACACCCGCCCGACCCCCTCCCGCACCGACTCCCTCCCGCCCGACTCACTACCGCCCCCCTCCCGCCCCGACTCACTCGCGCCCCCCTCCCGCCCTGACTCACTCACGCCCCCCTCCCGCCCCGACTCACTCGCACCCCCCTCCCGCCCCGACTCTCTCGCGCTCCGACATTTTCATTTACTGCTGCCTCCTGCTTGCCTCCCCCTGCATCACACAGTCTCACTTTCCCTTTCCTTACCTGTGCCGCCGCTCCTCACTGCACAGCCGCTCGTCACTGCACCGCCGTTCCTCCTTCGTTGTCATCACACACGTCGCGTCGCGGCCAGCGCTAGGTCCCGGCCGGCGCTACTTTCAGGGGACTACTTTGTTTACAAACTTAATTTTTTTAATTTACTTTTTTTAAAATTTATATAGCCTATGTCCACCTACACACCCTGACATTTTCATAGATGTATCGGGTGTGTAGATTGGCGCTGTGGTTCCCGAGTTTACCTGGCCAAAAGGTGCAAGTTCTCTCTTTATAACAGTAGTATAGATATAGATATAGCATACATAACATAATATAACATACCTTAACTTGTGTCAGAGTTGCACGCACAAATAGCTTCACTTACTGGTTTCAGAACCTTTTTTCTAAATCAGAAGAACTGATTTTGCATGCTGACTGACATTGGTCTATTTACACAATGATATCCACATGATTAAATCTTGGATCATGAGTGAGGAGTTGGCAGGGAGTGGGTGTGACATGGTGGTACAGCCCTGTAAATTTCTGACAACCTTAAACTTACACATCTGTGGATTTTCACAAATACCTCTTTGACCCTCTCTGATCCCAAATAATATCAGAGATTTACTCCTGTCTTGGACAGTTGTAAATCCCCTTCCACAAGTAGGAATAGGTAGAGAATGCTTCCCAAGATTGTTGAGGGTATAAGATAAAAAGTTGCAGGTGTATTTGCACTGATTCTGTCTTTTTTTTCATATAAAACTATGGGGCATATTACCAACAACTAGCGATATTTATCGCTAAGTAGGCTTAGCGGCAATTTTTTTATTGCCGCGCAGCGCTGGATATTATCGCTGAGATAACGTGCTATTAGTCGCGTTTATCTCAAAAGCGATAATATTTCCGGTGAAATATTTCTGTGAAATACGTGAATATCGCTGAGAATACAGCGATATTCATGCATTATCGCTAACAGGGTCATAGCCATTATATCCACCTCCCATTGGATATAATGGCTAAGAACTGGTCTGAGCACGCCTTAGTTTTTGGAGATATTCGCGCTTAGCGCGAATATTTCCATCGCTACGCCTGCCTTGCTAATAGGCGATAAATATCGCTGACATGCAAAGCGGGCCCCAAACCGCTCGCTATCGCCTACAAGCTGATGTTAACTGTTGTTATCGACAGCTTGCTAATAGGAAGATAAAATTATCGCCGCTTAGCAGCCGAAAATGGCAGCTAAAGCTGCGATAATCACATATCGCCCACCTTGGTAATAAATGTAAATGTAAATGTATTTGAGCTTATATAGCGCACAGCTACCCACAAAGGGTTTCCCCGCGCTTGCTTAGGGAACCCGTCCTGGTATTCCCCTGTGAGATAACCCCGGCAGGGTATCCACAAGGTGAAAGCCAAGCATCCCGCCGCGAGGGGCCGTTGTGGAGATTAAGCAAGCTATTGCCCAGAGTCGTAGAGTGTGAACCTGTGAGTCGAGAAGGCACCGGAGCGAGAATTATCGAGTCCGTGGAATTTTTGAGCCCAAGACCCGCCGAGGCGGGGAATTGAAACCTGGTCCAGGGCCGATCTCAGCTTCCGGGTCTGCCGCCTCTAACCCCTGAGCCACCACCTATAATATGCCCCTATATGTGTGTGAAGTTTTACATATGAAGGTATAGATAGGAGTATACCTGGAAACCTGTGAGTTTTGCAGGTTTCCTGGCATAACGTAAAAATATTTGTGGATTCCCAAAAATCTGAAATTATCACCAGTGCAAGTTCGGTACTCTGTGCTTGCAGATTTTGCACTTGTTTGTGCATCCAAGCCCTTTATGGGTTCGGTGTACAACAATTACTTATTTTTGATACCGGTGTATAAATACCTCCACCTATGACCGATTTATGTTACAGTACGTTTACAGTCAATTGTTAATTTTCCAGTATTTTTTATGATGTGGTTGACTTGTGTAGATACAAACACACACACTTATAGATGAAACCATGTTGTAGACCTGTCAACTGAAAGACTGCCAGTGCCTACTTAGAATAAATTACATCTCAGCACATAAAGGGGCAAACATCTATATGCAGTGTGCGACGGGACTCCTGAAACAGAATCCATAGGTTTATCATAGCGTCACTAATGTGTTAAATTTGTCGGGCCTCCCAGTGACAAATGAGACGCCCGGTATCTGAGATACGTTAACATGTTGATAAGTTACTCGCCTCCCCGCTGTGAGAACTGGTTGCTCTGTTTGATTCTTTGCTCGGATAGGAATTAAATTAAATCTGCGCTGACCTATATTGTGCCGGAGCTAATGACCCATTTAACCTCCTCTGCATTTTCGGTCTCTCGGTGTCCTGGGAACAGGGACATGTTTACCTCGGTTGTGACAAACCTTTAGAAATGACCCACCGGCATTTATTATTCCAGAGCTGTGTGTTTTAATAGAAATTAGCTAATGGGCCATGGGGGCCCACAGAAGTCGCAGATTGTGAATGGGAGGCTTTCTTCCCTTTTTTTCGAGCGCCATGATTTGCATGACTAAGCATTTTTTCCCACTGAATATTGATCCGCCACCGTGGAAGAGACATTGTTAGCCGCCATGGAACAAAATACCCCTCCTCAAATGAAGCTTTTGAACGTGGTTTCACACATTTTGGTCTTCTGCACGTATTTCTATTTGTGAACCAATGCCCTTCAATTTAACGGTGAAACCCCTTATATTCGTAACTTACTGTCTACCATTTCTTAAAATGGCACACGGGGGCTCTAGTGCTAATGAACAGCTCAATTACGCAGGCAGCCCTGTTTTTTAACGTATACACATGCTGGATGCTTAGTTTGCAAAAAAAAATAGGTGCATGGACCAATTTTTTTCTTAGGAGCTGGTGCCTAGCGCTGCTGCATTACAGAGTTTCTGAATACCAAGGCCCTCTAGTCTTCATTCCACATTGTGCATCTTTACCTCACGCTTGCACCTCATTTTTATCCCTATTTTCTCACTTAATCACTATTTTCTTATCTCTTCCTCGTATGGCTTCTTTTCCCTTTCTCTCTCTCCCTTTGGGTCAAAGTCTGATGAAGAACAAGCATTGGTAAAGCCAATACCTCGAATTCTAAAAGGCTGAGCTATTTGGCTTTGCCAGTGCTTGTTGAAAATTGCATGTCCATGTGCTAAGCTGCATTTGCACGCATGGCTGGCAATCTTGAAGTGATTTTTCTACTAAAATCCATGCCAAGATGGCTAGCAAAGCCCATGCAAGTGGTGACGCATGTTTGCGGCACTTGTTCAGACACGTTGTGATGCATGGCAACCATTTTAATTTACTAGTTTAACTTGGCAGGCAGTCATGTTAGAACAGCAAATTAAAGTGCTGAAAACGATAAAGTGAATAGCTCACCACTATTTTCTACTATACCGATATATTCATGGAAAGAAATGTAAGTGTATGGTAATCTTACTTCACACTATAAAAACGAAATTCACTGGAAAACAAACAGTTAACGTGATGTTATAGTTAGGTGAAAATGTCAGAATTAACATTTTAAAATACAAATAAATACTGACATTTTCCAGTTATAGTTAACTGAGGTAACTATAACTTGCTCCCTTGCCATGCACAATGTTGTCACCAATGATGTAATTTCAGATGTCATCAATGATGTTGTCAATAAAGTCATGGAACATGTCATTGGTGATGTAATTTGTGAGGTAATCAGCAGTGCATTGCGAGGGCGTGAGTCATAGTTACTTCAGTAAATTATAAGTGGTGAATTTCAGTGTTTTTTTTTTGTTTTAAAGGTTATGTTAAAACTGACATTTTGACCTTACTATAAGGTCACTTTAACTTTTGATTTTTCAGTGATTATCTGTGTTTCAGATGTGTTTAATGTAAAGTAATATTTTATCACTAAATGCAAGTATACTAAACTCCTGCTCCACACGAACCTCAGCTGTGTGCGGTTTGGGGTTGGGCACAGGGCCTGTCGTGCGCCTTGAGACCCTACGGGTATGTAGCGCGCTCTATAAGTGTCACTGATTGATTGATTGATTGGTCGTGCAGCCAGGACCTGCGGCCAAACATCAATCTCCCGCGAGAGTCCTGCGAGCCCAACTGTCCAGATATTTATAACTTTTGAACCTTTTTTTTCCCAAAAACATTATACCAAATCACAAAAAGCATACTTTCTGGATAAAGTTCTAGCTTTCTCTGAAACATGGTGTAAATACATTCAGCCTTTTTGTGCTAGTGTGGTTCAAAAATTACTAAGCCAATTTCCTGGGGAAATTGTATTCTGGGCCTCCCCATTTTTCTAGGTCCCCGCTTGATGGATCACTCCAAAACTTTCCACGAAGGAGCTGAGGGAGATGAACATTTCTTGGGGAAGGTTTTGTGAAGATTTGTCAAAATACACTAAAGTTAGTAGCAAACCAAAAAATGTTTTCTATTGCAACTAGATCCTAACTAAAACTACACAGCGGTGATCACCACTGTGCAAGAGATATATGTATACATATATATATATATTCACTGAAAAAAACACAGGTTTCACACCAGTTATAGTTAGCTGGAAATTTTACTGACATAAAACCATTGAAATTCCCACGTTATAGTTAGTTAGACTCACTATAACTTGCGCGCCTGCAATACACTGCTGATGACGTAACATATTACATCACTTATGACATGGTCAGTGACATCACTCATGACATCACTGATGACACCATCCAGTGAATGTGTGTCTTTCTGAAAAATAAATATGTTTTATTTATATATATGTAAAGGTCGATGGAAGAATAAATGTTTAAATAAGTGTCTTAATGGATGTTTAAAAAAAAAAAATGATTGGTTAACTGGCTCAGTGTGTATATGTGTGTGTTAAAGAATGAATGACTGTCTCACTACTGTCTTTATCAGTAACTACATATGTTTTAATCTAGTATATGTGAGTATTGATGTATATAAGTGAGTATATGTGAGAGTGAGAGATTGAAAGAGTTCTTGTTTAAATAAGTATGTGTTTCTATAAGTGATTGTTTAAGAGAGTAAGTATGTGTAAGTTTCCTTACAAGTAAAGAGGTAGTGTGTGTATAGTTGTATATGCAAACAAATGGATGATCAATAGTTTATTTGCATGTGTGATTATGTGTGTGAGTAACTTTTGGATGACTGTCGGTGTGTAACAGGATGTATAGGTGTTTCACTACATATGATGAGTGAATATATGTATGAGTGACTATATAGCACTGTTGGTGAATGAGTGGATGTGTATATAGATGGTGGTATTACTGAATACTGAATTGGTTGTTGAAACTGGTATGGGTATCTCTATTTTTTTGAAAATTTTAGTTTCTATTTTTGAATATGTGTTTCAAGGGTTACATTACACTGAAAGGAGGTCTGTCACTCTGTCACAAGGATGGTGTCATCAGTGATGTCATGAGTGATACATATATTTAAATATTTAAAAATTACTCGCTAATATATGTTTTCACTAAGATACACTTTATAAGCCAGTTAACCAATCAATTTTTTCTTAAAAACATCCATTTAGACACTTATTTAAAAATGTATTCTTCCATCGACCTTTACAAAAACATATTTATTTTTCAGAAAGACACACATTCACTGGATGGTGTCATCAGTGATGTCATGAGTGATGTCACTGACCATGTCATGAGTGATGTAATATGTTACGTCATCAGCAGTGCATTGCAGGCGCAAGTTATAATGAGTCCAACTAACTATAACGTGGGAATTTCAATGGTTTTATGTCAGTAAAATTTCCAGCTAACTATAACTGGTGTGAAACCTATGGTTTTTTCAGTGAATTTAATAGGTTTTTTAAATGCTAATTCCTAACTATAACTGGTGTGAAACCTATCTTTTTTTCAGTGAATTTCATAGGTTTTTTTTAATGCTAATTCCTAACTATATATAAGGCCCCAAACCTATATTTTTTTAAGTGAATTTCAAAATTTTGTTAATAGCAAATGTCTATAGCTATGAAATGTAATATTTTTGAAAATTAATGAATCCTATATTATATTTGTATTTAAAATTTTTTTTTAATGTATATATTTTTTTTGTTTGCCCTGGAGCGCTCCCAGGGAGCGCCCCGGTGAGCACCCCGGAAAGCGTAGTCTTTTGAAGCGCCCCAGGGCGCGCTCCGGAGAGCGTCCCGTTAGCGCTATTGCCGCGAACGAAAACATCATCGTGACGTATCGCGTAGCCGCGTCCGCGTGATACGCACGGCGTAAGCGCACCCGGAAGCACTCGAGCGATTACGATTGCGCAACATAAACATCCAACGCACTTACGCGATGCGACCTGGGGCGCGTCACGTAAGCGCGTCGGGTCATGTGACCTGAAAATAACACTTTTAATTGGTGCAGAATAGTTTTGGTTTCATAATGATGAAATCCCTGGTCTTGTGACCTGAAAATAACACTTCTCATTGGTTCAGGACATTTTTTTTTCCAAATGATGAAAGACCTCACCTTTTTAGGTCTCGCGACCTATCAATGCGCATGCGCATTGAGCGGAGCGAGAATTAAAGTGCTCAAAATACTCGTGAAACCACGAGTTTTTCCATGCGGTTTTCTTCGAGTTCACGTGGCCACAGGCACGCGCTTTTAGGCCATAAACTTAAACTCCTCCCACACCTTTGAAGTGAAGCTTAGCTTCACTTCATAGGCCCCTGCTGCTTCACACCCTCATCCCGCTCTCCCCGCTCGGCCCCCTCCCCTGCCCGCCGTGTCACATTTCTTGTTTTAAAAGCACTCGATGGACTGCCCCACGCGTCGGAGGACCAAAGTACTCGCCCTGCAGAACTAGATTCTATTTTGTCCCACATGCATAACACGGAGTGAATACACCAAGCACGAGAATCTGACAGAAGGATAGATCGATAATCTAGGCATGAGTATTAACTCTTCTTTTGCATTAATTATCTCATGTCACACTTTAAACACCATTACTAATTATCGCTTTGGCGCATAAGAATTCAAGCACCGTTACACTGTTGCTAGATCATATGGCTGCAGGCTTGCAAAATATAGTTAACAGCTCCCATGATTACGCACAAGACTCAATTAAGAAGGAAAGGTAAGCATTAAACTTTGGTAAAAACAAAGTACAACGCGGACACCCGCGTGCAGGAAACACTATTCGGCTGCGTTGGCGGTTTCTCCATGCAATCTGTTGTAAAAAGGTCCGGAGGCAGGGAACATACAATGCACCTCCAAGACCCTTTAACATTCGCACAGCCCCAAGCGAAATCCTTCTGCATACAGACTCAATCAGAGATCAATGACCTCACTGGATCTCCAAAAGCAATATTAAACCCCACTCCAAGAAAGCTCACCTGGTAGTCTACACATACACCTCCCCATAGCACTTTATATATTTAGTCTCGTCGTTTTAAACGCCAGCTCCCAAAAATGAAATCCGCTGTCAACGCACATGGCCGGCACAGCAGCAGTTATAAGCCTTTATGCAATAAGCATGGTTGGTGTCTTCCAAATTTCGAAAATTGCGCTGGCCCTTCGAGGACACCGTACTGCAGAGACTTTATTATCAAACAATAACTAGACTCGATACATGTGTTTTGGGACAAGACTTGGGTGTAGCAGAGGTAACGATTGGTTGCTTCAAGTCCAGCGAGACCGTTGCCCGTCAGAGAGTCCTGCCCTATTATTCTGTGGTTAAAACGCTGGGCGGGGCTAAGGTGATCACTGGTCCGGATAGCGGCTTGGACGTTGCAGGCTGCGCTTTCTTTGTAAACGTTCAGTGGTGGTTGGGGCTATGCAAATTCTTAAATCGAGAGGGATCTCGTACAACCGATATGCGGTTTAGTGGTAGGAGCAGATGGTACCCCACAAATAATTTATTATTTGCCGACGGTCTATTAATATCCCTTTACGGTGTTTGTGGGAGAGGGAGGGAAACTTCCCGCATTCTTTTTTGGCTGTTTTTGTATAGCGCAAATTAAACCCGAAGGTATCGGGGCGCTTCACGTGAACACCAGTTACATTACACAATGCCACATACATTTTTGATGAGGCACGGGGAGATTAAGTGATTTGCCCAGAATCACAGGATGTTCAGCTGATACCGAGACCGAACCTTGCCACATTTTGACCCTGTCACAGCCCTAATTAACGTCGGCCCAAAGGCATAGGCATTAGCATTTTTTACCAAAATTCACTTACTAAGCAATCTTAACCTTCTTTTGAGGTGTTACTTCTTTGTGTCTCTTAAAAGGAAAATTACCGTTCATATATTAAAAGATAAGTCAACGTGAAATGTCTTTAAAAAATGTTGTGTGCTATCTAGGTCATTTGCTTTTCAGTTACGATCAGACTGTTAAAGGCCATGTCAATGCACAGATCTAAAGGGAACATGATTGCAAAACTCTGTAAACCATGTACTGCTTTGCAAATCATTGTATCACAGATATGTGCATGAGCTGTCTGGTTGTGAAATAATTATTGTGCACCTACAGTGGCTCCATGGCCATCTATTGCTTACAATTGGTTAGCTTTATTGTAAGTCACATTGGGTTGATTTTTTAGGTCTCGCGGCCTATCAATGCGCACGCGCATCAGCCTCCCTCCCTCCTAATTGCATTTACGGCCGCACAGCACATCAAAGGGCTTCGCCCAGCGTGCGCTCTGCGGCTTCTCCTCCCCTAATTATTCATGGCTGGCCTCAGCTGCTTGATTATCTCCCCACGGTATCTTTTAGACCTTTAGTTTCACTATACATTACAACTCCCCTGATCGGCAAACTTTCCAGTCAGCCAGGTTGCATTCATTCTGTGAAAAAATAGACTTTTACGAAATGCAGAAATGTTTTATTTTTATAGCTCTTCTCTTTAGTGGCTCGGCATGCAAACTATCAGTTCTTTTAATTTTGAAATAAAAACTCGCATCTATACAAAGTCCTGTGAATTTTTTTAGACACTGCTTTTTTAGAAAGATAATTTGTAAGTCATGAGAGCTCGGCACTTTGCTGCACTGTCACGTTTCCAGAGCAGGTATTTTCACTTTCATAAATAGGTTAGGACCTATTTTTTCCCTGGGTCATATTTGGACATTAAATTACGAATGTCGAATAGTCACAATGTCGTTATTAATAGTATCGTGATATTTGTTTAATTGAATATTGATGCATTTCACTTTTTTATGCAAGTATATTTTGTATAAGGCCGCCGAATGTACTCTTTTGAAAGAAGCCTTTGCCATGGATTGATTAAATTGTGAAACATGTGTTACCATTTCATGGTATCTTCGGAGTCGCTGTGAATCTCTCCTAACAACAACACAGACAGAATTTGGCATGGGGGTTGGGGAGGCATGGCGCAAAGTGACAGAAAACGTAGTGCATGTTTGCTATCAATTGTAAAAGCACAAGAGAACAGCCAAATTTGCTTTGTGCTATGCCCACACTAACTTTAGTAATTCCTTATGGTCCTCCTTGTCTATCCCCCTCCTCATTCGCCTTACTCTCTCCTATCCATTATTATCTCTCATTCTTAACGTTATTCAATTACTCATTGTCCTCTTTCCTGGTACCCCTTATCTGATTCGCTATGTTGTAATTATTACCGATTCTACAGTTCTTGCATTGACCATATAATATATGTTATGTTGTTATCTGTATGGCTTTTGCTTCTCCGGTGTTCTTTGTAAAGCTCTCTCATTCATACCTTTGGGTGCTAGGCACTATATCAAAGTGTAACATAAATGCGTACAAGGAAAAAAGAGCCTCACATTCTCACCTTATTAAACAATGTGTACAAATCCTTCACAGGTGAGAGAAGTAGTGATAGCCGAGTCCTGACTCAGATGTCATCGACGAAGAATGTTTGACCTGTAGTTAAGAGATAGAGCAGACATAGCATATGCATAGTCTTGCAAGGCTTTAAGCGGGCCGGGTCCTGCCGGTGCTCAGCACCGCCAGTTCTAAAAGCAGGTGTCCCTATCGAGCTCTCCATTTTTGCCCTCACTCTCAGGGTGAAACAAGCACTGGCGTTGCCAATAGGTTTCGCATTTGGAAAGTTGGAGCTATTGGTTTTGTAAATTACATTTTATATTTATATATTGTTATTGACAATGCCAATAACAATATGTAAATATAAAATGTCATTTACAAAACCAATAGCTCCAACTTTCCTACTGCGAGACCTATTGGCAACGCCAGTGCTTGTTTCCTTATTCTGACTTTGTCCTTTGACTGAGGAAGACCTGTTTTGAAATCTTTGAGGTATATTTTGTACTTTGAAATGGCTACAGTAGCAGCATCAGCTGGAGCATCTGCACCACCAACACCACCACCAAGAGGACCACCACAACATCCCATTGGTGGTCAAGAAGAAGAGGAGGAGGAGGAAGAGGAGGAGGGGACGAGGAGGAGGTGGCTGAAAGAACACAATACCCCATTGAGGTAATAGAAATTTTCAGGTAGCTAATGTGTCCCCCACTCGCACCCTATCCATGCACCCATGTTCCTTATATGTCGTGTAACTTTTGTCCCGTACATGCTAGAAGGACGCAAATACATTTGCGTCCATCCTTAACATGTTAACTATCGAGTCATGCAAAGAAATCCCGTTAATTAGGCTCCTAGGCCTATGGTGCCAACGTCTTTACATGGTACACTTTTGAATTTCGCACACGTTTCTCTCCATGTTTCCTGGCCCAGTCGAGCTAGGCCCTTAAACGAGGCCCCGAGCCTCATCTCTCCTGTCTCCGAAAACTGTATGCATCCCTGACCCCTGCCTTACTTCCTGCCAGCGAAGCGGTGCCCGGCTCGGCCTGCTTGCCTGCCAAAGTCATGTTTTGCCTATAGTTATCTGTTCAGCCTCCTCGAAAACACATTCCAGTCTAGTGAAATAGGTAAACATATTCCCGGCTACAGAGCAAAGGGCCCGGCCTTCTAGTCCTCCTTGCAAGTGATTTACCGAACCTGTTACCATGGTAGGCCCATGGCTCCGCACGTTGCACCAAGACACGTATGCATGCACTAGCATTCAGTATCAAACGGCTTCTGCCCGAGAGATCTTTTACTTCAGATACTACATCCTCCAAACATGAGATACCAGATATGCTATAGGTACAGGTCGTTCTGACATCCCAGACACCCAGACTCCTCCACTAGTGCTAAAGTCAAAGCCTCCAGTTCTCCCCAGTAACACGTCATGCTCAGTTGCGCGCGCATTCGGGTCATAGGTTTCTGCTGATCCTGCAAACTTTCTCTTTGCATCCACCCACATGTGACGTTTCTTATGACGTTTCTCTGACATGTACAGTGCACGCCCATGTGTACGCCTTTTTACACGCCTCCTGTTACGCACATGTGTTCTTATCTCATTCTTTCCGCCTGTTACGCCTACTGTATTGGTTTCCATCGTACTGTTTTACTATATATAATGTGAAATGCTAATAAAACGTTGAATGTCCCTTCCTGAACCTTAGTGGTGATGGAACATGATATCCATCCTCGAGGATTTATTATTAAAACCCGAATGACTCAGATTCCACGGACTCTGCCTCTCATTTTAATGAGCTGTCTTGTATTGATAATTATATGGAAAAATGATTAGGTAAAATTAATTTACCACATAATTTGGCGCCCGAACAGGTACCCCCCCCTTCCCCACTCGCCGGTGAAGTCACGCAGGCTTTGACCCCTTCTACAGCCGCGACGGAAACCCTGCACGTTTGCGGGTTTTCCTGCTATCTTCCCTCGGGCCCACGGGGGAGACGGAGACTGTGGTCCGACGTCCAGACGAGGCGGTGAGGAATGCGGAGGATCCCGACCAGAGCCCTAGTCGAGAGAGCAAGGTCCGAGGTGTCCGGAGGTCCACCTGTTCCGAAGCGCATGCGTGGTAGCGTGATGCGTAGCAGTCAGATGTCGTAGCAGTCCAGTCCAGTCCAGAGTCCAGTCCAGTTTCCGAGGCCTTCAGTTTCTTGCTTCCCGGTGAGTACCGTTGTTGGGAACGCATCTAGACGGGTTCATTAATTTGTGCCCGGTCAAGACAGGTCTGGGTACACAGACCTGGTCCTGACGTGTTCACTTAGGTGAATACGGTCCGACGTGTCTCTTTATGGGACCGGTATTGTCTGTACTGTTTTAGCAGTGCATCTAGTTATTCAGTATTATCTCAAGATTTCCAGAATATGTGTTCTCTATGTACCAGGTTTCAGTCTGAAATGTTTTAATGTGTTTTTAATGTCGTGGGGTGAATGATTGTTTACTGTTTGATTACTGTGTTTATTGTGTTCACGTCCGAATCACTCCAATCATGCCACTGTTCTCGAAATTACGTCAGATAGGTACTAGGAAATGGATACTCGAAGAAGCAGTTCCCGTCCCTCCTAGGGACACTCCAGGATATTTTATGTACCACAAGCATGGCTTAGATGCCGTGCTGTATCTAGATTTATGGGTGGACTACACCAAAGACCTGGAAGAAAAGTATAGATGGCCTGTCTCAGGGACATGGGATGCTGACTGCATCATGAGAGTAGAAGAAGCATTGTGGAAAAAGAAAGCCAGACAATCCCAGAAAGATGCCATAGAGTTATGGCGTAAAGAATCGCATAGAAGAACAGAGAAAGAAATCAGAAAAGTAGAGAGAAGTAGAGAAGAATCTGAAAAAGCCAGAGAAAAAGGGTTACTAGAAGAAGGAGAACAAGTTAGATTAGAACAATTAGACCGCCAAAGAAATGCACTCATTACAGGCATGTATCCAGTTCTTGCCGAGGGCCTGCCCAAGGCGACCCCGGAAGTACCCCGTAACTTGCCACCACCATTGGTTCCGACTAAACTCCGTCATAAACAGACCGCAGCAGACATTTTCCTTTCTTCCTATTTAGATGATGTAGCTCCAGCATATACCAATGCACCCGTACCACCTGTTAATAACGTGCAGCAGTCTGCTCCGTCTGTTCAAGCCACGACCCCTCCACGTCTCCATCTTCCCGCGCCTGTTGTCACTTCCCCTACTGCTGTTACTACTACTACTGTTCCCCCTACTATTGGTCCTCTCAATCCTTTTACGACAGCTACAACCCAGTCAGTTCATGCCCTCGCCTCCGCCACAGGGGGTGCCGCAGGGGGTCACCTCCGCACCCCGCCACAAGTGAAACGGATGACGATCAGAGAATTAGCATTGCAACGTACGCCGAAAGCGGTTACATATGAAAACCTTAGACAGTATATGACAGATTGTAGATATGATCCAGTACCTGGCAAGGAAGGAGACATGATGTTAGCCTCGTTACATCTACGACGTGTTACAGATTATTTGATGATATTACCAGAAATGACGAACCATCTAGACAATATATATCATTTTATTAGAACAGGGGAAAGACCAGAATGTATTCGTAAGGCCATGGCATACCAGAAAGCTGAGACACAAGGTTTAATATTACGATTCTTGATTAATTGTTTGATAAGGGAACAAGATCGGCCAGGTGCTGTCAAAGAAGAGATGGATGTATTGATAAAATGGAGTCAGAATATTGCAGACTGTAAACATGATAAACAGAATTGTATAGATGCCATGTCCAGAAAGATCCGTAAAGAAATAGTAACGATGCATGACAGACAGAAGGCTGAAAGGGAAGCCGAGTCCGACAGGAATGGATCCTCAGAGGAGGAAGAAATAGATAATACAGTAGAGAATCAAGGCACAATAGCGTACGTAGGTAGAGTGAAACTTCCTAAACAGTATTCTTCTGACGGACCTTTTGACAGACCCATTCGTCCAGAAAACAAGAAACGTTATATGGAAAAACGTTTCCTTTCCCCTATACCAGAACAATGTTCCCTTGAACATGTATTCCAAGACACTGATAAAATACTGAAAGAAAGAATAGGTTATCATGAA
Source organism: Lissotriton vulgaris (assembly GCF_964263255.1). Taxonomy (NCBI): domain Eukaryota; kingdom Metazoa; phylum Chordata; class Amphibia; order Caudata; family Salamandridae; genus Lissotriton; species Lissotriton vulgaris. The sequence goes on from NC_141695.1 coordinate 1,639,089,039, forward strand.
CTTAGTACCATGCGTGATCAGGAACTAGCCCGGTCAGCAGTCCAATGGGCTGGAAATGATGGAATATATAAAGACGATTCAGTAGCGCAAACGTTTTTGAGCCTTTCTCCAGACGAACAGCGATTAGCTGGTATGTACATGATCCAACATCTCATTACTCTATATGAGAGCCAGCACTCTGATCCAGGTCCCCTATATAATATATTGGAAGACTTACTCCTGAGAAGATGGAGAGGCCTAGGTACCGATTTAATTAATACCATTCTAGAACAACGTCACAAATACAGAACTTTCCTGACTCCACACTTTGTTTCTGTTCCACCCCCAGTAAGACAGCCATATCACCTAGACAGACAGAATCCCTTACAAGAAGTACATCCCGTCCAGATTCCAGGGGGTACGCTTCAACGCGTATTCGTATACACTCCTTTGACCAAAATGGAATTATTGGAAATGAAGAAAATAGTACCTTGTCACGATAAAGACCCTGCAGGATTTCACCGTGAATTAAAAGACATGTTACTGATGGGAGATTACACGTATTCCGACATTCTTAAAATGTTAAAAGTATTATTGCCAGCAGGGATTTACGAAAAACTGAAAGAGAAAGAATGGGAGGTGGGAGATAAAAAGATTATCTGGACTGAATTAGAGGACGAGGAAAAGACACGTACCCCAGGTTTAGGTCTTGGGGACAAAACTAAAGCATTACCAGGATTATTAGTACAAGTTTTGCCTAGACTATTGTCGGTTAAAAAGGAAGACTGGGATGCAATCTCAGCCTGCAAACAAAAACAAGATGAAGACACTAGTGATTTTTATTCCAGATTCGAGAAATGTTTCATTATTAATAGTGGCCTGAAAACAAGTAGCGAATCATATCCACATCTTTTTGTGACCAAATTAGTCGAGAATTCCTTACCCCAGGTTAAGAACAGAGTATTGAAAGTTGAAAGTACATGGCAAGCTAATACGCCTTCCCAAATGTTACAGATGTTACAGTACCACCAGAACAGAATTAGAGAGGAACACGATCATGAGCAGAGACGTATGAAAGACACGAAAATGAAAGTACTAGTTGCCCAGTCTGTTCCAGCAGATGGTCAGAAGAGGGGTAACACGCAGAACACACAGACTAGCCATTCTGCAGCTCCTGTTAAAGGGAATTGCAATTACTGTAAACAGCCAGGTCACTTTATAAATGAATGTGCCGTTCTCAGACACAATATTGCTACAGGCAAAACGAAAGAAAGGCCACGTCCGCCTAGACCAGAACACGTTCAACAGAATATTCCACAGAATCCGCAACCTCCACAGAATGCACAGCAACAGACAGTAGCTGTACCCCAACCCCAACCCATTGCCGCAACACAACACGTTCCGCAGCAAATGTACCAGTATGCAAAGTCCGATTACCCCGATTATCAGCAGTACACATGAAACAGCCTAGAGAGGGAGGTTGGCTTGCCCCTTATCGAGGTTCCTGTAGATCAAGATGGTCATAGTCAGGTATTAGGGAAAGACAGAAAATTTTTGATTGACACAGGGGCGAGCAGAACTACCATTAGTCATGACGAGGTCCCAGGGGCACCCCTCTCAGGCTCACAGAATGTTTCCCTTGGATTTTCAGGAAAGCCTATTGTTAACGAAGTATCACAGCCAGTTCCCCTTGCAGTTGGTCCATTGTCCCGTACTACAGATCTGTTACTTACGAAATCATGTCCCGAAAACTTGCTCGGTATTAAAACGCTGAAAGCTCTAGGAGCAGTTATATGTTGTTCTCCGGAAGGAGTGAGATTATTCCTACGTGACTTTAAGGGTCATTATGTGTTGAGAGATTTTGATACAAGATTGAAAAATGTTCCACAGCATTTATGGGCGCAAGGTCCATCTGATGTAGGTTGTATGCACATTACTCCCTATCGTGTCACACTCAAGCAAGGTGTTGTTCTGCCCCGAATCCGACAATACAAATTGCCACCTGAGGCTGTAGCAGCCTTACTGAAAATTATTGACGAACTCATTGCCCAAGGAGTAGTCGTAGAAACTGACTCCAATGTATGTAATTCTCCAATCATTCCAATTCTTAAACGAACTGACCCGAATGCACCTCCAGTCTACAGATTAGTGATTGATCTTCGAGAACTCAATAAATGTAAAAAACCACAGTACCCAGTAGTCCCAGATATTTCGTCACTATTGACTGCCATTGATTCCGAAGCAGCGTTCTTTACTGTAATAGATCTCAAGAACGCCTTCTTTAGTGTCCCCATTCATCCCGATAGCCAATACCTTTTCGGGTTCTGTTTAAATGGCCGAAGCTTCAAATTTGCACGTGCACCTCAAGGGTTCACGGAAAGTCCTAGTATTTACAGCCAAGCACTGAAAAGACAACTAGACAGTATTCACATGCCTACTGACACTGCTCTACTGCAATATGTTGACGACTTGTTAATCACAGCACGGACAGAACGTGACTGCGAACGCGCGTCACTGACAGTCTTGTATTTTCTGGCCGAGAAGGGGCATAAAGTGTCCCCTTCGAAGCTCCAATTCTGTGTCCAGCAAGTGGTATACCTTGGACACTTGCTGTCCAAGAGGGGTAGGCAGTTGACACCAGATCGTATCCAGTTAATTGCACATCTGCCACAGCCCAAGACACAAAAGGAAGTACGGGCCTTCATTGGCCTCACTTCTTACTGCAGACAATGGATTCCCCAGTATGCATATCTAGCCAAGCCACTCATACAGTTGACAACACAGGAGGCAGCGACTTCGACTGTCCTCCCTTGGACTCAGGAACATACACAAGCTTTTAATGACTTGAAGAAAGCTTTATGTCAAGCACCAGTTTTAGCGACACCATGTTACAGTAAATCTTTTACACTTTTTGTCACAGAACGCGATGGTACAGCATTATCTGTTCTCACACAAGATCAAGCAGGACACCATAAGCCTTGTGCTTATTTTTCTAGTACATTGGATCCAGTAGCCCAGGCTCTGCCTGCGTGCCTGAAATCAGTTGCAGCAACAGCTCTAGCTATCAGACAAAGCGACTCAATAGTGTTAGGACATCCCTTGACAGTACAGGTTCCACACTCCGTGGAAGTTCTTCTGAACCGAACCCAGACTCAACACTTGACCATAGCACGACTGACAGGTTATGAACTGACACTGTTCCAGCCACACATAGAAATCAGGCGCTGCAACATACTCAATCCTGCCACATTGTTACCCTCGAGTATAATTGATCCAGCACCACATGACTGTGTAGAAGTCATAAATACAGTGACAAAGCCACGACAAGACTTGACAGACATTGCATTGACCGACCCAGACCTGACACTTTACGTGGATTGTTCATGCATGAGAACAAGCACAGGAGAGTTAGTGGCCGCATATGCGGTGACCACTGAAACTGAAATCATAGAAACACACCGTATTGACACATTATCTGCTCAAGCTGCAGAGCTCATTGCTCTGACCCAAGCCTGTATACTAGCCAAGAACAAGAAAGTAAACATATACACAGATTCACAGTATGCATTCGGAGTCGTTCACGACTTCGGTGTTCTTTGGGAAGAGAGAGGTTTTTTAACTTCTCATGGTACCAAGATCCAACACGGTCCCCTCATTCAAGCCCTATTAGAAGCAATACACTTGCCTACAGCCATAGCCATTATGAAGTGCAAAGCACATACTAAAGTCACCGATACTATTTCCCAGGGTAACGACCTGGCAGATCAAACAGCCAAACTCACAGCTCAGACAGACATACCGACTGATATGACAAAGACTGAAGCAACTACACTGACACATTGCCTGACAGTTAAGGATCCCACTCTAGAAGTACTCGATATACAGACACATGCAACTCCAGATGAAATCAAGAAATGGACTGAACAAGGAGGGATCCAGACAGATCAGGGATTGATAACGAAGGGAAGAGCCACATGGTTCCTCCCCGACTCTATGGTTCCAATCATCATTAACACAGCACATAGTCCAGCACACTTAGGAGAGAAAGCCATGTTAGACAGTTTACAGAATCTATGGTTCAAAAAACATTTACGAGCAGCAGCGAAACAGAAAGTGCGTACTTGCATGATCTGTTGTCAGTTCAATCCAGGCAAAGGTATTCCCATGGAACAAGGTGGATTTCATCCTCCTGACCATCCTTTTGAAGTCCTCCAGATGGATTATATCCAGATGGACAGATGCCGAGGATTCAAGTATGTCCTCGTAGTCGTATGTGCTCTTTCCCGATGGACAGAAGCATATCCAGTCCCCGATTACACTGCTGTAACCACTGCCAAACAGCTGGTACGTGAGTTTTTCCCACGATATGGTTTGCCCCGTGTCGTGTACTCTGATAATGGACAGCCATTCTCGTCCGAGCTTATGAAACAGGTATCACTCCTGTTAGGTTACCAGTGGAAGTTCCACTGTGTCCGACATCCCGAAGCCGCAGGTCTCGTAGAGAGACATAATCAGACCCTGAAAACACGCCTAGCAAAAATATGTGCCGAAAAGGGTGTAGATTGGATAGTTGCCCTGCCAGTTGCACTCTTTTACATGCGAATGGTAGCCCATTCTAGGACAGGATTGTCTCCTTATGAAATTACTTTTGGTCGTCCCCCGAACATGTGGGGTACGCCTATGCCAAGACGCATAACCGATATTGAAAGTACTATGCTGACAGATTACTTGGCTTCCTTGATGTCTGCACTACAATCTTGTCGTTCACAGGTCGCGGCTGCCTTTCCGGACAACACTCAAGTAAAACCGCATGAAGTCCTCCCTGGTGATCACGTCTTCGTGAGGAATTTTGATAGGAAAAGTCCGCTGGAGCCCAGATGGAAGCAGCCCAAATTGGTGTTGATGTCCACGAGAACTGCAGTCAAGCTGGAAGGAAGAAAAGGCTGGCTACACTCGAGCCATGTTAAAAAAGTTCACGGACTGTGTCCAGAAATTCCAATTCTAGAGACTGACTCTAAACTCCCCCTGCTAGAGAAAACTCCCCAGGAGGAGTATCGCTCAAAGTTAAGGTCTAGTAAGTCAGACAGCGTTTAATTGTTTAAGTCCCCCTCGGGTGAAGCGGTTAGACAGGTTTCTGACATGTATAAGATAGACCCAAGTAGTCAGAGAGATAGGCGTAGGGAAAAGAGAAAACAGTACTGTAAAGTATTGCACAGCAGATGCATAATTACCTTGATTTCGATGTTTCTTCTGAGTCTTACGATTATATGCATTAGTTTAATGTTACACATTTTCTTTCCTCTTGATTCACATGTACATGCTTCCTCTAATGACACTATAGAGCACACTTTTAGTGACCTGCCTCCACATGAATTATCTTATCGTTTAGCCATGCGCAACAATACATTCATCCGTATGTTACATCATTCTCATCAGACCAGCAATGCTACCGATTGCTGGGTATGTGGCCGACTCCCTCCCTATCAGAAATACAAGGGAGCTCTGCCCCTCTTTCCTTATCCGTTCACACATAATGGTTCGTGTGGTGCATGGTTTACTTTAATGTCTTCCATAGATAGTAAGTCCAAGGTTTCCCAAGGCAATTGGATATGGGGGAACCTGAATACCGTCATGAATAGAATATGTTTCCCAGACCAAGAAGGTCTTCCCCAAAGGACAGGGACCGATCTAGAAAATGAAGTGTATGGATTAGGTAATTTCTCACTTAACCTCATGATCCTGAATGTGCAGTCTGAGACTAATTCGGACTTGCCGTTTATTACAGTATTGCCAGTGAATAGGTGAATTATGCGTCAGAAAGAATGGTTCAGTACATCTAGGACACAGTGATTGTAATACTGTGGTTGAATTCAGTGATAAAGGAAAGTCTACTTTCAAAGCTTCCCGCCATTCTTATTTCATATGTGGTCAGACAGCCTATGTACATCTGCCCTTGGATTGGGATGGGACGTGTTATATTGCGTTCCTATTGCCACCCGTTTTTCTAGCCCCGCCTGATTATCATAGAAATGCACATCTTGTACATGTAAGACATAGAAGGGAGATCAAGACCCCGATTGTCGACCAAACTGAAACAACATTGGAACAATATACAGATTTCAATAAAGGATTCTTTTTCTTCATAGGCCCCATTCAAAATAGTAAACTAATACGTAGGTTAACACGAACTTTGGAAGCAGTAGTGAACGAAACTACTTCTGCTCTAGGTAACTTGACCGAAGAGCAGTCTGCTATGAGACTTGTTGTTCTTCAAAATCGCCTTGTCCTTGACGTCATCCTGGCAGATAGGGGCGGGGCTTGTAGAGTCATCGGATCCAGTTGTTGCGTGTTTATTCCTAATAACGCGCCATCCGTGTATAAGGCTATAACTCGGCTTCATGAAATTGCTCACCTGATACACCAGAATCCAGGCACATGGACTTGGTCTGGTTGGCTCTGGAGTATGATATCCGCCTGGGGATGGAAATTGTTATCATTCCTTGGAGTAATATTGGTCATAGTATTCAGTTGTTGTCTCTGTCTGCAATGTGGGCCAGCGATTTGCGGCTTGTGCGCCACAGCTTGTATTCCCCGTCCAAGTACACGTTCCCGTTCCCGAATAAAGAGAAACGAACAAATGATGCTTTACGAACAGATAGATGGTCTAATGAATATAGATATATCCTGAAGGGTGTAGTAGGGTCCAAGGAGGGAATGAGGTAATAGAAACTTTCAGGTAGCTAATGTGTCCCCCACTCGCACCCTATCCATGCACCCATGTTCCTTATATGTCGTGTAACTTTTGTCCCGTACATGCTAGAAGGACGCAAATACATTTGCGTCCATCCTTAACATGTTAACTATCGAGTCATGCAAAGAAATCCCGTTAATTAGGCTCCTAGGCCTATGGTGCCAACGTCTTTACATGGTACACTTTTGAATTTCGCACACGTTTCTCTCCATGTTTCCTGGCCCAGTCGAGCTAGGCCCTTAAACGAGGCCCCGAGCCTCATCTCTCCTGTCTCCGAAAACTGTATGCATCCCTGACCCCTGCCTTACTTCCTGCCAGCGAAGCGGTGCCCGGCTCGGCCTGCTTGCCTGCCAAAGTCATGTTTTGCCTATAGTTATCTGTTCAGCCTCCTCGAAAACACATTCCAGTCTAGTGAAATAGGTAAACATATTCCCGGCTACAGAGCAAAGGCCTTCTAGTCCTCCTTGCAAGTGATTTACTGAACCCGTTACCATGGTAGGCCCATGGCTCCGCACGTTGCACCAAGACACGTATGCACGCACTAGCATTCAGTATCAAACGGCTTCTGCCCGAGAGATTTTTTACTTCAGATACTATATCCTCCAAACATGAGATACCAGATATGCTATAGGTACAGGTCGTTCTGACATCCCAGACACCCAGACTCCTCCACTAGTGCTAAAGTCAAAGCCTCCAGTTCTCCCCAGTTACACGTCATGCTCAGTTGCGCGCGCATTCGGGTCATAGGTTTCTGCTGATCCTGCAAACTTTCTCTTTGCATCCACCCACATGTGACGTTTCTTATGACGTTTCTCTGACATGTACAGTGCACGCCCATGTGTACGCCTTTTTACACGCCTCCTGTTACGCACATGTGTTCTTATCTCATTCTTTCCGCCTGTTACGCCTACTGTATTGGTTTCCATCGTACTGTTTTACTATATATAATGTGAAATGCTAATAAAACGTTGAATGTCCCTTCCTGAACCTTAGTGGTGATGGAACATGATATCCATCCTCGAGGATTTATTATTAAAACCCGAATGACTCAGATTCCACGGACTCTGCCTCTCATTTTAATGAGCTGTCTTGTATTGATAATTATATGGAAAAATGATTAGGTAAAATTAATTTACCACACCATACCAACCCAAGCCACACATTGTATGGGAGTTTTTTTCCATCCCTGAGGGAAAAAAGAAAGTGAATGCGGCAAAGGTGACTTGCCTTATCTGTGACATGGAACTTTCAAGGGGTAACCCAAATAAAAAATATTCATTCGGGAATAATTCCATGATTAGGCACATGCAGCGCAAGCATCCAAACAACTATGCTGCTGCAGAGATGAGAGAACGGGCCAGCAACCCTCCACAATCTACACCCAGCACCTCCAAACGAAAACAACCCACTCCATTGGGACCAGAGACAAGGGAGGCAATCCCTTGCATTCAACCACGGTTTGGAGAATTTAGGGTCACCTGTATTTTTTGTGGTAAGACCATCTCCTATGGTGGGCAGAGCCTAAAGCTCATCCTCCTTGCTGGTGACAACCTCAATTGCCCCAAAAAACCCTACATTTTTCCTGATTTTTTTTGCTCCAGTTGAGCCATTTTCAATTCCCTGTTTTTTGTTTCTCCCCATAAAAATAACAAAAAAATACAAAATAGTTCATAAAAGCCAAAAAAAGTACAAAATGTTCAAAAAACATTAAAAAAATATAAAACAACAAAAAGAAGAAAAAAAACAGTTCTTTTTAGAACTACCTCCAAATTATAAAAAAAAGGCTACATTTTTTTAAAACTCTATCATTCTTTTTTCCCATGGAACGCTTCCCGGTAAGCTCTGCGTTGCGCGTACCGGGCGCTCCCCCCGCGCAAAAAAAAAAAAAAAAAAAATTGTTTTGCCCCGTGGGGCCGTTTTATAGCCCCCACATCAGACCTAGGGGGTCAGGGGGGGTCTACTCTGCCCCCTTTTGGTCATTTCCCCCTTTGTTTTTGCCACCTCTTGTGTCTCGATCCTACCGAGACACAAGATGGCGGCCGCTCCGGACTGTTTCGAATGTTTACAGACACCCGAGAGCCAATCAGCTTTCCGTGCGCACCTCGCGTGGCGCGCCCGGAGCGCGCCCCGGTGTGCGTACCGGTGCGCGGCCATAGATATATATATTTTTTTTAACCTAAATTACTCAAAAACCACTGGAGCACATTTCTTGAGACATAGCAAAGGCACATCGGGCTACCAGTCCCTACAGTTTTGCCAAGTTTGGTGGAAATCCATTCAGCCGTTCGGGCTAAAAGTGAGGTCGACCGCCCTATGGAAATTAACATGGGGAAATCACGTTTTGGGACCCCCCTTTTATCTCGGCCCCCGCTTGAGGAATCCCCCCCAAACTTTCAAGGAAGGACTGGAGCTTCGCGAGGCAAATTTGAGGAAATTTTCAGGCAGATTCGTCAACCGGCGCCAAAGTTATTCACAATAGAATTTTGAGATTTTGCATTGAAAAAAATCCTAACTATAACTACCTACTGGCGACCGCACACACATATATACATACATACACACACACACACACACACACACGCACGCACACACACACGCACACACACACACACACACTGGGAGCAGGATGGGGAGCACACCAGGGAGTGCGGTTAACAGGAGGAAAATGAAGCACACACAAAGCGATTGGCTCAGCAGCACTTTGCAGCTGATAAAAAGAAAAAAAGGAAAAATATATTTCACATGGAGTAGGATGAGTGGACTGTGAATCATGGGGGGAGACAAACACAAAGTAGGGGATAGGGGTGATAAGGAGGAAAAAGGAAAAGTGGAAATGAGCATGCATGTGTGCAGTGAAAGGATATGTCTTATACAATCAGTGAACTGTGAGACCGAAAATCTCCAGGGCGGAATGCTATTGACTCAAGAGCAGGCAACTGAGAGAGTCTTCACAACCATTCAGTCATAAACAATGGGTTCACCTAAAGCTTAAAGGTCTCTATACAGTCAGATAATTGTCTGTACCAGGGACCTAAATATGAGCGTCATTCCTCAAAAGTAGGTGCTGGCGCCTACCACCTGCAACCACATGTACATATTAAGGGTTACTTATACTTTACTTTGGTGTTTCTGTAGATGTTTCCTCTCATTAGTAGTCCTTCCAAAAGATTTTTTTTTTGTTTGCACCTGTTCTGTTGGTGTAAGTGGTATGTAAAATTCTTCTATCTTTATACACCATTGCTTCTTAAATCTATGTGATCTGGCCCCATGCCTATTTTAATTTCTTTAAAGACACTTTTTGTGAATCACATTAGCTTTCCATTTTAAATCACTAATGCATTTCCTCCAAAAAATGTGTTCTATGAAAGTGACATGCTTTACTCTCAATGCTTTGGGAATTTAAAATTAAGTGCCCCAATGCTTCAACGTTTGTATATGTATAATGTAAATGCGGGCAATCGTCAATTGAATTGTATATAGCAGATGCAACAAACCAAGCTGAACTAGGGGTGTTGCTTACTTTGGTGCAGTAGGTGCAGGGACACTGGGATCCACGGACCCAAGGGTCCCACTGAACCCTGACTCCTGATGTATTTTGCAATTCAAACAGTAGTTTTGGTTCCAGTTTCCTACCTTGCACTAGGGCCCATGGAGCACGGTTAGGTCACTGTGCTGAACCATGTACGCCACATCATGGGTAAGATGCTTGTGATTCAGAAATGTTCTTTGCTGTGTCCCACTATTTACTGGAGCTAAGTCTGTGTTATCCCAAATATCTCAAATACCTCAAAATATAACATAAATGATCTTGGTAAGTTCTGAAATATTGTAATGTTTTCAGAGACATTGCCATCACAACATGTGGATAATGTACATGATGTACTACAGCCCTCCTCATGTGTAAATACTGTTAAAGGGAGGTACTTGGGGCCAACATAATTATGAGTAAAGCTGGAAAACTACTGGCCGCAAGGTGTCCCTACAGGGCGGCACAGGAGGGACGAAATACGTTTGTTCACAGCTGACCTCAAAAGCAAGAGGCAGCTGTTCTCACTTCCCCGCCATTTTGAGTTTACAAATTTAATAAACTAGGTTCCTCTCCAAATGTGAGGGGCTCCACATATGGTGATATCCCCTTCTTCCACTGAATTGTGAGGAGGGAGGTTCAGCACAGAGGGAATACTGTAGTGAGAGTCCTGAGGAAAGCCGGGGTATTAGTTTTGCTGGCTGCAACATGTTAACACCTATGCAGAGTGGAGGGGTTGGAATCTCATCATAAGCTCTCCAACCAACCATCCACGTTTTTGTTTTTACTCTGGACGGAATACCTGATTTTAAAAATACGATAAAGACTCCCTGTTACCAGTTTTATATCACTTGCCATCACTTATTCTGCACCATTATCTCACCTGTGATTCTACATTCACGTTTTGTGTTGTATTGTCTCCCCCCCCTATTGGTCCACCTCCAGCGTTTGGCTGGCGCGGAGGTGTGTTAGCAGCCCTATGATGAAGAATGACACAGCTTGCTGTGTGTGAGGGCAGTTTTATAAAATTAGTGCATTCCCATACACTTATCTATCCTCACGTAGTTTCTTAATCCCTCTTCTTTTTGTGAGATTTAAACTGGTGAGACGGGAGGTCGATGAGGGTGTTATCCTCTCACCCCTCTGTACATTGTGTATTCTTGTCCCTCGAGGACTCCAGATTTTCAAGCCAGCCGAAATCTCTAGTTAAAAATCTGGAACGATATGGAGAATAAGCAGAAGAAGATATGGTATCTCATAGTTATTCCCAATTCCTAAGTGAGCCTTCAGGGTTCATAAAGATTGAACTGGTGTCTAAGTTGAAAAGCCAAAGGATTATCAGATTGGTTATTTGCCAATACTTAATTATAGTGAACATAGACTAGAAAACATCTTTTGTCTTTCTATTTTTCAGTTCACTGCTCAGTTCTGCCTCTTTATATCCTTCTTGGCTTCCAGGTGCAGTTTAGACCAACATCAATTTTATAGAATGTGTGGGCACAGCATAAATTGCACCTTTTGTATAGAAGAATTTCCCATGCAAACAAGGAGTCCACATAACCCTTGAACAGCTTTACAGTTTGGATTATGCCCTGAAAGCATAATCCAAGTGAAGTAGTGTGGCTCACTGGTTAGAGGCGGCAGACCCGAGAGCAGAGGACGGCCCGGGACCAGGGTTCGATTCCCGACGCGGCAGGTTTCCGGACCAGGGTCAGCGGACTCGATAATTCTCTCGCCTCGGTGCCCACTCTGATCAGCGATCACACTCGGCAACTCTGGGCACTAGCTTGCCTCATCTTCACTAACGGCCCCACCAGACCGCCGGTGATGCCTGGTCTCACCCTGGAGATACCCATTAAGGGACCATCTCTCAGGGAAGCCAGGAAGGGTTTCGCAGCGGTCGAAGCGCGGAGGTACCCCTTCGGGAGTGAGTCCTGCGCTATATAAGCACACAATTAATTAATTAATTAAAAGCCCTAAATGAGGAAGACAATGTAGGCCACCCTAGGGGCTGTCCTAGTTTAGCACCTGTTGTGAGGTGGGAGACGAAGGAGGGTGTCAGTGATCCTTCTGGGCCTCACACTTGTAAACATTGAAGCCTGCAGAACTTGGCCGATCCCTTTAGAAAGTCAGACAAGCTACTTTCTAGTATAGTGAAGGGGAGAAGGACCAGGAACGTAGGGCTTGAAATCAAATGATATCTGCGCTTTGAGGTAGCCATGTAGTTGTCTCATGAAGGTGGATGAGTCAAGATTCACTCATGTGCTGTGGACCTTGAATAGCCTCATATGGCAACTAGTGGCACTAGAAGCATGCACAGGAACACAATTGTGCAAGAGCACAATCATACACTACCCAATTAGCAGGTTGCTTAGACACACATCATTGAATATGATGTCCCTCTTTCCCATGGATATGTGTGAGAAATAGGGTTGTTTGTTGACTGGAGCGTGACCCCTGGCCAGGAAGCAGCCATAATCCTTGTCAGGGTGAGGCACAAGCCAACCCTAAATTAACCTCTGCTCAACCCTCTCATAGCTTGGCACAGAACAGTCAGGCTTAATTTAGAGGTAATTTATACACTTCAAACAGTAATAAAGGGAAAACACCAAACAAAAAGTATCCCATGTTCAAATTAGAACAATAGAATTGTCTTTATTAGGTCAACTAGGACCAAAACACAAAAATCCCATCAGTAGAAACGGACATATGCATTTTAAAAGAGTTTATTGAAAATAGCGCCAAAAATCATAAGCGCCAACTGTGGATATCTGGTCGTGCCGGACAGGGACAAAGTTACAAGTTCAGGCCGATCGCGATGGAGTGTGGGCCTGCTACAGGGACCCAGCTTGGCATTTGGAACAAAGTACCTTAAATCCTGGTTTGTGGAGTGTTGCGAGGATCTGCGTTGAAGATGCCTTGTGCAGCCGAAGCAATGTGTTGGTTCTGAGATGTGATGAGGATGTGATACAAGGGCCTGTGATGTCATCAAAGATCCCATCAACGGGGTTTGTGAAGAGAACTCTGGTGTGGAGGATGTGATAAACAGTCTGGGCCATGCATCGGTTCCAAAGGGCTGCGTGGCTGTGATGCGGAGTCTGGCATTGTTGTCGAGGCTGCCGTTGATGAGGGATGCAAGGGACTGTGATGGAATGTGTCACGCAGTAGCAGTTCTGAAGCTGTTGGGGGCTGCGGCGGCATTGCAGATCTTTGCAATGGGTCCAATCCACACAGTAGTCTAGATGCGTCGGTCCTGCTTAGGGTTTTGCCGCGCAGCAGAGGAAATGAGCTGGTTCTGCTGGATCCACAAAGGCTATCAGAGCACCTTCAACTCACTTCCAAGGGTCCAGGACACGGGTGGCATCACGTGGCAGGGTAAACTCACAGATGGCAGAGTCCAGGTGTCGGTGCAAGGTGGTTGGAAGCCTGTTATGTCCCTGAGGCTTCCGATCAGGAGGCTAGCCAACTAGCCCTTGGAGTCACTTTGGTTTCTGGGATTAAGAGAAGCAGAACAAGTCCTTCTCACCTAGGCAAGAGGGCAGCAGGCAGCAGTTCTGCACATGTGGGCAGCAGTTTCTTGTAGAGAAGCAGATGAACTGAGTGGCAGTCCTTTCAGTAACACAGCAGTCCTTCTTCCTGGCAGAGTACGCAAAGGTCTAAAAGCGTACTGAAGTGGTGGTGTCTGAGGTCCAGTATTTATACTAGTTGTGCCTTTGAAGTAGGGAGAAGTGTCTTGAGGCATTTGAAGAGCACTGGTGCCCTGCCTTCCTGGCCCTGGCCCCAGACTCACTGCAGGGGGAAGGTTTTCCTTTGTGTGGAGACATGACATAGCCCACTCAAGTGTAAGTGGGGCTGGGTCCAGTTCCTCCCTCCCATCATGTCAGTGATAGCCCATCCAGTGACATACTAAGCACCCCAATGTGTATGTGTCTAAGAGGAATACACAAAACCCAACTGTCATCTATACCCAGTCATGTGACCCAGAAACAAGCTGGGGCAGTGCGGGCACCAAATGGCTAAGGAAAGAAAATACCAACTTTCTAAAAGTGGCACACTATAAATTGCAATTTAAAATCTGACTTCACCATAAGTTAGGATTTCAAATTGTGATTACAGAGACATCTAACATGAACTGGTTACCTTGTTCCTTTTGGAAATTACACTTGTAAAATGTAATATGGTAACTCCAAAATTATCCTGTAGAAAGGCAGGCCCTTAAGTACAGTAAAACAAATGTATGAGTTTTTCACAACCGGGACATATTAAACTTAAAACTGCATGATGGAATTTTTAAACAATATGGCACCCTGCCCTCAGAGCTGTCCACGGTCTACCCTATGAGTGACTTATATGTATTGTAAAGGAAGGTTTGTGCCTGGCAGAAGGATTACTTTGCCAGGTTGAAGTGGCAGTTTAAAACTGCACGCACAGGCTGCAATGGCAGGCCTGAGACATGTTTAAAGTGCTACCTAAGTGGGTGGCACAATTAATGCTGCAGGCCCACTAGTAGCATTTAATGTACAGGGCCTGGGCACAGGTAGTGCGACTTTACTAGGGATTTACAAGTAAATTAAATATACCAATTGGGTATATGCCAATCTAACATGTTTTTTGTAGAGAGCACACACACTTTAGCACTGGTAAGCAGTGGTAAAGTGTGCAGTGTCCTAAAGCCAACAAAAATGAATTCGGCGAGACCAAAAGCAAAACATTTGGGGATGACCCTGCACAAAGGGCAACGTCCAACAATGTGCATCAGGTGAAGGGGCAATCCCACATGCCTGCCTCACAATGCAACCTATTTAATAACAGTCCTACTACATAGGTTTTCAAATATTGTCCTACTGGTTGTATTATGATGCACTAAGATTAAATGAGTTTCCATATGTATTCGAATGACCGAGTGAATTAATACCTTAACTGCATATGTCTTAGGACAGAAAAACATTTTGCAATTAATTTATTAACGAAATAAGGACATTATTGGGCTATTTTCCTTGATCCTAAACACTATGCAATGTAATAAGCATGAGAACTCCCATGGTCCAGTGGCACAAGAGGGTGATTCTGGCTTGCCACATTAGTTTGGACCCTGAGAAATGATTAGAAAAAAATGAAAGATACAAATGGTAAATTTAGTAAAAACATTCACTAAACACATTCCACTGCATTGCATGGAAATCAACCACAACGCTGAGAGAAAATGTGAGCTACACAAATGGCGAAAGCAGAAGAGTATAAAGCAAAAAAGTCTGCTTAAAAATCCTAGAGGCCAAAGAAAGTAGGACTCCCCCATAGGCTATAGCTGCATGCCTCCAGGTGTCCAAATACAGTGGTCAGTCTGGTGCAGACGGGGAGAGAGAGCATGGCTGATGAACATGTGTCTAGAGGTAATGGCAACAGGTGACAGCAGTGCAATCAGTATGATAGGGTGACATGTGGAGGGAACGAAGCTGGGATGCTGTGAAAGATTGATATTCGAAGGCAGTGTGATGGGTATTGGGGTGGCCAACTTAAATGATTTCTGCAGGATGGTCCTGAAACTATGGTGTCTGTGACATGTCACACACCGAGTAACTGTGGGAAACCAACCAACCTACTTTCTGCTCCACACTGAGGCCGACGAAGGGTGAGGGTCTTGAGAATCTCTGAAGACCCAACTCTGACACTTTGAACAAGATCTGGACAGTGGCACGTGTCAGCAATGGGGGAGAGGTTGTGGCCTTACAGCCAGAGCTGCTGACTTTGGAGTGGTGGAACCATGTTCAAGCCTCGGTGGTGGCTCAGCTTCCTGTGATTCTGAGCAAATCACTTAACCTTTTGGCTGCGGGGAATATTTCCCCGCTGTGCTGGGGGCCGGGGGGGGGGCGCGCACAGCGCCCCGGTGCTGATGACGAGCTCAGCTCGTCATCAGCCACGGTGCTTGTGTGCTGATGACGAGCTGAGCTCGTCACGGCCACACCCGTTTCCTTAGAACGCTCTGCACAGCGGGGGAATTATCCCCGCGTGTGAGCGTTCTAACGGCCATGACGAGCTCAGCTCGTCATCAGCACACGAGCACCATGGCTGATGATGAGCTCAGCTCGTCATCAGCATGGGAAGGGTTAATCTCCCTGTGCCTACCAAAAAATGATTGTGTCCTTGTGTAACGTAACTGGTGCTCATGTAAAGCGCTCCAATACCTTCGGGTCTGGTTCGCACTATATAAAACTGCAACAAAAATGAAGTGTTTGCATGATTACTGATTGGGAGGAGCTGCAGTACAGAAGATGTCATGCATATTTCTACTTTAACAACATGTTTTAGTTGCTAATACATAGAGAGAGATTCTCAAGTGAAGAGGTCCATGTTTGCTCTTAGTTTAAGTGTTGATCTTCACACACAGCTACACTTCTAAGTTTGTAGCTTTTCACATTAGAACAACATGTTTCCTGCACAGTGTTAGCTGTACTGATATGAATCAACCCTCTGTTCTGCAGGTCAGATGAGTCTGTTTGACTCAGTAGTTATCTAGGCATTGAGAGCTCCTCTAGAGGGGAGGGAGGTGCATTAGGCAGCAATCAGTGATGATGAAGAAGTTTATGTGCAATCAAGTGCAATTAGCAGTGTCCTTGGGCTTGCTTCAGTGACAAAACTCAGCAGAATTAATGAGAGCCATGTTGACAAAGAAAATCTTTAACCCTTTAACACCTTACTTTAGCTCCTTTGCTCATCGCAGTCTGCCAGGCGTCTGTTTACTTCCACAGGTGAACCAAGTGTGTTGTCCCCCTCTTTCCCCAAAAATGGCCCACCTCTATGTACCTTGAAGATATATATGTCGCCAAAGAACATAGAAATTGAGTTAAAATAGTACATTTGTACTTACCAATATATATACTTACCTTCATGATATTTTGGTAGTTGATATTCCGAATACG
Organism: Lissotriton vulgaris; assembly: GCF_964263255.1. NCBI lineage: Eukaryota > Metazoa > Chordata > Amphibia > Caudata > Salamandridae > Lissotriton > Lissotriton vulgaris. The sequence continues at coordinate 1,639,106,212 of NC_141695.1, forward strand.
ATAATTTGATAGGACAATATTTAAAACGTAGTGTTCAGGCAGATACCACTTTAATCAAAGTAGAAGGAAAACGTCAGATGCAAGAAAGATTCAGAAGTATTTAGCCTTCTCTTTGGGTGTGAGGGCCAGTACCAGTGTTGCTAGTCAAGTGATGTGGAGAACATCCTTATTGCTTTTTCTCAGAACCAGAATTTTAGTTTTGGCACCTTTAAGACACAGATAATTTTCCTTTATCCAAGAGTAAATATGATACATTCATTCTGTGATCCTGCCTGACATCCCGATCCATCTTCCTTTAGATGTGTGAAGGTCTGGGTAAGTCCTGCATATGTATGGAATTGAAGGTTGTGTAACTCTATAACCTGGGCTGTTTAGTTCATGTGGGCATGAAACAGAAGGGTAGATAGTGCCATATCCTAAGGTGGATCACTTTGCATCACAGAACTGGAGGACTCATGTCATGCAGCTTATTAAACAAAGTGTTGTGGTTTACAGTGTCATGCACAGCTGAGTGTGCAAGCAGTACCAATGTTGCATGTATTTCACTGTGTAGGATATTTCTTATGATGGCCAGATTAATGTTGCATGCTTATGCGGGGGGACTATATTACCCATGCGGAAGGAGGCATGAAATAAGTCTCTGATGTCTCGGATAATTTTAGGGAAGTGTTCCTTACTCCATCCTGCATGGCATTGTATTGAAGACAAGACGGATGAGTTCCTACCTCTTCCTTAATCTGTAGCAAATATAATTTTATTATGAGGCACGTGGTGCACCATGTTTTTTGTGCATACACTTCAATTGTATTAATCGGCCCCTAATTTTCAAAGTTTGATCCAAACGAATAAATTCAATGTCTCGCATTGCCATTGGGGTACTCAGAAGGTGTGCAATGGCAGTTCTGCCCGCAGAATATACTGAATAGTTCCTGTCGCTGGTTCCATGGCTCTGTGTAATTCGAGTGTAATAAAATAACTTTTAGACCATTTGGTGGCGCAATGGTTAACTTGTTTGTTTAGTTTTACATTAGGTTTTGTTTTTATCAGTATTTGACTATTTTATTGTTTTTCTGTTTACCTATTGATTTAAGGGTAGTAAATATTGCATTCAGCTGTTTGATTCATAGTTTCTGTTCATATTTGGTTTAGTTCTCTTCGGGTGCACGCATTTGTTGAGTGTTCTATTTGCTTTAAAAGAGGGTTCCTAGGGCGTTCTCATGGCTTGTCTCACCCATTGGTTTGTGGTTGTTTTTAGAATAAATTATTATTATTATTTTTTATAATAATTTTTATTGGTATTTTCGCAATACAGTATATGGCAAATAACATGTATCAGCACTTCGCGGGTGTACTCGTAGGGGCTCTCCTCCTTGAGTTTAGACTGTAGGTTGCTGTTGGGTAAACATAAAGGTAATGGCGTTCTTTTATGGCTGACCGTCAGCCTGCTAGAATAAATTATTTTGAATTACGGGAAGGGGCCCCTCTCAGGACGTTGCTTTGAATAGTGCAGCAGGTGAAGTAGCAGCAGGGCCAAGGGTTCTTAGGTGATCAGAAAAAAATGATGAACATATTTTAATGTCCAGTCTTTGGATGGGTGTGCCAATTTACCTTGCTTGCATCAGCACTTAAGGCACCACTGCTATGCCATAGCCCCTCTTGCATGGCCCTCACAGCCAAGACCCATCTTTGCCAGGTCCAGGAGAGGGCCGCCCAGGCCAGGAGAAAGGAATTCCTCCCCTGGGCCTCCCAGCACTTCACCATGTTTGCAAGGCTCAGGGAAAGAGGCCTCTCTCAGGGGCATATCACAGTCGAGGGTGTTAGGTGACCAATGCACCCACATTATGGGTGTATTTTACTGTCCAGCCTGAGGCAGCCACAGCCAATTGACCAAACTTGCTCCTGTGTCAATTGCAACATTTCTATGCCACTGTCCCTTCTACCGCGGGCCTCCCAGCCATGATCTAGTGATGTCAGGCCTAGGAAAGAGCCCCACTTCCCTGGGCGTCACAGCCATAGTCCAGCACTGACATGCCAGGGCAAAGTGTACCCCCCAGTGAGCCTCACTGTACAAAACCATGGACTCACAGTGATGGTACAGCACTGCCAGGCCAGGACAGAGGACATATTTCAATGAGCCTTGCAGTACTGAACCATGGCTAGCAAGTCAGGAGTATAGCAATCAACAGAGCAACAGATGCAGTGCCATCCAGACGCTGGGTATCATGGGACCAATCCAGACAAATTATGGCTCTATTTTACTGTTTATCCAGTGAACATGGGGGTCAGTTTATCTTGCTTGCACCAGGACCCTGGCTACCATTGCTACACCACTGGCCTCTCACCCCTCACCCACTCTGGCTTTGCAGTTATGGTCAAAGTTGAAAGGCACACAAAAGTAAGTTAGCAGAAGTTAGGATTATCCTCAGTGGCGACTGGTGACATTTGAAAGTGGTGGGAGGTAAAAGTTCAGGGTGAGTGCCCGGTGGGGCGCAACCCCTGAGAAAAGTTTGAAAAAATAATGGGCAAATGGTGCATTTTCGAGCATATTTGAGACAACAAGAAGGCTAATAAAGCAATAGTGAAAGTGTAGTTATGACAGTAATAAAGAGATTTTCTATGACATACGTAGCTGCTTATTCAGTGCTAGCTTACCCGTCGCGTGTTGCTGCGATCTCAGATGAAAGGAAATTCACGAAACTTGTTATGATAACATTAAATTTACATTGTGTCATTGTTATTGAAACTTATTCATTTTATTTTTTAAAACATTTCAAAGTGTGGCTTGAGTAGTGCGTCCTCGATTGACTTCCAATCTTGATTCTGGTTGCGCTCCTGTTTCATTCGAGCGGGCTTGAGCAGTGCATCTGTTTCCAATCTTGATTCTCGTTGCTTGCTCGTTTTAGAAGAACAGGCTTAAGCAGTGCGTACTCGATCAGCTTCTAATCTTGATTCTCATTGCTCGTTTGTTTGAGAATTACGGGCTTGAGCAGTTGTATTCGAACAGCTTCTAATCTTGCTTCCCGTTGCTCGTCTGTTTCTGAAGCTCGTAATGCCTTTTTCTTTCGTGCTTCTGATGTAGATTGACCAATCGATTTCCATTTGGGGGTCATAACTGTCGACGATTCTCACAAATTCGCTGTCTATTCCAGTATTCGAAAGATTATGCCGGCCCTGGGGGGACGATTTAAACATTTTTTTGGACAGAAACCTTCGTGGGAGTGTACTCAACAACTTCCCAAAGTTTCCTTGCGATCGGATGAATGGTGTAGTAATGCATAAAGGACAAACAGACAGACAGACATAATTTCGTTTTTTATATATATAGATAACCCACAGGACTTCATAACAGACTTTGAGATAACAATGCTGATCACCTCACAGATTTCTTTATTTATTGATAGTTTTCATTAGTGATACATATGTTCTTATGATTTGATTTGTGAGTGTGAAAGTTGGTCTTACACTACTAACTACAGGCTCATACCACCTACAACAGCAGTACCATTGCTATGCTAATCTAGGTTAAAATAAAAATGCCTAGACATCAGGGTTTTGGCCTCAGCTCAGTCATGAATCATAATACAGTTCTGCTGCATGGATAAAGAGAAGGCCACAGCACAAAATAGAGTACATACAAATAAATACATGTGAAAATTAAATAAATAATAAAACCAACAATACCCACATCATGATATAATAAATATATTTAATTCGGCCACTCTCTTTCCACTAGCACATCTGGCAGGCAATACATGGGGCATCATAGTGCTCTGAAGCGCCACCTCTAATAGCGCAGATGGCACAAGCGCACAAGCTGAGAACACTTGCTTCACAGTGAGTAGTACTCACCAGGCCATATCAGCCTCAAAGAAGTTAGAAGAGGAGCTCCTGGACAGTGAGAGGTGGGGGTAGGGTGTTAGGAGAAGAGCTCCCTGAAAGTGGGAGGTGGGGGATGGAGTTAGGGAAGATGTTTCCTGACAGTGGGTGGCCGGCTTTCGGCAACGCATTTCCTGATAGGTGGAAGTGGTAACTAGGGGATTAGGAGAACAGTTTTGTGGATGGGGGTGGGAGTAGCTTCTTGACAGGAGGAGATATGTTCAGGGCCGGACTGAGAACAAAAAACGGCCCTGGCAAAGTTCTTGGCCGGCTCTCTGGGGGTGTTGGGGGTGTGGCCAAACTGTTTGCCAGTGCCGGTTTCGGACGATTTTGCTACAGGGGCCGATATTGCAGCTATGCTGCAAAAACGGTCCTGTAACAAAAACGATCCCCCAGGGGCCCTAAACCAGCACCCAGTCTGGCGGCCCACCAGAGAAATGGCAGGTGCCAGCTACGGCCAGTCCGGCCCTGGATGTGTTAGAGGAAGAGTCTACTGATAGCGCACAGGGTGTTAGAGAAGCCTCCTTTCAGCGGAGGGTGGGGGTTGGTGGTGTAGGAAAAATTTGAACAAAGAACCCCATTCACCACACTACTGAGATGACCAAGAGTGGGTCAGAGGTTGGCAGATCTCTCTGCAGCTTATCATGCAGGGCTGTGGGACCCTTGTGGGTCGAATGTGATGTTCATCAGAGAGTGCAGGCTTTTGCACCTTCTGCAGTGCTGTACACATGCACACGCGCACCTACGTGCAGTACAATACAGAGTGATCTGAGGCACTGCCATCTCTGACTGCAGTACACAGAGTGCCGTCACTGTCGTACACTGTGTGTACATATCCACCCAGTGCATGCAGAGAAAAACCTCTTCTTCCACCCCCGGCAAATTCTCATCATGGCTGTTGCAGTAATTTTAGGTACGTCATTACTACATCAGAATTACAAATATTGTAATGTGGGCTATAGAGGGGGAATGTAATTACCCATTCAGCTGCAATTACAATACACCTGGGACACACGCACAACATGAGAATGACTCTGACTCACCGTCCGGACGATCCGTCACAGAAGAGGAACACTCTTGACTTTGCCTCCACCAGGCGTGCATGGAAGTTGTGACCAGCTCAGTCCAGCCTCCAGTCCCAAGCCTGGGACTCCAGAACCAATGTAGATGCTGCTCTATCACTGTTAAACAGCATGAGAGAGCAGTGCAAGGATTGGCTGGGTCAGGGGCTTCCACTGCTACTTAGGAAACTTGGAGGCTGTGCCTATAACCCCAACGGCTCCGATATTGGTAGAGGCAAGGTTTCAAGTGCGCATGTCAGGTTGGCCGGAGCAAGGCACCTGTCCAACCTGACATGCGCACTTTCCCCCAGACAGTCTGGCAACTGAACCTGTTACAACTCCTACGCCTAGCCCTCCCCCACCCACGTCTGCCCATCAGTCTGTAAAGACAAACTTCGACGGACCATGCCGCGCACGCTTGGCTAATCAAAAATGCTGGTAAACATTTATTATGGGCCTGTTGCTCAGGGAAAACAAAATAAACAAGGGGGTAATGCCCCCACATCCTATTAAAGTAACTGCCAATGGGTATCCTACCTTTTAGATGTTTGCCCCTCATTCTGCAGTGAGCAACTGCGAGATGCCAAATGTCACGCTTTTTTCTTACTACAAGATTGATGAAGGTTAATCTTCAGGTGATGAAAAGCAAGAAGGCCAGCTGGGAACACATCCAGTGACCTAGTCTAATAGAATGTCCTAGTATTTTTACTGGAAACAACCACTGTGCAGTGGTGGGTGGAGCTCAGCATTTATTAACATGGTAAGAACAGCACAGAAAAATGACTTATATAAGCCAACTTGAAAAAAGTTTAACATTAGAGCTGCTAAAAAGGGCAAATGTATAGTCTAATAATAAAGTGACCCGAAACGAGCAGGCATCCACCCTAAAACCTTGACACTCAGATATTGGTAGGTCAGCCCATGAGCTAATGGCAGAAGAGGGGACAAATGCTCAGAATAGAAATTAAATCACCCAAGAGCAAACGAGTTGGTTAAGTAGGAGAATCATGCTTACAACACAGGAATGCTTGTTTCACACTCCCTAACTTCCCCCTCCAGTACTTTTTTTTATATTAAAGAGACTAGGAGCCTGTGTTAGGTTAGAGTTTTATGGGATAAAATCCCCAAAAAGAAGTCAATGACATGCTAAACCCCAGATAAACTTGTTCTTGGGAAAACTAGGAGTAGCAAATGATGCAGCTGAGAGCTGTTATTACTTGGCAACCTTATAGGCGTCGGGCTCTAGGGAGGGAGTAGATGATGTATGGTGCATGTACTTCAACATAGTGATGGAGTGGTCAGGGATTGATTCTTGATATCAAGGGTTACCAGCCTTGGCTTTGAGCTGAGAGGCCAATAGTGGGGAGCCACCCTCCTGGGCCTTGTACCCATAATCCCGTGCTGCACGGTTCAGGAAAGGGGATGTCAGATTAATTCTTAATTTTAAATAATCATTTCTTTCAGTTACTTTCCAGTCTGAAACAATGTTCATGTCTCTGGACATTATCCATCTTTGCATAAAATCTGCCCAACACTCTGCTACACAGTGATTGTTTCAGATTGCACATGGCTGTGACTGTTCAACAAACATCTGTTTTGTTTGTGTGAATAATTAACTTATCATTTGAGTTATGCTAAAACATAGTTCACATGCTACTATTATAAATAATGTGTTGCCTTTCTGAAATATAGTCTTTAAACCGGTAGTCATTGAAGGATGGATCCACAAACTATACCAAGGGGTGTATAATGAGGGATGGCACTTTTGGATGGGAAACATCCTTTGTAACGCAACATTTATTCCGCACTGCCATTATGACGCAGCTATTACAACGCAAGTCGTTACAAAGACTTGCGCTGGTGGCCGCTGTAGGATAGAGAATAGTCTAATTTTCTATCCAACACCTTCCCTACTATCCACGGGGACTGGAGTTGGAATAGAAAATTAAACTATTCCACTATCCAGCGCCCCCCAACGCAAGTCGTTGTAACGACTTGCGTTGTAAAAAACTGCGTTGTAATGGCATGCGGAGTAAAAGCATGCGTTGTGATGACATACATCCAACCTACTATGCACATCACTCATGCTGGGTTGTTACCCTGCATAAGCATTGACTTATGCAGGGGATTCTCCCACACATGAATAGCCAGAATCTATGAGGATGGTAGCACTGTCCTGGTACACCACCACACATATGACAGGATGTCTGAGCTTTGTCACGTGGCACACCCCTCTCTGGGGTAGCCAAACCCTGAAGGACCAGAAGTAACTAATCACTGCATGGCTTCTGGAAATGGAGCACAATAAGGATCTACCTCTAAGCAAGGAGACATTTAGGATGCAGGTGGAATGAAAAGAATCAAGACAGGGAGGAGTACACCTGGAAAAAAGTCTGCAATATTTAAGCATGTATAAATGAAACTTGCTGTTTTACACCCAAATACAAAAATAAGCAATTGAAGGATGACTAGTGAACTTTTGTGCAAAGGGATTTTTACTGTGCAGTAACAAGCGGCACCCGGTTTTCAGTAACTTTTGATCCGTTTGAGCTAGAAAACAATTTCGTTATTGGTTAAAATCTGCAGATAATTCAGCAGATGATGGATTATGTGGCAAACCAATCTTTATACGGAAAGCAGTGCAGTCACAGAATCACATAGTTCCAGGGGCCTGGTAATAGGTAATCAGACTATGCCTATAAACATTTTTATAAGTGTTCATTTAAAGAATACATTCCAGAACTCAGCTGATAACCCCATTACATTAACTCTCAAAAAGAATAAATCGTTGCCTGCACTATCTCCCAAGCAGTCTTTATATTTTGTGATGTACCAATCGCCCAAATTTCCATGTCTTATGGTAGCAGGCTCCCTGTTAAGAAGGCTTGTTTTATCTTTAGCTTTCTGTGACTCCCTTGGCTTCAAAGCACAATAGTTCTGCACCCCCATTTTGCTTTGAGGTAGAGTCCTCTCAAGGTCAGCCATAACCTTTCAGACATGGCTGTTTTAGATTTTTGTAAAAGAGTGAGCCCAGCAGGTGGCAGGTAGGAGCCCAACAGGGTTTCATTCAGATGTTGAGCCTTGAACCTCCAGGTCCCTGGGGCCTTAAATAACACCCAGGAGAAAGAAGAAAGGAGCATGTCCCATGGATAGTGTCAAAGAGATGTGGGGACTCAGTTTGCTGTTTACAAATGGGTAGAGAGCGCTTCCTCTGAGAGATGCCGCCATGAAAGGGCGGGAATGACATATGAGGGTCTTTTTTTTTTTTTAAGGGCCATCACTACCATTAGTGCAGCAGGTCCTATTGCACTGTGAGTGGCCACTGCAATCCAATGAAAAAGGGCATATATTGAGGGACAGAGAGTCTGTTTCAAGAGCGGAATCATGATTGGGCATGGTCGGGACGGGATGAAGGAGGGAGAGGAGATAGTCGGCTACTCAGGGCTGCAGCTATCGTTACTGCAGCTTGTGCAGTTGCTTTGGGCCCCAGGAGTGTGAAAGGCTCCCAACACCCCAGTGAGGGGAGCCGAGTTTTTTGGTCAATTTCTGCTTTTGTTTGATGAATTTTTGTCTTTTATAAGTCTCTCATTTATTGTGGATTAAGAGGCATTTAAAGAGAACCTATGAAAATGGTCTTGCAAGCCCGGACGGAAAGGATTGACAGATTGATAGCTCTTTCTCGATTTCGACTCCTTACTCCTGCCCCTTCAGCTCACCCAATCCTTACAGATAAGTTTTGGAGGGGGTCTTACTTCAAAACATTTTCTTTTGGGGGCTCAGAGCAAAAAGCTTTGAAGAACTATGCATTAAACACCGTGGACCCTGATCGCACTGTAATCTAATTGTTCAGGATTAGAAAAGTAAGAGCCCTATATTACTTTAAATAACCAAATTATTGCTAGGGCATTTTGGGAATGACAATATTACTATGGCATTTATGCATTTATTTATTCGCCTGCCACTAAAAAGTTATGGTCCTGTGAAATACTCAAACATGCCACCCGTTCTCACTCTCAATTTTGTGCAGGAGAAGAGAGAGGGCATCAAATAGCAGGTATTGGGTCCATCACTCACAAGTGGCCTTATGTGATGTCTGACAGTCTTGGCAAGTCCTCTCATTATAGCAAACTTCACTTTGCCTAGTCGACCTGTAGGGTAATGTTTACACAGGTAAAATAAATCTCTACGTCCCAGAATTCACAGTGTTGTTGACTAAAATCATGCCATCAGTGATGATAAAAAGTAAGGGTAAAGTTGCCATACATGAAATTGAGTGATTTGATGGAAATATGTGCCTACACCTAACTAGAAAGTGACACCAGGAACCCATAAGGCATTGCTGACAGGGCTGAATAATACACAGGGTAAATTGTGAGGCAAATGAGATCTGAATTTGGTAATGCCTACCCCAGTCAGGATATATGCGACATTATCCTGCTTTACTGTATCTACGTTTTCTCCTCTGCACAAGCCATTGGACGCCAGTTCCTGGCCTAGCCACTTACTGGCCTAGCTACTTACTAGGACACCTAATGAAGTATGTAGGCAGAGGCAGACCCTGTGCAAAATGAAGGAAGGATTGATAGAAAACAAATGTCATAAATGTCACGAAGCTGGCTTTAGCTGTCTGTTCCATTTGAGTGTGGGGGACTGGGAAATTATTGGGCCTCGGAGTCTCTACCATCATACAGGTAGGAAGAAGATACTCTTTGCGCTCCTTACCTTAGACCTTACTTACCTTTTGAAATCTCCACAAATTTGCGAATGTTCACAAAGTTGGTGTAAGTACAATTCTGGCAACTTCAAACCTCCCACCTCATGTGCTGACAGCCATGTAAGGGAGGACATGCACCATCCTATGGGCAAGAAGGAGAATGTGGTACTACACCCCACCCCTTTTCCAAGAGTCCACCAGGTATATGCATCAAAGTAGGCTTTTGCGATTCCTTAATTGCGATTATTAAGGAATCGCAATTAAGGAATTGCAAAAGCTTATGCATGTAGGAATTGCTATAAAATTAGCGATTCCCAAATATTCCTTAATTGCGACTCGCAAATTGCGAGTCGCAATCAAGGAATGCCTTCCCATTCATTCCTATAGGCCTACAGGCCAATTGGAATGAATAGATGATTGCATGCACAATTTGCAAGCACCAAAAGGTACTCGCATATTGCACATGCAACTTTAAGGGTTCAAGGGTGTCAAAAGGACACCCTGTTGCACCTCTGAAATTGATCTGTGCATACATGTTGTGCACACACATGATGTGTGTGTGTAACCTACAACTTTTAAAAATGCACTTTAGTGCATTTTTCAAAGTGTTTGCAAATTACCATCAAGTACAAATTGATGGTAATTTGCGCACCTATTAGCAAAAGGGCAAATTTACATTACATTACATTTAAGGAATCGCAATTTGCAATTCCTTAACTGCAATCGCAATGTAAGAAATCTCAATAACGTGCGATTTCTTAAATTGAGAGAGGCTGACACGTTGATGCATCGCAGAAGCCCATTTTGATGGCACAAATGGACGATTTTTGCGAATTGCACCGTTTGCGCTCGCAAATATGGTTGATGCATGTGCCTGATGATCCTTCAGGATTCAGTGCTTGTCTCTCTGAAGATCCCCTTCAAAACTATCAACTCCATTGACCCTTCGTACCTACTTTACGCTAATTAATCTTGGCCCAGCCATTTGATCATGCTCATGGTCAATAAAGAATTATTTACTTGTTGTGATCTGGAATGTTACACCTAGGATCTGCTGCTGACATTTATGAGATAAAACCTCCCCCCAAAATAATGATGCTTTATGTTTGTTCATGATCTTTTCTCTGGTACCATGTGCCTTCAGGGAACCAATGGCATCTGTTTTTCTCTCTTCTTTGCACAATAAAATATTTGTGGGTAGAAATCATGATGACAGCAGCTGGAACGTTTTAAGAAAATGTTCCTATGTATTTCCATAAAACCATCTGTAAACGCTTTGAAGAAGTCAACTGGTTCTGATTTCGAATACATATTTACCTTCCCCTGAAAATATTGATAGAAAATGAGTAATGCATTAATGTTGTGTTAAAACGTAACACAATATAACCAAACACACATTCTGTTTTATTTGAATGTTGTACTTTTTAATATGCAAATGCTATAATCAGGTTTTAGCTTTCAATAGTTAAAATATAATTATGTTTATTTATTATTTTATAAATTATACCGGCCCTTGTTCACATTTTTGAGTACGTGAAATAATACTCCAGTAGTACTGTTATAAGTATTCACAAATCCTATGTAGGGATCTCTTGACATAGATCTCTGTCTCTGCCTAACTTGCTTTCTCAGCAGGCGTTATGTTCAGGACCTTTAAATAGAGACTCCACAAATGTAATTTAATTAATAAATTTGACATCTGTAAATTCACTGGAATTGCCGCACCAAGGTTATTCAGCGAAACAGGGTCCCACATATGAGATCTGTTGTGGGCTGCAGCTTATTGGCCTTTCATTCTTCCAAGGTTGGTGAATTGGGTGCCATTAAATTGAAGAAAAGTAAACTCTGTTGTCTGTAGTGATTAGACATTATTTCATGAAATGCTAGATTTTTTGCAAATTATGTCGAAAAGACAGCTTTTTTATAGGAGAGAGCCACAAGGAAGGAAATGTGAGGCCCAAAAAAGAGTTTAATGGGAAGGACTCTTTGAAGCCAGACCAGAGCTGAATAGGGGGGCACTTTAGGGAAGAAAAATGCAGTGAAGCATGCGAACACCAAGGGATGCCTCTTTGCATCGCATCACTGTCTACCGAACAGAGTTTGAAAGCATTGTTATGCATACATAATTTAAGCATCTGTTCCAACAGCAAGGGTATTATGATTCCATGACAGCAGCTTTTTAGTGGGAAACAGTCTGTAATCAATGTTGCAGAACATTCTCATGCTGAAAACAAATCAATATGTGCAGCATAGCAGTGACTTCGTTGTGAGACATCCTCTTCCTCATAAAAACTATGAGTTTGCCTGTGATATCAAACATACCATCCAGTATACTTTAAAAAATATGTAGGCGTGTTAGAAAAGACAGGCACAATAACATGTATGACAATATCCCACCTCTAATCACATAAAATGCAGAAAGTGTACATAAGAGGTGCTCATAGCAAAGACTGTCGAGTAAATTTTAGGGAAAGTTTGCGGAATTTCATACAAAATGGTGTTTTCAGATTGAACGTGGTTTGATGGTGTTTCGCGTGACTTTTTTTCACACAATCGGGCACTGTGCATAAAAAACTCTCATGCAAAAACAGTGGAGTCTAATCCAAACAGAAAATATCGCTCTGCCAGACATTTTCTGTGTGAATGAACCTCTCGCCTATAAAAAAATATATATAAACTTGTAAACCGATATTTTGCGTACGGTTAAAATCAGAAATTAAATTAATTTTCCCAACTTGATTACAATTTCCGCTGAGGGATCGCAATTACAAGTTGTGCGATGTTTACTGCAGCTGGTAATTGCTGCCTGTAATAAAAGTCACACTTTAGGATTTTCCCTCCATAAACTTCTGCTGGTTCAAACTACACACATTTTAAAGGACATACTGATTTTGATGAGGAAATTATTAAAACAGCATGATATGCTCCATATTTGAAGGCATAGCTCTTAATAGGTGAGATTTATTGCACCCATAACATTTCTAACCCTTCAGTGTCGGATTTTAAAGGGATGCAATAAATGGCATCTTCTCCACCAGGGCACTCTTTCTTATTCGAGATCTAAAATATTTTTTCAGAAACCATTGCTGGCAGCAGGACATTGTTCCTTACTTTGAATATCTTCTTTATTTCGGGATTTAAAAGTATTGTTTGCCAATAGTCACAGGGAACTTGGAGAAATTATATTTTCTCACAGATTAAACAGTGATGTATGATTTTTGCAGATCATGTCTGGCTTTTATAAATAAACTACATCCCACTAGCATTGATTCAGCATTTTATTTTCTCTTTATGCTATATGTCTGACAGACATCTTACTATACACTGGCATGATTTGCAATCAGATATGACATTTTTGTTTTTTTTATCTTTACTAATTATATGTTCCACCTGCTCTTGGTGTCAACCCTACATATAATAAATCAGGAACATACTACAAGCATCAATTCGGACCTCTGCAATCTGTCCATCACGTAACTTTATAACATCATTGCATGTATTGCTTTATTACGTAATCTGTAACTTATTTTTGTAATTTATGATTTCTATCAAATGTTTGTACATTGATCAATGCGTCTGTTAAACTTATCAAAAGAAGTTGTTCATGCTTTCAGAACTTTATTGTCAATTTTGTTAATAGTCATCTCAGTCACACTGCTAAAATGTATTATTATTTTTTGATTTGTAAATGGCTATAAGGACACAAGTTCACCACTGACTTTCTGGACCAAGGTTCTGCAGCTGTCAATTAAGGGTCTGTTCACAAAGAAAGACTAAGCAGAAAAGATCAGATAAGATTTGTTTATTCTTCAATTTTGTGTATCATGTAATAACCACTATCTTACAAAACTGAATTTTGAAATATTGTTGACAAATGTTGAATATTCTGTCACAAGCCACAAGCAGAGGATGGCATGCAAATCTGGGGAAAAATATCTCTTCATCCAAGCTGCCATGTCTGTAGCAATGACAGCTCAATGGAGCAGTAGAAGCCAGCAGCGCCTACTGATTGCAAGACCCCAGTCAACAGCTACACTTGTATACATGCTGGTTCTGTCTATGTAGAACTCTATTCAACACACAACTAGCCCTACAGCCACCCCAGATGGTTCCTCTGCTCCAATGCAAGTGTAACTCTGGTGTGCACTTCATCTACAGAGGAGGATGAAACCCCTGATGAGAAGTACCACTCCCAGTTCGAAATTCTCTCTCCCACATCTTCCCTCATGAGATCACTCTACACAATTTAGACAGTTATACAGACTTACTTACAGGGTGGGAGGGTTGCATGGGTCAATTCTGTCCTCAGGGATGATCAGATTTTTACACAACATTTGTTTGTGTGGGCGGATATTTGAAATTTGAGGAGACAATAGCAACAATCAAATCATAGCAGGAAGCTGTACCAAGGTCCAGTAAGAATTAGGCCCCTATATTTTCAAAGATTAAAGCATCCATCCAAGACATGGCAAATTTACACCAAAAGGCAATTTGTTTGCGGAGGGAGCACAGTGCAAGGTGAAATACCTTGAAAATCCAGATGATTCAGGCCATATCACCCCAGTGCCTGTATCATCAGGTCCTCAGGCCATTGGCTTGCATCAGAGTGGGTTTGCCTTTGCTGTAAAATGCTGTTTGTTGGACAGTTAAGAAAACACTTGTCTTTTGGCAGTTATTCTCAAACAAGTTTGGGGCTTAATACCTGGTATGCTCACCGAATAGCTCATGAAGAGCAAAGCACATATGTTGAGGGTTTAGAAAAACCAACAATTTGAAAGACATTAACAGCTATCAAACTTTGCTCCACTGAAGAATTGTATCCTTGAAACATGGACCACATTGACCAGAATGCACTGGGAGGACGGATGCGTCCGGTTTAAATTGAAACTCAGAACTGAAGGCTTTTAGTGAGTGCTATTACCGTGTGAAGTGCTGCCACATGGTGTTTGTGTTATATTAGACCTGAGTGAAATTTTATTTACACTAGAGTTATTAGAGTAATTTCGCTAATTACACATTACTTTTCTCTTGTTATATTAAAATTACTATGCATTTTGGATGCAAGAGTACATTTTGTGCTAAGGAAATACGGCTAAATAGAAGGTGAACCTCCATGCGTAACTCCAAATTTTTACGTAATTACGTTACAGCTAATTCCAGAAGTTAAATACACCCTTTTAAAGAAAAAAAAGTAAAAAAAAAAATATATATATATATATATATATATTCAATGAAAAAACCATTGGTTATAGAACATATATAGTTAGGAATTTGCATTTACAAAACCTTATTTTACTCGCATAAAACCATTGAAATTCCATATATAGTTAGATGCGCTAACTATATATCGCGCACCCGCAATCCACTGCTGATGATGTCACATATTACATCATTCATGACATGGTCAGTGA
The DNA here is from genome assembly GCF_964263255.1 of Lissotriton vulgaris. NCBI lineage: Eukaryota > Metazoa > Chordata > Amphibia > Caudata > Salamandridae > Lissotriton > Lissotriton vulgaris. Next base: position 1,639,121,274 of record NC_141695.1, read on the forward strand.
CATCACTGATGACATCACTGATGACATCTCAAATGACATCACTGATGACAACTCAAATGACATCACAGATGACATCACTGATGACATCATCCAGTGGCTGTCTGTTTCTGTAAAGTTAAAATATGTCTTACATATTGAAGAATGAGTGGATTTATAAGTGTCTTGATGAAGGATTTAGTAGGTGCATGACTGACTGTATGAGAGAGTGATTAAATGTGTCTCACTGAGTGCATGGGTTAGTGATTAAACTGTCTTAATTTGTGCATCAGTATGTCTGTTGTTGTGTAAGCTGCTGCATGTGTTGATCAGTAGCTATATGGATAACTATATGGGTTATTGATTGGTTGCTCAAGTATTTGTATGGGAGACTGAGTATGTGTGTGGGTGGCTGGGAGGTGTGTGACTCTGTGCATAGATATGTAAGCAGTTGATTCACTAGGTGTATGAGTTCGAGAGTGCATGTGGAAACAGCTATATGGACGGATGACTGTGCATGGGTGTGTTGGTGAGTGAATGGATATCTCAGTGCTACATGTGCAAGTAAGTACGTATGTAAAACACAATACATCTGAGAGTTGACATATATAAATAACTGTGCATAAGAGCCAGTGAATGTGTGAGTGGCTGTATGGATCATTGTGAACTTGTATCAGGGATTGTATAAGAGAGTAAATATGTGTTAGTATATGTTAGAATAAGTAAGATGTGTATAACTGTATAGTTGAGGAAATGGAGGTGTGATTGATTCTTTGCATGACTGACTAGGTGTGTGAGTAACTCCATGGATGAGTGACAGTCTGTGAGTGTCTGTTTATACTGAGTGTATGTAAGGTTATATTAGAGTCTGAAGAGGTTCATTGTATTATCACATGAGTGATGTCATCAGTGATGTGATCAGTGATGTCAAATGAGATGTCATCACTGATGTCATTTGAGTTGTCATCAGTGATATCATCAGTGAAGTCATTTGAGATGTCATCAGTGATGTCATTTGAGTTGTCATCAGTGATGTCATCAGTGATGTCATTTGAGATGTCATCAGTGATGTCATCAGTGATGTCACTGACCATGTCATGAATGATGTAATATGTGACATCATCAGCAGTGGATTGCGGGTGCGCGATATATAGTTAGCGCATCTAACTATATATGGAATTTCAATGGTTTTATGCGAGTAAAATAAGGTTTTGTAAATGCGAATTCCTAACTATATATGTTCTATAACCAATGGTTTTTTCATTGAATTTTCAAGGTTTTGTAAATGCAAATTCCTAACTATATATGGTCTATAACCTATGGTTTTTTCATTGAATTTCAATGGTTTTTTAAAAGCTAATATCTGTAGCTGTAAAATGTATTCTCCTTTAAATCTTGAAATATATTTTTCATGTACTTTAGATAATTTTTTAGAAACATTTTTTTTGTTTCGCTCCCAGTCCGCGAACCGGTCTGCTTCCCGTTAGCTCAATTTAAAGCCGCGGCTTAGTACGCGAACCAGTAAACGTTCCTTTAGCGTAACTGTTACGTTCGCATGACGTTTTGCGTTATCGCGTAATACGTCATTGAACGCGCCAAGTTAGCGGACCCGGAAGCGATCCGGAAAGCGGAGCAAAGCGCGAAACGTAAATACAACAGGTCATGTGACTCGATAATAACACTTTTCATTGGTTCATTTCACTTTTGGTTTCCTAATGATGTAATACTTCGTCATGTGATGTAAAATTAACACTTTTCATTGGTTTACAATTTTTCCTTCTCCCAAATGATGAAAACCCCTCCTTCTTTCCTCACTCTGACTTTCATCTTGGTGAGAGAAAGACCCCTTTTGATTTTTCACAAATGGCTTCAATTGTTGCTTCAGCCAGTGTACCCCCACCACCTCCTCCACCTCCTCATGGGAAGAAAAGACCACATACTTCAATAATTGTAGAAGAGGAGGAAAATCAAGAAGAGGAGGAAGAAGAAGAAATTCCTGAGTTTCTGCCAGAGGAGCCCAGGAGATATAACAGGAAAGAAAATTATATCTGGCAATTTTTTAAATTTCCAGCTGACCAAAAAAAAGTGAATGCAAGATACGTCTTTTGCCGTATTTGCGGCGAACGTCTTTCCAGGGGCACGGATAAAAAATACAGCTATGGCAATTATACAATGCACAGGCACATGGGTCGGTGGCACCCTAACAATTACAGCAATGCCCAGCTTCGCGACCAACAACAAAATCCCCCAGAAATGTCGAAAAGATCCGTTGTTCAGGAGGTATCGGGACCGGAGGCGAGGGAGATGATCCCGAACATCCAAATCACCATGGGGGAAGTGAAGCAAGTCTGTGTGTGGTGCAACCAGACACTTTGCTTCCGCGAAAGTAGCATTATCCTTATAATGAGAGCCATCAAGAATCATGTGTGCCCAAAACGACCCAAGAAATAAATTCTTCTTTATTTCGTTGCTCCTGTTGAGCCCTTTTCACTGAATCATTTTTGTTTCCCCCCTACCCCCCAAAAAATAAAAAAAAATACAAAATGTTCAGAAAAAAACAAAAAAATATAAAAAATGTTCAAAAAAACAAAAAAATTAATAAAACAACAAAAACAAAAAAAAAGTTCTTTTCAGAACTACCTCCCCATTATTAAAAAAAATTGGTAGAATTCTTTGAACTCTGCCAAGCTCTATTTCTATTAGTTCGCTCCCAGTTCGCACTCCGGTACGCGAACTTTGAGCGAACTAAAAAAATTTTTTTTAAAAAAGGAACAGTAAATATAAGGAAATAAAACAGTTATGTGACAAAAAAGACAGCTATAGGGAGTAAAGAAAATATACTGTTACCCGCAATTCACTTCTGATCATGTCATATTACATAATTTTTGACATGGTCAGTGACATCATCAGCAGTGGATTGCGAGTAACAGTTTTTTTTCTTCACTTCCTATAGCTGTCTATCTTGTAACATAAATGTCTTTTCCTATCCTTATACTTACTGTTCTTGTTTTAAAAAATTTTGGAGATCATTCAGAAACAGTAACATTAATAGAGACAGAATTAGTGAATAATAATGACGAAGTATGAGAAGAGAGGGAGTGAAAAAAATACTGGAAGGAGTAGAAAAATTAAGTAATAGAGAAAGGAATGAGAGAAGTAGCAAACACAGGAAAGTAAAGATTAAAGAAATAAAAAAGTAGAACTAATAGATGTTAATTGTGATAGATTAAATCATTGATTGAGGGTGACGACAAGGTGTGTCCTCTCTAAAAGTTTGTTTAAGGTGAACCGTACTCTGGGTTGCATATCAAATTTATGCTTGTTGAAGAATACAGAGGAGATAATAGAGGTGAAGACCTACCATTGTAGTAAAACATGTGCACTTATTACATCATTCATAACATAGTCATTGACATCATCAGCAGTGGAATGCGGGTTATAAAAGTAGAAAACATTTACCTTATAATTCTTGATAACTTTTAAAGAAAATTTTTCATATATTCAATCTGTAAAACAGAGAACAAACATTTCCAAAAATATTAAAACATGTATTTAAAAATTAGAAAAAAGAAGGGAAAAGGTTCAAGAAGAAACAGTTTTTAAACAACTTTGACACTTACAGAAACCTCTACTTCTCTACGACCCCTACACAATCCTAAATATATTTATTTTAAACAAACAGTATCTTCATGCTGATGAAATGAGGCCTATTTTGAAATATGATGCTTCTTTTGCATTGCTTATGTCTCACAATAGTGATGCCATAACAGCGCAAAAGAGATGTAAAACCATCATAAAATTGTGTCTAACTTTTTAAATGATTGTTTTAGGATGCAAATAAGATGTGTGCTTTCAAGAGCTTTCTTTGAGGTGAGGCCTATTTCTTTTTTTTAAAAAAAAAACAGTACCCAGAAGTACAGCACTGTAAGCATTAAAATTGACACTTACAGAAAACTCAGCTTCTCCATATCTACCTCACGTTTCTAAATGTATATCATAAGTACAAAAAGCATAACATTAATTATACATGTTAAATGGTTTATTTTTGCTGTTCTCAGAATGTATCAAATTTCACTTAAATCAGTGACTTGAAGATATTCATCATGTAACAGCGGGGAAAAAAAAACACAATCAAAATGACTGTGTTTAAAAAACCCATATAACCTAAGAAATCTGATTTCAAAACTCCTTAAAATTAACTTACTTTCAATGACGTCGAAGGATCTCCTATGAACACCATCCACTCTGTTGTCCTATAAATATTTTCAGCCCGCCACTTTCTGAAAGAAAACCTCCATCGATACGAAAAATATGTTACATAGAAAAAAAGACTTCACTCATTCTATCACATGTTTCCACTAGGCCAAATCATGTTGCCGCGATTCGCAAGTCTTATAATTCTTCCTATCAAATCCCGACATTTTCTATTTTCGCAACTTTCAAAAAGAAAACATTTGAGATTATTTTCACAATCCTGGACTACTAATATCTTACTCTTCTTTGTCACTCATGTTCTCCTTTTCCTATGACACTGATACTGCTTACTATGAAGCAGACTTACTTGCATCAGGTTTATATAGTTGGATTTTTAATCTAGACAGCATTGCAGACTTACATTCCCTCTACTTAAAATTTTGGTTTTAAAAACACCAGGTAAGAATTTTTAAGGTCAAAGGGCAATTTTTTTTTTAAAGTTACAACAGAATCATTGCAGAATGACCAGCCGTTTCGAGACTTTAAATAAGCTGTGTAATGTCCTGATGTTGTTGAAGGACCATCGTGATAGATAATTGCTTCAGTTACAAAAGTCCTCCCTGATATTGACAGTTGAGAAGCCACAAATTTTTTTATTAAAGTTGACAATTTTGATCCATCAGGCTTACATCGTTGAATCATTAAAATGACATACTGGCCATATCTACGTATAAATAATGTTGACATCATATCACATTTACATTGGCTACACTCCATATTGTGATCCGCTGCATTTACTAGCTTATTAAAGGACACTGATTTACTGTCTGGCAAAGGTAAATATATAAATCTTTCTGAGTCTACACTAGTACTACTTGATACCATACAGTTCTCGCAGTCATGCTGCCATTGATAAGAAAGCCCAAACAGGTGATCTACATCTACACCCTCATCTTGCAATATATCAAGCATATACATTAAAAACTCCTGACAATCTTGCTGATTATTTTCAGAGAAGTCTGTTTGACCTGAACATTCATCTAACAGATAACGAACTTCAGACACACTTTCTACTTTTGTTCGATCAGTGCTACATTTCTCGAAAACAGAATTCAACAAACAGCATAAAATTTGTTCTGAATTCAACAGAATCTGTTCTTTGAAACTCTCTAGTGAAAAGAGAACATTAACCACTACATTTGCATAGCAGTTGACACCAGAACTGTTTTCAAATTGAAAACCGACAACATCTTCAACAGAATCCACTTTCTTTCGGCTAACAATTTTCGGTTCATTGACTTTTAGTCTTTTTGCAACAACCTCCCTACTATTACTGCTATTTCTACGTTTCCGGCCTACCACACGTTTCTCAAACAAAGGATATTGAGGCAAATGTGGAGCATACTCTCTTCTTAACCTATTGTATTCCTTAACACAATCTAGATCCGCACAAATGTTTGTGACATCACAGTCAATCAAGTACAATCCCGATAAAGTTCTAACTCGTGACAATGCCACATATGCCATACCCTCCTTGAACACAGAACTGCCAATATTCACCAATGCACTGTCTACACTTAAACCTTGCGATTTATGAATTGTTACCGCATATGCCAAGCAAACAGGAAACTGTTTACGGCGAACATATAAGTTTTTAACAAGCAAAAACCTAGCAGAACAACGACCAATTTGCTGTACTTCCTCAATGCCATCAAATTTAATTCTTAAAAATTCTATTCCATCTCTATTTCTGTATTTCTCAAAATCAACAACATTACCCATTGATCCATTTACCAGACCTCTTTCTACATGTAAATTCCTTCTCAAAATGATTCGGCAATTTAAACACACATTCAAAGTCTTTTCAAAACCCGCTGTTTTAGATATAGACTTCTCCAATGAATCCAATTTTGATTTCAAATTGTCTGACAAAATAATTGTTGATCCCATATGCTCTAATTTGTCGATAGCTTCAAGTTTCACAATCTCTTGCTTTTCTAAATTCAACATTTTGTAGTTGAAGATGGCACATTCTGCAAGAGTTGGCATCAAACATATCCCGGATTTCTTCTCAGTAATTTTCTTAAAAATATTCTCAGGCACAATCTCTTGTTTGGGATATAAATTTGACAGTAATCGTGCATTTAAAGCTTCTTTCCCATGCTCGGTCACTTTTCCAATTCTAATATCTTGTAGAATATTCTTGTAATCTTCATCCTTTGCTTGACGCATATTTTCATGCAGTTCAGCATAATTGAAGTATAACCATATATTGACGTTGCCAATGCTCCCTAGGCACTTCCTGGTATCTTCATGCGTAAGTATTTTGAACACAGGTTGACCTTTTACTGGTGTCAGCTGCAGAAGATCTCCGAAAACAATGATGTGTTTGCCACCAAATAACACATCATATTCAGTTTTAAGTACTTCTTGCATTCTCAAATGCACAAAGGCAAGCATGACATTGGAAACCATGCTTACTTCATCAATTATAAGTAGTTTCATTTTCCTCAAGACTCTTGAAACTTCACAGCAAGCATCCCCAGATAACTTGTTGTATTGTAGTTTGTTGTCATGCTCCACCGGCAGCATCAGTAGACGATGCAAAGTAATACCTTTAATGTTATGGGCTGCCAGTCCAGTAGGAGCGGTGACAACACAAGACAGCGATGACTCAGTCCTTTCCTGCAAATAACAAGAGATTGCTTTAATGAGGAAACTTTTTCCAGTTCCCGCTTCTCCACTCACGTACAGTCGGACAGGCTTCAACGATGTACATGAGCACTCGTTCTTCTCATGACTTAATCCGTGCTCAATTTCCTTGGTAACTTCATCATATATTTTCCTCTGCTCAACGTTGAGTTGTTTTTCCAAGTCTTCTAAGTTAACTGAATCCTCCTGAGCATGTGCCATGGCTCTTTCTACTTCATTCATAGCAGTGGCAGCTTCATTTTCCATAATAGGTCCTCCAAGTGGATCTTGACTCAATGAAACAGAACTCTGACTGTCCTGAGAACTGTCTCTGGCAATCTCGGCTGCAATAGTTGCTTCCTGCTCAATTTCCAAAGTTAGCATTTCTTGATATTTAGAAAAAGCAGGACATTCTATGGACTCCTTGGCTGCATTGAAAGAGTCTTCGTAACAGAGGAAATCTCCAAGCAGTTCCTCTTCTGCACGCCAAGGCTTGAAAAGTTGCAAAAGTGCTAAATAAAAGAACTCCTTTCTTTCTGGAGATTCACCACTCAATTTTCGATGGTTTACTAATTGGCATTTTCTTTGCTTGACCAGGCATCCCTCACTTCCAATTACAGCATACACTCCTTTCTCAATATCTTCTTTGATGTTCCTCTTGAATATATAATTTTGGAGAACCTCATATAGACAAACATTCTCAAGGTGACTGCTTCGATTTGGATAATATGTATCCAACATGTTGGTCTTCAAAATGTCGGTACTGTTTGGTTCCTTTTCTGCCAAATACTCAATTTCCCGGACAGGTTTTAGAACTCGATTTCGTGTTGCAGCAAGACCAAGACTCGCCCAAACGAGACTCCTGGATTTGGCATAGAGACTTGCTGAAGACAATCGATCAGAACATTCGTAAGCTCCGATTTCTCGATGCGACAACATCTTCAGACTGAAACTGTACAACTTCTTGCTGAGGCTCTTTTCATGGGAAATGTCCTCCCACATATCCTTCAGTTCGGTCTTTTCTTTTTTGGTGATGTAAGATGTCACATACCGAGCCACAGCCATACAGTTGTCAGCCACAAACTGTATATCCATGTTAGCATTCCACATGGACAAAATCACTGGGTTGTAGTCATTGATGTACTTGGACTCTTCGTTCCTTTTCAAACTGTATGTATTCTTGGGTGATTTCCTCGTCACATTATGTCGCAGCGAAGACATCAAACTGTTCACTCTTCCTTTAGAAATCACCGGTCGTGGAAAGTTGAAACGACATTTGGTGTAGAACTTGTCCTTGTTTCTGAATTTACGACGACAGTACTTTCCACAACGATGGCTTTGGAAACGTAAAACTTGTTCTCTTAGACTTTTCTTCTCCGTTGCGTTTGGAACAGCACACGTAGAATACTGTTCTATGAAATTCATCACTAAGTCATCCGGATCTGTTCCAAATTTAGGTGCATCCTTGATCCACAACAACATATGTATATGAGGGGCACCTCTTGCTTGGTACTCCTTTCTCCAGAAGAAATCCAACACCTCTCCAAGAGGTGGATTCTTTTTATTTGTGATGAAAGACATCATAGCTTCAAATCTATGATTGAAGTACCTGCATACATTCACTGGATCCAAAGAACACAGTTCTCCAGGTGTCTTGAATTCAATGTTTTCAATATTTCCATTTGCCTCTCGTAGAAATTCAAGTAAGTCTTCCCAGCCATACTCGGCACAGCTCAGAGTGAGGAACCATGTTGGAGTTCCTAAGTTCCTCAGCATACATTTTAAATCACCATGACGACGGTACCAGTACTCATTAGTACCACGCTGACACGCCATGAGATTAATTAAGTGAGAATCCAAAATACTGTCTTGGACATTGACTTTATGCATAAAATCACTTGCCGAGATGTTTTGCATCTGTATACCACTTTTTAAAATGTGGTTCACTGCATATGACAGTCCTGACAGATCGCTTTCAAACAAGAGATGAAACAAATAGGGAATGCATTGCCGAAACCTAGGATCTTCTGCATACAATCGTAAAGTCCGGTATTCAGACGCAGGAATTTGATGAGGTCGCTCATCATATCTTCCTCCTTGACCTGTGGGAAATAGCTGTGGGAAACACCGAGCTTCCAAACTTTCCTCCCAAACACTAATGGGACTCCCTTTGGCTTGTTTCATTTGAAACAACTCAATTGCATTCCCCATGACTTCCTTGGAATGCAAAGGATGAACACTATAATGTTCATATATTTCTTCACTTTTAGACACCTCTACTTTCTCAATTTGGCCAGCACACAAAACGCTATCCTCTTCATCACTTACTTCCTCTTCTGCAACATATACATTCTTATAGTACTTATTATTTTTCTTCAAATACAAAGTTGCATTTTTCACTTTCCTAACATCCACTAAATCTTGCCATATTTTCTTATTCTTTGTCGGAACCCCATTAACCAAGATAACCAGAGGTTCCTCTTCCACTTTCTCAACTCCAATTGTGTTAATGTTTTTGTTCAAATCTAGAGGCAAATAAACAACTCTTCCCTTTAATCCTCTCTGTAAATCTGCTGGAGGCAACTTCCCTGTCTTTGGCTCCATTCTTACAATAGCCTGAAAGGGATGGATACTTTGAATCAAAATAGATTCATAAGTATTTAAATTCTTCAATTCTGAAGGAATCTTAACCAATTCCAGATTATTATGAACCGCCCTAGCAGGCATCTGGTTTTGGTTTAATTTGTTACAACAATAAGTACACACACGTTGGTCCACTCCCAAATCAAAACAATTTTCTACCATCAAGTATGTGGCAAAATCCTTCCATTCACTATTATTTTCCCTTTCACTTTTTGCATATAAATCCACTAACTTTGTCTGATTCATATAATAAGTGCGTCGACAACATACACAAGTGAAATTAGGCCTCTCACTTGATTTCATCTGAAACGTGGCAATTTCCTTCTGAAAATAATCTGTACTGGAAACCTGTACATTATCTTCAACATTACCCTCTACTTCAGGGTCAATTTGAACATTCTCATCTTTACTACCAAAGTAACAAAACTCAATTTCTTCACAAATATTCTTCACATCTATTTCAGAACCATGCAAAAGAGCAGCACATAATTGTTTAAGCATAATTGCTGGACTCTTAGCATAATACAACATTCTTACTAATTTTCTCACTTTATTATGATGCACTGCTAGCATCCTGAAATGATGAAAAACACTCTGACATACTCTCCTGGAAAGACAAGCCAGTGAATGACCACGCAAACCTGTCATTTGTCTCACTCTGCAAGGATCCAAATCTTGCAACAACTTCATTTTCTGCTTCAAACTTTTCTTATTAAATGTCCGTATAAAATCACAAAGCAAATTGATGGAAACCTGTCGCACACTGCAAATAGAACTACACTTCCAAATGTACACAGGACCCTTAGGACGTCTTCCTAAAACCTCATCACTTAGCGCCTCTTCTGTCTCTGTTGTCACAAGTTGTTCTTTTTCAACTGGACAACCATCCTTCACTTCATAAGCTCGACCACTGGTGTCAACTGCAAACACCAAATCATTATCCTGAAAATAACTCTCATTAAAAAATGCCTCACAACTTGAGCTATGCATCCATTCTCCGGAAAAAACTTCACAAAAGTTAGTACGATTTACTACTCTCTTCCATCTACTTTTTGTTTTGAAATCAGAAATTACCTTGCTTAGTTTCCTAATTCTATTGATTACCAAAATAAACAACTTTCGCCTAATTTCAAAAGCATGATCAATAATTTTCTCTACATTTTTCTTCTTCTTATAAAATGCCGTTTTCTGTTGCCCTTTCTTTTTAATATTTTTCATTAAATTAACTAATATCCTATTACGGAACATTCGATTTCGAATGTCCCTAAACTGTTGTTTCCTTCTACTATCATGCACAGAATTATCTCTTCCTCTACCAGTAACATTTGTGATGGGTCTCTCCTTTCCATTTAAATTACTTTTCTTTTGGGGAACTGAAACATTTTTTTGAGCAAAACTTTTTTTACTACAAATATTTCTTAAGAATGATTTTGTGGTCTTACCCGGACCTTTCTTGGTGTTTTGACAAGTATTTGTGGAAGAGGACTGCTGCAATAAAACATCATCCTGCTGTCTTTGACGTTTTCTAGCCTTTCGAATACGGTTTTTCGTTGGCATTTTTCAAATTAAAAAAAGATCTGCAGTTGAATCTGTGGAAAAATATAATATAAAATGTTATTAATCACTATTACCAAACAGTAAATAAATAACAGTCATCTAAACCTTAATGCCCTACTAATTATTTAACATACCAAATGTTTTCCACCAGCACTGCATCACAAAAATGACACACAGTGGTACAAAACAGGCATACAACAATCATAAATCACTCCCTAATATTTTAAATGATTAATCAATTGTATACCTGCATTCATGAAGAAATGACTAAAAATGTCCTTGAGACACATGAAAGTGTTTTCTGGAATGCCCTAGCACCATTTTTGGGACACTATTAACATGGCTAGGTAACTCCCATAATCAAAATCTAAATTTGCCAAGCGCAAGTGGGAGCGTATTTACAAGACACTTACCCCAAGAGGAACGCTTTCCATTTAAAAAGGTAAACATAACATTAAAGACACTAAAATGCCTTCTAAATATGACCCCAAACAACCTATGAAGCTCTAACAGTACATATCAAGAAATGTAATTGTTTATCACAAATGCGATTAAAAACGGCCGCAATGCATGAATATCGCTGAAAAGTCAACGATATTCATGCATTATCCAGCAAATGCTCTTAGCCATGTTATCCACCTCCCATTGGATAACATGGCTAAGAACTGCTCGCAAATGCGAAAAAAAACGGCCGCAATGCATGAATATCGCAGAAAAGTCAGCGATATTCATGCATTTTCCAGCAAATGCTCTTAGCCATGTTATCCACTTCCTATTAAATAACATAGCTAAGAACTGCTCAGGGCCCCATGAGGAACGCTTTCCATTTAAAAAGGGAAAAATAACATCAAAGACACTAAAATGCCTTCTAAATATGAAGCCAAACAACCTATGCAGCTCAAACAGTACATATCCAAAAATTTAATTGATTTCAAAATTCGTTTTTAAACACAGCATATAAATCAATTCTATACCTGCATTCATGAAGAAATGACTAAAAATGTCCTTGAGACACATGAAAGTGTTTTCTGGAATGCCCTAGCACCATTTTTGGGACACTATTAACATGGCTAGGTAACTCCCATAATCAAAATCTAAATTTGCCAAGCGCAAGTGGGAGCGTATTTACAAGACACTTGCCCCATGAGGAACGCTTTCCATTTTAAAACGTAAACATAACATCAAAGACACTGAAATGCCTTCTAAATATGACACCAAACAACCTATGAAGCTCTAACAGTACATATCAAGAAATGTAATTGTTTATCACAAATGTGATTAAAAACGGCCGCAATGCATGAATATCGCTGAAAAGTCAACGATATTCATGCATTATCCAGCAAATGCTCTTAGCCATGTTATCCACCTCCCATTGGATAACATGGCTATGAACTGCTCGCAAATGCGAAAAAAAACGGACGCAATGCATGAATATCGCTGAAAAGTCAGCGATATTCATGCATTTTCCAGCAAATGCTCTTAGCCATATTATCCACCTCCCATTGGATAACATGGCTAAGAACTGCTCGCAAATGCGAAAAAAAACGGCCGCAATGCATGAATATCGCTGAAAAGTCAGCGATATTCATGCATTTTCCAGCAAATGCTCTTAGCCATGTTATCCACCTCCCATTGGATAACATGGCTAAGAACTGCTCGCAAATGCGAAAAAAAGCGCCCGCAATGCATGAATATCGCAGAAAAGTCAGCGATATTCATGCATTATCCAGCAAATGCTCTTAGCCATGTTATCCACTTCCCATTAAATAACATGGCTAAGAACTGCTCAGGGCCCCATGAGGAACGCTTTCCATTTAAAAAGGTAAACATAACATCAAAGACACTAAAATGCCTTCTAAATATGACCCCAAAGAACCTATGAAGCTCTAACAGCAGTGGCGGTGCGTCCATTGGGGGCGTTGGGGCGGTGCCCCACTAGCCATGGACGACCGCACTGCCAAAATGAGCGTAATTACTTTTTTTTAAATAAAACTGAGCCGAGCGCGCAGGCACCCGAGCACTGCGCGCTACCGGCCCGGGACAAGCCCGACTGAATCGGGCATCCATTAAGGAAGTGGGCCGTGGGGGGCGGGGCTGAGGCAGAGAGTGACAGGCAGAGGCAGGCAGCACACAGTTACCGTACAGACAGCTGCCCGCTGACAGCGCATGTAAAATCCCGGAGTCTTTAATATTTTGACTGGCCCGCGCATGCGTAGACTGTAGCCCTCCTCCCCCCCCTCTCCCATCTTGCACTCAGAGACATAGGCAGGACCCGGGCCCCCGGTCTGATGTAGGGCAGATAGTACCCTGCTCTTAAGCCAATCCTGGCGCAGTGGCGCTGTTAACGCTGCGCCAGGATTGGCTGCTGCAGCAGGATGGTGCCACGTGGGTGTTGGCTGCTATCTATGCTGAGGGTCGCACACTATGGCCAATCACATATGGCTATGTCGCCATGTAGTTTGTGATTGGCCATTTGCCTACGCTGTGGGGACGTCACCGTGCGTGGCACACCAGTGCTGGAGACTCTTCGTTGTGACCGGCAGCAGTGAAGAAAAGTACTGTCACACCCTGTCCTCGTAGACTCTACGATGGCTTAACCTCTTTCAAATACACCAGATATATTGTCTCAGTCCCGATATGCTAAAAAATCTTTAAATCTATCAGGATCAAAACGGGTGCAGATCTCCACTTTAGCTGCTTTCCTACGATGTTTCCTGCGTTCTGAAAAGACGTCCGGTGTTTGAACTAACTTAGTTCAAAACTAACTGGAAACCTTTTGAAAACCTCTTGAACCTGGAAGCCTGGCGCTGGCGCCTAGAATCAAGCAGCCACACACCAGGGTGCGAAACAGAGTTACTCACCACTCACCGCTACCTGTCAGCTGTTCCGTAAATCAGAGGGATCGAGTGGCCGCGAGTCTTCTTGAGTATCTGGGAGCAACTGGGATCAACTGTGAGTAAGCACACACTGCACCCCACATCTGTGTATTTATTAACGTGCTAATATGCTGCTCACTGCGCTAGCAGCATTAACGGCGCGACTCAGACTCTGCCTCTCGATCGCGGCTGGGAACCCGCTCTCTGTCACTGCCTGCTATCGCCTGCTTCACTACTACTGGCCTCCGTTTTCCTTTTTTTTCTCACCTTCACCTCGGGCCTCTGCGCTTCAAAATCCGCCGTGGCCATCTACTGCCTTATTTCGCCGCTGCATTGCTTGCCTGTGAAGTCGTTGTTGCGTTGCCGTTTCAGAGTGCAGCCTGCGGCCTGCCTGGACCTTTGCTTGTGCAGCAGAGTAGGCAGTCACTAGCAGCAGAAGTAGTGTGCGTGCAGTCTGAGTTAGTGCCAGCCATCCGGTCCACCGTCCACCCTCCGTAAGTTAAACCGAAACTGGTTAGAGTTGTGTGTGTAAGAGCAGGCACAAGTTAACAGCACACCACTGTTCCAAAATCACGCAGCACCCATCGGCTGTGCGTCTGGTAACGCTGGGAAATGGTCTCAAAGCTGGGGCGGCCACATTCACAAGAAACAAGGCAATTAGTGTAAAACGTCCGATTTCGTGGCAAAACTCCTACCTAAAGAGAAGCGCTGACTCCTTGCAGAACTTTATCGTCTGATCCCCTGCATTTCCCCTCTCCCTGTCCCCGTGTGGGTGGGCAGCACAGCCTCGCCGTCAGCATCAGCATGCCAGCAGCTGCTCTCCAGCTGGCCGTGAGAATGATCAATTAATTTCACTACCAAAGAGGGTAAAGGCAAAGAAACAGGCGCCAATCAGTTCATTGCCTCACAGCAATAACCCCCAGCAAAAGTGGCATTTAAGTGAATTATGATATTTGTTTTGACGAAAAACACCAGTGTGCGGGCGGTGGAGGCAGCTGAGGGAACAGGGCCCTGCATTTCCAACTTGTTCTGCTGCCTGGAACCCCCTCTCCTGGTTTTCTTTGATGCACCCCAGCCTAAATATTTAATTTGACCCCAATTAATAATCAGCAATCTTCCACTCATTGTGCGAGCAAAAAACACGCCCGCCGTCTTTCCCCGGGCCGTCTCCTGCGTGCAGCTAGCTATATGTTATTGAATTAATTAAGCGCATTCTCACTAATCTAATGCCCATGATTGGGAACCAATTCTAGCCTACAACAAGAGAGCATTCTCTCTGCTGCCGAGGCAGCCACCTCAGAGATTTGACTCTTTAATAGTGTATGCAAATCCTGTTTGATTACTGCAATGCACAGGATTTGCTTCTCCCGCTATATGGTAAATAGTAATGAGGTAACCCAGGGCCAGAGCTGCTTCCTAGAAAAAGTACAATTAAATGTGCCTTTTATCTTACCAATTAATATTCTTGTCTAAATACATTAATCACAAAAATGCCTGCCCCTAAATGCGCTTTAAAGACTGGGAGAAGTTATAGGCCAAACTAACTTGTTGTACAGATACAATGAACATTTAACCCGTATTTACGCTTGTCACGTGGATGGGGTATAGTATAGGTAGTCTAAAAAAATGAAGGAACAGTTTTTTTAAAAGTTATATATAGCGCAAACTCGATCCAACCGAAGGTGTTGGACTCGGAGCGCTGTACACGAGCACCAATTGTATTATGCAAGGACACCTTTTTTGAGGCACAAGGATTGTAAAAGATTTGCCCAGAATCACAAGATGTTGAGCTGAAGTGCAGAGACTCGAACAGGGTTCCTCATTTCTTAAAGTCGGGGTCTCTGGCCTTCCCCCCCATCCTCTCCTTTACCTTCAGAGGTCAAGTCAGCTAGCAACGTACAAGCATTGGTATTTATTTCATTTTCCATGGACCAAACGTGAGAAACAAAAAGAGAGGTTTCTCTCCCCGTCCTCATGGTTGGTCAGCTGATGTTGAACACATCTGCTATATCAAGAACTAACAAAGCAACCAAGAGGTTTGAATTTTGTGAACTGCTTGCATACAGAGGCAAAAACAGTACTGGGGCACATCCACACAAAAATGGAATGTTATCCACTGTAACACAGATATGCATTATGCACCCTAGCAATCGGTCCCATGAGTATACATATATCCAGGGCTTTACGTGGGCCAGGTCACTGTTCTCAGCCCCTGACCCGACTAGTAGCTTCCTGACCTTTGCTCTGCATTCTAAACTATGCTCAGCGCTCCATCTGGTACTTGTGCTGCCCATTTATAACGCGCTCCTTTTCAATTGTCCAAACCCTCTGTCTGGTTCTCATTGGTAAAGCTCTGCCATGCACATGAACTGGCTTCTCTTCCGAGCTGCAGGCCAGCAGCAGCACCTGAAGGAAAGGATGAAAGGCGGAGTCGACCCACTTGGATTTGAACCGTCCGTCGCTATGAGGTCGAGCTCAGCCTCAGATTCCTAAAGTGTATAATCAATAATTAATACTCTGCGCCATGGCGGCTGGTACATCCAACAAAGTTAATTTTGTTTGCAAAGCGCACACTGTTACTAGTTAAATTGCTTCTAGGAGGTGCTTTCGAGAGCAGCACCAGTACGTGTGAGAGAGGTTTGCACTCAGCGCTTGTGATTGTATGCTGCATTCATTGGTTGGTGCTGTCTTCCCTGCTGTGGTTACAGTTGTGGTCACTGCGTTGGTCTCTACCCTGATGGCACCTTTGATCACTACTGGAGTCCTGTTATATCTTTAGCTCTGTAGTACTTGCAGCCGTTGTTACTGTTGTTGCATCAGTTGTTGCTACAGTGGTGGTGGCAATTGTCGCATCGGTTGTGACTCAATCGGAGGCAACTGTTGACGCTATTGTACTTCACTGGTGTGGTTACTACTGTGGTCGCTGCTGTTGTCCCTGCAGTGCAGACAGCTGTTGTTGCTTGTATGGTCCTTGTCATGATGGAACCTGTGATTGCTTCATTGGTAACTGCTATGACAGCACATGTGTTACTGCTGTAAGGACAGCATTTGTTGCCGCTCTGGTCCCTTCTGTGGTGATAGATGTGGCTACTACTGTAGTCCCTGCTGTGATTGCTCACTCAAGTCACTGGGAGTACGAGGGGCAGAATGTGTGTCAGGAAAACTGCATAGTTCAGTCGCATAAAGGGACTGTTTTTCATTGCCCTTACGAATGAAAAACGCAATTCAAAATGTACAAGTGCTCAAAAAAGCCCAGAAATCCCCTGTTTATATTTTCCCAGGTATTCTCATGTTTGCTGTTAAATGAGATCTTGCCAACGCAAAATCTGTCTCTAGCAGACCTGATAAGATATAGCCAGGGGCCACGAAGGTAGAATGCAGTTTTCATTTTAAAGGGCCAGTAAAGCATTTTATCCCGCTCAGTACACTGTTCCTTTCTCTAGCTGTCAGTACCAAACAGAGTCGAGCTTTATCCCCATTCAGGGAAACATTCTGTTTACAAAGAATGGAAAAGCTGGTAGCCGAAGTGGAATATTTCCGTGTAGCGTATGTAAACACAATTCCCTTTTTCAAGTGCTACTGAATAGGTTTTCATATTATGGCAGGCCGTCATTAGCTCAACTCTAGCTTTTCATGATGTGTGGGTAGTGAGACAGACCGACCCTCTGTTATAATCCATGTCAATGTTGTTTGTAAGGCGCACACAACATAATTGAACTGCTTCTAGGTGCTTTTCTGAACAGAAACAGTATTAAGTGTGAGGGTGGTTTGCATAGAGGGGGTGTAAGACCTGGGGTCACCAGCTCTTAAGGGGGTAGCATGGCTCGAGCAGGAAGGCAGCCAGGGGCTTGTGTGTAAAGCAGCTACTTAATGCACACATCCAATGAAACACACAGTGGAGCAATAATGGAGACCACACCAGTAGTTGTATTTGAAAGAATCAAGATCTTTTATATAGGCTTTCAAATAGAGCGTTGCATTATTAATTCATCAGCATTTCATCAAGACATTTCATGAATCACGTTCAGGTTACATTTTTCTATGAATGGGTGAACATTTCATTAGAATATTAACCAGCTCATCTAGCAGTGAAACACTAGCTAACCCCGCTTGTCGTATCAACTCTCTGACAGGCAACGGGGTAACTGTATTAACCTGGAGGATCCTACAAGAAGTGACTATAGTAATGCCTTTAAATATCACATCAAACCTCTCAAGGACGCCTTTCCTTAAAGGTAATACAACATTGGGGGAAGAGAACACCTGCACCCTGGCATTGGTTAGCAATGGGAGGGTGCCCAGAGTCCTAAAGCCAACAAAAAGTAGGTGTGAAAAATGAGGCAAGGGCAAAAAAATACAGGGAAAGACCACCCAAGGGCTGACAGGTCTAACAGGGGGCTTGTGGGATTTTAAGGCAGGCAAGCATTGCTGGCTGAGTTAGGTGGATCAACTCTAGCTTTTCATGGTGTGTGACGAAGGGACTTCACTGCCCACAGGGCCACTGCTGTAGGGTTACTTGGCGATCTGCTTTGGGTCCAACACTTAGGGTTGAGCCTCTGGACATCAACAGCAAAAAAAGGGGTCTGGTTGTCAAAGGACAGTAGTCGCTGACTGCCCGGGCGCCCCTAAAAAGACAGGCACTACCGAGGTCTATTTGGTGCTGCTGACACTGCTGAGGCTGGGCTCATGGTAAGGGGGGCCGAACTATAGAGGTGAAGAACTGAATAGAATTGACTCAGTTGGAGCCCATGACCCCTCATTGCCATGGGACACCCTAAAACACTCCCCGCATTGCTCTGCCATAATTTGTGGCCCCAGGTCATGTTTATCCTAGAGAGAGATCAGAGTTTTGTCTAATGGAGGTTTTGACTCATGGAAAGGTAGCAGAGAAGGTTAATATGCCTGCTGCAAGGAACATGTACCTGATCCAGATCACAAAATGCTGTAAAGAGGTCAGTGAGTCACGGCATTTGTCTGTTATGAAGCTCTGTTGTTATACTGAATAAGCAGCTACCTAGTATGTTATATGACAGCTCTTTAATAATGTAATACCTGCACTTTCACAATTGCTTTATTAACCTTCCTGCTTTCTCAAATTTGCTCGAAAATGCACCATTTTTCCACTATTTTTTCAAAATTTTCTCGGGGGGAATTACCCCCGAACCCTCCTTGGGGGGTCCAGGCTCGCTCGCTACGCTCGCTCGCTACGGTGTAGTATCATTATCACTTTCCGCCCCACCACTTTCAAATGTCACCAGCCGCCACTGTCTAACAGTACATATCCAGAAATGTAATTGATTTCAAAAAATCGTTTTTAAACTATTCTCTATCTAAATTAAATAAATCTTTTCTCACCTTAGCAAATATTTTTTGAGTTTTGAAAACAGTCTCAGAAATACACCAAATTGTCTTCAGCAGAAGAAAAAGGATGCACTCCAAAGGCTGCAGCTATTGAAAGCACAGAAATACAGATTTTCGTTTCACATATCTCTCATATTAGCCAATCATAACTCTTCCCTCACTTTTTTCAAATCAAAACCCTTCCCCCCCTCTGCCCTCTCTGCCTTTTTTCCATAGCAACCACCTCCTGGAAGACCTCTCATGTTTGCAAATTCACACAACAATGTTTCAATTGAACTCTGAACTCTCAGTGCACCTGCGTATCCAGTGCAATCTTTCATTAAATGTTTCTTCCTTGACCATTCAAATTACATGTTTCAAATAACACATCCATGCACCCTAACTTACTGTTTTCAGAAATGGAAATGCACCAATCACTGCTAATGATTCATTAGCATTGCAAATCCACACTTTTTTTCTTTAGAAACTCCTACTGTTTCAACTGCCCTTTCATTACCACACTTCATCTGACTGCAGAACAACCTTCTCCCACCATGTTTAAGGTCTGGATTGTTGGACATAGTTACATCCACTGGGCTCAAAGGTATGCTGAGAACAGAAATTTACCTAACCTCAATTTACAAGATGTGGAAATTAAGTGGTTGGGCCAAAGAGGATTAAAATGTCACCAATTGATACCATTGGTGAAAACCTTTATGCATTTGCCAAAACCTGACCTGTTAATTGTGCACTGTGGAGGTAATGATTTGGGCACTTTGACAGGGGTAGGTCTGGAAATGCTTTTAAAGGACACCTTTGAGCAATTAATGGCACTTTTTCCTCAAACTGCCTTGGTATATTCCAATATATGCCAAAGACAGAAATGGAGGTGGTCCAACCAATTTTGTCCACAAATTGAGAAAGCGAGGAAGCATGTAAACAAATCTGTTTCAGCTTTCATGAGAGACCATGGAATGGGCTCTCTGTACAACAATAACTTGCGTTACTACATGCAAGATATCTACAGAGGAGATGGAGTTCACTTCTCAGATGAGGGCAACCGAATTTTCATTCTGAATTTAAGACTGTGCATTGGTACCTACTTATAAGTACCTAAATGTACCATAAACCCAAAAGCTCTTCTCAGAGCTACCCTTCATCTGATCACACACTTTTATTATTTTTTTTCTAACTTTTTTTCTGTAATTTTCAACAAACTGCGCTCAAAGAGCGCTATCCGGTACGCGAACTGGAAGCTAACCGCGCAAAATTAAAAAAAAAAAGTTTTTTCTTCGCACATATAGTCCTCCTCAGCCACCCTCAGAAAACGTAGGGGGGCAAAATACTTGTACCATGCCCCCTTCCACCCATTCAGAACATTATTTACCCTCCATTTTATACCTTGATTCGACCGAAACACAAAATGGTGGACTCCCGTTACGCTCCTAGTTCGCGGACTGGACCGCTTCCCGGAGAAGCGGTCCAAAAAAAAGGTGGGAAAGTAATTTACAGAAAAACGACTAGAAACACTCTCACCAAATATACATTAGCTCATACTACATAACAATCCCTTCCATTCTCACAAATTTCATTGAAATTTCATTTAGCCATTTAGCCTGTAGACCTCTCCAAGTACCGTGAGGTAAATTACTTCACAAAACACATCTGAATTGTTGGAATTGACAACCAATGAAAATGTTACTTTCATTTTCTACTTTTATTACCTGACATTTGATTGGTTATATACCTGTATATATATAAAGGGAGAGAAGGAAACACAGCCATTTTGACTACTACTTCTTGTTGTACCTCCTATTTCAATAGCTTCAAAAAACTTCAACTTCTTTGTGAAGGTAAATTATAATTTAATATATTGTGCACTATAACTTAATATAGTAGACTTTTTCTGCTAGATATACACCATCCCTCTGTAGTAGTAATGTATTTAGATAGACTTCTCTGTTATAGTTATGAATGGAGTAAGGCTTGTCTTGGTTAAATCACATACACTTTTTTATAGTCCTATTTCCACTCTCATACTATACACTGCCAAAAGATAAATTCACTGATAAAAACTGCCTATCTAAAATTAATCCCAACAGTGCCCTATCTCTACTAATATATATTTTTTTAATCCAAATTTCAGGCAAAATGGAAGGCGAGCAGCAAGTTTCTTTTGAGATGGACCTGCAAGAGAGCAGCCAGGAATTAATTGAAAAAAATGACATGGAATTTATGGATGAAAGCTTGGACAATGAACTGCTGCAATGTGTGCAAGCAGTAGATATCCTCCTTGCAAATGAGGACATTTTGCAACCTCACAGATTGCAAACAATATTGCAAGAAAATAATGACATTTCAGACACTGAAATGTTAGAAAGTTTAATACATTATGAAAAAGAATCAAAATAAAAAAAAACTTTAAAAAAAAGAAAACAAAAAAAACAAGAAAAACAACAAACAATTAACATACAGTATTTGAAAAGTGTATCATTCTATTATCCTTATAGTACGCTGCCTAGAACGCTTTCCGGTTCGCGTACTAGGCGCTAACCACGCAAAAAAAAAAAAAAAATTTTTGACCCTCCTGCGCCCTTTTAAAACCTCCACATAAAACCTAGGGGGTCAATGAGGATCTACTATGCCCCCTTATGGTAATTTCCCCCTTTCTTTTGGCCTCCTCTTGTCTCTCGATCCTACCGAGAGACAAGATGGCGGCCGCACCGGACTGTTTAGAATGTTGACAGACACCGGAGGGCCAATCAGCTTCGCATCGCAAAGTTCCGATAAGCGAAAAGTACGCGAACCGGATCGCTGCCCGGAGCGCTGTTACAGATATATATCTTGATTTAAACGTTAATTTCTCAAAATCCACTGAAGCACATATATTGAGACCTAGCAAAGGCACATCGGGCTAACAGTCCCTACAATTTTGCCAAGTTTCGTGCAAATCCATTCAGCCGTTCGAGCTAAAAGTGAGTCCAACCGCCCTATGGAAAACTCAATGTTAAAAACGCGTTTTGGGACCCCCCTTTTTTCTCAGCCCCCCCTTGACGAAACCCCCCCAAATTTCCAGGAGCTGCTCAGAAACAAAATGTGCCATTTTCCTGAAAATTTCAACCGATTCCGTCCACAAACGCCAAAGTTATTAGACATAGAATTTTCAGAAATCCCATAGGGAAAAAATCCTAACTATATATACCTACTGGCGACCGCCAGTAGGTAATATATATGTTCCACTGCACACAGTTCGCTTCAACTCAAGCCACTTGCGATGGCGGGCTGTGGGGGGTCAGCAACGCCCAATAATCCACAAACTCTGTTGGAATCCTGTTTCCATGCACAAAACAACGGTCCACGGCACCACAACTGCTTTCACAAAAATTTTATTCAGATGGGAAACCCTCTACGCATTTCGGAAACCACATTTTCTTGTTCATAAGAAATTTGGTCCAGGGTTTATATACCTCTTTCTAATAGGTCTATCGTAGAGCCTGACCATCAATATGCAAACAGTTGTTGCCCCACAGTGGCACATTACCATGCAAGCACGGGTCCACCAAGAGTAGGCAGTGCGTGGGTAGCCATGTCTTTTTCATGGCCTGCAGCACAGGATGCAAGAGGCACGGCTGGAGAGTGTGGTTCCCATAAAGAAGGCCAAGTCCCTCGCCACCAGACAGGAGTGATCATTCTGTGTGGCCCCACTGCGGTGGGTCCGGAGTACCATGGAGTAGGTATGCCACTTGCAAGAGGTGAAGAGTTAGGGTGTGATGCTCAACTGACAGGAAGCCCAAGCCTCCCTACGAGCGGCGTGCCATGAGTTTGGATGCAGCCAACCGGGGCCAAGAGTAGCCCCACGTAAATGATTGGATCTGGGTGTCGATGAGGCGTAAAGTGGTTAAAGGCACTAATACAGGGACCATACCCAAAATGTAAGTGAACAGCACCAGTGTGAACATCCTCACTGCTTGCACCCTGCCCCACATGGAGAAACCCATATGGGACCACGTCTCAAAGTCCAGTTTCATCTGGGCTATCAAGGGGTCCAAACTGTCTGAGACCATCCTGTCTATTCCTCTATTACCAATATCCCCAAGTATTTAAAATTCGAGGACTTCTCGTGAAAAGGGTAGTCGTTCATTGCCGCCTTCATGGTACCAGTTGAGAGCGGTAGGCCTTGCTCTTGTCCCTATTTACTTTATAGCTGGATAGGGCCGCAACACAATCAATGACTTCTAATAGAGTGATTGGACTCGGGTAGAGATCTGTGAGGGTGAGTAGGACATCGTTTGCATAGAGGTAGATTTTGGATATCAGCCCACAAGAGGAACGCTCGCAATGTGTGGTGAATTACAGATAGTGGAGGCCAGGGGTTCCATGGCCAAGGAGAACAGAAGGGTGGGAGCGGGTAGCCCTGGTAGGTGCCCCTCTGGATCTGGAAGGGGTCTGAAAGGAACCCACCACAGTTAACCTGGGCTGTTGGACAATCATACAGCAGCCTCACCTTGGTGATGAATTGATCTCCCAGGCCAAATGGTTTCATGGTGACAAAGAGGTATCTCCACTCGATGCAGTCGAACACCTTCTCGGTGTTCAGGGAGAAGGCCACCGCGCTGACCGGAAGGTCCTTGGCCGCTCTAAGGGTGTGAGCCGTGGTGTGGAGATGGTTCCTGAAGGAGCAGCCCAGTATGAAGCCGACCTGTGTGTGGTGGATCAGGAAGGGAATGACTTTGCTAATGCATGCTGCCAAGATGCTGGTGAGGATTTTGATATCACCATTCAGCAGTAAGATGGCTCTGTAGCTGCTGCATAGTAAATGGTCCCTCCCTCTTCCCCCTGGCGTGAACACACTTAGTCTCAGCATGTTTTTATGACTTAGAGTGCTCAAGAGTTAAAACATAAAATCAAAACTATGTCTCTAATGTAAATCCCCCCGCACATCTACAACTTTATGATCCGCCAATGGTCTGTACTGCAATGCATCTGAACTGTAAAGGGTATAGACTGTCAAGAAGATTTAGTAATTGTTATTCTGGGAGGAGCTTGCCCAATTTGCCACCCAGAACCCCGGTCACAGTGCCATGATGAGTAGAATGTCTCTTCAAGTTTTCATAGTCTCCTTCGAGTTAGATAAACTTGCTTTTTAGTGTGAACCGGAAACACGCTTGCTATAATGTGCTATTCTACACATGGATTGTAACTTTTTCTTTACAGTGTAGAATGATCGTCTTGCATGGTGACAGTGAAGATGGGGCAAATGCGTAACTGAAGATCCTGAAGTCTGCACATCGGGTTTCTCCCTGGCCAATTAGAACGCTGCATCACGGTCGCTATAATTAGAAAGTCTTGTAATGATTGGCCTCAGAAGGGTACAGGGGACATGTCTCAGGGCCAACAATTGGTGCACCCTCTCCAACACAAACAATGTAGTAAAAGCGTCCCTAGCCAGCATGCCCACTAGCAATATTTCTACAAATAATGCCATGTTTTCCGTAATGGTGGTTTTGTGCACCACGAGGAGCCTTAAGTTGTAGCATCATGATCTGGCCTCAGTATCCTCATTTTTGGCACCTCAAGCTCCTTGCTCAACCTGTTTTGCGTGTTCTTGTTTTCAACTGTCTCATCCTCAGTCTCTGATGCATGACGTTCCACCATGTCAACCTTTTGGCATTCTTATCAAGTCTTTTCTACCTACGATCCTTGTGGATTGCTAACATGTCAATCGTGCCATTAATAGTTTGAAGATTGTCCCTCATATCATGCAACAGTAGTCAAATGCTGTGCTCTCCATTTACATCCGAGGGTCAATAGAATGGCCCTGCAAAGGCCCGTTTGCGGCCCCCTCGTAGACTTCCTAGAGAAGAAAGTGAGTTTGGGTTAAATTAATCCGTTTTCCCATGGGGCATTAACCCTTTGCATGCTGATGACGGCAGGGAGCCGTCATGGCACACAGTGCTCGTCTGCTGATGACGGCTCCCGGAATGTGCCACACAGGCGCAGAATCGTGGCAGCATGCAAGGGGTTAAAGTAAATAAACAGTTGATAGGGAAGGTCTCCCTGCTGGGGAGTAGAGCAAAACCATTTCAAGAGTGACTACATAAGTCACAGAAGAACCACTAAGAGTGCTCCTATTGGGCCGCTGCCAGTAGCAGTAATACTTTTATGACTAAACGTAAGTACAAGATGCTGGCCCCAATTCAAGCAAGTCAAGCAGTTTTCGGTCTCAGTAAATGGGCAACATTACTAGTGTCACCCCTAGGAAGTCGGTGGTGGTTCACAGCATTCTCTCACAGCAATTGCAGATATTAATAATCCTTTCCTCACAGTTTGTGAGAACAATATTCAAGACTCAGCACCCAAAAGCAGAGCAAGGCCCAGCATAGCGTGTTCAGGTCTCACTACTTACATTCCAGTGCCCCCATGGCCAGTCTGAAGTGCATCTAATAACTTCCAACTTGGCATGTAAAGTCAGTGTCATGCCTCCAAGTGTACTATATGTATTGGATTGATATGGTACAGTGGTGCTCTCCAGGCACAGGTCACAGCCACCAGTGGTCATTCATGGGGTCATGGCACTCTTCAGTGCGCAGGAAAGGCATCGTCAGAGGCCTAATTGGCCAAGAAGAAAAGGCACAACATCTTCTGGACTGTCAACCAGCCTTTGACGTTGCTACCAACAGCAGCTTACTCCCCCACTCCTTCTCTTTGGCCAGATGCAGCAGAGCCACAGCACCCTTAAAGTATCATCCAGAGTCTCCAAACCACTTCAACAGCTTCAGTACAGGCACTGCTGCACCACAATGAGTGCAGGCAGCTCAACCAGGGACCAACACCATATTGAGTGAGCATAAGGTTCCGATATGTTGGTACATTAGGCAGTGTCATGGCTGCAGGTGTTTTGCAGCCTCACTTCTCAGCAGCCCACCTGGGGCCTCAGCAGCAACCTGTTTGCAGCTCCACAGCAACAGGATTTTGTAAGATTTGTTACATGGCCAGAGGAACTTCACTATCGGACAGCCACATTCCATCTCGCAGGATCCTCTACTACAGAATAAAAAATGCTCAATATACTATATGTCAATTTTCAAATTTAAAGAATGGATGATGTAAAAAATTAAAATAGTGAATTTTTTTTATGATGCCCGTTCTTTGTTCAGCCTGTTTGTCTTTAGCATGTTAATGAGGTATGCCATCATCTCCCTCTTTATTTATATCCATTGTTATGTCGCTCCAATGATGTAACTGAAGTGACGTGGGATGCACACAAATGTGATCATCTAGCAGGGGTCTTGGCTGCCCGCCCCTGCTGCCTGTGTGTGATGGTATCTTCGGCGAGCCACATGGGACTCACAAATGAAAGGGCTGAGGGTGGAGTCAGTGAGGACTCAGGCCGGGGTCAGATTCACCAAGAAACCTGTGTCCTGTGGTTATTGATGTGTTAGGCCTCCCCATGTGGTTGGGTCTCAGGTGTTCTTTGCAACGTGAGCAACAGAACACAACATTGGCGACGAGCAGGTGCCTCGTTTTCCCCGCTGATCCTGATGCTGTGTGGCGGCCACGCCTCTGCTGTTCAGGAGTGCCCAGTGCTCATGCCGAGCTTCTGGACAGCCCTTGCAGCATGGTTGTCTGAGTCTTGCGCTCCAGTCAAAGGTCACTGAATCGGAGTACTGTGGAGGCTGGGCTTCCCTGGTATGGGCCCTGACAGTGGTCCCTCATCACTGCAGAGCCTAATAGAAAAGCCTCCTGGAAAAGCAGGCCTGCCTTGCTGACTGTACAGAGATTGGGCGGCACTCTAAACAAACACCTGAAGCACGGAGACTGCAGGAAAATGGCCACATGAACTGTGGCTGCCCATAAGCAACACCCTGACAGCTCTAACAGTGAAGGACATTGCCACAGTCCCCAAGACGGTTGTGAGTACCGAGAAAGTGATACCAGGAGTGAGTTGTGTGGGTGCAGCTGTGCCTATACTTCTGGTGGTGTGAGAAGGTGGTGAAGCCAGCAGGGTGGCAGAAGTTGACCCTTGGGGCAGTGAACAGCACTGCATATAGATACACTGCGGAGACATGGCAAACATACTGGTGATTGAGCCGTTCACCATTGAAGGTGTCCCATCAGTCCAGGCCCCCAAATGGAAGGAATAGGTGGACAGAGTATTGCTTTTCTTTGAAGCAACAAAGGTGGACAACTCACAGAAGCGAGCTCTGATTCTACTCCTAGGGGAAGAGATATTTACAAAATATTCAAATCCCTCAATGAAGCAGCCCCGAAAACACACCTCACCCTCATAACGGCCCTCACAGCACACTTTGAACCAATGGCAAATCAGTACTATGAGATATTTCGACAGGCAAGGTATCACACAGAGGAATCAATAGATGTCTTCTATGCCCACCTCAAAAAAGTGGACAGTACATGTGGCTTTAACAATAAAAATGAAGAAATCCGAGGGCAGGTCATTCAGGGTTGTGCATCAGCAAAACTCAGGGAGCACATATTGGAAGAATCGGGCATATCACTAGCCGACATACTCACACTAGGCTGAACCGAAGAGCTCTTCAGAGCCCGTGCTGCTCACATGGAAGCTGCCCTGCAAACTCCCATAAAGACAGAGCCCATCAGGGTGGTGACTGCGAGCACCATCAGCAAGCCAAGTCGGAGAGAGAGTGCTAAACTACACACATGTGGATACTGTGGGGGGAGCAGTCATCTTCTGTCAGAATGCCCAGCAAGAGGAAAGAAGTTTGAAGGTTGTGGCAAACTCAATCTTTTTGTGAGGATCTGTCCGTCAGGAAAGGAAAAAGGTCAGTGCAACACTCCCAATTCCATCCCTGAGATCAAAGAGACCGGCAGTGATATGGATGATGATGCAGCTGAAGAACACACCATACACTCGGTGTTCACCATTGGCACTACTGCCTGGGCATCTCCCAAAAGGCCAAATACAAGTCGGAGGCCACGTCACCACGGCTGTGGTTGACACAGGGGCGACCAACAACATAATTTCTGCAGAAGTTTTTGACACACTGAGACCCACCACAAAGCTACATCCAGCGGCCAAGACAAACCACTGATCATGCAAGGTAGATTCTGGAACACTATAACCTGTGGTTTGCACTATGTGGAGTCCCATGTGAACGTGGCAACGGAGGGTCATGAAATGCTTCTGCAGTACCTAGCAGCTGAAGATCTCGGATTGTGACCTTTGTATTTTTGGATACATCAAGAACCCATTACCAACATTCTGAGTGAATTCTCAAAAGTATTTGAAGAAATTGGATGCCTGAGGGGCAAGGAAATTCACCAACAAATTGACACTTCCGCAAAACCTATTGCCTTCGGTGAATTGCGTGAAACCTATCGCCCTTCACCTTCGGTGAATTGTGTTTCACCTAAGGCCCCTGGTTGAGTAAGAACTTGAGAACCTCGAGGCAGCAGGAATAATTGAAAATTGTCCACCGGACCAACTCCGTGGGTGTCACCAATCATGGTCACACGAAAATCAAAACAGCCTGGGGAAGTGAGTATCTGTGTGAACATGCTCATGCCTAATGTCGCTATAAAGAGAGAGAGAGACATTTGACACACACAATTGATGGGCTCCCTTGTGTTATCTGGTTCTCAAAACTGGACCTAAGATCAGGTTACCATCAGTTTGTGTTAGATGAGGAATCCCGATACGTAACAACTTTCTTGACGCATATGGGTTTGAGGTGATACAAGTGTCTGAGCTTCGGTATCTTCAGTGCCGCTGAAGTATTTCAGAATGTCATTCAGGAGCTCTTGGTTGACCTCCCCGGGGTTCTATACGTCAACAATGATATTTTGATGTACACGAAGACATTCCAAGGACACAACGAACAGCTGCAAATTGTACTCAGGAGAATTAAGGAGTCGGGATTAACTCTCCACCGTAACAAGTGTGAATTCCTGAAGCAAAAGTAGCATTTCTTCAGGTACGTATTCTGATCAGAAGGAGTAACTTCGGACCCTGACAAAGTTTGTGACATCAAGAAAGCACTGGTCCCTGCTACGGTGACTGAGGTGAGAAACTTTCTAGGGATGGGCAATTATTGCGGCTGGTTCATTAAAGACCTCACCATGTTGACTCAACCCCTTCGAGAACTGACCAAGGTGTCAGTCCTGTGGTCATAGGGCCCTGACCAGGAAGCTGCTTTCCAAGCCACCAAGGAGGCTCTGTCCTCGAACACTACATTGGCGTACTTTGACCCCCACAAACATACAACCATTGCAGTGGATATGGGGCCTTTAGCATTTGCGAGCCGATCACTGACCACCTTTGAACAGAGATACTGTCAAATTGAAAAGTAGGCCATTGATATTCATTGGGGCTGTCGGCATTTTCACCTGTATGTGTATGGCAAGTCATTCACAGTGACGACAGCTTACAAACTACTTATCCCTAACCCTGGGCGGAGTATGCGTAGTGGTGCTCTGCATAGTCCCACAGAGTAAAAAAAACTCAGTGGAATTATGCGGAGCTACGCTCTGCCCCGGGACCACACAAAGCAGTATAATAGTTTTTTTTTAAAACACCACTTACCTTGTCTTCTGCCTTTCCTCCTCCTGACAGCGGTGTCTCCCTTCTTCCCGCGTCCTCCTCCTTGCGTCCCTGTAGGTAGTATGTCTTCTGTGAACTGCATGAACTACGCATGTGCAGTTCACACATCACGTAATAACTACAGGGACGCGATTAGGAGGACGCAGGAAGACGGGAGACATAGCAGTGAAGAGGAAAGGCAGAAGACAAGGTAAGTGGTGTTTTAAAAAAAAATGAATGGGGCTGGCCTCGTAGTTCGTTGCGCCAAGGAGGCGGAGTTTTGCCCAACTTCGCATTCCCAGCAATTTAATAGCATCGCAGATAAGCCTCCTCCCTGGATTGAGAAGTGGATGTTGCAACTCCAGGAATACCACTGTCAGGTGGAGTACCGACCTGGATCTCTCAATCCTGCAGATTACCTGTCACACCATCCTCATGCTGCCACCCTGGAGGAGGAAGCTGATGCAGAAGAAATGGAAGAATACATGCAATGTGTGACGGAACAATATCGCCCGATTCCCAGTTCCATAGAGGACCTCTGTGAGGCAACCTGCCAAGATGAATGTATTCCAAAGGTGCTGGACACCGTGAATTGCAATCAATGGCATCAACTGAAGAAGAAGTGCCCAGCCCTCACTCCTGAGGCTCACTAAATCATGGAGAGGCTGATTCATGTCCACCATGAGTTGAGTGTGGGTGTACATTGATGTCTTTTAAGAGGATATCATCTTATTATACCTGCCAGTCTTGCAGACCAAGTCATTCACCTAGCTCATGCTGGACGCCAGAGCATGATCAAGACAAAGAGTCAGCTACGGACCAAGGTGTAGTGTCCTCTGATGGATGAATGAGCCCAAGAGGTAGTCCGGTTGTGCCCCTGGTGCCAGGCAGCAAGGAGTGCCATATCTCCCTCACCTATTGTTACTGAAAAAGGACCTCAACAGCCCTGGGTCTGTGCCAGCTTTTATTTTGGAAGCCTCGTGGATGGACAACACACCTTGGTAATGATCGAAGACTATTCCAAATATACAGAGGTGGAAGTCATTACTTTTCTGAGCGTCAGTGAAGTACTGCCCAATTTGGAGAATATCGTGGCTACCCATGGCTTGGTAAAAGAATTACGAACATACAATGGTCCGCCTTTCCATGGACAAGAGCTGGCATCTTACCTGAATTCTTTGCTAATCACTCACAAACAGATTACCCCCAGGTGGCCCCAGGCAAGATGGGAGGCTGATCAATTTATGGGGACTCTAAATAAGGTGATCAGAATTGCTTCTGCCATCAAGCCTATCGAATTTGCAATATACTCCTTCTTGAGAGACTATTGTCAGACCTCCTCCACTCCACCACTGGGCGGGCCCCCATATATCTCTCTATGGGTCGAGTGGTTGAAGATACATTCCTGCACCATCCTACCTGGGTACCTGAGCCAGTTAATGACTCTGCTGTGCATGATAAAAAGAAAAATTCTGATGATCAAGTGAGTTGTTAGCGCCTGGCCCAGAGGGGCCTGATCTTCAGGTTGGAGAAACTGTGTTGGCCCAAGACCGGTGTCCTGGAAGCAAATTCTGGTTACCGTTCAAACGACATGCGTGGATCATCATTGCTTTTCACGACACCAAGGTCACTGTGACACTAGGACATGAAGTCATCACCCGGAATGTATTTGCATTTAAAAGATTTCATCAATCTAGTGTGGAGCAGCAAGGGAGTCTTGATGTGACTTCTTTCAGGGACGACTCTGATGTGCATAGTGAACTGGAGTGCCTTAAAAGGGATGCAGCTGAAGGTGACTCACTTAGCCCTGAGGCTTCCAGTGGGATTGAAATGACTCTGGTGAGTTGTCCTGGCGGAACGCCAGAGCCCCTGAGCAGCAGAGCCAATTAGTATGGTCTCTGAAGCAATCAAGGGCCATCTACCCAACTGAGAGACCACCTTGTGTGAGTAGGATGGTGGGCGTCTGATGTTGATGGAGCTCGGTACACCGCAGGTATGTCCTATCAATGTATGTGTTGTTTTGAATTTCCCCTGGACCTATGGCCGTCTCTGATATGTGTTGTGGTCCATGATTGGTTTCAACTGCTAGAATGTTTGGTATGCAATGTTTTCTTGCATTTGTTTTGGGGAGGAATGTTATGTCTCTCCAGTGACCCAACTTAGAGTGAAGTGGGATGCACACAAATGTGATCTTTCAGCAGGGGCCAGGGATGCCGGAACCTGCTGCCTGTGTGTGATGATATCTTCGGCGATTCACGTGGGACTCGTAAATAAAAGGTCGCTGAGCCAAGGGTGCATGCAGGCATGGATTAACCAAGAAACCTGTGTCCTGTGGTTATTGATGTGTTAGACCTCCCCACGTGGATGGGTCTTGAGTGTCCGTTGCAACGCAAGCAACGGAACACAACATCCATGTCCAATAAGTTTTCCTCCGTGACATTCTGCCATAAACTTCAAAGTTATGACGTATGCAAAATGCAAATACCATTTGGAAGATCATTATTAGACTATAAGATGTTTTTCTTTCTCCAGTGAAGTTGAGACATTGAAATCTTGATCCTAATACCCCAGAACCATCCATGATATTTCTTGTTTTGCAACAAGAGATATTTTACTTACCACGGGTGTAAGGGTTTTATATGGAGTTAATTAGCCATTCTCGCACACTATACCCCTTATCACCTACAAAGGATAGTAAAAAAACACGTTTGCTATATAAAACAAATAATAAAAATAGATTCCTAATTAATATAAATAGTTGTGGATGCAACTTCTTTTCAATACAAGATGCGGACATAATATTCGGAAATCGTCATTCATTTTGTTTGATAAAATATTGTAACAAAATGTAT
Organism: Lissotriton vulgaris; assembly: GCF_964263255.1. NCBI lineage: Eukaryota > Metazoa > Chordata > Amphibia > Caudata > Salamandridae > Lissotriton > Lissotriton vulgaris. The sequence goes on from NC_141695.1 coordinate 1,639,153,964, forward strand.
AATCACTCAAGAATATTCCAGCTCTATACATGCCATTCTCAAATTGTTAGTTGATCATGCATTCTTGGAAAATAGTCAGGTATCATTTGGGCTTCCAGGGTAAGAAGAAACCGAGGGGCATATTAGCAAGGGCTTTATCGCCGCTTTAGTGGCACTTTTTTGCTGCTAAAGCGACAATTTTTTTTATCAGCAAGCTGTCGCTAACAGGCGTTAGCGACAGCTTTCTGGCAATAGCGGCTGGTTTTCCTATTGTCTTGCATTCCAGTGATGATTATCGCTAATGACATGCAAGGTAGGTGTTCCCAACTAGAAGCGACTGAAAACAGTCGCTAACACAACTCCTCCCTATTAACAACGCAGGCGAAGCAATAAAAAAAGTCACGCTAAGCGCGATTATTGCTACTATTTAACACCTACTGAAAACCTGACTTACCTGTATCCTCAATGGGAGGTGGATTTTCAGGCTAAGTCCATGGCTTTAATGCGTGAATATCGCTGGATTTCCAGCGATATTTAGGCATTTCGCCGCTATCGCTGGATATTTTATCACAGTGGAGATAAACGTTGCTAATACCATGTTTTCTCCGCTAAAATATCCAGCGATAGGCAGCGATAAAAATAATCGCGCTAAGGGCTTTTTGCGATAAATATCGCACCTTTTTTCTAATATCCCCGCAGGTTAGCAAAGAAATCGTTTTCAGCATGTATTGCTTGCTTATTACTAGAAGGACCATGCTTCCTGTTCCTGTAGTAGTGTTTAATCACTGATGGAGGAACCAAGGTCACAAATGTGCAATCTTTGCCACCTAGGACAGGCAGAAAGTTTGTAATGGCATAGATCTGCGACTTGCCATATGCCAGAGTTGTTTCTGGTCTAGGAAAAGATAGATTTTGAGGTGCTAGAGAAGGATGACCTTTAGCGCATGAGACAGAAAAACTGAGAGGGCACTTTGAGAACTCCCAGCCACTTCTGAACATGTCTGCTGGGAAGCGCCAGATGATTGATAGTGTAATAATGCAAGAAACTTAAAATGTGCTGGAATTGCCTGGGACCTGCCAATAGTTGGCTCAAGTGAGGGGGCCATTTTTGAAGCAATTCCAAAATGAGACATCTGCTAAGATCGTATTTCTGTTTTATTTCAGCCTTACATTTATCAAACAGTGTCACCCTGGTCTTGCAATTTTTTCTTTGTACTGATGTCTCTTTGTATGATCCATATCTCTTTGCAGAAGCTGTCGCTTGTAAATGCAGGTGAGAATATCCAACTCCCCAGTCAACAAGTGTTTTGCTGCTTTGCAAAGTTGATATATTCGCCCCTGCCTTTGCTTTGTGATATTTATGGATGTATTTGTGTTAATGCTGCTTGGCAATATTTTATGTGATTTTTGTAAATATTATACTATGATGCATTGCATGGGCCTAGCATGGGAATGAACAGCGAATGACCATGTTGAGTCCATTAACATAACCTTATTGCAAGGCTACACTAGTGTTTTAGCACTGACTTCTCAATAGAAATTGACAGTAATTGCTCAGCTCTGCATCTCACTGAGGGTCAGATAGACCATTTCATTTTGCGAGTCTAAAATTGTGATTTTTTTGCCACTTGCAATTAGAGACTTGCAAAATGAAATGTACTAATGTGACACAGACACAATAGCGGTTAGACACTCTTAATAGTGTCACAAATGATCTTCCTCATCAATATTCATGTGGCATGTCACAATTTGCGGCCCATTGGGAATGGCCTGCACTCACAGGGATGATGGTCTGCTGGGGACAGCAGGCCACCATGTCTCACAAACCCTATTTTGCGAGTCGGGAATAGGCTACCGAAGTCGGGAATAGGCTACCGACTCACAAAATAGGGTTGGTACATGGTAAAAGTCATTTTAGTGGTCGCTGAATCTCCATTTCCGACCGCAAAAACGGGTTGTACATGTGCCCTAATGCCAGCTCATAACTTTAGTAAATCTGGCCCTAAGTACATTAGAGACAATAGGTATCTTTGACTGATGAGCTGTCAAAACTGCAATTTAACACCCCATTATAGAGGGGTGGGCGGTGCTCGCGGAGTTTCACTCTGTGGAATGACACAGTTACCCAAAGCTCTATGGAATTCTGCTGAGTTCTGCTAGCAGTCAAAAAGGGGGTGGTGATGGACGGAGCATCTGAATCAATCAAACACTCACACCCAGTCAAAAGATCTGGGTCTTCAGCCCGGCTTGCTTGAATCCACTGGATTCAAGCAAGCCGGGCTGAAGACGGCTGGAATGCCAGAAACCGGTCCTTGGAAGCTTGTTTCCGGTCCAGGGAAGGCATGGCTTGGCAGTTCGGGCTGGACTGTTCCCATGAGGCACAGGGTCAGACTGATTTGCATATAGCCATGTCTGAACTGGGGTGGCAGAGTGGGCTAAAGAACGGTGCTGGATTAAACCCAGATCTTTTGACTGGGTGTGAGTGTTTGATTGGTTCAGATGCTCTGTCCATTACCATCCCCTTTTGTACCGAGTTCCGCTAGCAGGCAGAATTCCCAACTCACTTCTATTATTATTTATTTGTTATGATATTGGGGGACAGAACGGCTTTCTCTCTCATGCCTGACCATTTGCAGTATGAAGTTTTGTAGCATAGGATCAGCGTATGTGGAAAGTGGAACATTGTTCACTTACAGCTGTGCAAGAGCTGGGTGCTCTTCTTGGACGCTATGTGCAGTAGTATGTAATATCGCTACAGCATTTTGTTGAAAGCACAGCTTGAAGATTTAAGCAAAACATAGCTGGTGCCCGAAATTATGGCTGATTGCTTTCGCGTAGTCTCGAGAGATTAATTAAGTGGGTACGGTCACCAATCCTTGTATCCGCCCCCGTCTGGCAGGTTAATGCAAACAGCTTTGCGTTAGGGGTGTGGTGTATATGTGTGTGTGGTGGGGGTTTGCTAAATGGCGCACTACTGGTAGTTTATGCTTCTCACAGTTTGATAAAGGGTAGTCACACACACTGAAACAATATCATGTACAGGTTAGAAAATTACAGCACCACCGCAGCCTATAGTTTGAAAGGAAAAACACTACCTATTGACAGCACCGTTCTTAGAAGCCTCTTACTGTGGATACAGTAAAGGGCGCAGTGGTGGTCCCAATCTACAACTACAGAGGACCCCTCAAACTACAGACCAATTAGTCTGATAGATGTAATGCAGAAGGTATTTGGCAGAGTCCTGCTACAGAAGATTCAATCCTGGGCAGAGGATGAAGATGTCCTCTCCCAATACCAGGCGGGCTTTAGGGCCAGCACTGGAACGGTGGACCAGGTATTTAGGCTACTCCTTATATATTAGAAAGTTGTGGTGATTGGCAAGGGCAGCCTTTATCTCGAATTTATCGATTTAAAGACTGCCTTTGACCTGGTCCCTAGGAATAGGTTGTGGCAGATACTTAGAGACATGGGCATCTTTCCCCTAATCCTCAACTTACTGGTCCGGCTTCACAAGGGCAACTGTGCACCGGTGAGATGGGGGACCCAAGGCCAGCTGATGGAACAGATTCCCGCCAACAGGGGAGTCTGCCTGGGCTGTGTTATGGCACCCACCCTGTTTTCCTTATACACGAACAGGGTATTCAGCTTCTTGCAAGATAACTAGAGGTGGGCGTAATTTGTGGAAGGGACCTACGTGGAGGGGCACGGAGATGGAACGAATCTCCAAATTCTCTGCAAAGTTCCGTTACGTGTTTTCCTGGCAGTTCCCAGAAGACGTGATGTGGTCCGATGGAAGCCCGGGTACGCTGCCGATAAGGTAAGGTTACTTTAAATGTTATATATCATGCTTTTTAAAGTTATTTAATACTGCGAGCGGGAGGCAGGTGGCGGGTGGCGGGTGGCGGGTGGCGGGTGGGAGGCCAACTTCCGTTACGCCCGAGTTTGTGGAGATTTGCCTTGTTTCTCCGCCTATATTACAGAAGACGGAAGGGGCAAATCTCCGCACATTCCGTGGGTGGAACAGAGTTGTCCGCCCACCCCTAAAGATAACCCAGCTGATGCTCCAGCCCTGGTGGGCAAAAAGGTACAAACTCTCCTGTTTGCTTACGACACCCTGCTGGTGTCTAAGACCCCAGCTGGGCTACAAAAATTACTGAACAGATTTCAATCTTTCTGTGACTCTCTGGGGTAGGTCATGAATACCTCAAAAACTAAGTTCATGACATTCAACCCCCATAAATCCTTCAGAAACCACCTTATGCTGGATGGGACCCATCTGGAGAGAGTCAGTACCTTTGACTATCTTGGTATTAGACTTTCAGATAAAATGCTGTTGAGGCCACATTTAGCCAAGATGCTCCTGAGTCATAAACGTGTGGTTGGGTTACTAGGTAAAGAGCATCGCTCTTCGCAAAGCAGGCCACTTGCCCCGGCCCTCATGGTCTATGATGCTAAGGCAGTCAGCTCAGCCCTTTACGGAGCTGAGCTATGAGGGTTTGATAATGTAGATGACATCTGCAGATCTGGGCAAAATGTTTTGAGGGACCTGTTGATTCTTCCCCGTAACATCCCAACAACACCCTTAATGTACGTCATGGGCAGGCGGTCATTCAGAGATATTGCTAAGGTGCGCCCATTGCTCTTTTGGGCCCGTTTAAGGCAGACTCCTGAAATCACTAAATATGCCACAGCAGTAGCACTAAATGAGGTAATGAGCCTAGATGTTGACCATAGAGTCAACTGGATAGAAAGTGTCAGGAAAACACTGACAGTTCTGGGCCACAAGGCATCCTGGGACAGCCAAAAAAACCCTACCAAGGCAGAGCTACGTATATTGGGATTGGATAGATAGTCAGGAACTCAGCAAGCCAAATGTGGTAAGATTAATGGAAGAATTCTACCACTACAAGCAGAGCATAAGCCTTGAGCCACATCTGGACATAATCCAGGTAGCACGAGATATGGCACTGTATATCTATTTTAGGCTTGGTACGCTTCCTGTTAACGCAGTAACAACAACATGTACTACTACCAAACAGACGACAGAAGCCTGTCCTTGCTGCAGAGCACCGCTGGAGTGTGATGCCCATGTCATGTTTGCTTGCCCAGTGTACAAAACAGCAAGGTCCAAATGGCTAAAACCAATCTGCAGACAAATGGGCACCCTTGACCACCGGGTTGCCCTGCGCATTCTGAAGTCTGATGCAAGAGCCCTCTTTGCTTGTGGGTGGCTAAGTTCCCAGGCCACGCTTGGATAGTTAGGCAAAAAGCCTTGCATGTGGTGGTCTAACTTCATATTTAAGGTCTCTAGGAGAAAACACTCCAACCCAAGATGAATGCCCATCCATTATATAAACTATATTTTATGCACTAGCACTTAAGACAGCCCCATTGGGTCGGACCACTATGATTATACTTTTTAACTGTTTTTATCCAATTTATTTACGATTTTATCAATTAACTTTTAGAAAGTTTTACTGTACAGTCTTGTTGATAACTGTATTATCTTCTGAGGTGCAATAATGTGCTCATATGTCCCGGTCGAGCACATTCCTCTAATTATCCATGTATTACACGATAACTTGTATTTTCTAAACTTTTTTCTTTTTTTAAATGTTGCTTGATGCTTTTATGATACTAGTTATCGAAATGAAGCAAATTATTGATTGATTGATTGATTGGATACAGTAAATACCAATGCTGTGCTGTGGCTGCTGCCTACTATTGTGACCACTCTGCACAGTACAATGGAGACAGCGAATACTTACTTCGGATCACCCCTCCTGCAAATACCTGCAAGACCACAGTAATAATAGCACCAGTGTTTCGTTGTCCATCCTAGGTTAGTACTCAGTTGCACACACGTGTTGCAGGACTTTCAATGGCGCTCAAAGAGCAATAATCATCCACAAAACAGTCTATCTGGAAAAAGATCATTTAAAAAAAATACAGTTGATGGACAGAATGCAGAACAATGTCTTACATTCACCCCAGTACAAAGATCTGGGCCTAAATCCATCGTTTTTTTGCACTCCACACCACCCTAGGTCAGACAATGGCTATATGCAAATCAGTCTTGACCCTGTGCCTCATGGGAACAGTCCAGTCCGAACTACCTAGCCATGTCTTTCCTGGACCGGAATCAAGCATCCAAGGACCGGTTTCTGGCTATCAGCCGTCTTCAGCCTGGATAGCTTGACTCCAGTGGTGTGGAGAGCCTGGGACTCACGTCTGAGCATTTTACCCATTGGTTTCTGTGAGAGGAGTCAGTTACTAGTTCTGGCACTAAAGTATCAGCTCATGAATCACGGGTGTTACAGCCTCCAGAACCAGAAATTTACAGCATTAAAATGTAATACGCTGCAGAGGGAAACAAATCCCTTGTACTCAAAAAGTATGTAAAACAGTAACACCAGTTCATTACTTAAAGGGACTATCCACAAATTCAGCCTGAAGTTCTGCATTAACGCAAATGATTAGTACGTTATTTTAGCAGTTCCTGGCCACATAACAACAAGTAACAACCAATCCCTTTTCAAACATAATCTAGGAGGTATCTGGGAGTGGGCAGTATTGCTAATGTGTAAAGTGAACTACGAATCCGATTGGAAAGTTTTGGGACAACCTAGCCAAAAAACCTAGTGGGAGTGGCAAAACTCTGCAAACTCCACAGGCGGAGCAGAGTTTGCTGCCCACCCCAAAATATAAGATTTCCACATTTCCTTCAACCACAGACATAAAAGAAGGATTACAGTGTCACATGCAGCTGGTGACATTGATGAAGGAGCATTGAAACACACTGAACTGGTGACATTATATAAGAACCAAATGACTCATTTAACAGATAAAAAAATAACAAAATAACAAAATTAAAAAGCAATCACCGAATCCAACCTCTGGAGCTTGAGAAAAAGAATTAAAACAGCTCCTCAGAAAAAGTATGTAAATTCCGGATAATAATTGTCTGGGCATATTTTTAATGAAAGTCATTTTTTATGTAACATTTTCCCATAGTAAATAGAGATTTATTTTAAACATAAAACATAACTTGTAATACAGAATATTTGTGTTCTTTTTCATCATACTTTGAGTTTGGATTTGCTGATAATGCAGAATATGTAGCTTGTGAAGGGGAAAAACCTCTTTCTGAAATGGTTTCTGCGTTACATAATACGTTTTTCAACATGATGAAAACAATGAATTTCATACACTGCAAAGGAAACATTTCCTAGGAGCCAGAATGATACTCAGACAGTCAATAGCACAAGCTAAGAGATGTGTATTTCGCTGGGATGATCCAAGATGTGACACAATGTCAAAGCAGTAGTTGAAGAGGCATGGCCCACACACCACTGCATGAGAGGGGCTGACCTAAAGCCTGCTCTTCTTGAATTCGAAAATCCATATGGTCGCACACTGCTCCTCCTACCAGCGGGTTTACCCCTGAGCATTATGGTTAATGCAGTTTGTTCCAGCCTGTGCGCTTTTCGGAAAATGTTGAGTATATCTACCGTTATGCTGGCCAGCCCTAGGCATGGGCGGAAAATCCGTTCCGCTCGCGGATTTTGCGGATTTTCGGGAAATCCGCAATCCGCGAGATTTGCGAATCTCCCGCAAAATCCGCAAATCCGCGAGCAGCGGATTTTGCTCGCACTGCTCGCACTGTTCGCGTGAGTTCGCGCCCCGCGAATAAGTGCAAAATTGCAGAAATACGATTTTAGCAAAACTGAAAGTAACTACTTACCAGGTTCAAAAGTTCAGGCTCATCATTAGTAGCCATTTCCTGTAGTGCTTCCTGAGGGGCCCCTCCAGAGTTCAGTTGCCAGTTGAAACTATTATGTGACCCTGCTCTGAACCTCAGAATAGTTACACATATGCCACAAAGGTCCTGAATTACAGCTAAGGGAGACAAGCAGGAGCCAGGCTGGAAGTTAAAATCCATTAATCAGCCCCTAATTCATTATTGTCAGTTGGGGCAGGGCAGGTGTTGTAACTAATTTTGCAACAATGAAAGCACTTAGCAAGTGCAAAAGATCACTAATCAGGGCGCACTAAGGAAGCAGGTGCCAGCTAAAAAAATATTCTGTGACACATTAATCAGCCCCAAATTAATTCAGGTCACTTGAGGCAGGGAAGGTGTGCTTTGCTTTGCCGAAAATAATGTACACTGGACAACCAGAGGGTGTGGTGATGAAACAGAGGGTGGCATGGGTGGGCCAGAGGGTGGCATGAGTAGTCAGAGAGTGGCAGTGGTGACAGAGAGTGGCAGTGATGAAGAAGAGTGTCCCAAACAGGCTGGACACGTAGAAACAACAAGTTCGCGAAACTTGCGACCCGACAGGTAAGTTCGCAATTTGCGAAAGTGTACAAAACCCTCGCGAACTGGCAGAAACACGGGCGAACACAAAAAAAAAAAAATCCGCAAATTCGCGGGAATTCGCGGATTTTGCGGATTGCGAATCCGCAAAATTCGCGAACGCGAGATCCGCAAAATTCGCTCATGCTTAGCCAGCCCTGGACTCGTGTTTCTAGGTCGTTACCTTTCATCAGGAGGGAATAGGCGTATGTATGGGGCTGCTGCGTAGGCTGCCGAAAATGTTCTCAGGTCTTGATACCTCTCACGGTGCGCAGGTGCATAACCATGAGCGCGTCAGCTCGACCGGCTCAAGGGAGCCTTAATAAACAAAAATCAATTCTTAAATTCGAAACATTATGCCTTGAAGACAACTGTGCTGTCAAGTCAGTCCCAAAAACCAATGGTTGGATTAATGTGTATAGTTAGTCAAGCTAGGCAATCACACTGTATCATGGAAGTTATAAAAATACTTACTAGTAGGTAGAGGAGGTTGGAATAACCTACTGCATTATACAATGATGGCCTTTTGCATTTACAACTTTACTGAAAGTGCAGTTCTTTCCTCACACAAATCTGCTTACCGCTGGTCAGGGCAAAGCAGTTTCTATTATTCCTGAAAAAGAGGCCCTCAATGAAGTATACAAGTTTAGATAACTTTACCAGTTTCAATTTCATATTGGAACATTCCTCCAAGGAACACAAAACGGTGTTGCAATTGCAAGATGGCGTGGTCCTTGTTCTTCTGTCTGCTCCATTCTTTACCTAATTTTCAAGGTCTGAAGGGAATGAGACACATGCAGTACTCACCAATAAAACAGTAGACCTAATGTTCCATTCCAGGTTGCGGCATAGGCCCAAGGGTGTAGGTTACACTCCAATAAGAGTTTTTTCACTACCTTGTCCGAACTAAGAAAGCCTCCTGGCACCATCTTCTTTTGAGGATTTGGGATGCTGAATGACAGATTCGTGATCCCTCTGCGACCTGATGACTATTGCAACAGAAGCAAGCCAGTTGAAAGCAGAGGCATGTATGCAGCTGTGGTGGTTTCCACCTCATCTTATTCTTTAACAACTAACCCATTTCTTATATTATTTGATCACTTTCGTCTTGTTCACCAATCTTGCAGGAATCTTACCAACTAGTTCATGATCCAGTTACTGAATATCGGCACCAGTGATATCGCGGTACAAGAATATCAAGAACGGGCGATTAAGGGACAAAATATGAAAATTTAAGTTCATGTAGGGAAGTATAGATTTACTATTCATAACTCCACATCCACATATCTTGAAGATATATGTACTACAAAGTTACATGTATGTGGAGCTAGAGGTACAACATCTAGACATACCTGTCGATATTCTATCGTCGATGTGTTTTCCCATCGATAATGTAGTTTTCCTATTCAGGGTGCATATCTATGTTCTGGATCTGTTGTATGCTCAGGAATCACCCACTTCACTTCTTATACTAGAAACATCTCAAAGAAGAAAACAAGCCCAAACCTAACCACTGGCCATAAAATGCATTCATTATGTATTTATGTATTAATGATGAATTATGTTTGTCAAAGGTTGCTCATGTGCATTTTAAGGTACCACCATACAGAGCTGGGAAACCCATGTAGGAATGAAATAGCAAAAGTTGGTTGATAACTTTCATAATTAATAGGGTATTATCAATATCAATCAAGTGTTAATACTTTGCGAAGTAAGAGTTGGGAAAAAAGGTTTTGCTTCTATTTGCTCATTTGATACACTTTTGGTTTTCTCAATACAGTGGGATTCCCCTCTTTTGGATGGTACTTGAAAAACTGTATTATATATAGTCAGCAGCATTATATAACCTCTGTAGATTAAAAACAAATAGAAAAGACCCTTAGGGCCTGATTTAGTTTTCGGTGGGCGGGTTACTCCATCACAACAGTGACGATTATTCCACCCACCGAAATATAAATCCCCTAAGTTCCTATGGGTTTTATATTTCAGCGAACAAGATGTCCGTCACCATTGTGATGGAGTAACCCTTCCGCAGAAATCTAAATCAGTCCCTTAGATTGAAACTAAGTACAAAACATATCTGTCATCTGCTTCCAGAACATTCTGTTCAACCACAGTTTTGAAAAGTGTCGCTACAATTCATATTCTACCTATCCTCTAATATATTGGCAAGTGAGCATATCTCTCTTGCTGCAACAGACTGACATACACTCTACATATTTCACCTTAAGGTAACCTTTCTACTGACTAGTAAATGAAGGCTACAATATTACACCAGAAGATGATGTAGATAATATATGATGTCACTTGTAAATATTAAAATACACATCATTGGTTACTGATTGACCTGTCTGTAGCTGATTCTGTGTTTGGCTTAATCAAGTGATTGGATATTTTGGATTTACCTCCATTTTGTACTATCATTGGGCCATATTATCAAGGAACGGCAATAACATTATCGCCACTTTAACTGCAGGATACATGCCGCTAAAGCGGCGATAATGGGCTCGATAATATACCCTTGTGTATTCCCATAGAAGCCCAGGTTCTGTGTGAACCTGGGCTTCTATGGGAATTGACAAGGGCACATTATCAAGCCCATTATCGCAGCTTTAGCATCAGTTTCCTGCCGCTAAAGCACCAATAATTTTAACGCCGTTCTTGATAATATGCCCCTAAGTTTTTTTAAAGTGATCAGAATGCCCCTTACTTCTTTAATAACCTCCAAACTTCAGCCTTCTTTGATCTTTCTTCATAATGCCAGTGGTGGAAGTTCCACTGTTTAAAAAATGGATATATTGAAAATGGAGTGGCTGGGTTGTATGTATATATGCGCCTAGCATCAGTGGCAGCCATTTGTTTGAGGGAAGCATGTATTTGAGGAGCCAGAGGGACCCATCCAGTTCTCCTCTCTCTTAGTGACATGTCCTCTATCATGTGCTGTCCTTGTGTTACTACTCGCTTCTGAGGTCAATATCTCCCTAAAGCAATAGTCTGATATTTACAATTGGCCCTCCCAACACCTGCTCCTTCTTATGTTACCTTACCTGCCAAATAGTAGTATGCAAATATGAGTAATGAACATTTTGCTGCATGAGGTATACTTAGATTTTGGGAGTTTATTGTTAAAGGGACCAAATTGACTAATTGAAGGACAAGTTATCTTATTTTATCTTTAGCTGCTAACTAACCACGACTCATGAAAAGTACCAGTCTGCATTCATTGTGATGCCCTGCATTCACTTGTAATACTGGCTGTGATCAAACCTTGGTTGAGAAGGCTGAGAATGTTATCTATGAAAATTGGAAATAGTAGATGTTTTGCAACAAAAGAGTGGGTGAATGAACTCTCCACCTCCCATGCTCCTGTAGAAATAGATTGTACTAAATGTTAGGAGGATAATTACAAATGGAATTTATGTTTTACAATTTTCCTCGCTAATTAGCTCAACATTCAGAATGCTGAACCATTTTGTGGTATCATCTTTAGATATACACAGTTGTAATATCTATACTACTATTATAAAGAGAGAACTTGCACCTTTTGGCCAGGTAAACTCGGGAACCACAGTGCCAATCTACACACCCGATACATCTATGAAAATGTCAGGGTGTGTAGATGGACATAGGCTATATAAATTAAAAAAAAAAGTAAATTAAAAAAATTAGGTTTGTAAACAAAGTAGTCCCCTGAAAGTAGAGCCGGCCAGGACCTAGCCCTGGCCGCTACGCGACGTGCGTGATGACGAAGGAGGTGGGCGGTGCATTGAGGAGCGGCTGTGCAGTGAGGAGCGGCGGCACAGGTAAGGAAAGGGAAAGTGAGACTGTGTGATGCAGGAGGGGGCAAGAAGGAGGCAGCAGTAAATGAAAATGTCGGAGCGCGAGTGAGATGGGGTGGGAGGGGGGCACGAGTGAGTCGGGGCGGGAGGGGGGCGCGAGTGAGTCGGGCGGGAGGGGGGCGGGAGTGAGTCAGGGCGGGAGGGGGGCGCAAGTTAGTCGGGGCGGATGGGGGCACGAGTGAGTAGGGGCGGGAGGGAGTCGGTGCGGGAGGGGGTCGGGGCGGGAGCGGGTGTACTGCCCCCAGCTTCTTTCTGTACCCAGGCAACGCTGGGGCGGGCTGCTAGTTTTGATTATAAAGTGATGGAATTGTGCATGAAAATTCCAATAAATTAAAAGGTCGTACCATGAATTATTATCTTCTAATTTGAGCTAAAGATCCGACATTCGATTATAAAGTATACATTCCCGCATGCTGAAAATGAACGAAGGGGTTTTCTAAATAAATATACACATTCATTTCTAGCAATGTTGTCGAAGATCTGTCGGCTTATCTCAGTACAGAGTCTTTTTAAATATTGAATGAATGAAGCAGGTGGGTGAATCATTCCTCGTTTTTTAGTGTTTGCTTCAAATGTTCACGATTCAAACTTTTATTGGCAGCTCTTGAATCGCTGATATGTGAGATAAATAATGCATCATCCCCGCAATGAATGAATGATGCATGAGAGCCACACATGGCAGATCCTTCATATCTGCGAAGAAAGCAATGAACAGATTTCTGCAGCCATTATAGATGGATTCTCAATGCCTAGTTTGGTATTACCACACTATCCACGGACACAGAGAGGTCAGGTGCAGGTTTTTTAATGTTTAAAGTGTGTGCACGCAGCCTGACTACATCATACTAAGGAATAAACCAATCAGGGGTTTATAAAGCGCGCTACTCACCCGTGAGGGTCTCAAGGCACTGGAATGAATCCCTTTATGAGGATTGCATAATAGTGTGCAGAAAAACTTTGAGTCTTCCACTTCATAACTTTAAAAGCTGGGAGAGATTTGTTGAACTGTAATTCACTTTTTAATAATGAATTAGTAGCGTCTGCAGTATTCAGGAAAAATTGACCTGCATGTTAAAAGAAAATTTGACTCCTAAGCTTCCGCCTTAACTTAGAATCAGGAGGGTCGGGCAGCCACACAAAAATACAGCGGGCACCAAATTAAAAGTGGCACTATTAGAGAATCAGACAGCTAAAAAAGTGGCCCACATTTGCAAATCAGTGCAGTTTTAAACTTTTACAGACAGGCTGTGTGCGTGCTTTGCAGGCTCTGGACAGGGCCAGACTGGGAACCAAAACTGGCCCTGGTAAACTACTCAGCCGCCCCCCCCCCGGGGTGAGGGAGAGTGCAGCCGAGCAGTTTGCAAGGGCCTAGCGGCTTACCGTGGAAACGCCCGGTCCCTGTTATGGCCAGTCTGGCCTTGGCTATGGGGGAAATTAATCAATTTGCTCTGGCTGCAGACAAAGTTTGGGGTCATTTCAGAAAAATCAACAGCAAGAACCGGTCCACACAGGGCCGAGATCATAAAACAACCCCTCAAACAGCCAGAAAACCAGCCCATGCGTGAGGCCGTCCCTCTCAGCACTGCAGATTGCACCAAGGGCCCATCCAACACAGTGTAGAATGGATGAATTCTGATGTGCACACAGTTCACAAATAGTACAGGCTGTCATTACAAGTTGCCTCTTAATTCCAGTGAGGTTGATAACAAGACTTTTTGCCTTGCTCAGAATTATGAGATCCATGGAACAGTGCAGTTCCGGTGTATTTGACCATTACACTTCAGCCGCTGAAAGTAGTTGAATGTTGTGGGTGAAGTACTGTGGACAATTGAGGAATGAGACTTGTAAATAATGATTTCTCACACTAATTCCTCATTCCTGAGAGCATCCCAAAGGCACATCTTGTCATGTCTAGTAGTAACTCCTCTCACCCAGACTTACCAATGCTCTTGGCATCCTAACTCTGGTGAGGTACTGGGGCAAGTCTTAATGAGGCCCTATGACTTAAAAACTGTGACTCAGGTTATGTTATGTTATGTTATGTTATGTGGTTTTTATTAGGCGCGCAAATGCTCCAGCTAAGGAGCGTCTTGGCGCCAGACAAGGCAGCTACACAACACAACTAAATAAAACAGCACAGAACACACAAACTAAGGAAATAAAAATGTTTTTAAGGCGCGACGAAAAGAGAGCACATCGCTCATGGCGCGAATTGCCGGGGGCAAGGAGTTCCACAGAGCAGCGGCCCGCACTCGGAATGAGCGACCACCGGCCCTGCTTCGCTTAAAGCGCGGGACCACAGCCAAATCGAGATCTGACGATCTTAAGGGTCGTGCCGGAATGTAATTGGCCATGAGTGTCGTGAGGATCATTGCAGGGGACCCCTTCAAGATCTTATGGGCGACGCAGAGGACCTTAAACTGAATCCGCTGCGCCACAGGGAGCCAGTGCAATGCTCGAATGGTGCTGGAGGTGGGACAGAATCTAGGAAGACCCACCACCGCTCTCGCAGCAGCATTCTGGATCCGCTGCAGGCGCCCTATCTCAGCTACATTCAGTCCGGCCAACAAAGAGCTAGCATAATCCAATCTAGATATGACGGTAGCTTGGATCATGAGTTGCCGGGTGGGGGCATCAAAGAACTTTAGCACCGGACGGAGCCCACGCAAGATGCCGAAGCAGCAAGCAGCCGTGCGTTTAGTGTGGCATGCAAACGTAAGGGAAGGGTCCAACCAGACCCCGAGGTTTTTAAGCTCGGCGACTGGGATGGGAGCGGAACCCAACTCCTCCGGCCACCATCTCTCTCCCCACAGTTCCGGTCGCCTACCAAATACCATCACCTCGGTCTTATTAGCGTTTAGCTGGAGACAATTAAGCGTCATCCACCTAGCGACCGCCCTCAGTCCTTGTTGAAACCTAGGAGCGTCGACCTCCGCATCCCCGCTGATCGTGACCGCTAGCTGGGTGTCATCGGCATATGATACCATGGTCATACCCCATAGTTTGACAACCTCAGCTAGCGGCCTTACGTACAGGTTGAACAGCGTAGGCCTCAGCGAGGAGCCTTGGGGGACGCCCAGGTTCAACGGGTGGAATTTAGACTGAAAGGGTGGGACGGTCACGCTAAAGGCCCGGTTTGATAAGAACGACCGGAACCAGTCGAGTGCTATGCCGGAAACACCAGCATCCTCTAAACGCTGCAGAAGGATAGGGTGCGAGACGGTGTCAAAGGCAGCGCTTAGATCTAATAGCACCAGCGCTGCCGTTTGTCCCGCGTCAAGCACGGAGCGGAGGTGCTCCACCATATACAGCAGAGCCGTCTCCGTGCTGTGACCTGCCCTAAACCCATTCTGCGTAGCGTCGAGTATGTCAGCTCGACAGAGATGTTCTGAGAGCGCGGCATTTACGTGTGCCTCCATCACCTTGGCCGGCCACGGCAAGAGTGAAATAGGCCGATAGCTCTCCGGCTTGCTTCCATCCAGGCTAGGTTTCTTCAGGATCGGTCGAACCATGGCTCGCTTCCACTTAAGTGGAACGACGCCAGAAGTCAAAGACGCATTGACCAAGGAACAAAGCGGAGAGATGTCATGTACCGCCAGGTCCTTGAACACTTCGGGGCAAAGTGGATCCTCAGGGGACCCAGATTTCACTTTGCAAGCCAAAGTGCCTAGGCTATCAGGATTTACCAAAGGTAAAGAACACAGCCCCTCAGATGGTGGAGGCTTAGATGATGTCATCACCGAGGGAACGACCACAGGGAAGCCCCGGTAAATAGCATTCACCTTTTCTAGAAAAAACTCTGCCAACTTTTCACAGTGCTCCAGAGAGCTCTGATGTGATGCTACAACCTTTTTGGCAGTGAGGTCTTTCATTACCTTAAAGATAGCCTTTGCTGGGTTCGAACTGTTCCTGAATTGTGTCGCATAAAAAGCGGCACGGGTTCTACACACCGCCCGATGGTACACCTTCACTGTAGCCTGATATACGACTTTCTTAGAGCTGGAGTAGGCTTTGCGCCAAGCCCGCTCTGCGCGCCTGCAAGACACCTTCAGGGCTCGCAGAGAGTCATCGTACCAAGGGCTGGCCTTACCTAAACCAGTTCTGCGGGTCACCAAGGGGATGAGGGTGTCCAAGGCCCTGGAGACCCAGTCGGTGAACCTGTCGTACATCTGATCCGGAGGACCTGAGACGTCAAGCGGGTCAGCTGATAAGAGATGGAAGAACTCATCTAGCTTAAGTTTGTTCCAGCGTCTTTTTGGAACAGAACACACCATTGGCTTAGATGGACTAGCCACGATAGGGCAGTGGAACTGTATCAAATAATGATCAGTCCACGCCAGAGGTGTGTAGCTGGTGACACATACTTCCGTCAGATTGGTAAAAAACGGGTCAAGGGTGTGACCCCCTGAATGTGTGGGCTGCGTCACCAACTGAGTAAGCTGTAACGCTTCAAGGTCGGCCAGGAAGCTGGCAACTGAGCACATTAGGCAAATTTAAGTGTGTGTAAGTTGTCCTGACAGATAGAATGAGGGTGTCTTCACTTCAGCATGAAGATGAATAGCGCTCACCCCTGTTGGATTTTTTGTGCCATAGGTTGTTGGGCTATTTCAGGAGTTGTTAGGTGCTGGAGACTGTTGGTTGTTGCCCATCCCACTGGATCCGGGGTGCATCCTGCAGGATTTTGGGTTGCTTAATTTGATTTCTTCTGAAGGTTTACTGCATGGAGCTAGTGCTACCTATGAGATGACAAATGCTTTTACTGGGGTGTCTCATGTGGTGCAGAGTGCCTCCATGAGGTAATGTATGTTTTTCTTGGAATCCTAAAAGGAGCTTGGTTCACCACAATGAGAGCTATTTGAAAGGCTCAGTCCTTGACAGAAACATGAAGGAAAATTATCACAGAAAAGTGAAAGATGAGAGACTGTAGAGCACTGCCCTTATCTTTTACCCCAAACCTTGCAGTTGAAAGGACCAACAGGCAATACAACATTTGATATTGCTGGTCTTCCCCATTAATCAGTGCCCTGCTTTTGCAAATTGAAATTGGACTTTAAGCCTTTTTGGGCCCCTGGATAGCTGTGGGGGAGTAGGTAAAGATGTGCTTAAAAAGAAGCATAGTGCAACACAGTTATCAGAGGTTCAACATAGGGGTGAATGTACTGTAAGAGCAAAGGTCAAATAAAAACACACACACAAGTATAAATCAAAGTTAGCAATACTGCAAAAAGTCAGTGCACCTGGATGTACACACTGTACTCCTTTCACAAACACAAAATCATTTCAATTACCAGAATCCTCTTTAGGGACACCTACATGGAACACAGTGCAGTCACTATAACATTGTTTAAATGATTCAAAGGAATATTTACAAACACAACATTCAAGATTTTAATCTGATGACGAACACCGTACTGTAAAATGGAGAAGAGCAATGCTCCCTCCAAAATGTAGTTGTCATACAATGGGATGCTTGTGGTAGCAAACTTTGAAAATGTAGAAAGCACAGTGGCATTTTAAAGAATAGTGACACTTCCACTCTTCACATGGAAAATGTGTTGTTGGGTTCAGGGAAGGAAATAAAGCAACCCATCTACCTTGAACTAGGGTTAGGGATTGGTAGCCTCTTACAATGCTGCCATTTCATGACATAGGGAATCTGGGTCACTAGCACCACTCTTGAGTGGCTGAGGAGCAACCATGTTGATGAAGGGGAGCATATTGCTGTCTTATCCCCAGGAACAAACAGATAAGGTCAAAAACAAAAGGGGTACCCACTCAGTAGTGGCTGGCAGGGGATGAGGGTGGCAGGGCGGGGGAGGTGGGATCAAAAAAACAAGCAATTTAAAAAAAACACTTGCCTCTTTGGCCGGTCGCTTTCCTCCCCTGCTTCCAATCGTGTGGCCACCCACGATGGTAAGGTTTGTAATGTTAGAAGAGTTGCCAAGTGCCCTGATGGGTACACTCCTATTACTGATGAGGGGGACAAGGAAGAAGATTTCTTGGTAATATTAAACCACTATGTCCAAAGGGGTTATCAGGATGGGGTGTGTGGAAATCACCCAGTATTGCTGAGTAATAGTGAAGGTACAGTTGCTTCAAGAGTCAAAGGTGAAAGTCAATTCAGACAACCTCCTAGAATGTTGTATGACTTTCTCAGATCATCTTTTAATTTCTATTTGCAGCTAGAGTTTTTTGTGTGGTATGTACTGTTTATTTTGCGTGTGTTGCTTTCCACTCAGCTTTGTTAAATAAGGGGGATGTGTAGCATTGTATTATTCATTCCATGCAATGTGTCATCTCATTTGTATTTCCCTATGTACTCTATGCATGTGCTGTGATTACTTTTGCTTCACATTCTAGGTTCTTGTAGGGTATCTGTGTATTGTTCTGTTATGTGTCAGTTGCATCTGTTGTTGTCTGGCCTGAGGATGCGTTGCTGTGCTGCTGCAATAAACTACAAGAAACCCACATTTTTGTGGATCTGAATTCTTACATGGTGGCGTGCATTGTCCTCATCTGCACACGGTGGAGCAAGGAAGGGCCTGGTTGCTCCATATTTGATGCACTACTAAGAGAACATGAGTCTGGAAACCTAAGTATGACTGTGACAGTCAGGGGTCACACTAGGGTGGGGAGGTGGTAGACCTCTGTAGCACAGATGAGCTAGCCAGTGCTGTCTGTTGATGCAGGACCTCATGCAGTGCCCTCTCTGCCATTCACGACCTCCAGCATTGCCCATTGATATATGGGACCCATCACAGACATGTGGAGGGCCTGGGTGTGCATTTCTGCACCAGATGTATGTGCAGGGCTAAGTGTGCCTAGAAATAATGTTTCAAGTGGCTATGACGGTAAATTATATTATGAGCATTTGTCCTGGAATGAGGAGTAGCATGCAGACCCAGAATTACTGTTTCCAAATCACTTCCATTTAGAACCTGCTCTGAGCAGGTGGTAAGTGGAAGTTGGGAAAGCAGGTGTAGTATGGGGGTTGGAGTGCACCAACGGGCAGTGGATGCTGTAGGCTGGCAGTGGAGAGCATTTCATGCTTTGCCTGTGGCATGAAAGGGGCCAGGACCTGTATTTCCAGCTGCGCATGCGTGAGTGTTCCGCTCTCGCTCGGGCGCACCCGTCATCACGCTGGCGCGTCGGAGACTAGAGCGCAACACTACATATTCCATCTGGGAATACCACTTTTCCCAATTTATAATCACACTCAGAGGGAGCCCTGGAAATTCAAATTTAAGGAATGTCTCTGCCACAGTTTTAAGCTAAATGGTGTCTTAAATGATGGAACAGCTTAAACAGTAGTATTTTGTTACTTTAGACCGTGGTAAACGGTTATTTGTCAGTGAAAGGTAAAAGGAATGTGCTGCTTTTAGTCGGAAATATAGCAGCATATCTTGACATCTTTTGAGTAATTGATGAGCACAAAAAAATAACAGAACACAATTCAAAACGATGACAAAACAAAAATATAACTAGAAAAAGTAAAACAATAATGATATCACAGTACAGCACAAAGAAACCACAATGCAGTAATGCCACACAAAAAAATTACAACCCAAAACGCACCACATTACCACCACAAAAAACTGCCACTCAAGAAATATGCCCAGATATTTTTGTTGCACATTGCAATCTCCACTAATTTGATTTCATAACATGGTTGTCAAAGTTATTTGCACCGAACACTATAATACTTACCACCATGGGCATGTACTAGGGCCAGTCTGAAAAAAGGGTTGTGATCTGGCCCGATCTCTGTCGTCTCTAACACTTATGTTGCCAACATAAAAGTTCCTGTCTACTATTGTTTTTCCCTTTATTTGAAAATCCTTCTCAAGAGGTAATTCATTACTCCTATTTTGAGATTTTACCACTTGACCATTAAACACTTGTTTTAGTAATATTATGACAAGCTTCCATAAAAGTGTGAAATAAAAATCGCAATCGAATTAAAGAGAGAGGCAAGAGAATACAGAGAGGCTAGGAGGATGGGAAATGGCTGAAAAGGAGAAACAGGGAAAACAAGATAGATTCAAAGAAAAACTGGATGGTAGAGAAGGAACAGATTAGAGAAACAAGGAGAGACTGGGGTGTGAGGGAGACTCATTGCAGGGGGAAGTAATGTGAGGAATAATCTTGAAGCTTCATTATTTTCATTGTCAACTGCATCATTTCAGATAAAAAATTAAACATTGATGTAATTTTCACTGTCTTCATGACACTTATCTTTGTTGTTTGAACATGAAATACCTTGAAAAAACACAAGAGACAAGAGGCGTTTGGTAAAACAGGAACAGTTCATTTAAATGAACAGTGCGGTCAGGAGAACAGTTACAGGCATAGGGTCTGAGGACTGTCTCAACTTCAAATCGATCTGACATGAGTTTTATACAATTCATTGAATGCCATGAAACATTTTGGAGATCCATTTTCGGTAAGGAATGTGAACCGCTGTCTTTGGAGCCATAAATTAATGTATTCCATTAGGAATCCAGGTGAACCTCAACCTTGCGTGGACACAATGCCACCAGTGCGTAATGTGTATAGATGTCCAGCATGGGGAGTGTGTGATCAGTGCGTGTACTGTGTGTGATGTGTCCCGATTGGCTATGTGTTCCTAACTTCAAGTGGAATTTGACTTTATGGGGTTTCGGGAACACGCGTACCTCTCTGGCCATTTGTGCTTTAGTGGGGCCTATCTCCCTGGACCATTGTGGTGTCACTGCGCCTATCAGTGAGATTAATCTAGGATTTGCTGTTTGAGTGTTTGTCTGCCACCCCATCGGTGACCTGTCAATCAGTGACCTCTGGCCTGAGTCTCAGAGCCTGCCTGATGACGTATTTCGGAGTCGGGGTTGATTGGAGTTCATAATGGCCGAATTTGTTGATAACGATGCCATTTCGTATTCGTACACAAATGTATCATTCATATTCACTTTTACATTCTCAATGTTAACATTGTCTTCAAAAAGCTACACATATAGGTGTAATGTAGGTGTCTGTGTATTAGGAATTGGACCTTCTCATTGACTGCTTAGGCCTTGATTAAGGGGGACAACCTCTTCTTAAAAACCCTGGGAAAGGGGTGCCTATGAACAAGCTCATGATCAAAGTAAAAAAATCTTCTTTCTGCATAATTTCATCTGAAAGGCACTTTCCCTAATGTTGGAGCCTTTAACTCCTGCATTGCCACGTAGCACTGACTATGAACCAATTAAGACCGAAACTATTACAGAAGTTCAAAGCAGGGTGAAGTGGTTTCTCTGCAGTTGAAGACTCAAATCCTAGTGCATGGAATGAACTTCCAGTGAACCATGCTAAGGCGGAAATCAATGAGCAAGCGACTTAAAGCTGTACCTTCTGCTTGTCTGCACTAATGATATCATCTCAGGCCATGAGATTCCTTAACCCTGCTGCTTACGACAAATGCACTGTATAATGAACACACAGTATGAAAAGGGCAAAAGCTTGCAGGATCATTTTATTTTAAATTCGGTGAGATGCATTTCTCATTAAAAAGTTCTTAGATACAGTTTAGCTGGAGAAGCTTTTCTGCGTGTTTGTTAAATGTCGACAATGATCTCATCCACCTCGGAGGGCTTTGCTGCACGAGTTGGCGGTTGACTTAACATAAAGTAAAAATAACTCTGTATTTAATAATATTCTCCAGACTTCTGGATATTTCTAGGCGCTGAGGTTTGTCACTTTTCATTGTCAGCTGCCGGAAATGAATTCCACAAATTCTGCAACCTTCATTGTGGATAGTGCTCACTCATATTCCAAACAAATCTGAATGAATGAATGTTTGAATAAGTTATTGTTCAGTTAATTAAAACTCACAATTATAAAACAGAAAAAGACAAACAAATCAATATCCTTGTGCTGTGAATACCACATTATGCCCAAATTGGTTGGACACCATGGGTTGTGCCACTATAGGACCGCTGCTAGCCACCTACCACCAATTAAACAATGCAGGCAGTGGAGCCAGAAGCATTGACTTCTAATGCACCTGCACCACGGTGGTTTCAGGTGATGCGCGCACTTACACACTTTGGCAGGCCTCATAGAAAACTGCATCCTCTCTTCTAGGCCATCTCACTGTGTTCAGCTGAAATTCAGAATTAGGAGAGGTTGCACTCACTCACAACATATATCATTTTTTATCAGTGTGGTCCATAGAGCACACGCTGCCAGTGGAATTAGGGGCACCGCGGGCGTACCACACTATACTGATGGCAGTAGTAAAAGTCTACACTCCTAGAAGCCTTTTTGGTGTTATTGTGCCACTGCAGTGAAAGGGATTTCTAGCCACTAAAGATAGATTACTTTTCCAAAAGCCCTCCCCAGTAGCCCCTTCTGTTCTGGTGGGATATAATAATATGATCTAGAAGTGTAAAAAGGCCAAGACTGTTAGAGGATTTGTGGTAAATCAAGCCTTGACATATAATCTGCGGGAGGAGTGTTCACAAGAAAAATATCTCGAATAATTTGGTGTTTCAGTGATAGTTATGGAAATTCCATGCATTTTAATGGGAAAGAATCACACGTCAATACAAACGGGGGCCTGTCGGTATGGAACATCTGTGTCATTTGCAGAAGTTCATTTAGATATTTAAATTAATTCACATGTTTGAAATGTCACAGCAGTGTGATTAATGTTTCAGTGCTGTGTGGGTAAATGTTGTTTAATAATTTTCCTAGTTAATTAAAAAGTGAGCAGCTCTTGAATCCCAGAGGAGACTGATTCACTGACAGAAGCTATCAAAACTGAAAATTAAAAGCACTGGCCACGGTTGAAACAAATTCATGATTGTATATTTATATGTGAAGCAATACCCTTTGAAACAGGGGGTGCCGCATGGCTCCTCGCTGATTCCCACGTTGTTTAATCTCTACGTGAGACCGCTGGCTGAGGTCGTCAAGCAATGGGGCATGACCATGGTCTCATATGCCGACGACACTCAGCTAGCGGTTACGATCAGCGGGGATGCGGACCGGGATGCCCCCAGGTTTCAGAGTGGACTTAGGGCGGTGGCGAGCTGGATGAAGAACAACTGTCTCCAGCTCAACGCAAAGAAAACGGAGATCATGATCGTCGGTAGGAGGCCGGAGCTCTGGGGGACAGATGGTGGCCAGTGGAGCTGGGCCCGGCCCCCATTCCGGTCACAGAACTGAAGAGCCTTGGAGTATGGATGGATCCCTCCCTCAGCTTTGTGGGCCATACGAAGAGAACCGCGGCCTGTTGCTTTGGCATACTACGGTCGCTGCGCCCTGTTTTGAAGTTCTTTGACCATCACACCAGGCAGCTGATAGTCCAGGCTACAGTGCTATCTCACCTGGACTATGCCAGCTCGCTCCTGGTAGGGGCTAACGTGGCGGAGGTCACTCGCCTCCAACGCGTTCAGAATGCCGGGGCGAGAGCCATTGTTGGCCTACCTCGAACCTGTTCCGTCTCCGGCACATTGAGATCCCTGCACTGGTTGCCCATCAGGGCAAGAATCCAGTTTAAAGTGCTGTGTCTGGCGTTCAAGATTCTGAGGGATGGGAGTCCTCAAATTCTTGCGAACCTTTTGACTTGGTATGTGCCTACCCGGTCCCTGAGATCCCTGGGTCAAGCTCTTACGGTGATTCCCCGATACAGGCTGTGTCGGGTTGGCGGCCGCTCTTTCAGGGTTAGAGCGGCCGAGCTTTGGAATTCTCTTCCTGTTGAGCTGCGGTTGCTCGTTGATCTTTTAGCTTTCCGTAAAGCTTTAAAAACTTTTCTGTTTGAATAATTTGCCTTTGTTCCCTTTGCTGTTATGTTCCCTGTAGGTGTTGCTTTTTTCTTGCCATGCGCCAGGACGCCCCTTAGCTGCGGCAGCTGTGTGCAATACAAAAGCTCATAACATAACATAACAAACTATGGTTCTTGTAAAGTGATCATGGTACGCCAGATGGGATGCTTTCAGACTACTGCAGGCATATTTACAAGCCCCTATCGCAACCATAACGTCACTATTTTGACGTTGTGGTGGCAATACAGGCTTCGCCTAATTTACAAGACAGCGTTAAACCATATAACGTGGCTTAACACAGCATTGTAAATAAGGCACCCTTTCAAGCTATACTTAGCGTGAAAGGGGTGGGCAATGTTGCAGTGGGCGTTCTGCCGCAATACCCATTGATTTTGATGTAGCCCCATATTTACACAAGTGGAATAAATATGGGGCAGTGCCAAAATTAAAACCAGGGAAAACCTGGTCTTAACAGGGTGCAACGAGGAGAAGTGCTTTATTTCTCCTCGTTTTTGCTGTTTTTATGTGTGCTGCATTGTGCAGCACACATAAAAACAGCAAAACGCAATGCATTATTGTTTATGTACAGGAAGGTGTCCCTTCCTGCAATTAAAAAATCGTTTTAAAAATGACGAGTTGCAACTTCTGTGTGCTACACAAAGCAGCACACATCGAAGTTACAAATTGCCATTTAAGATTATTTATGTGCAGGAAGGTACACCTTGCTGCACATAAACAATCAATCCCCACAACGCAGGCACCCTTGCACCATGGTGCAAGAGTGCCTGCGCTATTGATAGGAGCTGAAATTTGCACAAGCAGAAGTTCAGGGCAGCACCGTATTATTGTAAATATGGTGCAGCCCTGTGTTTCGGATGTGTCAGAGCGCGACGTTAAGCCAAGAAGTTTAACACTGCTCTCCATCTCTTCTTTGTAAATATGCCCCTTTTTAAATGTTTCAGAGCCATAACCATTCAAAATATCCAAAAAATAAGCATATATAGATAATTGTTAGGCTTGTGGGAAAATGCAATTACGTCAGTTTAATTTGCATAATTTCAGAAAAAAAAATTCCAATCCAATCCAAAAATTCTTTATTTCGGTCTTTCAGACCATAAAAGATACAATAAAAACATTCAACATTAAAAAACATTCCCTTATGTAAAAAACATTGCAAAAAATTAAATTCCTTGGAAGTCTATTCATGAGAGGGAGTACATTACAGTTCATATCAATGTTCAGTCTTTTAGAAGTTTATTCCTTATCTGCCACATGGCCATTATGTATTTGGCAACTGCAAAGACTATGTGGGGTAGAGTGCTAGTTTTCAGTATTCTGTAAGAGTTCAGATGGCTCCTTATGCCCAAGTTCCTACATAATGGCACAAACCAATATTTCCTTGGTCTATTGTAGGCTGGGCAGAAGAACAGAACATGAATTTCCTCCTCATCATGATTACTGCATCCCGGACAGATTTTATCATCACTCTTTGTCCATTTGCAAGTAAAAGTTTTAATAGGCAGGGTTCCCAACCTCCATTGGATGAACAGTTTTCGTGCTAAAATGGGGAAAATAATGTCCATAAAACCTTCAAATTGATAAGAATTTTTGGAATCCAAAAATCGGTCTGTTAAAGTGCTGTTATTGGGTGCAGATACCTGAATAGATAAACTTTTTTCTTGTGTATTTCCACCAGTCTTTTGCGGGAGATCCTTTGGCAACCTTGTTCGGGACCTCCCATAACTTCTGAAGTCTCAGGCAATACAGTTCTTTCTTAATGAAGACCAACCAAGGAATTTTTTCACGCTTGTTCAAGTTCATTACATGAATGAGGTCTTGCCCATAATGACCAAGCTCGCTTGTGGTCCCAAGCCTGTGCCAGAATCTTAAAGGCTTTAATTCCAGATCCTCAGCTATAGAGGGGAGACCCACATCTAGTCTCAAGGGAAGCAGGGGTGTGCCACGGGGGAGGGCTAGGATACGTCTGAGGAAATTATTTTCTACACTGAGAAGCTCTTTCCCTGCTTTGTGCCCCCATAGCTCACTACCATAAGAAGCAGCCGCTTTGGCTTGAGTTTTATACATTTCTATTGCCAGGCTAATGGGTTTAAAAGTAGAAGTGTTTGCAACCTTCAAAATTGCACCAGACAATTGACAAAGCTTTAGCCGGGATCCTACTATTTGGGGGTCCCAAGATAGGTTCTCATGCAGGGTTACACCCAAATACTGGAAGGCTTTTACCCTTTCCAGTCTTGCTGAGCCCAAGGATGGGTTAGGTCTGGTTTTAGGGGAGGGGTTGAATATCATGAACTTGGTCTTTTCTGTATTGATCTCAAGACCATGTTGTCTGCAGAAAAGACCAAATCCATCTAGGATCCGCTGGATCCCCATCAGTGATTTGGAAAGCAGGAGGGTATCATCGGCGAACATGATAGCTGGTACCCTCCTGCCTGCCAAAAAAGGAGCGTCGTTGTCCCTAACATTGTCGAGATGGGATATGACACTGTTAACGTAGAGGCAAAACAGGGTTGGCTCCAAAACGCAACCCTGTCTTACCCCTCTAAGGACTGGGAACCTGGATGACAACGCTCCATCCCTCCCGCACCTAACCTGTGCAAAATTACTGGTGTGGAGCCTAACTATAGCGTGTAGTAGTTGGGTAGGAACACCCAGCTCCTTTAGGACCTCCCACATAAGTATGGGTGAATTTTGCGAATCTGGCGTTCGGGAATTTGCGTATTTGCGAACTCGTAATCCACAAAATCCGCGAACTATCGCAAATTTGCGGGGGTTTTTTTGTGTGTTCGCAAGGTTTTCTGCCAGTTCGCGAGGGTTTGTACCAGTTCGCAATTGCGAACTAACTTGTCAGCTCGCAACGGTCGCGACTTTGTTGTTTCTACGTCTGGTTCATCATCACAGGTTCACAGCACCCTCTGTTTCACCACTGCCACCCTCTGATTCACCCATGCCACCCTCTGGTACATCAATGCCACCCTCTGATTCATCACTGTAGATTATGGGGGGGGGGGAAGCAAGCACACCTGCCCTGCTTCAACTGACATGAATTAATTTGGGGTTGATTAATGTGTCACTGAATTTAAACTTCCTGTCTGGCACCTGCTTCCTTATCTGTAATTTGCTTTCTGTTGCAGTGCAATTTTTTTCCCAGGACCTTTGTGGCCTACTTGTAGCTATTCTATGAGCCTGCTGTGAGGGTCAGAGCAGGGTCATAGAATAGTTGCAAGTAGGCAACTGAACTCTGGAGGGGCCCCTCAGGAAGCACTACAGGGAATGGTTACTAATGAGGAGTTTGAACTTTTGCACCTGCTGAGTGCTTTCAGTTTTGCAAAACTCGTTTTTCTGCAGAACAGCAACTGTAATGCCCCAAACAAACATAGGCAACTGAACTCTGGAGGGGCCCCTCAGGAAGCACTACAGGGAATGGTTACTAATGATGAGTGAACTTTTGCACCTGCTGAGTGCTTTCAGTTTTGCAAAACTCGTTTTTCTGCAGAACAGCAACTGTAATGCCCCAAACAAACTTACTTGTGAAAGTTGATTTCTAATCCAAAAGTGATCCAAAGAAAGTCAAAAAGGCCTCAAATCCAAAAAAGTGCAGGCAAATGTCAACCTGAGGAGTTATTCTGATAAAAATCATCATTTTCAGAAGGTTTATGCTGCTTGCTGGTGGATTTCTTGTGCAGAATTGCAAATTTTGTAATTTCGCGAGTGCGAGATTGTTGCTGCCCGCCGCATCTACATGTTCGCAATTGCGAACTCTCGCGATGCATCGCCAAACTCCAGCGGGATCCCACAGCAAGATCCAAAATGGCGCAGCACTCGCAAAATATCGAGAAAAGTCACCAAGCAAAAAAATCCGCTGCGTGCGAATTTGCGGATTTTCGGTAAATTCGCAAGAGTTCGCGGATTGCGAATTTACCGAAAATCCGCAAAATCCGCGAGTGGAACGGATTTTCCGCCCATGCTTACTCCCACAATTTCTTGTGGGGGACCAGGTCAAAGGCTGACCTCAGGTCCACGAACACCATGTACAGCCTCCCCCCCTCAATCCTCACAGTTTTCCAGTAGAGGAGAACAAGGCGGAAAATCTGATCCATGGTGGACGTGTTTTTCCTGAAGCCAGCCTGGAGGGGACTCAGGATTTCATTTTCCTCCATCCAATCCAGAAGGTGGTCCAAGAGAAGGCGGGAAAGTAGTTTTTGGGGGACATCTATGGGGCTGATCGGCCTGTAGTTGGCTGGGAGAAGAGGAGAGCCCTTTTTAAAAATAGGCACTATCTCCGCCCGCAGCCAGGTACAGGGGATCTCCATACCTCCCACGATGGAATTGAACAAAATGAGGAGGTACGGGCCCCATATCTCTGGATGGTGTCTAAAGAGGTCACCAGGCAATCTGTCTAGTCCCGGGGCCTTCCCCTTCGCCAATCTCTCTATTGCACTGACCACCTCACCAAGGGTAAATTCTAATCCAGCTACAGGATTGGATATAACATCCGGGTCCACATCATTGGCAAATTCAGAGGTATCTTGGTACAATTTGCCAAAGTGGTCTTCCCAGACTGAAGATGCAATGTTTGACTCCACTGCAGCTTTTGGTTCTCCTGTGCCTGTGTTTACCAAAGACCTACATTTTCTGGAATACCTCGCTTCTAGCGCTAGGGAGAGATCCTGCCATCTGTTCCAATCCCATTCCGACCTTGCCACTGCCATGGCTTCCCTATATTTCCGCCTAAGTTCAGCGACCTTACCCTTATCAGAACCTACTTTTATTATGGCTATTAACTCTGTGTTGATCTTTCTACAGGAAGAATTATACCAGGTTGGAGTTCGGGTCTTTTTCTTCCGTGGGACTACCATTGGATAAAAAACCTCACCAAGAGCTCCCACTAGGTCTACATGGATTTGGGCTACTTTCTCATTGTAGTTTGGTGGTCTGGGCTGATTAATTAGTACATCTAGTTCATTTAGCTTAAGGAGTGCTAATTCATAGATTTAAGTTATGCTCTCTTCTGAATTAACCAGTTTCCCCCATTTTACCCTACGTCTATTGGAGCTAAGAACCAAATTCCCTAGATCTTCACTGGGATTGTCGGGTAATGACCCAACCGCAGGTGCAGGATGCACCATATCGAATAAAAGTACGTTGTGGTCGCTGTCTGTTCTTACGATTACCCTAAAATCCTGTACCTTGGACCACAGACCAATGTCCACAAAAATATAGTCCAGCCTTGATTCATGGTCCTTCCTATTAAAGGTACACGATGAAGGGATGTCAGAAGGAGTGCGTCCATTACAGGCCCTTAGCGCAAAATTTAATGTTAGGGACATAATTTGCACTGCGAGAGGGGAACAGGATTTAGGGTGGGGGAATTGACATGACGGTACACCCCAAAAGTCATCTTCAGCAGTGAGGGCACCCTTCCTTAAACCTTCCAGTGGTTCAAAGTGGCAGTTGAAATCTCCGCCCATCACTATCTTACAATCAGTGGGGAGTTGGCCCAAGAATGACGAGAGATCTTCTAGTGTGGGTGACTCCGTAGACACACTGACTGGGCGAGAGTAAACATTAATGATTGCTAGATTTAACACATTAGGCCACTTGAGTAGAACACACTGTAAGTCTTGCGAGAACGTCGGTACATTCTCCGCATTACACCCAATGTGACTAGCTACCCAAACCGCCAAACCACCTGAGGGCCTCCCTTTACCATTCCACCTGGCTTTAATTTCAAAAACTGCGTACCCTACTCTACACAGGGGTTCCCTGGCCCATGTCTCTTGGAAAAGACAGATATCACTACTGCCTACTAGGGAATCCCAGTCATTTGTGTGTAGTTTATTAACAATACCGCCACATTCCAAGAGAGGACCTTTAGGGTTTCGGCTGGAGGTTTTAATCCCAGCCCCCAGGTTTTCTCTGGTTCGATTTCCGGTGGTGGAACTGAGGAAACTTGCAGTGATGTTTCCAAGAGGGATAAGGCAGTGGGTGTTGGGTTAGGACCAGGCGGAACTACGGGTGTTGGGCTGTGACCAAGTGGATTACAGGATAAGTTACTTACTCGGCCCGGGGAGCAAGAAGTAGTTAAGCCTTCCTGGGGGGATAGATCAATTTCTCGAGTGATGACATCAGTATCTCCTACAGATTCAATGGCGATACTTTGGGTACATCATGAGAATGCACCCTTTCGGAGTCAATCGACTTGATCAAGGCAATTGAATCTGTTGGGGTGTACAAAGGTGCCATAAGCAGGAATAACATTACGGGTGGGCCTGTATCTTGACCCATCAACAGCAAAGCCAACCCTTGTTCAACCATCGTCCCTCCTCATAGTCAAGTCACGTACATTGGGGTAGAAGTATGACAGGGGGACCAATTCTATGGAGGTATTTCCTGAACCCCCAAGCCAATTACAGATGTAGGTAGCAACCTGGGGACTCTTGAATCTTACAATTATGCAGTCACCCACACCTTTCTTGGCAGTGTACCCACACCATGGGACCCTTCTAACCATAAGAACCTCTCCTCTAAGATTACGTGGTAAGGGCCTTTTTTATATATTTAACCAGCTAATGACCTTATTGCGTAGGGAATCATAAGATTCTACCACGTTGCTGGAAAGCTCTGGTACCCCCATCAAAATCACAGTATAGGCTGCCGCCTCTGGAGGCAAGTTAACTTCTTTTCGCTGGTTATTAGAATTAGCTAACCGGTTTGGGCAGTTAGCTGTTTCATTCGATGGTCTCTCCTGGCCAAGTGAGCCGGCCGAAGCGGGTAGCTTCGACCTCCTTACAGTTGGTACCAGAGGCAGTTGCCTAGGGAGGGGTACAGGGGCAGGCTGGAGCACCGGTGCTATACTCATATTTTCCCCGGAGGGAGCTATTGGTGGAGTAGGGTCCATCGTAGTTGTAACAATAGGGGAATGAGAAGTCCCAACATTATCCCCATGGGCTCTATGTGTGCTTTCTCTTGGCCCTAGCTGATCGCCACCACTACCACTTAGTCTTTCTATAGCTAGAAGTCTAGCCTCTATAGAGTCTAATTTGAGGGAGAGAGGATCCAGGAGGCTTTTGAAGATGCCAGTGAGTGAGCAAATAATGTGCTCTGAGGTGTTAGGAGCTACCCCGCCAAAAATGAAAGGGTCAGTGTGAGTGGGTGTGGGAGTGGGAGGTGGAGTGCTTGCCATTTCCAAATCGTTCCCCATTACAGATGTTTCAGGGGCAACCAGGCTATCCTCGGTGGTGTTCACTATGGGATCAACTTTAGCCCTTTTGGTGCTTTTGGACTTCCTTGATCTTTTCCTTTTCGGGGCAGCATCTTCTCTGTGGCCCATGTATTCAATTGATGTAGGACCGTCCCCCTGAGCCCTAGATGGTACTATCTCAACAGTGGGGGAGGGTTCAACCTCATCAGTGTTACGTAGTAAGTCTCTATCCCTATGGGAGTTGGATGGTGTCCTTAGCTGTTGTAGGACAGACTCTATGGTTTGGTGCTGTCCATAAGTGATAAATGCATCGCATCAAGAAGTAGTGATGTCCTAGCATTAGATGATAACTCCGGTGAAGCCAGATGCAAATTTTCTATACCCTCCGTGATTTACTTTTCCTGCACAGTGAGGCCCTTATTAACCACTATGTTTGCCCTAGCTAAAAAGTTATCCAAAGTACCTGAGGCCAAGGAAGTTGCCTTACTTCTTGTTTCTCTAGTGGCCATTTTGTTAACTCCAAGCTTCTGTGCAGACAGGCGGGACGGTAAAAGTGCCTGAGAGAGGGGCGTTAGGGGGGTAGCCCGGCCCAGTGTCTGCCGTTCTCTAACGGCCTCAAACGGCCCGCCTTTTGCCCGGGCTTCGCCCCGGGCTTTGTCCCGCGCACGTCCCGCGATGCGCGTTGGGATTCCAATTAAGTACCAGCGGAGGGTGGAGGCGGAGCATGCCCGGGAAGAGGCACCAGCTGTGGATGTCAGAGAGAATGCTGGTCCTCGCAGTCCCGGGCGTCCGCACTGGCTCCTTGCAATTAGGAACTTCCCCCGTGTGATCCCGGCCTCAGCTTCTCAAATATCAGGTAACTCGGCAGGAGTTTTGATTTCCACCAGGCAGGCAGGAAGACAGAATCCCAGAGTCCAGGAACTGCTACGAGCGGCTCCTGCGAAGGGGGGGCTGCGATCAGTATTAATGCGGAGGGTGGAGGCGGAGCACGCCCGGGAAGAGGCACCAGCTGTGGATGTCAGAGAGAATGCTGGTCCTCGCAGTCCCGGGCATCCGCACTGGCTCCTTGCAATTAGGAACTTCCCTCTTGTGATCCCCGCCTCAGCTTCTCAAATATCAGGTAACTCGGCCGGAGTTTTGATTTCCACCAGGCAGTCAGGAAGACAGAATCCCAGGGTCCAGGAACTGCTACGAGCGGCAAAACGCCATGCATTATTGTTTATGTACAGGAAGGTGTCCGTTCCTGCAATTAAACAATCATTTTAAAAATGACGAGTTGCAACTTCTGTGTGCTGCACAAAGCAGCACACATCGAAGTTACAAATTGCCATTTAAGATTATTTATGTGCAGGAAGGTACACCTTGCTGCACATAAACAATCAATCCCCACAACGCAGGCACCCTTGCACCATGGTGCAAGAGTGCCTGCGCTGGTGATAGGAGCTGAAATTTGCACAAGCAGAAGTTCAGGGCAGCACCGTATTATTGTAAATATGGTGCAGCCCTGTGTTTCGGATGTGTCAGAGCGCGACGTTAAGCCAAGAAGTTTAACACTGCTCTCCATCTCTTCTTTGTAAATATGCCCCTTTTTAAATGTTTCAGAGCCATAACCATTCAAAATATCCCAAAAATAAGCATATATAGGTAATTGTTAGGCTTGTGGGAAAATGCAATTACGTCAGTTTAATTTGCATAATTTCAGAAAAAATGTTTCACTTGGTATGTGAAATTCCTGAAATTACAACATTGTGCCACTTTGTGTAATTAAACACCACAGTCATGCAATTTGTTGTGAAAACTTACTCCAAATGCACAAGACCAACTGAATACGAGAGGATTTTGTGTGCAATGATTTTGTTTAAATGCATTTTCCTGCCAAAAGTGGATAAAAGAATGCATTTCATGCTAAAGTATAAAGCAAAATTACAGATTTGCCATTGCGTAAGGATGTGAAGTCAATATTCTAACTTGTGGAGTTGATAAAGCTATAGGTACTTCCATAAGGTTTTTGTAGCTAATATTCTGGCTACAATATTTATGTAGCATCATATTTGGTGTTCCATTTATGGACAAGTGTCTGAAATATCAGACTGTGTAACCCAGTTTATATATTGATTTATTGGATATTTTATGGACTGTATCCAGGCCAATGCAATTTTAATACAAATATTAAATTCCTGTCACATGTATCACATTTTTGCCTGAGCACTTTCTTCACTCTATT
The DNA here is from genome assembly GCF_964263255.1 of Lissotriton vulgaris. Classification (NCBI taxonomy): domain Eukaryota; kingdom Metazoa; phylum Chordata; class Amphibia; order Caudata; family Salamandridae; genus Lissotriton; species Lissotriton vulgaris. The sequence goes on from NC_141695.1 coordinate 1,639,187,370, forward strand.
CATGTCACTTGTTTGCAAAATACACTGCAGTACTTGGTTTTGCAACTGTGTATATTGATGGAATATTAAATATTATAGTTAGTATATTTTAAAAACATTGTTTGATTTACTCATGTTGCTTGGTATTTACAGTTATTCTCTCTTAAGTTTTGCTGAATTTCAAGGCCTTTTCTATAGGCAATATAAATTACACAAAGGCAACCTCAACAATTAAAACAGAGCCGTTAACAATGACACATAGTCTTGTCCTAGCAGCCTGAACCTAGGGCCCAATGCTAGGCATGAGACTTGTCTCTCGATGATACCAGACCCCCTCAACACTATCACCAGCTACTGAGCATTATCATTCAGGATTCTTGATTGAAGACAGAAGGAAAACAAATGTACAAGAGGAAAAAATAAATCAAGATAGTAAAACAATCTCAATCTTGTCATCTTCAACCTAGGATATTCAAATAGTGAAGGCTCCATGAATCCAAAGGTAAACATGACTAAGACGCAATCACCGGTATGGCAAACCATAGGATTTTCCAACTTCTCAATGAACCTACCCAAGCAGTGGCTGAAACACTCTTACAGTAATACACCATATCAAGTGTAAATGCGCTGAATCAAGAGTTAGGTTACACATTACCTTGCCAATCACTTTAAGGATGCATGAAGCCCTCATCACCCTGAAATATAATCATACAGGCCCTGATTCACAAAGGTAAACTTAGACCAAAAGTCCAAGTTTACAACTTTTGGTATTTACAAAGGTGAGTTACGAGTAGTATCTTTGCGTCCGCATTCGTGGAGGAACTCTGCCCCGAGTGCGGAGATTGAATCTCCGTACCCGGAGTGGAATCTCCACAATTGGGGTGGACCTCAGCCACCAGTGCGGACATAAAGATACTACTCATAGCTCACCTTTGTGAATACTGAAAGTCGCAAACTTAGACTTTTGGTCTAAGTTTACCTTGGTGAATCAGGCCCACAGAATTTAAGGTATTCAATAGCATACACTTTTATTAATGCCTACATCTTTCATGTATCATAAACGTCACCAGCTATACACCCTCAGTGCACAGATGCTGAATTTATGTGACCAGCTGGTGGGAAATTGGGACATAGTCACTACACAAAAGCAAATATATCAAAATTCAAGGATACAAGTGTGTAGTAATGGGAGACAACGTAGAGTTTAACTGAGTTTCTTTATTGCCTCAAGAAGCGTAGTAGACTGCCGTCAGCTTGTCACACACAAAGCCTGGGTCACTGTGTCAACATTCCACAGCGAGCGCCCGGCTGACACTTGGATGATACCAACTTTCCCAAACAGGGAGGGGGGAAAGGGAGGGGAAGGGTAAAGGTGTAACAAGATCCCAGTTACAACACATCATCCCCCTTAAGGGAAATTAAAATCAATATAAGAACCATGCATGTAGGTGTCTGGGGTTGAAGCCTGCCTGTGAGTCTACCTCATTATGTACTGTTTGTGCCATGGGGGGAGTGTCCTGAGTCTATCGCTCGTTCTGTGTTGTCTTATGTTTTCTCTTACCTCATTGCCTCCTACCCTACTCATTCCTGACCCCTGTTCTGTTCTTTCTGTCGGAACCACTCGATCATGGCTCCACAACCTTCCATCTTCCAGAACCACGGAATTTCTATTGGGTCTGCGGATGGTCTTTGAGGCATAGAACTTGTCGCCCCCTCTCCAATCTCTTTCCGGTTTCTTGACATAGACTCCTTGTCCTTCCTGAAGTTTTCTTTCTTTTACTCCCCACTTCTTATCGTACCATTCTTTGTACTTGCGTTGGCTGGCTTCTATCCTTCTCTTTACTTCGCTGTGGTCAACTTCCGTTGTCTGTTTTCTCCCCATCCATCCTGGGGTGAGCTTGGTGCCTGCTTTTCTTCCTCTCAGTAGCTCGAACGGTGTTCTTCCAGTAGTGGGCTTTGGCGTGGTGTGATATGCCCACAGCATGTCTCTTATGGCCTCTTCCACTTTCTCTCCTGCACGGTTGGCCAACTGAATACATTCCTTTAACATCCTGTTTACTCTTTCCACTTTCCCGTTGGCTTTGGGACAGTAAAGAGGGGTGCGAATGTGATTCACCGAACAGTCTTTGAGGAAGTCCTTCATCTCTTCCGACACCAATTGGACACCGTTGTCGGTGACCAATGTTGCGGGGATGCCTTCCTGTGTAAACGCCTCCTTGAGGAACTCAACGATAACCTTAGTGCTCACACTGTGTACTGACTTACAAGTTATCCAGCTTGAGAAATAGTCTACTAGGACCAATAGATAACAGTCTTGCAAGCCTCTGCCATGGATTGGACCTGCAATGTCAAATCCCAGCTTGCTCCACGGCACTTCTGGTACTTCCACAGGTGCCAGTGGTGCTCTTCTTATGATTTTGTTTTTATCGCTCTCAGCACATGCGTAACAATCACGCACCTTGTCTTCCATCTCTCTGTCCATGGTAGGGAACCAGTAGTCTGCACGAAGTCTGGCTTTGCACAAGCTTCTCCCCAGATGTCCTTCGTGAGCTAGTTCCACTACTTGGTTTCTCAGAGCTTCTGGTGGGACCAATCTTCCAGACTTCATTATGAGATCCCCTTCCACCGATAGCTCCTCCCTCACATTCCAATAGGGTTGGATCTCTGTCTCCACATCTTTGCATTTCTTAGGCCATCCTGCCAAGATGTACCTCTTCACCTTCTTCAAGTCTTCGTCCTGTTCCATATGTGTTTCCCATGACTTTTTTTCTACAGCTGCCATTCGCACTTCCAAGATCGAGTTATTCTTCCCCTCTTCTTCTTCTTCTCCCTCTGTGGGTGCTCTGGACAAGTAGTCTGCAACTCTGTTTTGTTGCCCAGGAATGTATGATACAGCGAAGTTGTAGGCTTGTAAGCCTACTGCCCATTTGGCAATCCTGGGTGTCATGCTTTCCATGTCCTTTTTTGTGAACAGGGCTACCAATGGTTTATGATCCGTGCGTACTTCAAATGTGGTACCCCAAATGAAGAATTTGTAGTGGAGTATGGCCCAATATACTGCTAGGGCCTCCTTCTCAATGGTAGAGTAGTTCTTCTCTGCCCCGGTGAGGGTTCTGGACGCAAAGGCTATGACATTTATCTTGCCTCCTTCTTCTTGTGATAGGGTCGCTCCAATGCCTTTGTTGCTCGCATCTGTGGAGATGATGGTTACACCATTGGGGTCAAACTTCCCTATAAAAGGAGCTTCGATGATGGCTTTCTTGATACTCTTCATGGCCAGCTCCTGTTCCTTACCCCATTCGAACACACTGTCCTTCCTTATAAGGTCCCTCAAGGGCTGTGAAACTATGGCGAAGTCCTTGATAAATTTGGCCATGTATTCTGCCAAACCCAGGAAAGACAATATTTCCTCTTTACTCTTCGGGTTCGGAGCATCCTCCACTGCCCTCACCAAGTCCAGTTTTGGTTTCATTCCCTCCTCAGATAACGTGTGTCCCAAGTAGTCTACCGAACTCACTCCTAATCTGCATTTCGAAGGTTTAGTGGTGAATCCCACCTCTTTTAGTTTTTCCAACACTCTCCTAGCCATTTTGTTGTGTTCTTCTTCTCCACTACCATAGATAAGTATGTCATCCTGAAAGCAGAGAGTGTTCTTGCAGTCCTTTAATGCATGCTGCATAACCCTTTGGAAGGCAGCCGCCGCTGATGCCAATCCGAATGGCATTCTCTGAAACTTGAAGTTTCCAAATGGGGTAGTAAATGCAGTGAGGATTTGGGAGTCTGGATGTAGTTTGATCTGATAATAAGCTGATGATAAATCCAGCACACTGAAATACTTGGCCCCCTTTATGGTGCTTAACATCTCTCCTATCCTAGGAAGAGGAAACCTGTCGACAAGGATGTTTGCATTCAGGTCTCTTAGGTCTACACAGAGTCTTATACTGTTTCCTTTATCCTTGGCCATGATGACAATGGGCGCTAGCCATTCAGAACTCTCAATTTCTGTGATGACCTCTTCACTGACTAATCTCTTGAGTTCTTGCTGGAGGGGGTCCCTCATGCGTAAAGGTATGGATCTAGTCTTGTGCACCACAGGCACCGCCCCCTCCTTCAACACAATTTTATGCATATAGTTCTTGAAGACCCCCAATCTATCACTGAACACTTCCTTAAATTCTTTGGTAAGGTCCTCAGATATTCCTTCTGGTTCAATTAGCAACACCTGCTCTCTATTGTTGGGGTCTAGGGTGATTCCCAACTGCTTCTGATGCCTCCAGCTCAATAGTGTAGAACCCCTAGTGGAAACATAAATCTTCCCAACCGTGTGCCTATTCTTGAAGGATATTCTCATGATTGCCATTCCCTCAAGAGGAATCCTCCCCTCATTGTAACCCTTAGGACTTATATCAGGAGGTAGCAATTTAACAGGGTGGTTGGCAAATTTATCATCGAAAACTTTCTTGTCTACTAGGGTGTATGGTGAGCATGAATCGGCATACATACAAAACTTGACCCCATCCAGTAAAACATCACATTTGGGATACACATCATCATTATTGTCCTCATCCCCCACTTGAAATACATACGACTTTTCCCTTTCCTCATCCAGTGGTGTCTCCTCTATAACATGTACTGCTTTCCCAGAAGCCTTACACACTTTTGAGAAATGACCCCACCTATTGCATTTCCTGCACTGAACATTCCTTGCCGGACATTTCCAATTATTGGCCATATGGTTGGGACTACCACATTTATAACACACTGAAGCAATGGGCTTGCTGCGGGTAATTTCCTTTGCCTTTTCACCTATTTTACACACTGTTTCACTCTCTGAATTAGATTTACCATCAACCCTTTCTCTGTTAGCGCCCTCTGATACCTTCATTTCTCTCATGCAGCGCGCCGTGTGTTCTAGGCCCTTGGCTAGATTAATCGCTTCCTCTAGATTGGGGTTTTTAGTCAGTAACTCCTCCTGTATTTTAGTGTCATTAGTGCACCTGACAAGTTGATCTCTTATTAGAGAGTCCGTAAGTTGCCCAAATTCGCATGTGGCTGACAAACCTCTCAACACAGCTATATAATTGCTCACTTTCTCTTCCCTCTTCTGCACCCTCTTGAAGAACTTATGCCTTTCCATTACCACATTTATCTTTTCCTTGAAATGAGCTGCTAGTTCTCTCAGGGTGCTTTCATAGACATTAACACCTTCCTCTACCACCTCTTCCTCATCCTCAATCAGTCTACCCGTAATGTCCTCGTATATTTTCCTGCCATGTGTACCTAAATTGTGTAACAGTATATGTTGTTTACGCACATTGGTGTAGTTACTGCCTCCAATAGCTATCAAGTATGACTTAAATATTCCTTCCCACCTTCTCCAAGGAATAACTGGTTCACCCAACTCGTTAAGGAAAGGGGGAGGCTGGCTCATTCCTGCTCCTGCCATGGCCATACAACTCTCTACTTCACGCTAGTCGTGATACAAAAAAACAAGATTCTATTTCTTTACTGTCAGGAGGAATGCACACTCATGAGCTTCAACCATAAGCTTTAACCACTTCACCTATTCTCCCTTTGCTTTTATCTGAACACAGTTTATAGCTCAAAATCTGTCTGTAGTAATTCACACTCGAGAGTGTAGTCCCCTTTCTGCCTCTACTGGCGCATTGTAACTCTCCTATCGGGTTTCTGCTCTCCAGGACTGACGTCAACTTCCTGTTCTGAGGGCTTCCCTCGTCGAGATCCTGCGTGAGGAGATTTTCTCAGACGGCTGGGCTATGTCTAAAAGGGAAATGCTCCACAAGGAAGCGACGAAACGAGTAATCTGGTAGACGCTTCTGCCAAGGTCACAACCTCACGCTGAAGCGAGCCTCTCCGCGCTCGAGTTACCCGATGGTAAGTGCACCGCTAGGTTCTTTTCTTTTGTTTCATAAGATTGCAGGGCGAGCGCGTTCCGTCAGAGCTTCGCACTCCCAGTCTCTGTTTGTGCCTCACGCTGGGATGCCTTAAAGCGCACCGAGGAAACACCGTGGCAGGCGAAGGACAATTCTCCTCAGAATCGACACTGAGAGAGACGGTGGTCACTTTCCCTCCTAGTCGAAGCTTGCGCTTGCCTTCCCTCACGACTGTGACCTTCTGCCAACGCCTTCACACTGCATGCGCTGCACGGCACTCCTTCCCTCAGCTGCCCACCGATGCCCGATTAGACACCCGAAAATAGCGCTCAAGCTTCTACCACAACAGCTAACATCACCCTCACACGATCACGAGGCACGATCGCTACACCCCTCGCGATGTCCGATTTGACACCCGATCAAAGCCGGCATATATCAAGAGGGCTGCACTACGCTGGGGTAGCTTAACAGAATAGCCTTACTTGCTGTGACTTCTTCTTGCTCCTTCCAGTGAAGCGGTAACCTCCTCGCTTGACACTGGTGACAGGCGCCAAACTGCTCCTCTGGATGACAAGCACTCACGATTCCAGGGAAACGGCAGTCACTGTCCCTGGCTCAGTTTCCTCACCCTCGTCGCCAAAAAAGATGTAGTAATGGGAGACAACGTAGAGTTTAACTGAGTTTCTTTATTGCCTCAAGAAGCGTAGTAGACTGCCGTCAGCTTGTCACACACAAAGCCTGGGTCACTGTGTCAACATTCCACAGCGAGCGCCCGGCTGACACTTGGATGATACCAACTTTCCCAAACAGGGAGGGGGGAAAGGGAGGGGAAGGGTAAAGGTGTAACAAGATCCCAGTTACAACAAAGTGGTTTCACAATAAGTTGGCTAAGTTAAATAGAAAAGGATGGATCCCTGGAATGGCAGTGAAGGAAATCTGGTCCTTCTTGAGACAGATTAATACACAGATTCAAAGCAAACTTATTCCGGAAATACAAAATATCAAAAACAGTCTACTGTGATTCCTGGATCAAAGAAGACTAAACTGCAACCACTGAAAAGTTGGATTTGGCCAAATGATAGTCAAACGTTACTATTTAACTCAAAAGAGAGACGAAATGATACTTCTTCAAAATGAAGAGCCGATCCGTAGACAGGTAATGGGTTCCTAGCCTATGATAAATTACATTAGACATAAACTTCTGAACTCCTTCTATTGTGATCAAACAACTACATTAATATTCCTAACATGTCTGGACAGTATGATATAGATCACAGCACCTTAATGTAATGTTTACAGCAGCCCCAGCTGCGGGTTTCATGCTATTCCTTCAATGAGTTGTCCTGGATATTCCTGCAATACACTCTAAATAGGAACCCTATGACACTGCATAGAACGTCAAATACTAAGACTGAACATACTGTCTACTCACAAAAACGACACAACAAATACACTCAACAGTAGCCAAGGGAAATATAGAAAGATTTTAACTAAAAGGTTAAGGACAGAAAAGTTAGGATAACATTTTTAAGCAAGATAAAAAGTATGCACAGAAGGGTAAAGATGAAAATAGAGGGAGAAAAGAGTTCTAAGTTCAAGGGTGTCGACCGAAAAGCCTGTGTTGATAGCCTAGAGGAGCTGAGCTGAAACATCAGACCTTTAAAGTGTGCTACATGTGGCTATTATTCTCCACCCCTGTTCTGCAGTTTTCCAGCCACAGAGCGGCGGCCAATAGGCAAGCATCTTGGTGGTTATTCAGCACATTGCGAAGAGAATTCTAAAGGAAAATAAAAAAGTAGGCGAAATATGGTAAAAATCGTAAACCCATATGTCAGAACTCCTTTCAGAGGGCCACTGGGCAGGCAGGGGTTACTGGGCTCATCTGTGGGAGTTAGGGCCTTTTACTCCTGATGTCCTGAGGCCCAACTTATTATGGATTCTGAACAACTGGGCCAAGTACCCCGTTCTGCAATTGACTCTCAGGCTAAGCATAATCCAAGCAGTCCAAGGCTATCTCAGGGGTGAGGTGTTGATAAAAGTGAGTGAACGCAGGCTCCCAACTCAAAATGCGTGCTGCAGCAACAGCAATAAATCAGTGTCCAGCCAAATACTCACTTTTATAAAAAAAGAGATGTCATTTGCTTCTAACGCACACCACACAAAGGAAAAATACAATTTTCACAAACAATTACACAATTCTCCCGAGTCAGTGCTCTAGTGTTACCTTGGCAGTACATCCTCCTCACGTTAACAATAGTAGTTATTCCCCATTCAGTAATGGCAACTTCCAGTGTATACCTCACTAGTAGTCCGAGTAGTCAGAGTCTCAAGAGCCCAGTATGACTCTATTCTTACAGTCAATGTTGCTCCAGCCTCACAGTGTCAATTAGCGGCAAGTTCCCCCGGGGCCAACTGGCCAGAAATCAGTCTTACCCTCAACTTGCAGGATCAGAGCGACAGCTGTTCCCGAGTGTGCCCCTTCCATGGGTGCTGGAATGACCGTAGTTGATTCATGTGAGCTCGCTGCACGTTGCCCTATGCAGGTTGCACTCAGCAGTCAGAGAGTCTTCACACGTGGTCACGCCTCTGCAGCGACCAGAGGATCTCAACTGGTCCTCTTCCCTGGGTAAGGAATTGATTCCCCCACGATGCAGAGAGGGTGATGATACATAGCTCCTATTGCGAATCCTACATCTCGGGCAGATCCACAGGTTCCACAGTGGCCTCACTCCTCTCAGTGATGACTCCAACCAAGCCACGTGACTTGTTGATTCCAGTGACTCCCTCTGGCATACGGGGTCACTATATCCTAACAGTACAGACCTCCTGCTTGAATGGCACAGTAAAATCCATAGCAGTGGACTCTCTTGGCATACGAGGTAACGGCCCACTACATCACATGGGCTACAACCCTTCCCACCCAGCAGTATTTTCACAGCAACCCCCACTAATCGCGGGTCTCACTTTCCCACAAGGCATGGGCCTAGGCATGATCAATGCAGCATTGCATACGGTTCAAATTAAGTGGCCATTTCTCTGGTATACAGGGGATGCAGACTTCATTTCAACATGGGCAATGACCTGATCGGTACCACAGCCATCTCCTCACACCTCACAGAGGGACTCCGCTCAACCGGGCTCCCAACTGGACCTTGCTCCCTCCAGTGGTCTCCTCTTCTCACAGGACACACTGGTCTTGGCAAGCAGGCAGACGGAGGTGCTCAAGGCTCCAGGGCAGGTGGTCTTGGATTCCCTGGGTGATGTGCACTCACCAAGCAGGGAGACTAGCAGGCCTTGGCCCCCTGTTCTGGTCACAGGCAGAAATCTTGCAGAGCTTGCCCTCAGTCCTGAATTATCCCTATATTATTCCCTTCTGAGGCACACATACACCCAGCGCAGATATGTCACTCCTGGCTGTGCAGCGCTTCACAACAAACCGATGTAGGCCAAGGGAGAGTTAAACACACAGTACCAGAACTTTAAAAATGAGTGAGCCTGTGGACCTCCCTCCAGTAGCACAGATTTAAAACGACTTTTCACTCATACTGATCATGGTATGCTGCCGCCACTGAGCTCATGTTGCCTAACTCCTGGGGAAAAGTGCTGTGGAAACAAAGGATGGACGGAATGCTAAATAAATCAAACATTCTCCCCTAGTCAAGAGATCTGGGTTAAATCCATCATTGTATTGCTCACTTTGCCATCTCAGTTTGGACTCAGCCATATGAAAATCAGCCTTGACCCTGCTCGTCCAGCCCGAACTGCCAGGCTGGCCTGGACTGTTACCGTAAGCCGAAGTTCATGGCAGCTGCAAAGTTATTGATGACATAAATGGTAATTGCTCTTGCCTGTGACCTCTCATACATCCACTTAGATTGTGGAGTTCTAAAGTAGTTTACATTTAGAATGAAGCGGTTGGAAACGTACCAAAGTCTAATATAAATAAAGGGAATGCAGCTTATGTGTCCTGCAAGTGCATCATATTGAAAATCTTCAGTCCTTTAAATAGCTAATCACATGGACCAATGATCCTGAAAGTTATTTATTCTGCTTGCAGACAGTTTGAGAATAACATGCCTTTTTCTCTCTAAAAGACTATGTCTACCTTGGCGGTTATTCTCTCTCTCTACAAGGACATAGGTGCAAGCAATAACAATGATGAGAGTATATTGTTATATATGGCTTACAAAGGAAGCCTTTATCATAAACAACTAGATTGAAATCTAGTTATTCACTGCAGAGGCATCACAACAGTGGTTAGCGTTAGTCTCCAGATCGTGGCAGTCTAATGGCAGACTGCAGTCTCATCCACCTTCCTCTGCCTCTTCCAGGTCTCAAACGATGTGAAAAAGATGGCAGAATGTGGGTATTTTATTCTTGCACCAGCCACCACTGCCCCTGTCTGCTCAGGTCTCTACAAACTGTGCTGAGAGGAGAAATCACATGTGCTGACAAGAGGCTACCACAGAGTCACTGTCAGCTTGGTGCTTCTCTCAGGTCTGCTCCCGGGAGAGCAGAAAGTGAGCAGCTTTGAACAAGGAGGGGGTGGCAATATAAAGAGGATATTGGGGTGGGTGGAAGGAGACCAGACCAAACCTTTAGGTGCCCATTACGATTGCGGACAGACTTGTGTCCGTCTGCGAGCCCTGAGTAGGAGGGAACGTCCGCATGTGCTGCGGCGTTCCCTCCTGTGCAATTAGGATGTGACCGCCACCCTGGCAGTCACATCCTCTATTTTTAACATTGAAGCAGCACCTGCCGCAATGTTAAAAATGAAAGCTGTGCATTTGCATACACAAGCGGCAGGCACCGCGCGGTGCCTGCCACTCTGTGCACGGCAATGCAGGGGGGTACCATAGGTACCCCCCATGTGCAGCCCCCACCCCCCCTTCACCCCTGGGGGCCCGCAACGGGCCCCCAAACAAGAATCTGTATGCCTTTGCACGGCGGAAATGCCGCCGTGTAAAGGAATTGAACTTCAGACATCCTAATATGGCTGGCGGTGTCTGAGAGACACTGCCACCATATTAGGCCTTTTCCGCCGAGGTTGTAAGCCAACCGCGGCGGAAAAGCAGCGGACTGAAACCAGGACCCACCAGCCATCCTAATGTGGCGGTGGGTCTTTGGTGGGTCCGCAGAGGATTTTCCGCATCTGCCGGGCCGGCGGTGGCGGAAAATCCTCCATCGTAATGTGCCCCTTAGTTTGGGAGGGGAGGGTTTTGCGTAGGAATGTGGTTGTGGGTGGCAGGAGGTCATGCATGTTTTACAAATTCCAGTTTGGATGGAAGTGGGTTATATTTAGATGGTGGTGGAGTGGTTGGCAGAAGGCTATGCATTTTTAAAAAATATTTGTAGATGGACGGGGTAGAGATTTTTTTCAGTGTGGTGATTGTGTGTAGCAGGAGGTCAGACATTTATTTTAAAATTTGGGTGAAGGTATATGTCGAGACTGGTGGTGGTGGATGGCAGCAGGTCATGGTATTTTGTTACATTTGTTTACATGTAATATAAGCCAACCATTACTCGTCTTTCTCTGCATGAAAGTTGGAAGTTGGGGCAGATGATTTGCCATATACAACATAAAATTACAGATGTGTGAAATGTGAATAACAAGACGTTTTTCACATCGGCATTTTGAGTGAATTCACAAACAATTCAAGCTGCACACTTGTTGTCTATTTGATGTCACTCAGAATCCCTCAGTGAAAAAAAAATCCCTCTTATTCACATCTGCCCATGTGTTATTCCATATGTTATACATGGCTTCCATGGGAAATCTCTTTCACGATTGGCAGGTTCTATATTGGGTTATTCATTTGAATCACATAGCAGCAGTGGGAAATAAAAGTTGCTTTCGCTGTTACTACATCAGAAAGGAGCTCCAGGATTTTTTGAATGTCAGTTCAGCACATCTTCTACTACAGCTTTGGGAGGTGGTGGAATAGGGAACTATAGAGTGTCATGGTGGTAGGTGGTAGTAGGCCAGATATTTATTTTCCATTTGACACACGAATGAGAGGCCAATAGATCCACTATTACTCACCTACCTCTGTGCAGTAGTTGAAAGCCTGGGCGAAAGATTTTAGGGACTTTATAAAACATGAATTTAATGATGGGTAAAAGTTGAACAACAGCAATAGTTTTCACTCCCAGGTTCTGAGTGACATCATAGACAACTCAGTTGTTACTCTTGCTATCTACTTGACGTCAGTCAGAACCCCTTGTGTTTAGGCTTTTTGTGAAATGATTGAACATGCTGAAACTTCGAAACACCATAAAAGCTTCTAAATTAATATTCCACCAAGTCTAGGAAGTTATCAGCCACTGGTTCTGACTTGAGTTGTAATATTTTCATGGACCACTATTGCTATCCTAAGTGGAATATTGTAGTAGTACCAGTTACTACATATAAAGATGATGAAAATACATTTGTAATAAACTCCAGCACATGATCAAGTCTAGTTTTAGTTTCTATTCTTTTCCCTCTCTGACTCATTTTGGCATCTGAGATTTGACCACCCTTGGTCTTCCACTTGCCCACAATTGCCTGACTACATTGTCATACCTTGTTCTCCCCTTGCCTTGCTGCCTCACTATTCTCTCTCTCATCTGCTCATGGGTGGCTCGCTGCCTCTCGTGCCCTGGCACATGAACAATGTATTCACATGTTTCTTCTTGTCCCCACTAGGCTCATCCTTTTCCTGTGGAACAGGTCCCCTTGTGGAAGCAGCTTCTAGAGAGAGGCAGTTCAAAAGTGGAAATCTTGTGTAGGATGGTTTACCTGCTCTCAACTGAGGACTTGCCCCTAGGGGTGTGCTTAAGGCCAATGGCATTGATGTATTGCTATTGCCTCCCATCTGGTCCAAGTTGATGTTCTTCAGGTGGTTCATCTCATTCTTAACCACTCACTCCCTCTTGATCTGCCTCAGCTTGTTTAAGAGGTCATGCTTGTGGTTGCTTACTGAAATGCAATGAGACAGCACTTGGTGTCTTTGACAGCATTCTGGTAGCCTCAGATGTGCAGCCACTCTTGTGTGTCTGGTCCCACACCAATTTGGCCTTCCTGGGCGTCTGGCAGCCTTTCAGTATAGTGTTCTGCTCTCAGAGAGTAGTTATGGGTGGCAATGGCAGCTTCTCGTGGAGCAGCCACATCGTGGGCAAAAGCACATCCTTGATCTTATTCGAACAACTCCTATTTCCACCTGCTCCCAGTTCATGATACCTCCACAAAGTCTCATGTTCTTCCTGGTGACAGGACTGTAAACCTGGTGGACATAGCTACAGACGCTTCTGCTGTCACCATCTATATGCATGGGCCATGGGAGTCATTGACCTGAAGGCTTTGCTGCAAGCAGGTACTCAGCTGGTTGGTTGACTGCAGGCATCAGGTCAACTCAGAAACTCTAATAGAAGTAGCCACCAATAGCTGTGAGTGGTGTACCTACACAAGATGCAAGCCATGAGTTGCAAAACCACATTGGTAGAAGTAAAGGATTGGTTTAAATATGTTCTAGATGTATATTATAGTATATATAAACATACTACATTACTTGCGAAGCCTTAGGTTTGAGTAAAACCATTTGAGTCTGGTGTAAAATAACACAAATATCACAATGCAATTATATACTTTTTATATTAAGCTTCAATTAACAGTTTTTTTATTGCACAGAGTATCTTGCTTTTAATGGGGTAAATCTTCTTTACAATATGGTTTTGAAGCTAAATAAGATAGTCCTTGAAAACTGCTGCTGCTCCTGAGAACAATGCACACAATGCTGGTGCTGAAAGCACCTCTTATGGACAGACTAATACAGCTAATACCTAATTGGATCGCCACATTACAGTGAAAATGATATTCTGTGAGCTGAACACCGTATACACTGTAGATAAAACTTTCTGTAAGCAATGGCTGAAGGAGGTTGACACACACACACACACTAATGGCTGAAGGAGAATGTCTCAAACCCCTCTATTGTTTTAATTTTTGTTATAATAAAAGTTGAGGCAGACATTCGAAGCTGTCTTTGGCCAGCCTAAATAACACTCACCTAACACAGTCTATCTGGTAATACCAACTCTATTGCCTCAAAATGTATAGCCATCTTATTTTTTTATCTATTCCCTGGGCAATTATTTTTAGAAATTAAATTATGCCATGTGCATTACGTACATCACAAAGGGAATTATTTCTCATAACATTACATTATGTATTGAAATAGTCCTATTGGCACAATTTCTTACATTTGTGATTGCTTTCTTAACATACTGTCGGCTATCGCTCTCTTGCAACATATATTTATTTTGCTACAAATTTGTGATGCTGTACATTGGGAGAGTCTGTGTGCAATGCCGCAAAATATTATCAAATGTTAATGTTGTCATGTTTGATTGCAAATTGCACGTGCTCTTGTTACATGTTTTTCCACTCTGAATGAAGTCTATGGCTTTTTCCCATTGCTAGCACAAAAAAAGTTTTCATGACCTGAATGAATAAATAGAAATATGCTGTAATCAATCTTCAGCTATCACATTTGTATACATTATTCTGATTGAAGCTGAATGCTGTAAATAGCAATTTTATACTTAGTAGAAGTAATGGCGCAAATACATTTATCTTCAAATTTCTATAGTTAGATTTTTGTATCAGAGTAGCAATGGAGGAATCAGACAGTAAAACTGCACACGTGTTGCTTAGAAATTATTGTATATAGTAGACAGATATTTTAACAAGCAAATCATTTGTGTTTAATCAGCTCTATTGAGAATAAAGATGCATAAAAATAAGTAACAAACTATAACATAATTGAACATGAGATCCATAAGAATATTAAAAATGTAGAAGCAAAGAAAGCTGTTTACAACTTTACGTATGTCATAGGGAAAGGATAAAAAAAAGAGGAGAGGGAAACAGAGGGGAAGGAAGGGAAATATAAACCACTAATTGAGGATGGAGCAGCACTGTACATTAGTAAATACAAGTGGAATATTTAAAATCATAAAGAAGAATATATCAAAAATACACAGGAAAGAGCAGAGAAAATAACAGTTTGCGGATGCTTACATTTTCCAGAACGTTTACAGTGCACTTGTTGCTTCGTAACAGTATTTAAATAATTGGTTAATGGCATCCAATATATATCTTTAACATGCAATTACATGAAGAGGCAAAAGCAACATCCAATCTGTGATAATGACAAACACTATAGCACCAAACTTTGAATGAGATATTAGTGGAACACTTCAAGTTAGCTGTGATTTGTTGAAATGTTAACGCCAACATGAGGTCAAATAAAGCCTTTTCATGTGAACTTAATGTTACTATTTCTGATAAACTTCCTAGAAAAGCGATGCGGTCAATAAAGGAAACTGAAGATTAAAAAACTTTAAAAAAAGGGGTCAGACTTTCCTACAAAAAGAAGCAGTGAGTTGGCATAAAATAGAAAGGTGCATAAAATCACCATGAGGGTGACCATGAAGGAGTCGGGTTTCATGTCCTAGATTTGCTCTGGAACCTCATGTCCATGGTACTGTTTGTCAACATGAAAGCATGGAGGGGAGAGAAATAATTAGCCAATCAAACATTTCAGTTCCAATTTACTATGACTTTTAAGAATCACAGACTCTCAGTTAAGTTTAGTTAGTTTATTACAAATCCAAAAACAACTGGACGTACAGGCAACTCAAAGTGAGGTTGTAGAAATACATTGGAACTAATACAAAGCCAAATCTATGGATGAAGTTAAGGCAGTGCAACATGCACAGAATGATCAGTTTGAGAATCAGGATACAGAAAAAAATGGAGCAGACATCAAGATTCCACTTCATTGGTAGTTTGTGGGTATAAAGCATCAATCTGTCCCTACACTATCACTAGAGGGACATCCCTATATAGCATTTCCCCAAGGCAAGATTCATTAAGGTATCTGCTTGTGAAGCCTTCCTAAGAAGTCTCTTCACATTACATGGGTCAAGTATCATGAAGCTGCAGAGCTCATTCTAAGATGCTCTCTCTCTCAAGGCAAGGCAGAAGCCCTCCAGGCACTTTCCCTTACTTTGATACATCCATACCACAGATAGTATCCCGAGATGCATTGCAGCATTACACCTCCTCGAAGGTGATTTTCCATTAGGCAGCGATGCACCCAGGCCTTGACGAAATGACCTTGATTCCAAAGCTTGCTCCGATGAGAAAGGACAACAGTTCTCCATTATCAGTTTCAACGCTCAATGTATACTCTTCTCCCTAAGCCTAACTCCTAAAACAAAAACATTATAGCAGCTAGCAAAGATGACTTCTCCACCTACAACATAAAAGTGAGAAAGAACAATTCCAACATGCACATGAAATTCAGCTATTAAATCTATTGCAAGAGCTCCCAGGAAAAATGCATTTCAGGCCTACAGAAATCAACCAACTTAAGAGAATAGCACACAAGCCTCCCAACATCACATATAAAATGAACACTTTCACTGAGCATTTCTAAATTAACACGTTACATATGCACATCAATACATGAATAATTGTCAGCAACAGGTACGATTTCTACATGTTAATGTTTTCAGCTAAACAAATATGAATTCAAAATTAATTTCTTCACTTATGAAAATATCCTTAATACACCACCATTCACTTTATTACAGTTCACGTTCTACTGTCCCAGATCAATATGACAAAATAATATATGTGGGTGTGGACTATTCATTATTATGATGCACCTCTACAAATGAAAAAGTGAAATTTGTGCTATATCAACCACATTACCAACCAGTTTTTATTAGTAGTGTGAACAAAATTGGCAATAAAAATAGGTGTATGATACAATCTATGATATAAAAAGAGCAGGGATTGAGTGGTAGAGCTTTAATGTTCTAGACCAAATGTGTTCCAGAAGAGGATGGCCTATTCACATCCCAAATCTGTTTCCCACTCGAGTCCTATCTTAGTTTTAATTCGATAAGGATCTGGGGTTAAAATGTATTTATAAATAGGGAAGGCTTTGGGGATACGTGTAAGTATTTTCAGATGCGAGTCTTCTGATGAAGGAGTGCCAAAACGAGCAAGGGCTATTAAATGTTGCTTGGAATTGAGTGAAAGAGCGAGGGTCAATGCCATTAAATAAATATTGGATCCAATGTATCCCCTTATGTCCCCAAGATATCCAGTATAAAGGCCTATAGTTGATAGTGCTAAGATGATTATACCAAAGAGAAGATTGTAAAAAAGAAATTCTAGATAAAATATGTGATTGATAATTAGGCTTTAATAAAAAACGTGTGTTTTTTGAAGAAAATGTGAGGACTTATTTAGGAGAGAATGATGCAAGTAAGGAATGTTCAATATCAGGCAAAAACAACATGAAATGGGAGGAGCCATTTGGAAGCTTGTCTTAAACAAAAGGCTTCATGATAAGGCGACAATCTAGAAAATTTGCACCTCCATCAGACTTAGGTTTCGTAAGGTGTGATGAGGAAATTCTACATTTAGTCTTATTCCAGAGAAATGTAGAAAGGAGAGAATCTACTTTTTCAAAATATGTAAGAGGAATGTGAACCGGTTCATAGACAAAATATATAATCCAATAGGAGTAATCATCATTTTGATGGAGTCATGAAGACCCCAGCAAAAGAAAAAATTGCTGGACGGAAGGCTGAACAATGCAAACATTCACCCCCTGTCATAAATATCTGGGTTTAATCCATCTTTTGTTCATCATGCCACCCCAGTTTGGACCTCGCCATATGCAAATATGTGTTGATCCTGTGCCTCATGGGAACAATCCAGCCAGAACTGCCAAGCCGGGTCCTCACTTGACCGGAAACAAGCATCCTGGGACCTAAGTGCACCTGGTATGCCCAGACGTAGGTCCCGGGCTCACTGTGTCATTGGATTCAAGCTAACCTGGCTGATGAGGGGTGATACCCCGAAACCAGTCCTAGGATGTTTCCATTCGAGGGAGGACCTTGCCTGGCAGTTCAGGCTGGACTGTTCCCATTGGCAAGACTGCTTTGCATATGGCTGGGTTCAAGCTGGATTGGCATGGGGAGCAAATGATGGATTAAGGCCCAGATCTCTGTACTGGGGTGAATGTATGTCATTGTTCTGCATTCTGTCCATCAATTGTTTGTTTTGCATTTGTCAAGAAGACCCCATCACAACAGGAAAAGAGGATTCCTAGAAGAAATAAATGTATCAACTCTATTAAGTCATTCTTTCATATTAACTGTGACTGAATCGGCAATTGAATTGTTAAACCAGATGCCTAAGCATTTGTTCTGAGAACTATTCCAATGGAATCCAATAGAGTCAAAGGCTTGTCTAGTTCACAATTTGGTAATGAGGAGGACTTCTGTTTTATCTGAGTTAATCTTATAGCCTGAAAGAGAGGAAAATTCTGATATTTTCAAGAATCAGGGTTTGAAACATAAAGGTAAGAAATAAAAAGAAGAACTTCAGATGTTTATCGCCATATTGGAAACCAGAGATTGAATTTTATTGTGTGAATGTGAGATAAAAAGTGTTCAAGGGCAAAAACAAACAAAAGAGAAGATAAGAGGCAACTTTGACGGACCCCTCGTTGTAGTGGAAAATATTGGAAGGCATGCCTCTTAACCAACACATAAGCTCTAGGGGCTGTGTAAAGAAGAGAAATGAGGGAAATAATATTAGGACCAGTTCACTCTGTCAAATGCCTTTTGACATCTATGGAAACAGCAGCAAAGAAGTAGGAAA
Source organism: Lissotriton vulgaris (assembly GCF_964263255.1). Lineage (NCBI taxonomy): Eukaryota > Metazoa > Chordata > Amphibia > Caudata > Salamandridae > Lissotriton > Lissotriton vulgaris. The sequence goes on from NC_141695.1 coordinate 1,639,205,973, forward strand.
GTGAAGAAGCTTTATTTAACACATTAAAGCATTGCCTACAGTTGTCTAAGGTCAGTGTGCCCATAACAAATCCAGATTGCTCCTTACCTGGCAAATTGGATAAAAGTCGTTCAAGCCTCAAAGTAAGTATTTTGGCACAGATCTTATAATCTATATTTACAAGGGAAATATGATGATAGTTCTTACATTGTGTAGGATCATGACCATCTTTATGAATTAAGCAATTTGTGGCTTCTTGAAAAGTACTCCGAGCTGCACCAGTAGGATAAAAGGAATTAAAAAGTTGGAAGATGTAGTAAATTTGAAAAATGTAAGTAAAACTCCACTGTAAACCCATCTGGGCCTGGGGTTCTACCTTTTTAAGGGAGTTCAGGGCTTTACGTACTTCTGGAAGTGATAATTCTGTTCCACAGGATGTAAAATCAGGAAAATTGAGAGTAGGGGGAGGAATATCGTTAAGGTACACTTCAATAAGAGAATAAGATACAGGAGATTCAGGAGTATACATGTTTTCATAAAAGTTCATGAACTCTAAAATATCCTAATCTTTGAATAGATGTTTCCCTTCTGATGGTTGAATAGAATCAATAGATGTACGTTGTTTTGGAGTTGTGAGATAATTTGCCAGAAGTCTGCCTCCTTTATTATGCTCTCTATAGTAACAGGTGCAACTGCATAGTAAAAAACTGAATCTAATAAAAGAGAGTTATTAAACTTCCATCTATTTGATTTGGGTTGCAATGGGAGTAGATTGAGATCTACAGCAACTGGGGCATGATAGGAGATAGCAATTGGTTCAATGGTGGAAGAAATTAGGTTTTGTGCCGATGGTTTAGAAAGAAAAGTATATCTAACCATTTGAGGGAGCCATAAAGGGGAGTATAAAAAGAAGATTCTGTTGCATAAGGGTTTCATAATCTCCATGCATCAACTAAATGGTTCTGTGAAATTGTTTGTGAGTTATGTGGGACATAAAGCAAATTTGGGATTGACAGTCTATAACTGGATCTATAATCTGGTTGCTATCACCACCTAGAATGAAGAATTCATCTTTATATTGAGACATTTCTTAGTAATGTTAGGCAAGAATAAATAAGCTGGTTGGGTTGGACCATAAACGATGAAAAAAGTTAGTGAAATATCATTGATAAATAATTTCACAATCAACCATCTTACTTCAGAATCCATTTCTTGAGAAAGAATGGTACATTTGAACTTTTTATGATATACAATAATTGCCCAATCTTTCTTGGTAGATGTAGGAGAGACTAACACTGTATGGACCCAATTTTGTTCAAGCTTCAAAGCCTCTACCTCTCTAAGGTGAGTTTCTTGTAAAAGAACTAAGGACCAGATTACGAGTTATGGTGGAGCGGTTAGCATCATTATGTTGTAACCAAAATAAAACAAAACATTTGTTCAAACAAAGCAGGAACTGAAACGAACCACAAACTGTTACTGAAATTCAAATTGAAGATGCTAGACAGTGGTGAGGGCAAAACAACTAATCAAACACCACAGGCTGTTTGCCTCAGGGACGGTGCTGGTCAGTGATAGGATGGAAAAAATTATATTCATATTCCACAGGGTGCTTAGCTCAGGGAAGGTGCTGGTCAGTGATGGGGGGCAAAATTACTAATCTAACTCCACACGGTGCTTGCCTCAGGAAAGGTGCTAATCAGTGGTGGAGGGCAAAATTATTATTCTAACGTCACAGGGTTCTTGCCTCAGGGAAGGTGCTGGTCACTGGTGGGGGGTAAAATTACTATTCTTACTCCAAGTGGTGCTTGGCTCAAAGAAGGTGTTGGACAGTTGTGGTGGTGAGGGGGGGCTACTATTCTAACACCACAAGGTCCTTGCCTCAGGGAAGGTGCTGGTCAGTGGTGGGGGACAAAATTACTAATCTCACTCCAAAGGGTACTTGCCTCAGGGAAGGTGCTGGGCACTGGTGGGCGGCAAAATTACTAATCTCACTCCAAAGGGTACTTGCCTCAGGGAAGGTGCTGTTCACTGGTGGGGGGCAAAATTACTAATCTCACTCCAAAGGGTACTTGCCTCCGGGAAGGTTATGGTCAGTGGTGGGGTCCACATTACTATTTTAACACAAGAGAGTTCTTGCCTCAGGGAAGATGCTGGTCAGTGGTGGGGGGCAAAATTACTATTCTAACACCACACAGTACTTTCCTCAGGAAAGGTGCTTGTCAGTGGTGGTGGGGGGAGGGCAAAATTACTATTCTAAATCCACAGGGTACTTATCTCAGGAAAGTTAACTGTCATCTTCCAAACAGTGGTTGAACAAACCGAAGGACTATCACAGGTAAAATTGTTCAAACTCCTTATGTTATAGCAAATTTAACACAGAACATATCTTCTTACAGCACAGGAGCTGAAATGAAGAACAATCTGTAACTGTATTCGTATTAATATTTGTAAAACTAAAGCAAAAGTGATGATGTTTTTAAAATCACTTTTTTAAAAACCTCTTTTACTTTCTGTCCAACTCAAAGTCACACCACCGAAATAGAATAAAACCAGCTGAATCTACTTGAAAAAATCTATCAAAAACTGCAAATTACCTGACAAGCAAACCAAGCAAGTTAACTAAGGTGAGGCAAAATTCATTTGCAATTTAAAAGTTATTTCTCTTTTCTAAGAACCAAACTACAAACCAGAGCAGGCAATCAAACCAACAAAAAGTGAAAATCTTTTCTAAATAAAATCAGCAAGTAGTTAGAACACTTAAAAGGTAATCTAAAAAACTAATAACCATTTTTTCAGGATTTAAACAAAACAACATTGCCAAAATATATAATCATTTAAGAACAGCTCTAATAATTACAACATATTTGCAGTTGTGTCAACAAACAAATGTATAAAAATTAATAAAAATGTATTTGCAGGCTAAAAAATATTTTTGAAAGGAATTACAAAAAAACGTTGTCAATCTTTTTTCTGAAAACACCATAATGACATCAAGAAGACAAGCCAGCTATCTGATGTCCAAAAGAGCAAATCATCTCCTAAAATATAATGAGTATCTTTATTGTAAGACAAACTGAGCCAAGGAGTCATTGGAGGTGTGTGCAACATTACTCAGATAGTGTTGAAAAAACCACAGAACACGACTCTACGAGCGGCATATAATGTTTGGAAGGTGGTGGCAAAAAAGCTTGGAATAGGCAGGGACAACTGTTACACCTGACTGTACACAAATCATTCACTTCCAGGGGATATTTTCAGGGATGCAGTCATGAATGAATGGGATAATAAGGGGATTAAGAAGGTAGGGGATTTATTGGATATGGAGGGGGGGGGGTTTGCAATTCCAGGAAATACAAAGGAAATATGAGATAACGGGTAATAGTTTTTTTAAGTATCTGCAGATAAGAAGTTACTTCGCAAACAAAAGAGGAGGACTGATAGGGTTTAACCACTGCAGAATAAAGGACTATATTGAAAGGAGTAACAACTGTACAATTCGGCAGCTGTATGCAGAATTGTATGTGTTAAAAAACGATGATAGGGAAAAATACGCTAGCCAATGGGTGGAGAAAGTGGGATCTTCCTCTGAGGGATTACAGACATCTTTAGACTTAGGGCGAACAGTTTTATGTTCTGCGACGTTACAAGCGCAGCATTATAAAACACTGTACTCTCTCTATCATACTCCGGCTAGAATTGCACAGTGGGGGGGACATAGGAATAACTTGTCCGTGGTGTGATTCAAGAGATGCGGATACTGTCCATATGTTTGCGCAATGTCCTCAACTGCATACATTAAAGGGGGCAATTGAGGAATTTTTGGAGAGCTCACTGGGGATTAAGACTAAAATGACAGATGAACTATTAATGCTAGGAGTGTCGGCAGGTGCAGTGGGCCTCCCTGTAGAAGTTTTTGTTCATGGTAGCGGCGGTATACCAGATTGGCATTGCAAGGGCGTGGCTTGACAGGGCTCCCCTGACATTTGAAACATGGATAGCAAGGTTACTTTCCACGTATAATTTGGAGAAAGCTATATACGAAAGGAAGGGTAGAAGGGCGAGAGCATTGGGAGGAAGGAACTGGCAACCATTAGACCAGTGGAAAAGGAGGGCAGAATAGTGGAGGGATCTCCACTGACGGGTTGGGAGAAGAAATTATATGTATTACATGCATTCCATCAAAGTATGTCTTCATTTTTGGAAAAGTATTTGTGTTAGTATGAATCCTCTTTGGTTCTTTTTGTGCTGTAATATGTATTGGAAAATGTGGTAAACGGGTTAAAAACTTTAATAAAAAGAATTTTAAAAAAAAGAAAAAAAAAGAAAAAACCACAGAACACAACCACTCTGCCTCTCAAATGGAGAGTGAGGTGAGAGAAAACAGTAATCAAATGAAAGACCGTGCATGCAACTCTAATGTGGCACAGTTTTGAGAGAGGTATCCCAAAACATTCCTATGCATTTAGCTAGTTCAATGCGAACAATCCCAACCTTAACAAAAATTATTCTAAGGAAAAAGCAGGTAAGTAACCCTCAACGTGTAACACTCCAAACATTCTCTGATATTAATATTCCTCTTGAACTATCTGTCACTGTTACTAATGAAATCTTTCTATTGCACGACAACAAAAACCCTCAAAAGAGAATTGCAATGTTTAGCACACCCCAGAATCTTTTAAAATTGGAGAGTAGTAATATTTGGATGATGGATGGGATCTTTAAATCCACACCCCATCCATTCACCCAAATTCAATGATGTTTTTTTTCACTGTTCACAGGCATATTGGTGAAAATTCCAAAAACACCCTTAGTTGAGGATTACATATCAGATAGTTAATCGCAATTTGAATTAAAAAAAAACTAACAGTATTGGTTGTTCACCCTGACAGTGTGGATGAATACTACACGTCAATTACTGAATCAGACTATTTTACTGCAAATGAAGAAAATTTGAGCACCCTAGTAAATTAATTTGAAGGAATCTGGATTGGCCATCTAAGCAGGTCGAGTCGCAGAAGGAATCCGAGGTTTTCTGTCAAGTGGTGGAACTGTTATACAACCTGCTGGGGGAGGCAACATTACTATTCTAAATCCACAGGGTACTTATCTCAGGAAAGGTACCTGTCACTATGGAATGTAAACAATTGAAAAGAAACACATAAAGTACTTTTTTGTGTTTTGTTAGCACAGGTAAATTCAAAAGACATTGCAAAACATTGGATTGAAAACCATCCCAAGGAGAAAAACCCATCTTCCAAACAGTGGTTGAACAAACTGAAGGACTATCACAGGTAAAATTGTTCAAAATCCTTATGTTATATCAAATTTAACACAGAACATATCTTCTTACAACACAGGAACTGAAACGAAGAACAATCTGTAACTGCAATCGTATTAATATTTGTAAAACTAAAGCAAAAGTGATGTTTTTGAAATCACCTTTTTAAAAACCTCTTTTAATTTCAGTCCAACTCAAAGTCACACCACTGAAATAGAATAAAACCAGCTGAATCTACTTGAAAAAAATCTATCAAAAACTGAATACAGATACTAATTGCAATTTGAATTAAAAAAACTAACAGTATTGGGTGTTCACCCTGACAGTGTGGATGAATACTACACTTCAATTACTGAATCAGACTATTTTACTGCAAATGAAGAAAAAGGGGGCACCCTAGTATATTAATTTGAAGAAATCTGGATCGGCCATCTAAGCAGGTCGGGTTGCAGAATGAATCCGAGGTTTTCTGTCAAGTGGTGGAACTGATATACAACCTGCTTAGAGGAAGGAGTAAAGACCAATAATGCCATAGAGGATGGCACAACTCCTTCAATGAATCGATTGATAACCTCACCCTAACTTTTATAATTTTGGGGAAATTTTGAAGAAAGAGCAACATTTTCAAGAAATGAGAATAGCGCAATCATTGACTGGTAGTTTGAACCTATGAATTACAAAAAAATAAGGAAATGTCTGAGAGACTATTTGGACACATTCAATAGTTTTCCTTGATGGTTGTTTCAGACTACCTACACAATATTGCTCTCATACAACATTTCTAAAAATGACTTACACCTATTCTATCTCACTTGCCTGCTTTGTGTTTTTTTAATTCACTGTAATTGGATTTCATTATCAAAACAGTTTTAAAACAATGATTCGAATAAACGGATTCCTATGCTTCAGATGTCTTCTTTCTTCAACTCTTGTTCCTCTCTAATAATCCACTTTCCAGCAAAAGTCTGCAGCTCCCCTAATGTCCAAAGTGTATTTCCATAATCCACAATTTGCATCCATGGCCGCGTTAAAGTTTAAAATATAAACAGTTTGCCATTACCTTTACCTTTTTGGCAAATTAATCTATTTACCCTCTTTAGAAAAACGCATCCCCCCCAAAAAATCCCGAAGAGATGCTCAGATCTGGCAAAAAAATGCATCAAGAAATCCATCATAGTAATCCTCTTTCGATCTTCTTTGCATCCAAAATGTCCTGATCTTCAAAATCCACAGAAAAAATGGTTCCATTAAAAAGCTTTACCCCCAAAAAAATGTTTCCAAAAAAAACAAATTAGGTCAAAAAGAATAGAAAAACGACAATAATCCCTTTGGTATAGTCCAAAAATACATGTGGTTGATGATCCATGAAAACACTTTTAAAAAGAATGCGATCCTGAAAAAAAACTTTTCATCCAAAATACATTACAACTTAAACACATTGGCTTAATAAAAAAAGGAAAATCTTTCAAAAACAGAGTTCTCTTTTTTATTAATCCAACATCAAACAAAATTAAACTTGAAAACCCCTTTGTTTGTGTAACACTGCTACATGCATAGGAATTAAATTGGTGTTAAAACATTATATTACACAACTACATGCATGTATCCATCTAACTACCTCCCTCTACTCTCCTTACAATAAAGAAAGCCTGCCACAATGTCTAATTAAAAATTACATTTTCACTTACTTGACCGCAGCTCTTCCTTGCATCTGATCCTCCCCAAGCCTTGATAGCCCCTGAGATTCCATTCACAGGGCCAAATTAAATTAAAAAGCGGAGGTAGCCATGTGGCCACCCTCCTCGAGCCTCATTAGGCCCAAATGACCCCATTCCCATTCACTTCAGTAAAAAATAGGAGTGTGCTCCATGTTTCCCTAAGCCTCATTAGGCCCCTGACATCATATTCCCTGGGGCAAATTCAAATAAAAAGGGGAGGGGGGGTGGTCGGGAATCCCCCTCCAAGCCTCATTAGGCCCATGGTACCCCAGCTTTCGGGGTCAAATTCAACAAAGTAGGTGAGGGTGTCCCACTGCCCCCCTCTCTGAGCCTTTGAAGGCCCAAGATACCATATTCTCTGGGGCTAAATCCAATTAAAAGGAGAGGGAGCCATGGAACCCTTCTCCAGGCCTCATTAGGCCACGGGGACCCCACCCCTGGGGCCAAATTTTATTAAAAAGCGGGCTGGCCACATGGCTCTCCTCCTTCATAGGCCCCAGGGACCTCATTCCTGGGTCCTTCCTTTAAAATAGCTGGGTGCTCCGGTACCAACCCAGGGCACCCACCAGGAACATGCATAATGCAGAACAAGCACTGCTCCCATCCGGGAGCCTAGTCTCGAGGGAGAAATATGTTGTTCTTTTTCCCTGCCCGCACTGATGCACAGAACACAAATCTGCTTCCAGACTAGCGGTACATTTTTTAAACTCTCACTGGCTGGGGGCAGACCTAGGGGTCTATTTGGATGGCGTGCGGATCGCCACCTCCCGTATGGCGTTGGTAATCCGCCCGCCATTTCTGTTGTTGCGTGCTTATCTAGGTTCCTGATCGATACTGTGACCTTATGCCCCTATTCGGCTATAAATCGATTTATTCCCTATATTGGCATAACCGTTCAAGTGCGATTTTCTGAAAAGTCATCTCTGGCCTCACACGAACAGAGCCACATTCCAGCATGACTCTCTGCTACTTCCTTTGCGACCAATTAGTGCAATGACAGAGCAGCAGTCACTATCTGATATTCCTAGATAACCCTCCGAGTTCTTCAACAAGATAAAAACTTAGCAAACCTGGAAATCCCCGCTTGCTATGTTTTGATTAGTAATGGAACTCTAATGAGCAACTGATAACTGTCACTTCCTAGTGACATCTTTAATTGACGTCTTATGTCCAGCAAACTTGCGTCAAACCCGGCACCTGTCAGGTATAAATATTACCAACGTTGCCTTAAGCAATGTGAGATACGAGCTGTGAGTTCGTTGCCTGTTGCTGATGCCAGCAGCCTGCATGACCCTGTGTTGGTAACTCTAGCACTCTGTCGCTGCAGCTTGCTATCCTGTGGTGGTGAAGCTACTGATTACCATTATCGCCGCTACAGCGCGAACTATGGTGCAGTACGCTTAAGGAGCTGAGCAGCCGTCCTCTGCGAAGACATCCAGCAGATTCCAGCTGCCCGCGGACGTTGTCACCCCTCCTTCCTCGACGCGCTGAAGAGAAGCCGCTGCATTTCTCGTGCAGAGAAATCCAGTCCCGGCGCTTCCGGTTTACCCTCGCGGGTGACTGGGATATCGAGAGAGACCCCTGAAGGAGATACCAATCCTCCATCATTCTATTCAGAGGTATGGTGTTGACTAAACCCTTAGACGAGAATTCTTGAAACAAACCTTGGCAAAACCAACTTAACTTAAGCTACTTACTTACTCCCCTTCTCACGTGTTAGGCTTAGGTCAGGCACACTGGGGTAGGCTTAGTTAGAAGCACCAGTTGAGTATGTTAGCCTAATGTATATATGACTGTATATATGTTTTATTACTTTTAAACCATTGTATGGCTAAGAAACCATATCAATGCTTTTACAGTTCTATTTCGCAATACTTATCTTACTGTACGTACTTTTTATAATAACAGTTATTGCAATTGTGGCAATACATTTCTCTTGTACGAGAAGAAAGACTGTTCAATAAATGTTAACCCTTTATTGTTACACGCCCGTCTCTCTATTCTCTACATCTCGTAAAAGTAAACTGCACTAGACTGACTGAGTGAAATCTGTGTCTATTGTTTCACACGACCCTAGAGATCGACTCTTGATCTGAGGAGCAAAGTTGTCATGTTGCACGGTTGTTAGAAAACTGAATCCCTTCTTGTCTGTGCCAAGGAAGCTGATCACTTCCTATGCAGAGAAGAAAGTTTCCAGTGACCTCTGAGCTAGTTGGTAACACAACCCAATTAAGTTTAGCATAGTCAGTGGAGGCCTGGAATATAAGCAGTTCCACGTCGATACTACTGTTTATGTTATTCCAATGCGCAGGGCCTAGTGGGAAACTAGGAACTACACTACATGGCGCCCTAACGTTTGGTAAGGCGATAAACTAACGCATGACTTGTAGAGTAACTCAGTCGTGCATATTTCACACCCCTTTCTCCCGTAAATACTCCAATAGACGTCTGGAGTGGGTGAAAGGTTAAAATCCGCCCGACCTTAGTAGGAAGAGATTCCTATGTAAAGCTCTGGTTTATTCAACGTTGAAGGATACAGTGTTCCAAAATATTGTGCACCTAATCTTTGTCTCCTTGGAGACCTACTCTGCAAAAACTGCATTTATACAATGTCAGTAGAAAACAACGGCACCACTGGGGCCGCAGCAGATGCGACTCAGCAAGGTCCCGAATACACAGACCCGGGTGCTATTATCATCCCGGTCCAGTTAAGAAGATCTATAACGTTAAAACTTATAGAAAACGGACTGACACCTCTAGGTGGTACAGTAATTTTCGTGATAGAGGCTCACGAATATCGGCAGACAGAGGTATTCTATTCATGGATAAACTTTCCAGCGGTAAACGCTATAACACAAGAGTTTCACTATTACAAAATAGAGAAACCTCCGGAAGAGTACGCTCCTTTCGAGGAGATTGAAATTCCACTTAAATTTCAAGAGCACCTGCTCTGGTTTAATGGCGCCCTAAAACACAATGATCACATTACTAGGCTCGGTCCACTAGGTAGACCAGGAGCCACGTGGCCGGTTCTAGCCAGCTACACACCACATCCTGACATTGCAAAAATGTCTAGAGAAGAGCTGTTAGCACAGCTAAACACATTAATAAAAATACATAGGCAATTAGTCCAATATGTAATGCGGACTGCAACAGTCCAGCCAGCTGTTAATTCACACCAGCTGACCCCTCATCAGGGGAACACAAATAAAATTACACCACAGAACATACAGTCATGTCTTGGTAAAACACCCGTAAAACGGGAACAAATTCCTTTCTGGTTAGCCCAGAAAATCACTCAAATAGAGGCAGTATTTCCTGATACTACCCCTATTGAGAAACACAGAATCTTGACCATCTGCCTTCCTATGGGAATCGCACCACACGTGGAGGACTGCGACACTTGGGGTACAGTCTTTGCTTCCATTTACACAAAAACACACGGTGTTCCGTCTATGGCGGTAATACCAGAAGTGCTAAAACAGATTCAAAATGAATTCGGTCCAGAGCCCGCTTTAAATCTAGGTATGAAATTACTGAAAGATTTCAAGCAGGTCACGGCTATATTATTAGCCAACATAAAGGGAGAAGCAGCATCTGTGGCGATTCGCCAGAAGTTGAGGGAAACAGATATAAAAGATCCTGTTGAACTTGCAAAAATCATAGAAAAGTGCTATGAAGAATTAGGTAGAGACAGCTTGGGTGGAAAACCAGTTAAGCCCCAACTGCTCGAAAATCCTGAAAAATTATTTATTAAAAATAATTCAAACACTCCTAAAAAGAGCTGGGATGGAAATAAACAATCCACTCCCAAGGAAAAAGTTTCCCAGTCCAGAGGAAGGTCTCCTCGACGGAGGGAAAGAACTCCGACTCGAGAACGCCAGTCTCCCCAGAGGGAGCCCTCTGAGAACAGATATAACCTTAGAAATAGGGATAATCTGAAAAAACCTGATAGATATCAAAGTATTGATACACGTCCCTCTCGATCTCTTCCACAGAATTCGGAAAGAAGAGGACGGTCAGACCCAGGAGAGCACACCAAGTCCAAAGACAAGGAACCTGCTCAAAATAAGAAATCTCAATTTCAGAAAAAGAAGGTAGCCAGTATTAGAGTAATCAACCATGCCGAGAATACTGAGGACACAGTTGAAAAACGGGGAGTGGGCATTGACAATGTTGGACAGTGCAGCAGAGATCAGTATAGCGCGCAAGATCTTGATGAGTCATCTGGAGACAGTGGACACGAATGAATACATTCAGGTTGAAACTGCCGACGCCAGACTTAGCGAGCCCCATAAAATATACGAAATAACATTGCGTATAGAGGGTGATAAGACTAGGAAAATTAAAGGTCTATTTTGGGATAAGCTCTCAAAAGGCTATGATATTCTGTTAGCTGAAAAAGATTGGCCCCCAGAGTTTGTCAGGGAGTGCCCTCGTGGCGAAGAAGTGATTATGCCTGCCTTCTCGAATCACATTCCGATTCATAAAAAATATGCATATGCAAGGAAATGGGCAGTAGCCCAGGCACCTGCATTGTATAAAAATCATGTAGGATGGGATGAGGATTCACCACCTCACAAAATCCAACTAAAAAGTGAACCAACTGCCCAACGGCAGTATCCCATAAAGCAAGAAGCTAAAAAACAAGTCAGGGAGATCTTAGATCAACTTGAGTACCAGGGGGTGATTGAAACATGCACCTCTCAAATGAACAATCCTTTGTTTCCTGTCTCCAAGCCAGACAATTCATATCGTCTAGTTTTGGACTACAGACACCTTAATACATGTTGCAAAACTTTTGCAGTACAAAACTCGCATAGTGCAGCCCTAATGAATAACATAGTTAAGAAAAAATATAAAACGACATTAGACATTTCTAATGGTTTCTTTTGTCAAAACATTGCACCAGAAAGCAGATATTTGACCGCTTTCGCCGCATTTGGGTCGCAGAAAAAATTCTGTCGACTCCCACAGGGGTTCAAGAACAGCCCAGGACTATTCTCAGCTAGGGTAACAGAGTTACTACAAATCTATGATGATGAAGCATTATCTTACGTAGATGATATTTATCTCACAGACGACGACTTGGATACTCACTTGAAAAGAGTAAACACCATTATACTTGGGTTCGCAGCAGAGGGTTACAAATTCAACTTTAAAAAGTCCCGAATTGCCCATCTGACAGTGCTGTTCTTAGGGTACGAATTATCAAGTGAAGGGAAAAGCCTAGCGGACAACTTCTTAGAGAAGTGCGCTGTACTCCAAGCTCCAAAAACGCTGAAGAATTTACAATCCATTCTAGGTTTTCTGAATTTCGGAAGAACTTACATCCTAAATTACGCAGAGAGGGTTAAACCTCTCTACGAACTAATTAAACCTGATTTAAAACAAATCAATTGGACTCAAAAACACACAGAAATTTTGAGATCACTGCAAACAGACATGTTAGCAAAAACAAAATTAGATACACGTGACAACACGATCGATCTTGTAATCCGAGTCATCCCAGGAAAATCCGGATTCACGTACCTAACCTCTAATGAGGGAGAAAAGGTACCAATTTCAATTAAATCTCACTTGTACACACAAGCAGAAAAAACATTCAGTCGCACAGAAAAAACTGTGAACGCAGTGCAAATCGCATTAGCAAATGAACGAGAACTAGCACACGGCAAACGGATTAATATCCTTACAGCGGAATCCGCCTTCGAGGCGCTATTCAGCCCAGTAAACCTGCCTACAGTGTCACTGGACCCGAAATGGATACAGTGCATAGATTCTCTAGGAGCGGAAGACGTGAAATACTATTTCGCACCGCAATTTGAAGAACTGAATGATTTAGAATATGAAGAAGAATATCCTCTCCCAATCGAAATCCTGCCTCTCCCACAATACGCCTGTATAATCTATACAGATAGCTTTGTACAGCATTTCAACGTAGAGAGCAAATCCTACAATGCAGCATGTGCGATCATTAAAGGTCGGTGGCTGTGCGGTAAATTCAGACCGAAAGTAACAAAAACTGAATCTGTAAGAAACTGTTCGGTTCAAAGAACTGAAATCAGATCTTTAAAGATGGCGCTCGAAAATGCAGAACGCGAATTCCCCACACTTATAGTGTGCGATTCTCATTTTTGCGTCAATTCTTACAACAATAAACTGCAGAGTTGGATCGAAAACGACTACAAAGATGACACAGGTGCCACAATAAAGCATAAAAAGCTCTGGAACGAGGTAGCTCTTTTAAGTAAAGAACTACAAAAGACTCACGTGATTCACGCACAGAGTCTTCAACGTGATGGCGTTCACGTTGCAGGGAATTCATTGGCTAATACAGCCACAGCGGAAGCAACTAACCCGGCTTCCGTAGCCACAAAAAAGCGTACAGATAAGTACATAGACGGGGAAACCATGCTGGCAGTAAAAACGACCGTAAAAGGCGACTGTGCAGCACTACCCGTAAACTATCCACTCAATTATGCATACATAATCGATGCAAACTCCGTTCCTTTTGCTCGAATCCCTGGAGTGGGGGATAGAGTAATTCCAAACATGAACAGGAGAATATTTTTAATAGCAGACGCACACATGGGTTTGGGTCTAAGGCACAGAGAGATCAAGGAATCACTGACTGAATTACAATCAGTATTTTGGTGGCCGGGAATGAGTGTAGAACACCAAATATATGCAAACAACTGTGAAAACTGCAATAGGGATCGCAGTAGCGAAACTTGCTACCGGCTACCAGTCAGAAAGAGCGTAACGCTGCCTACACCCCATCCTGCGTCCTATTAATAGTTAAGACGAAAAGCACTTAAAAAATGAGGCCCCCAGCGCTCGGCTGACGCTAGAACGGTTATAAAAGATTTGCGAGTCTTTATCGGCACATACGCAATTACCACGTTCCATTCTGACCAGGGTCCTGCTTTCAGCTCTCGAGCCTATAAGGAGGCCATGGCCGGCATGGGAATTGGGTTGCGGTATTCTTGTCCGTCATACCCCGGAAGGGAATAGTGTGGTAGAAAGAAAAAACCGGGACATAAAGCAATCTATAACAGCGAAGGTATTAGGTTCAGGCGCTGGGTGGGTCAAACATTTAATAAGTGTCCAGACTAGTCTTAACAACATGCCAAGAAATTCTCTAAAAGGTTTCAGCCCATACGAACTATTGTTCGGAATTAGAATGAACGTTCAGGACCTCGATAGTCAGATGTCAGTGGTACAAGAAGAAAAAACGCACTTTGATGTAAAAGACCGTTTGGCTGTTTTACAGGAACTGAATGAAACAAGAAAATCATTAAGCAACATAAAGTTAAAGCAACAGCCAAGTACCACTGACGAGGCACCGCCTGCAACAGCCCCAGCAAGGCCTGTCTGGATTCCAAAGATTGGGGATCTAGTCAGAGAAAAGATCGCGGTGAAGAAGGAATTTGGGCCTTCTTACAGAAAAGCAGTACCTGTCTTAGCAGTCACCGGAACAAGATCAGTTGTGCTACCGCCCCTTGCTGGAAAAAAGGAGAACAGAATCGTGTCTATCGATCTGGTAAAACCACAAGCATGTGGCCTATAATCAACAGTAGGCCCAGTGGACTCCCAAGAAACAACAGAATACCCAAACTTGCAACAATCCAAGAGGTTCAAACTGAAAGACTAATCACATTCGATCAGCCTGCAGTGCACAATGAAGGACTATGCAATAATGCCATGGAACTCGTGCCTCTTGAAACACAGATTGAAACAGTTCGTCAAGAAACAACACCAGTCTACAATGATGTGGCATCAGAAAGTGCTACCGAGAGACAGATTGAAAGAACAATCCCATCAATTGACAGAACTGCCTCTGGTTATTTCATCAACTTCGACAACTTCTCTGAAGATGAAAACGATCCCGAAGTGATGCCAGAAACAAAAAAGTCTTTTAAAGAAAAAGCAACGGAACTCTTTCATCAACTGAAGGAAATCTACCTTATTTCCCCTTGGCTAGAGTTCTGGTTCGGTCTAGGTGTATTTTTCCTCCTGCTTTGGCTCATCATGGTACTGTGTTTGGGAAAATTCATTGAAGGAAAATATATTACAATGGACACAGCAAGTCAGAACATCAACCTAGTCCTGAAACCACACAGATCATCCCACGTGAAGAAAAGAGAACTGTCAACAGTAAATGTCACAGCAATTCCAATACCTGGTGGGGTAGTATGGGAGAAAACAGACTATGAGATCTATGGTCCGGTCGAAATCCTGAAGTATCCTCATCAACTAAAGGTTTCCTTAAGTGACTTTGTGACACCAAGTACATTCTCTGATGATTGGGACTTTAACAGTATTAATGACATGATGTCTGATTTAGTAATGTCAGCTAGATTCACAGATCATGATTATTTACAAGGTTCATCTAGTTATGAGCAGTTATTCTGTTACACCCACTATGGGGATCATTACTTGCATAAATCTGCACAGCCTAGAAATGTTTTTATGTATAATCAATGGGAACATTGTTCTACACCACCTAAAAGCAGTTCTAAAGCATTTTTTGAGAAATTCAAATACTTCTCAGGGTTTAACACCAGTGATGCAGAAACGTTTTATTACAAACTGTTAGATAAAACAGGAATGAAAACAATGCTGACAAATTCTAAATTGATATATTCAGAAGCATTTTATGACAAAATGATGACATTTGGTTTTGATTATTGGAAAAATAATATTGAAAGGAAAACAATTTGGGGTACAAAAGATTGGCAGGTGCAAGGCATAGAAGCACTATTTAGAACCTGCATGATACCTGAACAAATGTTATTTTTAAATGACACAATACACCAAACATCTTGTCTTGGCCTAGCTAAGAACAAAGACCTTAAAACACCGTCTATACCAAAGCCAATACCTGAAAATGCAACAGCTGACATTGAGTTAGACGTGTCACAAATTTTACATTTCAACAGAACACATCCTGATTGGAAAAAGTGGTTAATCTGGCCTACAGACACAAATAGCTGTCAAGATAGATTCCTGAATAAAACACAGGGTTTAAAAATGACCAGATTAGACTCAAGATACTCCCAGAGACAACATCCAGGGATTATAACAACATACAGTGTAGGGAAACTCTGCCTTGAATGGCTAACCTCGTCCACACTGGCTGAAATTAAGCAACACTTGTCTTTATTAAAAGATGGTACTGATTTGCGCGATTTCATTCTTGGACCACGCAAACAGCGTCAAAAGCGTTTCATAGCGACCAGTATCTATGCTGCTTACAACGAGGCTTGGAAAGTAAAGCAAATTGAAACTGCTGAAAAAATACGAGAAATTGATCGTATTAATTTGGAGAAATCACTTTCTGTGGTAGACAATGGGTTAATGACTCTGTCTTCCAGAATATATTCTTTACACAATATTGTATCCTCTGCCTTTGATGTGATAGACAGAGATTTGCTAATGTTACAACATGGCCAGTCTCAATTACGCTCTATTATAGAATTAGGCTGGACACTGCAAAATCTTCGTTCAGGCTATGTGCCTTGGCGTTTAATCAACACAACGTCATTATTTTCCAGTTTTAACCTTACTGATAAACAGATCAGTTTGGCACAGAAAGGAGCAGACTATACAATCCTGAGCATCGAAAAACTCGAGAGATTATCATTGACAATGTCAGAGAGTCCTGTCATTGAATGGATAATACACGGAATTATCACAATTCCGATAACAACTTTCCGATTTCATAAATGCCTTGAGTACATACCTGCTGGCCAATATGAACAATTGGGTAAAGGATATGTTAAATCTATATGGAAATTACCATACACTCATTCTTGCTATAGTGACAGTGACAAAAATGTATTTCTTAGTGGTGACAACTGTAAACGCTCACTAAGCGGTATACTTTTGTGTCAGGTATTAATTTACACGGAGCATGTGATGGAAATTCAAACAACCTTTCATGCCACCAGCTAGTCACACCAGCAACTCAGATAGAGCCCTTCTTTATGCAACTCGCAAACGGGAGTTACATTCTTAGAACGGATCACAGGTGTTGTGGCCTCGCGCCAGGGAAAAGTTATCTAGTACAAGTTACGTCCATGGTCAAATGTTGTATGCAAGCATTGTTCCCGAGCGGGCCTCCAGACATAGTGACTCCCCTCTGGCCTCGTCTGAATCTCTATTCTATACGAATTGATACATTAAGCAAAATGAAATCTGTGCTTTTACAGACAACCGTGCCTATAACGTCATCTAAAGAGACGTATGATCTTCTAGTCGCAAGGACGGCTACTGAAGTCCATGACCTTTTATCAACAAATTGCCCCGTGCATGTCATAGAAATGTTCAGCCAACTCCTTAACATGTCTAGTGCAACAAGCATCCCAGGCATATTTAAGACAGTCTTTACGGGACTGCTAACACCCTTCCAGGCAATTTTGGGAATCTTTCCTAATTTTGTGCACTCCATTTTTGGCGGCATACCACTATTTTTGGGACTCGTTGCAGGGATTCTATTTTTGACCCTCCTGCTACGTTATGGCAAGCCTCGGCTCAGACATAGCTCCCATGGGAATGGAAGAGACAATCCTAGCAATGCGCTACAGGGACAGGATAACTAACGTCCTCGGATTGGCCAGGCTGAGAGATCTAAACATGACCTGGTTCCTTTCATTCAGACCGATATGGCAAAATTGCATTTTACCTGTGCTACGGTGTATGCTTTGCGGCGATGAATGCGTGTTGGACATCTGTCTTTCACTTCCATCAGCAGTACCAATGGACGTCGATACTTTGCTCAGTCCAATAACGGCTCACGCATTGTGTTGTCCCCAGCGGCTACCAATCCTGATGACGGCATTCGTGGAGACTCCTGTACTACAGCCAAGTGGTAACAGTGGAGCGAGTGACAAAAGCAACATCATCCAGGTACAACGTTCTGTGAGCATTGCTGGTCCTGCCTTCGATGACAGCAATCATTCTCACACCTGCCAAGTTACAGCGCTATCTAATTTGGTTGAACTATCACCTGATTTTGTAGACCAATTCTTTGAGAGCCTGTCTGATACGATGTTCTCACCCATAGAGAAACAATAACTTTTGAGAAGCTTTCCGACACACAGCGTTCCCATGAACTCTGAATTCGGCCTTCAGTTTTGATCAACAAAAACTGCCAGGAGCTTTGGAAATCTATTTTCTTTGAATTGGACAATTTTTTCTAATATTGACCTTTTTTGGCACAAACAATTCTTTGCTTAACGTAAAAACTATTCTTAGAGAACAGAAGCTTCGCACTTCTATTTCTAAACACATCTAGAGACATAACAACATAACACCAGCCTCTAGCACACATGTTATTACAATGCATTTTTATGTGATGATTTATCTCGCATTTCTTCTGTCAGAGATACTTCATGTGTAATTCTTTATGCATAATCGTTCATTGATTTCATATGCAATAATTTTTTGAATGATTACTATGCTCTAAGAAACGTACAGTACCTAAATTCCATGTATTACAAGTACGCCTATTTCGAATGCATTTATGTATTTTGGGGTGGGCAATGTTACACATGCATCTTATTGCTTAGTTTTAGTAATTTTGATGGACATGAAAACGTGGAGTGGGTGTTGCGTGCTTATCTAGGTTCCTGATCGATACTGTGACCTTATGCCCCTATTCGGCTATAAATTCATTTATTCCCTATATTGGCATAACCGTTCAAGTGCGATTTTCTGAAAAGTCATCTCTGGCCTCACACGAACAGAGCCACATTCCAGCATGACTCTCTGCTACTTCCTTTGCGACCAATTAGTGCAATGACAGAGCAGCAGTCACTATCTGATATTCCTAGATAACACTCCGAGTTCTTCAACAAGATAAAAACTTAGCAAACCTGGAAATCCCCGCTTGCTATGTTTTGATTAGTAATGGAACTCTAATGAGCAACTGATAACTGCCACTTCCTAGTGACATCTTTAATTGACGTCTTATGTCCAGCAAACTTGCGTCAAACCCGGCACCTGTCAGGTATAAATATTACCAACGTTGCCTTAAGCAATGTGAGATACGAGCTGTGAGTTCGTTGCCTGTTGCTGATGCCAGCAGCCTGCATGACCCTGTGTTGGTAACTCTAGCACTCTGTCGCTGCAGCCTGCTATCCTGTGGTGGTGAAGCTGCTGATTACCATTATCGCCGCTACAGCGCGAACTATGGTGCAGTACGCTTAAGGAGCTGAGCAGCCGTCCTCTGCGAAGACATCCAGCAGATTCCAGCTGCCCGCGGACGCTGTCACCCCTCCTTCCTCGACGCGCTGAAGAGAAGCCGCTGCATTTCTCGTGCAGAGAAATCCAGTCCCGGCGCTTCCGGTTTACCCTCGCGGGTGACTGGGATATCGAGAGAGACCCCTGAAGGAGATACGAATCCTCCATCATTCTATTCAGAGGTATGGTGTTGACTAAACCCTTAGACGAGAATTCTTGAAACAAACCTTGGCAAAACCCACTTAACTTAAGCTACTTACTTACTCCCCTTCTCACGTGTTAGGCTTAGGTCAGGCACACTGGGGTAGGCTTAGTTAGAAGCACCAGTTGAGTATGTTAGCCTAATGTATATATGGCTGTATTTATGTTTTATTACTTTTAAACCATTGTATGGCTAAGAAACCATATCAATGCTTTTACAGTTCTATTTCGCAATACTTATCTTACTGTACGTACTTTTTATAATAACAGTTATTGCAATTGTGGCAATACATTTCTCTTGTACGAGAAGAAAGACTGTTCAATAAATGTTAACCCTTTATTGTTACACGCCCGTCTCTCTATTCTCTACATCTCGTAAAAGTAAACTGCACTAGACTGACTGAGTGAAATCTGTGTCTATTGTTTCACACGACCCTAGAGATCGACTCTTGATCTGAGGAGCAAAGTTGTCATGTTGCATGGTTGTTGGAAAACTGAATCCCTTCTTGTCTGTGCCAAGGAAGCTGATCACTTCCTATGCAGAGAAGAAAGTTTCCAGTGACCTCTGAGCTAGTTGGTAACACAACCCAAATAAGTTTAGCATAGTCAGTGGAGGCCTGGAATATAAGCAGTTCCACGTCGATACTACTGTTTATGTTATTCCAATGCGCAGGGCCTAGTGGGAAACTAGGAACTACACTACACTGTCCTCCCACCTAATATTTCCCCCACGATGGTGGTGGGGACCCAGGCGGACGGAAAGACCGTCCTCCATGTTTTCCGTCAGTAGGCAATCTTCCCGGTGTAAAAGACATGAAATATGGTGACGGGGTCTTCCAGGCACCGCCATCCATATTACGATGATGGCGGTCTCATGGCTTTTCATGGCTGAGACTCTGCCATGGAAAGGCATGCGGACAATACCTTTGGGGGCACGTTGTGGGCCCCCAGGGGGTTGGGGGGATGCACTTGGGAGGGTACACATGGCACCCCGACATTTGCATGCTCAAGGTGGCAGGTGCCTGTCATGTTGTGCATGAAAATGCACAGCATGCTCTTTTTACATTGTGGGGGGTGCTGAATACAGCCTCTCCCGCCACAATGTTAAATATACAGGATGCGACCACCATGGTGGCGGTACCATCCATATAGGTACAGCGGGACTGCCGCACCTCTTGCGGTCGGTACCATTTAACGTTATGGTAATGTCCGCCTGCCATCATAATAGGCACCTTAGGGTTAGCTCCCATTGGAGAGGAGATTTGAAAATGCTCCCACCAGACAAAAGCAAATGGTAAACCTGCGCCACAGTCACTTCACCCACCCTGGGAGATGGTGTCTTTGCAGTCTTATTGGACTCAAAGTGGGGGGCAGCACACCCACTTCCCTTCATTTTATTATTGAGCCCCAGTGGATGAGGTCCCCATGGGTCTTTTTAGCCCTCCCCTTTAAATTACATTTCCGCTTCAGAGGATAGGGTCCCCAGAGCATAATTAATTAGGCTTCAGAAAGGGGGTTGTGCACCCCCTCAATTATTTTTTGCCTTAACACAGAGGGACCGCATCCCTCTGTGTTAAGGCAAAAAATAATTTTCTCAGAGCTCAGGGAAGGGGGCCACACTCCCCTTCCCCCCTATAACATATATGCGTCCCCGCCCCCCAGGCCCTTTCCCAACCCAGTGGGGTTTAAGAAACAAGCCTGTGCTTCTTTCTATTTTGCTGCAGATTCACAGATCCTCAACAAATTCACAACAAAAGTTTCAAAACACTTTGGCCCCAAGGGGTTTTCCTCTGGCACCTCATCACCAGGCCTAGGAGATCAGGTTATTCCTACCCTGCATAATGCCTTTTTTTCACTTTTTTTTAAGGACTCAGCTTTTAAGTCCTAAAATGGCTGTCACCACTTCCTTGTTGATGTGATGGCAGCCAATCAGATCTCAGTACGAGATCTGTTAGATCCGCTAAGGCTGTGCATCCCTAAATATACAACATTTTTGAGCATTAATTGCGCAAAAAATACAGAAAAGATTTACACCACATCACAAGGTAACTCTCTTTGGACCAAAATCTAGCTTTTTGATAAATGTAATGTAATTCCGTTCAGCGGTTTAGTCTATCACTGTGTCTAAAGTTCCTATGGAAAAATGAATGGGCAAACTAGTGAAAAAGTAGGAATTTTTTGGAAAGTTTTGTGGGGATTCATCCAACGGCGCCAAAATTAGCAATACAAAAAAGGCTTTTTTGATTGTAACTATAACTACACATTGGCAATTGCCACTGTGTTCTATCTATCTATCTATCTATCTATCTATCTATCTATCTATCTATCTATCTATCTATCTATCTATCTATCTATCTATCTATCTATCTATCTATCTATCTATCTATTATGTAATAGCATAATAGGTTGCAGAAAATCTCAGTAACAATGTAATGTTTTAAATGTACAATGGTGTTCCAAGGGTCACTATAGGCTTGGGGAGGGTGGGGGCACACACCCACATACTATTTATAAAAAAAGAAGTCCCTGGAGAATGGGGTGATAAGGGCCCTTAGCAGCTTGGGTAGTGGTCACATGCCCTAAGTGGCTTGAGGCAGGGGGATGTGCCAATTCCAATGCGCCAACTATATTTTGTGCCCTAAGGTAACTTATATGTCGATCCATCACCATACACAGTTTTCTCATTAATAATGTCATTGCAAATGTTGCAGTGATGTTATTGATAAGTCAGAGAAATTGTGTGTGTTGTAATATGTGGAGTAATTAGCAGTGCACAGCGAGGGCGTAAGTTAGATTTACCTCAGGGCAATAGTTATAGTTACTTGAGATAATTATAATTGGTGAATTTCAGTGGCTTTGTAGGTTAATAATACTACTTTGTCACTGAAACTTTCATCTAAACATAACGTTACTTTAACCTTTGATTTTTTTCAGTGAATTTCTAGAGACCTTTATTGTTATTATGAAAACTCTGCAGTTTCGCAGATCCCCACATCCCCCCCTTTCTCCTTTGGGTAAGGGATCCCTGGGCCTATTGAGGTTCAGGAAGGAGGACATGGGTGCTCCCTCTCCCTTTACTATTCATGTCGGCACCTGGGCGATGGGATGCCTGAGGACTCCCAAAGGCTCAGTGAGAAGGGCCAAATGCCTCAGTCTCCCAAATAATGATTTTTGTTGTCTCCCAGACCCTGGAACACCTGTTTTTTTGCACAGATGCATGGAAGACTGCACTTTTAAAAACATTTGTTCCTTGTGAAGCACTGCAAAAAAACTTTGTCCCTAGGTAGGGTCCATCTGGTACTCCGCCCACCAGGCCTAGGGGTCAGGGTATTCCTGACCCTAACACTCTATGTTTTTTTATTAGTCCTAATGTAGGAAAACAGACTTTTTGCAGGTTTTATCCCACTTTTTGACAGCATTTGGATTACTAGCTGATGGTTTAAGCCCCTGAAAGTGCACTGGAGCCTGCTAACAGGGGTCACCACCTAAAACTCAATGTAGCAAATTGGTACTCCAAATCAGCAATTAATTTATTCCTCTTATAAGTCCCTAGTAAAGTGGTATCAAGGGTACCCAGGGCATGAGTTTTAAAGGGGGTTACAAGGGCCTGAACCACTATTTGTGCAACTCTGAGTGACCCAAGTAAATATGTGATGGCAGGCTTGTCATTGCAGACTTCAGGAACAGTGCAAATTGCTCCAACTCACCTTTGAACTCACCATGAGTGACAAGGTCAGAGCACTATCTTTATTATGTCAATCCCCCCTAAGGTACACCTCCTAAGCCCAAGACTCAGAGGCAGAATCCAGTATATTAAAGGTGTGGGCATATAAATGCAAGTATATTCTTCTCTATAGTGATTATTTCCGTTAAGGGCTACTATAAGTTTTCTGCGGTCCATATGGTAACTTGGGCTGGCACCCTGGCACACTCAAGCTCGCCAGCTCCATTATGGTACCACCGAATATGGTCATGTTTGATATTAAACAATATGCCTCCACACCCCGGACATGATTTCAATGTTGAGGTTGATGTGGCATGCACTCAAGTGACTACACTTGAAGTTGCCCACCTGGTGGCCCCAGCCTTTCCTGCTGGAAGCATGCAGCTGCCATCACCAAGATAGGGATATGGCCTCTTGCCAGGCAGTGTGAACACTACCAGGAGTCATAAAAAAACAGCTGGCCAGGAAGAAGGTGATACCTCCCTCTCTGACAGGATGGATAATGAAGTGCCACATCAAGGAGGTGAGCTTCAAAGAATTTACTGCCTCTGATATGAATGTAGTCTGACTCTCAAAGGAGGTAGCCACCCTCACCCTGCCCCCAGGCACATTTGCACTCAGGCAGGCAGGAAAATAAGTTAATTAGAGGGCATACATCGCCAGACGGCTAGCCACACCGCTAGGGTAGGCTACCTTGTCTGTACAGCCAAGGAAGTGTTCTGCCATTCTTAGAACTGGCAGAATAGAGGATTCATGATAGTAAAGGTGACACCCCCATTGCCCACCTGATGTGGTCATCTGAGAGGCCAAATAGCCGGTGGCGCAAGTAACCCCCGTCCACTTGCACTAACATGCCTAATGCCCCTGAATCTAGGATTTAAGGGACACCCTTGACATCAGAACCTCAGATCTGTGAAGACTGCAACAAAAGACAAAGAAGAGACCTACGTCTGCGAAAACAGGACCTGCATAAACCAAAGATGGGATACTGTGCCCAGTGGCAACGCTTCTGGAACTGCATGACTATGTCTCGTTCAGGACCAAACACTGGCTCCCCCAGACAGAGGGGCTCCTTGGAGAGCCAAAGACAACTCCAGACTCCATTAGACTAGTGGAACTAATCCAGAGTTTTCCGGAACAAAAGAATAGCCGGCAATTGGGCCCTCCAAAGGAGCGCCCAAAAGTAGATGGTCCAGTTCATTGTGGAAAATATAGTCCTGACCTCCAGCAAGTTTCAGGCAGCTACCTTTTTTCCCCAGCCCACTGGATATCGAAGTACTGATACGCTGACCTTAACACTACCAAGGCTTGTCGTTGACCAGTTCAGTTCTCAGCCCCTTTATTCAACGCTGCATAAAAAGGGAACCACTCAACACCTTCAATCAACCAGAGGAGTTACCAGTTGTTGACCTTTCGCATCTGTTTTCTCCCAAGCACCCTCCAAGCCGTAAATTCAGCACTCCTGCAGCTCCTACTTCAGCACCAAGGACAGCCAGGACAACTCTGCACCCGGGCCTCCTGGGCCAAGTAAAATTGAACTGACTGGTGTGACTTGATCCTGGGACCTGCTGCCCCTTACCCTTCCATGAGTTCCACATAACTAGACCTGCATGTGACCGATTGTCAACAGTACTTTTTGTTTGGTAGACCATAAAAAGTAAATTTCAGTATTGAATTGCATTGTTTTATGATTTGTTCTAAAATCCGTAACTCTAGTTATATATATCCAATCTTGTTCATTTTGGTGTTGGAACTCTGCTTTATTTTTTTAAATTATTGTCAGATTTCCTTAAAGCCATGTCAATTACTTATCTTCCACTCTGAAATACTGAGCACATTTTCCTCCAGTAAAGCCTGACTGCTCTTTGCCATACTACCAGGACTGAGCAAAGTATTTATTATTATGAATCCTAGGACCACCATCTTTGGAGTATCATGTTAGTATTTCATGGTGAGACCTAACCAGCATTGCCACATAATACTCCACTTTCCTACACCCTCGTTCTAAGATGGCTGCTGTCACATCCTTCTTTATCTGGTGGCAGCCAATCAGATGTCAGCATGAGATCTGTTAGGTTTGCGGAGGCTCTACAGAATATTATATACAAAGTTTTTGAGCCTTAATTACTCAAAAACTATGGAACAGTTTTATACCAAATCACAAAAAGCCCACTTTCTTGACCAAGATCTTACTTTCTGCCAAATGTGGTATACATCCATGCAGGTGTGTAGATTGTAGCTCTGTCTAAAGTTTGTATGGAAAAATGAATTAGTAAAACATGTTGAGGGTCCCCCTTTTTCTCATTCCCCGCTTGATGGATCACCCTGAAAGTTTCCATGCGCAAACTAGGCAAAAAGAGTAATTTTTGGGGAAGGTTTTGTGAACATTTGTATGGTGGTGCACAAGTTATTAGCTATACAATAAGGCATTGCCTATTGGAAACATGATCCTAACTATAACTACCCAGTGACAACCGCCACTGGGTAATCTATATTTTCCTTATGTTCACAATATTTTCTTAGTCAATATTCTGCCAATTATATTTTCGTAGCAGAATATTTTTGAACCCATTCTGACACACAGCCACTACGAGAACTAGAAAGTTTGAAACTGGTTTAGTTAGGTTACTGTTTTTTGATTAAGGGTTGGGACATCTTACTTTCGCACAAATCTAAATTTATTTTTTCATACTTGAAAATGCAGTGAAATAATTGGCTTCCTTATCTTTCCTTAGAGCAGTCGAAATAGTTTTGTTTGGTCCGAGACATTTCTCAATTAAGCTATGCTTTTTTCGTGTCATTTTTTAAAGTTCCTTCTAAAGGGATTTTCTTGGGTGATGATGCACGATTTCTGAAAGCTGGGCGGTGTTTTGCACATTTTCGTGCATATCTCAGAACTGTAAATCTAATAGATTTTCCCTTCCTTAATGTACAAGTCGTTTTTTCTGGTACAGTGAGCAAATATTTTGATACTGTCACTTTATTGGTTGCCTCAACAGGCTGTTGCACACAGCTCATATATCAGATTGGCAACGTTTCCTACATACAATTTCATACTTGGCAGAGTATAAAAGGCAGGACTGCAGCCGAAAATGTAACTAGAAAACCAGCTAATTCTTCGTTAAAAAGAAGTATTTAAAATGCTTAGCACATGTCAATCAAGCAGCCTTTTGTCAGAAAATTGGGAAAATATTTTCAGCCACTGTTTTTTAAATAATTAAAAACTATCATAGACAGTTAAAATAAATGGACCCTCATTTCTAAGTAAATACTTGAAGTGCCATACTGCTTTGACCCTCAATGCAAGTGCAGAGCCGAGTTCCGAATTCTGGCAAACACTTGGATGGGAATTCCGAGTGTGTGATAAGTATCACATACACGCACTTTTCATCAGTTTTCTCCGTAAAGATTCAGGCCAGTCAAACCTTCTAAAACTTACTGGGGGATAAAGCCTGGAAAAAAGCAAAACTTGCGAAATTCGGTGGTTAAGTACACATTACGAATGTTGGGGCATATTACCAACAACTAGCGATAATTATCGCTATGTTGGCTTAGCGGCAATATTATTATCGCCGAGCTCCGCCGATTTTTATCGCAGATAAACCTTGCTATTATCAAGGTTTATCTCAAAGCGATAAAAATCGGCCGAAATGCATGAATATCGCTGAAAACTCAGCAATATTCATGCATTACTGAGCTAATGCTCTTAGCCATGTTATCCACCTACCATTGGATAACTTGGCTACGACCTGCTCTGGGCAGGCGTTAGCTTTTGGAGATATTTGCGCTTAGCGAGAATATTTCCAAAAGTAGGTAATAGGAGATAGCGATGTTAGCGACTGTTTCCAGTTGCTAACATCTTGGCACGCCCACTTTGCATGTCATTAGTGATAATTATCGCTGACATGCAAAGTGGGCCCCAAGATGATCGCTATCTCCTACTAGCTGTCGCTAACTGGTGTTAGCGACAGCTAGGTAATAGGGCGATAAAATTATCGCCGCTTTAGCATGAAAAATTCCCGCTAAAGCGGCAATAAGGCCCTTGATAATATGCCCCGTTATGTCTAATTTGTAAGTTAAAAACTCGGAAAAGGATTTTTTTTACCGCACTTAACTCCAGGATAATGGGGTTTTCCACATGTGGTAAATACCTCACCCTATTCTAACTAATTTGTAATGAATAGTGCAAATATGTCCAAAAATTGTTGTGCGAAATGAGTAGTTTTTCTACTGTCCTTTGTATGTGGAATACTGTGACAAACATTGTTAGTATCACTGCTGCCAAACGCACTTGATTCAAAGTTCAGAAGCATGTGAAACTGTTGTTACAATTCACAGAAAAAAATACAATCGGCAGGAAAAGCTGAACAAATTTTTTGAAAAATATGAATTCATGTTTTTCAGTTTAATGCCACGAATAATGAAATAATGTGCACCGCATAGTACACAGTGCTTTCCTTTAATTATGTTCCCCACTTTTATAAAAGCAAGCTTATAAGTGAAAAATGGAAGTCTTGTCTACCTCTTGGTGTCTTAAAATATGTTTACCCTCATACACTTTATCAGCTTCCAGGTATCAGGATGCTGGATCCTGTTCTTTCTCACACAGTGGAGTAACAAAACTTGGGCTGGGGGGGGGCTCTTCAAAGTATAGGTAGGGGGGCTCCCTTTACCAGCTTACTGCCTACCACTTTTGCTGAGGGGGCCCCTGGAGCGGGCCTTATGTTATGCCACTATTCAAACACACCTCTTACCAGCTCCTCTTTGCTTGATTGGCTCCTCATAGCCATCCTCATACACCTCGTACCAGCTTCTGTTGACTTGACTGTGCTCCTCATACACCTGTGCATTACGGTCCCTTTCGCTCATAACAAAAATACACACCTGGTGACTGAGTGAATCAGACTTGGTGACTATCCCTGCTCAAAACTAGATAGGTGTGATCTGCTCAGCTCTGCTTGCAAATCGCCAGAAAGGCACTTACCATTGTTCAGCCACGTTCCGTGTAGGTAACAGCGGTGGGGCCAGGTAAGGTGGATTTCGAGAGACGATGCAGAGGAAAAACTAAATAAATAATTAATTTTCCTTCTGCATCCCCCCACCTCCCCACCACGGTTACTTGCACTGACTGTGGCTGCCTTTGTTAGTGTATGCTCTGCCGGATGCCTATGTTGCAAGTAGCTGCATGACTGCTCTTCTTGGACCTAGACATTTCAGCCTCCTTGCTTAAGCTTCATCGCATTGTCTTTCTACCTAGAAATTCATCTTTAGATTAAAAATATACAAATTGGTCCAAAATATGTAGATTATTTCCCAAATATCCGAATTTTGCTATACATTTTCATCATGGTAGAAATCTGTGTGAGCTTACTTAATATATGTTTTCTACAGAAACATCTACACCACAGATTTAGATCTTCCTACCCTAAAATTGTCCACCCTCTTTCATCTTGCACATTGAGTAAAGAGAGGATTTTATGATGGAAAAGAGATTTTAGTAGGATTAGTTTTACAAATACCATTGCAAGGGAAAGTTATGAGGGCCAAATATTATACTGATTTGTACTGATTGATTTGCTATATGTATTTGTATTATAGATATTTTTATCACCAAAAGTACATTCGTATGTAGTCTTGATAGAGAAGGTCCAATCATACTATACCTTCGAAACGCGTCGACGCCTGCTCACCATAAACCAACCGCTCTCAATTCACCCCAAATATTGATGAATTTTGCAACATTGGAGTGGTTGTGTATAGACCTCTGGTATTGGTTGTGGTACCTAATGACAACAATCTAAAGTTGTTATTATCTCTTGTGTTGTATTTTTAATTAATATATTGTGAAATCGTTGATTTATTGCTTTATGCTTCTCTATTCATATGAAATGTTTTTAATTTTGTATTACAATTTTCATACAGTCAGCATATCAAAGCATCAATTGTAGGTTTTTGTGCCAACACATAGATCATTAGTGGTTACAGTGATACTCTTGATTGAATGGGTAAGGATTGTTGGATGAATGAAAACGTTGTCTGTGAAGGAACACTGTGCAACTAGAATTTAGTACTCCCAGAGGATACTTATTTTAGAATTTCTGATTGAATCCTAGTCCTTTGGATTTCAAAGGGTCTCTCTCTTTTTTAAAAAGTTTAATTTAAAGTTCTTGCCTCATTATTTTCTATTTGAGAGTGTTGCTGTACCAATGATTTGTCATGTGTGCTGATGCATCAACTCCAGTTCTGAGCTGCAGTACATTAACTGGTGTATAGTGCCTTTTTTGTTTCTAGTAACTTTAGAAGTGCAGTTTATGATATGAATTGACCTTACTCTTTTGTGGGTGGAGCACATTGCTCCCTGAACCCCTCCTTAACCCTTCCTTAGCCCATCCCTGCTCTTCCCTAAACCCCACCTATTTTTAAGTAGGTATGCCCAATTTGCAACCACTCACACATTTACTGCTGAGAAGAAAGCTTACATGTATGAAGATGTCTTCAAAGAAAGGATGGGAGAGTGGGGGGTGGAATTGTAATCTTTTTGGCTTGTAAATAGCATTTTGCAGAACTTACTGCTGTAGTATATTAAACATACTTGCTGTAGTATTATTAAATATACTACAAACTGCAGCTGTGAATAGGCCTCTTGGTACTTATCCCTTTTAAGATAGATCTAGGAGGAGAAAGACTAGGCGAAGTGTGGCCCTTTTGTGCATGGCCCTTCTTGATTCCTTTTTGTGTGCACACAGTCTCAGCTTTAAAGGTAGAGGGGATTTTGCAGAGAACATACAGAACCTAGAATTGTAGATGGCCAAATGAAATGTGAACAATGTGAAGTTTTTTTTATCTGCTGTTTCAAGTGCCATCAGAGACAACTCAAGCTATGCTCCAGTTGTCAATCTGAAGTTATACTTGAAACCACTTGGTGGAAAATAACCCTGTTCTTGAACACTACTCATCAGAACAGCAAGGTTTTGTTACAAGGACATGTGGCAGTTTACATTGGTAAAGTGCATTCAATGTTTAAAAATCTCACTTAACTCGGGTTGGGAACTACCTAGAAAACATTCTTGAGACGTTATACTAATTAAAAAAAAATATATTAGATAAACTTGGAGTTCTAGTACAAAGGTGTCAAAAAAGATTTTAGTTGTATGTTTCCAGACATTGCAATTCCTAAAAGCTTGGTTTCACAACTAACATGTCCATATAGCTGAGTTGGAAGCCTCTTATTGAGATTTAATTTATGTTCTCACTAATTTAAGCATTCCTGATTACATGTAATCTTACAGAGTAATTAGTAATCTGCAGAGACAAAAGCATCTTCTGAATCACTGTTTCCCATTGTTTGCAAGCTATATAGAAAGATAAGGGATTTTTATCAAGAGGATGTCACTGACAGCTTAGCCAGATCCTATGGATAGTAGGAATATGTGGGAAGAAGGGAGATGAGGTTTGAGAACTCAGCCAAACAAAGACAGGTTTGACCTTCTCTCATGGCACACACTTCAAAGGAGCACTTCTGGGAAAGAAAATCACTCGCCTTCATAAAGACATCTCTGCACCCCACTGTGTTGGAGGGATAGCTAATAGGTGACCATGAGCGATGCATTATAATTTAATCAAGAAATGTCTGTCTTTGATTAGGAAACATTGGATCTTGGAAGCTGAAGGGTGAACCTAACTATTCCTCTCCACAGCCATCAAAGCCAAAGAGAAACAAGCCAGTGTGCCTTCAGAGTTACTTTACCGTAGACCAGACATTA
The DNA here is from genome assembly GCF_964263255.1 of Lissotriton vulgaris. Taxonomy (NCBI): domain Eukaryota; kingdom Metazoa; phylum Chordata; class Amphibia; order Caudata; family Salamandridae; genus Lissotriton; species Lissotriton vulgaris. Next base: position 1,639,236,888 of record NC_141695.1, read on the forward strand.
TTACTGAATGCCCGACTTCACTCTAATCTCCAGAAACCTGATGTCCAGGAACCTTGTCCTTTAGCAGCCAGGAGGAAACACGTCTAAATTGTTTCTCCTTTTTGACTTCTGTAGGTGTTTCAATTATCCTGAAAATGACCTTTGGCAGTGTAAGTACACATCGCCACTATAATGACCTGCGTGACACTTCTACCTGGTTTGCACCCACATGCTAATTTTCCCAATTGGTTATATTCAAGCACAAGGTAAAATGACTAATTATACATCATGCCCTCAGAGCAATGCATATTCTGGATTACTTTTGCCAATTCACTGTCCACATCTTTTTCCCCCACTGGCTGTTTTCAATTACTTATCACATACAAAACTTAAGGTACACCCTATGCCTTACCTTTTGACCCTAAGACCAACAAAAGCATGTTCCCAGATTCATCATGTCTTTGGTTTATATTTCCTTCGAGGATTGCTCCCCTTTGTCCCTTGACACTTGTCAAGATGATAATTCTGTTAAGTTCCGTTTAAAGGGGTCGAAACTTTGACTTATCATACTATAAGGACTGCTTACATTACTTTTTATTAAAGCGATAGGGAATAGTCAGTACCATACTGCCACATACATACTTAGGTATTGATTCTGAGTCTGGCTGTCCATGGACTGCCAGACTCGCGGGTATGCAGCAGTTGCAGTCTCCCAATAGCCCTATTACTATTAGGGTGGTCGGACCACCATTGCCCGCTGCATCCACCAGGGAACTGCTGTTCTCTGGCGGTGGTGCGGCGGTGTAGAGGCAGTAATATGCTTGGCGGGTGAAGAGGAAACAAAGGGGCCCTACAGCAGCCCCTGTTGACTCAATCCATTGTGATGCCCATTTTCTGAGGCACCGCCATGGGAACATAAAAGAAAAGACACACAGGATAGTGAGTGTTTAGACACAGTTCAGAATAGGAACCCATGAAAAAAGTACCCATCAGCCCACTCAATAGTGGAACTTCGTCATCTGGGATTTCAAGTTTGAAAAGTGGTGTCCAAACTGCCCTTCCTCAAGAGAATCTCGAGGCTAGCTTAGGAACCACTGGTTGAGCGTTCAACCACAAAAGATGACAGAGTCTGAGGCTGGTAGGGCTTGGTTGCAGTGCTAGAAAGAAGTGTAAAAGAATATGTGAAACAGAAAGGATAATAGTCCAAGTGATTAAAAATACCTATCTTGATGTCAATAAGAAAACTTTATTGGGTCTGCCCATCAAGATGGTATAGTTAAAAGCACAGTGATAATAGTGGAAAAAAATTGCTCTTTACCATCGATGTTATGTGGTCAACATGTTTCATCCTTTATAGGATTTCGTCAGGACCTATGGATCACTACTGCAACACTTACGTTTGATGCTGTGAAGGACAAACTACAGACATTCTCAAAAAGTGGTGTATCCTCTCCCAAATTTTTGGGATGAGAAACCTCACCTCACCTGGCAACGGCTCAGGGTAAAGGACGCCACGCACTCTCCGTCGTTGCCTCGTGCTGTACTAAGCCGAGGGGGAGGTCACGTAAGTGTTGCAGTAGTGATCCATAGGTCCTGACGAACAAAGGATGAAACATGTTGACCACATAACATCGATGGTAAATAGCAATTTTTTTCTGCTATTATCACTGTGCTTTTAACTATACCATCTTGATGGGCAGACCCAATAAAGTTTTCTTATTGACATCAAGATAGGTATTTTTAATCACTTGGACTATTATCCTTTCTGTTTCACATATTCTTTTACACTTCTTTCTAGCACTGCAACCAAGCCCTACCAGCCTCAGACTCTGTCATCTTTTGTGGTTGAAGGCTCAACCAGTGGTTCCTAAGCTAGCCTCGAGATTCTCTTGAGGAAGGGCAGTTTGGACACCACTTTTCAAACTTGAAATCCCAGATGACGAAGTTCCACTATTGAGTGGGCTGATGGGTACTTTTTTCATGGGTTCCTATTCTGAACTGTGTCTCAACACTCACTATCCTGTGTGTCTCTCCTGTATTGTAGTACTCTTCTAATCCTAACCATCTGTGTAGAACACTTCTTAGGCTCTGTATTGCTATTGGTTCAAAAAGAGACCTGAGGTATCTTCCGTGTGTTTAACTGTTGAGTTGGGGGACAAGTTACCAAAAGGTCTATAAATATTTTCTCCCCTTGGGCCCTTCTTCACCCTGTTGTTCTATGGAACATAAAAGAAAAGCCCGCCATACATGAGAAACACTCTTAATCTGTCAGGCGGGCCGACCATGGGTTTGTTGTTGCAGCGGCGGGCTGGATCCAGTGCCCAACAGCCAAATTTGTAATCAGGCCTTTGGGCTCTATTACGAGTCTGGCAGTCCATGGACTGTCAGACTCATGGGGGCTCAGCGGTGGCGGTCTTTTGACCACCCCATTGCAATTACAGCGTTTGGACCACCATTGTCCTGCAACTTCTGCATCAAGCATATTATGAGTTGAGTCTCAGCCACAGTTTTCATGGTGGTTCCTCCTCCATAAAAACTGTGGTGGAGAAGAAACAAAGGCCCCCCCCCTTGTGCCTCTGTGCCCTGGGGTGCATGCAGATACGAGAAATAATCTTGGTTTGGCGGGACGGTGGTGGGGTGTATCAGATGCCACACTGCCAAACTCTTAATTCGGCCCTTAGTTGAAACCAAATATATCAAAATGTATTTGTTTAACTTTCAGTACACTACATGCATGTGTGGTACACCACAAGCACTGCAGCACTTTTATCTCTTCACGTTTGAAGCACTCCATCAAATATTTAAATCTAATTTATGTGTAAATATATGCTTATATGCAAGTCATGGCGAATACAAGATTGAAAACTTTTTTCATGACGTGTCCTCTATTTTATTAATATTGTCGAGGTGCATTGTATGAGGTAATTTAAACTGTCGCACAGCACGCATATTGTCTGTCCCCAAGGGAACCTTTGTTCCTTTTACTATTAGTGCATAGGTCGCGTCACATTATGACTGACAAATCGCGACATTTTGGGCAGCATTTGCACCTGCTATATGAGACCTATCTGATAGTACATTGGTTCCTATGTGCTGCATATCAATAAAGTGGTTGCATTAATGATGGATAGGATGGAAGAACAGTAATAAGGGAAACAGTAAAATGAGTAAACTGAAGAGCAGCGATTAAAGGATGCTAAAATAAAGGGGGGGGGTAGTTGGAAAGGACTGCCAACGTCTGTAAAGAACTGCTTAAAAGCAGTTATAGTTTCCGACCTATGTAGCACACGTTGAACATTCAGAGAGCCACCGTCTATCTATTCAACAGCAAAAGAACGAGAATGGTGAATAATTCAAAAGAGACAGGTATTTTGTCAAATGAAAAAAAATTAAAGATCAACGTTCATCCAATTTCTTCTACAGTTTCCATCAAAATTAACCAGTAGAGTTAGTTCTTTCTGTTTCCGGATTTTGTGCTTTTAGTTCTTAGCTCTGTTTCCAGGCATAATAATAAAATTATTAGAAAACATTTTCAAACTGACTGTACTTAGTTGAGTTTTGCAATTTTTAATTGGCCATCTAATATTGCCCAACATTTTGTAAGCTGATTTAGTTCAGGTTGCCTACCCATAAACACCCTTGCCTAATGGACAGTTTGGTTATAATATATATATTTTTTAAAATGCCATTTAGGACATAATGATGTGCCTACCCAGGTGTAAAACCTTAACTCTTATGAGTTGAGTATAAACGTGAAATTGTACCCCGATCCCTTCTTCTTAAGTGTATGACAGTCTTCTAGGAAGAGATTTACATTGCTCTATGTTTGGAATTAATTTTATACTATAACCTGATCTTTGCTTCAGAAGACAAGCTTGAGGCTTACAGGTACAGTAGACCTCAGGTTTGGTCTACCTCTGAATGCATCTTCCTTTCTAGTTATAACAAGTGGATTTCCTAGGTGATGAAGACAGACATCAAATTACAGCAAATATTATCAAAGCCTTTGCATACAGTTGCAAGGGTAATTGTTAACATATTTTATTTGAAGACTATGCCTCAACAAAAGAAAAAGGATCCACCATGCAACCACCTAAATGTGGCCATCTTATGCTTCCAATAAAAACTTTATGTTAAAAAAGATAGTCATTGATAGGGTCATTTTACTGTTATTTAATAAGAAGGCTTTCCTTAGTACCATTCATTGTATTTTTGTGAAGGCACTTGGAAGAAATTACCACTCAAGCTAGTGCTTAGATCCCAGGCAGCTGTAATGGCTGCAATGGTACAATTATAAAGACAGGTTTGAGGCTTTGGGTTCATTCCATATTAAGATTATATTTTTTCCATTTCTGCAATTCATGGGATAATTGGGTAAAGAATAACAAACAAATCACAAGCCAGAAGCCAAAGGTGGCTTCTGATTTATCTTTTACTTTTTACTCAATTATCTTATCAATAATACAATGGTTCAGTGTCATTTGAACTCTTTTTATTACCAAAAAATAAAAAAAAGTATACAGGAAATAAATCACCGCCTAACTGAGCACCAAAGAGCAGCCAATATAAATAGCCATTGTTTAAAGATAATATATAAAATAAAAAAGCAAACATTCAACCAGCTTTGTCACTGCACAGAAAGGAAGTATTTTTAAGTGGATGTGAAGAGTGCGCACAAACCTTGTACAGTCATTCAACGTGAAGTGAGTCAATTGACAAAGTGGGGCGAGCCATTGTCCATGCTGTGTGTTGCAGTGGACAGAAGCAAACTGTGACTGACAATTAAGTTACAAATGCACTTTACTTTAAGTGGCTTGGAAATGTTTGGATTTGTTTCTTAGAAATATCAAAGGAGTTCCTCGAGTGATTTAATATTTTATCAGACTCGACATAGGCCTTAAACGTATCAAAAAATCACACATAAGGCAGATGCAAACTGCTGATCAAAGATGAAATGCCAATTTAGAACAAACATTAACAAGGTCTATAGGTTTGGCAATTGTATGCTCCATGTTCTCACAAACACACAAACACACACACACACACACATTGATATAGATGATAACTTGGGGGCTCATTATGATGGCAGGTGGACATCTTTCCGCCCATCATCATAAAAGTGATTGGAACACCTGCCTGATGTGCAGGGAACTGCAGGGGGTACCATGGGTACCCCCCAGTGCACCCCCCCAATCTCCCACAGAAGAGGCCCGTAACGGGCCCCCAAAGCCAATCCCCACCAGCTTTACCATGGTAGCATCGCCTCCATGGAAGGTCCTATACATCACCCACATCCTAATATGTTGGCGGTGCCTGCTAGGCACCGCCACCATATTAGTGGCCCAGCTCCGCCCGGAAGGCAATCATAACGATTGCCACTGGCGGAAAAGCGGCGGACGGCCCTTAGTGTCAGGGCTGAGCGTTTAAATAACTGACCTATTACCCTGGCATGAAACATACATGCAAATATGCAGATAGTATAATATAGTCATCCATGCTCATAGAGAAACCAATACCCCTGTAGCCACCCAAACACATAACAGCAGAGAGTCACCTCTGCGCTTAGGCTAGCTGTTAGACAGTCACCCATAAATAGATCAAAAGACATTAGTCTAGTATTAGATTTGGTTGCTTGTTTGGGCTTCTTGCTGCTCTGAGGTTGGCTCAAGGTGCTAGAAATGACACAAGAACAGAAAGGAATGAACAAGAGAGAGAGACTAAGGAAGGTGGCTTGTGAGTAGAATGGTGTTTCCTAAAATGAAGCATTAGTTGGTATCAGCCCCAAAGTGTCTAGTTGGCAAAGACGAAGAAACTTAAGGCCATTTAGCAAACTCAAAATCAGGCATATATGTTTTTACTAAGGGTACAATGTGGATTTTTTTTAAATATTTGTGTCTGTGAATGATTGTTTTTCTTCATACAGAGGCATATTTTTTTTTGTTCGTGTAACTATTATAGTTTCATTGTTTTTAATTAATATAAACGTGGTAATGATGAACACTGATACTCCCATACTCAAATATACACGTTAATGTGCAATTTGAACATTAAAGTTGTGGGATATTATAGACGCTCGATGCTGGTTTAGGTTCTTATCCCTCACAATATTTTCACATTTTCTTTCCTTTTATCACTGCATCTCTTTTGAAACTAATCGTTCCTGGTGGATTAAAAAGGCTTACCGTTATGGTCATAACCTACATTCAAAATACGTTTTAATCACTGCAGGGTATTTCTGTTCGGGGTGTTCAGAACAGAAGTCTGGCAGCCGTAATGTACAGAAAGAATTTTGATTAAAATGGCCGGTCTTGTTAAGATTGGAATAAATGTGTCACGTGGTTCCTTACCCTAGTTTTGTGTTTAAAGTTAAATAACTTGACCTTTAAATCAGGAAACATAATTTCACTCAACTCTACTTCAATACAACTGATAATTTAAAACCATTGCCAATGCAGTGTTGCAACGCCGAATTAAGCTTGAAAAATATTCAGATCCATTAAAGATGAAAGAGCACAGTAAATTATTTCAGACAAAGGAGAATTATTTTTACATTTTGTTACAGACACATTCAGCTGTCTGCAAAACGTTTTGTTACTAATTCTTAAAAGTATACATATATGGGTCTTCTGGACCTACCCACTGGAGTGTGTCTTCCTTCTTGATGCTGGCTGTTTGATGTATCATTCTCCTTCCAAGGGAGTGATTCCATTGCTCTGCACTAAGGACTACTTTACATCTAAATAGTGCACTAGGTCATCAGACATACACTTTTTAAGACATACAGGATTTTTTTTTCAGGATTTGAATATGAGGCTGGAAGTAATATTTCCGCAATATTGCATTGCTGTTCCTTTGCTGACTCTGAGATGGCTGCCTGAAGTTCTAAGACATTGCAAGCCTTTGGTTTCCAACCTTGGAGTCAGGCATCCCTATCAATGTTTCATCTTAGGTTCGCACTCAGGGTCCCACTCAGCCTCTGTCTTCCTGCCACACACATAGAGACACAAAGAGCACACAGAAAGAAAAGGAAACACTGACATAGGGGCACTAACATCATAAATGACACACCTTCACAAATAGAACTGGGATAAATATCTGATCTTGAACGATTTCGTCACAGTGTACTTCGAGATGTCCGAGTTGGATTCCCGGTAAACTGGTAGAGGGAGTCTCTGGGTTCCGACTGTTGTCCCCTAATCTATCAAAGCTGGATCCTGCTGATCCTACCTACTGAATCGAATGCCTGTGCTTTGGTTGGCACCCCACACCTGGCTGCTTTCCAAATAGGTCGCAGAGGTCCTGGGGATCACCTATCGATGCAGGAGTCCACTTTCTTGGTGCTGACAACCGCCGGAAGGCGGTGAGAGTTTGAGGTTTGACATCATCTACCTGCCTCAGTCCGACGCTTACGTCTGCACGGACTGACACTGACCTCTGCATGGACCAAAAAGTAATTTGCAGCACTGCCACACTGCACTGTGCCTTATCTTCTGGTCCAGTATGGAACACTGAGCACAGCACTCCCTGTCCGTATTCCACAACCAAGATCCCCGTTGTCTTTGTTAATCCCATCCCACCTAGCGCAAGATCAGTGTAACCTTTGGTGGCTCTGGGGTGGCTGCTGGATCCCTGAGAGATCCTTTAGCCTGATTTCTCGGTCTGCACTGCCTGTTACCCACCACAGGGCTGCGTTTTTCAAGACGGGGTGGTTTCCGCATCATGACCACTTCACAATGGTGCTGACCCTGCAGAAGCCAATGATGGATGGAGCTGGAAAGCAGTGGGCTGCAGGCCAAATTAATCAAACATAGGCGTTACGTCCTTCCCACCCACCTGGGTACCCGCCACTGACTACACCACATATGGAGCTTATATTTCACATCTGTATTCATCTGCATGTAACTGCGAACTAAACATTCTAAACCAGTCTTCATTGCATTCCGCTCTAACACTTATGTCGCAGTTCTACAGAGTCCACAAGAAGCCAAAAGGGTTCCATCATTTCTAACTCACAAGACAATACATCTCCTCCTCTGTTAAACAAAAAATACTTGTTATTACACTATATATAGTCATATACAATTAAATCTCGTCAATCAATCTTTCATTGTTCGAACTGATCTTGTTCTTGGAAACTGGGAACTGTCATCACCAATGTCCATGGTCTGCAGCAGAGGTGTGGATGCAACTGCAGTCACTAATGTTTCAGCAGTTAGAGCTGATGGCCGATTAGTTAAGTGCCTAAAATTAGAAGAATAAATGATAATAGACTTCCAAGGGTGTCGGGTAGTCACCATGTGTCCTTTGGAAGACACCACTTTAAAGGGTTCTGCATCAAATGGAGCATCAGATTTTCTTCTCCGAAACTGTAGAGCAAGCACTCGATCTACTTTCTTAAAGAATGTGTTCTTCGCACATCGGCTTTGGTCAGCATACATTTTTATCTTTTGTTTGTTCACCAAGTTCTTCTCCTGAGTTGCTTTCTCATTTTTCTTTCTCTCATTGATCCATTAAGGTAAATTGATGTTGATTGCTCTCCTGAACATCAGTGTCACAGGACTTTCATCTATGGTCGAGTGGGCTGTTGAAGGATAAGCTCTCAAGGTAGAATTCAACACAGCTTTCAAATCAAGCTTCACAAGAGTAGCACGCTGCTCTGCTTTCTTTAGTGTACTTATAAAATGCTCAACAAATTGGTTGGCCTGGGGTCACAAAGGTGTGCTCTTCTGATGCTTTATATTCAAATGCTCCAAGAAATCTTTAAACTTTTGACTGTTGAAAGGCAGGCCATTGTCCGACTTCACTATTGCTGGAACACCCATGTCACAAAGATGCCATCTAATCTTTCAATGACTCGTTCTTGAGTAGTAAATGAAAGATCTTTAATTAATGGAAATGAAGACTATTCATCCATAATCACCAGCAGGGGATGTCTATTGTCAAGTAGACTGAAGAAGTCAATGGCTATTCTCTTCCATTCATATGTTAGAAGTTCTAACATGTTCAAGGTGGGGTGAGTAATTATTGTTGAAAGGCAGTTGCATAGATGACAAGCCTTTAGTCATTTTCAATCCTGTCATCAAGATAACGAAATCAGACTCTGTCTTATAGAGCTTGTTTCGTGATAATGATTCCACAATGTCCTTCTTGGGCCACTTCAAATATTTCCTGTTGCAGACTCTCCGAAATCAAGATTCTCGAACCTCATAATATAACTCCTTCCAGAGTTATAGGCAGTTCCTCCTTGACATTTTTGTATTTTTGATATTCACCATCACTTGTGAGTGGTCAAGTGTGTTGGTGCCATGACTAAAGTGTATTTATATCCTTCAACTTTAACAAGTTACTATCATGGCTCGTGGCAGTGATAATCTGAACTAAGAAAACGGTGTTTGATTTTGCAATGAAGTTAATATGGGCCTCAGCCATCGTGGATGGAGTACTGTGACATCGTATAGGCACTCTGGAAAAGTAGTCAGCAGTGTTCTTATCCTTCCCTGGACGATGCACAATGTTATGATTATATTCTTGTAACCATAGTCCCCATTGTTCAATGTGAAGAGGAATTTTGGCCTTTGAATTGACAAATATTGTCAGTAAAGCTTGATGATCAGCTACCAACATAAATGGTTTTCCGTACAGGAATACATAGAAATGATTGTAAGCCTATACCATGGCTGAGATTTCTATTACAGGTGGTGTTAAGCACTTTCTCTTTTGGAAAAACGTCTACTTGCATATGCCGCAATATGCCTTCAAACATTTGTGTATCTGCTGTCCTGGGCAAGGAGAGTGCCTAACCCGACTGGGCTAGTGTCAACAAAAACCTCTGTATAAAGTTTCCGATTAAAGTATGCCATTTCCGTGGTATTCTCAATGGCTTGTTTGATTTTCTTAAAACATTTCTCACATTCATGTTACTTATGAAATTAAGCATTCTTTTTCGTCCAGTCTCTCAAATGAGCACTTACAGTGGTAAAATCTTGTATGTATCTGAAACAGTAACTGGCCATGCCAAGAAGTGAGCTCACGATAGAAACATCTTCTGGGGGATAAGCATTTGACAGCACTGGTACTTTAGCAGGATCTGGTATCAAACCCCCATCAGAAAAGATATGGCCAAAGAATTTTAGCTTTGTCTTATGGAGCTCATACTTGTTTGCATACAAAGTCAAACCTGCTTCAGCAAGTGAACGACATACTTGTGTAACAGCATTATCGAGTGCTTTTTTGTGTAGCTTCAAAAACTATGATGTCAATGCTGTAATCAAACTCATTCATGATAGGTTATATGATACATTGAATGATGTCTTGAAACTGTTCTTCAGTGGATGACACACCAAAATGGAGTGTTTTGTATTGAAATAGACACACATGTGTAGAAAAGGTTGTAATGTACCTGCAATCTCCTTCAAGTTCTAACTGATGATAACCTTTATTTAAATCAAGGCGGGAGAAGCCCTTTGCACCATTTAATTGTGTTATCATGTCAGCAAAGTGTGGAGCTGGATGTCATTCTTTTTAGGCACTACTACGGAAGAAACACATAGAGTTGTACCAGTGGAGCGCTCAATAATATCATGCTTAACTAACAATTAAAATTATTTTTCAACATCTTCTTGCAAAAAGAAAGCAATTTGGCTATGTCTTTGAGCAGCAGGATGGTTGTCCTCATTAATATGTGAATTTACTTTCATAGTCTTAACCTTTTCCAATCCATGAAATAATAGAGGGAACTGGCTTACTATTTTGTGGTGGGCATTCATGTTGTAATTTATGGTAAACGGCCCCATATCCGCTGCTGTGCTGAAACAGTAGAGATGCACTTGATGCAGTGCCTTGCAGCAAATGGATGGGTGCTTGCAACTTTGTTTTCCTGTGTTTCTTTGTTGCTACAAAGAAACCATGGGCCTCATTTATGAGGCTGAGCGTCACTTTAACGCCGCCGGTGCGTCACTTTTTGTGACGCACCAGTGGCGTAAAAAATGCACCTTGTTGCGCCATATTTACAAAGTGATGCATCTAGGTAGATGCGTCACTTTGTAAACCCCTGCGCCACATTTTACCTGCGCCAGCTATAATGTATGCAAGGGGGGGTGTATTGACGCAAGAAAGGGTCGTAGAAGTGACACAGTGAAATCTATAAGATTTCACTGCGCCACTTCTAGGATGCAAATGTGTCAATATCTTACGCCTGCCTCACAGCAGGTGTAAGACTGACACAGGCCCTTTCACATGGGGCTTGCCCCATGTGAAAGGATGCATTGCTGGAGTTGCGTCACTTTTGTGACACACTCCAGCAATGCGTCACTTTTGCGCCATACAGATACATCAGAAATACTGACGTATCTGTAACCCCTTGCGCAATGATGCGTCATACTGTAAATATGACGCATCATTGGTATCGCAAGGAGGGCGCAATGAAAAGTGACGCATCGCTGTTTTCACGCAGCGGTGTGTCACTTTTCAAAAATGAGGCCCCATGACTTTAAAACGGATTGATGCTGACCATGTATACACTTTTGTTTTCAATGGCGTAAGTTGAGGTAATGGAGAAAATTCATTGTATTTATTCTCAGGCATATTGTTTATTGATGCACCACTGTTGATAATGAAAGGTAAAGGTATTGAAAAACAATTTACTTTGAGTGTAATATTCGGACAATGTTTGAATGGCTTTGGTGCTTTGGTATGTTGAATTTTCTTTGACTGAAATTTTTCTTCACTAGCTGCCAAGCCAGCATGTTCATGCTTTTCTAATGTAATCATCGACAATGCACAATCGTTTTTATCACTTTCACTTGATACTGATACAGAAGAACTGTTGGATAATGATTTAGATGATGATCAACTTCGGTCAGTGTTGGTTTGTCTTAACTGATGTCGCCGCTTGGTCTTGTGGATGTGCATTGAACGTTGTTCTGGAACGTTCTGGCAGCCATTTTATCTTCATGCCATGATGCATTTACTTTTTCCTTCACTTTGCAAACCATCACAAAATGGTTCTCCTTCCCACAGCCTTTCCATATCTGTGCAAGAGCGAGACATCTACCTTCATGTGGAAACAAAAATCCACTTCTGAAACACAACGTCTTTTTGCGTGTAGACATCACTTTGTGTTCTTCAGTCTTTGTTTTGGCTTACTTTTCACACTCATGATGGATTCGTTCTAGGTACCTCCAGCCTTCATGTCAACAGCTTGCCTATCAGCAAGCTCTTCATCTCTGGCAGTCATTATTACTCGCTCCAGACTAAGAGTTTCTCTCAGCATTCGTCGTCTGAATGAATCTGGCAAGCATTCATCAATAACTCTCAGACACATGGCTTTTTCATCATTAAATTAATTGAACAGATGAGTGTGTTTGGTCTCCGAAAATTCATCAATGGTTTTACCAAATTTCAGGCATTCTTGGTTCAAGATGTATGCTTGATAATCAACATTTGCCATTGTATTAAACTTGAGATTCAACACTTCCTTAGTTTGAAGATATGTGACTTCTTCAGTTGAATTTTCTTTATGACTTCTTTTATATGATTATCAGCAAGATTTTTGATATACTTTATAAACTTGTTTTAATAAGTCTCTTCACGTGCATCAGTGAATTCTATTTAAGCAGTCCATCTATTGACAATATTTAGCTTTTTGGTGGTATTGAACGGTGGTGGGGGTTTCAGGAAATTGGCAGCATTTTAGCCATTTATGGAAGTGGCTGACGTTGAGCATGCAGCTCCTTCATGACTTGCTTGGTTGTTCATCCTAAACCTGTTCGTATGAGCCATCTCTAAGGATTGGGACGTGCTTGCCTCTGGGTCATCCTTCACAACTTTTGGAAAGATGGCCTCAGTCTTTGCCTCCGTTGGAAAATTAGTGTTTAACTATTCCAAAGATGTCAGAGATTGTGGTGATTGTCGTAGACTTGTGAAACACAACCCCTGACCTTGGTCTGGTTGCAGTGCCTGGGGCTGAATTCATACCGGCTCACTTTACTCAGGTTCTGGTGAATAAATAACTGTTTTATCCATTGGCAGCTCTTTACTTACTCTTTGTCTTCACAACTTTCTAATTACAACGTTATCTTGAAATTTGTGATTATCAATATCAATAGCTTTCAAAACCTGAGTGTTTCTGCCTTCATTGTTAACCCTCCTGATTATGTATGACTGTATATTTCCATCAGCTCAGTACCTTTAATATGGTCTGACCATTAGGTTCTCAATGACCAATTTGTATATTTACTTGCAAAGCTTTTGTTGTTTTCAATTTCTATACAGGAGCTATAGTAGTGCTTTGACTCCACATGTGATGAAAGTCTGCGCCGTACTTCGACTGCACCACACACGGTGGACAATGGCAAACTCTCAGGGAGAGCTCTGTCAATTGGTTACTTATCCCCTACCTTGTTTCCAGTCGGAGCATCCTCCCCCCCAGTCTGGGTACTCACCAATAAGTACAGCATACATGGAACTAGTATTACACATCTTTATTCCTCTGCATGTGACTGCAAACTCAACATTCAAAATCCGCCTTCATTGCATTCTGCTCTAACACTTATTTCACAGTTCTACGGAGTCCAACAGGGGCCAAAAGGATTCCATCATTTCTAACTCACAAGACACTACAGTAGGTATATTAGTGCCCAACACCCCCATCCCTACCAAGAACTGATGCCTACTTCATAGCCCAGCCTCACTGCAACATGCATTTTCAGGCCGACTTCTGACTGCAGCTTGCAGACTCTTTCTCTGATCGGTTTACTATATATCTATCATTACATTTAATATGTTAATGTTTCATATCAGTGTCTCAGACAGCCCTTTTAAAATATTTATACATTTAATTTTTATTCCACACTACTCACCGCACTAAGCATTGCACCATCAGTTTTGTTCGTTACCACTTTGGCTATCAATGATGTCTTGATAGTAATGCATCTGATGTATTACCTACTCAAAAACACCTAAAATCAGAATCAACAACAGAATCAACTTACAAACTCCGATCTTCCAACCTTGCTCTGGCCGAAACCCCGTGCATCCACAGAGCCAGAGCAGGCAGGCAGATCCTTCTCTCACATTGCAGCCAAGACCTGGAACGAGCTACCGGCAGACATCAGACGCGCCCCCTCCCTGACCACCTTCAGGAAGACCCGCAAGACCTAGCTCTTCGGCTAAACAGATTTGCAGACACCCCTCCCCCCACTCCCCCCACAGCGCCTTGAGACACTCACAGGTGAGTAGCACGCTTACGATTCCCTGATTGATAGATTGTTTGAGGATCACTGTTTGTTTTTACAATTATGTCACTCATTCTAATATACATATTAGTTGAATATCAAACTATTCCAGGTTATCAGATTACTCCTGGATCTTTCAATAGCCATTCAAAATTGAATTCAAGATTCTTCCTGGATTCCCTCGTGGCAGAAACAATTGAACTTAGCTGTATTTGTGCCCCCCTCCAGCATTGTAAACCTTGAAAGAAGTATGAAGGGGTTAACTAGATCTTACTCAGGCTCACTGAAAGAATCTAGCTCTCAGGTAGTTCACATCTTACCTGCTTGGGAGAACAGTAGCTATTACTATTAGTCAACCTTGGAAGAATGATCTCCAACTAACATCAAATGCCATTAAAGAGTGCATGCCTTAATATGCTAACTTGCTGGCTAACATTTTATATGGCCAAGCAACAAGTCTAAGAGTTATGAAGAATATTGAGGGACACACATTTCAATATTGGAAATAGCAATTACCTAAATGCGATTTTCTGTAAATTAGTAAAGACACCCATCTTGGAGAGACCCCCACCTTCTCTCACTAGCTTCCCCACTTCTGACTTCACCCAGCAAGGATCCTCCGATGCCAGCAAGCTGAATGCCCTACTTTCCCCTGCAAGAAATGAATCATACTCAAAAGACTATCCTCCCAACCACACCAGAAACACCACGAGAAACGTCAAACCTAACAAAGAAACTCTTATCACTGATCCCTACATCTGCTACAATAAGGGTACCCTATTGAATGACCTCATCTTTATTACCAATCGTGATGCTCAATCGTGGAAAATCTGATCCTCCGCATTCAACATCACCTTCACCAAAAAAATTCCACACAGCCATAAACTTACTATAGCACCTTCTACATTGTACAATGCAGCTGCAACCATATCCATCTAAAACAACAGCCTGCGTTCATTCATCTACAGATTGCAATTAGAATTCTTCGCCGATCTCTTCTCCTACCTCAAGAACATATTAGACATGGCCACTCCCATGCCTGCCTCCTACCAACTCCTCCCAACTCCTCTCTGACTCTTCTCCTTCTGAGAGCCTCATCTCTTCCACCCACTTTCCGCTTTTTCCACCTCTCTCCCCCTGTGGACACCCATTTATCCACTGGGCACCTTGGCAGTCCAACACCCCTCCCTCTCCAGATATAATTCTGGCACTCCCTCACGTCAACATCAATCCGGCATCTTTACTCCCCATTCCTCTAAAAAAAAAAACTGCATCCACACTCCCTTCAATAGGATCACTACATCCATTGCCCCTCTCAACCAACCCTTACCAAGGCTCTGATTGCAGACCCTTCCAACACTGACTCCCCCAACTGCCCTGACTTGACTAGTTCCCCACACTACAGTGCCACTAAGGAGCTGCTACACTGACTCCACTTTTGACACTATAAAATCTGAACTGCAGCTGATTAGAGCTTACATACGTAAACTAGCTCAAATCACCTCCAGCCTTGATCACAAGTGGACCTATTATGCAACTCACTTCCAAACCTATAACACTCTAATTCAGAAATGACACTCAGCCTCTATCCTTGCCTACACCTGGATCACTCATCCCTGCTGAAGATCTGCACTGTATCATAACCACCCATCTCGACCCAATAGGCTAGTAAGACAGTTATCGAATAACATTATTTCTTCCTCCTAGACATGTATAACCATGCTCCGGCCATTGACACTGTACCTCCTACAAAAATCAGCACTATTATCACCCTCTCAGGACATCCCACTCCAGCCAAGGTATATAAACAAAGCACACCTTAAACAAGTTCCCATCTCTCATACATCTACCTATACCTTCAAAACATCCCTTAAATGCTTGTTACTCAAATGTCGCTCAGCTGTGAAACAAGCGGCTGACCTAGCGGATCTCATACTTAACTTTAATATCCTTATGCTCACTGAAACTTGGCTGAACAAATCCTCATCCCTAACTTTTGACTTACTAGTCCCACCGAGTCATGACATCATCAGACTAGAATGTTCAGGCTGTTAAAGATGTGACCCAGCCTGCATATGCAGGTCCACATTATCTTTGAAACAATCACAAGCTCTGTCACTGTTCTCCTGAGAATACCTTAGAATCGTATTCACACCAGGGATCTAGGGATCGGCCCTACCAGCGGCATACTAATCCCACTACTACATATAATTGACACTCAAGTGCACCTGGTCTTATGATGCAAAAGGGCTAAAGAATAATACACTGCCTGAAACTATACCCCATAAAAATAAGTATGTGTGTGATGCAATGAAATTGTTTTCATGGAAATAATCCTTTTAAGGACGAGAACCCTCACTCACCCCATGGAGACATGCTTCATCATTGGGTCCCCTCCTCACACCCAGATTGCAAGGTCCATGGTGCAGACTACAACTCCCAAAGTGGGAATAGCAGGGGTGTTTTGATGAGCGATGGAGATAGAGTCAGTGAGGGACAAAGTGCTAGTGAAAATATAATATGTGGTGTTAGTTAAAAATACCTCCAGAGGGAAAAATTATCTTTATTCTATAGGTCCAAAGGGGTAGAGGTAAAAAGAGGACTGGGGTTGTAAACCAAATATACCCCTCTCAGTGGTCACATACAAAATAATTTTTATAAGGTGTAGTTTCAGGCAGTGTAATAGCCTTAAGCCCTTTTTGCATCATAAGACCATGTGTACTTGATGTGAATTATAATTCCACCAATGACAACTCAACTTGCTTTCTTCACATATTTTACCACCCTTCTGGAGCTACCCACACATTCATCAAACAGATCATGGAGATTTCCTCTTCTAACAATGATAAACATAATAACCTGATTTTACTTGATGACCTAAATATTTATTGGGACAACTCCAATGACCCTCTTGTGAATAGTTTTAAATCCTTCCTCAAGGAACTCAACCTTATCCAAGCCTGCAACAGCCTGAACCATAACAAAGGGGCCACCTTAGATTTAAGCATTGCATATGAGAACCCCATACAAATTGAATCTATCCTACCTTGCGACAGGACTGACCAACTCAGCATCACCTTCCTGATTTCATTGAGTGCAACCTGTGAAATCAAACATTGTGTCTGAGACACCTGCAACATTATCCCACCACCATGGAGGCTTTTAGTAATGAGGTCCTACTTCTGCCCTCCTTCATTAATGATGCTCATAAACTCACAGATTACATTACCTCAATGCTGACAATCATAGACACCCTTGCCCCAAAAAATGAAAGAGAATGCTGTCTAAAAGATCCAACACCTGGTTCAATGGTAACCTCAACGAGGTACGTTGATACCGTAGACTTGCAGAAAGAGCATGGAGACATATCCCCTCCTTCTCCAACCTCGAACTTCTATGTCAAAGACAGAGAGTATACAAAAAGTGCATCAGGGACACCAAAACAGCATTCTTCCAAAATCAACTTGATACAGCTATTTATCTAAATTGTTCAAAATTGTTAAAAATCTAATGAACGGCAAGTGTATGTCCAGATGTAGATCCGGTGCTTGCTCCCCACCAGATTCAAGCTATCCTGTCTGATGATGGATGAAATTCCAAAACCGGTCCTAGGATGCTTGTTTCCAGTCCAAGAAGGACCAGGCTTGGCAGTTTGGGCTTGACTGTTCCTATGGGGAACTGGGTCAATACTGATTTGCATATGCCTGGGTCTAAACTGGAATGGCACAGGGAGCAAAAAAACTATGGGTTTAGGCACAGATCTCTGTACTGGGGTGAATGTAGGACATCGTTTCAGCATCCTGACCATCAATAGTTTTTTTGCAAAAATATTGTGCACGCAAATATTTAGGGTAAATATGTTGTTCTTTTAATTATCCACAATATTAGCTTATGCTGATTTTTTAGGGTATTGGAATTATCGGGAGACTGGGTTGTAGTGTTTTTTGAGAGTATGTATTATTGTTAGTTGAATTATATGCACAAATTTTAAAATGAGTGCTTTGTATTATTTTGTTTATATGTCTAATATATTCCTATTATACAATAAGTATTCGATTTTGGTTGTGGGATTGGGTAGAGAGTGTTTTAATAAAATATATATAAATTGATTATACATTATCAATTGCAAACTATTTACACATTTAAAATTTACTTCACTGACTGTTGGGTGTGTCTGGACTAGAGTTGGTAGTCTTATTTTTAAAGTGTATATAAATCATTGTTACTTTTGTAATATGTTTCATTTTTAATTTTCAACATTGCTATTTATTAATTTGGCATTTATATATTAATATTTTGAGAATCTGTGTTTATTAGGCAATAGGGAGGGTAAGCTTTATTAAAATATATTCAGTTGCAAATGTACCTTAGTTTAAGTGATTTGGAAATGTTTGAATTGGTTTCTTAGAAACATCAAAGGAGTCTCTCAAGTGTTTTACCATTTCATCAGACTCCACCTAGGATAATGTAAATGTATGGAAAAGCCACAGATAAGGCAAATGTAAACTACTAATCAAAGATGAAATGCCAATTTAGGAAAAATACCAATTATTGAATATTCTATAATTTATGTTACTGTGTAACTTAACATGTTCTATTTATTATTTTTCGCTTGTTTCAAGTTTTTGATCCTATTTGTCTGATCCACTAATTTCCCTAGTATATTGATAATATACTTCAATCTATGGGTAATAATTATATACAATCCTAGGGAACCATTGTTCTGATTCTCTCACATTCCCAGGTTACTTTGTCGGGCTATGGGTTTTCCCCTATTTTTCTCAGTCATTCAAGGAATAGCTTGCTTTACCGTGTTGCTTATAAACGTGATTAACCTATATGCACTTCTGGTGCTTATTGTGAGCTTGAGACCACATGAAATGATTGACATGTGATTGGGGTGTGTATAAGGCCCACGCTCCTGCAGGAGATTAAGGGAGGAAGTTGATTAAAGCTACAGTTCACCCGTCTACAGTGCATACTTTTGGCTTAACAAAGCCAAAACAAATCCCAGTGCATCAGTTGTGCAAGGCAAATCAAGGCATGGACGTCATAAATATGTAAATCAGCTGCAGACAATCCTCATTGGTGGGAAAAAGGTTTACAGGATGGTTTATTGCTAGGCGGAAAGCTTTGCCACGGGCAAAGCTTTCTCTCGGCCAAAGGGCAGCTTCGAAAGCAGAAGATTTTATTTTTCTTGCAGCTTGTAGTTGTCCCATTTTGTCGTCTTAACACAAAGAGACAGAGAGAGACACAAAGAGAGAGGGGGTCATAGAGTTAGAGGAGAACAGGGGTGCAACCCAGGCTGCAGCCCCTGGGAGCCCCAACTCTACAGAGGGCCTCTAACCTTTCAAGAGGCCCCCTGTTTAGTCAAACACCAACAAATATCTCTACGCTATAGGCGATTCAGGGTCCCCCATCACATTCTGCAGGGGGAGCCCGTAAATTTTGTGTTACACCACTGGGGGTGGAGAGAGAGAGTGAGAGCGAGAGAGAGTGTACTATTTAGCAATTTAATTCAACCAAATCAGAGGTAGTTAAAGAGATAGGCCCCATCCACCCTCCCTCATAATGATATTATATGAACCTTCATGACAATCCTACAACGCTAAAGGCAGTGATAGGAATAGAATTAATAAGGATACTAGAAACCAGAAGTGGAGCAGTTAAACATTTTTAATTATCAACTCTGTATTAATCATAATGCAGTTCAAAGTAATTTCTTGCTGGCACTTATATCATGTTGTGCAAAGGCTGCAATAATCTTTTTCCAAGGGTGCAGTCATAACTTGTCAAGGGGGCAGCTCTAGTATGTGTTGTAATCATGGTGTGCTCTGTGCCCAGTCACACTTGGTCTTAGGTGAAGACATGGCATGTTAGTTGTGCTGGCATCATGTGGCAGTGACGGGCACATCATCATATGAGAGAAGATGCCAACAAATTAAAAATAAAGAGAGGTTTATCTCGCCACAGAGTGGCTATGGTTAACCATACTTTATCACAGTTTCACACACCAATTAACACCTATTCTACAATTAAAAGAAATCAAAACTTGATACAAAAAATTGGACTGGTGAACAAATGTGGACCCCAACTAACGGGTTGATTATGATGCAATTTGGAAAGTCTCTGAATCTGATTTGGGTCTGCCGAATTGGATTTGGAAGCCTTGTTTCCGACCGATTTGGAAACCTTTCCAAATTAGCAATTACGATGTTTGGACTTTCCAACTCGGTCCAGAATCTGAACCGGATGTCATTTTTTGAAAGTCTGAGTCGCTCAGAGCCGAATCATGTGTGTCTACGGCCTGTGTTTCCGAACAACTCGGATGTTTTCCAATCAAGGGATTACAATGTCAGATTCGGACAGCCTTTCCGAATCGGTTGTTCTGACTCGGTTCGGCTGTTGGATCCTGACTTTGGGGCCCTGGAGCATGCCTCCCTTCTTCCGGTTGGAGCCCAAGAGGGTATGCATCGGTCCCCTCTTTACAACCATGCACAGTGTGGCAAGCACCAAAGGGTGCCCGCCACTGGGTGCACGATTTTGCCCAGTCACCTTTTTCTTCAATGGGAGCCTGTGTATTCGGTCGGAACACAGGCTCCCATTGAAGTCAATGGGAGTCCAACCGAATCGTATCAGGAAGCATCCGGATGCATCGTAATCAGTCGGTTGGAGTCTACGGATCCGATTCGGTTGGAAACCATTCCCAGACCTATTCGGTCAGAATGTTTTCCAAATGGCATCGTTTTCAGCCCCTAAATAGAAAACATTAGCAAAACCATTAGATTTGACTTTAATTTGATAATTTACCCTAAAGCCAGACCTATTTGTTTTGCTAAACCACAAGCATTTTCATCAGATTGGTTTTGAGCTTGCTGTATGCACACAGGTGCAGGTGCTTTTTCCGACTTCCCGAAAACATAAGAAATAGATTGCAAATGATTGGGTGTCTGCAGATATAATGTGTAGAGGTAAAGCTCAGTGCTTAATAGCTACATACTCACGATCCATCACAAACACTCGCTGACATTCTTGGGAGTTCAAGGTCAGAAAAGCGAGTATTAAAACATATTCTATAAAATTATTTTGGTCACGTTATCAATTACAGAAATTGAGTGATGATAATTACATTTAGGTGAGTATAGATGTACTCTTAACTCCACTTCTAAGAAGTTTGAAGATATATATCACCAAGCGACATATATGTGGAATTAAGGGTTGTAATCAATACTAAAATATATACATGCCTTCACAATAATATGGCAGACGGTATTACAGTCAAAATATTTATGTCGGACAAATGTACTGGTATTTTACCAATTTTGGGCATCATAAAACCACTTGCACTATGTATGTACAGTCAAGTAACAACACAAATAAACAAAAGCCTTAATTCTAAAGATTATTCCTAATGTGAAACGTAAGGAGGAGGGGGCAGCAGAGTTCACTTCCCCGCTGCCATCCAGTAATTGGGAAATGGTAGAGCCTTCTGGAGACCTCCTGGTGAATGAAGCTGTGGAGCAACCCCATAGGACCTTCCAGTGGGGGAGGAGAAGGAAGAAGTGGTAGAGCAGCACAGGGACCAGGAGGAATGAAGGACATAGCAGTGATGGAGAGCTCAAGCAGCAGAGTAGCAACAGAGCTCTTCTGATGAGTAAAGAGAAGAAGGGAGGAGTGACTCTTGTGGTTCCAAAATTCTGGACCCTGCTGTAATACCGGTACCGAGGTCCAAAACTCGTGTCACAAAACATCATCGTACCATGACGAATTTGGTATCGGCAGACCGGTAATGATTAGGACATTATCCCTATGCATTTGCGTCGCGATCGAGCGATGCTAACACCCTTAAATCATGGTTTCCATTCTGAACCCTCGGACTTCATTTTGTAAACGGCATCCATCTTATGGCTTGCTGTTAGAACTGGCTATTTCTGGTAGGCTAAGGCTGACGCCAAAGCCAGGCAGAAACCACCATTCTAGTCAGGGCAAGGAAGTCACACGCCAAGATAACCTCTGCTCACCCCCTTGGTAGCTTGGCTCAAGCAGTAAGGCTAAACTCGGAGGCAATGTGTAAAGCATTTGCGCCAGCGCACAACAGCAACAACACACTAGGCACACCACAAAAGAGACTCCACACAAGCTTATTAGAAAAATAACTTTTGTATTGTAAAAACATATCAGATAAAATCACACATATACATTGTGCCAACTGGCACAGGCAATATTCACAGGGATTATGTACACAAGACAGGGCCACTGTCATATTCAGATATAGCACTTCTAGATAAAATGTAGAATATAAAATAATAATCAAAGATAACAACCAGTAACCACTGGTAACAGGAACCAGGACCTTACTAGGACCACCTGTACTAGAAAAAGAAGAACCAGCTAAGTATCACACAGCATTTAGGGGTCTAAGAAAGAATACATTACTCATGATGCAATAAACCTACATTCAGAGGAGTAGAAAAGACAACCACCTAAGTATCACTCAGCATTTAGGGGTCTAAGAAAGAATACATTACTCATGATGCAATAAACCTACATTCAGAGGAGTAATAAGGGAAAGAAAACACACATGATGCAATAACACATTCAGAGGTGCATAATAAATCAATAGCGCAAAAACTCACATTAGCAATAACTATTAAAAAGCATAGAAATGACATTGCGCCAACCCCACATAAGCCACTACCTGTGGCAGTCCCTAGGCCAACTGGCCTTGTGGGGCAAAGATGCCCTGAGTCCAATGTCAAGGCGCGCTGCCATGCAGCGCCAGTCACCAGTACAAAAAGCCTAAACGTGGCAGCTGCCCACAAAGTGCTGGGCAACTGGGATCAGAAAGCTGTGGCAGGGCTCTCAGTAGCCCCTAGAACAATTCTGCGCCACCTGAGCCACCCAGGCTCTAAAACAAACACTGTGGCCAAACGTTGGAGCCCTCAGGCTCTGCAGACAATGCCCCCTCGAGCCTTCTCTTGGCTCTGGACAACGTTGGGGCGACCCACTGCCAACCGGGGCCGCCCTGACTCTGTGCTTTTTCAACAAAAGGACTCTCGAGCCTCGCGGGGCTCGTAAATCAAAAGAAATGCCCCCCTGGAGCCTCTCTGGGCTCATACACGTTGGGCGACCCACTGCCAACCCGGGCCGCCCTTGAAGCCCTCATGGCTTCATACAAACAAGAAGCGCGAGCTCGCGCTATTGGGGGGGGGGCTCGGACACCGACAATGTGTCCCGGCGCCCCTCCCTTCTCCTGCCCCACTCAACGGACTCGGGTGCGGGGCTCCTCTAGGCGGCGGCTCATTCTCGCCAGCTGCGGTAGGGGCAGGCACCGACCATGTGCCTCGCGCCCCCTCCGCTCTTCTCGCTCGGGGCTCCCTCGGTGAGGTCAGCTCACCTCTTCCCGGGCCCGGCGGTGATCACCCGGCACTTCAGAGATTCCCTCGGCGAGGACGGGGTCGAACGGCTGACTCGGCTTCCGGCTCCTCGCTGAGGTGGCATCAGGCAACACTCCTCGGCGGCTTCAGTGCTGCGGGCCAATCCGGTCGCGGACCCTGTGGCGAGCCTCCAGCAGCACCCGGGAGTCAGCCAACGGCAGTACGGCTCCCGGGACAGGCCTTCCATGACGCTCCTCTCCTCTACCAATCCCAGCTCGGCAACCAGGATGAAGCCGCGGCGCACGGGCCAATCCCGTCGCGGCACTTCTGCCGAACCCTCCGTCCACAGCCAACCACTGCACGGCCCCTTCGTGGATGCAAGCCGACCCTCGAGGTCAGTTTCAGGGGCCGGGCCCACGGCGGTGATTATGCGGGCCAGCGGAATTAACCCGCGCTGCGCTGGGGGAGCTTCAGAACCCCTCGGCCCCCATGAGCACGTGTCGATGAACACGCCGATCTCGGGGCAAAGCAGGCAGCAATCAGCGCAGAGAGCAGCCAGCGTGCTATCCGGGACACCACAGCCAGGCTTAGTCGAGCAGTCCCCGATGTCCACTGCACACAGCAGTTTCACAATCTCCTTGGCCCACAGCAGTTTCAGGGGGACACAGCAATGCAAAAAGGCCCCCCAGCAAAGTAGGACACACAGTCCAGCCATGAGGTCCTTCCAGGCAGTCCTGGAATCATAAAGAGGGAGCAGCATAGCCCCCAGCAAGAAAAGTCCTTCAAGAAATGCAGTAGGCAGGGGGACAGTCAGGAAGAGTCCCCCAGCAGTCCATCAGGAGTCCAGGGGCTGGGCAGGGCTCAGGGGAATCAGGGCTCAGGGATTCCCCTGAGCCCCAGCAGCAGCATGCCCCTGGCAGATTCAAGTTAGAAACAAGAACATTTTGGAAGGGGACACAGCCCCTTCTTATACACAGAAAAGCCTTTGAAGTCCTTTGAAGCAGGCAGTGTGAGAACCAGCTAGACTGGTTTAGAGGGAAGTCCCCTTCAGTATCAGGGACAGAGGTGTCAGTCGCCCAGCGGGAGGTGGAGCCAGCTTTGTAGTTAGGCAGGCACAGCCCTTCACTATCAGGTGCCATCTCCTCCCACTTCCCTGGCAGCAGATGCTGCCTTTCATCCATGGGCTGACTTCAGACAACCTCCTGGGCTCTCTAGCCCCTGTCATCCTCAAACCAGACAGTCAATCCACAAGCAGGCCCAGGCACTCTGGGCCAGGCTCACCAGCCAATCACACGCTAGCACCAACTTACACAAATATTCCAACTTCCAAAAGTAGTACTTCTAGACTAGACACAGTCATGCCGCATACATCATTTTGCAGCATTCACTCTCACGAGTTCATGCATACCAAAATCGCCCCTGCACTCCCCACACATCAGGAACTACCATGGGCATACATATTCCCCATTCATTCCTATGGGAGGGCAGGTCACTCACCACACATACAGAGAGCTCAAGCACTTTACACTGTACCACAGTGAAAAAGTGCGCAGAGGACTAAAATCACCAACACCAGGTTCCATAAACAGGCTAGGAAAAAGCAAAAAGTCTAGGGGTGAACCTGCCCAACGGGCCGGGTCCAACACTTGCCCTCATATAAGTCAATCGATTAAGGCCGAGCTTAATCTGAAAGGACACGTCCACCTTAGCTGACTTCCCCATGACCTGGCCGAACTGACTCCACCGCCTCCAGCCAAAACTTGTTTGGGCAGCTCCTCGCCCAGTGGCCGAATAAGATAGCATCACTGCACAACTTGCCATAAACCATTCACTACATACAGACCATGTTTTCTACACACATACACCTGTCCATGTTCCTTGTTTATGGCCAGTTTTACGACGAGGAGGTGCCCTGTTTTCATTGGGGTTTCATCGATATCTGATGGTAATTCTGGGCCGGGCTGGGTCATCTATCACAAACTGGACATCTAAAATATGGGTTGGCCGACATGACTGTGCTTTTTGCTCTGTTATGGAAATATGTCTATGACCGTATTGTAAACTGAAGAATTCTTGCCTACAGCTGTTATTTCTGTATATAAGGAGAAGGCTGGTTCTGTAAAAACGAACAGTCTCCTGAGAACTTACGACCCGTGCTGTTGTTATTCTAGGATGCTTGTTACTTGGTTGCAGCCAATAAAACTCGATCTCTGACTTCACCTAGAAGACTCTTGATTTCTGTGGTCCGGAACAGGGAGAACTCAGAGGTCTTCGGGTGTTATCCCCTGGCACCACCGGGTTCCTAAAAACCCGGCACCTCAGTTGGCGCCCAACTCGGGGCGGTATCAAGCGGTGACGGTCCAAGCCAGATGTTCGTGAGGAGCTTTGTGTGAAAATTCCAGAGGACGGCCAGCCACTTCAGCGACCCCTGTATGTCGACGTGGTTCCGAAGGTCTTTGCTGCGAGGTTCCCCGCGTCCCGACAGCTACGAAGGACTGCTGCCCTGACTATCGCCCTGTTTTGGACCCAGTGATCCTTGGTAGAGCGAAACGATAGACGAGTCTTCTAGTGACGTCATCGATCTTCAATACTTCAGTTAAGTATAAGTGGAGCGTCTCCCAGTCCTTAGTTTGGTTCTTAGTTTTGGTATCTTTGAGATACACCTTGTTTGGAACTTGCAAGCGCCAAAACCGAGGGATTCGTGTATTCACGAGAATAGCATAATTAGATAATCCCTTGAAGTTTGAAGCTAGACTAGTGAGCGAAGATGCCTGGTCTTAGCAGACTTGGAAACTTGTTTTGTCTTGGTTGTGGTAAGGACTCCCGATTAGAGGATTCGTGTCCGGTTCCTCCGATTGGAACTCCAACATATGAGTTATATATAAAGCACGGAGTAGGCCCTATCACGTATAATGAGGTATGGATAAAATACACCCGCAAGGATGGTGTTTTAAAATGGCCCCAATATGGTAGCTTTGACTCAGAAATTTTAGATAACCTCGAGGTCAAATTGTTCAAAAAGAAAGCCCGGCCGGCGATGTTTGACTCTTTTCGCTTATGGCACAAAGAGGCCAAACAGAAAGAAATGAAATTAGCTAAGAAAAATAAAAGAGGTATGTCAATGGTGCAAGCTGCCATTGCATACAGGGATAATGAGGAAGAGCAGGAAAGTGAACAAATGCTCAGAAGTAAGAAGTTAGCGGTAGATAAATGCTACCCGATGTTGCCACATGAAGGACAAGGTTCAAAAGAGACATCAGAGAAGGATCCATTAATGTCCCATTTATTGAATTCACCACCCCCGTATACATCGAGTATTACTGGACCCTGAAGCGTTTTGTTATACCGCGCCCTGGCGCACGAAATGCAGCTCTTGCACAAGCACCAGCTCCTCTTCAGCTGGTTCCTACTTCTCCGGCGCAGCCTTCTCAAGGGCCGCCGCCTTTACTACATACTCCATCTACTTCTTCTACAACTTTGCCTACTGCTCCAACTATTTATCCTGATACTACTTCTGCTACCGCTTCGACTTCCTCTGCTATTGCCTCGACTTCCTCTTTACATCAGTCTGTGTTTTCTGGCGCATCTGCCTCTCCGCAAGCTTCTCCTTCTGTTCGACAGAGAGTGGCAAGTACTGTCACTGGTCTGTTCTCACCTTTCTTTGGGTCGCCTAAAACGACCCCTAAAACTGGACGTAGACAGTTGCGTAGTCAACTGCCTGATTATGAGGAAAGAGAAGTGCTGAATGAGTTAGCACGCAAATGGGTTACTGACACGGTTAGGTATGACGTTCAGTCTGTTATGGAAGTCTTCCGACAATGGGATGCACCCACTCAGAGATATGTATTCGAAGAGATGTGTGTATATCTTTGTGAAGATTTGGAGACGACTGATCCAAAACGCAAAATGCAGGAATTATTCCGTATGTGTTTTAAGTTCTATGAAGGCATGATTGTAGGTGCCGATGTTGAAAAAGCAATAGATTTGTTGTTGTCTTATAGGAGTAAGGGAAATGTCTCTAGATCACTGTATGAGGATGACATGTCAGGTAGGAAAAAGGCGCGACAGTACCCTATGAGAGAAGTTCCTCCAGTTTGGAGGGAAGGTGATGAGAATGCGCATACACCCGTTCCACCGCATTTCCAGCGTGTATGGGTACATGTTCCCTGGAAAAGATCCGAAGTTTTAGCACTCAAGCAAACATTACCTGATCCTCGTAAAAATCCTGCAGGGTATTATAAGGAGTTATCTCAGACCGCAAGCTCATGTATAATGAATTTGGTAGATGTAGACATGTTATTTGGGAATGTTGTTCCACAGCCTTTATGGAGTAAGATTCGTCATGCAGATCATGATCAAGAACTAGGTGACACATGGGCTAATATTACTGCTGCAGATGCTAGACAAGTTGGTGGTTCTAAACCTGAGCCTTTAATAGCTGAACTTCCTGGTAGAATCATCACATACATGAAGACCTTAATGCCTGAATTGCGTGTTAATTGGGACAAGTTGTCTGCGTGCAAGCAGAAGAAAGATGAGAATGTGTCTGACTTTTTCACACGGTTTGAAGAGACTTTCGGCGATCACAGTGGTCAGGATATGGCTACCGAGGGTGGCCAAAGATTGTTTGTAGATAAATTTGTACATAATTTGCTTCCTGAACTGTGCAATAAATTGAAAGATTCAGAGAGTGCTTGGGCTGTTTCCACGTCAGCGCAGATTTTAGCCACAGCCCAGTACTACGAAAATAGGCGCAAAGACGAGCTAGATAAGGCATACAAAAAGACTAAAGATTTAAAGACTAAAGTTCTTCTCCAGCAAGCCTATCCGCCTCGCACTCCTAGTCAGCCCAATTATCAACAACAACAGCAGTATTCGAGAAACGCACAAGGGAACGAGTTTTCTCATCAGTGTTTGCCGTACGGCCCGAATCAGTGTGCCTATTGCAAAGAAGAGGGTCATTTAAAAAATAATTGTCCAGCTCTAGCGCTACGTCTAAATGGTGTTTCCGGTGCAAGAGGTAGAGGTGTTCAACAGGCTCCTAGGGGTAGGGGCCGTGGAAATTTCCCCCAGAATAACACTTCCTTCCCGCCTCAGAATTCTATGAATAGCTTTGATCAACAAAATAATGCGTCTTCTAGGTCAGCTCAGTACTATGCTGTTGACTACTACGCAGAGAACGAGAATGAAGGCAATAATTGCTAGGACAGCCATGGACAAAGAGAGGGAGTTGTTTCAGTTCCAGTAGATCAGAATGGACCTTATGTTGAGGTGATTACATCAGGAGTGTCAGAACCTTTTCTGCTGGATACTGGTGCTACAAAAAGTTCGATTATGCACTCAAAACTTCCTGGCGCACCTTTGTCTGGCGAAATGAATGTTTCAGTAGGTTTTTCTGGCGCCCCGGTTACAAACCCAATCTCTAGTCCTATGCCCCTTTCTGTTGGCCCATGCGAATTAGAAGCACCCCTCATCCTTACAACAGGTTGTGGCAAAAATTTGTTAGGTTTGGATTTGTTAAAAAGATTATATGCGACTTTGTACTGTTCTCCTTCGGGAGTGCAACTTACCCTAGGTAAGAAAGTGATTTCCCCAATGTATTTGTCAAAGGAAAATATTCCAACTGAATTGTCATCTCTTCCAGATATACTTTGGGCTACTGGTTCTAATGATGTAGGTCGTTTGGAGATAGCACCGTATGTCATAACCTTGAAAGCCAATGTTAGGTTGCCACGTATTCCCCAATACAAGATCTCTAGCGAATGTGAAAAGACGTTGTTAACGATTATTTACGATCTGATCGAGAAAGATGTCATTGAAGAGACAACAGGCAACATTTGTAACAGTCCTTTTCTGCCAGTTTTAAAGCGTACTGATCCTTCGCAGCCGTCTGTGTACAGGTTTGTGATTGATCTCAGAGTAGTGAATAAGATTGTTGTACCACAGTTTCCAGTTGTCCCCGACATTACTGCCTTATTGACAATGGTTCCAGCTTCAGCCACTTAGTTTTCGGTGATTGACCTGAAGAACGCTTTCTTCAGCATCCCGATTGCTGAGGAAAGCAGAGATATTTTTGGCTTCAATTTAGGAGGACGAAGCTTCCGCTTCAAACGAGCTCCTCAGGGCTACTGCGAAAGCCCATCGATATTCAGTCAGGCTCTGAAAACACAACTAGACACGATTGTTCTACAGGATGGTGCAACTCTGGTTCAGTATGTAGACGATCTGCTGATCGCTGCAGACACTGAAGAAATTTGCAAGCAAGCCACACTGTCGTTATTACGTCATCTATGTGACATGAAACACAAAGTCTCTCTTTCAAAACTGCAATTTTGTCGACAAGAAGTGACCTACTTAGGTCACATCTTATCGAAGGAGGGAAGGAGACTGACCCCAGAAAGAATACGGGCAATTGCGAAATTGAGTGCCCCAAGGACACAGAGAGAAGTTCGGGACTTCTTGGGCATTACACCGTACTGTAGACAATGGATACCGAATTTCTCGCTATTGGCTAAACCTTTGCTGGCACTACTCTGCAAAGACACACCCGATCCTATGCCCTGGTCTGAAGATTGTCAGACAAGTTTCCATGAGTTGCGTGAGGCATTGTGTTTGGCTCCTGTGTTGGGCAACCCCGACTACAGTAAGCCTTTTACATTATATGTCCATGAGAGGGAAGGTTGCGCATTATCAGTCCTGACACAATATTTTGGGGACAAACAGCGCCCATGCGCGTATTTCTCAGCGACTCTAGATCCTGTAGCTAAGGCATTAATAAGTTGCTTGAGGGCCACTGCTGCAGCAGCTGTCTGTATTCGACAGTCTGCTGGGTTAGTCAAGAATAATACTCTGATCGTTATGGTCCCACATGCAGTAGACATTTTACTGAACAGAACGAAGACGCAGCACTTAACTAGTGCTTGACTGTCCAGCTATGAGCTGACACTACTAGCGAGTCACATACACATAAAGAGGTGTGATACACTCAACCCGCCACGTTATTACCTATTCCGGCAGAGACAGATGAGGTTGAAAAACATGATTGCTGCTTTCGGACAGAAGAAGAGACAAAAGGGAGAGTAGACTTGCAGGACACTCCCCTTCCTGAATGTAATGACACTTTATGGGTTGATGGTTCATGCTTCAAGTTGCCAAATGGTGATACGACTGCAGCATATGCTGTAACAACATTGCACACGATTGTAGAGGCCGCGTGCATTCCCCACAATTCTGCGCAAGCAGCAGAGTTGGTTGCACTTACAAGAGCGTGTGTGTTGGCAAAAGGAAAGCGAGTGAATGTATATACTGATAGCCAATACGCCTTCGGCGTGGCTCATAGTTTTGGAAGATTGTGGCGTGAACGTGGGTTCCTGATGTCACATGGTGCAAGCTAGTGAACGACCTTCTCGAGTCACTGACCTTGCCCCTACAAGTTGCAATTGTGAAGTGCAGTGCACACAGAAAGATTCAAGATGATGTTGGTCGTGGGAATGCATTTGCGGACGAGGTTGCGAAAGAGACTGCAAGGAACACAATGAGTCGGATGTATGTTGTAGGTCCCGCTAGATGGATTGCCAATGTGGGTATGTGTGAGGACACTATTGAAAGTGTGAAGTCCATACAAGCTGACGCCACTGAAAAAGAGGTGAATGAATGGAGAGAAAGCAAGGGAAGATTGGATGCGAATGGTTGTTGGGTCGAATTGTCAAAACATCAGCGATGGCTATTACCTGACGCATATGTACTCGCAGTGGTGACAATGGCCCATGGAATGGCGCATGTCAGCGTGAAAGGAATCTGTAAACTGTTGGCCCCAGTATGGCAGAATAGCGGTATCCCAAAATGCGCTGAGAATTTGGTCAGGAACTGTATGGTGTGTTTGAAGCACAATCCCGGTAGGGGAACCCCAACTCCAGCTGGTCATTTTTCGCCTCCAACGTATCCGTTCGAGGTTTTGCAGCTCGATTTCATCCACATGGAGAGGTGCAACAATCTGAAATACGTGCTTGTTGTTGTTTGCGCCTTCTCCAGGTGGGTGGACGCGTATCCCCTTAAGGACAACACTGCCTTGTCAACTGCCAAAGCCCTTGTCAAGGAATTCTTCCCTAGGTTTGGCATGCCTAGAATGGTCTGGAGTGATAACGGAAGTGAATTTGTGGGACGAGTGATGAAGAGAGTCTGCGAATGTCTAGGCATACACCAGAAGTTTCACGCTGCAAATCACTCCCAATCAGCAGGATTAGTAGAGTTGACAACTAAATTGCGTGTTTTACACCAACAGGTTCACAGTTCCTCTCCGCCAGCCTCTGATGATCCCGGTCACTCCATTGAACCCGGAACCTGGGTGCTGGTGCGGAATTTTCAGCGCACGAACAACGAACAGCCCAGGTGGACCGGACCGTACCTCGTCCTTCTTTCCACAAGATCAGCCGTTCGGGTGGAGGGAAAGAAGAA
This sequence comes from Lissotriton vulgaris, assembly GCF_964263255.1. NCBI lineage: Eukaryota > Metazoa > Chordata > Amphibia > Caudata > Salamandridae > Lissotriton > Lissotriton vulgaris. The sequence continues at coordinate 1,639,268,932 of NC_141695.1, forward strand.
TTGGATCCACGGGACCCATAGTAAACGGGTCCCTCTGCCTCTTCCATATGACCGGTGGGTCCAGGAGGGAATCGCTGACTCTGAGACCGAATCCGTACCTCGCTTTGCACCCTTCAGCGATGCACGATTGAAAGGAACTGGTACAGAAAAGGAGAGTGATCGTATTTTACAAGGATTTGTGCCACCGTCAATGCAGTTGGACACTACAAAACCTGAAACGTTGTTCGAAGACCATTCCGTACCTGGGAAACAACGATATAATCTGAGGTCGAGGAAAAGGGACAAATAAAAGCAAAATTAATGCGATTTTCCTTTCCCCAAGAACTATTTTTGATTTTACAGCTCTCTCGCCCAGGGAACTTACTCATTTTTGATTTTCGAACCGCCATCCGGTTCTGCTGCTAGGGTCGCGGTTGATAGTCTGGGGAGTGCAGCTGGGGACGTTTAGGTCAACGGTTCTGGTTGGTCTGAGGGAATTACCCCGGGCTGAACAGAAAGCACTCCTTGGCAGAATCAAACTCCCACCGCGGGCAGCAACTAGAGGATGGAGTTTCCAAGGGTAGAGAGACCTGCTAGATCCACAAACTTTAAAAAGCAAATATGCACAGTGATGGCCAGAAAAAGATTTCTGATAATATGTATTTTAATGTTGTGTAGCATAGCGATGTTCTTGATTGGCTATACTCTATTCACATTTCAAGTTACCTTTGTAAATAACACTCAGCCCACACCTCCTCCTACCGTTCCTACACACTCCTTTCACCCTCTACCTGAACACGAGTCTGCCAGAAGACTAGAATTCATAAATAATTCATTCATCCAGCTCCTACACCAGCACCAGTCTATAATGAACACCTCGAACTGTTGGATCTGTGGACTTATGCCGCACACGACAGATAAGGGCATCCCTTACTTCGTCCTGCCATTCAGTTACTATGGTTCTCTGTGGGCTTTCCAGACGATGTTCCTGTTTGCCATGGAACCATATCCCCCGCGTCCCACAGGGAGCAATTCCAGCAACAAGGCATTAGTGGCACGAATAAGGAATATGAGCAGGGATATCGACACATACCGAACGATTTCCAAAGATGAGTTTACCCCGTACAGTAGATGGAACATCACTCAGTATGGGATTTTCTTGAGTAAGAGCCAGAAAATAAAGAAATCCTCCCCGGTTTGGATAGTACCCCACCGAGGTCACCTATCCCTGCAAGGTATTGGCAGGGATCCCAAAGCACAGTTGGGAAAGAGCATATGCACGGAAACATATGTATTTGCATCCCGAACTTCCCCTCCATTCTTAGCTGCTAAAGGTACATACTTCATCTGCCATGACAAAGCATACACATGGTTGCCCCCTGACTTCTCGATCACATGTTTTATCTCGTTTCTGCTGCCACCCACCTACACGGCCGGGGCAGATTACCATCGGACAAGGACAGTTAGGGGTGTCGTGAGTCAAGACGACACTGCGGGTCAAGAGTTTGGGGACTTCGCAAAGGGTTTTCTGCCGTTTTGGGGGCCTATGGTGAACAGCAGGAACATTCGCCAGATAACGAGGGTAGTCGAATCCGCCGTGACCGAAACGGCCGGTGCCCTTAGTAACTTGACAGCTGAGCTTCAGTCGGACCGACTTATGACTCTTCAGAACAGGGTTGCCCTAGATGCCATACTTGCCGACCGTGGTGGTGTATGTAGGGTGAACCAATCCAGTTGCTGCATTTTCATCCCTGATAATGCTCCGACAGTGTACCAGGCCATCTCCAAACTGCACAAAATCTCTGATTCCCTTCACGTGGAAAAAGGGGATTGGTCCTTGCTAGGGTGGTTCTGGGAACTGTTATCTGCCTGGGGATGGAAAACTCTAACCTTCATTGGGATGATCTTAGCCATTCTGTTTATGTTCTGCCTGTTTGTACAGTGCGCTCCTGCAATATGTGGCCTCTGTGCTACTTCTTGTGTAAGGAAGCCTGTGTCAAGGGACGAATTGAGCAACAGGATGATGCTACAGCAGCATCTCCATGAATTCATTAATACAGATTTGGACTCAGATTAGCATGAGTTATTGCCTAATACGAGGGCAAAAGGAGGGTCTGTGGTTCCGAAATTCTGGACCCTGCTGTAATACCGGTACCGAGGTCCAACACTCGTGTCACAAAACATCATCGTACCATGACGAATTTGGTATCGGCAGACCGGTAATGATTAGGACATTATCCCTATGCATTTGCGTCGCGATTGAGCGATGCTAACACCCTTAAATCATGGTTTCCATTCTGAACCCTCGGACTCCATTTTGTAAACGGCATCCATCTTATGGCTTGCCCTCATATAAGTCAATCGATTAAGGCCGAGCTTAATCTGAAAGGACACGTCCACCTTAGCTGACTTCCCCATGACCTGGCCGAACTGACTCCACCGCCTCCAGCCAAAACCTGTTTGGGCAGCTCCTCGCCCAGTGGCCGAATAAGATAGCATCACTGCACAACATGCCATAAACCATTCACTACATACAGACCATGTTTTCTACACACATACACCTGTCCATGTTCCTTGTTTATGGCCAGTTTTACGACAAGGAGGTGCCCTGTTTTTATTGGGGTTTCATCGATATCTGATGGTAGTTCTGGAATGGGCTGGGTCATCTATCACAAACTGGACATCTAAAATATGGGTTGGCCGACATGACTGTGCTTTTTGCTCTGTTATGGAAATATGTCTATGACCGTATTGTAAACTGAAGAATTCTTGCCTACAGCTGGTATTTCTGTATATAAGGAGAAGGCTGGTTCTGTAAAAACGAACAGTCTCCTGATAACTTACGACCCATGCTGTTGTAATTCTAGGACGCTTGTTACTTGGTTGCAGCCAATAAAACTCGATCTCTGACTTCACCTAGAAGACTCTTGGTTTCTGTGGTCCGGAACAGGGAGAACTCAGAGGTCTTCGGGTGTTATCCCCTGGCACCACCAGGTTCCTAAAATCCCCGGCACCTCACTCTTATTTATTTATTTTGAAAGTTTTATATAGCGCAAACAAGATCTTTGCAGATATCAGAGCGCTTTACAAGGGCTCGGGGGGTAGGAGTAATAGCATGTAATAGTTGAGGTAGTTAGGTACAAGGTGCATAGTTACATAGGTAGGTCAAAAAACAGGAGGTAGATAATAGGTGAGGTAGTACAGGGTGCATAGTCAAACAGTTCCGCCAATAATATAAAAGTACAAAAATAAGTATATACTTGTTTAAGCGTGCTACAAGTGTTTTTGGAGATAACATCAAGGTGGGCATAGTTGAGGTAGATGCGTGCAGGATGTTTAGTCACACAGGTGCATCAGTAGTACAAAAGTAGGGATGGTTGAGGTGCATCAGTAGTACAAAAATAGGGATGGTTGAGGTGGTGTAGGTACAGTGTGCAAAGTCAGACAGGTGCATTAACAATACATCAAAATACAAAGAGGGAACATAAACAATCAAATAAGTCATGATACAAGTAGTACAGGTAGACCAAGGGGTCAGGCAGGTATTACGGAGCGGATTCATGAGAGCTACAGGATAATAGATCATGTGTATTTAGCCATGTTCTCTGCTGGAGATCCAGGAGAAGAGAGCCGCACCGCCATAGAGCTCCTAGCGAGGGGAGAGGAGGAAGGAGCAGGACTAAAGTGAGGGAAGAGCTCCTGCTACCAAAAAGAAAGTAAAACAGAGTTAATTTAGTCTGGCTAGTGAGCTGACTACACTCTTTATGGAGGTACGTGACTTAGAGTAAAATTTTGGGCAGGACGTACATTGTAATTTTAACTTATAATGATAAAGTTATAACTATAACTCTTAAATTTCTAAGGTTTCTAATCATACGATGTTTATTATGGTATTAATTATTTCACATTTTTTTGTGGGTATGTGGTAATTTAGCGATAGGTCAAGGGTTATTACGAGCATCAGCTTTGTTGATTTAAAGTATTCAGGGATTCATGGCTATTTTTTTTTGTTAATGGTCTTATGAAATAGTAGTTTTGGTTCAATCTGTATAATCTTTTATTTAAGTATTTCTCTGCAAATATTTCTTCCCATATTTCCTTCATATCTATTTTTTCTGCTTTGTAATGTAGGAAGTAACATAGCATGCAAACGCTGTTGAGTTATTTGCAACAAATTGAATATCCATGCTAGCATCATCAAATATGTACAATTACAGGGTTGTAGTTATTGATCCATTGTGATGCTTGTGGTCTTCTAAGATTGTATTAGTTTGTTTTGCTGGTAAACCACGTCTTTCAGATGACATTACATTTGTGCATCTTTTTTTCTATAGAACTGTTCTTGGGAATCCAAAGCAGCATTTTGAGGACTATTTAGATTTTCTCCGATATTTTCTGAAATAGTTTTTACCACACTTATATGATTGAAAGTGTAAAACCTGCGCATACAATTCCTTTAAGTTCTCTTTTTTTGGGACGTCACATAATGTTCACAAAAATTCTAAACTGAGTCATCAGAGTTGTATTCAAACTTAGGTGCATCTGAATGTGCATGTGTGGAGCGCCTCTTGTTTGATGCTCTTTTTGCCAAAAGTAATCAAGTACTTCTCCAATTGTTTTTGGCTAAGTAGTGAAGAATTTGTGAGTCAAATATCTGCAAAGATTGGCAGGATCCAAAGAACATATTTCTGCAGGTGTTTTGCAGTTGGGAAACAACCATTACAACGCAGTCATTACAACGCACTACCTTTACAATGCAGCTGATACAACACAACAGCCTTTGCATCGCATGCCATTACAGCGCATGCCATTACAATGAATGTTACTGCAATGCATGCCAGTACAACGCATACCATTACAATGCATGTCATTACAATGCATTGTAAGGTAAGTAATAGGGATATTTTTGTTTTAGGGTGGGCATGGGTTTTGGGGTACATGTGGATAGTATTTTTACCACTACACTATCCAACACTTACCCTACTGTTGCACTCACTGGAGTGGGAATAGTCATTTTTACCCATACACTATCCAACCTTACCCTGTTGTTGCACTCACTGGAGCGGAAATGGCAATTTTTACCCCTAAACTATCCAACACGCACCCTACTGTTGCCCCAAAAGTATTATGCGTTGTAATGGTATGCATTGTAATGGTATGCATTGTAATGGTAGTTTCTAAAAATGTGTTGTAATGGAATGCGATGTAAAATCATGCATTTTAATGGTAGTTGTGATGTAAAAACTGTGCTGTAAAGGCATGCTTTGTAATTGTTTGCATTGAAACATCATATATTCTTTGCAGTTAGTGTTTGGAATGTTAGCATTAGCTTTGAGAAGAAATTGATACAAATCATCCAAACCATATTCAGCACAGTTTGAAGGGATAAACCAAGTTGGTGGTCCTAATATTCTAAGCATATATTTCAATTCTCTGTGTCTTCAAAAGCAATATTAATACATCCCTCGTTGGCACACCATAATGTTGTTTCGTTTTTATAGTAGCTTATCATCTTTTTCATGCACCTTTTCGACAATGTCCTGTGCTGTTATATTAATAAATACAGTTCCAGTTCACATAACATGTGCAACAGCTTAAGAAGTGACAGAAAGTTCAATTTCATATAGTGTGAACAGATAAGGAATATCTTGTCGAAAGCAGGGATCCTCTAAATATAATTTTGTAGCTTGGTACTCGGATGCTAAAATTTGAACGGGCCGATCATCATATCGTCTACCTTTTCCAGTGGGAAACAAATGTGGATAACATATGGCCTCTATTGTTTTTTTACCAGACTGTCCTTTAGCTTCCTTCATCTCATATAGTTCTAAAACATCACTCATCATGTATCGTGAGTGTAGGAGTTTTTACCATAATGTTCATATATTTATTCAGGTTGTTCTTCACTAATCTGTTCAGATTGTCCTGCTTGATTTCCTTTTACAAAATGAAAAGTAAGCTTTACTTCTGAATTTTATTACCTATCTAGTGTTCTATTTATTGTCATTGTCATGTGACCAGAAATGTGTGTTTCAAATGCCTTTCAAATATTTGTTAAAGGTTATTGCTGCACACTAGTTTATTTTCTTACATGAGTTCATGCTGGTGTTTGGTGGTATTGTTCTACATTAGTAGCCCAGATTGCATTGAAGCCAATAATTGTCCTCTTTTTATAAATACTTAGTGGGATTATGTAGTTTCCTAATAGCCAGCCATTTAACTATTATTATATTTGTTTGTCTACCTCTGTGTGTGTTATTCTTATATGTCAGTATTTGTGTAAGATGGTTAAGGTTTGGTCTGTTGTGCACAGTTTCATTTTTGGGCCAGAAAGCATGCTAACAAAGTCGGTGTTGAAATTGATTACGTTTTGAAAATGAATCAGTTACCACCTGTACTTTCCTTTGTTAGTAATTGTGACTATCCCCACCTTATGATTATCCACCATGGTGGCAATGATATAGGTAACTTAACTGGAGTTCAATTGGAAACTGTAATGAAAGAACCATTTTCATCTTATCATCTATGTTTCTGACCAAACACCTTGTTCTCAAATATTTGTCAGAAGCAATAGTGGAATTTGTCTACTATAAATGCTGCTTAGTTTTAAAAGACTTGAGACATGTGGACAATACAGTGTCAGCATTCCTTTGCGATCATAAAATGCCTTCCATGTTAATTTAGATATAAAATGTTTCAATGCAGCACAGTATCTTCCTGATGGTGTACATTTTTCAACCCATGGAAATCATATATTTATTTCAAACCTAAAAACTTAGCTTGACACACATATATAAAAAAGTTTTGCAAAAAAACAAAAAAAAACACAACAGCTCTTATAGCAGCCACCTTGTAAAATGTATAATTCTATTTTATTATATATATTTTTTCTTTAGATTTCAATAACTAATGTGTTGCAGTACTTTCCAGATACTTTCAAGAAAGTCTTGTGGTACATCGTAATCATTTAAAAAATATAAACATCTATTAAAATACTTTTCTCTAACTCTACAGACTTTGCCCAACTGTCTCATTTATTTTAATACATTACAAAGAGAGTAATACGATATTTGTAATGTTAAAACACAGAACAAAGACAACGTGTAATCTAGACAATGTGGCTGCCTTTTCAAAGGCTTTAATGAACCAATAATATTGTGTTTCATCATCGCCATGTATAGTGGTTTGCTGCAAAGGTACTGCGGTATACCATGACCTAGTATGTCACTATGTTTTTCTCTCTTCCTACTTAAAAACAACTGAACTAATTCAGATCAAATAATAAAAAGGACCATTTCCACACCATAATCTGCCAAATTTCATGTAGATCAGTTCTGCCATTTTGTCCCTACATCTGTTTAATAAATCCTGGTGGAAAAGCCATTATGAGAAAAGTGTTCACCTTCTAAAATGTTCGCACATGATTTACATGATGAGCATTTAACTGTCCAGTGGACTGGAAGATTGCTCAATAAGGATCTCTGGCTAGATCCAATGGGCGCATTTTTCTTTTCGAATCTTGAGTGCACAATTAGATCCTTAATGTTTTTGTTTCTCTTGTGTGCGAACAAAGGTTTTGTCAGATTGTTTTTAGAAGTGGGATTGCAATTAAGAAGGTCATTAGACATTTATTATTTGCACAAGTGTAGGGTAAGGTTTGCTCTGAAAGGTGGTCTTTAGTTATTATATATGTAAATCGATTGAATTTTATGAATTGCTTTTCGTTTGTAATTGATTCTATACAAATTGATATTATGAAGTCTGAATTGTTTTTTATTTCTATTATATATTTCAGAATTGTTTGTGGCTCCTGAAGAAGGCGTATTCCTAACACTGAAACGTGCGTCGATTGTATTAATTGCCACTTTTTTAATTATATGCCTTCAAGTCGATTCTTTGTTCATTTGTTGTTTAGTACAATAATGGTTTTAATTTCATTGTATAATTATTAATATGTATTATGTTATATATGAATTATGATTGTAATATGAATGTGTATTAAAATACAAAACAGATTTTTAATAGTGTATTTTTGTATATCCTTCTTTTTTTTTGCAAACCTTCATTCCTGAGTTGTTGTTGTGATTGCCTAGGATTGTTATATACAAACAGTTTTTCCCTGTCCTAGGAATTATATTATTTCTCAATCAGGGGGCCCTTGTTATTCTCATAATATTAGAGGTTTGCCACACCCTCAGTGGGCTTGCCGTCCCAAAAGGCAGGGGATATCAGTGGTTTGGAGTGTGAGATAGTTTGATGGATTCCGCTGCCCACCCCTGCACAGAATAAAGTATTACGGGATAGCAGCACGAAACAAAGGAAAAACATGTCTGTGAATGGGGTGTGGACGCCCTGATGGAGTTGGAGGATGACCGTTAGACAATTCACATGCAAACATGGTAAGTGGCTATGCTGTTATAGTGGATTTATATGTGGTAAGGCTGACAGAACTGACGTTCAGGCTACAGTCATGCACAGCATGAATTTAAATTGTCTGAATCTTCAAAATCTGCAATTTGAGTTGTAATGGCAGCAAATAGAGACTTCTGAAGGAGAGACGTGCCAGAGAAATTAGTTGTTAAACCCCCTAATGCAATAATAAGAATGGCGGTGCAAGGTATAATGATGTACAAGCCAGGAAATAATTGTAGAACAACTTATGGAAGGCCTCCAAACAATAACAAGCCAAATGATGGGAGGTCACCATGCTACAAAAGTATGTGAATTATGGGAGAGTTCCTACAGGACTAAGGATCTTTATTACCTCAGCTTTTAGTAATCCTGATCCAAAATGGATAGAAGAATGGGTAGCCAATAATCCTAGCTGCTCAATGATCATGCAGAAGTTGTGAATAAGTATGCCAAAAAGGACACAGAATCATGATCAATAGAAACTGAGAAGCTATTTCACCATGCTCATTGAGAAATATTTGAATTATGAGTGTGATACAGAAATGGGAAAATCATATGATTAGAAAAAGCAGAAGATGAAATTAAAGATAAGAAACAATGACCAAGTTGACTACAAAAAATGGCAAATCCTGACCTTTGGCTGTAAATTTGCTCATCTCAGAGAAGTAAATCAGGAGAGTAGACAAGTGCAACAACCTTCAACCTCTATGCCCCTAAAACAGTCAATGACAGTCAAGCCCCTAAACAGTCAGTGACTTTGAATGTGGTGCAAGCAGAAAAACTGAAAGCGATAATAGTGAGAGCATCTGTTCAAACAGATGTGGTGGGATTATAAATCAAACATTTTTAAGGAGTTCAACCTTTTGATGCAAGAAAGAAGGACAGCACATGGTGGCCGAGGGGTGCAGGAATACAGAGGTCAAGGACAAGGCAGAAGAGGAGGCAAAAAACAAGGAAGTATAGATGGCTACATGGGAATGCAGGCAAGAGGCCAAGTAGCAACAAAATAATGGATACAAAGACAAAGTGATAAATGTGTCTAATCTGTCACTTACTGATTCCCAAAATTAAGTTTTTTCAATAGGCTTATCTTTCTGTCCAATATCAATGTTTAATTATGATTATGCCACCAGTTGAATAGATTTATTTAATTTCACACGCAAATTAAAAGTTAAACGTTGGTATACAATGAAGACTGTCCATGCACATATTAGAAGGGAAAAAACATCTAAATTAAAGATTGAAGATATTGAGATCCTGCACATCATGAAAGAATTGGAACAGACTGATAATTGGATTGAGTAAACAAAGAATCAAAAGGGGGAGTGAAGAGGTAGTGTTAGAAAGCACTCAGGTGGGCGCACCCTCCTCCAGTTCATGGTATAAATAAACAAACCACAGAAGCCGCGGATGAGAGAGGATACAAGGACTGCTCGTGAACTAATGGAAGTTCCATGTACCCCTCTCCCAGACTGGCTTATGTGGCACTGACTCCTATTTATTCCAGCCACCGACTCAGAAATACCGACAGGGCTATAACTGTTCAATATTGAATGCCATTTTGCAGTGTATTATAATCTATTTTCTATTCACCTGTGTATATACACATAGCACACATTGTTGCCAACCTTAGTGAGTGACAGAGGGATCTGACCCCGTCCTGATGTAGAGGCAGTCAGCCTCGAAACATGTTGACAACACCAGGAGAACTTGCCCATTGTTAACCTAGATTGTCTCCGCCGCACTATTTTTAACGATACCAGCCTATGACTAATAAATAATTTTTTGCTTTCATAAGGCCAGGTATTCTTTTAAATCTCACTTTTCAATATCACTCCTGACCCTACTCACACTCACTCAATACACTTCACATAGCACTTACAATATCTAAGTGGTCCAGAGTAGTCGCTAGTCGTAGCATGCCCCGTCCCGCAGCGGGGCGGGAAGACCCCGATGATGAAGCATGACACCAAGGGCCCTTTTGGTGTGTGAGGGGTATTTTAACAAATACTGTGTATGCCTGATATACTCTGGCTCGCAGGAAACCTTCTAGAGGTGGACCTTGTTGATAATTGGATTGCCCAGCCTGTTTTAAATGTAATGAATGAAGATATTGAGGTCGATTGTATGAGTACAAGCGGGTTCAAAATATAGAGAATTCCAATAGAAGCCCATGTTAACACCAAAACATGAGCTTCTATTGGAATTCTCAAGGGCATATTATCAAGCCCATTATCGCTGTTTTAGCGGCAGTTTCCTGCCGCCGAAGCGGCAACAATTTTAAAGCTGTTCCTTGATAATATGCCCTTTTAATAGTTATGAGATATCTACTAGACAGAACTATGAGAAAGCAAATGAGGGCTACCGTGTAATGTTTGGTGTCTGAGAGATCAAAATGTAATAGAATGGGATGAATACCAATTCTTGAACTGTAGGTTTCCCAAATAGCCAGGATTTTACCTATAACCGAAATTGCACAAAGATATAGTGAATCCCCCTGGGCGGCCGATTGTTTCTTCTAAAGGCAGTATGTTAGAAAATACCTCAAAATGTATTGACTTCTTTTTAAGACCCTTAGTACAGTCTCTTCCCTCATACATATGAGACACAGGTGATTTTTTAGGAATGATTGATGATATATTATGAGAAGAAAACTATTTACTCCTATGTCTTGACGTGTACAGCTGTATACTTGTATACCTCATGATTTGGAAATCAGAGCATGTAGGCAGTTTATGAGAGCTTGATCGTATGGCGGACTTAGATCTGTGATCTGAGGTTCTTAGCCTCCTGTACTTTGTTCCACGATCTTATAGCTAGAACTTTTTAATGGTCATAAGCCAATATAATTGACAGATGATTTTAAGGCTGGTATGGAATGAGTTGTTTTTAAGATTGAAATATGTTTTATTATCATTCGGTACACTGTATTACATATATGAGCTGATATGATATGAGATGCGATTGATAATGTTTTATATTATGTAATATATAGGCTTGTTTATGTCTAATGTGCTTTTATGGTCTGATAAATTTTGACCGAATAAAAATAAAGAAAGAAAGAGAGCTTGGACATTATCTTATCTTCTTCATAATGAGATGGTCTTAGATATGATGTATGCATACCTGACAAACAATGTTTTCATTTTTGACCAAGAGATCTATAAGCAAACCCAGGGAAAAGTTCCCTGGGTTGCTTCTCCCCTCGCTATGCGAGTCTTTATCTAGGCTGGTGGGAGGAGCAAATAGTCAGTAACATCAGACAATGTGATCACCACTTCGCCCTCTAGGTTTGTAATATAGAAGACAGTTTCTGTATATGGATTCGCAGCACAGAAGAGGTTAATGATTTTCAATGACATACTGAATGATAACTCATTGAATCTCAGCTTCATGAGTCATATACACCAAACGGAAATGTAATTCTTGGATGTACGATTGAAGGTATACAACAACAAATTGGAAAGTAGCCTCTATCATAAAAAGAAAGTAGGAAATAGCTTGCTCCATGCAGAGAGTTGCCATCCAAAAAACTTAATTAAAGGCATACCGCATGGTGGACTAAGTCATGTAGATGATGTTATATGTGACGTCATCAGCAGTGCATTGCAGGAGCACGAGTTAAAGTTAGCTCAACTAACTATAACGGCTGAATTTCTCTGGTTCTGTACGAGTGAAATGTTCAACTAACTATAAGGTCCCTGAAACCTGTGTTTTTTCCAGTGAATATATGTGTGTGCAGAAAGAGGCAGGAGAGTTGCAGAAAGAGCCAAGAGGGGTACAGAAAGAGGGAAGAAGGGTGCAGAAAGAGGCAAGTGAGGTGCAGAAAGAAGCAAGAAAAGTGCAGGAAGAAGCAACAGAGGTGCAGAAAGACGCAAGAGAAGTTCAGAAAGAGGCAACAATGGTGCAGAAGCAGGCAATAAAGGTGCCGAAAGAGGGAACAGGGGTGCATAAAGAGGTAAGGGGGTACATACATCTGCAAGAGAGGTTCAGAAAAAAGCAAGAGTAGTGCAGAAAGAAGCAAGAAAGGTGCAGAAAGAAGCAAGAGAGGTGGAAAAATAGGGAAGAGGGGTGCAGAAAGATGCAAGAGGGATGCAGAAATTTGCAAAAGAGGTGCAGAAATAAGCAAGAGCAGTGCAGAAAGAACCAACAGAGGTGTAAAAAGAGGCAAGAGAGGTGTAGAAAGAGGTAGGAGAGGTGCACAAAAAGGCAATAGGGGTACAGAAAGGATGGTGCAGAAAGAAGGAAGAGGAGTGTAAAAAGAAGAAACAGAGGTGCTGAAAGAGGCATAAATGGTGCAGAAAGAGGCAAGAGAAGAGCAGAAAGAAGCAACAGAGGTACGGAAAGAGGCTAGAGAGGTGCAGAAAGAGGTAGGAAATGTGAATAAAGAGGGAACAGGGTGCCGAAAGAGGCAAGAGAAGTGCAGAAAGAGGAAAAGGGGTGCAGAAAGAGGCAAGAGGGGTACAGAAAGAAGCAAGTGAGGTAGAGAAAGAGGCAACCAAAGTACAGAAAGATGCAAGAGAGGTACAGAAACAAGCACGAGAAGTGCAGAAAGAGCCAAGAGAATTGCTGAAAGAAGCAGCAGAGGTGTAAAAAGAAGCAAGAGAAGTGCAGAAAGGCAAGTGAGGTACAGAAAGAGGCAAGAGAGGTACAGAAAACGACAAGAGAACTTCAGAAAGAGGCAAGAGGATACAAAAAAGGGAAGAAGGATGCAGAAAGAAGCAAGAGAAGTGCAGAAAGAGGGAAGACAAGTGCAGAAAGAAGCAACAGAGGTGCAGAAGGAGGCAAGAGAACTGCAGAAAGAGGCAAGAATGTTGTATAAACAGGAAATAGAGGTGCAGAAAGAGGGAACACAGGTGCAGACAGAGGCAAGAGAGGTGCAGAAAGTAGAAAGAGGGGTGTAGAAAAAGGCAAGAGGGGTGCAGAAATATACAAGAGAAGTACAGAAAGAAGCAAGAGCAGTGCAAAAGAACCAACAGAAGTGCAGAAAAAGGTAAGAGGGGTATAGAAAGAGGCAAGAGAAGTGCAGAAAGAATGAACAGAGATGCACAAAGAGGTAAGAGGGATGCAGAAAGAGGGAAGAGAGGTGTAGAAAGAGGCAAGAGACTTGCACAAAGAAGGACGAAAGATGCAGAAAGAGGCAAGAGGGGTGTAGAAAGAAGCAACAGGTGCAGAAAGAAGCAAGAGAAGTGCAGAAAGAAGCAAAAGAGGAATATAAAGAGGCAAGAGGGTTCAGAAAGAGGCAAGAGAGGTACAGAAACAGGCAGGAGACGTGCAGAAAGAGGAAACGGGGTACAGAAAGAAGCAAAAGAGGTGCAGAAAGAGGTAAGAAGGGTTCAGAAAGAGGCAAGAGGGGTACAGAAAGAAGCAAGTGAGGTGCAAGAATATACAACAGAGATGCAGAAAGAAGCAAGAGAGGTGCACAAAGTGCAAGAGATGAGCAGAAATAGGCAAAAGAAGTATATAAAAAGAAACAAAGGTGCAAAAAGAAGCAACAGAAATGCAGAAAGAGGCAAGAGAGGCACAGAAAGAAGCCAGAGTGATTTACACACCATTAGTACCAATTTAATACCCACATTTAGCAAAGAGTGACAGGTGACCATTCTAGGTTTGCACCTGGCCTTCCACCATGCTGTAACACTTGTCGCTGCATTTTTGGTAACGTTTGAGCTAGAACAAGTTTTTTTTGTTTAAATCTGCATATTTTGTAGCAGATGATGGATTATGTGGCAAAAGCGGAAAATGTATAATTGTGCAAAAGTTGGTGCAACCAAACAGTTGCTTAATTCCAGTGGCCCTGCTCATACCTCTGACTAGGTCCAGAAGTGCTCCTCAGTGGTTCCTTCTTTTTTTTGTCTCATTGAGTTAGTAGTCTAGCTTCTATGGAAACGAGGAAGACCAAACCTGAGGTTAGAACTCCGCAACACAGACTATCATACCACACAATTAGTCTACATAACACATAATCCCGCTCTACATAATTCCTGCACACTAAATACCACATACTTTCTATCCACATAATTTAACTGCACAACATACCACATAACTCCGCTACAAAAAACCTACATCCGCTCCAAGAAACATTATTAAAACACTTTTACATTTACACCGCTAACAGCTCTAACTCTCCCAAATGCGAAACCTATTGCATTGCAAATGCTTCTTCAACTGGTAGTAACGTTTGAAGAGTGGTGGAGAAAGGGGGCTGGACCTCCAACCAGCGCTCAGGGACTCCACTGCTTAGGACTTACAGGAGGTACCAGGAGGACTTCTTGGCCCCCAAAGTCCCTCAGGAGTTAAGTGAACTTCATCCCTCAACCCACAGTGTGCCAGGAGGAGCTTTTGCCAAGTGGTGGAAGTAAGAGAAGGGATAGTTGGCTCCCACGGACAACCTTGGGGGCCAACTACCCCTCCCATTACCTCCAGTAAGTCCCACACAGCAGCATTTGTAAGTACTCATAGCAGGCCACGCCCCCTTTAACCACCAGTCTGCAAACGCGCTCCCCAGCCCACTCTTGGACGGAGAGTGAAGTTCCCTTTGCTGCTGGGGTAGGTTGGGGGCCAACTAACCTACCTGTTACCTCCAGTAGCCCCCACACAGTGTGATTGCTGAGAGGTGGACACAGGCCACGCCCCCTTTGTCCACCACTCTGCAAACGCTCCTCCTGGCATGCTCGTGGTTGGGGAAGGAAGTCCACTAACATCTTAAGGGTCACTGGGGGCCAATTAGCCCTCCTGTTACCTCCAGTAAGCCCAACACAGCTGGATTGCTGAGAGTGGTCCGAGGTCATGCCCATTTTTACACCACTCTGCAAACACGCCGCCTGGCATACTGCTGCTCAGGGGATGAAGTCCACTTCAATCCTGAGGTCCTTACTCCTCAGGACACAAGAGGACCTCACCACCCTACCAGCAATGCTCCAAGAGGCGCGTTTGCGGAGTGGTGTAAAAAGGGGCATGGCCTCAGACCACCTCTCAGCAATCCCTCTCTGTGGGGATTACTGGAGGTACCTGGTGGTCTAGTTGGCCCCTAAGTACCCTTAGGATTCAAGGGGACTTCAGAAGGCGCCAGGAGGCGAGTTTGCACAGTGGTGCAGAGATGGGGCGCGGCCGCTGGAGAGATGCTAGCTTTTCCTTTTTTTAAAAATATTTTTAGAAGAGGGCTGTGTGGCCCCCCTTCTTTTAGCATATTTTGGTCCCTGGGGACCCCATCTCCCTGGGCTTTGCTTTTCTTTAAAAACTTGCCAGGAGGGTGGCTGCATGGCCCCCTCTCCTGGGCCAGAAAGCAATGGGAGAAGGAGGTCCATAAAGGACGTAAAATCACGCATTTGAGACTTGGGAACCATTGCATCTGCTGGTCACACACCCGTGAACAAGGAATATTTCATTCTGAAATGCATTGGGTTTAAAAGAAATGTCCGTAAGCTGCAGCTGTTGGCATAATAAAGACCCTGCTGTGAAAGCCTGGCTTGCCAGACATCGCTTGCGTCTTTATTTTTTGGGCAATCATTGGATATATATATATATATATATATATATATATATATATATATATATATATATATATTCAAACACAAGAGTCACCCCTTAGAAGGTTCCACACAAGCAGAGGTTACCGCACAAATCATCACAGGCAGCAGGTATGGCGGCATGCGGCAGAGTTATCAAGGCCATACGCGTTTCGAGCAACTGGCATGCTCTTGATCACTGGCAATTACTGACGATGAGGCAGGCTGTGTAGGAAAACGTAATTTATTAAAGTAAGAAGTCCCGCCCTAAATGGGCGTCACTCAAGGCATTCTGGTTAAAGTAGTCCACAAATAATGCCCACAAAACTTCATATTCTTTTGCCCCAGTGGGTGCCAAATCCTAAAGTCAGTTAAATGTTCATACCCTGTTGGGTGAAAAGTGCTGCACATCACGCTGCCAGCCAGCCAATATGTTCCTGTGACTGTGGCCCCCTGCTTCCCAAAGAGCGTCAAAAATTACAGCCACTCGGGGTCCGCTAAGACAAGCGGCGGGGAATCTTCGAGACCGGGCTCACGCTCTTCATTACTAATCAGCCCCCGGGTAGGCTAGGTCCGGGGGCATTTTAATAAAAAAGGAGGGGGTGCATGGGCCCTCCCTCCTGTGGCTTATTAATGCCCTGGAGACCACCACCTCCGTGGGGCTTGTTTATAAATTAATGGGGGGGGACCGCACAGCCTACCCCGCTGCGCCAGAGCCCACCACCTCCCCAGAGATTATTAACTTTTTAAATGGGGGGCCTCTTGGATTTCCCCAGCCCCGCAGTTCACCACCTCATCAGGGCTGTTCCTGATAAAAATGCATGGGGTATGCGGACCCTCCCCCACAGCCCAGGGGGCTGCCAGCCCCCTGGAGTTTTAATTTCAATTAATGCTGGGGCCGCATGGCCCCCTGCAACACCGGAGACCACTAACTCTCTGGGGCAAACTCCAAGGAAGGAGGTGGGTCACCTGCTGGAGCCAATAATGGTCCTGGGGATCACCATCCCTGGGGCATAGCTGTTAGCTGTGGCTTGGCAGTCACGTTACCGCTCCTGCCAAGCCACAGCAAAAGCTATGCTTTCAGCAAGCAAGAGCATTAAAAACCCACTTACTTGCTGAAAGTGGAACAGACTTGCTTTCACAGAGAAAGGAGATGTTTAGCAGTTCCCTCTCTGTGAAAGCAATGTCGGCTCCCACAGGAGGCAGGGGGCTAGCAGGGACTGCAGGGGCCTTGAGGCTTCCACCGCGGTCCCCAATGAAAGTACCTGAGTGCCCTGGGTTGGGACCAGGGGACACAGAATATAGGCTGGGCCCTGGAGAATGGGCTATAGGCCAGCCTCCTTTCACCACTACCCTGCAAATGCTCCTCCTGGTGCACTACTGGTTGGGGAGGAAGTCCCCTTGGCTGCTGAGGGTCCTTGGGGCCAAGAACTCCTCCTGTTGCCTCCAGTAAGTCCCACACAGTGGGATTGCTGAGAGGTCTTCAGAGACCATGGCCCCTTTCTCCATGACTCTTCAAACACACCGCCTGGAGCACTACTGGTGGGGTGAATGAAGTCCCCTTGCATGCTGATGGCCCTTTGGGGCCAACAAGTGCTCATATTACCTCCAGTAAGTCCCACACAGTGGGATTGGTGAGAGGGCTTCAGAAGCCATGAGCCCTTTCTCCAATACTCTGCAAACGTGCCTCCCTGCTCACTACTTGTTAGGGGATGAGGTCCCCTTGTCTGATGAGGGTCTTTGTGGGCCAAGAACCCCTCTGGTTGCCTCCAGTAAGTCCCACACAGTGCTATTGCTGAGAGCTGGGCCCTTTCTCCACCACTCTTGAAATGCGCCTTCTGGTGCACTACTGGTTGAGGAATGAAGTCCTCTTGAGTGCAGAGGATCCTTCTGGGCCAAGAAGCCCTCTGGCTACCTCCAGTATGTCCCACGCACCAGAATTCCTGAGAGCTGGTTGGAGGCTTCGTCCCCCTTCTCCGTCACTCTGCAAATAAGACTACTAGTTAAAAACCATAGAAATTCTATTGTGTTTCATTGTCTATTCATAGTGGGTCACAAATAGACCTACCTCATGCATATTAATGAGGTAGGTCACAATTTGGACCCATTAGGAATCTCAGCCATCACAGGGATGGTGGCCTGCTGAGGTCAGCAGACTACTATGTTTGTGATTGCTTTTTCATAAAGAGCTTTGCAGTTTTATGAGCAGGATCTTATAATATATTTTTATTTACATTCTCAAAGGGGAAAGGGCCCCTTGGGGACACCTTACTTTTTGCGAATGTTTTGTCACCAGTTTTAAACGGATGTATGTCGTTACTACGCATGCTTTTACAACGCATGCCTTTACCACGCAGGTTTTACAACGCAAGTCGTTACAATGACTTGCGTTGGGGGGCGCTGGATAGTGAATAGTTTAATTTACTATTCCAACTCCAGTCCCCGTGGATAGTAGGGAAGGTTTTGGATAGTAAATTAAACTATTCCCTATCCTACAGCGCCCCCCAGCGCAAGTCGTTGTAACGACTTGCGTTGTAAAAGTTGCGTGGTAAAGGTACTTCGTGGCAAAAGTTGCATTGTAAACGCTGTTCCCCGTTTTAAACTGGTGGTAAAGTATTAATGTTTTGCAACTACAATTTGTTTGCAAAACAGTAATACATAACGTACCGGTTCAGTAGTTGGAAGGAACGCCCTAAACAAACCCCTTCCAAATACCGAATCGCAAATGCAAAATACAGATCTGTAACAAGTTACCAAATCCCATTTTGCAATTTGTCAGTTTAAAAAAAAAGCATTGTTTTTTATATCTGCCCCTTAGATACGGGTCTCCTGGATCTGATTCAGTCACCCATTAGCTGTTGTAGTTTTCCATCAGTGAGTAACGAGAGACAAACATCACCCTAGTGCTGTATTCTGTTGTTCAACGCCGTAAACACCTGAGATTCATGGGTCTTATCTGTTAAACCGAAGTAGCGATATAGAGCATCTATTGTATGCACAATTGCAACCAATTACACAGCAGTGGACCCTATGAAAGGGGGGTGGGTGAATAGGGGCATCAAGGGATGTTTTGACTTTCAAACGTCCTGAAATAGTTTTCTCTTCACAAACTCCATGACAATTATTTCCCACCATTGATATAGTCAGAGTTTTGCTCTATTTAAGGGCTGGAGTAAATCCTCTATCACTGTGACAAGAGGAACAGAATGCCCCCAAACGTTATGAGGATGTAAGGGAAAGAAAAAAAATTGCAATTGTACAGCATGAATGCCTTATCAATGCGTACTTGTATCCTGAACACAATTCTGCACTGGGAAAATAGCAGCATTTTTTAAACAGAAAATCAGTCATTAGAATTTCTGATGAGCATTGACAGCAATAGATTTCCAGGTGCACAATTATCGATATACATAAGCAGAGAAAATCATAAACTAAGTGCTTAATTTGAGCCAGATGTTTCTGTTGCTGAACCAGTACTTACCATGTACTTACCAGTACTTACCATGGACTGCCACAAGGTGGTGCTGTTTGTCTAATTTAGAGATGAGCACAACAACAGTTGTTTAGTAATTCAATATACATTAAAAATGACTAGGGCCTGGCGTCCAAGCCATTCTTACACCTTTTGGGGCCTGGAATGGTCGAAAATGTCACATTAATAGGAGTGTATGAGTTAGTAGCTGTGTTGGTACTGTCATTAGTAGCGTTGGCAGGGGCAATGGGTGATGCAAACTGCAGTGGTTCCCGACGAGGCCTGAACACTTACTTTTTTTTATCAATGAAACCCTGTATAAATCTGCACCTGTGCACAGGAATACTTCTATAGGCTCAGGTTCACAATTCTCATTTTTAATCAGTCACTTGGGGGGAGATTTACAAAACAGTCACGCAACCCAGCTCAGCCACCTGTGAGGCTGCGCTGCGTTGTGCAACAGGGAGGGAGCAGGAGAGCGCCATATCTTCAGTGATATGGCTCTCTCGTCCCCTTTCCCTTGCACCTGTGCTGATTTCAGAGGCTGTGCTGCATGCACACACCTTAGTGCCATAGCGATATGGTGTGTGCATGAGTCTAGCATAAGTTTTGTACAGGTAGGGTACCCTTCTTGAACAAAATACCATACCTAGACAAAACAGGAAGATTTTCACACTTTGCATGCATGCTGCACAGTGCAGCACACATGGAAAGTCTGAAAAGCACAGAGAAATGAAAGCATTTCTCATGTTAGCGCCTCCTTTGAAGGGGCGTTAACTTTTCGCCCAAAAACCATGCCTACAAATCTTTGTAAATATGGTTTTGTGTCAAAAGACACAGGGTCAGACTGATTTGCATATAGCCCTGTCTGAACTGGGGTGGCAGAGTGGGCTAAAGAACGGTGATGGATTAAACCCAGATCTTTTGACTGGGTGTGAGTGTTTGATTGATTCAGATGCTCCGTCCATCACCACCCCCATTTGTACCGAAAGACATGAGTGGTAGCATGGAAACACCCATGTTCCACCCATGTAATGCCTCCCTCGGTGCTAAGTAATGCACAGCAGTGGCTCGAGCTGCTATGCGCTACTTTGATGGTGCTTTCCAGAGAAGTAAATAGCAGAAAAATAAAAATTACGCTGGTTAGCATCACTTTTGTGACGCTAACCCATCGCAAAATGTCTGTAACTCTCCCCCCTTGGACTTTAACATGGAATGTTACATCACTGGTGCTTGCTTCTGCCATCAGATTCGATTGGACCGCACCGCCTATTGCACTTACACTAGCAATCCCAGAACAATATGTTCCTGAAATTTGTTGTAGGTAAATCAATGAGATACAATATTGAACTAGAGACTGGAGTGTCACCGTAGACTTCCTTACATGCAGTTCTGTTGTATTGCGCTCCTCTTTACTGCAGATTGGTTTGCACTTTCGGCAGTAAATAACCTTTAAGAAGACATACACATGATGAATGTTGTCTTTTCGGCTTGTTATTTTGCTACAGTGAAACATTGATTTAAAGGTATGCATTTCACTGCTGTTCTACTTTTTCTGTCCAAGTTGAGACTCAGTATTAAATATTTAAGTATGTATTAAACCCACACTGTCACACAGTGATTCTCCGGCCTCTATTATTCTCGATCCTAGGAGAAAACAGATTCTTTACTTTGTTTCGCTCCAAGCTCCATTGATTTTGGTTCATGTGAATATTTTAGGTTCGGAGTAATGATGCCACAATGTACACAATGTACTTTTTGGTTGTGATATATTGAACACAGAAATGAAAATCATGCAGTAACTAGAAATAATCGCTTTGTTCTCTCATTTTTGTTAAAGTATTCGGAGTGTGTGTATTCAATCAGTTCTAAAAGGATGTAGGGTATGCAGGAAGGAGGCACGAGAGAAATAGAAAATTGTGTGAATCTTTAATATACTGTTATTTGTGCTTGATATCAAAGTTGTGTTAACATATTTTCTGGTGTTCGGGAATGCCATTCGTGGCTAGAGTTGAACAATATCTTAGAGTTATGAGGAGTACAGACCCAAATGTATTATTATTGTGAGGGACCAAGGAAATTGAGAATTGTGGGACATATTATCAAGGGGGTTTATCTCCGCTTTTTTGGCTTTAAAAGCCAAGAAAGCGGAGATAACATTATCTCCCTAACACCAGTTAGCGACAGCTAGTAGGAGATAGCGACCATCTTGGGCCCCGCTTTGCATGTCAGTGATATTTATCACTAATGACATGCAAAGTGGGTGTGCCAAGATGTTAGCGACTGGAAACAGTCGCTAACATCGCTATCTCCTATTACCAACTTTTGGAGATATTCGCGCTAAGCGCGGATATCTCCAAAAGCTAACACCTGCCCCATAGCAGTTCTTAGCCATGTTATCCAATGGGAGGTGGATAACATGGCTAAGAGCATTAGCTCGGTAATGCATGAATATCGCTGACTTTTCAGCGATATTCATGCATTTCGGCCGTTTTTTATCGCTTAGGAGATAAACCTTGATAATAGCAAGGTTCCTAAGCGATAAAAATCGCCGCAGCTCGGCGATAAAAATATCGCCGCTAAGCCAACATAGCGATAATTATCGCTAGCTGTTGGTAATATGCCCCTGTATTCTTACCAGGAAATCTCCTACTACAGTATTCGATAAACTTCTGTGAATATTTGATCATGGGATGTTTTCTTTCGAGAGAATGTATTGCCCCTACAGATGGTCTCTGAATTTTTTGGAAGCAATCTCTTTGGAAGTAACACATGCGAAACCCGTCTTAATCAACTTTATGATGTAATAATGCTTCTTAAAGCACTTATGTAATGCATACAAATAATATTACAGGTATCAAAAGGCACCACATCCCATCCCTATGATGGCTAGCACAAGTGATCTGCTTCTGAGACTAATCCACCACATTGAAACATATTGATCGTATAGGATTTCCACTGAAATCGCATTATCAGTTTGTGATGATTTTGTATGTTTTCTGATGGAGTTGGTGATAGAAGCATCAATGCCTATTTGCATTAAGATTGATCATGTTGGCTATCCCTTCTCAGAAACCTTAACACAGACAACTGGAAATGTGTTAAGGTTTGCCTGGATATACTTTCTTTTATTGCATCATTCAAAAGGTAGTTAGAGGACTACGTGATGCTTGTGTCCTGGGCAAGGAGGTTCTTCATTGTTTTGAGTGGCAAGACTCATGTTATTGACGATACTGACTTCATGGTAGATGCCTATGTTTCGCATCTGCGAAAGTTCTTGTTCCTAACATTTAGAATTATAGTTGGTAACTGTTTATAAAGAGGATATATTCGCTGAGGAGGTCTGAGTGATATTAAATTGACAAGAGTTATTCCTATGTGCAGATTTACATGGCTCCACCCACTCGGTTTAGTAGGTAAAGTCTTTATAAATGTTATTTGAGGCCGTAATCTTCCTACTAGTAACTTTGTGACTATAGTTTATGTTCCGCACACTTGGCGAAGACTTACACCATTGGGGCAGTGACCTCTACATATAAAAGATAGGAGCAGTGGAGGCGGAGACCTCATGCTGAATATTATTGAACAGAATTTCACAGTATGTGAGCAGTACTATTGTATTAGTACTAAAAATACTAAAAAGTGCACCTTTTGAATAGGGCCCAAAATATTTAAATTACAACACATGCACAAAGAAAGAGTTTATCTTTATTTATGGTAGTGTTATTTATAATGTCAAAGTTAATGCAATATGTAATGAAATGTAATGGTAATGTCTCTCTCAAGGTACTTTATTTTGATTAAAACCTTTTTTTAAAGATGTATTTATTATTTTCACAAATAAAAAATAGAACAGTGAAGGTCTGCATAGAGCAAGGTAGTTAACACGTAATATAACATCGACTGTCCTGAATCAATTCTGAGTACATTGGATATTTTGATAAATACATAATTATTATGCACAAGGAATAGGAACTCTACTCATCATCCCAGATTGTTCCTGCCTGAGAAGTCTGTTCCGGCTGTGAGCCCACTGACGTTTGCACCAGTAGATATTTAAAAAAAGGGTTGCCATATATCAAGTGGTCTGGATGCTTGGGGTTGCAGTTGAGCATAGAGATCGCTATTAGTGTTGCTGTATGACATACCGAACATCCAGCCTTTTAACGTGGGTGGGTGTTGACTCCCCCAGTGTAATGCAACTTCACGTTTCACCAACAATAACGCTGATGCACTGAAGCGTCAAGAGGGACGTCTTGTACGTATCCTAGTAACGCTTGAAGGGGCAAAGGAGAAATGTTTGTGTCTGTCATGCGAGATAATTCGTTGAACACCCCGTCCAAGATTGGGCCACCCTTTTACATGTCCATGTCATGTGTGCAAAATCTGCCATCAGAGTATTGCATCTGGGGCAAGTGTGTGGGCGTGCAGGATCCATTCGATCCACTTTAGCAGAGGTGAAGTAAGCCCGACTCAAGAACTTATAATGTAATATTTTATGTTTATGATTAAAAGAGACTTTGCATGTTTGTTGGCAACAGTAGGGCAACTGATTGTCAGTGAGGGGTTGTCCCAGGTCCTGTTCCCATTCCAGTCTTATCCCCTCATCCCTAGCTGGGAGCATGGAAATGGCAGCTCTGTACAGTCTGGACATCAGATGTTCCCCTCCACTGTTCTTGATAAGTATGGTCAATGGGGGGAAGTCCGGGGGTTCTAGTGGGTAGCTAAGGATCAGCGATCGGAGTGCCCTCTGAAACCTGCACAATATACACTGACCACAAATGTGGCTTCTCTAAATCAAGCGAGAAAATACATGTCCGCTATGGAATAAGTCCCCAAACGTTTCCAGATTAAATTTTGATAAAGTACACTGAGCTGTTGTCTTCTGCGTAATGGGTATCCAGAGATTCACAGCTAAGGGAAGTGCCAAGGAGTAAAGAAGTTGCGCCCCAGAGGCCCAGGTGAGCTGTTTCCAGGCCCAGCTGGTTGTCGATAATGTTAGCAGATCCTGTGGATCCCAGGCCAAGCCGGTCGGCAGTGGAGTGGGGTGGGAAAGGTCCACCTCTGGTTGTAAGTAAGGGATCCGAGCATCGGAGTGGAACCAGTGCCTCGAAAAGCTACACTGCATGACCAAGTAATAAATGCGGAAATTCTCGATCCTGAACACGCCCTGCTCATATGGCAGTGTCAGTGCATCCCAACAGATCCTGGTTTGCCCTCCCTGCCACATCAATCGTATGAGATGAGAGCAGAGAGTTGCAAAGAAACGCCTTTACAGCGACATTGGTATGTTCTGAAAAAGATATAGAAACCGTGGGAGGATGACCATTTTAATCAGGGAGATTCTGCTTGCCATATTGAGAGATAATTTCAACAATCGTGCAACCCTGTCACTCAATTTCTCCATTGTTGGGCCGTAATTGAGTTGGAGATTTTGCGACGGACCATTATGAATGTGTATGCCTAAATACTTGACTGACTCTTTGCACCAACATAACGGGGACTCTGTGTTCCATTCACAGTGGGCCATGGTTAGAGGGAAGACTTCCGATGTGGACCAGTTAATATGCAGGCCCGTCAGGGGGCTTTAACGAGTGATCTCCCTAAGAATAGGCCCTAGGTTTTCTTCGGGCTGCCTCACATAAAGAATGATGTCATCAGCATATAACGTGATTAAAAGAGGGCCAGTCTTAAACTGTATACCCCTGTGGCAGTGGTTATCTTGGAGATGACGTACGAGTGGGTCTATTGCTATTACGAATAGTACCGGGGTGAGTGGGCAACCCTGCCTGGTCCCACTCAATAGCGTGAATGATGCTGTTACTGAACCATTCAGTCTCACGTTCGCCACTGGTCGTGTGTATAGAAGGGATACTACCAATATGAACCTCGGCAGCAGCCCCAGCCTGATCAATATGGCGCAAAGGAAGGACCGTTCTAACTAATGAGAAGCCTTTTCAGTGTCCAAGAGGACCGCCGCCACTAGGAGAGTGGGTGTGATCCTGTGGAGGGTGGTGAAAAGAATATGCAAATTCAATGTAGTGGATCTATGGGGGATGAAGCCAGCCGGAGATATAACTTGGTCGTCTATCAGGGCCAACCTTGTCCAGATCGGCCACATTAGGAGCATAAATAATAACCAAAAGTATAGCGTTCCCCTTGAGCCATCCTTTCACCAACAGGTATCTGCCCGCCTGGTAAGTGTATACTTCTACTGCTTTAAATGGCAATCACCTATGAATTAAAATCACCACTCCTCTTGTGTATGTACTATAACCAGCAAAATATCGATTCGAACCACAACTAGCTGCAAATCCGGGGGACAGGCATGAGGGTAGATGCGTTTCCTGTAGGAATGCTATGTCTATCTGGTGGCGTTGTAAATAATGCAGCACCTGTTTACATTTATGTGTATCATTAAGCCTGCGTACATTCCAGGACATTAGTTTAATGCTTTCTGTGCGATTGGTTCTACCTGCCATAATTAACATTTAAGTCTAATCTGCACTGTGGACCGACAGTGAAATTGTACAATTCTAAGATAAATCTGCAAAAATAACATGACAATGAATGATTCAACACCCTAACCCTACCCCACCCCCCTCTCATCCCCTTCTTTCCTTCATAGGGGTAATCCCATCTCCCAAACATTCTTCCAGTAAAGTAAAGGTGCCTAAGCACGAGGGGGAGGCACTGCTACGCCTATTCCCCGGTTGCATGAGATATATTAGGAAAGAATAATTATGTTGGACACATCCATGGCAGCTAAATGAGCTAACATTTACAATGTAATGTGAAGCACAGATAATACTTACCAGAGCACTGTAATGCGTTTAATCCATCAGCTAGCGGAGAACAGTTTAACACTTGTGCCAGAATCCAGGACACGGGGGACCTGTTCGGTGGGGAGGATTGTCCAGCGTGCTTAGCCGTACTGCGAAATTTGAGGGAGTTCTGTACAGCCATGGGTGAGTAAAAGATCCAGGATCTACCATTTGCATCCACTTTGAATCTGACTAGATATAACATCCCATATCTCATGCCTTCCTTTCGCAGGGCACTTTTAACCAATGTGAACTTCCGTGAGTTTCCTGCACCATAACAGTGAAGTTCGCATATAGTGCAATCAACGAGCCCTGCCATTCCAAAGTTCCCCTGTCCCCGGCCATACGCAAGGCTGTGTCTCAAAGTTAAGTCAAGTTAAGGAGCCGTGCTGTAATGGGGTGAGGGGGACAGCCGCGGGTTAGGCCGGGGACCCAGAGTTCTGTGCGCCCTTTTAACAAGGAATGTTGCAGTGAATGAATCCTGTTCAAACAGGTCGACAAGGGGGCCCTCCACTAATCCGTCCAGTTGGCCAGTGTTAGTGGATTCTGGGACACCCATGATGCAAATCTTGTTTCGACATCCCCTGGCCTCTAAATCTTCATTCTTCATAGCGAAGATTTTAAGAATCTTCTCCATCCTCTCCAGGCGCTTAGTAGCTTGGGCAGAGCCATCCTCAAGGTCCGAGATCCTTCCCTCTGCAGTTTCCAGCCTCCCTTCATGCTGATCAAGTCTGGCCCCCATCTTATCTAGACTTCTATCCAGCGCGTCAAAGCGCATGTCCAGTCCCTTAAAACCAGCCCTGAGTTCTGCCATGAGCGCCTTGCTGCTTTGTGGCTGATTTTGCGGAGGAGTATTAGTGTCACCTCCCTTCGCCATGTTGGCACCAGCTGAATCAGTCTGCCCACCAACTTTCTCAAAGGGTAGCTTTTGTTGTTTGCGGTCACCCTGGCCCATGCCCAGCCAGGAGGGACACTTCCGTTGGCTAGGTGTAAGATATCTATGCCGGCAGTTTGCGGTGCACAATTCCTAGCACTCCACCTACAATTAATTAGGGAAACTGCAGGCTTCTTAGGGCGTTTAGTACATTTCACCCGCCATCTATGTTGGGCCTCACACCTCAGTTGCCACCCTTCATATGCATTACAATAATGTTGATACCAGGCCCCATCCACTATACCAGCTGTTCACCCTGTGTCCAGGTGATTTTATGGTGTACTTGCCTGTTGAGTGGGATGGAGCTTTCATTCAGGACAGAGGATTTAAAGGGACTGGTTCCAGGTGTTGCGTTCCCTCTTGGGGTCTGTGCGTGGTTCAATGGTGGTGGCTGGTGGAGTCAAGTGCATTTTGGGGGACGGCTGGTGCTGGTGTAATATGCCACTATCCACCTGGATGGCCGGTTCCCCGGTTCACCCGAGGTCATTTTCACTACGGGCCTCAGGGGGACACTGGAAGGGCTCTCCTGCGTGCTGGTTGGTCCGCCCGTCGATTCGAGCTCTCCGCTATCAGCTCCACAATGAATCCGGCTGGTAAGAACGCATAAGGGCGCACTGCCAGTCTGTGCGCATTTGGTGGTAGGCCGCCGGTCCTCGAGTAGGGTGGAATCCGCATTGGGCCACCCAAAATCCTCCCAGCACTGCAACCAAGCCCCCGGCTTCAACTGTACTCAGGGCCCTCTGTGCAGCTCCTCGCTCCTGCCGCTGCCGGACTCTGTTTACATTGTTTTTTCTGGGATCGCTGCATGGGCAACTATATCCGGGACATTACCATTCTCCCTCCGTCAAAGATGTTTTGCCGTAGCTGCCTGGGCAGCCGGATTATCTGGGAAGTCGGTGGAGCTCCAGAGCTACGTGGCCATCTTGGTCTGTAGCTTGGCCACGCCCCGTTTTAGTTATAAACCTTAAAAAGCTGTACATAAATAAAACACACAATCTCACATAATTCATAGTCATAATATCAATAATGTGCACCATAGCTTGGGGGGACAAGAAAGAAAGAGAAGCTCAGTGGAGGAGTTGTATCAAGCACAGTCCAGTGAAAAAACCTAAAGAGCTGTTTGCTATGTCACTCGACTATGCTTAAAAATCTAACGATCAAACCTATAGACCTAGTGTCATGGAGAATACCCCCTCGTGCCCAAACATAAGTGCGTGATAATCAATGAGTAATAATGTAAGGATATATACAGTACAAATAACATAGAATAAAAGATCAAGAAGTGCATTCAAAGTATAAGCTAATATGTACATATCAACAAATAATACAGATACTCAAGAGACAAACATCAGTTCTTATTTCTAACTAAGCATACAATGTGCCAAAATCTGCTCAGGCCAAAGGCAATAAGAGGCAAAGTATCAGTTAAAAATAATCGCAGAGCTGGTTGGAAGGTGCAGAAACCCAAGGTAAGACACATAGGTCTAATTAATTTGCATGTGAGCGTTGCATACATTAGGAAGAAAAATAAAACATGTTCAATATTTTCAACATCATTATTAGTGCACAGATTACATAAGGCAACATTGTCTGAGCTGTTATCATACTTAGCTATATGCATATGGATTTTAAGGACGGAACTTCATAAAGAAGGACGTAGCCAGCGGTGGTTGAATAGAAATATGTATGCTTCATCCCTAGAAAATGGCTTATGTAGGATGAACCTGTTAGTATAGGACCCCAGAGAGATGCATCTGTACGAAACAAGATGGATATATTCCCAAGAGGTATACAACCCTTACAACGAATCTTTTACCACGCACTACCATTACAACGCAGTCATTACAACGCAAACCATTACAACGCATTGCGCTGGGGGGCGCTCTAGGATAGGGAATAAGTTTAATTTACTATCCAACACCTTCCCTAGTGTCCACGGGGACTGTAGATGGAATAGTAAATTAAACTATTCACTATCCAGCACCCCAAAGCGCTATGCGTTGTAATGGTATGCGTTGTAAAAACCGCATTGTAATGGTATGCGTGGTAAAAGTATGCGTTGTAACGTCATACATCCTTCCCAAAATGCTGCTTTAACAATCCCTTTGGAACTCTGTGTGATAGTATAGAGGTTATCCCATAGATCGTCTAAGCCCAATTACCAATTCCATGGGCAAATGTGTTGGATCTATGGAAGATTAGTGGTACAAACCAAAGACAATTTCTCCTATAAGGCTTCCCTTTATACATGCAGTTCCTCAGCAGTAGACAACCTAAGGCAAAATAAAAGAGGCTGCAGTGCAGCACAGAACACAATAGGTTTGAGGGGGATTTCCATGATTAAGCAGATTAACGGGGTTGTCTGGGAAAGATTACTCAATGATATTATGAAATTGTTTTCTTGAACAACCAGATGGGTTACATATGAGAACCTCCAGATTCTAGCCTCATAAAGTGCTTCTGTTTGGCCTTTTGCCTGATAGACCACAACAGCTGGTGAGATGGCCCTGGATTGGAACACCTTAAATAACTTCTAAATAGCAGGTGCCCTATGGGTGAGAGTGGCCTTTCTCTTCTCGAGATATGGCCACCAGCAAAGTCTATCATCAAGATAAATTCCCATATACTTTGAATTAGCAACTCTACTAAGCACTTTATCTCTGTCTGATTTTTCCCTTATAACGTTTATGGGGATTAAAGATGATTATCTTTGACTTAGAGGTGTTTATTTCCAAAGCCCTTAGTATACAATATGATTGAAAGGAGACTAATAAGTTTCCCAGACTCCTAGGGTAATGTAATATGTCATGTCACTAGTGAAATCCTTATTTCATCAGTAAAGTTACCTGTTGCATGAAAGGCTAGCTTTTCACCACTGCACATGATGTGTGAGTTATAGTTTGTATGTCATTTGTGGAAGTTTTGGTATGTAGAGCTAACTATAAATGTGGAATTGCAGTTTAAAAAAAAAAACATAACTGCACTTTAAATGTATGTGTATACACACACCACACACACATTACAACTGCTGTTACTTTGCTTTTCTCCAGATACGTTTTGTTAGAATCCTTATTTGGAAACGTTATGATTAATGCAGAAAATCTAGGCCAAACCACCAACATAGGGAACTCAGGGCATCATGTTCAAAGGTTTAGAGAATGCAAAATCGTTTGCAAACTGGTTTGCAGACACTAAAATAGGGAATCCTTATGTACCATAGGGTAACAATAAGAATTCCTTAGAATTGCACCTGAAATCGAATAAATAAGCATTTGATAAACAGAAAACTATTTAAGGATTCCTTAAATAGAAATCATAATTAATCGCTGTTCCCATGTGCCAAACACTCTCAAACTGAGATTCTTCTAAAAAAAGGCAAATGCATGTGCAAATTTCCACCAAGTAAAAGCAGGCGGTAACCAGATGGCAGGTTTAAAAGGGCAGCTGACTTCCAAGACTAAGGGCCAGATGTATCAAAGGGTTTTGCCCATTCTGTGTCTATGGGAAAATATGTTGATACATATGGCCCTAAATCCACAATGGCTGCACTCTATGCGATGGGGGTCAGGAATTGTGCGCTTGAGCTCTACATAGAAGGAGAAGGAGCGCATTTACAGACAGCATGTGACTTTATTCGATCAAACTGAGGAGGTGTATGAGACATACGGACTCAGCAAGGCCGTCATTATGGATATCAACAATGAATTGGAGCCAATGCTTGCAAGCCCCATTGAACGTAGTCAAGCCATCCCAACGAACAATCAGGTTTAATGTTCCCTACATCTGCTTACATCATGGAGTTACCAAAATACTGTTGCGTTTTTTGGTGGTATATCCCAGTGCCCGTTGTCCTCAGTTTTTAAAAACCTTTTGATTGTAATGCTCTTCAAAATCAGTGTGCATATTTTTTCTAAATAACCACGATGATTCGCAATCTACTAAATAGAATGTTTACTGTTGGTAATGGCCTATCTGCAGGCTCACCCCCAAACGTTTTGCCTTTACCCCCCACATTTTGATGAATTCGTTTTTCCTAGCCTAAGGACTCTGAGCCCTTCACCCCTGCTAGCCAGTGCTAAAGTTCATGTGCCCTCTCCCCGAAACATGGTAATATTGGCTCGTACCCAATTGGCATATTTAATTTACTTATACTTCCCTAGTAAAGTGCACTACATATACACAGGACCTGTAAATTAAATGCTACTAGTGGACCTGCAGCACGGCTTGTGCCACCCATTTAAGTGACCCTCTAACCATGCCTTAGGCCTATTGTAGCAGAGCCTGTGTGTCCAGATTAAACTGCCATTTTGACCTGACAAGATAAACCTCTTGCCAGGTCCAACCCTCCCTTTTAAGGTCGAGCTGGTGTAGCAGCGAGAAGCGCTGCATCCAGCGAAGCATCTTTTGTTGTCCACTTCATGGGAATGTGAGACAGGGGATGTGCACGCGCAAGGCCTCAGCGCTTTCACCTCGTGGGTGCGCACGCCCAGCCCGGTCCCGTGCACATATCCTGTCTCACATTCACAGTAAGTTAGCCTCTCGCCTCTCTCAATCGCGCACGCACACACACAGCCACACTCATGCATGTGCACACACACACACACACACATACACAAACGCACATGCACACACACACAGGCACACACACACACACAGTGCATACATACACGCGAACACCCACACACGCACGCACACACACACACACACCCCTACAACTAAGCCCCACCCGCCCCCCCCGGGAGTTAGGCTCCGTCACGCGGGGCTTCCCTGACTTGCATCGGCGGCCTCAGCTCCTCCTACGAGCGGGGTAATGGGCCTACCGCGTTTAACAGCCTCCCCTAGGGTGGGATTTCTGCCTTCTGCCCTTCTCGTCCAGGCACTTTGTGGGCGGAAGTCCCGCCCCAGGGGAGGCTGTGAAACCTGGGATCTCAGATGCCTGCCGGATGTGTTGATCAGACAGCATGGCGGACTTCGGGTGTCGAGCAACTGTGCACATCGGTTTTTACACAGAAACAGTAAACTGTGAGTCTTAAAAATACAGCAGTGACCTTTTTTTCACACAGAAACAGGATCAGGTATTTACAAGGGCGGTGGTGGTGTCTGAGATCCATGCGGGTGACTTTTGCTGGGGTATTTGTTTAAAAAAAGAATCGTAAATCAGTCGAGTCTAGAGCATGCTTGCTATGCCTTGGACGTTTGTAGTGTCAGAGGCAAGAAGAGATTATTTAAATTAACACTTTGCTTTTAATTCGCACTTCATAGTGCACTTGTGCTCTAAAGCTGTGTGAACAATCAGAATTACTATTTTCCACTTTAATGGCGCTGAAATTAACGATCTCAGACAGATGGAATTCTGATCCTGACTTTCTGGGATTCGAAATTGCGAACTGCAGATCACCCCATGTTTAAGCGGGAAATATTGGACCTGTGATCCATCCTTCGACGTAAGTTACTTTTTTGGCGAGAATCCTTTCACAAAACATTCTCTTTAAACTTCTCGGGCGTGAGACATTCTATAAACTCCATACCGCAGCCATTATCATTTATTTGGAAAAAATTGTAGGAATGGGGGGTACTTGCATCGGCATCGATTTTCAGGGTTTCTTGCTGCGCCTCCCTGTGAACTCATGTGATTTATTTTTGTTGACGTGGATTCAGAGCTCAGCAGCAATTGCAGCTTGAGAAAGTAGTTGATGACCAGGCACATATGTGTTAATGTGGGGGCACACTGATATCAATTCAATTCAAATCTTTATTTCGGTTAAAAAACAAACCATAAGAGAATCATAAAAATAATACAAGACAATCTCTTAAAACATCCACCAAGTTCAAGCAATATCAGTATCTGGATAAAAAATAACCCATGAAAGAACCATAGCATCAATACAATATCATCTCTAAAGGGACACAATTTTGTCAGACATGTATAATTACAAGCGCACTATTGGAGTCAATCCATCAGGTTTGTGCAATGCGAGCATGAATGAGAGGAGGGAGTACAATATTAAGGATTTAAGACAATAAATATGATAAATAGTGTTAAAAAAGTTACCAGGTGCTATTATTAATTAATACTACTGACATTATGAAGCCAATAACATATTAAAATCATGTACAGTTTGAGGGGTATTACATCCATTACATATTGCAATCTGAAATGTATAAATAATACATCAATAACATACCCGCCACTCTACACTTAGTCACGTTCCATCGGTTTATTGTGAGTGGTGGTATCTTGTCTTTGCGGGACCAGCTATTACAACTACAATTTTAAGCCTCGTCTTTTTTGGACTATTGCCACCGCAAGGAGAAAACGACTTAGGCTGAATACGATGGTCTGTGATGTATCACCTTTGAACACTCTTTCAGCTTCCTTAATATGTCTGAAGCCTAAAAGGCGACAAATAGGCTATAGCCACTTTTTCCTAATATGTAGGTATGCCGGGCATGAGAATAAAACGTGAGCTTTGTCCTCCCTTGTGCCAATATCACACAGTTCGCAAGTTTCTAACGGGACATTCCCTGTATAACCCTTATTACAAGCCTATTTTGATGTGTTAGATTTAATTTGTAGAATGCCATAGCGAAACTTTGGATACAGTGATTTTGCCATAGTAGGCAAAATTTCATCCATGAAACATTAGAATTTACTTTCAACTTTCACATCAAGGATCTTGAGGGTGAGTGCTCCAATTTTCGAGTTTTGAAGTGTAAAGTTTAGGACGTGTTCCCAGAACCTTACCCGCAACAATTTTTTACAAGATAGAGTCAGCAAATCAGGGTCTGTCCAATTAAGGTATAATCCAAACTTTAGGAACCAATTTTCAATGTGGATCAACCATGCCAACTGAGTCGTGTTCTTTATTTCCATTAGTTCTTTTAATGCTTCTCTATAGTCCACTAATTCGTCCGTTGACCACAGGCGAATCCAATATAGCAATGGACATAGAGTAGCATGATCCTCGGAGCGGTGTACATTCAAGTCCCGAAAGAATGATATCATTACCTTGATGTTGGGAGCTCCTGGAAAATTCCTCTTAAATAACTGGTTGTGACAGGAACACCTTGTTCTGCAGCTTGACCCACAGGCGACGCGGACAGTATATGCCTCAGCACCATTCCATGTAGGTGGTGGCATTAGGTAACCACCCCCACCCATGATCTGTTAACCATTTGTGAGGTTGTCCATGCATAGTGCCAGTATTTACAACACATAGAAATCTTCACACTGATTTGATCACAGAGTCAGTTTTAGTGATTGAGGCCTCTTATGATGAGGAGATGGTACATAGACCCTGTTGTATGGGTCTCAATGAGCAAAGACACTCCAGGATTATGGTTTTTGGTGTGGAGTAAGTGGGGTATAGGAGGTCTTAACCCTGTGTGGCAGGGCTCTCCACCATCCTTGGGGTTCTTTCTCTTTGTTGGGATGCTGCAGTGAGAATAGTTGGCCAAGGGTATAAATTAGATTCACTTTGAAGGGTCCAGAATAGTTCAAAGACAAGAGACACCATGATAAGCACAGCTATGCCCCCTTTGCCTGAACCAAACCCATAGAATAGCCAGTGTTTCCGTCCTAATACCAAGCTTAGTACAGAGACAAACCAAGTCCCCTAAGGCAAACTTAAAAGTAGTCATCCCATGTGTTCTGCATCCTACAGTTAGCGTGTGTTTGTGTGTGTGTGCACGCTCCTTGATTTATAGTTCACCAAACTGCGTGTTTCTGGCTATTCTTGAGTAGCCTTTTTTAATACAAGCAACCATTTTGTTTGCCAATGCCCTGTGAGTCAAGCCACTCAGGTTTTGTATCTTTTAGCAAGTGTACCCGCCCAGAAAAACACATAAAAGGATGTAGGTGCCACGTGATTTCAATTTTTGTTGAAGACACAGGCTCTAGTTGCAGAAGTTCTTGCGGAAATCAGTTTCTTAAATTAAACCAGGATGCTGAAATGTTTCCAGTTGCTGTATCACTGTAGTGGCGCCACACCCCTGTGATCCTGAGGACTGTAATAAGAGGCCTTGATCAGAATGCATAGTAAGTACCTCCCTGTGCCTAAAAAAATGAATGTGTCCTCATGTAACGAAACTGGTGCTCATGTAAATCTCTCTGATACCCGATGTCTTGGATCTAGTTCGCGCTCTAAAAAGCAAAAATAAAACAAAACAAATAAATGTAGGAGAAAAGGAGCTGGTGTTACAATGCATGTGGATGAGATTATTTTGGTTGTTCCTCTTTGTGGATGAATGCTTGTTGTGTGTAGAATGCTGAACGATGAGGATGGAGAATTGTGGCTTTTGAAGAAGCATTTTGGTGAATCATTCTTGGTGGTCGCAGGGTGGACTGCCTGCTGGTGAATGCATCATCAGATGGGCTGGAGGTAGATGTCAGTGGTACCTTGTGGACACCCCCTGCTTTCTAGATGCTGGCATGACAGGATTTTCATTGTCACTCATAAGAGTTTTGAAGCCCAATGACTACAGAGATCACTATTCACTAGCCAAGCTACAATTTACAGATCAGACCTACGATACCAAGGGCAATAATGTGTGCGCAGTGCAAGAGCAATAGATGTTTTTCTTGTTCGTCGTCAGCTTGGGGGTTCCTTACAGGACTTTTTTAAGGGCTTTAGATGTTCGTTTTTACTTTTATTGGCAGTTAGCTATCATGCAAGGTCAATGGAAGCCTTTACATTTGCTTCACTTGGTGAATAAAAGATTGATATACTGCTCTTTGGCATTTTCAACAGTTCATATATGAGTGAGGTATGATTGAGGTTTGAGTACCGTTGTATGCTATTGAGGAGTACCAAAGGGAATTTTCTTTGACTTGGTGTCAGTATTGTGTCCTGTCCCTTTTTTGTGGAGGACCACTCTCCCACTTTTTGGTATATGCAAGCCTAATACTGCAAGCTGGGGAGCTAATGGATGAAACAGGTTCATAGAAGGAAGTACCTTTGATGAAAGTTTGACAATAAGGCCTCCCTCCTGAGCTCCCTCTGGGAAGCCGTTGCCCTGAGTTATAGGGGTAATTCCTCACCGAAACCAGTGGTAAGAATTAGGTTTGTTCAAGCAGAGCTGTTCTGAGTCAGAGAATCAGGGCAGCAGAGCTGCTGTCGAGCCAGAGAACCAGATCAACAGAGGTGCTCTAGAGCCTGAGAACTAGGTCAGCACCGCTGCTGTAGAGCCAGAGAACCAGGTCAGCAGAGCTACTCTAGAGCCTGAGAACCAGGTCAGCAGAGCTGCGAAATGAAAATGGTTTTTAGAAGTCAGAGAATGGGCGCACTGCCAGTATGGAAGCACTATAGGATATAGTAGAAGGTGGTGCAACTGGGTGAGTGGACAACCATATAACCACTCAATGGAGAAGTCAGCAAGCTGTCCTAATCCAAAGATACAAAAAAAGACATACCCTATGCACACACTCGGTAAGTACAAAAAGGTCACGATGTGGCCATAAACAAATTGACAAATAAGTGCAGAGAAACAACAGTGAAACACAAGGTAATATACAGTTGGTGCAAATAAATGGACATATAATGGCAGAAAAGTCTTGGTCTCCTTGTTTAATATATCACAGCTTGAGAACAACCAGCCGACACGTGTTTCATCGCATCTCGCGAATCTTCAGGGCTCTGAATGGTTGTGCTTGGACCAAGAGGTCGCTCTTCTGGTGATAATTCCGACCCGGAGGGGCCCAAGACCAGCATTAAATTCAATAATCAAGTGGAATTAATTTGCTTTCAAGCGTAATGCGCTCTTTTAGGTCACCCGGGAGATAGTGTGACGGTCAGAAAGTGTCAATATACTCAGTATCAAAGTACTCATGTAACGAGAACTGATAGAGGTTGCTCTATGGCCTCGTCAATGTTGCTGTCTGAAGGCATCTTGTTCTCTTCGTTTCTCCCGGGTCTCTGTGTTCGTAGTGCGGAGTTTTCATGTTTGGTGTCACTGGAATCACAATTTAAAATCTAACCTTATGGTGAAGTCAGATTTTAAATTCTAATTTTGAAAATGCCACTATTAGAAAGTAGATTTGTTTGTTCTTTAGCCATTTGGTGCCTGCTGCCTGCCTCTGATCACATCTGGGGTGGATGACAGTTGGGCTTGGTGTATTCCCCAAGCCCTAGACATCCACACTCAATGGGAGGCTAGGTTTAACTTTATGGGCCATCATGGCCTGTTTGGAAGAGATGCTGAACTGAGCCTCATTTACACCTGAATAGGCTGTATCTTGTCTTCTCACAAAGGGGTTCAATCTTCCCTGTAGTGAGTGTGGAGCCAAGGTAGGAAGGGAAGACCTCTGTGCCCTTCAAAGGCATGTCTCTGAAGTCTCACCAACTTCAAAAGTGCAACTGGGTATAAGTACTGGACCTCAGACACCACCACTTTATTACACTTCTGGACCTGTGAAGACTCAGCCAGGAAGAAGGCCTTCTGTGCTGCTGAATGACTGCCACCCTGCTGGACAGCTATTTTGCTGGACTCCTGTCTTGCTGTGCTGCCCTGCTGCCTGCTGTTCTCTTGCCTGGGTGAGAAGTACTGGACCTGCATCACTTGAACCTAGGGTAACTCCAAAGCCTAGCTGACTGGCCTCTTGATGTGAAGTCTCATGGACATAAAAGACTTCCAGCCTACTTACTTCTGCACCTGGACTCTGCTATCTGTGTTTTGTTAACTGAGATTTATAGAGCGCATAATCACCAGCACGTCTTTTAGTGCTGCAAGAGAGTAACTAAACCCCGCAAAAGTTCAAATGTACATACTCCCGGTCGAGGCCTATGCTGTACCCAAAGTCTCTTTAAAAAGAAGAGTCTTGAGGCTTTTCCTGAAGGAGAGAAGGGCTGATTCCTTACGTAGGCTCTCTGCTAGCCTTTTCAACAGTTGAGGGATCAATACAGAGAAGGCTCTGTAGCCTTTAGAGGTTGTTTTGAATCGTGGGCTGGCCAGTAGGCCTGCTTCGGAAGACTAGAAGGTACGTCCAGGCACCTAGTTCCCTAGGCGCTTCTTGATGTATACTGGGGCTTGGCCATGAATGGCTTTGTGGGCGATGCAGAGGCCTTTGAACATGGCGCTCTGTTTAATGGGAAGCCAGTGCAGCTGCTGCAGTAAAGGTGTAGCATGGGCCCGTCTTGGGAGCCTGAAGATCAGCCTAGCTGCGTCATTCATGGCCACTTGTAGATTAGTTAGCAGTTTCTTGGGGAGACCAATGTACAGCTGTTGCCTTAGTTTAACAGTGCCACAATCATTGCCGACATGACCATCTGTAGTGTGGCATCTGAGAGGAGGGGAGACAGTTTCCCCAGTTGTTTCAGTAAGCCCATGCAGGTCCCGACCACGGTGGACACTTCGTTCAACATGGAGAGCTTGGCATCTATTTTGATGCCTAGGCTTTTTACAACCGGGACTGGCATAGGGATGGTAACCAGCTCTCGAGGCCAGAAGAGGTAATTCCAGGGGTTGTTTCTGGTGGTGATGGCAAGAACCTCAGTTTTGTCAGGATTGATTTTAAGCGAGTTGGCTGTCAACCAGTTAACCGTGTACCTAAGTATGTTTTGTACGCGTGCCTGGGCATGGGAGGAGTTGTCAATCTGGAGGATTATTTGTGCGTAATTAAGCACTTAGCAGTCCATGCGGGCCAGAGCGGCCACAAGTAGCTGGAGATAGATGCTGAAGAGAAGGGGTGATAGCGCTGACCCCTGGGGAACTCCGCAAGTTAGTGCCCTTTGTGACTGACCTGACAGGAAGAACGCAATCCATTGATGTGCCAGCCCACGGATACCCAACTCTGAGATCGGGGACAGTAGTTGGTCATGATTGACCATATTGAACACCGCTGATAGGTCTAGTAGAACCAGGGCGCACAGCTTCCTGCTGTCGACCGCGATTCTAAGTTCGTCCAGCACTGACAGCATCACCAGCTCTGTGCTGTGGTGGGCACTGAAGCCTGCTTGCCGTACCTGGAGAGCTTTGGTTCCTCAATGAAGAGTTATAGAGTTTTGAGGACATGTTGTTCCACTTCTTTCGCCAGGAAGGGAAGCTAGGAGAGGGGCCTATAGTTCTTAAGATTGGCTACATCTGCCCCTGTTTTTTTCAGTACGGGGTAACCCTGGCTTTCTTGAAGTTAGCAGAGATACAACCTGTCTCCAGTGATCGATTGAGCAGGTCGGGGACCTCCCTCTCTACCCCAGGTAGGGCCATTCGGAACACCCTTGGTGGGCAGGGGTCAGGTGGCGAGCCTGACTTGACACGGTCCATCAAATAGGACAGGGAGTCCCTGTCCAACATTGGGAGGGTGGTGAGAGGCTTCCCATGGGCACAAGGTGCAGGGTCCACTGCTAGGAGGCATTGGTTAGTGGGTGTGTTGTGTACACCTGTTAAGATGTCCATGACTTTGTGGAGGAAGAAGGACTGGAACTTATTGCAGTCTACCGGACTGGCAGTGGATTTCTTCTCTTGTTTCTGACTAAGTTCTTTTAAGATTCTAAAGGCTTCATCCTGCTTGTTATCGGCGTCCATAATCCTTGCCTAGTAGTCTTCACCTTCCTGGTTATAATGGCTTTTTTGTAAGTAGCCAACGTGGCTTTGTATTCTGCAAGCGCCGCTGGATCATATGATTTGTGTCATAGTCTCTCATGTTGGCGTAGAATTTGCTTCCTTCTCCTCAGGTCCTCGTTGAACCGGGGAGCCCTTTGCCCTTGTTCCTAACTCTTTCACTCCGGTCAAGTGCATCTATGGGCTCTCTCAGCCTGCAAGTGAGGGACTCACTTTCCTGATCAAGGTTCCCCAGCAGGTGTCTTTTAGGGGAGATTCTGCACAGAGTGCCCACTAAGTTGCCTGCCTGGATTTTATTCTACCCTCGTACCACTCTCCATTTCGGGGGAGGTTGTGCCGGTCGACTGGCCAGCAGGATACAGCACCTGATCAGACAGTGGTTGGACCAAGCGCAAGGGCTGATGTCCGTCAGGCTAGCCGATGGCTGGGTGGTCCAAATGAGGTCGAGGGTATGACCCTTGTCATGGGTAGGGGAATTACCAAGCTTTTGTAGCCCCATTGTGGTTGTGGCCTCCTCTAGCTCACAAACATGTAACTCTCTGGGCACCTGGTCCCAGTGGTAGTTAAAGTCCCCTACCACCAGGAGCCGTTGGTACCATGAGCTTACATCACTGATTAGTTCCTTGAATAGCTCATTGAAACAGGGAGTCGATCGAGGGGGCGGTACACTACCAGTAGTGCTAGGCATGAGGATTTGGAGCAGAGTTTTGCCGCTAAACTTTCCGCACATTTGAGGATCTCTGCAACTTGCTTATCTACTGCTAGCTGTTTGTTGTAGAATATTGCTACGTCCCCTCCTCTTGACTTTTCTCGCCTGTTATACCATAGGGCATCGTATTCCAAGGGAAGGGCAACTAGGCATGGGCGGAAAATCCGTTCCGCTCGCGGATTTTGCGGATTTTCGGGAAATCCGCAATCCGCGAGATTTGCGAATTTCCTGCAAAATCCGCAAATCCGCGAGCAGCGGATTTTGCTCGCACTGCTCGCACTGTTCGCGTGAGTTCGCGCCCCGCGAATAAGTGCGAAATTGCAGAAATACGATCTAAGCAAAACTGAAAGTAACTACTTACCAGGTTCAAAAGTTCAGGCACATCATTAGTAGCCATTTCCTGTAGTGCTTCCTGAGGGGCCCCTCCAGAGTTCAGTTGCCAGTTGAAACTATTATGTGACCCTGCTCTGAACCTCAGAATAGTTACACATATGCCACAAAGGTCATGAATTACAGCTAAGGGAGACAAGCAGGAGCCAGGCTGGAAGTTAAAATCCATTAATCAGCCCCTAATTCATTATTGTCAGTTGGGGCAGGGCAGGTGTTGTAACTAATTTTGCAACAATGAAAGCACTTAGCAAGTGCAAAAGATCACTAATCAGGGCGCACTAAGGAAGCAGGTGCCAGCTAAAAAAATATTCTGTGACACATTAATCAGCCCCAAATTAATTCAGGTCACTTGAGGCAGGGAAGGTGTGCTTTGCTTTGCCGAAAATAATGTACACTGGACAACCAGAGGGTGTGGTGATGAAACAGAGGGTGGCATGGGTGGGCCAGAGGGTGGCATGAGTAGTCAGAGAGTGGCAGTGGTGACAGAGAGTGGCAGTGATGAAGAAGAGTGTCCCAAACAGGTTGGACACGTAGAAACAACAAGTTCGCAAAACTTGCGACCCGACAGGTAAGTTCGCAAATTGCGAAATTGTAAAAAACCCTCGCGAACTGGCAGAAACACGGGCGAACACAAAAAAAAAAAAATCCGCAAATTCGCGGGAATTCGCGGATTTTGCGGATTGCGAATCCGCAAATCCGCAAAATTCGCGAACGCGAGATCCGCAAAATTCGCTCATGCTTAAGGGCAACTACGACATCCGGGGCTGAGGTGTCTTCTAGCCAGGTTTCTCTTACCGCCAGGATGTCTTTGGTGCCATCCTGGAGAAGCAAGAAGATCTGTAGGCTGTGTTTCTGCAGAGAGCGGGTATTTTAAACCGCTACCCTTAGTCCCTGGGGGTTGCCTGGACCTATGTCTTTAAGGGGAAGTGGCAGTGTGACTGTACTCCATTCTCCCCTTTTTTTCCCCAGTATGTCCTCCGACCTCAGTGTGTCTTTTACCAGTTCGTCCAGTGGGTGATCCAAACGCGCTAGAGCCTGCAGTTCCTCTGCTGAGTATGTCTGAAAATGACCTGGGGCCAGGCCCCTGGCCCCAGTCGGGCAAGGATTGGTGTAGACGGGCTTGCCTTTGGCCCACCTTCTATGTTTGCTACAGTCACCCCACCAATCAGCCCTGCTGTGCAGCAGCTGATATCCCCGTGAGCACTAGACCACGTCGCTGTGGCGGAAATGCGAGTGCTGGTGTCCTGAGGTGACACTCGAGTGAGCAGGACAGCTATGGGTGCACAAAAAAAAATGCTGAGGTAGGATATGAGCGATATGGGCGATAAGAGCACTATGAGCCTACAAGGTAACAACCAAAGTCAAATTTTAAACAGGCTAAAATAAGCTAAAAGCATAAAACTTTACAGCACGTTGTCCAAACCACCTAGTGAAGTTTAGCACATCTCTCTTTTTCTGAGCGTTTGCTCTAGCGTGGCTATTAAACACTTCCCTCAGCCCACCCCACCAATCAGCCCTGCTGTCCAGCAGCTGATATCCCTGTGAGCACTAGACCATGTCGCTGTGGTGGAAGTGCGAGTGCTGGTGACCTGGGGTGAGACTCGAGTGAGCAGGACCGCTATGGATGCCGAAAAAAAAAATGCTAAGGTAGGATATGAGTGATATGGGCGTTATGAGCATTATGAGCCTACAAGGTAACACACCAAATTCAAGTTTTAAACAGGCTAAAATAAGCTAAAAGCATAAAACTTTACTGCTCGTTGTCCAAACCACCTAGTGAGGAATAGCGCGTCTCTCTTTGCCTGTGCGTCCACACCAGCGCGTCTATTAAACTATTAAACAGTTCCCTCCACCCACCCCACCAATCAGCCCTGCTGTGCACCAGCTGATATCCCTGTGAGCACTAGACTGTGTCGCTGTGGCAGAAGTGCGAGTGCTGGTGTCCTGGGGTGAAACTCGAGTGAACTGGACAGCTATGTGTGCAAAAATAAATGCTGAGGTAGGATATGAGTGCTACGCAAACAAATGATGGATGGAATGCTGAATAAATCATACATTCACACCCAGTCAAGAGATCTGGGTTAAATCCATCATTCTTTTGCTCACCATGCCACCCCAGTTTAGACCCAGCCATATGCAAATCAGTGTTTACACTGTGCCTCATGGGAACAATCCAGATCGAACTGCCAAGCCAGCTCCTCCCTGGACTGGAAACAAGCATCCTGGGACCGGTTTCTGGGTATTACCCTTCATCAGCCAGGCTAGCTTGAATCCAGTGACGCAGTGAGCAAGGGACACACCTCTGGGCATACCCATCCCACTTAGGGTGAAAAGTGCTATGCAGACAAAGGGTGGATGGAATACTGAATAAATCATACATTCACCCTCAGTCAAGAGATCTGGGTTAAATCCATTGTTCTTTTGCTCACCATGCCACCCCAGTTTAGACCCAGACAAATGCAAATCAGTCTTGACCCTTTGCCTCATGGGAACAGTCCAGACCAAACTGCCAAACCAGGTCCTCCCTGGACAGGAAACAAGCATCTTTGGACCAGTTTCTGGGTATTACCCTTCATCAGCCAGGCTAGCTTGAATTCCAGTGATGCAGTGAGCAAGGGACCCACGTCTGGGCATACCCATCCCACTTAGGGTGAAAAGTGCTACGCAGACAAATGATGGATGGAATGCTGAATAAATCATACATTCACACCCAGTCAAGAGATCTGGGTTAAATCCATTGTTCTTTTGCTCACCATGCCACCCCAGTTTAGACCCAGCCATATGCAAATCAGTCTTGACCCTATGCCTCATGGAAAACGTCCAGGCCGAACTGCCAAGCCAGGTCCTCCCTGGACTGGAAACAAGCATCCTGGGAGCGGTTTCTGGGTACTACCCATCATCAGCCAGGCTAGCTTGTATCCAGTGGCACCTAGGATGCTTGTTTCCAGTCAAGGGAGGACCTGGCCTTTCAGTACGGGCTTGACTGTTTCCATTAGGTGCAGTGTCAAGAATGATTTTCATATGGCTTGGTCGAAACTGGAATGGCATGGTGAGCAAAAAACTATGGATTTAGGCCCTGATCTCTGTACTGTTCCACTCACACAGCTGGACATACTCTGGACGGGGTCTTCACCAACGACCCTAGGATAGAGATTGGGATTCCCCTTCCTCTGTCTTGGTCAGACCACATGGCCATCCCCCTGGACTTTACACCCCCAAACCATGTCACTCCCCTAGCAGACCCCAGTAAGTGGGAATTAAAAAGGAATTTTAGAGGGATAAATAGTGATTCATTAGCTCCCTTTGTGTCCAGTCACCGCTCATCATTAGTAAGGGACACCGACAGTGCTGCTCTCGACCTGCATAATTCCATTCTAAAGGCAATGGACAAACTGGCCCCCGTCAAGCAGCATTACTCTTCCAGGAAGCGCCCCTCGGCGTCTTGGTACTCTGACTCTCTCAGGTCACTAAGGCAGGGATGCAGTAGACAAGAGAGGCTCTGGAGATTTAATCTCGATCCAGATGAAAAGAACAAACATAAACTTTTACTCAAAGAATATAAAACCGCGGTGCTTGTGGAAAAGAAAGAACATTTCTCCAAACTGACTGCCTCCCTCAGCTCCTCTAGGGAATTGTTTAAAATCGTCGATTCTTTGTCGGCTTTGCAATCCCCTGATCCTACAATAGCAACTCAGGAGCTCTGCGATCAGATTTCAACTTTCTTCCATGCAAAGATAACTGACATCCATTCAGGCCTAGAAGTTCTTAATCAAGAACTAGGACCCTCAGCTGCCCTAGTGTTACATCTCGCTAAAGAAGAT
Organism: Lissotriton vulgaris; assembly: GCF_964263255.1. NCBI lineage: Eukaryota > Metazoa > Chordata > Amphibia > Caudata > Salamandridae > Lissotriton > Lissotriton vulgaris. Next base: position 1,639,313,536 of record NC_141695.1, read on the forward strand.
CCAATAGAGTCATCACAGGGTAATCTTAACATCGTTCCCCCACTCACATTAGAGCAACTTGACTTGCATTTAGACAAGCTTAAATCAGGATCCCCCCTCGACCCTTGTCCCCTGAAGATCTTTAAAGAATGCAGAGATGTTCTACTTCCTGCTTTTCTGGAAGTCATCAACCTGGCAATCCAGGAAGGTGTCTTCCCGACCCCCTGGAAAAGGGCCATAGTTAAGCTCCTCCTAAAAAAGGCCTTGTTGGATACAGGGATTTTAAAAACTATCTGCCTATCTCACTACTCCCAGCCCCCGTAAAAATGCTAGAGGCCCATTTAAACAACTATCTGAGTGCCTTCTTGGAGAACTCCAGCCTACTTGACCCCTCCCAGCACGGCTTCCAGAGAGCGCATAGCACTGAGTCCGCCCTGACAGTTGTCACAAATAACATCTGTGCTAAGGTTGACAGTGGCCAGACCACCCTTCTGGTCCTGCTCGACCTTACAGCCGCATTTGACACCCTACCCCCTTCCATTTTAGCTAAATGCCTCAGGGAGATAGGAGTGGACAGGCCGGCGCTTAGCCTCCTGAAATCTTTCCTGGATGGCCGTGTACAGAGGGTCAAGCTGGGTGATTTTCTCTCCCCAGCTAAACCTGTGCAGTGCGGGGGGCCTCAGGGTTCGTCCCTGAGCCCCACGCTCTTTAACATTTATGTAACACCGCTTGCCAGACTTGTAAGATCATTTGGGCTGGAAGTTCTATCCTACGCTGATGACACCCAGATTATGGTCTCCCTTTCACAAACTGTTGACATCACAGCTCGGAATTTTAAAAACTGCATGGAAGCAGTTGCAGGCTGGATGGTAAGGAATTTCCTCAAATTAAATGGGGAAAAAACAGAGGTGCTGATCTTCGGAGGCAAGGAGGAGATCTGGTCAATGGATTGGTGGCCTTCCGCCCTTGGAGCCTATCCTACGCCCTCTCAGTCCGCTCGGAACCGGGGTGTTATTTTCGATACCAAGCTCTCCTTTGACAAATAGGTCAGCAGGACGACTTCCACATGTTGTGGTGGCCTTAGAACCTTGAGGAAATTAGTACACTATCTTTCCACCGAGGCCCGTAAACTGGTTACGGCGGCTCTAATTTCCTCAAGGTTAGACTACTGCAACGCACTGTACCTGGGAATTAATAAACTACAGGTACAGCGCCTTCAAATAGTACAAAATGCAGCAGCTCGGTTTGTCGCTGACGCCCCAAGGTTCGCCTCAGGCACCTCAATTAGGAAGGATCTGCATTGGCTCCCCATCCAGGCTAGAATAGAGTTCAAGGTCCTGTGCCTCACCCACCGTGCTCTACACGGTCTTGGATCAGAAGACATCAGATCCTTGGTGACCCTCTATGCCCCCGGCAGGGCACTTCGCTCAGCCAACAAATATCTTCTTTCTGTACCTAAAATCAACAAAGCCAGATGGGGCGAGAGGGCCTTTTGCTCCCTTGCGCCCAGGATTTGGAACACCCTTCCGGCTGAGATTAAGGGAAAAACATCCCATTCTCTCTTCTGAAAGGCTTTGAAGACCTGGCTCTTCGGGGAGGCATACCTGTAATTGGCTCACTTCACTTTCCTATCACACAGCTTCTCCATCCTCAGCGCCTTGACGCCTATGGGCAAAGTGCGCTTTACAAGTTCTATCTCAAGTCAACTCATGTATGACATTGTTCTGAGTTCTGTCCATCAATTGTTCTTTTTGCATTGAGGTAGGATATGAGCCATATAGACTATATGAGCGCTATGAGCGTACAAGGCAACATACCAAATTCAAGCTTTAACCAGGCTAAAATAAGCTAAAAGCATAACTTTACTGCATAACTGCCCTCCTTACTGGCCCAATCCAAGTCCTGGACCCTTGGAAGTGGGCCTGAGTTGCTTGCTTCAACAAAACCCACACATCCTACGTTGAACTGGCGTATCAGACCCAGATCATCGTCCCTATTGCGTGGATCAGAATCAAAACATTGCTCCTTTTGCATGGATCAAATCAACGCATAGTTCCTGTTGTGTTGAACAGAACTGGTGCATCGCCTCTGCTACGTGGATTGGCCCCAACGCATCTCCTTTGGAACCACCACGGTGTGATGCTCTACCGTGCGCAAATCCTCGTATCTCTGCATCGCAGCTCTTCGCTCATCAGAACAGACACATTGCCTCTGCGGCCCGGATCAGAACCTATGCTTCGCCGCTATTGTGTGGATCGACATCGACACATCACTTCGGCTGTACCCTGCATCTTCGTTGTCGGCGCAGCTAGGATCTAGGTACCTTTGTTTCGCAGGCCTCCCTGGGTCTCTGTATCAGACCTGCATCGCTGTCTGTATAAAATGTTCACTTTGTCCAGGTCCAGCACAAACAGATATCTCAAGGAAGCGCTTATTGCTTCTAAGAGCTACTTCACATTTTATTCTTCAAAAATTAATATCTCAAGTTCTACTTATTGAGTTTTTGTAATTTCTTTCTTGTTTTATTAATTATATTGAGCTCTGTTTTCCTACCTAATGTGGAATATTTTTGTGTGGCGTTTTCACTGTTTTACCTGACACATTGCCTCTAAGGTAAGCCTGACTGCTCTTTGCCAAAAAACCAGAGGGTGAGAAAAGGTTAATTTAGTGTTGTCTGACTACGATTGTGGTTGCTCTTTGACTAAGGTTTACACTCCATTCACCTAATAACCCAATTTCTAACATTTACTAAATTTCACAATTTCCTAATGACATAGGATGTGTGACTGGAACACACATCCTTATAATTCCACCCGCAGCAACTGAGTTTCTCTACAGAAACAGGGAGCATCAGCACTCACTCAACATTGAAGTGGTGTGCAGTGCAGATTATATTATAATTGACATTGTTGCCTGTTATCCTTGGAGCACTTGTGACTCTTTGATCTTTTGCAATTGTGGACTTTACAGTTGACTAGGCCGAGGAGATATGGGAGATGGGTATCTGCTGGCTAAGTGGACTTGAATGTATGTAGCATGTCCTAGACTATACTCATTGGGCCCGATTCACAGAATGAACTTAAGACTCAATCCTAAACTTACTACTATTTTGCTATTCACAGAATGCACTTACTACTTTTGGTATTCACAGAAGTTAGGATTTTGTCTTAAGTTTGTCTTAAGACAGACTTAAGACAGACTTAAGTTAGGATTTTGTCTTAAGTCTGTCTTAAGTTTGTCTTAAGACAAACTTAAGTCAGAATCCTAACTTCTGTGAATACCAAAAGTAGTAAGTTCATTCTGTGAATACCAAAATAGTAGTAAGTTTAGGATTTAGTCTTAAGTTCATTTTGTGAATCGGACCCAAAGTATTTAATATTTACCACTTTTTATTGTTTTGCTACAGGCGACAGTGCTTATGCCATTCGTCTTTGGATATTGAGTCCTTATATGAAGCCAAGGTCGGACAGGAAAATACGTTACTATACTGTACCCAAACAACCCAGGAATGCAATTAAAAGAACCTTTAGTATTTTCAAAGAGTAGATTTCTATGCCTTTGTAGAGGTGGTGGTGCTTTGGAGTATACACCAGAGAGTACATGTAAAATAGCAGCTGTGTGTGAAATATCGCATAGCATAGCAATGAGGACAGGATTATCACGATAAATAATTGATGATGAAGCTGATGGTGATGAAGGCCCCCCTACCTCCCAACAAAGAATGATGGAAGACAATTCATGCTCAGCTGAAGGAAGACACTGGAGACAAGAGATCACAAATGCTAATTTTTAATGAGATGCATTATATCAAAAAGAGATTATTAGGCCAGAGCTTCACATCGTATTACAATTTTCACATTTTTCTGTTACATCCCAGATATGTGTTTGGTTTTTTGATCGTCAGTTAACACGACAATCAGAAAATTACATGAATCCAGCATATATGTATGTCTCTGTAATATTATGCATTTATTTGCTCTTTTGTCTACTACCTGTTTGCCTGCTGATTGGCTGCTGATTACATGGAGGTCTACTTGACCACATCTACTGATACGACATGTCTGTAACATTCAGTTATGCACAGATTTGCTAGTGCCAATTGTACCTTCATCACTTTCTGATATTGTAAAAATGACAGACATCCGATGTGATGTAAGACTTACTTTGGGCTCCAAAATTCCTTAATTGCGATTAGCAAATTGCGAATCGCAATTAAGGAATGTGTGTCCCATTCATTCCTATGGGCCAAGAGGCCCATAGGAATGAATGAGGATACATTCTCAAATTGCGATTTTCCATGAGAAAATCGCAATTTGAGAACCGCAATTCTAAGGGTGCCAGGGTGTCCAAAGGACACCTGTTCCACCCCTGGAATGTGCCTGTAAGTTGAATTTAAAAAACAAATGCATTTTGACAGGAAATCGCGATATACAATCTACTTGGAGTAGGTGGTATTTTGCGATTCCTTAAGCCAAAATCGCAACTTGCGAGGCACCCCTACAAAGAATTTAAGGAATCGCAAAATTGTGGATTCTTAAATGCTTCAGCAAAATAAGGAATCGCAATTTTTGCGATTCCTTATTTTGCTATGTGGCCCATACATACCAAAACACCATTTGTGATCCGCAAACGACAACATTCTGCGAATTCCGGCGTATGCGAATCGCAAACAGCTTCCTACATATGCCCCTTATTCATCAAAATATTTTGTATAGTTAATTGGATCTGGGAATGTACTGAACTGCGGCAAACTGATGTAGTGTTAGTGGCTAGTTTTCCAACAGACTCAGTCACATTTTTAATGGAAATTTCAGACTTGAGCTCCTTATGTCAGTGTTTGTTCCCCTCTTCCATAAAGGTTTGACTTAGTGCTTGTACATCATATGCCATAACTGAAAGACTCATGGACAATGATTGAAAACTAGTGTGATTTTATTTGGGAAATGAGTTATCCTACACGACACAAATCGCTCTATCCTGGTTTTTTTTTATTTGGAAAGTAAACATAGCCCTCTCCAGTTTGCGAAAATGTTATGCTGAGGGCCCTACATCCGACTCTGTATTTTGTTCAGGTATCTAAGACCTCGACTTATTTGTCAGAGAATCCAGTCCACTCCAGACTATTCCTGTGACAGAAACATTAGCAGAAGTGATAGTGGTAGTGCTTTGGATGAGTGTGTCCTCAAAAGTTGTTGGTGATAAGATGTCTCCTGGTCTGATGTCATCAGTGATGTCATTTGAGATTTCATCAGTGATGTCACTGACCATGTCATGAATGATCTAATATGTGACATCATCAGCAGTGCATTGCGGGTGCGGGAAATATAGTTAGTACTAGTACTAGTTTTTTCAGTGAATTTCAAAGGTTTTTTAAATGCTAATTCCTAACTACATAAGGCCTGAAACCTATGGTTTTTTCAGTGAATTTGCAAGGTGTTTTAAATGCTAATTCCTAACTATATAAGGCCTGAATCCTATGGTTTTTTTCAGTTAATTTTCAAAGGTTTTTTAAATGCTAATTCCTAACTATATAAGGCCTGAAATCTATGGTTTTTTCAGGGAATTTCAATGGTTTTTTAAATTCTAATTCCTAACTATATCAGGCCTGAAACCTATGGGTTTTTCATTGAATTTCGAAGGTGTTTTAAATGACAATTTTTAAATGTATTAATTGTTTTTTTTTATACAGATTTACTATATTTTTGAGGCAGGTGTTCAGAGGGCATGCCCCACTTTTTACAACACTCTGCAGCGCAGCTCCATGGCGCTTACTGGAGATACCTGTTGGACTAGTTCCCTCTAGGGGACCTCTGGATTGAACAGGAATTAATTCCCCAACTTAAACTGTGCAAACCCGCCCTGTAGAGTGTTCTAAATTGGGGGAGTGAAACCGTTGATTTTTTTTTTAATTTTCCACTACTTTTATTGAGATTTTGAATGTCCCGGTTATTGACAGCACCAGTAATGAAGAAGTTTCTGTTGGAGGAGATGACATGAGGGATTTTTTTGATCAGTCTCTGGACGGCGAATTTCTCGAATGTTTGGAGACCATAGAGTTCCAGGAATCATCTTTGCAGACTTTTGATGAGGAGATTCCTGATGATGACATGTTACTAGTTCTTTTAAATTATGAAAATTCAGAAGAATAAATTTATATTTAGAAATTAAAAATTGTTTGAGACATTATTCATTTTTATTTGTAATTTATGAGGTAGCAGCGAAGTGACTGTGGTATGAAGTGAGACTTACAGTATAGAGTGCAACTTTTTTGTGTTACATAGTAAGTTTACTCATAGTTACTTCCCTTCTCCCACTAAATTTTCTGCAATGTGTATTTGACATCTCTCCTTCGTCTCCTGCCTCCTTTCTCTCACTGTCTATCTCTGATGCACCCTATCGCCGCCATTTTGTGTAGTTTCAGAAAAGTTACTTCCCTTCTCCCACTAAATTTTCTCCAATGTGTATTTGACATCTCTTCTTCGTCTCCTGCCTCCTTTCTCTCACTGTCTATCTCTGATGCACCCTATCGCCGCCATTTTGTGTCGTTTCAGAAAAGAGTGAAATGTAATAGTTGAGAATGTGAAAAGGGGGCAGGGTAGAGTGCCCCTGACCCCCTAGGCCTTCACAGGGGGTCCCTGAAGGATCTTTTTCTGCTTTCCTGAGAGACTATGGTATGGGTTCCATATACCACAATAACTTGCGTTACAACATGCAAGATATCTACAGAGGAGACCGTGTACATTTCTCAGATGAGGGGAACAGAGTCTTTCTCTTGAATTTTAGACTCTGCATCGGTACCCACTTGTAGGTACTTAAATCACCCACATAACACAACAGCTCTTTTTAGAGATACCCTACCTCTAAGCACTCCAAATTCTTGTTTTACACTATTTTCTTTCACTGTTTTTCCATGTGGTATGCTCAGGGTATGCGTACCTGGAAGCGTACATAGGAACGCACCCAGCGCTTACCCCGCGAAAATTGCAAAAAAAAAAATATTTTTTCTAGGCCCCCCTCAGAAAACCAAGGGCGTCAGGGGGTGTCTACCCTGCACCCTTTTAATCATTTCCCCCTTTTTTCCACTCTTGTGTCTCGATTCTACCGAGACACAAGGTGGCGGAGGACTGTTTGGAATGTTGACAGACACCCAAGAGCGAATCAGCTTTCCGCTCGCGCCCTTCCGTGGCGCGCCGGGTGCGCTTGCTCGAAGCGCGAATGTAGATATATACATTTTTTTAAGTTAATTTTCGTAAAAACCACTGGAGCAATTTTCACCAAATATAGAAAAGGCACTTCTGCGTACTAGTCCCTACAATTTTTCAAAGTTTGGTGTAATTCCATTCAGCGGTTCAGGCTGTAGCCGTGTCTGAACGTCCTATTGAAATTAACATCGGGAAAACACGTTTTGGGACCCCCCTTTTTTTTCGGCCCCCGCATGACAAATCCCCCCGGAACTTCAAGGGAAGGAGCGGAGCGGAGCTGACCTAATTTTTGGAAAATTACACGCAAATTCCTCAACCGGCGCCAAAGTTATTCCCCATAGAATGTTGCGGATTTCCTATGGAAAGTAGGTCCTAACTATATATACCTACTGGCAAGCGCCAGTAGGTTATATATATATATATATTTATATATATATAAATATACATATATATATATATATATATATATATATATATATATATATATATATATATATATATATATATATATATATATATATATATATATATATATATGTAAAAAAAAAAAGCAGAGAACTCTGGGTAGTTCCAAGTTTAGGTGGAAAGCAACTCCAGTATAGAGCACTCTCAACACCAGTGACACTCTAAATTTGCTCACTTCAAATGTCTGCTTTTCTATCAAAGTCTTTAAGCGTAGCATTAGGACAGTGCCATCCATAGAAAATCAGACATTTGAGGTGAGCAAATTTAGAGTGTCGCTGGTGTTGAGAGTGCTCTAGACTGGAGCTGCTTTCCACCTAAACTTGAGAACTACCCGGAGTTCACTGCTTCTTTTTTTGCATAATATATGCATCAATCTACGATCTAATTTCCATTGATCAATTTTCTCAACTGTTCCAAAAAAGTGTCAAGGTAGGTGCTGCAAGGTCATTGAAAGTTTGAAGGTGATATGTACTGTACTAACTGAGAAATCGGGGTGCCAAATAAAGGTGCATTTGTAATGTTAATTCCCATAGGAGCCTTTAGCCACAAGTACAGCCCAAACTGCTGAATGGACTTACACAAAATTTGGTAGGAAGGTAAGTGTTGGTTCAATGAAGTGCCTTTTGGTTATTTGGTGTAAATTCGTTCAGTGGTTCTTGAGAAATTTCTGTTGAAAATGATAGTGATATCTCTGGTCATGTCAGAGAGCGTACCTGAATTCCTTTGACTCCGTGGAAGCAGATGACCAGAAGGTTCTTGCTAATGGTGAGAATTTCCCAACTCCCCCACACCCCTGTACCCAGAGAACTCTGGATCCCAGGAATGAAAGGGAAAGGGGAAGTGGATCACAAAGAGAGAGACTGCCACACATATAATCTTCTACTCTTCGTTCAGGAAGATCATCTCCTGTAAAAGTAAGCAAAACATTACTACTGTTCCCCACTATATTCTGGCACCTTCTCCCAACTCTCTCTCTCTTATTCTCTACTTTCAAGTACCTGAATGTGTGCGGACATAAGCCCCTCTCTATGTAGATATTTAAATAGGTCTGGAACTAGGAAGTCCAGATAAGATGCTTTTCATCCAGTCTTGGAGTAGAGTTCAAACAGATCTTGGAGTTTTAACCACTGCTGCAAATTCACAGTTGGTATAATACTGTATAATTAATATGCATATCAGAATATACACTACTATACTTGAAGTCATCTAGGCACAGGAAGGATGAAGGACTATTGCCGCTTGAATACTCCACCAATGAGTCTCTAGCTCACGAAGGTAAAGTCTTTCTCTAATGTAGTTCAAAGTCTTTCTCTAATGTAGTTCAAAGGCTTTCTCAAATGTAGTTCAAAGTCTTTCTTAGGCTGTTTGCCCATTCGAATATGAGTAGTTCATCAGGTTCAGACGAAAATTAGAATTCAACTGCAGAGTCGGAGTGCATGGAAACACTCGCTATGAATATTCACAGGTACAAATTGGCTTCGGAATAGAACAGCGCAGAACTCTTACCTCACTCTAGTAGACTTTGACACACACGAGGAAGAGTCCTACCAGGAGCGGAGGCAAGGTACTGCGCAACTGCTGAGGGAACAATTCTGGAACAGGAACGATAACGCGCAAATAGACTAAATAGTCTAGCGCTCGTGAATGCTGAGGGACAAGGAAAACTTGAACCAGAAATAAACGGACTGGAATATTTAGAAAAGACGCGCTAAAACAGAAGCGTCTTACTCTCAGGAATTAGACCATTGAAGTGCGCAGAGAAAAAGGCTCGAACGCACAAAATGGCCGCCACGGAAAGATTAGAGCGTTAAAGCAACTAGTCAGTGGCACAATCAGGAAGTGTCTCTTTGAATCTGGATTGCGCTACACGTTGCCTCCAAAGACAGACAGAAAGCGTGTGATTGGAACCTGTTTTGATCTTAAAGCGAACTCTTGGTGCCGAACTCTCCACCAACCGCAGGGACCTGACAGTACCCCCCACCAAAGCCCCCTCTCTAGGCTTTTGAGGATATGTCTTGTGAAAATCAGCTACCAACCGCGGGGCGTGAACATTCTTGCTAGGTTCCCATGATCGATCTTCAGGACCGAAACCCTTCCAATCTACTAGATAGAACAAAGTGTTTCTTCTCAAGTTGGAGTCCAAAATTCTCTTAACCTCAAGCTCCTCAGCGGATTGGACTTGCACTGGAGCAGGGGGATTGGAACGTTGAAATTTTGGAGGATTACGTTTAATCAAGGAAACATGGAAGGTGGGATGAATCTTCATAGACTTGGGAAGAGCCAACCTAACACTAACAGGATTGACCATGTCCACTACTGGATAGGGACCCACAAACCGAGGCTGACATTTTCTGTTCCCCATCAACCGCATATGGCAAGTGGAAACCCACACCAAATCCCCTGCCTCAAATTCTGGACTCTCCCTTCGCTTCTTGTCTGCCTGTTTCTTATAATTCTGTTTTGCCTTAGCAAGATTCGCAGATGCTGACTGAAAGGACTTATGTAAATCTTGGATTACCTCTTCTGCTGCAGGGACATCTACTTCTACTCTACCCACTGACATATTCGGATGTCTACCTGAATTAAGGAAAAATGGGGAGTAACCGGTGGCAGAATGGACTGAATTATTGTAAGCAAACACCGCAGTACTCAATAGAGAGGGCCATTCTCCCTCTTGATCCATCAAATACAAACGAAGGTACTGTTCCAAATCCTGGTTCACCCTCTCCGTCTGTCCATCCGTCTCTGGATGGAAGCTGGTGGACAGACGAGAATCCACCCCCAAACCTCTCAAGAAAGATCTCCAAAATCGAGAAACAAACTGGGAACCTCGATCAGAGATCACAATCTTAGGGATTCCGTGCAGCCGCACAATATGTTGAACCAACAAGTCTGCCAATTGAGAAGCTGTCGGAAGACTTTTTAGGGGAACAAAGTGACTCATTTTTGTGAACTGGTCAACCACCACCCAAATTACAGAATAACCTTGACTAGAGGGTAACTCTACAATAAAATCCATGGAAATGGTATGCCAAGGAGAGGGCGCTACGGGCAAAGGCCTAAGTAACCCTTGGGGTGGCTGTCTAGAACTCTTCCCTTTTATACACTGTTCACAAGTGGCGATGTGCTGCCTAACCTGTGCTTCCATGCCTGGCCAAAAATACATCCTCTTCACCAGTTCCAGCGTCTTGACTGCTCCTTTATGACCGGCCAATGGATGATCATGAAACTGCTGGATGATTAATGACTGTAATTCTTCAACTGGAACAAACAGTTTCCCTTGAAAGTATGGTTTCCCATCCTTTAGTTCTCTTTCTGGACCTTCGGAAATCCAATCTGTGAATTCTTTTCCTTGGAAGGCTTCACGAACCCGCTTTTCCAGCTCATCCTCCACAATAGCTGCTACAATCTTATTCTGGGGAATGATGTAGCCTTCCTCCTTCTTGTCCGTTACTAAGCATGGGCGGAAAATCCGTTTCGCTCGCGGATTTTGCGGATTTTCGGTAAATTCGCAATCCGCGAGATTCGCGAATCTCCCGCAAAATCCGCAAATCCGCGAGCAGCGGATTTTGCTCGCACTGCTCGCACTGTTCGCGTGAGTTCGCGGCTTCCCAGTACAACTTCGCGCCCCGCGAATAAGTGCAAAATTGCAGAAATACGATCTTAGCAAAACTGAAACTACTTACCAGGTTCAAAAGTTCAGGCTCATCATTTGTAGCCATTTCCTGTAGTGCTTCCTGAGGGGCCCCTCCAGAGTTCAGTTGCCAGTTGCAACTATTATGTGACCCTGCTCTGAACCTCAGAATAGTTACACATATGCCACAAAGGTCCTGAATTACAGCTAAGGGAGACAAGCAGGAGCCAGGCTGGAAGTTCAAATCCATTAATCAGCCCCTAATTCATTATTGTCAGTTGGGGCAGGGCAGGTGTTGTAACTAATTTTGCAACAATGAAAGCACTTAGCAAGTGCAAAAGATCACTAATCAGGAAGCGCTAAGGAAGCAGGTGCCAGCTAAAAAAATATTCTGTGACACATTAATCAGCCCCAAATTAATTCAGGTCACTTGAGGCAGGGAAGGTGTGCTTGCGTTGCCACAATAATGTACACTGACTGGACAACCAGAGGGTGCTGTGATGAAACAGAGGGTGGCATGGGTGGGCCAGAGGGTGGCATGAGTAGTCAGAGAGTGGCAGTGGTGACAGAGAGTGGCAGTGATGAAGAAGAGTGTCCCAAACAGGCTGGACACGTAGAAACAACAAGTTCGCGAAACTTGCGACCCGACAGGTAAGTTCGCAATTTGCGAAAGTGTACAAAACCCTCGCGAACTGGCAGAAACCCGCGCAAACACAAAAAAAAAAATCCGCAAATTCGCGAGAATTCGCGGATTTTGCGGATTGCGAGTTCGCAAATCCGCAAAATTCGCGAACGCGAGGTTCGCAAAATTCGCCCATGCTTATCCGTTACATCTCCCAGGCTTAGCCGAGAAAGGGCGTCAGCTTTTCCATTAGCCGATCCCGGTTTGTAAGTCAAAACAAAGTCATAGTCCGCGAAGAAAAGGGACCATCTCAACTGACGAGGGGAGAGTGTTCTGACAGACTTTAAGAACTGCAAATTGCGATGATCTGTGAACACTGTGATGACATGTTGAGCTCCGAGCAGATAATGCCTCCAAATCTTAAAAGCTTCTTGGACTGCCAGAAGTTCTTTGTCAGAAATGGGATAATTTATTTCAGCAGCTGAAAGCTTCCGAGAATGATAGGCCACAGGATGTAATTGTCCCGTTTGTTTCTGTAGTTGAGATAGAATGCCTCCAATAGCAAAATTGGAAGCGTCCGCTTCCACAAATAAAGGTTCTTTCAAATCGGGGTGTTGCAAAATGGGTGCAGATACAAAGGCTTCCTTTAACTGTTGAAAAGCCTCTTCAGGTTCTTTTCCCCAGACAAAACGCTCATTTTTCTTTAGAAGTCGAGTAATAGGTCTGACCTTTTCAGAGAAATTCTGAATAAATCGCCGATAAAAATTGGCGAATCCCAAAAAACTCTGTATTTCCTTGATGGAGCGGGGAGCAGGCCAGGACCTTATGGCTTCCAGTTTTGAATGATCCATGTTGACACCTTCAGAAGAAAAGATGAAACCCAAAAATTCCACCTTGGCTGAATGAAACACACATTTCTCCAATTTCACATACAGCTGGTTCTTAAGCAGGCGTTCTAAAATGACACGAACATGTTGAACATGTTCTTCCATGTTGTTTGAAAAAATGAGGATGTCATCAATATAGACAACGGCAAAACGATCCAAAAACTCTCTTAGAAGGTCATTTACAAAATGCTGGAAGGCTGCTGGAGCGTTGCATAACCCAAAAGGCATGACCTGATACTCAAACAGACCCAATCGTGTGCGAAATGCCGTCTTCCATTCCTCACCCTCCGCCATTCGCACCAAATGGTACGCTCCCCTCAAATCCAGTTTGGTGTAGATTCTTGCACTCTTAACTTGATCTAGGAGTTCCGAAATGAGAGGCAAAGGATATCGGTTCTTTTTGGTGACCAAGTTTAACGCACAATAGTCTATGCAGGTTCTCAGGGTCCCATCTTTCTTAGGAATAAAAAAGAGGGGGGAAGAAACTGGCGACTGAGAGGGTCGGATGAAACCACTCTCTAAATTCTGTTCAATATATTCTTTAAGATGCTGGTTCTCAGGTTCCGAAAGTGCATAGATGCGACTACACGGTAAGGTGGCTCCAGGCTCCAACTCGATACGACAATCATATTCCCGATGAGGAGGTAATTTTTTGGCTTCTTTTTCGTTGAAGACCTCCTTCAAGTCGAGATAGACTTCAGGAATTTCTGGAGCTTCCACAACACAAACCATGGGCATTTGATTTGCCAAATGGGCAGACATAGTCGTCGACGAAGCCTCTGCCGATGCATGAAAACAATGTTCTGTACAAAATTCAGAAGTCATCTCAACAGTACGTTTTGCCCAATCGATCCTAGGGTTATGCTCAGTGAGCCAGGGCAGCCCCAAAATCATTTGAAACTGTGGAGCGTCAATGAGGTTAAAGCTAATAAAACTCCGATGTTCCTCTGGCCCAACGACAGTAATAACCTCGGTGTCAAAAACTATTGGGCCTGACGATAACTCAGTTCCATCCACTGCTCGCACCGGTTCTGGCTTTAGTTTCTTTTCAAACTGGATTCCCACCATTTTGGCAAATTGAAGATCACAAAAGTTTCCAGTGGCTCCGGAATCCAACATTATAGACACCCTTTCCTTCCGACCCTTACCGAACCATACTGTACATGACAAGATCAAATGTGGGGCCACAGCCTGTCCTTCATTTGCTAGCAGCTGAGTCTTGGGAGTTGTCTCAGGGGCTGCTCCCACCAGTGCAACTCCGTCTACTGGTGGAGCTTGTCTTTTACCCATGAATTGGTCTTTGGTTTCTTTGGGCATTCTTTGACAAAGTGACCTGGCTGACCACAATACATGCATAATTTTCCTAGACGCCGCTTTTCTCTCTCCTCCTGAGACAAAGGGCCACGAACCGCACCAATCTGCATGGGTTCCTCACTGGTATGAACTTCACTATTCTTAACAGGCTCTGAACGAACTCGATCAAAACGTGGTGGAAAGGGTTTGACATCTCTTCGTTTCTCACTCCGACGTTCCGCTTGCCTTTGATCAATTTGAAGGACCAAGTCGATTAACTCAGAGACATCTGTAGGTCTTCTAGGAATTTGGGACAACCCATCCTTTAACTCATCCCTTAGGCCTCTATAGAAAATTGCCGCTCTTTTTGCTGCAGGCCAATTAGTCTCCACAATTAACTTGTTGTATTGTGCCAAATAAGCAACTAGTTCTCTGTTTCCCTGTTTCAGATCCAAAAGCTCGTTATCTGTGGTCTGAGAAATTGTACGACGATCAAAGATTCGAAGAAACTCTGCTTTGAAATCTTCAAATTTATACAACACCGGATCATTAGAGGAGACCAGGGGCAATGACCACGCTGCAGCATCACCACTAAGATAGGACAGCACAAACGCCACTTTAGACTGATCCTCTTTAAATAAAATGGGCTTACAGAGGAAGTGCAGGGAACACTGGGTCAAAAAGATTTGAGCCTTATGCGGATCTCCTTGAAATCTTTCGGGAGGGGCCAAAGGAATGGTAGGGGACATTGCATGGACAACTTGCATAGTTAACGCAGATGATGACGAAGAGGTTGGAGCAAAGGTTGGAGCCTTAAGCCCTCCGAAATTTGGACTGGGACTCACAGAAAGTTCTTCTACCCGCTGCCTAAGGTAACTAGCCTCCTGATTGGACTTCCTAACCTCTTCCCTGGTTTCACTAAGCTGCTTTTGCAAATCCTCTAGAATGGTTGCCAAAGCCTTCACATCTAAACCTTCTGCCATTCTGCCCAGACGGAGAGAAATGTTCTTGGCACTTCAATCTGTCAGAGAGCGTACCTGAATTCCTTTGACTCCGTGGAAGCAGATGACCAGAAGGTTCTTGCTAATGGTGAGAATTTCCCAACTCCCCCACACCCCTGTACCCAGAGAACTCTGAGCCCAGGAATGAAAGGGAAAGGGGAAGTGGATCACATACAGAGAGACTGCCACACATATAATCTTCTACTCTTCGTTCAGGAAGATCATCTCCTGTAAAAGTAAGCAAAACATTACTACTGTTCCCCACTATATTCTGGCACCTTCTCCCAACTCTCTCTCTCTTATTCTCTACTTTCAAGTACCTGAATGTGTGCGGACATAAGCCCCTCTCTATGTAGATATTTAAATAGGTCTGGAACTAGGAAGTCCAGATAAGATGCTTTTCATCCAGTCTTGGAGTAGAGTTCAAACAGATCTTGGAGTTTTAACCACTGCTGCAAATTCACAGTTGGTATAATACTGTATAATTAATATGCATATCAGAATATACACTACTATACTTGAAGTCATCTAGGCACAGGAAGGATGAAGGACTATTGCCGCTTGAATACTCCACCAATGAGTCTCTAGCTCACGAAGGTAAAGTCTTTCTCTAATGTAGTTCAAAGTCTTTCTCTAATGTAGTTCAAAGGCTTTCTCAAATGTAGTTCAAAGTCTTTCTTAGGCTGTTTGCCCATTCGAATATGAGTAGTTCATCAGGTTCAGACGAAAATTAGAATTCAACTGCAGAGTCGGAGTGCATGGAAACACTCGCTATGAATATTCACAGGTACAAATTGGCTTCGGAATAGAACAGCGCAGAACTCTTACCTCACTCTAGTAGACTTTGACACACACGAGGAAGAGTCCTACCAGGAGCGGAGGCAAGGTACTGCGCAACTGCTGAGGGAACAATTCTGGAACAGGAACGATAACGTGCAAATAGACTAAATAGTCTAGCGCTCGTGAATGCTGAGGGACAAGGAAAACTTGAACCAGAAATAAACGGACTGGAATATTTAGAAAAGACGCGCTAAAACAGAAGCGTCTTACTCTCAGGAATTAGACCGTTGAAGTGCGGAGAGAAAAAGGCTTGAGCGCACAAAATGGCCGCCACGGAAAGACTAGAGCGTTAAAGCAACTAGTCAGTGGCACAATCAGGAAGTGTCTCTTTGAATCTGGATTGCGCTACACGTTGCCTCCAAAGACATACAGAAAGCGTGTGATTGGAACCTGTTTTGATCTTAAAGCGAACTCTTGGTGCCGAACTCTCCACCAACCGCAGGGACCTGACAGGTCATGGATATTTTTAAGAAGGAGAGACACCGTCTAAAGTAGTAGATTCCTTTATTTAAGATATCTGGAACAGCCCCAGTAGCTCACAAGGTACAGCTGGCAATCGTGCTCTGGACCTCTCTCTCTATCTCTACACCTTACTTTCCAGAACCCAGCTCAGAACCTGGCTGCATCATAACAGGGCAACATTATCCCAGGCCAATACAATGCTGACACATAACATAGACCAATGCAATACTAGAATATAACATATCTCCCTTCTTTTAACAAACTGAAATAAATAAGGTTTATGAAGAAATACAAGCGATGCTATGCATACAACTAAAGATAATAAAAATTAAAGTAGCATATAAACAAATACATACAATTTTTTATACATACAAGTAATAATATCTACACGCACATCCCAAGAATTCTTGAACATAAAAAATCCTTGCGCAACATAGGTTTTTGTCTCGTTCTTACACTCAACCTTTTCTCACCTTCCTTTCTATCTCCACTCCAAACTTCTTTCCTTCTCTGCCACGCGTGCATTTCCACATCAGAACATTTCACCACCTTTCTGGTATTCCACAATTTACCATCCGACAGTAGCAACCGATTTCCTTGAACCTCCACCACCCTTTATGGTTCTGACCATTTAGAAGCACCCTTCAACACCATATTACCTTCACACACTCTCTCCCACATATACACCATAAATCGTTGCCTCTGTTTAACAATGTTGTCATTATGTCTCTCCAAGTATTTCTGTTGGTAATTTTTCATTTTTTCATGTAACACATCCTCATGGAAGGTTTTTCTTCTATACCTCATCATTCACGCAGAAACAGCCACAGTACATGATACCCTTCCTTTCAATAAACTAAATGTAGTTTCTCCCGTTGCAGAATGCGGGGTAGTCCTGTAATTCCTCAACATGTATTTAACCTTGTTATTTCCAACAAATGTTGTTAGAAATGGCTTATTGCACACTTTCGCCCAGCATACGGTTAAATCGATCGAGAAGACCGCTCCCCCTAGGATGATTCAGAGGAGTCCGGCTGTGTCTAATGCCCCAACTTTTAAGAAAGTTTTGAAATTCAAGTGAAACAAACTGGGTACCATTGTCTGTTACTGATTCAGTAGGACACCCTTCCCTGCAGAAAATATCCTCGCAAAAGGACATTAGTAGTTTTCACCACACACGTGAACGCCATTTCAGGCCATTTTGAGTGGTAATCCATCATCACTACAGCAAATTTGTCATTAATTCCTAAGCACCCAAACGGTCCACATATACCAATGGCAGTCTTCTACCAGTCCTTTTAGGGCCATTCTACTGGATTGATAGTGATCTCTTGTGCAACATGTGATTTATCGCTGTACATACATAAAATGCAATCTCTTCTATACCCTTTGAATTGTCTGTCCACCAGAAATCCATCCTTATTTTCCTTTTCATGGCAGACACACCTCCATGTCCTTCATTCATTATGCCAAACAGTCTACCACGTAACCCCTACTGTAACACCAATGGTCACCTTTTCTCACGATTACATTATTTCAGAGAGTTCCTGCCATATATTCTTATAAATACCTAAATCCTCATCTAGTTTTCAACCATAAATCACAGGTAGTTTACTTGTCACTTTCGCTAACACAGGGTCTCCTTTAATCACATCCCTCCATTCATTCTAACCAATTGCGTGGCACACCCCTAAAATGTCTGCCACCATACAAACATCATCATCCTCAGCAACACAAACATCCAAATGCAATCTGGACATGCAATCAGCATTAATGATATCTATACCTGGGACATATTTCACTACAAAATCATGTTCTTGTAAACTATGTAATTATTTAGCAATACGTGGTGTAGCCTTCGCTGCTCCCACAGTGGAGAACAAATCTATCATAGGTGTGTGATCTGTACATAATTCAAACCTGGTACTCCAGATGTAAATTTAGAAATATTGCACCCCCCCCCACCAACATGCCAGTGCCTCTTTTTCGATGAAAGAGTAAGATTTCTTGAAGCCTTTAGAGTCCTTGAGGTGAACGCTACTACTCTTTCCTTCCCCTGATGTTTTTGCATTAGAATAGCTCCCAGAGCAAAGCCTCTAGCATCTGTAACAATAGTGATTTGGTCAGCTGGATCAAAAGGCTTTAGTGCCACTGCCATAACAGTTTCCTTCTTTATTGTGTCAAATGCTTTTTGACATTCCTCTGTATGTTACTCCCTTTTTCATGAAATCCGTAGCATGTGTATTTTGTCTGCAAAATGGTGCAAAAAATTGGCATAATATTCAGTTAGTCCCAAAAATGACCTAAGCTTCTCACTCTCTATAGCCTCCCCCAGCTTATGTTTAGGCTTGACACCATTGAATGACAAAGTATGCCCCAGATACTCAACTACCACCTGAGCAAATTTAAATTTTTCCAACCCTATTCTTACGCCTGCTTTCTCTAACCTAGTCAGCACCTCTCTGAGAATATAATTGTGTTGGGTCATGTCTTTCCCCCATACTAAGATGTGGGGCCCAATGAAGGTAGCCAAATACCGGTCGGTAACGGCCGAAATTACCGAATTTCGGCCGTTACCGACCGGTATTGGGCTTTCCAGATGCAGGAGACATTTTTTAAGGATTCAGTATTTTACCGAATCGGTAAGTTAAGGATTCGGTAAAATACCGAATTCTTAACATACCGATTCGGTAAAATACCGAATCCAGGATGTAGGAAGCACTCAAGTTAGTGCATTCCTCAGTTGATGATTCGTTATTTACCACCAACTAGAAGTTGGTGGTAAATAATGAAAACCCTTTACAAAGCATTTTTTTGCTTTTCCTATAGTGCCATGTTGCAGACATACATGCCCTTAGGGCATGTATGTCTGCAACATGTGCACCCATGCAAAATTGAGGGGTGCAACAGGGTGTCAAAGTGACACCCAGCCACCCTTCAATGTTTCCCCCAATTACCGAATCGGTATATACCGATTCGGTAATTGACATTCATTCCTATGGGCCTCCAGTCCCATAGGAATGGATGGCAATTACCGAATCGGTAAATACCGATTTACAGTTTCGGTAATTGTTTTGGTAAAATTACCTACATCCCATTTGCCTGTTCTTAAATACCGAATCGGTGTGATTCGGTATTTAAGAATCGGTAATCTGGGATTACCTACATCGGGCCCATAGTCTTGAAATATTGGCACATTCATCATGTTGCCCACAATACTCTGCATCATTCTCTGAAATACTGCAGATGCAGATGCCAGATCAAATGGCATGCGGACAAAACAAAAGGCTCCTTCTGGCATTATAAATGATATTAGATGGTTTGACTTTTCATGTAGCTTTATCTGATGGTAGGCATTGGATAAATCCAAAGTGGTAAAGTACCTATCCCCAGAGATGCTTGACAGCATTCCAATAATTCGGGGAAGGGGATGACTATCTACCCATATGCTCCTATTTAGATCTCTCTAGTCCACACACATCGGGATATAGCCATTGGGTTCATCGCGATCAGTATGGGACTATGACATTCTGATGTTTCGATTGGCTCTATTACCCATTTTCACATAACCTTTCTAATTCCTTTCTTAGAGCATCTCTCATTGTCAATGGCACATTACGTACTTTATGTACAATTGGATTTGCACTATTTTTAAGTACAATCTTGTGCTCACATTTGTTTAGACACCTCAATTTGCCGCTAAACAATGCAGGAAACTGGATATTCGATTTGCCTTTATCTTGAGTCAATAGGACTTGTTGTGGATGATTTGGGTTTAAAATGATGCTCAGTGCACGTTGTTCTCTCCAACCTAATAATAATTTTACTTCCTCAACTACGTACACTTTTCTCCTTGCATGTTTATCATGAAACATAAGATCTGCCATAATGTATCCCATTACAGGTAACTTGTCCTCAAAATAACCTTCTGGTTCTACATCTTTGGGGATTAATACCAGACTATTCAGTTTCTCCAATGTAAGTTTTTCAATAATGGTAAAAGTTGAACATAAATCCGCCCAAAACTGGGTCATAATGCTATTCAATGTGACTTCATATTTTGGGGGACAGTAATTCTCTGCAGATGCAACCAACATGGTACATCTACAATAATTTTTGCCATCATCAATCATTAACACTTCAATCTCTTCCTCCTGTTAATCATAAGATTCCCCTGCATGAACATTACCATCCATATTTTTGATCATATTCACATATTTCTTTCCACTTCCAAATTCCCTTATTTTAAACATCCTAGCAAAAAGCCCCACTTCGTTACATTTAAAACATTTGCATGCTGCTGTTGGACAATTTCCTGCATCTGCAGTGTTTCTTTCACAATCACACCTAAAACACCATTTCTTTTTAAATACTTGTTTTTTTGCAATGACATTCCCTGTACGCTTTCCCTTAAGAGCTTTGTTATTGACTGTATTGATTTCACACATTTTTTCCACATTTAAATTGTTTTTGGATGCCCCCCCAGTTCTTTCACATAACTAGACCTATTTTCCATACATTTAAGCACCTCTATTTTTATTCAACATTGAATCCTTTAAATTAAGGAACTTGAACTAATGATCTCATCTCTAAGATCCTTAAATGTACATGTCACTATTAATCTTCTCAATATAGCGACATATTGCTCAACTGACTCTCCTGGTTCTTGTGCGAGAAGAATTTATGTCTCTCCACCACAATGCTGAGCTTTTTTCCATAATTCTCTTCCAAAGATGACAATGTTTCCTCATATACATCAGTTTCATCACCTGAACCATCAACTTCTCTAATTGCAGGTTTGTTCCAGCAATACAATGCTGGCACATAACATAGACCAATGCAATACTAGAAGATAACAAATATCTCAAGATTAATAGTAAATACGCGCACCGACAGGAATTATGTGATTGGCTGGATGCAACCTGAGCAGAAAGGTGCGGCAGCCATAGTGTCTATCGGGAACAGTTCCAGGGGCTAAAATGTTCTGTGAAAGCAAACATAGGGGGTCAGGGTGGAGGTACTGTGACCCCATGTTTCAGAAATGTAAGTGTTAGTGGCACACGTTATGTGTCCAAAATATACTTTTTTTAACTGCGCACAATTTTCACAATGATGACATGACTGCCAGCGTGATCCACCCTTGAACCGTAGCGGGGACACCATGAATACTGCTAAGTCATTGTGATCATTAGTGAAAATATATCAAATATATGTATTTGTACACATTCGCAGGGCACTGTCACACACTCATGTATGCACTCATGAACTCACTTAGACACTTATACACCAATTCCCATACCAACTCACACATTCATACATCCATTCACATACCCACTCAGATCCTCATGCACTTACTCACATACGCATTGAGGTACTTATACACCCACTTACAGACTCAATCAGAGAGTGACGCTCCATATACAGACCAACTCAGAGATTCATGCACCTACTTAGCGACTCAGTCATAGACTCATATGTACAGTCTCATACCTACTTAGAGACTCTTAAACCCACTCAAAAACCCACCTGGGCACTCATGTAACCACTCACAGACCGACTCACATACCCATGCACCCACTGACAGAACCACTCAGACACTGACACTGCCAGTCATTGACCCACTGAGAAACTGATGTACTCAGTCACAGATCCACTCAGGCAATCATCCACCCACTCACTCACCCACTCAGACACCCACTTAGACAATCATGTATCCACTCACAGATCGAGGCATCAGGCATATACTTACCTACAAATGCACAAAGGAACTCATGCACCTACTCACAGATTGAGTGAAAGACTTATGCAAACAAACACAGACCCATTGTGACACTGATGCACCCACTCATAGATGTACTGAGGCAGTCACACATTTTCTTACAGAAGTATTGATAGACTGATGCACCGTCATAGACACTGAAAAAGTTATGCACTGTGCAGCCGTGGCCCGTGGATGGAGTTCGGTGGGGCAGGGAGGCGGTGCGGCAGAGGGGCAGGGTGGGGGGGGGGGGGTAAACAATGGAATATGGATAATTGCAGGTAAGTAAACAATGTAATAAATAAAACGAATTTTGTAGCGTGCTGCATCACATTTTGCGATGCAGGGCGCGCTACGAAATTCGTTTTATTTATTAAATTGTTTACTATCCTGCAATTATCCATAACCGTTGTTTACCACCCCCACCCTGCCCCTCCCCCGCACCGCCTCCCTTCCCCACCGACCTCCATCCACGGGCTGCGGCTGGCACTGTGTTATAGAGATATTTAGGGAGTTGTACATGCTATTATACAGTCATTTAGACAGTAATGTGTTTACTGTGTTGGTTATAATCCATTTTGCAGTTATAAGTTTTGAATGTGGTGGTGGCTATTGAATGTCTGCATTTTTTTTGTCATTTCGCGACATAGTCGCAATGACCGTGGCTAACTATATAATTGCAACGCCAATGTCACTGCAAAAACAGAAAATAAGTTTAACTTGTTGTTTTTGTAAACTCCCAACAGAAATGTGACTTTAAACAGTGCAGTAATAAACCACTAGTGTGTAAAATACTTTAAAATGTGTGAAGATATGTGTTTTGCACTCTCGGTGTAATCGCAAAAACAGGAAGTAAGGTTTAAACAGTTTCTTAAAAACGTACTAGAAAAATATGCGTACAAATATGTTTTTAAAGTACTGATGTGGTTAGGTGGGTAGGAGCAGCCCCGACACCCACCGACCACACATGCAACCTGGGAATCATCCTCGACTTAACGCTCTCAATGACCAAGCAAGTCAACGCCGTCTCCTTCTCAAGCTTCAACACCATCCGCATGCTCCGCAAGATCTACAGATGGATCCCGACAGATAAAAGAAAGACAGTCACCCAGGCCCTCGTCAGCAGCAGACTCGATTATGGAAACTCCCTCTACGCGGGAGCCCCGACCAAGCTCATCAAGCTACTACAACTCATCCAAAACGCCTCGGCACGAATGATCCTCGACATACCATGCTACGGCCACATCATCCCCCACCTGAGAAACCTCCACTGGCTCCCCGTCAACAAGAGGATATCCTTCAAGCTCCTCACTCACGCACACAAGTCACTCTGCAAGACCGGTCCAGCCTACCTCAACAGACGGCTCTCCTTCTACATCCCCAACCGTAAGCTATGCTCTGCCGACCTCTCACTCACCACCGTCCAGTGCATCTGAAGAACAACCACCGGTGGGATATCCTTCTCCCACCTCACAGCCAAGACATGGAGCATCCTCCCACTGAGCCTACGACAGACCCAAGACCTGCTGACCTTCAGGAGGACACTCAAGACCTGGCTGTTCGATCAGTAGCGCCCCCCCAGCGACTTGAGACCCTCGCGGGTATGTTGTGCGCTTTAAAAATGATTGATTGATTGATTAGTAATGTGTGTATTGTAATAGTTCAATTGCATTTTTTAAGTTAAAATGTTTAAATGTGGTGGTGGTCGTTGATGTCTGCTTTTGTTTTGCGATTTTGCAATGTGATCGTGTTTTTTTTTTTTTATTGAATAGAGCAATAAGTAACCAAGGTACAAAACATGTTACACTTTAAATTTCGATATCAAAGCATTTCAATTAAATTTCAAAAATATCAGACAAGAGATAAAAAGATAAAAAGGGAGATTCATCGAGATAGAAAAAACAGCCAAAGACATCATTAACATTTTCAGGACATTATGTACAAAATATGCAATCTATAAAGTGTATCTGCAAAAAAGTGCAAAACTGCAATAAAGTGCTACTGCAAAGTGCAAAAAGTACAGGGAAGCACAATCTTAAAAAGTGCTTAGTGCAAGCTAATGTAAGAAGAAAATGCTAATAAAGTGCAAATGTCCTTGAAAAAAAAAACAGAGCTATTACATTCATAGATGAAAAGGCTGTTAGTAATAATCATCTACTCTCGATTTTCTTCACGAATCAACCTCCCTTCATTTGTTCTAGATTCCCAAAATATTTCCAGTTCCTTTTAAATCTCCCAATGGCTCCCACTCTACCAGCATAAGCCTTTTAAAAAAAACAGGTTCTCCACATTTTATTAAACGATTTTATATGTGATGCGATCTCTCTGGATTTCCAGCTTTGAAGTATTAAGGAACGAGCAACTGCACAAGATATAAATATAAATACTTCTTCAGCTTTATTAAGTCCGCTCCTATCCTTGCATATACCAAACAGGGCTACTTCTGCTGCTGGCAGAAAAGATTTCCCAATAGCCTGTTCGGCAAATATTCCCTTCCATAAAGTTTCTAACTGCAGGCAAGTAAAGAAAATATGATGCCATCCTCCCTGGCTACTAGCCATACATCTGAAGCATCTATTCTCAACTTCAGGATACATCTTTTCCAAATCCTCCGGTGTATAATATGCTAACCAGCGGGATAAAAAAGGACATCCTTTTATAATTGGCAGCACATAAAGATTTATTTCCCAACTGGCATAGGACCTCCCAATCCTTTGTGGAAAAGTTGCATTGAGTTGAGAGACTTATTTTCTCAAGATGTCTATCTACTAATACATTTTGACCTGAGCAATGAAGCATCTTGTACCAATATCCTATACCTTTATTCTTTCCTCCATAGAGGGCTGTTAGTAAAGCATTAGGAGCATTAAGCAGACCACTTATCCCATGTCTGATGAAGTAGAAGATCTGCATATATTCAAAAAAGGTCGGACGCAAGGGACCATTAATTCTAGCAACTACCTCCTGCCAGCTAATTACCCTGTTTTGGACTACCAGATGTCTCAACTTGCGGAACCCGCAAAGTTCCCAGTTTTTAATATGATTCAAACTTATTGGGAGGCCTATTTGAGTACATTCAATTAAACTTAAATAGTGAGAGCCATCGGTACCATGTTTTTTTAAAAGGAGCGAGGCATATTCTCTTAGCGTCTTATATCTTGACCTGTTTGGGAGCTTTGCAATTTTCAAAAAAACTGGAATTTGGGAACCCACCTCTTGTAGCATCTTTGTAAGAAAACAATTATCTCTTGTCTGATTAATCCTCAATAATCCTGCCAATATATCAAAAAATGCAGCTTCGTAATAGGTCCTTAGATGGGGTAGGGCTAAACCTCCTTGATCAACTGAAAGTCTTAACACTGGAAGTTTAACTCTCGAAGCTTTATTGCCCCATATAAAACCTCTCAGCATTGTTTCGAGCTCTTTAAAGAAACCTAAATTAATTTTAATGGGGACGTTACTGAACAGAAATATGAGCAAGGGCAGCACCGACATTTTAATCAATGATACCCTGCCTATAACTGATAATGGGAGATGGAGCCATTGATCTAAAAGGTTCCGAATTTTTTCCTTCATTCTAATGTAATTCATAGAAAAAAGCATATTGTATTCGGTGGTCACAAAAATGCCCAGGTATCTAATTGGGTCACTCCTTGCAGCTTGGGCCTGTAAATCAACAGGGAGAAAATGAAAATCAGTGTTTAAAGCAAGGATCTCAGTTTTTTGGGGATTTACTTTTTATAGTTCCTGAACTCTCTCATTAAGTTTTCAATATTTTCTTTTTTAGGTATTAAATAAAGTATAATGTCATCGGCGAACAACTTTAATTTAGACATACCGATGATAGGGGGCTGAATGGCCACATTGTCCCTGATCTTTACTACTAGAGGCTCGATAAAAAAAGTAAAGAGCAGCGGGGACAATGGGCAGTCCTGCCTTGTACCCCGATTTACCTTGATCTTACCAGTCTGTTTTGCATTGATTATTACTTGAGCCGATGCTCCCTTGTAGATGTTATGAAGCATCTTAATAATTGAGGCCGGGAATCCGAATTGACAGAGAGAGTAGAACAATGCTGCCCCGTTAACCAAGTCAAACGCTTTTTCTGCGTCCATCATTAAAATATAGGCTGGAGTCAGATTTGTATTAAAATAGTCCAATGCCTGGATTAAGAACTCGGAGTTTGCTGCCATATAACGTCCTGCGATAAACCCAGGCAATGTGATCGTGTTGATCGCAAGGTTGTTGCTAATTTTAGAAATTGTAGAAAAGAATTTGTAACAAAAAATTAACACAATTGTGGCCTCTTGGGTCGCTCTAAGTGTATTTTTCTGTATGTGAAATACATTTTCTGATCACAGATTCTGCACAGTAAATGCAACAATGTTGTGTCGTCTCAAAAAATTCCACACTACCATTCTCAAAACCATTGACACACAAATACCAGTACTTACACACCCACTCACTGATTCATAGGTCTACATACACATCGACTCAGTCACTCATGCAGTGACTTGTTCACCAACTCACTCACTAATACAGCAACTGATATATCCACTCATACAGCCGTACAGCTACTCACACACTGTCAGTTACTCATAGAGCTACTCACAAATTTACTCCCTCACCTATAGAGTCAATCAGACAGACATTTACTCACCTATACAGTATACACACCCACTCACTTAGGTACACAGTTAAAATATCGAATCTTTAATTTCGACTTACACTTATATTGAGTTGCTAATATCGAAGGGACAGAATATCGATGTCCAGAATATCGATGGCCAGAATATCGACCCTAAGGTAAGTAATATCGGCATTACTTATATCGATAGCATATATATCGATGTAAGTAATATCGACATTACTTATATCGATAGCATATATATCGATGTAAGTAATTTCGATTTACTAATATGTGTTAGAAATTTTAGTTAAGTATTTAAATTAATTGTTATAATATGTGTATAATATGTTTTTATAAATAAAAAATATATAAAAGAAAATTATATGTTTTACTACCAGAGCGGGTTGTGGGTTTTTAGGGGAATAGGGTGGGAAGTAATTTATTTGTAATTAAATAATTATTTTTTAATGATTAATTTATTTTGCAATTAAATATTAATTGGCAATGAATTATTTTAATTGATTAATTGATTAATTAATTGATAATTTATGTATATTTTTAAGTAAATTATATGCTTTACTACTGGAGCGGGTTGTAGGTTTATAGGGGAATAGGGTGGAAAGTAATTTATTTGTAATTAAATAATTATTTTTTAATGATTAATTTATTTTGCAATTAAATATTAATTGGCAATGAATTATTTTAATTGATTAATTGAATAATGAATTGATAATTTATGTATATTTTTAACTAAATTATATGTTTTACTACTGGAGCGGGTTGTGCGTTTATAGGGGAATAGGGTGGGAAGTAATTTATTTGTAATATTAATTAATTTTGGGTAAAGGGGTATTTTTAGGGTTCAGGGTCAGTTTTCAGTTTTTGGGTAAAGGGGTATTTTTAGGGTTCAGGGTCAGTTTTGGTTTTTTGGATAAAGGGGTATTTTTAGGGTTCAAGGTCAGTTTTCAGTTTTTGGGTAAAGGGGTATTTTTAGGGTTCAGGGTCAGTTTTCAGTTTTTGGGTAAAGGGGTATTTTTAGGGTTCAGGGTCAGTTTTCAGTTTTTGGGTAAAGGGGTATTTTTAGGGTTCAGGGTCAGTTTTCAGTTAATGGGTAAAGGGGTATTTTTAGGGTTCAGGGTCAGTTTTCAGTTCTTGGGTAAAGGGGTATTTTTTGGGTTCAGGGTCAGTTTTCAGTTTTGGGGTAAAGGGGTATTTTTAGGGTTCAGGGTCAGTTTTGGGTTTTTGGGTAAAGGGGTATTTTTAGGGTTCAGGGTCAGTTTTCAGTTCTTGGGTAAAGGGATATTTTTTGGGTTCAGGGTCAGTTTTCCCTACTGTTGCACCCACTGGAGTGGGAATAGTAATTTTTACCCCTACGCTATCCAACACTTTCTCTACTGTTGCACCCTCTGGAGTGGGAATAGTAATTATTGTTAAGTAAGTATATATTATATATGATTTGTTAATTTTTTTTTATTAAATATGTATTATTATTTTTTTTAGCATTATTAAATATATTTAAATATGTTTAAGTAATTTATAAGTATTATTTACAGTATTTTTCATGTTATTTTAAACCCAAAAAAACCGATATATTTGACAACGATATTTTTAACATCAATATTATTTTTTCGATATTTTGGTACTTACCATGTTGTACATAGGGCGTCGATATTCTTGCAATCGATATAATTACGCCGATATTTGTGTAGGTTGAAATTCTGTCTGCCGAAATTCTGTCATAGATCCACTCGCTTATTCATACAGATACTAACGCATACTCACTCACTTATACAGCCCCTCACACAGCCCCTCACAAACACATAAATTAAACCATACAACCACTATCCCAATCTTTCACTTACATATACAGTCACTCATATTCTCCAACACTCACCTATACTGCCTTTCACATATCCACTTGCTCGCCCATATACCACTGACCAACACAGCCATACACTCTGGCACTTGTACAGCCCTTCTTTTACACACTCACTCGCTGACTCACCCACTCACTCATCCATGCAGGCAGTTACACACCGTCTCGCCCAACCCACACAGACACTCATACACCATTTACCACTGACTGACACAGCCATACACTCTGCCACTTATACAGCCCTTCTCTTACACACTCACTCACGGACTCACCCACTCGTTCATCCATGCAGGCAGTTCCACTCCATTACAGGTACTCAGGTACAGGTACTCAGACAACCAGTCAATCACACATAAACTCACTCATGTCCCCACTCACCAACCCATACAGCCACTTAGACACCATCTGACAGACTGATACAGACATTCAGACAGCCTAGTCAGTGACCCATATATCCACAGAGGCACCTAATCACTCACTTATACAGTTCATCACATACCTACTGAATGATTGATACTGGAACTCATACACCCACTGATTCATCAATACACCTTGGCATATATATTTAACACTAATAAACATTTTAAAAACACTCACACTCTGGGTGATGTCATGAGCGAGGCCATTTGAGATGTCATGAGTGATGTCACGGACCACGTCATGAGTGATGTAATATGTGAGATCATAAGCAGTGTATAGCGGGGGTGCGAGTTATTGTTAGCCAAGCTAACTATAACTGCTGATTTTTTTTTGTTTTGTACAAGTAAAATGTAAGCCTAACTATAACGTCCCTGCAAACTTTGTTTTTTTCAGTGATAATATAGCATAAGCTAAAGGTAATATCAAAGCTTCTATATTAATCATTTCTTCCCCATGTCCAAAGCCACTCACTTTGCTATGGTGGCAACTCATTCTGGGTGAAATGTTGTAGCAATTAGTTCTTCCATCACAGTAGATAGAATTTCCGTACTCAGCCCAGCCCCAGTTGCTTTCCTTCACCTTTATGCTAAACTTTCTTTTGTTCGTAATCGGAGGTCATACCACTTCTTTCTCACTTCTTCTGAGGTATGGTTTGATACTCCAACTGCATTTATTCTATACCTGATTTTCACCTAAATATGTTTGTTCTAGATTCTGGGACACTGCATGAGGCCTTTCCAAAAGATGTTTTCCTTTTTAGCCATGCACTCCTTAACTAGTATTTCAAGTTCAGCATCACTGAACTGTGCTTTCTTTTTCTGCTTGCATCCTGTGCATGTCATTAGCCACTCAAATTTGGCAGTGTTAGCACCTACTTGATGAACCTCCTTGCTCCTCGGCTGCAAACAGATGCACTCTGCCTTTTTACTTCTTGGTTTGCTGGTGTCATCATGATTGGGCATGGTACCATTTGCAATTTGCAACTGCTATTTGCAATTTGCAATTCACTTTTACTGAATACTTCTTTAAAAACACTAAATAGCAACGATTTGTTACAACTGCAGGATATCTTTTCATACATTGTAAATTTGTATTTGTATTTGTATTTGTATTTGTATTTGGATATTTGTAGAGCGCAACCTATCGCTCCGAAAGGAGCATCTTGGCGCTATGCAGATGATACAAATAAGAAACTACAAATCATGAATTGGTATTGTTCACATTTAGCAGTTTACTATTTTGTGCCTTCCATACATGATGCCCTCTTTTATATTCATGAAATGTATATGAAGTAGTACGGACTCTCCAGGGTGCAGGGAAGAAATGCCACATAGCAGAGACATTTTCCCACTCGGGGAGCTTCACTCTGGATATTGACGTACTATTGAATCCCGTATCTAAGGAACAGTACCATCCCCTAGGTTTGAGAGCATTCCTTCAGGGTTCAACATTGAGACACAAATGTCGAAATGTTGACCTTTTGCTC
This sequence comes from Lissotriton vulgaris, assembly GCF_964263255.1. NCBI lineage: Eukaryota > Metazoa > Chordata > Amphibia > Caudata > Salamandridae > Lissotriton > Lissotriton vulgaris. The sequence continues at coordinate 1,639,344,091 of NC_141695.1, forward strand.
AAACCCCCAAATCTCTTGAACCGTAGAATATATTTTGTTGTTTTCGGTTTCCACTCAAATCTTTCTTTGTCAAAACATACTATTAATATTTCTTACTGACTATTCGTATATATATCTCTATTTATACAGATATGGCTTTTTCCCAGTTCAGCATCTGACACTTGATGGATGGTAAATGCCAAAATATGTATGGCCTCATTTGGATGTTATTTATTTATTTGAAAGGTTTTATATAGCGCGATCATGACCCGTAAGGGTCTCAGAGTGCTGTACAAAGAAGCAGATAAGATTGGGAGGTAAAATCGTACATAATAAACATATAGTAAGTTATCAAGCACAGTTACAAAAGGAGTAAACCAAACATGTGGTACATGTAAAGTAATACAAATTGCATCATTGCATGAGAGGCCCATTTTGTCCATACGAAATAAAAGTTAGTTATGGTGTCTTCAGGTCTTCAGGTCGATTGTTGTAACTGGTTATTCAGGAGTAACCCTTTGACTTCTTTTTTTAATGAGGAGGTCGAAGGGTTAGATCTGACATCGGGAGGATGAGGGTTCCATATTCTCAGTGTAACACCGGAGAAGGAGTGGTTGTAGGTTCTTTGTTTTTGAATTTTTGAGGTTTCAGCAGGAGAGTGTTAGAGCTTCTTAGGGCCTGCCGGACAGGGAAGCAAAACCGGCCCTGGCAAAGTGCTCGGCGGCCCCCTCTTCCCCCGGGGCGTTGTGGGGGCCGCCAAGCTCTTTGCCAGGTCCGGTTTTCGGCCGATTTCGTTACAGGGACGATTTTGCAGCTATGCTGCAAAAACGGCCCTGTAACAAAAAAAAACCCAACCGGCCCCCACCCGTGCGGGGGATTGCCCGGTGCCCGCTAGGGCCAGTCCGGCCCTGCAGACCAGGTAAATGGGGGTTATTTAATGAAGAACTCTGTCAAGCAGGCAGGTTGAACTGAATCCTAGCTGCGAGCGATAGCCAATTGAGCTGAATTTGGTGAGGTGTGATGTGATCATGTTTTTGTGATCCCGTGACGAGTATGGAAGCAGAGTTCAGAGTGGCCCTTAAGGGGGGCCAGTCTAGTATTGGGTAATACTGCCATGGTCCCAATGCCATATTCCAAGCAGGAGATAACTAGGGATTGGAATGATGTTGATGGGACCGATACCGACAGGCCATTGGTGGCGGTCCCACTGACATCCATGCCATCGCTCCCTATCTCTGCAATATGATGCAGACACATTAAGTACAAAGGCACATGCCATGACCACACATCTTCTGTGGGTGCAGTCCAATCTGCAAATAGAAGAAGGCAAGCCCACCCAAAGGGGTAGACTATATGCCCCTCTCATAAGTCCATGTGGTGGACCCTAGAATCCGCTACTCCACCTCCCAAAAAAGTCACCCTCCAGAGCTCAGTAATGCACGTATCCTCCGAAACGGTGAAGAATGAATGTGTCCTACAAGGGCCTTTTTTCCCATGGAACCTCATTAGTCAAACTGTGATGTTGTGCCAAGGCATGCCCTCATTTGTATGGACTACTAAACAGAACAAATAGCCAGTCAGGTTTTACTTTTTATCCTTTGATCACACTCAGGCTGTAAGTACTGAGTGATCAACTGTTTTATTTAGATTTTTTTATATTTTATTCCACTTTTTCATTCAATTCTTTGTATGTCATCAAAAGCACAGTTATCAAAACAATCAAGAATGCATTCAGAAAACAACGTGCGCAATATATACAAGTGTTCAATATGTACAAGGTCAATACTCAAATTTTAAAGACACCAAACCAAACATTTTACAAAAAGTGAATTCATACAATACATGACAATAGTTTTTAAATGAGCACCAGTCCTTCAAATTATATACCAGAACACATGCGGACAACAGAGTTCAAAAATACTGCCTGCCCGTCTTACTAAGCCTGTGATCGGATACTTGTAGGATTGCTCGACTAGGGATAGAAAGAGTGGTATTGTTTTTGGCCATAGTTGCCCCCTTCTTCTTTGTCACAGGCTCGGGGTCAACGTGTTTCGAACCACTGAAGGATTGTGGGTTCTCCTCAGGACATGGACTGGATGGAGCCGTAGCTGTAAGTAATAGTACTGGAATTTGGTGTGAGTATTGTGCTGCGAATATATTCAGATGTACTCTTTGACTCTAAAAGCAGTATATAAAAAATACCTGCCTGTGGCACTCAGTGGCTACATGGATGTTGAAGCCTCGTACAGGATGGAGTTTCTATGAAAACACGGGTATTTAAATGAATGCGGGTATTTAAATGACTACGGGCCTCTGCTACAACATGCTGCGGGTACACAACAATTGAAACTGGCAGCGTGTGGAAATGTATTTGAGCTTATATAGCGCACAGCTACCCGCAGTGGGTTTCCCGGCGCTTGCTTAGGGAACCCGTCCTGGTATTCCCCTGTGAGATAACCCCGGCAGGGTATCCACAAGGTGAAAGCCAGGCATCCCGCCGCGAGGGGCCGTTGTGGAGATTAAGCAAGCTATTGCCCAGAGTCGCAGAGTGTGAACCCGTGAGTCGAGAAGGCACCGGAGCGAGAATTATCGAGTCCGTGGAATTTTTGCCCAAGACCCGCCGAGGCGGGGAATTGAACCCTGGTCCAGGGCTGATCTCAGCTTCTGGGTCTGCCGCCTCTAACCCCTGAGCCACACCTGTCTGTAACACTCAGTGGCTACGTGGATGGTGGAGCCTCGCACAGGATGGATTTTCTGCGGGGAAACATGGGTATTATAGTGAGTACAAGCCTCTGCTTAAACATGCTGCGTTACACAACGATTGAAAACTGGCTGTTTGGCATCCTACCTGAACTTCAGAACAAGTGTAGTGCAGAATAGGAATTCAAAACCCGGTCATTGATCCGGTGAAATGGCGTTGTCGACTAGCTTCGTTAAATCTGAGCTGAGTGAAGATTAAAAAGTGTACATGAGATTCATGTTTAGACGCAATCTGTCCATTCGACTCAGCATAGGTTAAAACCTATTTACTCACTAGTTTGATTCATGCGCTGCTTCGTCTCTGCACCTCTGGCGTCTGGCGTGTGACGCCGTCAGTCTACTCGAGTGGTTTAAAGGGATCGCGCTGAAGCTGTTCAGCAATAGACATAGAGAGGGGCCGTGTAGTGGAAGCGTCCGCCTCTGAAACTGGTAATCGTAGTGCGTTTAATGGGCTAGAGTAGTTTGCAGAGACCCTTCACAGGGTGCATATGAGGAGTACATTTAGCACGTTAGCACAGCAAGACGAAAAATAGTCACAGACACAGCTGGAGGGTCGGCTGAAGAGGGGGCGACCCTGCATGTAAAGGTCACCAAAGTTTCTCCGCAGAGTAGCAATGACCAGGGCTTGTAGGTCATAATAAATTGCCCAGTTCAGACAATTCATTCAGCCCTGAGGTGGCTGTGTCAAATTTCAGTATGATGTACGCTTCTTTTTGGGATAGACGTGTGTCTGGATCGCCACTGCCACTTTTGATTACTGCCAACACAGTCCATCTCAGATCATTCGCAGAATGATTATGTTGCAAAAAATGAGACACCAATGGTGCTGTCAAAGTTTTGTTGTTGATTCTCGAGCGATGTTGTATAATCCTCTGTCGGACCTCCTGTGTAGTCTTTCCAATGTAAACTTTGTCACATGGACACTGGATGGCGTATACTGTATTTTTGGTTTTACAGTTAGTATGTTCCTCATGGCGCCAGAATTTCCTCCCGTCAGTGAAAAGAGGACCTTCCATCGTGAGGTTACACACGGAGCAGGTTCCACATTTGCGATGTCCTTTGACCGGGGGCATACCAAAGATGGTGCTCTGGGTGTCCTTTTGTATGGAGTCACACAGCCATGTGACTACGCAATGCATAGACCCAAAAAAGTGCCCAGACACATTGACACATTAGGCCTCATTTATAAGAAAATGACGCGGTGCTGCAAGCCATTTAGCTGCATGGTTCCGCGTCATTTTCAAGGCACAGGGATGCATCCTATTAACAACAATACAATGCATCCCTGTCCTTTTCCCAGGTCTGGTATACAATTGGCTGCCATGCACCAGCGCAGGCACCCTTGTGACACAAAAACAATCATTAATGGCATTCTGGAGCACGAATATAAAGCGAAAAAATCAAGGAGAAATAAGGATATTTCTTCTCATTGCACCTCCCTCATGCCACCCCTGAGATGGCGTTAAATTCTGATGCATTCCCAGATTTATGATTCCGAGTAATTCTGGGAATGCTTCAGATTCAATGGGTGTTGCGTGGGAACCCCCACTGCAACACCTATGGAACGCCGCTTTCACGCAGTGTTCTGTGTGAAAGGGGCGCACATTTACAAGGCTATCAAAAGCAAAGCAAAAGTGGCTTTGTGTGGGCTTGTAATTTGTAAATATGCTGCAGCATATTGCGCCCCTACGACCTTGTAAATGACGCCCAATGTGTATTATAGAATGGACGACAACTATCTGCTCCACCTTATGAAACTCAAGATGTGCACTAGGAGTGTCTCAAACAGGAGAGTGAGCAGTTTGTGCATGTACATCATGGGCCAGTGCATTGCGAAGGAGGTATGCTATCCATGGTAAACACCTCATGCCCCTTGAAGAGATAGGTTTGATGGTGAAGCGACAGCTTTGGACATGTGTCATTGTTCACAGAAGCAGTCACAGCAAAACACAATTCGATGTTGCAATCTGTGTCGTGCTGAAATCTGGCCATTATGTGTGCGAAGCCATGTTTCTCATTACTTCATTGATAAGGGTTTTATCTAAAAAAGATGTAGCCAATTTCTGTGTGGAAGCCATTGCAGCAAACAATAGATATTGATTTCTCCATAAAAGAAGTAGTTATTCCAGTGACTTGGCCTACAGTCTCTTAAAGACACCCCACAATCTACTGTGCCATGTAATCTTTGCATCAACAGAAAATAATTGTATCTCAAGGTACTAAACAGTGAATTGGTATGCTCTGGGAAGAGAAAGTTGCACACCCCATGCCTCATCAAACAAGAGATCCAATCTCTCTAATTCAAGAGCTCTAATTATTTATCGATTTGAGAGAGTATTTGCATGCCCGGGTCTCTCCAGGGAAAATGACTTCATGACAAAAGGGCGTTTGCACAAGCTGTGCAGCTGTGAACAGAAATCATCAGTTATGTCTTTTTTTTAAGATTCATATTGAACCTCTACAATATAGTTTCAGCAATAGTTTATTTGGACAGGTCAACACAACGGTAATGTTTATCACAGCCATTATAGGATATATGTTTTCTTTGGATTAGACAGAATATGGTACAAGCTTAAATTAAGGCAGATTCACAAATCTATTTTGCAATTGCAACAATTACAGGACAGGTGTCCACAAATTAGGTTTTTCCTATGTAGTAAATTAATTCCGAAATGTAATTAAGAAGGGACATGAAAGAGACACTCCCTCCTAATTATAAATCGGAATGGTATGTATCAGTAGTTTGCAACCTATATTGTATTCACAAGCCTTTCATAAGTTACAAACTCAGAAAGAATTAAAATGTATTTTAAAAGGAAGGTCACTGTTCAATCACCCCTTCTCATGCTAATTAAAATATTCATGTTCTTCAAGAATCGGTGAGGCGCTTACATTGGCGCAAAGGCGCTCTGATTCAGGAAGGTCCACAGATATACGTCTAGGAAAATACTGTATACAAGCTTACAGCCATCAGACTGGAGTCATTTAATACTCTCGCAGATATATGCAGCCCAGCACAGTCACATCCCAGTAGGTAAACCATGTAGTACGTACAATTCTGGTATATGTTTAGCAATACCTCATCTTGATGACTGGGACATGATGCTCAGTCTTGCCCAGGGAGGTCACACAGGGAGCCCTGCCCAGCTGCAGCTAAAACATTGGACATGAGTGAGGTGCATCAATTAATCAATCAAAGGATTTTTGCTAGTCACCCAGCATGGTATCTGGGCACTTGCAGGCCCCTGTGGGCTTATTCGAACAGACAGGATTTGAGAGTCCTTCTAAATTCCAGAAGTGAGGTGATGAACCAGAGCTGCAGGGGAGGCTGTTTCAGGTATTTGCTGCAATGTAAGAGAAGGAGTGTTCTCTACTTCTGCTTTGGAGGATGTGGGCGTGTCGGTGAGTGATATTGAAGTGGAGCGTAATCTTTTTGATGGTTGATGGAAGTTGAGGAGGTGGCTTATGTAGGTGGGTCCTTGATTGTGTAGGGCTTTGTGTGCATGGGTCAGCAGCTTGAATTGGCATCCCTTCTGTATTGGGAGCCAGTGGAGGTGCCTAGGATGAGGTGTGATATGGATGCATTGGGGAGGTCAAGAAATCGTTTGGTTGCTGATCTCTGTGTGGTTAAAGTCTTTGTAACAGGTGTGCTGCAATCCCTACGCATCGAGCATTGCCATAGTCCATTTTGCTGGTGATAAAGGCCTGTGTCACAATGTGTCTCGTGTGCAGGGTTCGCCATTTGAAGATTTTCTGTAGCATGCACAGCATTAGGAAGCAGATGCAGGAGACAGCATTGATCTGTGATTTCATGGTGAGCTTGTTATCAAGAATGATACAGAGGTTTCTGGCATGGCAAAGGGGCTGGACGTGGGTCCTAGGTCCGCGTGCCACCAGGAGTTCAACTAGGGGTTTACTATTGTTGCTGCAGAGCAGCACGTCCGTCTTGTCCGTGTTCTGCTTCAGGAAATTGTTTTTCATCCAGTCGGTGACACTTGTCATACATCTGTGGAAGTTGGTCCTGGTGGTGGTCAAGTTATGGGGGAGGGAGAGGATAAGTTGGGTATTGTCTGCGCAGTATATGATGTTGAGACCGTGTTCCTTGATGGTGTTGGCAAGTGGGGTCATGTAGGCATTGAAGAGAGTAGGGCTGAGTCCTGGGGGGACATCGCAGGAGATATCCTTGGGTTCGGAGGTGAAGGGTGGTTGACGGACCGCCTGTGTCCCTCTGGTGAAGAAGGAGGCAATCAAATCTGAACACATCCCCTTGGATGCAGATGTCGTGGAGTGTTTCGATCAGGGTTTGGTGGAATACAGTGTGAAAAGCTGTTGAGGAGGATCAAAGCTGCCCCGCCTGGCTGCCGTTCCTGAAAGCTGACTCGCTGGAAGAGAAACTTTTATCGACAAGACCCTTGCCTGTCCCGGAGTAACGTGCGTACGGCGCTAAACAGTAAAAAAGCGAAGGTGACGCCACCGCCGTATACTGCAAACTGTGACTACGAGGGGAGAACGGATTTAAAAAGAACCAGCGTCCTTTTGCTAAAATAAAGGAGCAATAAGCAAAACGGCAGTCTAACTGAGCAGTAGATACTACGCCTATAAGAAATAGACACATATAAATGGTTAAATACCACATCATGCGAAATGAGTGGCAACTTTAAGAAACAGCGCTTAAATAATCCCTGGTTTCTATCTGTTTAAAACTACATTAGTCGTGGTGCCATACCGAAAAACAGACCCCAGATGAGGAACGTACCATAACTCTTTAGGGGGAAGTGTCATCTCTCTGGACCTTTTATAAATCAATACCACAAGAATATACTACAGTCCTTGTATACGAGTACTACTCTAGAAATTGATGGTAAAGTCCTGATGAAGGCATATTCTTAATGTCGAAACGCGTCGACTGGATGCCATCTTACCTTTTTAAATTTTTTGTGAATACACATGTATCACCATATTGTTATTTTATCAAGTCTGACTAAATTGCACTGAATTTTATTATTCAACTTTTAATTATATTAAAAATGTATTTTTTCTAAACTGCACTAGTTTGTTTGTTTAATCTATTGTGTAATTCATTGTATGCCTGGGAGCGTTATTTCACACATACGTTCAGGGAAGTCTCAGTGCTATGATTGCTGCAGACACCAGACTGGGAAGCGTTGAGTATCTGGTTTTGCTTTAGGTGTTTCATGAGTTGCCTGTTGATAGTCTTTTCTAGAACCTTGGATGGGAACAGGAGCATGGAGATGAACCAGTAGTTTTTGAGTTTGGTGGGCTTGGTGGTGGGCTTTCTAAGTTGTGGTTTGACTTCAGCATGTTTCTAAACTTCAGGAAATAACATTGTTGTGATTGAGGTCATGAGCCCCTGGTCAATCCTGTGGCTTCTGAGGTTGAAGATGTGGTGTGGGCATGGGTCTGTGGTAGGACTTGAGTGGATGGTTTCATGAAGGAGGTGGTGTCCTGGGTGGAGAGCTTGTACCATGAGGTCAGTCCAGTGTTCTTATTGGTTGCAGTGGGGGGGCATTGGTTGACGATGTCCATAGGTGTGGGTTGGGGTTTGAGGTTTCTGTGTATGGTTGTGATCTTGTTATGGGAGAAGTCAGCGAGGTTGGCACAGAGCTCTTGTGAGGGAGTGATACTGTTTTCGCTGGCTACATGGTTGGAGAACTCAATGATAATGCTAAATAGTTCTTCATTGTTGTTGGCATTGAGTTTGATGTGTGTGGCTCAGGCCTTCTTCTTTGTTGCTCTCAGCAAGAGGTGGTAGAGGTTAAGGGAGGTTTTGCAGTCTGCCCTGTCAGAGGTGGCCTTGCTGGTACACCACCTCTTCTCCAGTTGTTTGCTGTCATGTTTCACTGTTCTGAGTTTTTGGGTGTACGAGCCGGCCTGTTTGGAGGATCTTCTGTGTCTGTTGCTCTTAATGGGGGCTGTGAGTGCTGGTGGTGATCCACATGTTGAAGTTCCGAATTCCCTGGTCTAGGTTGGTGGTGGCAGCTGGGTTGGAGGATTTGAGGGCGTCTGAAATTTTGCTCCAGCTGCGGTTGGGGGTATTTTCCATTTTGGGGGTAGCAGTGTGGGGACTGGAGATGCTGAAATGGACGATGAAGTTGTTGGTCCATTAGAGTTCTCTGATGTGGCTCTATTTGACATAGCTGCTGGAGGTGCTTATTGGATCCAGCGTGTGTCCTGCTGTGTGAGTGGGGTCACGAACGATTTAGGTGAGTCTAAGGCTGCTCATGCTGTCAAGGAGGTGGGTGGTGTTGGTATTTTCAGGGTAGTTGAGGTATAAGTTGAGGTCACCGGGGAAGATGTAGTCACTGGTGTCCAGTGCGAGGTGCGCAACAAACTCTTTAATGGTGTTGCAGAAGCTGGAAAACCCAGGGTTCAGTATGCGAGGGTGCCTCCGATGGTTGACCTTCCATCCCTGTAAAGCTTGAAAGTTGAGGTCTTCCATGGGTGTGGTGTTATTGTCAGTGGTGGTGGTTCACTGGATGGTCTCTTTGTGGATGATGACTATTCCCACTCCTGGCTTGTTGATGCAGTCCTGGTGAGAGATTTTGAATCCATTGGGAAACGCTGTGGCGATGTCAGGGGCGGATGATGGGTTGAGCAAGTTCTTAATGAGACAAAAACAAAGAAAAAGGGATCAGACAGCACTCCTAATATTATTATTTAGTCAGCAATTTACGAATACAGATGGGTGTATAGATATCACGCCTTCAGTGCAAGAGAATATTGTCCATAACAATGATATCATTTAGTTAGACACAAAAATCTATGAAACGAAGAAGTCTTCATAATCTTTATTTATATCTTAAAAGAACTTCCCAGCACGACTTGCCGAAACGTGTTTCGTCTCAAAGGAGACTTTCTCAAGGCTGGAAGTATTAAAACAATACACCAATAGTGTTTTATAAAAAATTATTACAAAAAGCATCAGACATTCTAACAAACAGTGACTATTTACAAGAGAAATTATCCCTATTCTCTGTAATACTGCCCAGCATGTACAGGGAGTAGAGAGTGTCTATATACAGTACAAATCAATTTTTTACACACAAAAAACAGATATCAATACAAATAAATAATTTTGCAACTAAGTGGAGAGTTCATAAAGACACAATTATTTACTAAAAGTACTCTGGAAGAAATTCATCATGGGAGAGAGATAATATGTATATGAGCATAAGCATTGACGTTGAACTTCGCAAAAGTTCACTACACACGGCTACTTGTCCTCTTACTACTAACTGTAGTGCATAGAAAGAGCAAATCTACTAAGCCAATTTAGTGTTATTTAAATCTATATAAGGACATGTGAGACGTACCAGAAAAATTGTAATGTCCACTTTTTCTATAGTCTGGTAGATTGGAAGTAGTTGATAGAAAAACATGGAACACACTGGAAAAATCACAAGGGCTACACAAAGACAGGGAGAAAGAGCAAAAATCAGGTTGCTTAGTAGATGTGCTCTTTCTATGCACTACAGTTAGATAATGAGCCAAATTCAGTAAAGTGCATGTGCATTACGTAAACATCCAAAGGTTGTTAAAGTGCTCCAGTATCATAAAAAAGGGAATAAAAACATTCATAGTACACAGTTCACATATCCCCTCTTGTGTTCCTAAGGCGCATCGCTACTCTTAGAAAGTTTACAGTACAGTGAAATGTTAAAATATCTGCAGAAAGTTTCAGGTACAATAAAGCTACCTTGGCCTGTCTAAAACCAGCCTTTTTTAAAACTCTTTTTAAAAAATGTTTCTTTGGGAGCATGTAATACGGACATAACAGCACGAAGTGAAGGGTGTCCTGCGGAGATCGGAGATCGCAGCCGCAGGGACCCTTCTGCATTACCGTTTTAGTAAAACCTGCAGGCACCACTAGGCTGTGATGTATGGAGTTCAACCTGAAGTGTGTCCTGGGCACTATGTATGAGATACAGGTAAGATTCGATGCCCGGGCAAGATTCTGTCAGTATGTGGCTTCTCACTGCAAGTTTTGTTATCTCATGGTATTCCCTGATAGAACCCAGTAAATTCAAAAACTCCCCTTTAACAATGGTCTTATCCTTTGCCAAGATTTTAGTGGGATGAGTAAAAAGATCCAGGTGACCCGTGGCCTTAAGAGAACTAATATTCTAATCACTGGTATGAGCCATTCCTAGATGTCCCAGATCAGTCAGCAACACATGGGCGTAATCCTATAGGTTGTTACCAGAAATCCATGTTGACCTATCCATTTGATTCACAAGAAGACATTCATATAACTATGGACATTGATAGTTTATACACAAACATATCCCAGCAAGAAGCTCTCAAGTTACTGGATTTATTATTAGAAATTAGAGCACATCCACACCAGGTCCCTACTTCTTTCATCCTCGAGTGTACAGAAATAGCCCTGAGTAAATATTTCTTTATTTTTGAAAAAAACTGTTCAATGAACAGATTAAGGTTGTAGTTATGGGGTGGTTTATATCCCACAAATAGCAAACATCTATGTTGCTAACTTTGAATCAAAACACATAGAATTTATAGAACATTCATACAGAATGCATATAAGTAAATTGATACAATACAGCGACAATGTATTCCTGGTATGGAAAGGTGACACACAAAGTCTACCAATGTTCCATTTTTGGATCAATGGACAAAACAATAATTTGAAAGTCCATAGTTGAATAGAACAACCAAAGTATGAATTTCCTACATATCACAATCAAGACAGGGAATAACAAGCTACATACCACCTTATTTACTAAACTAACCGTGAGAAATACACTTTTAAGGTTTAACAGCTACCACCCTCAAGCACTTAATGATAATCTCCCATTTGGGCAATCCCACCGCCTTAGAAGATACTGTTCCAAGAAAGATAACTATTTTGCAGAAGCAAAAAAACTGAAAGCAAAACTCAAGGTCCAAGGTTATCCGTTCTGACTCCTTTTAAGGTCACTCAAGAGGGCATGTTATAACAAGAGGGACGCACAGATTAAGGAATAACCTAGACAATCACAATTAGTGTGCGTCTCTACCTTCGGCACATTGTCTAATAAAATAAAGACATTTATCTGTAAACACTGTAACCTTCTGGCAGGAAACTCAATGTTCTATGAGAAATCGTTATTTGCCTTCAAAAGAGGCTTACATCTAAGAGACAGATTGGTCCAAGCATATGCTGAACCTACACCACCTACCCCCCAACAAATGTTGCAGCTTCCACCTATCAACGGCCACTACAAATGTAAAAATTGTTTAGTTTACACTACAAATAAAACTGTCAAAAATGTCAGCATGTATGGTCAACAATCAATTGTGAAACAATTTTCCAACTGCAATACAAGCAACGTTATTTATTGCATTGAATGACCCTGTGGCCTTCCCTATACAGGAAAAACATCTCAGCCAGTGATAAAACTTATAATTCAGCACAAATCTAGAATTAGATGTTGAGTCGAACATTCCCAGATGGTTGAACACTATACAATATTCAAACATTCCAAGAAAGACATCACATGGTGGGTGAGAGAAATTGTGAAACCCACAAGCAGGTCTCCCAACGTCGATTGAATCCTTACGATTAAAGAAAATCACTGGATATATAGAGTTGGCAGTGTTAAAAAAGGCCTGAATGTATCTAACGAATGGCAAACCGTGGCTACATTATGATAAATGTATTTTGTAAAAACGTGTTTCATACCTCCTCAGAGTAAACACAATGTATATGAACAGCCTTGATCTGTACAGATCACCACACCTATGTAGCACAAATGCTTCACATCAGATATCTATATCAGAGACTCTATGGTACTATCACCTTACACAACAGAATACCTATGTACATATCTAGGTATGTTTACATCGCATCTGATTGTTCCAATACCCAGATTTTCCAATGAAAGCGATATATTTCAGGTTAGTAATTTAAATATGCAACACAATTCTTTGAGTTTAATTATATAATGTTTTTGAACTAGCCTGTATGTGTTATTTATTCATTTAAAAACTGTTAGGTTGTTAGGACACACTCTAGTGTTGAACTACTAATAATCTATATCTTCTATTAACTTGTTCAGTCACTATGGCACCCTCTGGTTTTCTAATCATCTTTTCATAAGTTAAAATGTGACCTTGTCATTCTCTGGGCATCACCCCAAGAATAGTCCTTTTACGTATACAGTGGGACCTTTGGCCCTTTAAAATCTATACCATGAAATATGTCGATAATCAGCTAACATGCTTAAAAAATGGCCAACTAGAGTTAGCACTTTAGTTCTCAGCCATTTAAAACACATCCGATTCCCACATTTGCATGCAGTGTCAAACAAATGTTGAATACTAAAGGAGACAGACGTCTTAGCCGCAGACTTGTTGGGACTTGTAAGTACGTTGAAGAACTTTAATATCAACTGCTTACAATAAATAGCGGCTTTCAGCCATAATGGTTGTGTCTATATTGAGATACGAAGCAAACACAAGGAGATAATGGATGGAGCTCTGAACCTTTTCAAACATTTACCCCCAGTCATGGATCTGGGTTTAATCCATCATCATTCTTCAACTCAATTCGCCACCACAGTTCAGACCCAGCAATAAGCAAATCAGTCTAGACCCTGTTCCTTATGGGAAAGTCCAGCCCAAACTGCCAAGCCAGGTCTTCCTTGAACAGGAAACAAGCATGCTAGTACCGGGTTCGGGGTAACACCCTTCATCATCCCGGCTAGCTTGAATCCAGTGGTAAAGTGAGCAAGGGACCCACGTCTAGGCATACCCTGCCAACTTAGGGCAAGCAAACCAACACAAGGAGATACTGGATGGAGCTTTGACACTTTTTTTTTTTTTGTAAAATTTTTATTTTGCAAAACACAGAAAGGAAAAAAACAGTGAACAAAAGGTACCGCCTCGGGGGCACAGATGGTCCCACACAGTGGGAAAGCAGTAAATGAAGACGAGGCAATAATACATTGCGAGAGAAGTAACAAATAATAGGCTCCATCAACTACAAGGCGGCGTACACGTAGCCCCAAGGCGGGGTACTCCGTTAGTTCAGCCAGCAGAAGGTCCAGTGTCACAGAGCCGTCGATCTAAGCCTCGTCCCAGCAGCACAGATGTCCCGATAGCAGTACACAAACTCAACTTCCCGTATCCCACCCCCCCCCCCTCCCGTGACGGTGCCTCATTCATTCCCCACTCATCCTCACACAAACTTAGAGCTGAAATAGATGTAAGGCCCTCAGAGATGCTGGGCACACTGCCGAGGGTAAACCAGTAGAGAGAAAGGACACCCGGGGGCCCCATATATGCTTAAAGTGTTTGTAGTTGCCTAGGAAGATGTCCGCCATTCTCTCAAGACTCAGGAGCCTCCACAGTCTAGCGTGCCAAAGGGAGATCGCCGGCGCCTCCTTCCGCTTCCAGGCTGACGCCAGCGTGAGCTTGGCAGCGCCTAGGCAGAGCCATAGAATCTTCTTGTCTGCGCGCGTCTGGTGCTCAAGACCAGGATCTCTCAAGCCCAAGAGCACGAACGCTAAAGAGTTATCGATAGGATACTGCAAGATATCTTTAATATGGGATAGGATCTCGTCCCAGAAGGGTTTGATGATCGGGCAATCCCACCAAATGTGGAGGAAGTCCCCCAGTAGGCCACAACCCCTCCAACATCTGTCCGAGGCAGCCGGGTAGATACGGTGAAGCCGGGCCAGGACCATATACCACTGTGTAAGAGTTTTTAAGTGCGCCTCCCTCAGGAGTATTGAGTGGTTAAATTGCGTCATGTCACTCCACAACGCCGACCATTCGCCATCAGTGATATCCCTCCCCACCATCTCCTCCCATTGCTCCATGTAGCGCGGTCTAGGGGAAAGGGCAGATCGAAGCAGCAGTTGGTACAGAAAGGAGATGGCCCCCTTCATGGAAGACGTTTTCAGCAGGAAGGCCTCAAATTCGGAGGGAGGCCTCGTGGCTGCCTCCCGCACTCCTGGAGACGTGGCCCAGTGAAGTAGTTGTAAATGTCTGTATTTTTCAGTCGGCTGCACTTGGTAGTCCCGCATGCAATTCTCAAATGTCAGGGGGTCAGTGCCGTGGAACAGATGGAGCAGCGCTCGACATCCTCCCTCTCTCCAGGTATCAAAGGGACCCTCGGCGAGTGCCGGCGGGAACGCCGGGTTGAAATGCAATGGGGTGAACGGAGACGGGAAGGTCGTCCATCGCTCATCCCCCGCCAAGGTATCCCAGACTTTCAGTGTAGTCCCCGTGGGCGTACTGATGTACGCATTCACCGGGCGGTCACGCTTTGGTTTCCAGGCTAGATCCCAGACGGACCGGCCAGCCACGCTCCGGTCCATATGCAACCAGTGTTTTTCGGAAAATTGCTGTGACCATTCCACCATGACTCTTAGTTGGGCAGCTTTATAATAGAGGTGTAGATCCGGGAGGCCGACCCCCCCATCAGCTCGCAACCGTCGCAGGAGTGCAAACGAAAGTCGTGCCCGACCTCCCTGCCAGACAGATTTTAAAATCAATGTTTTGAGCTGACCAAAAAAGGAAGTGCTTAGCGGAATCGGTAAGGCCTGAAAAAGATATAAGTATTTGGGGAGAAGGACCATTTTAATGGCATGCACCCGACCTAGCCAGGACAGGAATTTGGGCTTCCACTTCTCCAGTTCGGCTCGCGTCTTGGCCAGTAGGGGCGGGAAGTTGGCTGCAAATAAGCCACCTACCGTAGGAGTGAGGTGGACTCCTAAGTAAAGTATCGAGCCAGAGGCCCAGGCTAGCGGTGTTGTCGCTCTCACCTGAGCGACTTCGGTCTGCGATAAGGTTAAATTCAGGACATAAGACTTGCCGTAATTAACCTTGAAGCCAGCTACTCCCTCGAAGTTCAGCAAGATATCCCGAACGCATGGGAGAGAGTTAGCGGGATCGGCCACCGACAGCAAGACATCGTCCGCAAAGAGAGAAATTTTGTGCTGCTCTCCTGTGAATGGTATGCCCTTCACCCCCTCATGCTCCCGGATCGCCATCGCCAAGGGCTCAATGCTGAGCGCGAATAGCAAGGGAGAGAGGGGGCACCCTTGTCTCGTGCCTCGCGAGTGCTGGAAGAAGGCCGACAAGTGGCCGTTCACCGCCACCCTCGAGCGTGGGCTACAGAAGTTTGCCCTCACCATGGTGATGAATCCGTCGGAGAAACCAAACGCCCGTAACGTGTGGAATAGAAAGTTCCAGTCCACGCGATCAAAGGCCTTCTCCGCATCCAGGCCCACCAACACCGCCGGGATGCGGAACCTGTCCGCCTTCTCAATGAGATGAATAACCCTACGTGTATTGTCGTGTGTCTGGCGGCCCTTGATGAAGCCGGACTGATCCGGATGAACAATCGCCGGTAGCAGGTCCTGGAGGCGTCGCGCTAGTATCGCCGAGTACAGCTTCGCGTCAATATTGAGTAAGGCTATGGGACGGAATGAAGTACAGTGCTCCGGATCCTTCCCCGGCTTCGGCAGGACCGTAATCACCGCCTCCGCCAGGGTCCCGGTATTCACTCTGGACGTAGCCATGTCATTAAAGAGGGCGACCAGGAAGTCGCACACCTCAGTCGCGTAGGTCTGATAGAAGACTGCGGTGTACCCGTCCGGGCCGGGGGCTTTATGTAATTTCAAGGCTTTAATGGCGGAGAGGACTTCCTCTCTCAAGATCGGAGCCTCTAACAGGTCGTTCCACGCACTAGAGACCTGCGGGAGGGGCAAGCGTTGCAGGAACTCCCGCTGCGCTGCAGCGTCCAGTTCCTCGCCCGTATATAAATCGGCATAGAAGCGGCCAAATATGTCCGCCTTCTCCCCGTCACGGTGGTGGAGTACTCCTGCGGGGTCTCTGATCCCCCCTACGTATTCTCGTTCCCTCTTGTCCCGCAGTTGCCGGGCTAAGTGTCTGCCAATCTTATTACCACTGGAGTATGATTGCCGCCCCAACCGCAGGAGAGTGAGCTCGGCCCTGTTTGCATAGTGTGCCTTCAGTTTGCCCCTAACCGCCGTCAGTGGACGCAGGGTGACCCTCGAGGGGTTGGTCTTATGAGCCCTCTCGAGCTCAAGCACCTCGGCTTCCAGCGCATCCCGTTCCTTCCTACGCAGAGTGTTAAGTTGCGAATTGAGGCCCAAGCACTTCCCTCTGATCGTCGCCTTGAAGGCGTCCCACGTGGTCGTCAGAGAAATGTCCGACGGGGGATTGCAATCGAAAAAATCACGGATGGCCAGGCGTAAGGCTCGGTCGGAAACTTCATCTCTAACCACCGACGCCGGGAAGTACCACTTTCAGCTCGCGGTGTCGGGCGGCGACCAACGAAGAGTGAGCACCAAGAGGCTATGATCCGACACCGAGATTGGGAGAATGGCGGCATCCAGAATGTTCCCTCTGAGGGATTGACTGAGGAAGATGTGGTCCAAGCGAGAGTAGGAGTGGTGTACGTGTGAAAAGAATGTGTAGTCTTTCACGGCAGGGTGAAAAAATCGCCATCCATCTACGAAACCCAACTCCCCCACCCCTTGCTGCGTGGAATCAGAAAAGACCCCTGTGTCCACTCTGCGACCCCCCGAGCTGTCCAAATCCCTGTCCCACACCAAATTGAAATCGCCCAGCATAAACAAGAGCCCCTCCGCAAATTCCCCCACCTTCACCAGCAAGTCCTGTAGATACTTGTTCTGACCGGCATTGGGCAGATACACCACCACAAATGTACACAACCTACCCTGAATGTGCCCCTTAACCATCAGCCAGTGACCCTCCCTGTCGTTGCGGACCTCCACTGGTTCAAAATGCAACGTAGCCCTGAACATAATCGCCACCCCCGGTGCTTCGTGACAGCAGAGGACCTGTAGATAATGGGGTATGCCTTATGGCGGAGCTCAACTCATCCTTCCGTGCCAAGTGCGTCTCTTGCAAGCCAACTACATCAAGGTGATGGTCCATCACATACTTCAGAACCCTCTGCCGCTTCTGAGGCGAATTCATGCCCTTAACATTCCACGTCCCTATGCTAAGCGGCATAGCAGATACAAACCCCAGAACCCGCTCTCAGCATGCCAAGTGTCATCCACCCCGCATCCAGCCCCTCCCCCAAGCAGGAGACAACTAGTTGCTTCCAGAACATCCGTGGCAACACATCACCAACCGTAAAGGGCGCAGTCATCAGCAGGCACACAACAAACATCCCCTTTGGCCCTCCGTCACGGGTCCCCCCCCACTGTCCCCAACAACCCCCATCCCAACCCCACCCCAAAAGATATGCAAACCAAATAAAGTGCAAAGGCCAAAACAAAAGTGCAAAAACAATACTCATCAAGACCAGTAGGCCGAAGTCCGTAGGAAGCCTCCCACTCAAGAAGCAGGCCGGGGGAACAAAGATACTATTCCCCATGGCCATAGTCGAGGGCGTCTCCTCCAAGAGTACTTTCAGCTCCCTCAACCAGACGGCCCGGGCCCCTCCGGCGCCGATCTGCCATTTCCCGGGGATCACGCCGCCCCAGAGCTATGCTGTGTGTCGGTCACCGTGACTGACGCCACCGAAGCGACTGCCGCATCCCGTTCTTGCAGGCTGGTAGAGAGATCCGGCCGTTGTCTGATGGGTGACCCCCCCACCCTTTGCCAAGAAGACGAACAACGTCGCCTTCGGGACGCGGAAGCCGTCGCGGCCCGCGAAGGCGGTACATCCTCCAGGCCCAAAAGTTCTTTCGCTGCCTGAAGCGTGCGGACTTGAGCGAGGCGATTCTGCCACCTGAAAATGATCCTGAAAGGGTGCCCCCAGGAGTAGGCGATGCCCCTCTCTTTCAGAAAAGACGTCACCGGTCGAAACTCCCGCCGCTTCTGCAGGGTAGACGCCGCCAGGTCTTGGTATAGCTGAGGCCGATGCTCCCGGAACTGTAGCGACTCGATGGCTCTGGCTTTGCGTAGAATCCGTTCCTTCAGCTGGAAATCGTGTACGCACACTAGGATGTCTGGGGGGCCCCCCCGCGCCGTGGCAGGCCTACCCTGTGCACTTTGTCCATCCGAATCTCCGTCGTATATTCCTCGTCCAGCACCTGGAGGAACAGCTCCTGGACATACCCCCGCAGGTCCCCAGCCTCGCCGTCCCACGGCACCGCCCGTATTCTGATGTTATTTCTACGGGAGCGGTTTTCTAAGTCCTCCGTGTGCAATTGTAGGTCCAGATTTTGCTCGGTGAGGCGAATGATGTCTTGCTGCAGTAGGTGAACGTCGGTAGCTACGCTCAAGTCTCGGTCTTCCAGGGTCGCCACCCTCTCTCCTATGCCGTCCACATCTCTCCGCACCTCCCTTAGATCGGAGGCTAGCTGCGCCCTGAGTTCGGAGATGTCCTCCTTGATGGAGGCAAACAGCTCGGTCATAAAGGCTTTCGTCGCCGGGGCCTCATCATCCGATTGTTTCGAGGACCCACTCGCTCCAGGGGAAGCCGGTTGCTGAGAAGATTTCGGGGCATTGTCTTTCCCTTGGCCCCGTTTGCGTGGCACATTAGACATGGCGGCTCACAGTGCTCCGGCCCGGCGCCACGTGGCTCAGGATAGTGGCGGGCCCCTCAGGCAGTCCAAACGTACCACAAGGCGCGCTCTGTAGCTTCCAACTGTGCCCAGCCCCACGCACACAGCAACTCGATCCTTGGGCCCCACCGGAGCCCAGGCAGGCAAAGCACCAGTGCCGACGCCCGCTTTCCAACGCCCTCCGGGCCCTCGTGCAAGATGCGCCGGTAATCGCTGGCCAGTTCCGCGGCCTCACTCCACAGTAGACTCGGCGGCCCACAGTGCTCAGGGTCCGTGCCTCGTGGCCAAGTTCAACGGCGGGCCTCGCCTTTCAGTTCAAGCGCTCGCCTCCACTTGCTCCGTAGACGCCGGCAGTGTCCAGCCTCACACGTGCGGTGGCGAGTGGTGCCGACCGCGGGTGCCTCCGACCTCTGTGCGCCTCAGTCGTGCTGGAAACCAGTGCAGCAATACCCCAAGGGCAGGGGGGGTCGAGCTGGGTCTGTCGCCAGATCCACCTGTCGCCGGAATGTGGTTACTCTCCACTTTCCGTCTGCTCCGACTTCCTCAGGGCAGCTCCAGGGCCCCGCCCATCAACCTCGCCGGGCCTCGATGTCAGGAGAGCCCGGGGTCTCACAGGCCGTGGGGCGCGTTCGATCTCAGGAGCGAACTCGGGATCACACCGCCTCGGCGACCACACCAAGGCCAACCGCTCCGTCAGGCGGACTTCCCCGCCGCTTTTAGGGCGGGTGGGGTCCCACAGATTCGTGCTATTAGAAGCTTTGTAGGATCAGCGCCGGAGCGGCTCGAAAAGGCGTCCTACTCCGCCGCCATCTTGGCCACGCCCCTCGGAGCTTTGACACTTTTATATTGAGATATGTACTCTTCTTTTTCAGAACTGCCCAGCTCAGGTGCGGTGAATGGTCACCAAGTAGGTTCAGCACTACCCTTCTCTTTCTATTAATCTTCCTCAAACATAATGATTTTTCTTGACTTGACGGCGAATCCATTTAGAACAACTCTTCTTTAACCCCTTCAGTGCTGATTAAAAAAGCCAGCTCGTCATGGGTGTTACCTGCGCTGTGCTTATGACGAGCTGGCTTTGTCATGAACAATGGAGATTTGCCATATTCAGCACCCAGCGGGAAAACCCCTAGCACCCAAGGTGTTAAAACATAGCGATTATGGGACATTCAGAGCTGCAAAATCACTACGATTCAATCTGACTTGCTACGCCGCCCCAATTATTTATAAAACAAAGTGTACACTCTGTGCACTCTGTGATTAGAATGTTGATTAGACTCATTAAGCCCGTTTTCGGCCCGAAACAAAAAGCGGGCTTACACTCCAAGAAGTTTAGAGTCACTGCATTGTTATCACTTAAGGAGCCCTTTTAACTATGCAGCTTACATTCTGTTGTCTACTTGACATTAAACTAAACCCAGTAAGCCTATTCTTAGCTGTACAATGTGGTTTATTTATGCAATTCATGTGCTACCTAGATAAATGTCGGTTATACTTTAGCCTAAGAGCATGATCAACACAAATATGCTTGTTTCTTTTAATCACACAGGTGGCTACACACCTCCATTCGATATGCAAATTAGATCTAGTAAGTCTGTTATCGACCCTACAATAGTGGTCTAACATTACTCATTACCATTTTGAGTCTGTTCATGCAATGTGGTCCATTTATGCAAGTAATGTGCTACTGAGACCCATACTGGCTGCACATTAGCCCAATGGCCAAGATAAATATCCTTGTCAACACAATGATTGAGCTATGCGCACATTATTATGTTTTTTACACATCCGTCTCGAACCACTATGGCCTACCTACACAACAGCATTATCCGATTAGCCAAATGGGCATATATTAGTTATATGATTTGCTTGCTTAATATAAATAATTTTCGATTAATTAGACCTCTCCCTCTAAACCTGTAATATTGCTTGATTTGAGCCATTTTAGTCAATCATCATAGATAATAAACAAAATATTCTTTAAAACTTGAGTGTTTCCATGAGACAGTGATCTATTTTCCCTGCCCTCTTTAGGACTTATTGATATGCTGAATTAACCAGCAATAGTTGTGGTGTGTAACAAAACTACCACAAACTTCATATTAGGGCCGCAATTCTTTCATGTAAGTATTGCGCTTTTGCTTATGTAAGGAAGTAGGCTAACCCATTCTATTGATCCTGCAATTCATTTATCTCTTTGCAATTTCTGAGTCTTCCACATGCAGCACTGCACCCCAGCAGTCCCAGTCATTCATAATCCTGTTGGCCTCACAGTAAGCACAACTTCTATTTCATATATGATCAATAGATGTTGGTAACAGCCGCAATTTGGTGATGGTCTCCATAACCTTTTACCACCTCTACAAATATCCCTTCGATAAACCCTATATCATTTTGAATGTGTGATTGACAGCAGGGATTTAACACTTAAGGACTACCCAGGATAGTTACAAGGATCTTTATCACTCTTTTATTCAGAGATGTACAATTATCTTATTGTCAAAAAGATTGAGGTCCAGTCTTATTTTTCAAAGCATCTCCTCCTTTTCCAGGTCTTTTGGAGTTCCTCTCCGCCAGCACCCTCGATAGAAGCAAAGAGGCACATACGTTTCTGCCCTTGTTTTGCAAAAGTGTAGGATAGTGATGGTGAGTTGTGCTGCTACTTGTGGAGGGTGCATGTTAGCAAAGTAAGTTAGCCAATACATAAAAGAATTAGACAGACCCAGAACAGTTAATCCACTGCTCATTGCCCTTGTGTCCTTTTCTTTATATAAAAAAATAACAATATCTGTTCTCCTCTCTTTCTTTATTCTGTTTTATTTCCTCTGGTATCCCTTTTGTATTCGTTTTTTCCCCCCCTTTCTCCCCTCCCTACTCCCTTTTTTCCTTTATTTCTATTTTCGGTTCCTAACTAAAAACTGGGCACGCACCTGACGGAGCCATGCCCCTCCTGGGCACGCAGCGGGATTCTGTGGTACACTGGCGGGGAGAAGACACCGTCTAGGTGTGTACTTCCTGCTCCTCCTTTGACGGGTCCGGATCTTGATGAGCCGTTTCTCTGCACGCTCCTTTCCACGTGGGGTCCTCAATGTCCCTTTTGTTCCGTCGCTGGCTTCCCTCTTCTTCCTCACTCGACTCTCGACTCTCAGCATGAACCCTCGTCTTCTTCTTGTTCTGAGTCATGTGTCAAGATGTTGCCTGACTTCTGGCTCAGACAAGGAAAAACAGGCTGTCCGATGTGCTGCATTCACCAGGTTGGTAACAGAATGGCACGTCAAACACATGATACTTTAATTCTTCTGAGGTATCAAGCTGGTGATGGTTTCCTATCCTTACGTTCCTTTGAGTATATTTAGCTCGCTCCACCACAGGTGTATGTTTTTAAGATTCGATCATGTTAGTCATGTTCCTTTTTAGAAATTCTTTGGGGGGGGGGTCCTTCATCTTCATGAAAATACAGTCCTGAAGATGGTCTCACAGATGTGCAACAACTGAGAGTAAAATATCAACATATAACCCAACTTTCATTTAGTAATTGCTAAACACCTACTCAGAGCCTAGTATTTCCCTAAAAACAGGTTCTAGCTGTATATCTAGGAAGTGGGATTTAATTAGATTGACATATGACATAAAAATTCTGAAATGTAATCTAATGATCACTATTATGAGATTTATATTATGAACCCCTGTAATCTTATTTTTTCATTTCTGTTTTCTTCAATACAAGTCATGTTAAGACATCTTGAATGATTAAAAAATGTCTTTTTAACATTGTATTTGAACAAATTCCTTATTGGCATCTTTACCTACTTATCTACTGAGGAAGCAGCACAAGGGTACAGTCACACAGACTGTTGTTAAATGCTTTTGCTGGGTTATCAGAAGAAGGATGTAGTAGCACAAACAACTATTAGATGCCAATTGTGAATCAGCATAAATAGTGTGTTACTACAGACTGGTGTTAAATGTCCCTATTGACTATGAACTCCTTTTCCTAAGGACCATAAAAGTGAAAACAGAAGTTGTTATCTTATTAGTTCCATTATTTTTAGGTAAATGAAAAATCTTAATGAACACAAATACATTTTCAGGCAACTTAGGCAGTACCAGCATAGAGGATATATTGCAGGCAAGACCTTGATAGAACATGTTCAGACTGACAAACATCTAAAGAATACCTGCCTATTCTGAATTCTTTGCACAATTGCAAGCACTTTGTTTCATTCTCTCAAGATAAACCCATTCCTCGATAGTTTTAGGTACTAGTAGGCATATTCAGCTTTGATGCTTTTGTGGAAAAGCATGGTGTACAAAGAATTCCCTAATGATGAGAGTCATGATATTCCTTCTTGGCATCAAATGTATATCACTTATGACAATGGAGAGTATGATGGAGTAAGGTGCCTAAATTTCAATTATGATTGTAGATGGGAGTGATCAGAAAACAGTTGTTCAAATCACTATGTAGCACAGGGATCTTCAGAGGAGTTGTTGTTTGTAAAGGCAATCAAAGATATAAGAACCAGTCTCTTCTAAAGGAGAAACATAGTAAACATTACCTTGACAGATCATGTGCAAACCTACAATTCTCTTTGCAATATCTACCTACCTACAATCCTTGGCTCACTACCAAGCTCTGTTTTCCATACTCATGGAATAAAATGCATTACAGCAATAAAGTGAAACCACAACACAGGAAAATTCTCACACCAATTAACAAAAATAGAGTACAATGAAATAAATGATTTGACATCAAAACAACAAAAATCCAAATAGTAGAACCAGAGCTATGTAATTTCAAAGATTTAGGATAATTGGGGCGTGGCTTGGACGACAACAGGACATGGCGGCATGTCCTAGAGTGAGCTCCGCTCAGACGTGGAGCTTCATTACTTCAAAGAGCCTCACTGAACGGGTTTCTTGTAACTGAAGGAGTGGTCCAGATGTTACGATGTGGCGGTGAGTTGCGATGCCACACTTCGATGTTTATTACGTGATTTTAGAACCCGGAAGCCGCAGCAGTAATTTTTCCCTCAGAAATGCGAGCGCCTGCTTTTTTGTATCGTGGCGCTTGCGTTCAGTTTTATCACCCGACTTCCTTCCCAGCTGGGCTCCTTCAATAGCTCTCAACTGCTTTAAACATCAATTTGTAAGTAATAGGATGTTTTTTTAGCTCATTTAATAGCGTGTTTGCTCTGGAATTGTTACACTTCACCTTCTACTCAATTAACTCTATTATGGCTGCCTGATTTGAAGCCTAAGATATTTTACGTGATATTACACACTAAGGGATCTGTACTATATGATATGTTGTCGGAGGAGATGCACCAATAATAGCTTTTTTTGTCATTATATTGTAATTAACTAGAATGGAGGTTTTTTACTGAGGTGTTTATTGCATTTATTCTTTACTGAATAATATCTCTTTCATACACTTCTTTTGAGAAACTACAATTTTACCTACCTCCGTTTTATTGGTTATAAACGGCTGCAATAATTTTTCTTTGCTAATTTATGGGACGTATTTGTCCAACGTTATCACTTTCTCTTCGTTCTTTTCAACTAGCAAGATGACAAGTGACTCTCATACAACTAAATCAACTTCTTCGAGCTTAAAACCCAAAAGGCACAAAAATGACCCGCCCTCTCCTATTCTCTCCTCACAAAATCCAGTTCTGGACTATATACTAGATGAGGTACGTGGCCTTCAACCCTTTATGTCCACTACCAACAAAAAATTAAAACAGATAGAAGAAAGATGGATTGTTATAGAGGGAAAGGTTCTGGAACTTGAGAAAATGGGTGAGCGATCTTCAAGATGTCTCCACAAAAATTCCGCTATTAGAACAAGAGATCCACAAGTTAAAATTACACACTGAAGACCTTGAAAATCATAATCGAAGAAATAACCTACGCATGTATGGCCTTCTGGACAATATTGAAGGTCCAGACATGGTATCATTTCTCCAGAAGCTCCTTCCAGAACTTTTAGAGCTTCCGTCATCTTCACCACTAAACATACAGAGAGCACATTGTCTGGGTCGTCTATATCCTAATTTAAGCAAGCCACGTGGAATTATTTTGCTGTTCCTGGAATTCATCGAACTTATGCATGTGCTGAAGGCAGTAAAGCTCAAACGTCGTCTTGTGTGATCAGGCCATAATATTTATATATCTCAGGATGTATCCAATGCCACAAATGCTCGACGCAAGAATTTCTCGCTTTCTATCCTCAGATGTGACACCTGAACATCCAATATGGCATTCTTCATCCATGCCTTTGCAAAATTACACATGAAGGACACTCACATTCTTTTGATGATCCTGATAAACTTAAACTCTTTCTTAACAACATCTCCTCACGTGGAATGAATACTAATATTTCACTTTCTTCTAAATACAGGACCGCTGATGTTCTAAAAATTCTTACATTTGATGTTATTTGAGTATTTGTTTCTTTCTTCTCAGGAGGCTTTTGTTTTTACATATTAAATATCTCCTTTGTCCGTGTCCCTGAACATCACCATGCTCCTCTCATCTCGATTACTCTTTTCTTTACAGGTCTGGATCTTACTCCTTGATCTGTTTACTTCTTTCACTTATCTGTCTCTTCCATCTTCTCTTTTTCCCTTTTCTTTCTCTTCCTCTTGCTTCACTTATCTGGTTCTTATTGATTGTAATTGTATTATCATTTATTCTGTCTTTCTTTCATCACATATTAAATGCTGTGTTTCGTTTTCCATTTGGTAGGTCTTGCAGCTTATTGTTCCTGTTTCCATATGTTCCCCCAAATCCATCAACATGTTTAACGTTGTTTCGTGGAATCTACGTGGTCTAGAACATCCTGTCAAGCATCAGAAGGCATTGTCTCATTTAGCTAAACTTAACTCCCATGTTGCTTTTTTGATGATGTGGAATCTCTTAAACTTAAAAGCCAATGGGTCAATCAGATAGTTTTTTCTCCTGCTATTGATCGTCATGGTGGTGTTGCTATTTTGTTTCATAAGTCAATTATCGCCCAAATATTTTCAACAGAATGTGACTCCAATGGTTTTTGGGTGTTGGTTGATGCTATCATAAACAAAGCACAAGTGTCCTTTCTTAACATTTATGGCCCTGTAAAACCTGATCCACAGTTTTGGCACTGTATTAAATTGAAATTATCCTCTATATTTAATCCCAATATATTTGTTGGTGGTGACTTTAATAATTGGGTGGACCTTTCTCTTATAGGAAATCTAGATGTAAATGTAAACCAGATAAGACCCATAAATCATTTCAGTCTGCCATTTCTTCTCGCCCTTTGTTCGATGTATGGAAAACGTGTAACCCAGACACTTCTTAATGTACTTTTTTTCACCTGTTCACCACATGATGTCACGTATTGATTATATTTTGATGTCTAAGTCATTACTCCATGTCTTCAATCCTCTGAAATTGGGTCTATTTTTATTTTCAATCATGCTCCCGTATCTGCATCTATTGATATGTCTCTCACTACTTGCAAACAAGGTCGCTGGCGTTTTAACTCTCACCTTCTCTCCGATCAAACCTTTATAACAGAAGCGACCTCCTTTATCAATGAATGTTTTCTCCTTAACAAGCCTTCAGACACCTCAACACATAACAAATGGGATGCTTTTAAAGCATCTTTTAGAGCCTTCACTATTGCCTACTCTTTTAAGAAGATAAAATGACTGAATGCTAAATGTAAAGACAACAAATTACAAATCTGGAGCATAATTATTTTTCATCTAAATCTTCATCCACACTACAAGAATTGATTACAGCCAAATCTACTTTAAATAAAATTGCCACTGTGGATGCCTGCAATATCAGGGAAAATGTTAGCAAATTATTTAAAAATTAAATCTGAACTTAAAAATATTGGGCCTATTCACTCAGAAACAACCAACAAACTCCTTTCTTCTGATTCTGACATTGTAGATACTTTTAAGGCCTATTACAATCTATTATACACAGAAGATACCAAGCCTTCTGAAGGGGATTTTGACTCATTTTTCCAAGGTATTCCCAAACCTAATTTTCTCCCTGATAACTTTTTACCGCTCAAAAATTATATAGCTCTTCTAGAGATAACTAATGACCTTAAATCATTGAAAAAAGCCAAAGAACCAGGTCCAGATGGCTTCTCAATTGAATTATTTTTAACATTTTCCTCAATTTTTGCCCCCAATATTATTCAAACTTTTCAACCCATTCCTTTCAAACTCTAAAGCTTGTGGCTCTTTTCTAGAAGCCCTTATTATTGAAATTCCCAAACCAGACAAAGATTCTTCCTTTTGCAAAATATGTTTGACCCATATCCCTAATCAATTATGATTGTAAAATTGTTGCAAAGATTTTGGCATCCCGATTGGGGAAGATTATTCTTTTTCTCGTTAAACCTGACCAGGCTGGTTTTGTCAAAGGTCGGCTGGCCTCCGACAATGCCAGAATATTCTCCAATATTCTAACCCTTGGAAGTAAGTGTTCCTCTCCCCTAGCTGCCCTATCACATGATGCTGAAAAGGTTTTTGACTGAATTAATTGAGATCACATGTTCCACACCTTGCAATGGTTTGGTTTTGGTCCAAAGTTTATTTCATATGTCAAACTACTCTATACTGCCCCACGCGCATGTGTATTTGTTAATGGCCTCTTTTCCTCATATGTTCAGCTTCAAAGAGGCACACTTCAGGGTTGTCCACTTTCCCCATTACTTTTTCTCATATGCTTAGAGCCTTTTCTTGAACAAATTAGACACAATCCCAAAATTATTGGTTTTACATTTAACTCCCATCTAATTAAAATGTCTGCGTATGCAGATTATATCCTTATTTACATGACCAACCCTAGTACTTCACTTTCCCCCTTTTAACAAGAGATGACACTTTTTTCAAAGGTTCCGGGTTACAAATTAAATTTCTCCAATACTGAAAATTTACCTTTAAACTCAGTATGTTATCGCTATATGTTTGACTCGAACAATTTTACTTGGTGTCCCCAAAAGATTAAATATTTAGGTACATGGTTTTCGTCAAATATTCCTGACACTTTAACCCATAATTTCAATGCTTTAAAACTCAAATTTACTAATTTGTTAGCTTCTTGGTCTCCACTATTTTTATCCTGGTGAGGCAGATTGGATACGATTAAAATGATGATTGTTCCCAAGGTACTTTTCACACTTTCAATGTTAGCTTTTAAAATCCCTAATTACTATTTTACTCAGATTAATTCTATATGTAATACATTTTTATGGAAATCAGAGGGTGGTGTTCGATTTCCTGATTTTAGATTATATCACAATGCTTTTTTGATTCATCAATTTTATGCTATATCTAAAGCTTATCAGGATTCACCTATGCCATCTTGGGTTACTAGTGAACGTTCACTGCTAAATGATTTTTCTTTTCAGGATGTTATGTTCATGACTAATTGTACCTTCATTTCCAAATATCCAATTTTGAAATGCTCTCATTATATAATTCACACACTTTTTTCAAAAATATTGGCACATACCAATCTTTTTTGTCCTCTTCTCTATGGTTTAATAAAAATATAACATTTTGTCACAAGTCGTTTTTACTACAAACATTGGAGAGAGAGGGGCGTTTTTTATGTTAATCAATTAATAGCTAACAATTCCATTTTGCCCTCTCATCAATTACAAGAGAAATGTAATCTCCCCGATTCGTATATGCAACAATATAATATATTATCAACTGCTCTCCAAAACAGTTTACAAAAATGTATTTCTAATCCTATTCCTGCTTCATTTATAACCTGATACACCCCTTTATCAAATTCCATCTAATCCAATTCTAAGTGCTTCTTTTATATATAAAAATGTATCCCTATCTTCTAGCACTCTGAATAAATCTACTATTAAATTAGCTTGTGAACAGGATTTATCCCAATCGCTTTCCATTCCTCAATGGGATCAACTATGGCAGAAGATTTTCAAAACTTTCAAAGCCGCCAATATTACACAATCCCTATATCTTATTTATAATAGAGTTGTTATTACTCCCCTCTTTCTGCATAAAATTGACCAATCTGTATCATCTTTTTGTTGGTCCTGTCTCTCTGCTGAAGGATCATTGATACATTTTCTTTATTATTGTCCCAAGGTTCATGATTTCTGGAAAGCTATATGGTCAAAATGCCTTTTGTTTTTTTCTTGTGGGGTGCCATTTGCTATTCATAATCTATTTTTAGGTACTGCATCTCCTGATTTTGACCAACACACTTCAAAAACTATGTTACTTGATCTTTTTATTGCTGTTGCATTTAAAGTTATATTAATGTGCTGGAAAGACAACTCTAAATTATCTTTTTTGGTTTGGTGGAATTTAATTTGTGATGAACATAGAATTGCTTCTGTATCTCAAACATCTATTCATCTAAAGATTAAATCTGACTTTCTTATGGTTACCATTCACCACATTTCTTTCATCCAAATCATCTTTCCTATAATATCCATTTTATTTACTTCTCCCTCTCTCTTTTTATTTTTCCTCTCTCTTTCTTTCTCTCTGGTTCCTTTTTTCTTCACTCTTTTCTCTTTCCCTTTACTTAAAATAAAACACTTTTTGAAATGTATATATTATATCTTCTACCAATTTCTACTAGAACTTTATATTGTAGTATAACGCTCAGTTTTATTATCCTTATGTCTTCTTTCTTTGCATAATATTAGGAGTTTTATTATAATATTTGCAATTTTAAAAATGTCTTTACAACTTTTGCTTTTAATTGATTGTATTACTGTAATGTACTTCTGGTTATATTTCCTCTGAGAATTGTA
Source organism: Lissotriton vulgaris (assembly GCF_964263255.1). Classification (NCBI taxonomy): domain Eukaryota; kingdom Metazoa; phylum Chordata; class Amphibia; order Caudata; family Salamandridae; genus Lissotriton; species Lissotriton vulgaris. Next base: position 1,639,374,184 of record NC_141695.1, read on the forward strand.
AGATATTGGTTTTAATTTTGTGTTCGTTCTCCTAAATAAAAATTATTTAACAAAATAAAAAGATTTAAGATACTTATACCACCAAAAAAAAAAACACCACTCGCAAATATCTGGTCGTGTGAGACTGGTAGAAAGTTACAAAATCAGTGCAACAACGATGGAGAGCAAGCTAGATACAGGGACCAGGTGAATCCTGCTGGAAAAGTTACCATTTAAAGGCTAGATTGAAGAGTTCCAATTGCGGTGGAGAAGGCCACAAGGAGCAGGAAACACGTTGCGGATGGTCTTTGCTGTAACACCAAGAGCATGCCAGGTGTCACAGACTTATCACTGTAGCGCGAAGCTCATGTATGGTGTCAAGATGGACATTGTTGGAGCTTTGCATTTGCAGTCACTGTGGGCTGTTGATGCTGGCGTGCAAAGTGCAGATCACATGTTAACAGTTGTCACTGGAGATCACTATAGCGCAAAGAATCAGGTTTCTGGATTTCTCTTTTTCTTCAAGAAGGAGCTGAACTGATGCTGCTAACCTAAGAGTACCCCTTATATGAAGGACTTGGGGAAACTGTGATGCGTCACACCTATACACCACTCTTATTAGAGCTAAAAAGGGAAAAGACAATTTTTTATGCAACCCTCCCCCACTTTAGTAGTGGCATGCTTCATCATTGGGTTCACCCTAACTCCTAACGGTCAGGGTGGGCTGAACCATATTTCAGGGAGCTCTTATGAAGAAGGTTGTTTAGGGAAGCATTACGTTAAAGATAAAATTCCTCACCCACTGGTATGGAAGGTTCAAAATGAACACTATAAGGGTGTAAGGATGTGATGCTCCAATGACCCTGAAACACCAACATGTTCCGGCTCTGTCCTATATATGATCCTGGGCTTTCGTCAGGGAGTTTGTAAGTAAAGTACTCCACCAATGACGTGTCTAACATGTGGTTCTTTTTAGGTTGCAGGCAAATAGTCAAGGCATGCACATAGCATATATTACTTGACACTATTGGGATATCACCCAAAGCGATTGAGAAAACTGTTCCCATGGGGGCTTGAGTGGGCAGGCCTGTAGTCAGTCCCATCCGATTCAAATACCTAGTTGCCTCAGCTCCCCTGCTTGCTTGCTTCTATTTGAATCGGACTGGACCCTTGAGCTCAACTGATAAACACAAAGGGTCCAGGACCTAGGAGGCATATCTTGGGTATCAGAAAATTACTCCAGCAGAAGTCAGCAGGACTCAGGCAGGTCCAATTGCAGGTCCAGTGCAGCAGGTTCAGCTGTGCAGTTAAAGGGGGCCTCTGGAGATTGTTGTGCGCCTGTAGCTCAGGGTAGGACAACAGTCAGATGACCTTTAGAGTCACGTTAGCCTGAGATGAAGTGTGCAGATTAAGTCTTCCTTGTCAGATAGCAGGGCAGGCCTTAGGTAGGTTCAGTTGAAGGCTGGACATTAATTTTTCAGTAGCATACACAGGTCCAGTAGTGTACTGAAGATTGAGGCTGAGGGTTCACTTTTTATACCTGATACCTACTTTGCAGTAGAAAAAAACTTCAGGAGTCTTTCCCCTACAGACGAGCCTGGAATTTCCTGCCTCTCTATCCTGGTCCCAATCTTCTAAAAGTGGCATTTTCCGAGTTATGATTTAAAATCTAACTTTCCTCTTAAAGATGGTTTTAAATTACAATTCCTCAAACACCAAATATGGCATTCCTACATGCTGCCAGACAAAAGGCATCACTTAGTAACAATGTTATTGGAGAGGTAGGCCTTGCAATAGTGAGAAGCAATTTTGAGAGTTTTTTACTGCCAGGACATGTAAAACTTGAGAGTGCATGTCCAACTTTTAAAAACAACTCACCTTGCCCTATGGGCTGTTTAGGGCCTACTCTAAGGGTGGCCTATATGTATGAAAAGTGAAGGTTTAGGCCTGGCAAAATGTTTAGTTTGTCAGGTCGAAATGGCAACTTAAAACTGCACACAAAGGCTGCAGTGTAAGGACTAAGGCATATTTAAAAAAGCTACGTAAGAGGGTGTCACAAATAAGTGAGGCGGACACACTAGTAGCATTTAATTACAGGCCCTAGGTACATATAGTACCACTTTACTGGAACTTACAAGCAAACTAAATATGCCAATTGTGAGTAAGCCAACTTTCCATGTTTAAAGGAAAGAGCACAATCACTTTAGCAGTGGTATGGTGTACAGCATCCTAAAAGCCAACAAAATTGGGTTCAGAAAACAGAAGGGGTGCAGGAAAAAAGATTGGGGGTAACCCTACAGAGAGGGTCAGGTGCAAAAAAAGGGGTTAAGGGTGAAAGAGGGATTTTAACTTTAGCACCATGTTTTCATTTTTGTGATCGAAGCATAGGTGCTCATTGTAGAGTAGCAGTGAGTGGCTTTTTCCAGAGCTAATGAAGGACGGGAAGCCAGCATTTCAATGTACACTATTAGCTTCTGAAGAAAATCATTTCACATATTAAAACTAAGCTTCAACCTATTTTGTCCTCAGAGGAGGCATTTCAATTTGTGTCGTTTTCAGTCAGCTATTCGGAGGTACACAGACACAAAGGGGCAGAATTACCAGTTTTTTACACAATGCAATGCAGCAGCTGCAAATATTGTGCTGCATGAAAAGGAGAGAGGAGGAGGGCAGCAAATTTACTGAAATATGGCACTGTCTCCCCTTTCCCTAGCGCGGTCGCTGAAATCAGCTGCCTTGCGCCACAGAGACCTTTTTGCCAGGGTGCAAGGGTGTCTCCGTGAGTCTTGCATAGGTTTTGTACTGGAAGGATACCCTTCCAGTTCAAAATACGATGCATAGACTGACTTAAACCATTTTCCCTCTTTGTATGTGCACACATGCAATGTCGGAAAAGCTTCCTTGTGCCTAATTCAAAAGGGCGCAGTTTTCTGACAGTTTTCCCTGTCTACTTTATTTAGTAAATTGGGTTTCGCGTCAGAACCTTGGGTGGCTTCATAGGAACGCCCGTGCACCACCCATGGTATGACCCTTGGCGCTAAGTAATACATAGCAGCGCTATGTGCTGCTTTGTTTTACTTTCTAGTTATTCCCAGCACAAAAAAAGTTTAGCGATGGATAGAAAACAGGGAAAAAAGATTTTGCGCCAATTTGCGTAACTTGTGTGACACAAATATTGCGTAAAATCTTAGTTAATCTCCCTAAAATGTTAACCTACAATTGCTTTGATGGAGATGGGGTGAGTATTTGGAGAGGTTATACTTGTACTTATGTGACACACCTGTGTACATGGGCCACAACTGTTACCTTGAATGACATTTTCAGGCAACACCTTTAATAGTAACTTGAGCATGCCTTGTTAGAGAGTACATGTTAAGCTTACACAACAAGGCTGCACGCAACACACAGTGCACTGTTCATCTGAAGCGTGCTCACGACTGCTCGTCTACCTGGCTGCAAACAATATCATGTATTTAAAAAAAATCAAGCTACAATATGACACTTGACATATTAATTGTACTTTTTTAAATTAGCCTTCACCAAGCTTTGAGATAATCACATCCACCAGACAGCTTAATGACTCTGTAAACCAATCACCTGCCTTAGGTAATACAGCAGGATACCTTTCAGTTTCTACTTTGAAGAGCAACTTTCTAGATCTGGCGCTTGCTGCGACAGGGCCTCTCTCCCACTGATCACCACACTCGGCTTTTGCCCACAAGCCATGTCCTGGCGTCTAATGAGCTTCTATTACAGGCTGATGTCCCACAGAAACACACAATACCACCGTTGACAGATAGCGCCTAGAGGCTGCTATTTTTGGAGCCGCACGAGGTGCAGTGCAGACTCAAACACCTGATACAGGGCTCGTCGCTGGGGGTTGATGGGCGCTCCTGTCTTCTCCTCTGACTGCCTCTGCTTTAATGACTGTCAGCCACTGGAAAGAGAGACATCTCAGGTTACATCAGCGAATGGCTGTCCTGTGTGTGGTCAATTAAACCACCATCTCCTCCCCGTCAGACACATAAATAAAGGATTGGCAGGCTGTATAATTAGGAACCGCTCCATCAAATTATAAATAATTGATTGGCAACAGTCTAGAAATGCTCTCAAAAGAGGTGTGGGTGATAGAACTGTCTGTGGATCAGAGTGACTTTAAATGTTTGCAAACGTAATTTGTGCATGTTCAAAACTTTGCATTAGGAAAGTTATTCTTGATAGCATTAGGAATACCATTACCTTTTCTTTGGCTAGGAGTCTTTATTTAAATCCCTTTATCTCCCCAGAAGAACATATCAAGTGAAGCGTGTGCACCGAACACCCCAGGGGAAGCAGAGGTCTATTTTTGTTTAAATGATTCGTTTTCTTTTAGGTTCCCCTACTTATTGTCGGCCATTCCAGGAAGCTACATTGAAATACACCAGCTGGGGGTGTGATGTGTTCAGGCGTGGGTTTGGCACCCTAACTATGAAAACAACAGAGACAAAACAGTATCGATTGGTACAGTGCCCGGCAACTGTTCTTAGATGAACCCATGTCTGGAGCTTCCAAGCAAGATAACATACCGTAGACTGCCCGTAATTTCCCAATTGTATTTAATAAAAGTGGAATGGAAGCAGATTGTGTTTATGATAGATGGGAAGAGAGCTGTCTATGGGAAAACAACGATATTTACGGTAGACGCGCTGCACTTCACTTCCACTAATGACTTACTCAGAGCGATTTAGGTAATTAAAGCCTATCTAAATATATATAATCTGGTCTGTGAAATCTGCAAAATTGATTTTATATACACCTTGTTTTTGTGCGGTGCATAATGCATGGCCAATTTTGCTTGTAACGTGCGCCTGCAGGAGGCTGAGTATGTGTTGTTTATGTGTGGCTCTGAGTCACGCGCCACAGCAGCGGAGACACCCCATTGTAGGATTATAGAAACAACCATTTGTCAGACTTCCCTCTATAAATAACACTCATGGTAGGGCATATGTCATTCTTTTTTTTTTTTGTTAGTCCTCATACACCAATAAGTAATGTATATTTGCGAAGTATGGCTCAAAAGCGGTCCCGGCAGGAGAAGGGCTCATCAGTTTAAGATTTTCCAGCCCTCTCGAAGGTCCCCCTAAAGCCAGCCTCAAGAAAAACAGACGAGCAGGAGGGAGAGTAGCGGCCTGATATTACCTCCTCCTGCCAGGCGTGGTATTACTTATTACATAATCGTTGGACCTTTAGGGGCACATGCATCAAGGGATTTTGCGATCGCAAACAGTGCGATTCGCAAGAAATCGGCCGTTTGGATCACAAAATGGCCTTTTGAGATGCATAAAAGTTTTTGGGATGTGCAATTTCGGTAATCGCAATTTTTGGCGATTTCCCAAATTGCGATTCCATTTAAGGAATTCCAATTTTCAATTCCTTAACTGCAATGCTAGAAGCACTTTGAAACAGCGATTTCGCTATTTGGGGCCACAAATTACCGAGAAATTAAACTGGTCAGTAATTTGCAAAAACTTTGAAAAATGCATTTTTTCATGTTACACACACACGCCCTTGCAAGAACTTGTGCATCTATTTTATAATTGCAATTCAGCAAAGAGATTGGTCTATAGGACATGCCCTTCTTGGGGTCCTTATTTTGTTTCAAGATTAAACTAACAGCCGCTTTTGTCCCTTGACTTTGGGCTTGACAGCTCCTTAGAGAATAAATCATACATCAACCTGGCCAAGACAGGCATGATTACTTCAAGGAGGGAAATATAAAACTCATTAAGGATACTGTTCAGCCCATCAGTGCTGCCTCTTTTTAAATGTTTAACAGCTACCTGAAACCCTTCTAAGAAAATTCTCTGCTTAAGCAGTGGTACTGAAACTTTGCAGAGCGAGCGAAGTGCTATACTATCAATATAGTCGTTCACCTGGCCCTCAGAGGCTGTAAGGTCGTCCATGTATAAGTCTTGCAAAAATGCTTGCTCTATCTCAGCGTTGGCAGTGCACCCCCTACCCAAAATGTAGGTGCAATTTCTTTTATTTTATTTCTAGTAAATTTGGAATGAGATTTCCAGGCAAGAAGCTTCCAACACCCTTCCCCATACTCTTAGTGGGCTAATTTTACTTGCCTCTTAATTTTTCCTTAGAATGGCATCTAACTGATCTGCTAAGGCTTGGTTTGGTAACCTAACTTCATTGTCTTTTTCAGCCTGGCCCTGCTCTTATAATTGCAAGCTTCTCTCGCTCATAGCCCTTGAAATATTGTTTTCCAAGACTTTTATCCTACATATAGTCTCCATATATTTATTTTCTACAATGCTAATTATTCTTCCCCCGATGTACGCCTTATAGGTATCCCATATCACTTGAATTGGCACTGAGGAGTCGTTAACTTCAAAGAAGTCCAGGGTCTCTCTCTTCAAATGAGTAATTACTGTTGGATCCAATAATAGAGGTCTATCAAAAGTCCACCTATTATTGGCGGCCCCCTTTCTAGTTGCAGATCTTAGACAACTGCAGAGTAATCTGAGAGGTGCTCAGGGAAATGTTCCACCTTTTTCACTCTATTGGCCAACCTGGTATCCACCAAGAAAAAATCAATTCTAGAGGCATGCCAATGCCTTTTATTATGGAAGGTATAGTTTTGACTACAGCTAACCCCCCTAGATTCAAACCGCCACATATCTATTAGACCTAGATCTTACATTATTATTTTGATGAACCGTCTCATTTCCGAAGAATCAGAGCTTTCCCCTCTAGTAGATTTGCCGAGCTTAGGGTTCTATAGTACATTAAAATACCCTCCTAGAACAATAGTGGCATTAACCTCCAACAACCGATAATATAAGGATTTCAAGGGCGTATCATCATCAATATTTGGCCCATAGAACTTTGCCACTGAATACCATATATTTTGTATTTTAACATTGGCTATGACCAACCGCCCCTCATCATCTACTTTGCACTCTCCGAAGAAGGCTTTGGCAGACTTTTTAATAAGTATGGACACTCCCATAGTGCAATATGAATGGTTAGTGTGGACTGACTCTGCAGTCTACTTCTGTTTAGACAGGACGGACTTCCATTCCTCAAGCTATAGATGGGTCTCTTGCAAAATTATTATATTGGAGTCAGCCTGTCTCAGATATTGTAAAATCCTTCTCCTTCTACTAATAACTCTGAACTCATTACCATTCCAGGTTAAAATCTTTAAAAGGGTGAGATCTCTAGATTCTAGCATCTTGGGATACATTTTTCATAGTCATAGTCATAGTCATAGGTTCTTGTAGAGCGCACGATTCACCAGAAAAGGTCTCAAGGCGCTTAGCAGAGAGAGACGACAACAATGAGTTCAAGAGAGGTGGCGCAGATTAGTTGGGAAAGAGCCATGTTTTCAGACCCCTCCGAAAGGCCAGATGGTTGGATAGGGACAACAGATGGAGGGGCAACTTGTTCCAGAGTAGGGGAACTATATAGGACAAAGCCCGGCAACCATTTCTCAAAGTCCTGGCCCATGGCTGGGCCAGGAGGGATTTGGAGCTGGATCTTAGGACTCTGGGGGGGTTGGACCAAACCAGTCTCTTCGCTAAATAGGAGGGCCCTATACCAGAAAGGAGCTTGTGGACGATACTAAGTATCTTGAAGTGACTTCTTTGGCGAACAGGGAGCCAGTGTAGCTCCTTGAGACTGGGCAGAGAGGATGACCTAGGGGACAGCCCAAGCACCAAGCGATCTGCGGCGTTCTGAAGTCTAAGCGGCTGATGAGGAGCCCCTGAATCAGGGGCTTCCTAGACTCAAGGGGAAGCCATTTAAATATTTTACGCAATTTGCGCAAGATACCATTGCAGGTGCGAGAGACTTGATTGACGTGGGCATAAGGGCATTGCTGACTTGCCTCTTGTCGCTTGTACCTCTGGCCCCTAAGCCTAGGATTTTATAAATAAGGACTGATTTTTTTCCCCAACTGCACCCCACCAGGTGAATTCCTAAAATAACTATGTCATTAAGTTACCCCAACCCACACAGGGAACTCCCTCCCCAAAAAAGGGTGTGATTGTTTAATGCCCTTTAGAGCTCTCTTCTCCCTCCGGCATTAGGCCTTTAATTCTTTATGTTTCTGTTGAGCCTTTATCTATTCACAAAAATTATCAGCATCGTTTGGGTCCCTAAAACTATGCATATTGTCATTCCACATGACTTTTAACAGGACCAGGAATCTCATTTGGGCTGTAGCGCCCAACTATCTCAACTCAGGTATAAGTTTCCCCAACTCCCACTGTGTCATCTTAGAGATATCTGACCTGACACAAAATGACCAGTCCCCTTTGGTGAAGCTGCCAACTTTTAACGCCTCTAAGAGAATCCGCTCTTTTACGAGTATAGGATTTAAAATTAATTAGAATTTTCCTTGGATTTTTCTTATTTGGATTCTTGGAGAAAGGGCCCAGATTAATCCTCGGGATATCCACCTCCAACTCCAGAGTTTCTACAGAGGGGGGGAATTCTTTCAGCAAGCTAGTGACAAAGCTTTTAACATTATCACCCTCGAGGCCCTCTGGAATATTGAGTATTCTAATATTGTTTCACCTGGCGTTATTTTCCAATGATTCTATTTTGTCTAGTAGACCAATTCCCCTCTCTTTAGAGTTTGAATTTCACCCTGATTAAATTCCACCTTCCTAGTAAAGTTCTCTAAGGAGGCTACGGTTAAGCAAATTCTCTCTGCTTTTCTTTTCTGCAGGGCCGGACCAAAAGGGGGCTGTACTGTAGCTATGAGTGAGGCTTGGGTAGATTCTGGACTAGTTTTTGCTGTATTTAGTATCTTGGTTTTCCTGCCTCTTTGCTTACACTCAATTTTTTCACAGAAAGGGCCTTGGGGGGGGGTAGGGGGGCTTCTACGGTGCAGAAACTATTATTTCCTAAAGCGTACTATTTGGCTGTCTCACACAACTCCCAGCAGCCTGCCTGCCCAGTAATGCAGTTGAACCCCCCAGACGTTCTTGAAAGAGCGACCCAGGCCCCTCATTTGAGATTTTCTCTTTCTTAATCTTCTGCCCCTTCTTGCTAGCTTCCAGAGACTTAAAAGAGGCCCAAACTCCTTACCTCTACGTCTAGCCAGTCTTCGGCGATTGTGTGGAAAAAATGCTAATTCTCTGCAGAGGCCCGTGGAAAGCCGTATACCAGTACTGCTTGTTGAGGGCTTCTGTGCCCCATGCAGAGTCAGGGACACCTGACAGGAACTAATCCTACTGGGCGTGCCCCAGAAGGAAACCAGTAAGGCAGTACACCTTCAGTCCTGTCAAGTATCATGCATCAAGTGTGACGCTAACGCATTTCAGTGTGGTGAGCCGCACTGAAATGCATTGTAACGCATTATAGCGCCTCCTGTGCTGCTATATAAATGCACATGATAAACTGAAATTGGTGGGCCCTGTGGGAAGCAAAGTCGCAGACTAGTCTTCCCCAGAGGACTTTCCCGCTCGGAGGGCCAGGCTGGGGGTCAAGGGGTGGGGTTTGGGGGTGGGTATAAGAATGCAGGGGAGGAAGGCAACTTCCTCTTCCTGCATTCTGGCATCATCGGGTGGGGACGAGTGGGAAAAGAGGAGCAGTTAAGTCCAGGGCCTAGTTTGTTTAGGGCAGGAAGTAGGTCTTTTGCGGTGGGGCCCACTGGTCGGTGGTGCTTTGGAGGCGGAGTGCAGGCGGCGGTGTGCGGTGGCGAGTGAGATGGCTGACGTCTTGACAGAGCAGGTGAGGGAGGCCCTGAGGGTGCCGGGGCGTGCCGGCCGGAAGGCCCATTTGTCCTGGCTGAGGCGTAGGTGGGGATGTCGTGGGCTTTGAGGGTGGCCTTTGCGGGCGTTTCGGCGGCGGTGGTGGCGTGTATGGAGGAGCCACCACTGCCGGGGAGAGGCGCATCTGAGAGGGGCGGGGAACGGTGAAGAGTGGAGCTGCGCGCAGAGGCCGGTGCAAGAGCCCGCCTCCATGGCTGGAAGTGTGTGAGCGGGCGGTGGGGGGGCTTTTGAACACTGAGCCTGTGCCGGGAGTCTCTTCCGAGCGGCGAACGAGGCCTTTGTTGGTGATAAAGGGGAAAGGGGAGGGTGTGGGTCCCATCCCAGATTATGACGCGAAACGCAAGGCCCCCAAGCAGGCCAAGGCGAGGGGAGTGGCATAATGGCCCCTGGGGGTGATTTTCAGGCAGAAAAACGTGATGTAGGCGAGGAGGCTTGTGAGGAGACAGGGGGCCGGTGGGAGGTCGCTCCCATTGACCTCTCCACGGGATCTCGAGCTGGCACCAGGAGGAGAGGGAGAGAGTAGCTATGGGTAGGTGGGAGTGGATAGGTAGCAAGGTGGGGGTCACTACCTCAGAAAGGGACAGCCAGGATAGCGCTGAGGCCTGATGGTGCCGGAGCTCGCCCAGGTTGGAGCGACCTGGAGGGTGGGGGTGTCCCAGCTGACGGAGGTTGGCAGAGTTGTGGGTGGCACAGCGGGGCGCAAGATGGCCTCAGGGCGCCAGCTTGAAGCAGCAGGAGGGTCCGCGGCAGCCTCGACTCCCGCGCGGTTGCCGGCAACTGTGTTGTTTGTGGAGCAAGGGTGTGGTGATGGTGTGAAGGCGAGTAAGGGTGTGAAGAGAGCAGTGTGTGAGGTCTGTGGAAGATGAGGCTGTGTTGAAGTTGGACTATGGCTCGGAGAGTGATGAGCTGGAGGACGGGAAGGTGAGGGATGACGATGACAGGATGGGGGAGAAGAGCAACCAGGGAATTGGTGTTTCACAGGATTCCAAGATGAAGAAAGGCAAGGCGAAAGCAGACACCACCAAAGCCAGCGGTTTTAAAGGATGGGCAGGAGAGGCGCAGACGGCCTTGACAGGTGAGGGAGCATGGTGGTCGGCTTGGGACGAGGGGCCTTAGGGGGGGAGGAAGAAGGCCTTCAGATCGGTGGGTGTTGGCGATGGTTCTGTGAGGACTGTGAGAGGACAACCTCAGGGTGGTTCCATTGGGGGTACTAAAATGGAAGGGGCAGGTAAGGCTTTGTCGACGGCGGGGTTGCAGACCGACAAGACGGAGGGGCAGGAGGACAAGAGTGAGAAGGGTGAGGACAAACACCAGAAAAAGCTGCCTTATATGGGGTTGGCTATGCCCCTGGGCTCATATTTATCTGAGAAGATTAAGAGCAGAATCTGGAAACACAAATACGTGAACGTGTTTAAGTTGGTACACAGAGAGGTACAGGCGAAGGAGGGCTCTAAAGAAGAGGAATGGCAACTGACGAGGAGACCTAGGGTTCCGGTAAACATGGAAAACTGGACATCAGCGTTTCTCATTTATGCTAGTATTTACTGCGAGGAACACCTGGACAGGGCCATCGCATTTTTGAACTATATGGATATCATATTTAAAGCACACTTACAGTTTGGCGTGTTTGCTTGGTCGAGTTCTGATGAGGAGTTCCGGGCCCGGGTTAGTGTGAATCCTGACAAACCGTGGGGGGAGATCGATCAGGAGTTGTGGATGCAGTGGATGACTTGACACACTCGTCGGCCTCCAGGCACACAGCCAGCGGTCTGCAGGTCACTTATAGGTCCTTTCCGCCACAGCCAGCGCATAGTGGCTGCGGGACAGTCTACCACCCATACAGGGAGCGCAGGTCAACCTGTTAAGCCAGGCACCAGCACAACCGGGGCGTGTCGGAGTTATAACAGGAGATATTGCTCCCGGTACCCCTGCAAGTTCAAGCATGAGTGGTGGACGGCATGCCCTTACCCAATGTTTTACCTTGGTCACGCCCTCAGAGCAGAGGTGAAACACGAAAGGTAGGGGACAGTTTGGACATAAGGGCCCCCTGGCTATTGTGTTACCCGGACAGGGAGGCGGCTTTGAAGACGCAGTGGGGTTTCACGGAGGGTTTATGGGTGGGCTATCAAGGACCTAGGGTTTGGAGATGGGCAGACAATATGAAATCAGCTAAGGAATTGCTGGGGGTGCTGTCAGCCAAGTTGCAGAAAGAGGTGGACGAGGGCAGGATAGTGGGATCATTTGTCGACTGGCCAGTTGACAATGTGATCATTTCCCCATTGGGAGTCGTGCCTAAGAAAGAACAGGGTGAGTTTTGCATGATCCATCACCTCTCATGGCCAGAAGAACAGTCTGTGAATGATTTCATCGCTGCAGCAGACTCGAGGGTGCTCTATGCTTCAGTGGATGATGTGATCCGCCTCGTGAGGGTGTGTGGGCCAGGGGCATAATTGGCGAAGTGTGATGTAAAATCTGCTTTCCGCCTGCTGCCAATACACCCCGCGGATTTCTCTCTACTGGGGATGCAATTTGCAGGGGCCATCTACGTGGACAAGGTCTTGTCCATGGGGTGTGCGATTTCCTGCACGCTGTTCGAGATGTTTCGCACATTCTTGCAATGGGCTTTTACACAGATCAGCGGACATCGGGAAGTTACCTGGATGACTTTCTCTTTTTGGGGAAGGCCCTGTCACAGTTCCAGAAGATGTCACGACGGTTCGGAATTCCCTTGGCGCCTGAGAAAACAGCTGGGCCTAGCTGCATTCTGCCATTCCTGGGAATTGAGCTGGATTCCATTCAATTGATAGCTCAGCTCCCTGATGCGAAAGTGTTAGACATACAAGCGTGCCTTTTGTTGTCGATTGGGGAAAAGAGGATCGCATTGAGGGCTGCGCAACAACTGCTGGGTTTCCAGAATTTCGCATGCAGGGTGGTGAGGGCTGGTCGGACGTTCTGCAGATGGCTCGGCATGGTCATGTCGGGGGCAGTTTTACCATACCGCAGGGTCCGGATTTACATGGGGGTCCGGGCGGACTGGACATGGTTGACGTTCTTGACTGATTTCAATGGGGTGTCACTGGATTTTGAGGACGAAAGGATGGTTTGGCAATTGCAAATTTACTCTGATGCAGCCGGGGCAGCAGGTTTTAGGATCTTCTGGGATGGCAGGTGGTGCACTGAAGAATGGCCGACTCATTGGGTGAAGCAGGGGAGGAGCATTGCGTTTCTGGAATTGTTTCCCTTGTTGTTGGCACTGGAGGTGTGGGGTTCAGAGTTGAAGAACAGGTCAGTGCTGTTCCATGTGGACAACATGACTGTGGTCGAGTTGGTCAACCGACAGAGGGCAAGGGACCTGCGAGTGCTGCACTTGTTGAGGAGTTTCATGCTGAAATGTCTGAGATTGAATGTGGTTTTTCACGCCAAGCATGTCCCTGGAGCGAATAATGACATTTCGGACGCTTTGTCTCGTTCCCAGTGGCAGCGGTTCTGGCGATTGGCACCAGGAGTGGATCAATTCAAGGCCGATCTGCCGGACGGCATCTGGGGCTTGGGGGAGTGAGGGTGATAAGCCTGGTGGAGAACTCTATAGCTGATACCTCGAGACGGACATACAGACTGGCATGGACAGAGTTTGGATCCTTTATGGGATGGCGTGCGGATTCAGCGTTTGGAGATCGCTCAGCTGTGGAACAAGGAGTGTTGCAGTTTGTATTACATTGCATTGACAAAGGGCTGTCTTCCGCGACGATTGCGGGAAAATTGGTGGGTGTGTCTTTTTACTGTTGTTTGTTTTTGGATTTGACCCTACAAAAGATGTGATTATAGGTAAGGTGTTTAGAGGCTGGGGCAAGGAGCGGAGGGGGGTGGGGTGTTGAGGAAAGCCATTACGTTTGACTTGCTGGTCAGATTGGTTGAGGCTTTGCCACTATGTTGTTACGATGGTTTTGAGGTTTGGGTTTTCCGTTTATGCATTTCATGGATGTTTTTGGGGCCTTTCGGGTCTCTGAGTTGTTGGGGACGAAGAAGATGTGTGGCAGGAGGTACGAAGAGATCAGGTTGGATGCGGGTCCCCTGGGGATTTGGTTAGAGCGGTCTAAGACTGATCAGTTGGGGAGAGGAAAGTGGGTTGGGTTTGTGAGAATGGTTGTGGGGGGGGTGTGCCCGGTGGCTGAATGGCAGAATTTTCTACTGATCACGGGGGACACGGGTGGTAAAATCTTTTGTCGTACGTCTGGGGCAAAGGTGACGGCGGCGCAGTTGTTGGCGGTTCTGCGCATGGCATTGAAGCTGTTGGGTCTGAACCCGGCGGGCTTTGGGACACATTTGATCCGTATTGGGGCGGCGACGGCGGCAGCACGGTTGGGATGGTTTTGGGATAGGATCCGGAAGATTGGGAGGCGGAAATCTAGGTGCTGTGAAGGTTATGTCCATAAATAAAAGGCTTGGCCGGGCGTGTGGTCGGCCGCTGGGGCGGGGGGGATTGGGGTGAAGCGGTTCAGGATGTGTTACTAATGCCTTTTTCTCACCGTAGGTTGCATGGGTGGCCCGGGGGCCAAGACGGTCACAATGATTGTGGGGCATTCGTTTGTGCACTGGGCCTCTAAGTATGCGGAGCAACAGGTGTACGGCCGTAACCTGGGACTCAAACGACAACATCACAAGGTGCATTGGTGTGGGAAAGGGGGGATGCGATGGGGGGCACTACTGCCCTGGCTCGCAAAGATGGTCCCTCAGAAAGGATGCCCTGATCTGTTAATAATTCATTTGGGTGAGAACGATTTAATTCGGCTGTTGGGTTTGGTGCTCTTACAGCTGATGCAAAGAGATTTGGAAGTGCTGAAGCAAAGACTAGCTTGAACTTGCACTGCATGGACAGAATTTGTCCCTTGGAGAGTTCGGAAGGGGCGATCAATCATGCGGCTGTGGAAAAAGCACGAAGAAAGCTAAACATAGCTTTGAGGGGTTTTTGTGGGGAGAAGGACATTGAAGTGATTGCTCATCCTGGACTGCGACTGGAGGAACCACTACTCTTTAGGGATGATGGTGTGCATCTTTTGACACTGGGGAACGCCTATTACATGATGGAGATGAGAGATGTAGTCAGCAAGTAGTGGAAAATGCTATATGGTGTCATCAGAACGCTTGAGAGTGTGGGAGAAAGATGCACAGTTGGACCCGGAGGAGGGTAGGTAACGGCCCTAAAGGGGGTTCCCTGGTTGGCGGTACTTGGGAGGGATGGGGGAGTCACTAGCAGGCGTACCCATCCCTCGGGGGGAAGAGTGAATGATGGGGGGGACTGGAAGCATGAGTGTAATGCCACATAATACCGGGAAGGATGCTAAGAGAGTTTTGAAGAAATGGATGAAGAACGGAATGGGTCATGGAGTGGAATGAAAGGTGAGTTTGGAGTGGGTGAAGGGAGTGTATGGAGGAAGAGTTGATGTTGGGGTTTGTTGTTGGTTAATTGTTATTTGGTTATTGATTATGTTGTGCAGCCTGGTCCTAATAAATGGCCTTTTATGCTAAAGACATCAGCGTGTTCTGATTATTGCGCGAATAGCACCTGTCAGCTCCTAGCAGGCAGAGGCTAATGGGGCTGGCTAGATCTGCTTGCAGCTCTGCAAAGTACTGCTACAATGTATGTATCCAAGTTGTAGAGGCACGTGGCGTCGAAATTAAACTGACATCACTGCAGTGCCCACTGGTGAAGTTAATTGACTTCCAGCCGCCTGTGCTTCTTGAAGTTCTGCACAGCTCCTGCTCCTCCTGACCTCGCCGCTCTCACTGCAGCAGGGAGGCAGAATGAGGTGATACTCGCTCTTGTGTATTCGTGCTTTCGTTTTCAAGGAGCAAATATCCTTAAATCATAACTGAAACATCAATGCAGGCCCCTGCTACAGCCGGCTTCCGTATTTGATCCAGACCTGAGACAGCAGATAGAGGAGGTCTGCTCCCAGACTCCTAGGCGCGAGACCCCTTGGAGTTCAGGCAGTGAATTTAATTAAACAGGGTGTCGCTGAGGGCCTAGGTAAGGAGACGCCGATATGAGCTGCCTTGTGCTCACTTGTGTTCAAAACGAAGGTCTGGTCACAGGAGCCCTGATTCCACCCAGGTATGTGTAATGTAGGACAGGAATATTAACTTCATTTTTTGGGGGTTCGGCAGGAACATCCAATATTTAAAGTGGTGCTTGTGCTAACAGCGTTGCTCATCAAACTCTTTCTGTGGTGCATAATGCAGTCTCATTCCTTTACGTGTGTATTGGCTCTACTTACCCATGCCAGGTCTCGTCTGTTTTGCTGAATATACACAAATCCATGCGTTGTCATCATGCCCTGGTAGAGTTGAGCTTCTGAAAGGGCAGTAGTCTCAAGTATATGTATTTATTTTTTGCCTCCCCTAAAAATCTACTTCTAAGAATATCTGCTACATTAAATCATTGAAATATGTTTTGAAACTCTGAAACGAAACCCACAGTTACTTTTTTTTAAAGTATATGCAATCATGTTTTGCCTGGCCCTGATCTTACTTCCAAGATTTTTAAGATCCTCCTAGAGTTTCTTGTTCTCAAATGGGTGTAATTTCTGATAATTATAGGTTCCCTTCCTCTTCATTACTGGATTTTCTTGCGAGAAAGAGTCACTCATAGTCGTTGAAATGTCACTCATAATTACAGTGACATTTTGAAAATGTCACACATAGCAATCTGAAACCTTGGCAGCTATGCACCTTTCCCGGCGCACTCCAGAAGCCTCCTGCAGCAACCGCTCATCTGGCCAGAGAAAAAACAATGGATGGTGTGCCCCGGTCTACATCAGCCAAAGACTGAGGATGCCACAGCAAAGCCGTAGAAAACGAGAGAACCGGCACCCTAGTCCACAGAGGCGAACCAAAGATGAGCCAGAAGGTAGAGCGGGAGCAAGACCCCGAGTGGCTGGCAAAAATCAGGTAGGCGGGCCAAGAATTGAGGATACACAGGGTCAGAACCAGAGGAAGATTGAGGAGCTCGCTGCTGGGAAACTATGCAGCCACCATGTCCCCCCCCCCCCCCATATACCATTCTTAGAAATAATAAAATTGGTGAACAAGTTCCTGAACATCCAATTTAAGTGAAGGTCAAGCTAATAATTGGTCATTTTGATGTTTGGGGCAAATTAAAAAACAAGAAGAGAATGTCAAAATACATCCCATAGGTCAGGTTTCAAATTCAGGGTTAAGCGTAGGACAAAAAAAATAAGAGTAAAAACTTCTTTCAAGTTATTTAAATCTTGAGGGATACTACAAAAAATAAATATTTTTTTTCAAAACTGCATCTAAGTTAAATTATGCAGTTTAAAAAAGAATAAAGTCTGTTCTTTAGGTATAAGAGACCCCCATCAGACAGAGGAAGAAAGATCGATAAATAAGGAGATGAGATATGGAAAAGAGGAAAGCATTTGAGCAAGGAACAAAGAAAAGAGAGAAAATGAGAGAAAGATTTAAAAGGTGACTGCAACACAGTGGTAGCTAGTGAGCTGTGAAAGTGGCTGCGCCTATGTCGAATCTGATATAAAAGTCAAGTGAGCAATCACAGCTCCTTCTGGGGGGGATTTGTTCTCCCACAGGAATTTCAAACAAAATATATAGCGAACTGGCTCATTTTACAAGAACATTTTTCATGCACATTGGTTATTAATCCTGAAGCTGTGAATGAACTATTCTAATGCTCTTGTGGTGAGCCAGGCAAAGCTTAAGGAGTGTTGAGGTTCACCCCCTTAAAGAAACCTTATAAAAATGGTGGCACACTAATGGACGTTTCAACACATTTGCCCAGAAATTGGCTAAAGATCGATATATATATATATGACAGCCTGAAAACAAAATGGGATTTGTATCAAAGGCCCACATGCATCAACAATGCCATTTGTAATTCCTTATTAGCGAAAAATAAGGATTCGCAAATAAGGAATAGCAAAAGGCTATGAAGAAATTGCTAAAAAAATTGCGATTTCTTAATATTCCTTAATTGCGAATCGCAATTAAGGAATACCTCCCCATTCATTCCTATGGGCCTAGAGGCCCATAGGAATGAATGGGAAGACATTCTCAACTTGCGAATCGCAATTAGCGAATCGCAAATTGAGAATGCAATTTCAAGGGTGCACGGGTGTCCAAAGGACACCCTGTTGCACCCGTGAAATTGATCTGTGCACATATGTTGCGCACACTCATGCCCTTAGGGCACGTGTGTGCACAACATGAAACTTTGAAAAATGCACAAAAGTGCATTTTTTAACGTTTTTGCAAATTACCATGAAGTTGAACTTCATGGTAATTTGCTACTCCTATTAGCGAAATCGCTAATTTTTTTACTTTCATGCATTGCATTTAAGGAATCTCAATTTGGGATTCCTTAAATGCAAACATAATTTAAGGAATCTCAATTTAGAGATTCCTTAAATTGTGATTTTTGCATCTGGGATGATGCATCCCAAATGCAAAAATACCGGTCGCAAAGGGGCAGATTCTGAGAATCTGCCCTTTGCGAACAGTTTTTAGCTTGATGCATGTAGCTGTAAGACTCTAAAGTAGGTTACACCGGAGCGACATACCACTTTTGTGTACACGTACAATATGCAGAGGCGGTGTAATGGTCACAAGACTAATATGCCCTTAGAACAGGAGAAGCCAAGCATGAAAAATGAAAAAAAGCATTTTCACTCTTTCGAAGAAATGTCTATTTAGCTAATGCATGGGTACTAGCAAACATTTCCCCGGGGGCTGCAAAGTACTGTCTGTGACATGCTTGAGTGCTGCACCACTGCCAGCGAAGCGAGAGTCTGGGTGATGAAAGATGGACATAGGGGGACGCAAAGCAGAAGCATGGTGTGGACAACAAACCAAGCCTTCAACTGACATTTGTCTGCTGCCAACGCTCTATTCTCATGCACCAAGAGTTAAAGTGAAAGCATTAACTTCTAATGAAAAATGTGAAAAGGAAAAATATACTCATCTGGGGGCTGAATTGCAGAATGTGAAACCAGAAAACCTGGTATCAGTCCAGGCTTCTTCACCTGACCAAACTTTGTGATCCTTGGCAATTGCCTCCTATTTTTTCATTACCCCATATGGGAGCCCCATTAAATATACGAGCTCAGGGTGTGTGCTGTAAGAAAACTCCTCTTGTGTTTTATTTAATAAACTATAATGTTGTTCCAATTATATAACAACCAAAGCTACACACAAGGTGCCTCTGACAAATGACTTGCATCTTGGTTCACTAATGGCATTATTTTCAGAATGGGGGGGTGGGGGGTGGGATGTACATGTTTAGTGCAAGATGTCATTAAAACTAAACGAGTTCCTAAAGATAAGTTGTCTAGGACACCTTTGTTTCTTCCTTACAGTTACTTTAGTTAAAGGGTAAACTATGTCAGTTTGTTTCACATCTTTCTGAATGTTCCTGTTCTGTCAAGTGGACAGCAGCCCAGTGCTGCTGTTCACCAGGGGCTGCAATTAAAGGTCAGGATGCCATATGGGGGCCCAGGCCGTACTTTGAGTATCCCTGAGCTAATGTATGTGAAACAAACATTGAGCTTTATGGTCAGGATGAACCATAACGCTTTACAACTCATGACCATACAAGTGTGTCCCCGCCGGACATCATTTATCCAGAACATGATTTGCCTTGAAAGATGCATAGCTTTTGTTATTTCAAAGGAGATTCAGAAGTTAATTAGAGTAGTGCACTCTAAGGATCAGTAAAACTTTGCATTTGGGAGAAGCTACCCCTTCGGGTAGAGAATCAATCAGTAGATTCACCCACTCATGTGACCAGGGTTTCTGGATTATTATTAGTGCACAGATTCTGCTTTAGCATTCTCTGAGGTCAGCGTGTATTGTAAGTTCTTACTTTCACATTTTTAGTTCAGTCTCCCCTTTCAGAAATATCAATCATAAAATAATAATTTCTCTCCAGGACTCTAAGTCTGCTGCAACCTTTTCATCGGTCCTGACCTCTTTCATGCTATTGGCTTCTGTTCTTGCCATTCAAAAATATGTTAAATCAAACATACATGATCACACCACTGTGGTTCATTGTTGTTGCACCCGAGTATGGATGTAAAATGTGCCAGCACTAGTTTTGCATAGTTTTTGGCACCAGAATATTGATTACAGCCAAATGGATGAAATGCTAATTTTTACTAGGCCATGACAGTCTTCATTTTCAGCCTGGTAAGTAACGTGTTTCTACTCATACATGTTTATATATACGTATATATATTTGTGTAGTGAAAACCTAGCTGGGATGCAATGGAGTGTTGAACAACTGGTGAGAGCCCAAGAATGTGATTGTGATTGTAGCGGGGGCCGTGCAGGTAAGAGCGGTGGAGCCAGATTGGGGAGGGGGGTGATTTCGACAGACAACGACAAGGAAAAACGAATTATTATTTAATTTCCCCTTGTGGTCGTCTGTCGAATCCCCCCAAACCCGCCTCACCATTCTTACCTGCATGGGCCGCTCCTGTGTGATTGTTTACATTAAGGCAGCTATCCATTGAGGTGCATTGGATATGGCAGGTACCCAGTGTGTTCTACTCTGCAGGATGGTAATGGTCCTTGTGTTGTGAATGTATCTAGGACCCTAATTAAATATTCCTGATTCATGCCCTTATGCGGTTATGATAAATCATGTCCTAATGAAGGCATATGAATCTTGCCCATATTCTGTCATAGCCCACGCAGCCCAAATAAGGCAAGGCTACTTCCTTAGATTCCTAGAGAGCACAACGAGTTCTTTCGACATACCAAACCTTCAGAAACATGGGGATTCCCCATGTCTTTGTTTTGATTTGTCATTGAACTCCTGCGAGCACTAAACGAACAGTCAGTTCTTAGTGACATCTTTATTGACGTCTTATGTCCAACCTTACGTAAAACACGGCACCTTCCAGGTTTAAATATGCCAACACTTGCCTTAAGCAAACACACGGTGGTGTGGAGCAGAGCGGCTATCTACTTATCCGAAGCCCAGCTGATGCGAGAGCCGAAGGAAGCCGCCCCTCCCCTTTGACACGCTGGAGAAGCTGCCTTTTCTCACGCCGAGAAATCCAGCTCCGGTGTTTCCAGTCACCCTCGCAGGTTACTGGAAGATCCCGTCCTGAGAAACGAGATACAAGACCTCCTTCTTTCTATAACCAAGGTACGGAGCTGACTAAAACCTTAGACAGAATTCTTGATTCAAATTCTTGGCAAAAACCCAACTTAACTTAAAACTGCAACTTACTTACTCCTTCCCACGATTTAGGCTTAGGTCAGGTACACTGGGGTAGGCGTACCTTAGAAGCACCAGTTGAGTTCGTTTAGTCAATGTTTTATGTATGTAAATATTGTATAGATTTTCAAGTAACATATGGCTAAGAAACCATATCAATGCCTTTACAGTATTATTATATAATACTCCTTTTACTGTACGCACTTTACTTTATGATAAGTATTGCAATCATAGCAATTCACTTCTCTTGCACAAGAAAGAAGACTGCTCAATAAAATAACACCTTTTATTGAAAACGCCCGTCTCTCTATTTCTCTGCACTCTGGTGGAACTAAGCATGCACGATTGACTGAGTGAAATAGCTGTCTATTGTTTTCACACGACTCTGGAGATTCACTCCTTATTCTGGGGAAGCAAAGTTGTCATGTTATATGGTTGTCTGAAGCTAATCCCTTCTTGTGTAAATCAGGTAAGTTAACTCCTCCCTATTCATTCGAGAAAGTTTCTAGTGCCCTCTGAGCTAGCTGGCAAAAGTAATTAAGTCTAACATAGTCAGTAGAGACCTAGAGACCTCAGTCCTACGTCTACACTGCTGTTTATGTGTTTCCAATGCGCAGAGCCTATTGGGAATATAGGAACTACACTACATGGCGCCCAATGTTTGGTAAGGCGATAATCTAACGCAAGATACTAGAGTAACTCAGTCGTGCTTTTCACACAGACCCCTTTTTCTCGTAAAAACTCGAATAGACGTCTGGAGTGGGTAAAAGGTTAATATCCGCGAAACTTAGTAGGATGAGAATCCTATGTATTAGTTTACGGTATAGTCAACTTTGAAGGATACAGTGCTCCAAAATATTGTGCACCTAATCTTTGTTTCCTCAAAACTTGCTCTGCAACAAAAAACTTTCAGTCAGTAAAAATGTCAGAAAGGGAAAGAGTTAGACTAGCAGCTCAACTCATAGCGGACGACACACTTGTCCAAGACAACGACCCGGATGCAATACTCATCCCGGTCAATATAAGAAAAACCATAACTATAAAAGTTATAAAAAATGGATTAACATCACGAGGTGGTACAGTCGTATTGGTGGTAGAGGCACATGAGTTTCGGCAGACAGAGGTATTCGATACCTGGATAAACTTTCCAGCAGCACATCCTGTAACAGATGACTTCCACTACTACAAAATAGCGGAAGCTCCAGAGGAATTATCTCCTTTCGAGGAAGTTGAAATTCCACTAACATACCAAGAGCACCTGCTCTAATTTAAAGGCGCCCTAAAACATCAAAATCACATCACCAGGCTCGGTCCACTAGGTAGACCAGGAGCCACGTGGCCGGTTCTAGCCAGCTACTCACCACACCCAGACATTGAAGCAATGTCAGACAGAGAACTTTTAGTTCAGTTAAAACAACTAATTAAAATGCATAGACAATTGGTCCAATATGTCATGTGGACTTCAACAGTCCAACCTGCAATTAAACTTCCACAAAACACCCCTTATCAGGGGAACACAAACAAGATTACAACACAGAACATACAATCGTGTCTTGGTAAAACACCCGCAAAACGGGAACAAATTCCATTCTGGTTAGCTCAAAAAATCACTCAGATAGAGGCAGTATTTCCTGATACTACCCCACACGAAAAACACAGAATTCTGACTATCTGCCTCCCAATTGGGATCGCACCACATGTGGAGGACTGTGACACTTGGGGCACAGTCTTCGCTTCTATCTACACAAAAACACATGGTGTTCCGTCTATGGCGGTTATACCAGATGTCCTAAGACAGATTAAAAATGAATACGGTCCAGAACCTGCTTTAACTCTGGGTATGAAATTACTGAAGGACTTTAAGCAGGTCTCGGCTATATTATTAGCCAACATAAAAGGAGAAGCAGCATGTGTGGCAATCCGCCAAAAATTGAAGGAGACAGATATAACAGACAAACCTTTTGAGCTTGCTAAAATAATTGAAAAATCCTATGAAGAATTAAGCAGAGATAGTTTGGGTGGTAAACCAGTAAAACCACAACTAATTGAAAATCCTGAAAAAACCTTTATTAAAAACGACCTTAATTCTCAAAAGAAGAAATGGGAGGGTAATAAACAATCCACTCCCAGAGAAAAACAATTTCAGTCCAGAGGAAGGTCTCCCCAACGGAGGAATAAATCACCGGTTGGAAGAGACAAGTCTCCCCAAAGGGAACCCTCGGAAAAAAGATATAATCTTAGAGATCGGGATAAATTAAGAAAACCTGACAGATATGAAGACATTGATACACGTCTCTCTCGATCCTTCTCACTCGATCTTTCTCGATCTTCCTCACAGAAATCGAAAAGAAGAGGACGGTCACAACACAAGGAAGAGCACGTCAAGTCCAAAGACAAAGAACCTGCTCATCAAAGTAAAAAAATCACAATTTCCCAGAAAGAAGGTAGCAAGTATTAAAATTAAACATGCGGAGAATCCTGAGGACACAACTGAAAAACGGAGAGTGGGCCCAGACAATGTTAGACAGCGCAGCAGAAGTGACCATAGCTCGCAAGATCCTGATGAATCTTCTGGAGACAGTGGACACAAATGAATACATTCAGGTGGAAACTGCAGACACACGAGTTAGCGTGCCCCATAAACTATATGAAATAACATTACGTATAGAGGGAGATAAAACTAGGAAAATATAAGGTCTCTTTCGGGAGAACCTTTCCAAAGGCTATGATATCCTGTTGGCTGAGAAAGACTGGCCACCAGAGTTTGTCAGGGAGTGCTCTCATGGCGAAGAAATGATTATGCCTGCCTTCTCAAATCATATCCCAATTCATAAAAAATACACATTGGCAAGAAAATGGGCGGTGGCCCAGGCCCCTGCCTTATATAAAAATCATGTAGGATGGGATGAAGATTCTCCTCACCACAAAATCCAATTAAAGAATCAACCTACTGCACAGAGGCAGTACCCAGTTAAACAAGAAGCTAAAAAGCAAGTTAGAGAGATCTTAGATCAACTTGAATATCAGGGTGTGATTGAAACATGCACTTCACAAATGAACAATCCTTTGTTTCCTGTTTCCAAGCCAGACGATTCATATCATCTAGTTTTGGACTACAGACATCTAAACTCATGCTGTAAAACTTTTGCAGTCCAAAACTCACACAGTGCAGCACTGATGAATAACATCGTGCGCAAAAAATATAAAACGACATTAGATATCTCTAATGGATTCTTCTGTCAAAACATTGCACCCGAAAGCAGGTATTCGACCGCTTTCTCAATAATGGGGTTGCAAAAACAATTTTGCCGACTCCCACAGGGATTCAAGAATAGCCCAGGATTATTCTCAGCAAGAGTAACACAATTACTACAAATGTATGATGATGAGGCATTATCCTATGTCGATGACATCTATCTTACAGATGATGACTTGGACACTCACTTACAGAGAGTGAACACCATAATACTTGGGTTCGCATCTGAAGGTTACAAATTCAACTTTAAAAAGTCAAGAATAGCCCATCTAACTGTCCTATTTTTAGGATATGAATTATCAAGCGAAGGCAAAAGCCTAGCAGACAATTTTTTACAGAAATATGCAGTACTCCAAGCACCTAAAATGCTGAAGAATTTACAATCAATACTAGGTTTCCTGAATTTCTGAAGAACATATATTCTAAATTATGCAGAGAGGGTTAAACCTCTCTACAAATTAATAAAACCTGATTTCAAACTGAATAATTGGACTCAATAACACACAGAAATTTTGAGATCATTACAGACAGACATGTTAACTAAAACAAAACTGCAAACACGCGCAAACGAACGCATCTGGCAATCCGAGTCATCCCAGGAAGATGCGGATTCACATACCTGACCTCTAATGAGGGAGAAAAGGTACCTATAACGTACAAATCACATTTGTACACACAAGCTGAAATGAAATTCAGTTCTACAGAGAAAATTCTGACAGCGGTTCAAACTGCTGTAGCAAGAGGAAGAGCCCTAGCCCATGACAAGAGAATAACTGTTTATATAGCAGAATCAGCCATTGAGGCATTAAGAAGTCCACGCAATCTGAAAACTGTGGCATTAGATCTTAAATGGTTAAAATGGGAAAATTCTCTTGCTGCAGAAGACGTGAAACACTATTTTGATCAGAAAATGAAAAAATTTGAAAATATGGAATATGAATATGAATATCCTCTGCCGACCGAAATACTGCCTTTAGAACAATACACCTGTGTAATCTATACAGACAGATTTGCACAACATTTTGTTGTGGGAAAACAAATTTACAATAACACGTGCGCGATTGTTAAAGGTCGTTGGCGCTTAGGTAAATTCAGACCACTTGTAACTAAAACAGAATCATTCAGGAACTATACAGCTCAGCGAGCTGAAATAAGATCCCTAAAGATGGCGCTTGAAAATGCTGATCGCGAATTCCCCACACTAATAGTGTGCGATTCTCATTATTGCGTCCAATCTTACATTAAAAACATGCAGACTTGGATTCAAAACGGTTACAAAGATGACACAGGTGCCACAATAAAGCATAAAAAGCTTTGGGAACAAGTAGTTCTTTTACAGAAAGAACTACAAAAGACTCACGCGATACATACACTGAGTCATCGACGTGATGGCGTTCACGTTGCAGGGAATTCATTGGCTGATGAAGCCACAGCGGCGGCTGGTCAACCGGCTTCCGTAGCTACTAAAAAGCGTTCAGAAAAACAAATAGATGGAGAAACCGTGCTGGCGGTAAAAGCCTCTTTAAAAGGCGACTATGCGGCATTACCTCTCAACTATCCACTCAATAATACATACATAATTGATGCAAACTCCGTTCCGTTTGCTCGAATCCCTGGAGTGGGGGATAGAGTAATTCCATACACGAACCGGAGAATCTTCTTGATACAAGAAGCACACATGGGATTGGGTCTAAGGCACCAAGAGATATTGAAATCTCTGATAGAATTACAATCACAATACTGGTGGCCGGGAATGAGCGTAGATATTTACAATTTTGCAACAAATTGTGAGGACTGCAACAGAGATCGCAGTTGTGAACCGGACCAGACACCAGCCCAGACACCACTATTAGACAGCATCAGGCTATCTATGCGCAAAAGTCCTACCGGACAAATGCGGTCCCATAATCATTAAGACTTTATTCACTAAAGATGTGGCCCCAGCGCTCGGCTGACACCAGAACTGTTGGCATGCTACATTCTGATCATGGTCCTGCGTTTAGCTCTCAAGCTTACAAAGAGGCAATGAACAGCATGGGCATTGCATTGCGGTACTCTTCTCCCTTCCATCCTGAGGGAAATGCGGTTGTGGAAAGAAAAAACCATGACATAAAGCAATCTATAACGGCGAGGGTATTAGGTTCGGGTGATGGGTGGGTCAAACATCTAACAAGTGTCCAACGTAGTCTTAACAATCTGCCAAGAAATTCTCCCAAAGGTTTTACTCCATACGAACTATTGTTCGGCACTAGAATGAAAATTTAGGATTTGGATTGTCATACTTCAGTGGTAGAAGAAAAAACCTTTGATATCAAAGATCGTTTGGCTGTTTTACAGGACTTGAATGAAACAAGAAAAAGTCTAAGTAACATAAAATCTAAGCCAACAACCACTGAAGAACGACCTGTTGCAGCAAGACCTGTCTGGATTCCAAAGATTGGGGATCTGGTCAGAGAAAAGATCGCGGTGAAGAAGGAATTTGGGCCTTCTTACAGAAAAGCAGTACCTGTCTTAGCTGTCAGCGGAACAAGATCAGTAGTACTCCCGCCACTTGCTGGTAAAAAGGAAAACAGAGTTGTTTCCATCAACCTGGTGAAACCACAATCATGTGCCCGATAATATGTAGTAGGCCCAATGGACTCCCAAGAAATAGCAGAAGACCAAATCTTGCTACAATCCAAGAGGTTCAAACTGAAAGACTAATCACTTTCGATAAACCATCAGTGAATAAAAAAGGACTATGCAACAAAACCAGGGAACTTGTGCCTCTTGAAACCCAAATTGCAACAGTCCAAGAAACACCAGTCTACAACGATGCAGCCTCGGACTATACAAATGTAACAAAAGAAATTGCAAAGATCAATGGAAATTGGGAAGCAATCCCACCAATTGACAGAACTGCATCTGGCTATTTTATCAACTTTGATGACTTTTCCGATAATCCAAGTGAACATGGAGACAAGCCAGCAACAAAAACTTTCAAAATGAAAATTAAAGAACTTTTTCATCAACTCAAAGAAACATATCTGATTTCCCCGTGGATTAAACTATGGATTGTGTTAGGTGTTCTTACCCTTCTACTTTGGCTAATCCTAGTTTTAATTTTGGGTAGATTTTTTTGATGGAAAATACAGTACAATGGACACAGCAAGCCAGAACATCAACTTGGTCCTGAAACCACTCAGTTCCTCTCACATAGAGAAAAGAGAACTATCTTTGGTGAACATCACAGCAAAGCCTATACCTGGTGGTAAAGCATGGGATAGAACTGACTATGAAATCTATGGCCGGGTCGTGCTCTTGAAGTATCCACACCAATTCAAGATTTCATTAAGTGACTTTGTGAAACCAAGTTCCTTCTCTGATGATTGGGACTTTGAAAGCATAAGTAATATGATGTCAGATTTAGGAATGTCAGCGAAATTTACTGAACATGATTATTTACAGGGCTCATCGAATTATGAAGAGATGTACTGTTACAAACCACTATGGTTATCATTATCTGCATAAATCTGCGAATCCTAGAAATGATTTTACTTATAATCAGTGGGAACATTGTCCAACACCGCCAATAGGCAGTTCGAAAACGTTTTATGAAAAATTCCCTTACTTTTCAGGGTTTAATCATACAGATCCAGAAATGTTTTATTTCAAGATGTTAAATAAGACAGGAATTGATTTAATTTAAAAAAATTAAGACAAAATGTCAACATTTTGTTTTTGAGTTTTGGAAAAACAATATTGAAACAAAAACAATCTGGGGAACAAAAGAATGGCAGGTACAAGAAGCATTATTCAGAGCCTGCATGATCCCAGAACAAATTATGTTCCTGAATGACACAATTCAGCAAACTACCTGTCTTGGCTTAGCTAAGATAAAATATTTAAATAACCTGTCTATACCAAAACCAATGCCTGATAGAAACACCACTACATATGAGGGGATAGACGTGTCCTATATTTTAAAACAAAACAGAACACATCCTGATTGGAAAAATGGTTGATCTGGCCCATAGACACAAATAACTGTCAAAATAGATTCCTGAACAAAATACAGGGGTGCAAACAGAACAGGCCAGACCCTAGATACTCCCAGAGACACCATCCAGGGATAGTAACAACATATAGTGTAGGAAAACTATGCCTTGACTGGCTACAGAAATCCACACTTCCCGAAATAAAGCAACACTTAACTTTACTTAAAGAAGGTGCTGACTTGCGAGATTTCAGAATGGGACCTCGCAAACAGCGTCAAAAACGTTTCCTATACGCCGGTATATACACAGCTTAAAACGAGGCTTGGAAGTTGAAACAAATTGAAACTGCTGAAAAATACGGGAAATTGACTGTATTCATTTGGAGAAATCATTTTCTGTAGTGGACAATGGGCTAAAGACTCTGTCCTCCTGAATCTATTCACTGGACAGCATCGTATCATCTGCTATTGATATAATAGAGCAGGACATGCTAATGTTACAACATGGCCAGTCCCAATTAAATTCTATTGTACAGCTAGGTTGGACGTTACAAAATCTGCGTTCAGGCTATGTGCAATGGCGTTTAATCAACACAATGTCATTGTTTTCTATCTTTAACCTTACTGATAAACAAATCAGTTTGGCACAAAAAGGAGCAGACTATACGATACTGAGCTGAAAAACTTGAGAGATTACCATTGACAATGTCAGAAAGACCGGTCATTGAATGGATAATACATGGGACAATTTCAATCCTGATAACAACTTTTCAGTTTCAATACTGCCAAAAATATATACCAGCAGGATTGTATTAAAGGTTAGGTAAAGGATACATTAAATCGACCTGGAATTTACCTTATTTTCAAGGTATTAACTGGCATGGGGCCTGTGAAGGTTCTTCAAACAATCTTTCATATCATCTTCAGGGTACCCCTACTACAAAGATAGAGCCATTTTTCAGGCAGCTTTCCAACGGTAGCTACGTTCTATTAAGCGATCACAGCTGTTGTGGAATGGTGCCAGGAAAAGCCTATCTCACAACTGTAACAGCCAGGGTCATTTGCTGTATGCAAGTATTGTATCCAAACACCAATCCAGACATGGAGGCGGCAATATGGCCTTATGTGAATATCTCTTCTATTCAAATTGATACTTTAAGCAGAATGAAGTCTATTTTTTACAGACAACTGTGCCTTTAACCTCATCCAAAGAGACATATGACCTGCAAGTTGCAAGGACAACGGCCGAGATACATACCCTATTATCGACAAATTGTCCGGTGCATTTCGTCGAAATGTTAAGC
The DNA here is from genome assembly GCF_964263255.1 of Lissotriton vulgaris. Classification (NCBI taxonomy): domain Eukaryota; kingdom Metazoa; phylum Chordata; class Amphibia; order Caudata; family Salamandridae; genus Lissotriton; species Lissotriton vulgaris. The sequence goes on from NC_141695.1 coordinate 1,639,403,726, forward strand.
CAAATCTTAAACATGTCAGATACCAGTGGCAACGCACATGTATTTAAGACAATTTCTTCGGGACTGATACGATCTATTCTCATGCACCAAGAGTTAAAGTGAAAGCATTAACTTCTAATGAAAAATGTGAAAGGGAAAGATATACTCATCTGGTGGCTGAATTGCAGAATGTGAAAACAGAAAACCTGGTATCAGTCCAGGCTTTCCCACCTGATTAAATTTTGTGATCCTTGGCAATTGCCTCCTATTTCTTCACTACCACATATGGGAGCCCCATTAAATATACGATTTCAGGGTGTGTGCTGTAAGAAAACTTCTCTTGTGTTTTATTTAATAAACTATAATGTTGTTCCAATTATATAACAACCAAAGCTACACACAAGGTGCCCCTGACAAATGACTTGCATCTTGGTTCACTAAGGGCATTATTTTCAGAATGGGGGGGGGGGGGGTGTACATGTTTAGTGCAAGATGTCTTTAAAACTAAAGGTGTTCCTAAAGATAAGTTGTCTAGGACACCTTTGTTTCTTCCTTACAGTTACTTTAAAGGGTAAACTATGTCAGCTTGTTTCACATCTTTCTGAATGTTCCAGCTCTGTCAAGTGGACAGCAGCCCAGTGCTGCTGTTCACCAGGGGCTGCAATTAAAGGTCAGGATGCCATATGGGGGCCCAGGCCGTACTTTGAGTATCCCTGAGCTAATGTATGTGAAACAAACACTGAGCTTTAAGGTCAGGATGAACCACAACGCTTTACAACACATGGCCATACAAGTGTGTCCCCGCCGGACTTCATTTATCCAGAACATGATTTGCCTTGAAAGATGCATAGCTTTTGTTATTTCAAAGGAGATTCAGAAGTTAATTAGAGTAGTGCACTCTGAGTATCAGTAAAACTTTGCATTTGGGAGAAGCTACCCATTAGGGTAGAGAATCAATCAGTAGATTCACCCACTCATGTGACCAGGGTTTCTGGTTTATTATTAGTGCACAGATTCTGCTTTAGCATTCTCTGAGGTCAGCGTATATTGTAAGTTCTTAATTTCACATTTTTAGTTCAGTCTCCCCTTTCAGAAATATCAATCATAAAATAATAATTTCTCTCTAGGACTCCATGTCTGCGGCAACCTTTTCATCGGTCCTGACCTCTTTCATGCTATTGGCTTCTGTTCTTGCCATTCAAAAATATGTTAAATCAAACATACATGATCACACCACTGTGGACTCATTGTTGTTGCACCCGAGTATGGATGAAAAATGTGACAGCACTAGTTTTGTATAGTTTTTGGCACCAGAATATTGATTACAGCCAAATGAATGAAATGCTACTTTTTACTAGGTGATGACAGTCTTCGTCTTCAGCCTGGCAAGTAACGTGTTTCTACTCATACATGTTTATACATACGTAGATATATTTGTGCAGTGAAAACCTAGCTTGGATGCAATGGAGTGTTGAACAACTGGTGAGAGCCCAAGAATGTGATTGTGATTACAGCAGCGCGCCGTGCAGGTAAGAGCGGTGGAGCCAGATTGGGGAGGGGGGGGGATTTCGACAGACAACGACGAGGAAAAACTAATCATTATTTATTTCCCCTTGTGGTTGTCTGTCGAATCCCCCCAAACCCGCCTCACCATTCTTACCTGCATGGGCCGCTCCTGTGTGATTGTTTACATTAAGGCAGCTATCCATTGAGGTGCATTGGATATGGCAGGTACCCGGTGTGTTCTACTCTGCAGGATGGTAAAGGTCCTTTTGTTGTGAATGTATCTAGGACCCTAATTAAATATTCCTGATTCATGCCCTCATGCGGTTATGATAAATCATGTCCTAATGAAGGCATATGAATCTTGCCCATATTCTGTCATAGCCCACGCAGCCCAAATAAGGCAAGGCTACTTCCTTAGATTCCTAGAGAGCACAACGAGTTCTTTCGACACACCAAACCTTCAGTAACCTGGGGATTCCCCATGTCTTTGTTTTGATTTGTCATTGAACTCCTGTGAGCACTAAAGGAACATTCAGCTCTTAGTGACATCTTTATTGACGTCTTATGTCCAACCTTACGTCAAACACGGCACCTTCCAGCAAACACACAGTGGTGTGGAGCAGAGCGGCTATCTACTTATCCAAAGCCCAGCTGATGCAAGAGCCGAAGGAAGCCGCCCCTCCCCTTTGACACGCTGGAGAAGCTGCCTTTTCTCACGCCGAGAAATCCAGCTCCGGTGTTTCCAGTCACCCTCGCAGGTTACTGGAAGATCGCGTCCTGAGAAACGAGATACAAGACCTCCTTCATTCTATAACCAAGGTACGAAGCTGACTAAAACCTTAGAGAGAATTCTTGATTCAGATTCTTGGCAAAAACCCACTTAACTTAAAACTGCAACTTACTTACTCCTTCCCACGTATTAGGCTTAGGTCAGGTACACTGGGGTAGGCGTATATTAGAAGCACCAGTTGAGTTTGTTTAGTCAATGTTTTTATGTATGTAAATATTGTATAGATTTTAAAGTAACATATGGCTAAGAAACCATATCAATGCTTGTACAGTATTATTTTATACTACTCCTTTTACTGTACGCTCTTTACTTCATGATAAGTATTGCAACCATAGCAATTCACTTCTCTTGCACGAGAAAGAAGACTGCTCAATAAAATAACACCTTTTATTGAAAACGCCCATCTCTCTATTTCTCTGCACTCTGGTGGAACTAAGCATGCACGATTGACTGAGTGAAATAGCTGTCTATTGTTTTCACACGACTCTGGAGATTCACTCCTTATTCTGGGGGAGCAAAGTTGTCATGTTATATGGTTGTCAGAAGCTAATCCCTTCTTGTCTAAATCAGGGAAGTTAACTCCTCCCTATTCATTCGAGAAAGTTTCTAGTGACCTCTGAGCTAGCTGGCAAAAGTAATTAAGTCTAACATAGTCAGTAGAGACCTAGAGACCTCAATCCTACGTCTACACTGCTGTTTATGTTATTCCAATGCGCAGAGCCTATTGGGAAAATAGGAACTACACTACACTTGAAGGGATGTGTTTTCAGATGGGCCTTCATTTTCTTTCTAAATTGTATTAAGATCAGAATTTCTCTGATGTTGGAAGTTCTGATGTTGATGGGTACTACCAGGTCACTGACCTTTGCCACTGCCGTCTGAGGGTAACAAAGAAGACAGCCCAAGCCGCACACATCAAAACTAGCACCAACAATTACACATCACACTTTAACAAGAGCTGTGTGACAACCTTCTTTGACAAGATCGCAACCATACACAGAAACTTTTAATCCCCACCTACACCTACAGACTTCCCCGACAGATAGGCCTCCACCACAACCGACATGAACTGTCATGTCCTTTAGGATAGTCCTGTCATGTATGCCCCCTTTTTACATACATTGTCCCATCCACCCGATAAGAACAGTTCTAAAGAGGTGACCTTTTACCTAGTAGCTTGCTCCTGTCTCTTTGACACCAGGCTCTTAGTATTATATCATAATCCCTGTACCTGACATACATAAACCTGTCCTCAGGCACTGCATAATTATTCTATATAAGGGTCACAACTTTTTTCATCCTTGGCCAACAGCCCACCGTGCATGATCGTATTTGTTGGGAAAAACATTTATGGTTGTTTTCAAAACATTTATGATTGTTTTCAAAACATATTGATTCTAGAAGAAACCCTGGAGTTACCACTCTAGTATGTAAAACCCTAATTCCCCCAACGATTTAGAGGAGAATTCTTTTCAATCTGGCACCGGATCCTGCTGAAACTTCGACACACAGAGGTCTGGCATCCCTTGGGGGTGTCATCCTCGAAGCAGAGACGGGGTCCTTCATTCTGTACTATCAGGTGAGGGGGATGGTTCTTCCCTAGGGGATTCTTGGCTACATTTACATACATATCTATTCACATATATATGCCACACCTATATATCTAGGTACTTTTAGGCAAATTACATAGGGCGAGCATTATAGGAGTATGCAAATACTAATGTTTTACCTGAACTGTATATGTAAATATTCTTAGCACTATGGTAGAAATGTATCTATTGTTTAGTACATTGGTACTTCTGATTTTTTTCATATGCTTCTGTCTCTCGATTGTCGCAGCAAATATGTTTTACACAAGAATGACGCTAGACCAATAAATACTTATTGAAACATCCAAACAGCCATCCTGTTTATTTTCTAAGAACAAGGAAGCACGAGTGACTGAGCAAAAAGTACTGTACTGTTTTCCATGATCCCTGAGGAATCAGGGTTGCCATGTTCAGTGGTTGCCAGAAACTACCTACACCACTTTAAGATACAGGGGGTGGTAGTGGCACTGTAGAGCTAACTGGTCTAATGGCTGACATATCCTGTGGGGGTGTCCGGAAGAGGTTTGGACACCAAGCCCTCAGTTTAGGTCATCCAAAACGTGCAGGTCCATGACAGAACCACAGACTTCCAATCTGGAATCTCCCCTCCACCCAGGTCCCCACCTCCATCATGAAATACATCTACTCGGGAACTCCCATAGACCCATGCCCGCACCACATCTTCAACCTTGAAAGCCAAAAGATCGGCCAAGAGCTCACCACTCTGCTCAGTACCTCAATTACTACTGCAACATTTCCAGATGCCTGGAAACACACTGAAGTCAAGCCACTTCACAAGAAACCCTCTCTGCGAACCCAGCGAGCTCAAAAACTACTGCCCAAAATCCTTGCTCCCTTTCCCAGCAAAGTTACGGGAAACGAGTGTCAACAAGTTACTCACGACTCACCTAGAGCAGAACTTGCTACTTGATGCCTCCCAATCCAGTTCATCAGCAATGACAGTACCGAGACCACCCTGAACACAGCTGACAACATCCAAACCCTCAAACAAAATTGAGAAGCTTTTGGCAGCACTCCTGTAAACCAGTGATTATAACAGTTCGGGCACACGTAGAAAGCCCCCAACGAATCAGACTCTACTAGTTATAGAGTAAACAAAAAAGCACTTGACAATATGACGTTAAGTAGCAGTTATTCAGACATAGGGTTCCAAGATATAGTCCACTTATTTTTGTTTTCTTCAATCTTTATTCTTTTAATTCCAAACAACAGGTATTCCCAGCAAAATTAGACATCACCAACACCTGTTTCGTCCTACACATAGGCAAAGAAGACCGAAATTGTAGAAAGGATTAGTTATCCAATGTATTATTAATACGGCGCTGCTGAGACCGTTCGGTTAAGGATATGTGATACCCCGTTTCATGTTTATCAACTTATCATGGTTGTTAACTTTACTTCTGATACTACTCCGGTCTACCCTCGAGTGTTCGTCTACTAGAACCTGAAATTTACATAACGTGCCTTTACTGATGACATAATTGTGTGGCTAGCGTATGAGCTGGGTCATACTTGACCATTGCGATTGTTACTTGGGACCGGAAGATTCTCATTCTCTACATTTCTACCCTTACTCCTCACCGTATTAATAATACATTGGATAACTAATCCTTTCTACAATTTCGGTCTTCTTTGCCTATTCATGATGCCCATCTTACACTACAGTTCGCTTTCGTCATGCCTTGAAAAAGTCCTTGTGTAGGACGAAACACGTGTTGGTGATGTCTAATTTTGCTGGGAATACCTGTTGTTTGGAATTAAAAGAATAAAGATTGAAGAAAACAAAAATAAGTGGACTATATCTTGGAACCCTATGTCTGAATAACTGCTACTTAACGTCATATTGTCAAGTGCTTTTTTGTTTACTCTATAACTAGTAGAGTCTGATTCGTTGGGGGCTTTCTACGTGTGCCCGAACTGTTATAATCACTGGTTTACAGGAGTGCTGCCAAAAGCTTCTCAATTTTGTTTGAATTCATGTGACACACTTTTAGTGTGTACTAACGGCATCTTTAGGTGGTAGGTGCCCTGAGTTTGCCTAGCACCCTATTGATTACTTTTTCCTTACAAGAGATAAGACTATTTTGATGTGTACTTAACTTCAAAAGAATAACAAGTGTTTTTGTTAGAGTGTGTGCGGACGTTTCCCATTGGGAACACTACCACCCTTCTCTCCTTTTCAACATCCAAACCCTCCTTGACCAAGGAGAGACAGCAGCTCTGATCCTCCTCGATCTCTCAGCAGCCTTCAACACCGTATTCCACCACACTCTGATAGAAAGAATCCACCATATCGCATCCAAGGGGGCGTGCTCAGATGGATCACCTCCGTCCTCTCCAAAAGAACACAGAGGGTCCCCCTACTACCTTTAACCTCCAAACCCAAGGATATCATCTCCGGCGACCCACAGGGCTCATCCCTCCGCTGCACGCTCTTCAACGCATATATGATCCCACTGGGCAACATGATAGATCTCACAATCCTAATATCATATGGTGACGACACTCAATTCATCCTCTTACTCACTGATGACCTTACTACCACCAGGACCATCTTCCACAGATGCATGACAAGCGTTGCTGACTGGATGAAGAACAACTGCCTGAAACTGAATTTAAATAAGACAGAAGTACTGATCTTTGTCAACAACAGCAACCCATGAAAGGGCTCCTAGTTGCCATCAGACCTAAGACCTGCACCCACACCCTCCGTCCACACCAGAAACCTTGGAATCATCATTGACATTAAGCTCATCATGAAATCACAGATCAATGCTGTCTCCTTTGCCTACTTCTTCATTCTGCACATGCTACGTAAGATCTTCAAATGGCTACACCTACACACCAAATGCAGTGTGACTCTGGCCCTCATCACCAGCCAACTGGGTTATAGCAACTCTCTCTACATAGGAATCACTGCACACATCCTACAGAGACCTCAAACCATTCAGAACATCACAGCCAGGCTCATTCTTGACCTCCCCTGATAAACCATATAACTCCCCACCTCAGAAATCTCCACTGGCTCCCCATACAAAAGAGAGGCCCATTGAAGCTGCTGACTCACTCACACAAGGCCCTACACAACCAAGGACCCTCCTACGTCAACCACATTTGAACATCCACCAGCTGTTGAGAAGATTACGCTCTGTCTCCCTTTCACTTGCCCAAACTCACCTGCATCTCCCGAAGCAGAATTGGAGGACACTCCTTCTCCAACATCACAGCAAAGACCTGGAACAGCCTCCACATGCAGCTACGGACTATCTCCTCACTTCTGGAATTTCGAAGGTCTCTCAAGACCTGGCTGATCGAATGAGCCGCAGGACCTGCGAGTGTCTGTATACACTTTTGGGAAATTATCTGCAATTTATAAATCCTAAATGATTGATTGATTGCTTGATTGATTGATTGATTGACTGACAGAATATTTGAAACAAAAATATCATGTGGCGAGAATACTGTGTCAAAAATATCAAGGACCAAAATATTGATAAGGTAAGTGGAAATAGGTAAGTATATATTTACTATTCTTAACTCCATATCTACATACCTTGACAATATATATATCATTAAGGTATATATGGGTGGAGTTATATATGGTAAAAAATTGTTTACCTATAGAAAATAACCTTCACAATCTTTTTGTCCTCGATATTCTTGAAACAATATTTTTTCTCCTATATTTAAGCACGGGACTGCTTACTTGTTTTTTTGGTCGTTTATCTCTTTGCCTCCAGTCTTGCAATATCCTGGCTTTTGATGTGGCACTGTCCAAGTTGTGTGATTAGTTTCTTGGCCAAGTAGCTAGGGCTATAATCACTGATTGCCTTGTAGATGATTAAGCTGGCAATTATGTAAATGTAAATGTGTTGTATAGCGCGAACAGTAACCCGTAAGCATCCCGGCGCTTGTACTCCTACCACAAGGGAACCCCTCCTGGCTTTTCCTTGTGAGGTGTCCACTCCTGGGCATCCCATGGTGAAACCAGGAATCCCTTGTGTATCGGGGGCCGTTGTGGAGACTAAGCAAGCTATTGCCCAGAGTTGCAGCGTGGGGCCCATGCTTAGATTCGGCACTGAGGCGAGAATATCCGGTCAGAGGAATTTAAGCCCGATCCCGCCGAGGCGGGAATCGAACCCTGGTCAGCGCTCTGCATCAAGGTCTGCCGCTCTAACCATTGAGCCACACTTCTCCACATTATGAAGGTTCAGCTTGGACAGTAAACTAGTTTAATTCCAGCAGAGACTGGATGACATTGGTAAACTTCCTTAATGCCTTGATGAGGCATACCATAGTGTGAAGGATGTCTCAGGGGTTCCAGAGTGTTGTAGGGGAGACAGTAGGGCAGGATTTTGCCTCTGCCCAGGTGGGAGATGAACAGGACTTTCACTACTGTTTTAAAATCTGATCTCTGGAAGAAAGAGCATAATTGTCTTCAGAAGTAAGGGAGTGTTTATTTTGAATGTGAGTCCTGGGAGATGAAGACATATATGTTAATTGTAGAGAGTCAAAAATTTGTTTGTGGGTGTTTGGCGTGCTTAAGGAACTGTAGGAATTCTTTTTCAAGGGGGGCTTTAGGTATTTATTTATTTATGAGATTTTTAAAGCGCAAACAATTGCCCAAGGGCGTCTCGGCGCTGTGGATGGAGCAGAAAATGAGGGAGGGGGGGGGGAGATTATTGGTTGAAAAGCTAAGTCTTGATTTTTGGCCTAAAAATGGTCAGAGTTGGGGAAGACCTTATGTGAGGATCAAGGGAGTTCCAGAGCTTGGCTGTTGACACAGTGAATCTGCGATCGCCCCATGAAACAGTCCCAGTTCATGGCACTGTCATGAGAAATGCATTCATAGATCGTAGTGATCGTTTGGGGACATGAAACTCCAGAGGATTAAAATCGGGGGCCTTGTTTGTGCGAGGCTTTATAGGTAATGCAAAGAGCCTTGAATTTAATCCTATTTTTCCCTGTAAGCCATTGATAGCTTTTGATCGTTTGGGCGATAGGTTGAAATTTAGGGGTACCTGAGAGCATTCTAGCCGCAGCATTTTGTATGGACTGTAGCTTTTTGATAACATTGTGTTGGGCGTTTACAAGGAGTCCATTACAGTAATCCTAGGAGGACATTACAAAAGCTGTGACAAGGGTCTTGCCTGAGTTGGGGGGAAGAAAAGGGAGAATCTTTTTTATGGATTCAAGTTTGAAAAAGGATGTGGAAACAATGGAGTTTACATGTGCAGAGAAGGTTAGTCTGTCATCGATGAGTACTCCCAGGTTTATTACCTTAGTGACTGGGAGGGGGGGGACCCAGGTCCAAGGGCCACCAAGATCCTGGCCAGGTGGGGGTGAGTTTGCCAAATATCATGACCTCCGTTTTGTCAGAGTTAAGCTTGAGACAATTAGATGTCATCCAATGACTGATAGCCAGTATGCCATGTTGGAAATTGGAGGCAATTTTATCTCCGTTGTCTTTGATGGCAAGAACCAATTGGGTGTCGTCTGCGTAGGATGTTAGGCTCATCCCCCAGTCCCTTATGACCTGAGCCAAGTCTGCAACATAGATATTAGATAATGTTGGACTGAGGGATGAACCTTGGGGGACACCGCAGGGTAAGGTCATCTGTACAGAGTGGAAGGTTCCTAGCTGTACCGTCTGGGTGCGGTGAGCTAAAATGGAGGCCAGGAGATCTTTAGCTTTAGCTCGAATGCCTATGGCGTTGACACGGTCGATGAAGATGTTGTGATTGTGTCGAAGGCCGCAGTCAGATCTGGCAAGATGAGCACCTTGGTCGAGGACAGTTCTTATCTCATCGGTGGCTTTGATGAGGGCGGTTTCGGTGCTGTGGTGTTTCCGAAAACCAAACTGAGTGTCATCGAGGAGGGAATGGTCTTCAATGTATTGAGAGATTTGATTATTCATTAGTTTTTCTGCAATTTTGGCTGGAAATGGCAGGCTAGCAATGGGTCGATAATTATTGGTATTGTCAGCGCAAAGATGGGGTTTTTTCAACAGGGGTTTGAGGAGGGTGTCTTTCCAGATTGCAGGGTAGATCCCAGTGCTGAACATGGCATTAAAGATGTTAGTTAGTTGAGGTGCCACAATGTCAGTGATAGGGAGATGGATGGCTGTGGGCAGGGGTCCTTGGCAGAGCCTGATTTGATGGCGTTCATTGCATTGGCGACGAGGATAGGGTTGGTGTCGTGAAATTGCAAGAAGGTAGGGTGAGTCTTGGTGGTGTGAGAGGGGGTGTGGTCATTTTTAATTTTATCAGAGAAATTGGTGTATATATTATTGACTTTGTCAAAAAAGTATGTGGCCAGGTTATTGCAAAAAGCTTGGGAAGGTATATGCTTGACCTCCAGTTCTGAATTAACTCCAAGCAAATGTTATGTCACCGGCTGTCATGGGCTAGGCAGTCTACAGAATACAGAGAGTTTCTGGGATCTTGCAGGTCCTATCGGTACAAGTTGGTGGTGGGTTGTAAGTTTAGATGTCAAATTGTTGGCATCTTAATATACTATAACTTTGACAATATGTTACTGAATATTCCAATGAAAATAAAAATCAAGCCTGGTTACTTTCACAGTAAATAATGGTCCTCTTTAAAAAAAAAAAAACTTTTAAATAGTTACCAAAATAGCCTGGATATTTCCAAAGTAAGGGGCAAAGATATTTAGGTAGTAGATCCATTTGGGAGCAGAGTGAGCTGAACATATGCTGCTGGCACACACATAACGATATTGCTCACAACCCCTTTTTTAATTAATTGTTGCACAACAGTTGTTTCTATTAACTGGTTCAGCGATAAAGATGTGGAACAAGGACACTGCATATCAGCAGAAGCCTCTACTAAAAACAAATGGTGCACAATGTCTGTAGGAAAGAGATATATAAAAAGACACATATTTGTATGAGAGTCATAAATGCAATGTGAACTGCAGAAGTAAGAACATGCAGGTAGTGTAGGCAAACAGGGGAGTACATGCCTTTTAGAGTGTACAGTAGGACATTTTAAAATAAAATGTGGTTTTCACGAAGAGGAGGTCTTGTGCTTACTGGAACTGGTCTAAGCTCTCCTCACCATGTTAAACACTTTCTATCAGTGTCATGAGCAAATTAAACCTGTGGCTGACTGATTGGAATGATATAGTTCTTAGATATTTAAAGCTGAACGGGAGAGGAGTAACTGTCAAACTCCTTACAGCTGATTCTGCTATTTTACGGAGATGTCCTGAATTCTTACAACTCTTGTCACTGCGAGCCTGGTCCTCAAGCAGGTAGTGTCAGATGTAAGGGCAGAAGATGCTTTCACTTGTGGGCATATTTATCAAAGGTTTTCCATCACCCTTCACCCTGCAAGGTAATGCAAAGGCGACCCAAAGCCTAGATAAGATTTAACAAGCAACCCAAGGCCACCTTCTGCTGCCCTGTGGTGCTTGCTAAATTGGCAGTCACTACGATACGTTACTCTGCCTCCAGGGGGTGTTCCATGGGTGGAGCATGGGTGTCCCTATGCATTCACCCATGGATTTTGGCTCATTCTCAGATTTAAATGTGGGGGGATGCTCTGCGCACTCGAAATTTATTAGTCTTAGTTTGCTGTATTCCCTGTTTAAATCTAGTTTAAAACGGGGCGTGCAAGATAGGGAGGAGGGAGCTACTCTCCTGTAGAATGAAGAATGTATGTGCAAGTGTCAATTAGAACACATAACCCAACGTGCACAGCTGGCGCTAAGGTTTGCTCTCTTTTTTAGATTCTTGTCTTGCTGTCTTGAAATAATTTTGTAATTATTTACACCACGATTCTTTTTCAGAGTTCTTTATCTCTGCATTTATTTGCATGTATATCTTTTCATAAATACCTTATCCTTATTCATTCTCAAAACATGGATTAACATAACATTAATAATATAAAGATGACCAAATGTCATTACAAGAATTTCTGATTTACAATATTTTGTTGAGAATCCCAATGCATTTCGAGATCAACTGATCTCTTCTTCAGGGGAACTGAGGCAATATGAAACAACAATATGTCAAATTTTCGCATATTTATTCACAGCTCCCCTTTCACCCACCATTGTGTGTACTTCACGGACGTCGTTCAAATCAACACTAGGATATTATATACTTTGTTGGTAAACTTATTTTCCCAGCATCTTATTAGTTGGATTTTTTATTCAGGCTTTATCTCTCTGGTTAAAGGGTCTTTTGACTGTTCACCTCCATACCTCATATTCAAATTGATACAAACACATTGACATAGTCTGATTGACGTGTAACAAGCTATTCTTTTTGCTACTGTTGTTCTGTTAGACATATTTAGATAATTAACTGAACCACTTTGTTATATAATGGAATTTTGACTTATTGTTGTTTCATATTGTTTCAGTTCCCCTGAAGAAGAGATCAGTTGATCTCGAAATGCATTGGGATTCTCAACAAAATATTGTAAATCAGAAATTCTTGTAATGACATTTGGTCATCTTTATGTTATTAATGTTATGTTATTCCATGTTTTGAGAATGAATAAGCAAAAGGTATACATGAAAAGATATACATGCAAATAAATACAGAGATAAAAAACTCTGGAAAAAAAAATCGTGGTGTAAATAATTACCAAATTATTTCAAGACAGCAAGACAAGAATCTAAATAAGAGAGCAAACCTTTTGGTTAGCGCCAGCTGTGCAGGTTGGGTTAAGTGTTCTAATTGACACTTGCACATACATTCTTCATTCTCAGATTTACCATGAGTTGTAGAGCTGGGAATGTGGCAAAAATCTATGGCTTCCCTGGGGAGGTGTAATGAGGAGAATTATCTTGATTTCTCCTTGTGTTTTCCTTTTTTCTACATTTGCTGCAGAAGGAGAGAGGAAGGCTCAAAGATTGTTGTTGTCAGGAATGTGTCCCTTGCTTTGCAAAAACAATCCTGCCTGCAAAGCAGACATCCTTGCACCATGGTGCAATGGTGCCTGTGTGGGCTCTAGGCAGCCAAACGTGCTCCAGTGCAAGGAGAGAGCAGAAATGTGCCATTTCTTCACAGATGTGGCACATTCCTGTCCTTTTACCTTTCATGCAGCTCAGCAATTTGTCTTGTGGAGGTTCTGGGCTATGCTCTTCTGGCGGAGGATGTTCCGCCACAACTAGAGAATCCCGTCTCACTATGAATTGGGCATACCAGCTCCAATTTCCATGCTCCCTTCAGTTTTCAAAACACACCATTTATAAATAAGGCTCCCTGTTTTCCGTTTTTACTGATTTTTACAGATAAATACAGACAGAAAATATTTATTTTCTTGTCTGTATTTATTTTTAAATGTGGATAAAAAACGGAAATTGGGTTACTTTTGGAGTAATCCTAAATACTGTCTGCCATGACTGCCAGGCCAATAGCTGTGTGGATTGATAGGTAAGTGGGCTAAAAAAGAAAGGAGTTTTAGTAAAGGGGCTTTAACAGCAGTAGACATGCACAAGGTTGATACTGAAATGTGCAGATTTTTTTAAAAAAAAATTCATTTATCTTCTGCAGGTGTTTACAGCAATGAAACCTAGTAGACATTCAAGCATGCGTTCATATTTTCTGATTAAATACATGTGGAAATATACTAATTTCAACTTTATTTCATCAAAACCCAAATTAAATATAGATAAATACAGATAGAATTAGCAAAAAGAAATATGGATAAATACAGATGGAAATGTCAGAAAAATAAATACCATAAACCAAGAGCCCTTATTATAAATCTGTCCCTCTCTTGCATTTCAAAATCTATACCCCAGCGACTTACTGCATGTACCCTCATTACTTAAGTAGTTCATTAGGATTGTTGGGCCTGTTATCTTGGGGGTCTAGAAAGCGGTAACATCAATTTAGGTGGATGATAGGAGGGTCTTAGCTAGACATGTGTTTGGGCGTGCATGCTGGGACATTACTGGTACGGGGAGAAGCAGAGGTCTGCAGCGTGCATTGAGTCTCCAGCGCCTTGAGATCCACATGGGTGAGTAGTTGTGCTTTACCAACCCCTTATTGATTGATTGATTGAGAGTTATCCTCTCCATCTTCTGTGTAATTCACTGTCTCCATTCTGGTGACGACGATCCCAAAGTTCCAGCCAACTTATTTTATCATGTTTCTCTTTGCCCACTATTGTCTATTGTTTAAGGTGAGTAGATGACTTCAGGAGGTATCTAGCAGAACAGTGGTTAGTAGAATTAAAATCCATATCATACTTACACCACTGTACCCATTGGTTTGTGTCCCCATTTAGTTAAAGTATTAATTCTGAAATTGTACGGCAAACCTTCTGGAACTCACCAGGCAGATTAGATTCCAGGTTTAGAAAATGTCTTTTAGGTTTATATCTCTCTTGTAAAGGATATTAATTGTGGACAATCATTGGAATTTTTCGGATATCAGTAATATTGTTGAATGGCCATTTATTTGCCCAGTTTCCTTGCATATGCACCATTTAGATGGCAGTCATCAACCCTCATGAGACCCTTGCAAATCATTTTGTGCTATCAGGTGTCACCTTGAAAATCTGCTCTTGTACTCTGTGTGTGTCTGAAACAGGATGTGAGCAACTACAGCACGGTTTATGCATGCACAGCTGCTGTTGCAGGGTTGCATGAGGGCCATTGAAGGCCTGGGCACAGAACCTTTAGTGGATTGTTCCACCTTCTGTATGCAAGGAGGGCATGCACAGTCTTGCATCCTTCACTGCATTTTGGAAGATGTGATTGAGAGACCAGCTGTGTGAGTGTTCTTTTTTTTTTATAAATGATCAGGATGAAACAAAATGCACCCCACTTGGGAGTCTGACATTGATACTGAAGAATTACTCATAGGTTTTCTGTTTACATTTTACTCAGTCAGGTTCAATGTTCCCCTCCTGGGAGATTTGCAAGACTGTATGTCCAGTCTGTCCTATCCCTGGAGCATATTGGTAGCATGTACCATTGTACCACTTTTCTGCAACCATTGGTAATATCAAGTGTGCATTCACTCACTGGTGTAATGGAAGGTTGGGGGGTCGAATTGATGTTTGCAACCTACTTTTGAAGGTGGGGTATTTTCTTCACACTTGTTTATGGCTTGGGCATCAGGTAAAATGGTACATGTTTTTGTTTCTCCCATCTGAAAATTCTGTGATATTTGTATTTGTTTGTACTTGTGCATATTGTGTCAGATGAAAGTCATTCAATTTAGACATTCAACCACTTACACAGATCCGAATAATTTTAGTTTTATATTACAATGGTGCCTCAAAACAAAAAGATATGTCTGCCCCTCCCTTTTATCAGCAGTCCCGGGTGACAATGTCTTTCCAAGACGTTTTGTCATATACATTGTGATATACAGAGAGAGGCATTGAGTCTGGCCCTTCCAGCCATTAGTTACTTTGTGTGAGATGCCTTCTGCCATTGCTTGAAGGAAGTGTCATTAATATTTTGCATCCTCCCAGAGGAGTATTTTTTCTCACCTTCATTCCATTGGCGAGGTAGGTATTTAAGTCACACTATGGGGAGCATCTATTGCTATGGACTAAATATCATCCTTGTTTACATCGTCTTAAATCAGTTAAAATGTCCCCCTTTCCAATACGAACCCTTTAATGGCCTTAGATATTTCTCAAGGCTCTTTCATCTGGATAGGCTATTTAAAAACTGGTGTGACACCTCTTATACCATCCTCAAGAGCCACACTGATGGCAACAATGTGTCTCCATATTTGCAACTAAAAGCTAGGACACCTTCCCTGTATCCTTAAGGACTGACTCTACCCTTCCTCAGTTTAGGTAAGTGCTGAAGACGCACAGGGGTATATTTACAAGCCCTATCACCATCACAACAGATGTGGCTTAACGCTGCCTTGCAAATAAGGTCTCCTTTCACACTATACTTAGCGTGGAACGGTAGGGCAATGGGTGTTGCTGTGGTCATTTCACCTCAACACCCATTGATTCTGACGCTGCCTCCTAGTTACAAGGGATGCATAAATAGGAGGCAGCGACAGAATTAGGACCAGGGAAAACCTGGACTTACCCTGGTACAATGATGAGAAATGTTTCTTTTCTCATCATTTTTGTTGTTTTTATGTGAGCTGCATTGTGCAGCACACATGAAAACAGCAAAAGGCCAATGATTGTTTTGTACAGGAAGGTCCCCCTTCCTGCACACGAACCATCATTTTATTTAAATGCCATTTTGCAACTTCTGTGTGTGCATTAAGCAGCACACATAGAAGTTACCATGCAGCATTTAAAGATTGTTTATGTGCAGGAAGGGGGACCTTCTCCTGCACTATGGGGCAAGGGTGCCTGCGTTGACGCTAAGCTGCTAGCCAAGGAGGCTAACTACACGCTTCGCCACTTCTTTGTAAATATGCTGCACTGTTTTAAAGAAAACCACATCATGATTCAGTAAAGATAGATCCTTAGCTCTCAGAACACAGCCCCTTTCCCACCTTGAGATTCACTCTCTGATAGTATCTTTCTTTCTTAGACCCTGTGCAGCCCTAAGCTTCTTGGTTTCTGCCTAGATTTGTGCAATACTAATATCACATACCTAAATACATTGTTTTAAATATCATTCTGTAAAAATATCACACCCAGAATATTCAGCTGCTACAAAACTGTAAAGGTAAATTTCTATAGGTAAATATACATTTACTGATCTGAACTCCATACTAATGCAACATTTAGGATAAATACAGACAAAGACATACACACACAGACATATATAAATATATCCTCGAGCATTTTAGATATGGAGTTAAGTGTAGTAAACCAGTACTGAACTATATATACTAACTTACAGTGTACTTTCAGTATACTGCTGTCAATATTCAAGTCGGCAAGTCAGTGTTTTATTTGTTACTCTGTACTGCATAATACATATCATAAAAACATGCCATGTCCTGTTTAATTGTGCCCAAATTGCCTGAGGTTCTTGGCAAGAACAGGCCTCCTTCTCTTGGCAGTGGTTAATTTATAAAAAATAAGTGCTAGTGCCCAACATTTTCTTAAGAATTCTGTGGTCCCTGCTAAGGAATGTTGGGGCATATTATCAAGGGTGGCGATAGGGAATTTTCGCCGCTTTAGAGGCCGTTTTCGGCCGCTAAGAGGGGATAATTCTATCGCCCTATTAGCAAGCTGGCGCTAACAGCAGTTAGCGACAGCTCTTAGGTGATAGTGAGCGGTTTGGGGCCCGCTTTGCATGTTAGCGATATTTATCGCTAATGACATGCAAAGTGGGCGTACCCAAACTGTTAGCGACTGGAAACAGCCGCTAACATCGCTATCGTCTATTAGCAAGGCAGGCGTAGCGATGGAAATGAAATACGAACTCCTGCCCGGACCAGTTCTTAGCCATGGTATTCAATGGGAGGTGAGTTTGAGTTTGAGTTTGAGTTTAAAATATTTCTTAAGCGCACGTACACCTGGCGGTTTCATGGCGCTGTAAAGTATTGAACCCCGGAGGAATCGGAAAACAGGAGCATGGAAAAAAGGGTTTAAGGGGAGAAGGCTTGTGTGAAAAGAAATGTTTTCAGTGCCTTGCGAAAGAGTGTATACTGAGGACAGGATCTCAGATGAACCGGAAGGGAGTTCCAAAAGGCAGGGGCGAGTGTGGAAAATTTGGAGCCTCCCCACTTTTTACGTTTAAAACGGGAGACTACAAGCAATTGTTGGGTGGAAGAACGCAGCTCCCTGGGAGGAACGTAAGAATGAATTTCAGAAATGATAAAGGCAGGGGCTGAGCCGGACCGGGCGTTAAAGATGATGCATCCTAGTTTAAACTGGGCTCGTTCACGAATGGGTAGCCAGTGTAAGGTCTTGAGGAGGGGTGTGACGTGATGTGACTTGGATAAATTGAAGACCAGGCGGGCCGCCTGGTTCTGGATCAGCTGGAGGCGTTGCACGCTGTACGCGGGCATACCACAATAAAGGGCATTGCCGTAATCCAGCCGGGAGATCACCATTGCCAGGACTATAAGTTTGAGGGCCGGGAAAGAGAAGAACCGAGAGACTTTGCGAGTAGTGCGAAGGGAGAGGAAAGACGAGGACACCACAGTGCTGACTTGGGAGTGAAGTGAAAGTTGGTGATCCAGTTTGAAACCAAGAGTTTTTACAGAGGGGGATGGAGTTGGGGGAGAACCCAACGAGGGGGGTCAAAAAGAGGAGGACCAGGGACTGGAGCAACCACCTGTCAGCACCAACTCCGTTTTGTCGGGGTTGAGCTTCAGGTGGTTGTGATTCATCCAGTCCCGGATGAAAGTCATGACTGACTGAAAATTAAAGATGGACTCTGGGGAGGAGGATAGGGAAAAAATAAGCTGGAGGTCATCCGCGTAATTGTAGACGGAGACTTCCAGCTGTTGGAGAGCAAAAATAAGGGGAGCAATATACAAATTAAATAACAACGGGGAGAGGGATGAACCCTGGGGGACCCCACATTTAACCATATGGATAACATGGCTAAGAGCATTTCGTCGCTAATGCGTGAATATCGCTGTATTCTCAGCGATATTCACGCATTTCGCCGCTATCGCTGGAAAATTTATCGCTTTGGAGATAAACGTTGCTAATAGCACGTTATCTCAGCGATAAATTCCGGAGATGCTCAGCGATAAAAAAATCGGCGCTAAGCCTATTTAGTGATAAATATCGCTACTTGTTGGTAATATGCTCCGTTGTGCATAAATAAGAGCTATGTAGTCTTGGTTCTACCCCATACCTCTTCAACCCACCACCAGACACTACCTTCCCCTTCAGCTCAGTCTTTCAGATTTTTTTTCATCCATGCTTTCTTTGTCTCCATTTTTCTCTCTTTCTCTTCCTCCTCCTTTACTTTTGTGCTTTGTTCTCCATTGCCCTTGGTCAAAGTCTGACGAAGCAAGATAAGGTGAAGTACTCAAAAAGAGTTTGGTGCGCCCCACCTCAAAAAAACCCTCTCTGGGTTCTCCTTTTAGTCCTCCTAATCAGCCACACATCTTTTACAGTGAGGTTTAATTACACAAGTTATCAATGTGACAAAGAGTGGGGTTTCCACTTTACAAGTGACTGTCTCTTTAGAAGAGGCAATAGGAAAGCTAATTTATAGAAACCTGTAAAGATTGCCAGACGAAAGAAGAAAGAAGAAAACTAAACTGCAATGTTGATGGAGAATGGGCAGAAGGATTGACACTTAGAAACAGAGTGACAGTAGGAATCGGTAGGATTAGCAAGAGGAAAAAAAACGACTGACTGAGTGAAAGGAACAAAAGCCTCGAAAATCGGAGGAGAATTCAAGAACAATTAACTTGCAATGAGGCATAAACACAGAACACTATCAAACACCCACACACACAAGAACACAGGAAAAAAAGCTATTCAGTCACAAACAGAAATGCCAATCGCAATTTTACAGCTGTAAACACTACTATTGTTCCCATGACTGGGGGAAACAGTAAGAGGTGAGGTGGTGATAGAATTGCAATGTGTCCGCTTTGTCCTGTGAAGCAAAGGGAGGTCTAAAATTGTACTCGGAATCGGGTGCAGCGGTGCGAAAGTTTCTGTTTTTTTTCTTCTTCGAAGAATGCTCATGAGAATCTTTTCATTTGGCAAGAAATTGGTTTTCTGTAAAAGGAGTGTAATCTTCTCCATAAGGTAGACCTGCCTTTGAATACCTTGCGAATGGGGGCTGAAAACTGTAATGAAGTTTTTTTCCTGCTATTGTGAGAAAGAAAAACCTAGGGGGGGTGGTGTCTGTGTGTTTGAGTGATTGGACATAGCATTGCTTTTGGCGTTCACGTGACAGCACTCCCTACGTATCAGGTCAATGTTTAAGATAATCAAATCCTATTTACACCTTCGTATATATTGCTCAATATCGCTCATATATATAGAGAAAGCTACATCTGAACTTGATTGTTATTTTTGCTAGGAAATAAATATATAGTTTGTCTTTCAGTAAAAGAAGATTTGTGAAATCTTTGTCTCTTTACAACCCTAAAGGTACTTGTGTATTAAAAAGGGGAAATGGTAGTCTTAAATCAGCCAGTCAAGTAGTCAGTCAAAGATACTAATTTCTTCTGAAAGACAGAAAAAAGCTATAAAAATACATAATAAATACATTGTAGAAATAATAAAAGTAGTTAGCTGGATTGTATAAAATGAGTAAAAAATAGATAGGTGGGAGTAAAAAGTAGTTCGAAAATGCAACAAGTTTGTACCACCAGCATCGATTAAAAGGCTGTGCAGATTTAAGCAGGGAGCCGAGTAATCCCCACATTCATAAAGTGCATTATTGACAGGTGGGAAAAGAGAGGGGGCATGAGTTGCAACACATTGCCTGAGAAACAGTAAAATGAGTAAATTGCTGTCTCTGCCCCTACACCATCTGAATTAGTTGGCAAGGAGCTGAGTTTGTACCTGATTCGCCCTATACAGTATAAAAACCATGAGACGGCAAAAAATATTGTTGACTAATGCCAGATTGCAAGATCCTATAGGTTACCAGATGCTGCCTAGTGCCTAGATTACGACATACTGGAATCCACCATTTATCCCTGGCCTTCCTGTATGCTGGGGAGAAGAAAAGGATATGCACCACTAATTCTGATGAAATTCCACAGGACGGACACGCCCCCTCAATGGTTCTATTGAATCCAAGCCAACTGACAGTAAATGCTTCTAATGGCAAGGTCCCGATCCTACATTGAAAAAATAACTTTCTTGCCTGTGCAGATTTTATCTCATAAAGGTACTGCTCTGCTTTAAAATCATCCTTCGACTTGAGAAATGTGTTAGTCAGGAAGAACAGAGAGGTCCTAGATAATGAGGTGTTCAATCAATCCATACTGAACCTTCTCTTGAGGAGTGATTTAGAAGTAAGAGCAAAACCTCCCCTTGGGTCCTCCCACAAATGTTTGTTCCTCATCATCCTTAAGGTTTCTCCATCATACTTTAGCCAAGGTTGGTTTCTAGACCATGATCAGCTAAGTATTTCCTCCAATCCATGTCGGTAGGAATGCAATTCTGGAATGGCCCAAATCCTTCGTCAGGTATAGGATTGGTCTAACACCAGCCCCTTTGGAGATAGGTCTGAGCCCTGTATCTAACCTAAATGGTTGCAGGGGGTGCTAACCGGGAGCCCCAGTAACTGTCATTAGAATCAATTATCTACAGTCACAAGGGCATTTACATCCTTGTGCCCCCATAGCTCAGCTCCATAAATAGCCGCCCCGGGCTTGATAATTGTAAACTTGGATTACAGGGGAGACTGGTCTTTAGGAGGAACCCAGTTGAACGTTTGACAGCCCCCAATGTGATGCGCCAGTTAAAGTCTACACCTTCAGATGTGGGTAGCCCTATCCAATTGCTCAGGAAGGGTGATCCCGAGATATTTGATGGTTTAGACCCATTTAAGGGCAGTCCCCTTCAAAGTAGGATTGGATCTGGTTGCCAGGCAAGAGTTAAATACCATCTGTTTAGTTTTAGCCACATTGATTTTGAAGCCCCTCAGTTTGATTTTGAAGTCGCTCAGTTTGCAAAAGCTCCTAAACTTGTCCAGAATGTGCTGTATCCCCATGGTAGATTTGGTTAAGAGAAGTGTGTCATCTGCAAACATTAGGGCAGGAAACTCCATGTTGGGTAATCTTGGGGCATCACTCTTACATGAACTTAGGTGGGCTATCAAATAGTTAAGATACAGAGTAAGAAAGGGTTGGAGCGAGAACGAAACCCTGTCTCAATCCCCTGTTATCAGGAAATTGCTCGATCACTTCACTAAGTCAACCCCATCTAACCTGGGCAAAGTTGTGCTCATGTAGTCTTATGATAATTTTCAGGAGATAGTCGGGGATTCACTTCATGCATTCAAACACATCTAACCTGAGCAAAGGGTGCAGAAACAAAATATCGAGTAAAAAATATCAAGTTGCACAAATATCGAGTCATTAATATTGTGGGTCATAAATATCAACAGCAAGAATATCGTGGTCAAGAATATCGACTTAAGGTAAGTAATATCGATTTTAAAAATATCGAAGTGTTTAATATTGTTTGCAGAAATATAGTTGTTAAAAATATTGTTGTTCATGAATGTTATGTATTTTAGAATATATTTTATATGTATGTGATGTATGTTTTTTGTATAAGAACTGTTTGTATTTTTTATATGTGTTGTAAATTTTGTGTAGTTATTAATGTGTTTTTATTTGAATTTTGCGGTTTTAGTACCATAGCGGGCTGTGGGTTTATAGGGGAATAGGGTGGGGAGTAATATAATTATATTACATTTATTGATTATCCTATATTTATTAATATTTGTTTAATTGAGAAGTTATAGTGTTAAATGTGTAAAGTCCTTTATTATTAATTAATTATTAATTGGTTGTTAATTAATTCTAGTTAATACATTGGTAATTAATTATGGTAATTATGTAATTAACTTTTTTGGTGTGTGTTGTGGTGTTTATTGGAGTAAAGGGTGGGAAGTAATTTGTGTTTAATTAATATACAGTTGTTAAATAATGTTAAATATTTGATATTTCTTGTGAGTAATTGTTTATTTTTTAGTGTTTTGTTTTTACTTTTAAGGAGGTAAAGGGTGGGTATTAAATACATTTCAATTATTTAATTATTAGTTGTTAATAGTAATCGTTTATAATTTAAAAATAAGTTTTAATTGTGTTTTATTATTTTATAGTTTATTTACTTGTATGTTGTGGATATTATATTGTTAAAGTGTGTGTAGTCAATTAATGGTTATCAGTTTTTGTATTAATAGTATTTTTGTAATTGATTGTTAATTATGTTAATTACAGAAATAAATGTAATTAAAATATTGAAGTGTTTTGTTATTGGTGTGGTGTTATAGAGTAGGAAATAAAATACATACATTTATGTTTTAATGAATTTTTTAGTTTGTAAATATTTTCTAGTTTAAAAGAATTATTTTTATAAATGTATTTATTATTTTATTTTATATAATATTTGTAGGATTTAGTTGTATGTCATTAATATTATAACATGTGTTCTTTTTAGATGTTTAATATATTTGATTTGATATTTTTTAAATATTGTTTATTTATTTTTATGATCCTTTTTTTTAACCGTTTGAGTGTGACTAGTAATTTTTGTTTCTACGCTACGCAACACTTTCCCTAATGATGCACTCACTGGAGTGGGAATAGTAAGTTTTACCTCTCCGCTATCCAACACTTTCCCTACTGTTGCAATCACTGGAGTGGGAATAGTAATTTTTACCTCTCCTCTATCCAGCACTTCCCCTACTGTTGCACTCACTGGAGTGGTAATAAAGAAAATTACCCCTCTGCTATTCAACACTTACCCTACTCTTGCATTCAGCGTAGTGGGGATAGTAATTTTTACCCCTCCGCTATCCAACACTTACCCTACTGTTGCATTCAATGGAGTGGGAATAGTAATTTTTACCCTTCCGCTATCCAACACTTTTGCTACTTTTGCACTCTTTGGAGTGGGAATAGTAATTTTTGCCCCTCCGCTATCCAACACATTCCCTACTGTTGCTCTCACTGGAGTGGGAATAGTAAATGTAACCCTTCCGCTATCCAACACTTTCCCTACTATTGCTCTCACTTGAGTGGAAATAGTCATTTTTACCCCTCTGCTATCCAACACTTTCGCTACTGTTGCACTCTTTGGAGTGGGAATACTAATTTTTGCCCCTCCGCTATCCAACACTTTCCCTACTGTTGCTCTCACTGGAGTGGGTATAGTCATTTTTACCCTTCCATTATCCAACACTTTCCCTACTGTTGCACTCATTAAAGTTGGAATAGTAAATGTTATTCCGCCGCTATCCAACATTTACCCTACTTTTGGACTCACTGGAGTGGGAATAGTTAATTTTACCCCTTTCCCTCCTGTTGCACTGGTTGTATTGTGAAAAATAAGTTTAAATATTTTCTAATAGTTTAATGTTTTAATTTATTATAGATTTTAGGTTGTTTTCTATTTTAAATCATTAATATATATATATATTTTCCATTATTTTAAACTTTTAAAATAAATTAAAAATAATAGTTTATTAATTGTTCTAAAATAAATATATATGTATACATTATTATGTTTGTGAGTATATTTTTTTATTACGTGTATTTGTTATATTTAATAAAATGTACGTGAAATGTATTTTATTTTGTTACTATTATATTTAATATGTAATGTATTCAATATATAAATATAATTTTATTATATATTTATATAAAAGTTGATATTTTATACACCTATATTTTTTACACCAATATTTTTGGGTCAATATTTTTGTTGTCTATATTTTTATGCAATATTTTTAACATCAATTTTTTTTACATCAATGTTGTGTCAGTGAACCCTGGGCAAAGTTGTACTCATGTAGTCTTATGATCATTGTAAGTAGATAGTCGGTGATCCCCATATTGCCTAGCACTTGCCACAGCTTAATCCTGGGGATAACATTGACGGTAGATCGTAGGCCCTCGTGGGTCACCGTTTTCCAAAACAAGAGCTGGAGCCTAAGCACCTGGTCAATGGTAGCAGTACAGTCAACAAAGCTGGCTAGTGGGGTAAGTATATTGTATATTATCTTTAGCCTCCATCCTGTCCTGCAGTCTGTTGAAAATGATTCTGCTAAACAACTTTTGCATGCTGTCAATAAGGCTAATGGGCCAATAGTATGTAGGTGAGAGAGGGGAACCCATTTTATGAAGTGGTATGATTTCTGCTCCTGTCCAAGAGGGGGGAATAGGAGTCCCATTCAAAGTCGCATTAAAAAATAATGTAAAGTATGGGCCTAAAACATCTATCTCAGAAAGAAGCAGATCACCAGGGATCTTGCCTATCCCTGGCGCTTTGTTGGGAACTATCCTTGTAATTGCTGTGCACACTTCCAGGTTTGTAATAGTAGGATAATCCACACATGGATTGATCTCTTCAGTCCTAATTGCAAGGGAGCCCAACTCAGCTGTTATAGGGTCAAATCTTCGACCGCCAAGGAGTACAAGTCAGAAAAGTGTGCTATCAAGCCGGCAGCAGCTATATTGTTCCCTATCCGATGGTAACCCTCTGTACTACTTGTGGCTACTATGTTCCAAAAGGTGCATTGACCACCCTTTCTTTTAGCAGCAACAAAGACTTCGTACCTTCCTTGATCCCACTCCTTTTTAGCTTCTGTAATCCCTTTTTTCATATGCAACCCTCCTTAGTGGTATCAACCTTATTCCTGTTACTTAATAGAAGCAATCATTACCAGCTTTGCATTTCTGCAAGATCGATTAAACCAGAAGGGGGATACGCCTGCCTTCCACAGGCTTTCTTTCCGCAAAAAAAAACAACCATGGTCAAAGGGTTAACCAGTCCCTCTAGGTACAAAGACCATTGATGTGAAAAAGCAGGCCACATTGCTCAACTGATGGGGGAATGGTCTCGTGGAACAGGGATAAAGTTATGTTCATACAAAAACAATCCAGAATGGGCAAGGCTCAATCTAAGCAAGTCTCTTTAGGTTTTGTGGATAATAACCCCTATAAGCTTTGAATATAAAATAGCAGATCTTGAGCTTAATTCACTGCTTCACTGATAGCCATGATAGCAGATTCAGGGAAAGAGGGAGATGATGCAAGCTCTCTAGTTTACGACTCAAGGCACGATTTAAAGTTGAGTGGGTAGAGGCCCAAGCTGGTTTGGCGGTCAAGGTTACATCTTCACCTGCAACAGTCCTCCAGCTGTATTGATAAGGGTCTCTGCTATGTTAGCAATGTGTTTTAACATGGTAGGAAACTTTGAAACTTCTGGTAAGTGCCACACCAATGTGGCCAGCTCAGCGATGGTATTGGTTGTAGAAATAAACTACTGACGCATGAGTTTATTTTTTAGAAACAAAGACAAGTCTCTTGATGTGCAGGAACGTTTCTCCCTCCGATACAATGACATTTGGCAGTATTCTATTTTGGAGAACCATGTCAGAGACAGAAAACATGAATATCAAGGGCTCTGAACTAAATATACAGGCCTTCCAAAGTTTTTGGGCTGTGAGCCCTGTGGTGGCTGTACCACTGACTACAGGTTTCCAATGGTGGAGTTAAATAAGCTTCCAGGTTTGAAAACATGGTGGTTCCCACACTAATAAACCAGTCCACATTTGGGGAAGACACTAGACAAGCAGCAGAATCTCCAGAAAGATCTTTCTATTAAATTTTACATTGCATGCCATTACAACGTATGCCATTACAACGCATGTCACTACAACGCATGTCATTACAACGCATACTGTTACAGCGCATGCATTACAAAGGATTATAAGTAGTGGAGATTTTTGTTGTTTTAGGGTGGGTATGGGTTTGGGGTACATGGGAGTAGTCATTTTTACCCCTACTCTATCCAACACTTACCGTACTGTTGCACCCACTGGTGTGGGAATAGTCATTTTTACCCCTATAGCATCCAACTCTTACCCTACTGTTGCTCTAAAAGTATTATGCTTTACAATGGTATGCATTGTAAATATATGCATTGTGTAGGAATGCATTGTAATGGTAGTTTTTAAAAATGCGATGTAATGGCATGCGTTGTAAAGTCTTGCGATGTAATGGTAGTTGCAATGTAAAGGCTGCGTTGTAAAAGCATGCATTGTAATTGCTTGTGTTGTAACGTCCTATATTCTCATTTACATTAGGACGGTCTCATCGGGCACATTATCAATTAAACTCCAATCATCTTTTTCAACACATTCTTCAATGTTACATAATGTGACTGATCATTCATTTCCATTTTACATTTGAATCCAAAGAAAAGGAATGCAAGATTGTTTATGTGCAGGAAGGGGGACCTTCCGGCACATAAACAATCCTCCCCTCAACACAGGCACCCTTGCACTATGGTGCAAGGATGCCTGCATTGGAACTAGGCAGATAAATGTATTGCCAGCGCAGGGAGAAATGCAGAGCTGCATCATATTCTTGTAAATTGCTGCACCATATTCTTGTGAATATGGTGCAGCCCTGCGTTTCTAAAATGACGGAGTGTGTCGTTAGCCTTTTAGGCTTAAAGACACACTCCTCCACTTTCTTTGTAAATATGCCCTTGAGTTTCTTTCTACAAAGAATCACTTTGATTCACCATTATCTACGTTTTTAAACCAATATTGTAATGATCTTAGTAAAAAAAAAAAGGCTCTGTGGAATACATGGCCTTGGTACAACTATCACTAAGTTATTTAACTCTTCTACAAGAAACCTGCTACCCACAAGGGGAATTAAAACAAAGGTATTACTTTGCAACTAATAGTTTGTTACTTTTGACATAAGAATGTAAAAACACATCTGTAGGAATCCGTGAAATGAATTCAAGACATGCATTTCTTGTTTTTTGATTTTCTAACACTTTCTCTCTTCAGTTTCAGGTTGGGATGAGTACATATTCCTTCTTAACAGCTGTTTATTCTCTTTCCTTTGGATAATTTACATTAAATCCGTATTATTTCAAACAGGTGGCAATGCCAGGTTCTTGTTGGATTTCATAGATAAGTGTTGTATACACAGTATACAATATCAAATAAATATCTGTTATCCGTCAATAACTGAGAAGGCCCCTTGAGGTGAATGTGCACTCTGCAAAGAGATCATCATGTCCCCAAGGGTATCAGCTGAGACCCATGCTTTCCCCTTGCACCCCCTGACTCTTTCTGTGCAACACCTACCAAGAGAGCATGCAAAGTAAGCAACAGGAATAGAGGAACCAGAGATTTGTATTTCTCTCCCTTTATAATAGCAGCTTCTGTACTTCTGGGCACTAAGCAAGCTTTTAACTATTTCAATTTGTATAAACAACTAATTAAAAAAAAAAATTCTCCACCAAAAATTTGCATGGTTGGTCTGCAGGCTCCAGATTATGGGGTGATTCTGGACTGGCTTGTCCTGATTCCAGGTGTTGCTGGTTTCAGCCTTCTAAACAAGACAGACAACTGGAAAAGGCCAGAGGTACGCACTTCCTGGGTATACATCTGTGATTCTTTCGGATGAGTTTTGCATTGAGATTTTTTAATCCCGCACACGATATTATGAAACAATTGAAGACTTTTAAGTTTTAAACAACTCATCTTGTAATGATATCCAGTAGAGGTGTGACGCCTTGAAATATTTACCCTCATGGACTTTTTTGAAAACCAATATCCACAACTGATTTGAAATAGTGGGAGACATTTATCTTTTGCCTGAAGAAGGTAGTTGCATCAGTTTTAACCCACCAAAACATGTTGATGCTGAGTCAGTTGAGCACTAAATCAACTCAGCGTTGGTTGTACATAGACTGTACCATCAGAAAATTGTGCAGCTTGATTAGTGCACTAGACATACTAATTAATAAATGTCTAATGATTTTTGCCTCCGTTTTCTATATGAACTTTTTGAGACATTGTTTTTAACATTTGAGATATTTTTTGTGAATTTGTTTCTATGATATTGTGACATATTTCATGTAATTTTGCAGTTCTGTGAATATGATCACTGTACTTTTTGATATCGATTTTTAACTAATTCAAAAGAGGAATAAAATCAAATTCTGAAATGTGGATTCCATACCGAAACTCTGGTGATATTGGTGTGAATTGGGAGTGTATGATGTATGAGTCATGATTAGAGTATTTGATAGAGTCGCAAAGGAAATTTCTAATTGACTGACAGTGAAACACACAAGAGCCCGCTATATCTATCGAAGTACAGGGCCCAGCTCATCTCTGTTGACTTGGAATATGGAATGATGGTGAATGATTCTCTTAAATTCTTAGCGGGAGAAACCCCTCTAGTGTTATAATGAGGTGGTGGTGAACTAGCCCATTTGGGATGCATTGATGAATAGAGCACGTTATTATTGAATGCATGTACCTAAAATAAGTGACTACACAATAGGATTAACATTGAGAGGGTGACTAAGCCCACTATGGTTTGATTAGTGAAGTGAGTACATTATATTTTGAGTTTATGTACAACAATATACGTTACCACCCAAATGTTAAAATAATGGTATTGGTGTATATGAAATTTTGCCCCATGTAAGGAATTTTCACTAGACACAGATATGCAGTTGCGAGATATGCAGCATATGTGAAATATTGTTTGTTCCTATTTGGGGCAGTCTGTAAAACGAGCACAGGACTTGTAAGGAGGGCTACTTCAATATGTTTATGTACTACATATAACGTGTGGTTTCAAAGAGTGCTCTGCAATTTAACCGAGGGGCATCCCGTTTGCACAGGAATGTTTAATAAGTAAATGGACAGTAAAAATATTAATGTAATATGTGGTTGTTATTATGCCCGAACAGGATGTATTGAAACATTGATTTAATGCTCAGTGTCAGAATTGTTTACCCCGACCCAGGTTCAGCAGGAGAGTCTTTTCTCAATGTCAATTTGAAATGAATCACATGGGTGTTTGGTGGGAAAGTGAGCGTAACTCGACCCGTGAACAAGGATGTTGCTCTGAAACTTGTCGGGCTGTTTACTGCCTTGATTGTGAATTAATTAAATATCACTGATGACTGCATTGGAGTAGCTGCTTTCACCGCACTGCTTTGTGATTTGTTTGAAGAATGGACTTCTGGAATACATATATATAACGGTTGCAGGGACGTTATAGTTAGGCTCAGATTTCACTCAAACAAAACCAGTGAAATTCGGGAGCCATAGTTGCCTGAGCTAACGATAACTTACAGCCCTGCAATGCACTGCTTATGACTTCCCATATTACATCACTCATGACATGGTCAGTAACATCACTGATGACATCTCAAATTACATCACTGATGACACCATCCAGGGAGTGTAAGTATTTTGTAGGAGTTTATGTTTGTTAAGGGGGGGCGGGGTATCTGACCAGCTCCCAGGAGTCCCAGAAATGACCAGGAGGGCTACTTCGCCTCAAGGTCCCTCAGCATACAAGAGGACTTCATTCACCAACCAGTAGTGCACCAGGATACACATTTGCAGAGTGATGGCCAAAGGGGGCTTGGCCTCTGAAGACCTCTTTGTAATCTCGATGTGTGGGACATACTGAAGGTAACAGGAAGGGTTGTTTGCCCCAAGAACCCTTAGCAGCCACTGGGACTTTATCCCCCAACTATTAGTGTACCAGGAGGTGTGTTTGCAGAGTGGTAGAGAAAGGGGGTGGGCCACAAAGACCTCCCAGCAATCCCACAGTGTGGGACTTACTGAAGGTAACAGGAGGGGTAGTTGGCCCACAAGGAAGTCCTTTGGGGGCCAACAACTCCTCCTGTTACCTCCACTAAGTCCCACACAGCATGATTGCTTAGAGGTCTTCAGAGGCCAAGCCCCCTTTCTCCACCACTTAGCAAACGCGCCTCCTGGCAAATTGCTGGTGTCGGGATGAAGTCCCCTTAGATCCACAGGGTCTTTTGGGGCCAACTATCCCTCCTGTCACCTGCAGTAAGTCTCAAACAACTGGATTGCTAAGAGGTTGTTGGAGGCCATGCCCCATTTTTCCACCACTCTGCAAACGCACCTCCTGGCATACTACTGGTTGGGGGAAGAAGTCCACTTCAGTCCTGAAGCACTCAGGAGGCAGGGGGGCTTCATTCCCTCACCAGCAGTGCACCAAGAGGCACATTTTCAGAGTGGTGGAGAAAGGAACACCTTCCAGCAATCCCGCTATTTGGGACTTATTGGAGGTCACAGGAAGTCTTGTTGGCCCCCAAAAGAGAAAATTGACAGCATGTCCAGCAACCTGTAAATTTTCTGTTCTGATGTGGGAGGAATCACGAAAAACTGGTGTCTAGAGATACGATTTCGAAAGGTGACATTACCTGAAAAATAAGATGCACTTTGTGTATTAAACTAAACTGCAACTATCATGATGATATGGGGTAATGACGCTGTTACATGCACTCCTACACAATTTCACCAATAACATATATAATTGTTTCTAAAAAGAGAACCTATTACTACTTCATGAAAGTGGTAATAGGTTGTTAACAATAATAAAACTTAATAATTAACTACATGTAGCACAGAAACGCCGACCCTATAATAATGAAAAATGTACATAAAAACAACATGGCTAATTTCTACCTTTAGTAAACACAGCCATCAACCAATCACATCACCAGTTCTAAGTCCCATGTACTGTGGTATGCTGTGAACATTGCACAGTATACCCTAGCATAATATATAACGTCGTTTCACACAGTGTATACGTTTACAATTACTTACACTATAGAAAATTGGCATTAAGATAAGATCATTCATATTTTTCAGATATAACATTCCATATTTTCACATAATTTCATGGTACCTTTCCTTTAAATTTTGCACACCACTTTACGCCACATCAGCATATAAGATGTGACTTAATGCCACTGCACTCTACGCTATTTACAGTATGCCACTCCACTTTACGACATTTCAGTATACGCCGTTAAATTCTACGCTAGTCTACTGTATGTTACTCTACTATACTCTACCCAACTCTACTGTATGACAGTCCAGTCTACACCACTCTACTCTACACTATTATTCTGTTCACCACTGTATTCCATTACACTTTTGTGAATGCCAGTTTACTGGTTGATCTTGCAGGGTACTGCCCACAACTGTATGCTATTCTACTGTATAGAAATCCACATTATGCAATTTCACTATGCCCCACTTTATGGTTTATTACTGGAGTGAATGCTATTCCAGTGTACGCTACTCCACTCTACATCATTCAAATCCACTAAAATGCAGTAAACGCTGCTGCAGTGTATTACAATGTACTGTACACTATTTCACTTTACAAAACTAAATTTTTTAGCCCTATTGAACTGTACCCCACTCTTCTGTATGGTACTCCACTGTATGCCACTCTAATGTCAAGACTTAACACCAGTAAACTCCATGGTATTTCATTAAATTCCACTTAATTGTATTCTTCTATTCCACTGTATGGAACTACACGTTAGAATTCCACAGTATACGCCTTGCCCTGTACCCTAATGTACTGTACACTAGAGTATATGCTATTCAGCTTTGCACCACTGCACTGTACCTCACTACAATATACGCTATTCTACTTTACACATTTGCACTTTACAACACTACACTGTATGACACTCAACTTTACTCAAGCCAAGTGTACACCACTCAACTGTACGCCACTCCACTCTAAGGCACTCCACTGTACCCCATTGTAGTTTACAGTATTTCAGTTTATGCCACTCCTCTGTACCACATTCCACTGTACACAACTCGATTGTATGCTATTTTAGTATACAATATTCCAATATATGCCCCTACATTATACAATACTACATTCTATAGCACTCCACTGTATGCCACTACAGTCTATGCAACTACGCTCTACAAAATTAACAGGATGTAACTCAACTTTACCACACTCCACTCTGTGATGTCCCACTGTATATCACTGCACTGTATGCCACTACACTTTATTCCAGTGCAATATACACCAATCTGCTGTATCCGACTTCAGTGTACGGCACTCCACTAAATGCCATTCCATTATACACCATTTCAGTATTCCTAATTACACTTTGTTCCACTCCAATATACCAAAGTATACTGTACCACTGTACACTTTACAAGACTATCCTCTACAATATTCTACCACATTCCACATAATCACACTCCACTCCACATCACAAAACTGTACCAATATTACAAATTTGTTACTAACTTTTGAAAAACCATTGAAATTCACAAAAGAACAAAGGTTAAAGATAAGTTGTAGTTAAGAAAACTTTCCTTATGTTTAGTACATAAACCTAACTTAAACTATGCAAACATTTAAAACTGTACAGTTGAAGTTATATTTTTCATTTATCATGTAAGTACCACTTACAAAGTTATAAGGCATACTTATAACTTACATTTGCATTTGTGCACCACCTTAAAATTCAGAAAACTCACACACCTCTAAACACAGTATTCTTACCTCACTCGCCACACTACATTAACATTGTATACCAAACATAAAGAAAGTTTTCCTAAGTATAACGGCCTGGCTGGTGAATTCCGCTCTGTTCACAGAGTTTGCAGAGATTTCCGCACTCCAACTCAGCGCTCGGCAACGTTACCTCGCAAACATGAGTGCGAGCAAGGAAAATCCATCACTAGGCCACCTCCCAGTGAGATTTCTCAATGCGGAAGGCGTCCGATGGGCGTGACTGCTCATGTTGAGAAACCCTTTGTTGCATTGAGGAAGCTGCTGCTCAAGTAACAAATCTACTCAAGCCGCAGAATGTAGCAGCACTCTCTTGCACTGCACATAGTGCCGTTCAAACTGATTTTCCAGCGCAAGACAAACACTGGGCGCTAAAAATCTGTGTGAACAGGCGTGACCTAATGCACTCCACCACTTGCGGGATTCCGCGTAGCACAGCATAGTTTTTTGATCACTTCATAAAGTTCCACATAGGGGTACTCCGCCAACTCCATCAGGGCCTAGCTATAAATGATGCTTTGTTTTTTGTGAATAAAAATAAAAAAAAAAAATATATATATATATATATGTATATATATATATGTATATATATATATTTTATATATATATATATATATATATATATATATATATATATATATATATATATATATATATATATATATATATATATATATATATATATATATATATATATATATATATATATGTATATATATGATACCAAAACGTCTTCTTGGTTGCTGGAAACAAGACGAGGCAAACCCAACTTCAGTGCAAAGTTATTTATTTATGCCCGACACCAACACCGCCACTACGCTTTTCAGCCCGAAAAGGGCCTTGATCACATGACACTTCTGAGAAATAAGTGTGCAAATTTAAAGAAAAAGTGCATGCCTAAACAGAGACCATTGATTGGTTAACTGAAATAGAAGACATACTGTCATCTTCTACTGTTACGAATCACATATTGTCATTCAATTACAAAACAGAGTAAAATCATTGTAAAATACAATAATGGGGCACTGAGTCGATATAACTGACAATGTCAACCTAGCAGCATATTGAATTTAAAAAGACCATAAATAAATAAATAAATATGCTTTTTTAAAAATCATTCAATAAATAACTGCATTAGTACAGGCAATAAAAACCTCAATTTACCTATGTACAATTGCTCTCCCATATTCCATTAACTACTAATTATTGTGGGAATATTACTGTATGATTCCCTTCTCTTAAGAGCAGTGTATTGAAGACAATATATATATTCAGTGACAAAATCACAGGTTTCGGGGATGCTATAGTTAGTTGGACATCTCACTCATATTAAACCAGAGAAATGTGTCCGTTATAGTTAGTTGAGCTAACAATAACTCGCGCCCTCGCAATGCAATGTTGATGACATCACATATTACATCACTCATGACATGGTCAGTGTCATCACTGATGGCATCACTGATGACATCTCAAAGGACATCACTGGTGACATCACTGATGACATCATCCAGTGACTGAGTGTTTCTAAAAAGGTATATATATATATGTACATATATATATTCAATATATATATATATATATATATATATATATATATATATATATATATATATATATATATATATATATATATATATATATATATATATATATATATATATATATATATATATATATATATATATTACCTACTGGCGGTCGCCAGTAGGTATATATAGTTAGAATTTTTTCTCTATGGAACTTTTGAAAATTCTATGTCTAATAACTTTGGCGTTTGTGGACGGAATCGGCTGAAATTTTCAGGAAAATGGCACATTTTGTTTCTGATCAGCCCCTGAAAATTTGGGGGGGTTTCATCGAGGGGGGCCGAGAAAAAAGGGGGGTCCCAAAACGCGTTTTTCCCATTCATTTTTCCATAGGGCGTTTGGCCTCACTTTTAGCTCGAACGGCTGAATGGATTTACACGAAACTTGGAAAAATTGTAGGGACTGTTAGCCCGATGTGCCTTTGCTGGGTCTCAATATATGTGCTCCAGTGGATTTTGAGAAATTAACGTTTAAAAAAACAGATATATCTGTGACAGCGTCCCGGATAGCGCTCCAGATCGCGTACTTTTCGCGTAACGGAGCTTTGCGAAGCGAAGCTGATTGGCTCTCCGGTGTCTGTCAACATTCTAAACAGTCCGTAGCGGCCGCCATCTTGTCTCTCGGTAGGATCGAGAGACAAGAGGAGGAGAAAAACGAAGGGGGAATTTAATGAAAGGGGGCAAGGTAGACCCCTCTTGACCCCCTAGGAATGATGTTGGGGTTATTAAAGGGTCCCGTGGGGCAAATAAAAAAAATTCGATTTTTCGCAGTAGAAGCGCTTCTCGGTTCGCGAACCGGGTCGCAAACTGGTAGCAAAACGTGAATTCGCCATTTTGTGTTTCGATTTAATTAAATTACTAGATGGAGGAAAAGCAATGTGAGTATTGGGTATAAGGGGGTATGGGAGACGTATCCTGACCCCCTATGTTTTCTGAGGGTGGTTGAGGAGGCTCATATATGTTGATACTTGTCTTCCAGCGGTTGCGCGTGAGCGTTTTTTTGCCGCTTGACTTCTGTTAACGTTCGATTTGAAGGAAATTAGGAAGTGTTGATCGCCATTTTGACACTGCGAGTAAATATATTGTTAAAAATAATTGTTATAAATTAATCCGTATTGATAAACATTGTGTGCGCCATCTTGCTTTTTTTACAATGCCACACTTTTGTCGTGCACGGCAGCCATTTAAGATGCCTTGACCAGACCCACTCTCTGTACGCCGCAGATCCTCAGCATGGCTCCCGGCCCTCGCAAGCATCTCCTCCACGCACTGGTCACCCCTGCTCTCTCTCTCTCATGCATGGGCCATAAACTTCCCCCCATCTGCGTTGCTCTTCCCTGATTATCACACCCTGTGCCCGCCCGACACCTCCCTTTCACCCTATTCACTACTGCACCCTCTGACACTCCTCTTCCTCTGTGCCCGATTGTCCAGGCCGGTCCCAGGCTATCACCTAGCCCTGTGGATGTAGTTTATGGCCCCAACTGTAAAGAATCACCCCCGTTCAAAGGAGTTACAGTAGATCAAGGTCGCCACCTCATAAGATCTGTCACACCACACGCGTTCCTACTATCTGATAACGATCCTGTATTGTGATTGGGGAGGGGATTCTCACTGTAAGGGTGTGTGGGACCTAGCCTGAAGCGGAAGATTCCAGGGATGCCTTTTTGTACATCAAAGTCTTCACAATTATGTGTCACATTAAAAATATATAGCACTCCAACAAAGTAGTAGGATTATAACACTTTAATAACTTATAAATATATACAACACTCAAACAAAGTAAACACGTTAAAAAAAAACTTTTTAAACAACTATTTATATGACATTGCTTTAACCAGGATAGACAAAGAAATGACACAGTGATGTAAAAGTTTCTGAAAGAAATGCCAAGAACGTCCCATGTGAAAGTGAATTTTATCTGGCAATTTTTTTCTTTTCCTTCTCATGAAAAGAAAGTTAATGCCAGGTTCGTTACCTGCCTCATCTGCAAAAAGAAAAATCTCGAGAGGGACCGAAAAAAAATATAGCTATGGTAATCATACCATGCATCGGCACATGGAGAGGTGGCACCCTCTTAATTATTCTAAAGCACAACTTCGAGATTTGGTGGATAACCCCCGACCGGCAAAAATATCCACCAATGACTTAGCAATAAGTGAGTCAGAGGCAAGGGAAACGGTCCCAAATCTGCAAAAGAACTTTGGGCAGATGAGATTGACTTGTGTAGCATGTTGAAAATTAATTTCATGCGGAGAGATGAGTATTACTTTAATAAATAGATCATATGAAAATCATCAATGTCCAAAACGTCCTAGAAAGTAATTTTTGACATTTTTGAGGAAGAGAGATAAGCTTTAGTGGTACGGGGTCGTTTTCGTTCGAACTAGGGGGGCCAGGTGACATTCCTTCGGGGTGGTTTAGGGGCATTTAAAACAACTTCCCTGACACAGGTAGCATATAAAGTAGAGGGTAAATACCAGGATCTTTATCGATTGCTTTATGCTGTACAAAAATGAAAAACACATACAACAAACCTGGACCATTCATATTTTCAATGTTTCTGCGTATTATACTTTTTAACCCTTAACTAATTGAGCTGCTTGATTTCACCTGCTTTTAAAAAAAAAAAAAAAAATCGGAAACAGTGGCCATTTCTTCAAAACTTACCAATCTACGCGTTACAACTACGTTTGCTTTTTCAAAAACCTTTAATAAAAATGTTGGTGCCCAAATACGGGTCTACAACCCCGTGGGCCGACCACGGAGCAGGCTGGAACTGTAAATGGGGGGGGGGGGGGGGGGGGGGGGCATTTATTTGTGGAAAACATAACAGAGTCAGTGGTCGTTGATTTCATAGTAAAAAGTGCGACAAGTGCAACAAAATCATATCGATAATTCATTGTGAGCAAGTACCATTAGTGTCGACAATTCCAACCTTCAATAATAAATACAGTAATCAATGATGCATTAGAACTTAATGTCAATTCATTGTTCGAACGTGTAATCAGTCTTATCCCATATCAATTCATGTGCTAAAAACTGCATACATACCTCATGATATCAAGGCTGAGCAATCGGGGCACAATAAGGAGTTGAGAGTTTCATTTGTACCGGCGCCATTTTGGGTGAGGTCAGGAAGGTCCAAGTATAGTCAAAATGTCTCCACCAACTCGTGGTTGGACCGGGACCTCTTTCGGCAGTCCAAAAGTTTTCGTTGAAGGGTAGCAGAGGGGACTGCCGACATGAACCATCAGTCAAAGTGGGGTGGGAGGCAACAATCTCTCCTACCGGGTCATACTGGTGTCCCACCGGAACTGATCAAGTTGGTAGTCTTGCAGGATTTTGGTGATTTCAAGACTGAGGCCGGCGCCGGCATGAGCGCGCCGACGTCCCGCGGCTACGTCGTGGTCGTTCCGTGGGTGATCATGGCAGTCATTCCCCATCGGGGGTCGGGGGCTCCCGTGGCTCTTATAGAATCTTCAAAGTTGAGGAGAACGTTTCTGGACGCAGGAAACTCGAAGCGTCGTTGCACCGCAACAGTGGACGAGACCCCCGCTGGGTGAGCGGAGCATCATTGCCTCGCAATAGTGGACGAGACCTTTTGTCGGGTGAGTGCAGCGCCGCTGCATCGCAAGAGTGGAGGAACCCTTTTGTTGGGTGAGTGGAGCATTGGGGGTGCAGCTCGTTCGCGCCGCCTCTCCCTCCCAGCGCACCCCACGCCGACACCTGGCGTTGATATCTGTGATGTCCGGACTAGGCGATAAGAGGGGGGGGAGTCGGAGGCAGAGGCAAGACATCCCCCCCTGTGGCCTGCAGGGCGCCGCTTCAGGACCGAACGGGGAGCCCGGGGCCGGACCAGGAGATACGAGGGGAGGGTCGGTGGCATGTGCAAGACATTCCTCTCCAGTGTTGTCGCAGCTATAGTTGCCGTCGGCCTCGGCTCCTCTCCTGGTGCACCTTTTGCGACGACCCTTTTGATGGGTGAGTGGAGCGTTGGGGGTGCAGCTGAGGGGCCCCCACCTTGGGGGGTGGGAGAGGCTCGTTCGCGCCGCCTCTCCCTCCCAGCGCACCCCATGCCGACACCTGGCGTTGATATCCGTGATGTCCGGACCAGGCGATAAGAGGGGGGGGTTGGAGGCAGAGGCAAGACATCCCCCCCGTGGCCTGCAAGGCAGAAGAAGAAGGGAATCGGGAGACCAGTACATTTCGGCCCATCCACGCCACGGCTGATGGCGGTTAGCTGGGCTCCGCCCTGCACGTGTCGAGGCCTCATCTTCCGGATGGGCATAACCGTGGCCCTGTTGCACTTCGGGAGTTTCCGGAATGGGGGTAGGTATCTGCTGATTTGTATCTATTTCATGTTACCGTTAATGGGCGTGGCGGGCGGTGGGACAGACATGCTTGGAGCAGTGGGGGGGTGGCGGAGCCTAGCTACCTCGTGGCTGCCGTAACGTCAAGCTTGGCTTTTTTCACCACTTCCATGTTTCTTATTTCTAGCGAAGTCAAAAACTCATCAGTGGCCTACTGATTTTGTTTGATTTCTTTCCCTTTCTTTTCAAGTGTATTTCATGCTAAAGTTTCTGTTTAACAGGATATAGTGATTACTTCGTTTTTTACATATGTCTTCTTTATTAGGGGTACTCTCCGGTTGAGCCAGATGATGTACCTCTAATAAATGGTCCGGGGGGAACTAGTTTCTCAATCAGTGGGGAGTAGATGGGTATGACAGATTACAACGGGGGACAAAGGTCCGCATTACCCACCCTTCACTACTTGCAAAGACTAGACAGAATATTTCTATTCCACGTTATTTACAAACAAAGAATACCTCGAGAGAACTATTCCTTGAACAAAAAATGTCCAGCCAATCAATCAATCAGTGGGGAGAAAAACAGGTATGACGGATTACAACGGGGGACAAAAGTCCGCATTACCTATCCTTCACTATCTGCAAAGGGAGACAGAATATTCCAATTCTTCTCTGTTTGTAGACAGGGAATATCTCAAAGAGTAATAATCAATAAAAAATTAACAACTTTAAGGTAAATACTCACAATATGACTACTCAACGAAGTTAAAAAGTAACGGATATAGGTACTTGAGAGGTTTTCGGTGGCAGATAATCTACAATATTGTACTAAAACTTGTACATATGAGTCTGATACAGGGCGGATCTCTGTATAACTGTGGATAATTAGATATTAGGATGGCATACAAAGCTCCCAACCTTCTTACTTTTTCTCTTAAAGAGTTTCAAATTGGGGACAAATATTAGGCTGTGCTCTAGAGGTTGACGGTGTTGCTCCACTGGTACTCGGGCCTTCTCATGAAGCAGAAGGAGCCGCTCTCAATCTCCTTAACTCTTCCCTTGCAAAGTTGACCGGATTCTTAGTCTGCAACTGCTTCAGCATACTTGCAGTTCCACACAAGTCCTTTTTATTGGGGTCTCCTCTTGAAAGCAGTCTTGCATATGTGGCAAGTAACTTTTCTTGCATTCACCTTTTTTAAGACTTGTGAAAATTAATTTCAAAACATTCAATAAATACTGTGTTACTATGCATTGTGTCATATGCTTTATTAAAAATATGCAGAAAATGTTCCCTTTATTTGTTGTTAGGTCTTTACAAGAGAATTTGAAAGGAGAAAGTAGGAGATGAATAACACATGTAGGACGTTATATGTCAAACTGCAAAAATTGATAAAGAGGGTGGACCAAAGTCTGCATGTACAATGCCAGTGGAAGCGTTTCAGGCACACTGAAATATTGTCAAGTTTTACTTTGACTTGTGATGTTTGATCTCATTTAGTCACTTCAATCTAAATTTAAACACTAATTTTCTTTTTGTTTTGCAGATTAACTACAAAACTTATTTTGGACTCCATATTATATGTTGTTTATTATATTGTTTTGTTACTTATAGTTCTAGTTATTTATTGTAGTGTTATATTTTAGTTATAGTTCCAGTTATTGTTTTAATAAAAGTTAATTAAAAAAGTACATACGTCTGTTTTTTTGTGGGGGTAGCAGTCATCAATAGAAATTATATTTATAATTTGAAGTATAATGCTGAAGCTCACTCATTAGCAACATATTGTGGTGAAATTTTTAACCTATGTGCTGACGTAAGTGTTCCATAAACTACTACTATGGTAACAGGCAAAATACTGTTTGGGGGTAGGGTATAATATGCAGGAATGCTGTAAAAATAAATGGGCAAGGGCTGTTTTGTTTTCCACTGTTGCAACATAAAGTGATCGATAAAAATCCTATAATCAGGCCTATCAGCGACTAAGACAGCAGGTCGAGTCTCTTTTGCTCAACGGCTCCCTCATGGGACGAAGAAACGCTCTTTTTCACGAAATAGGAATATTTTACTTGCAGGACAGTTGTTAATTTCCCGTGAAAATATATTAGCCTGGAACATTGTTAGTGATAAACTGTAAATGCATCTGGGTCCTTTGCTTAAAAAAAAAAAATATATATATATTTGTGAATTAGAATAAGAATATATGTTACAGCTATAGATATTTGCTATTAAAAAACCATTGAAATTCACTGAAAAAACCATAGGTTTTAGGCCATATATAGTTAGGGATTACCATTTACAAAACCTTAATTTACTCGCACAAAACCATTGAAATTCGCATATATAGTTAGATGCAATAACTATATATCGCGCACCCGCAATCCACTGCTGATGATGTCACATATTACATCATTCATGACTATATATGGCCTAAAACCTATGTTTTTTCAGTGAATATATATATATATATATATATATATATATATATATATATATATATATATATATATGTGTGTGTGTGTCAAGGTGTATTGACGAATGAGCAGATGTATGAGTGTAGTGTCTCAATGTATGAATTAATAGGTGCATGACTGACTGTATAAGTGAGTGATTAAACATGTCCTACTAATACATGGGTGACTGACAAATCTGTATGAATGTCTGTATCAATCTGTCAGTTGGTGTATAAGTGGCTGCTTGGGTTGGTGAGTAGCTACATGAGTGTCTATATGGGTTTATGATTGGTTTTCTGAGTACCTGAATGGGTGCCTGAGTGTCTGTGTGGGTGGGTGGGGTGTGTGACTCCCTGCATGGATGAGCGAGTGGGTGATTCACTGGGTGTACGGGTTCAAGAGTGCATCTGTGAGGGGCTGTATGGGTGGGTGAGTGTGTGTATGGCTGTGCTGGTAAGTGAATGGATGTCTCAGTGGTACATGTGGGAGTAACTATATATGTGAAAAGCAGTATATGTCAGTGTTGAAGTATATAAATGATTATATGTGAGAGTGAGTGATTGTGAGAGTGGCTGTATGGATGAGTGTGTGCTTGTGTCAGTGATTGTATAAGAGAGTAAGTATGTGTTAGTATCTGTATAAATAAGTGAGGTGGTGTGTGTATAACTGTGTAGGTGAGTAAATGGGAGTGTGATTGATTCTTTGCTTGAATGACTAGCTGTTGAGTAACTCTATGGGTGAGTGGCGGTGTGTGAGTGTCTGTATGGGTGTATGAGTGCATATGATAGTGGTTGTATTATTGAGTGACTGCATGTATGAGTGACTGTATGGATAAGGGAGTGGATGTGTGTGAAGACCTAGGAATTAGTGAGTGGGTATATAGTAACTGGTATTGGTATCTCTATGGTTTTGAGAATGGCAGTCTGTATTTTAGATTGGGTGTATCAAAGGTTATATTAGGCTGTGAGGAGGTACATCAGATTATCATGTGGATGAAGTCATCAGCGAAGTCCTCAGTGATGTCATGAGTGATGTAATACGTGATGTCATCAGTAGTGCATTGCGGGAGCACGAGTTATAGTTAGCTCAGCTAACTATAACAGCAGAATTTCTCTGGTTTTGTATGAGTGAATTGTCGAACTCACTATAACGTCCCTGAAACCTGTGTTTTTTTCAGTGAATGTCAAAGGTTTTTTAAATGCTAACTTCTAACTACAACGTCCCTGAAACCTAGGGTTTTTT
The DNA here is from genome assembly GCF_964263255.1 of Lissotriton vulgaris. Lineage (NCBI taxonomy): Eukaryota > Metazoa > Chordata > Amphibia > Caudata > Salamandridae > Lissotriton > Lissotriton vulgaris. Next base: position 1,639,446,161 of record NC_141695.1, read on the forward strand.
CACTGAATTTCTATGGTTTTTAAATGATAATTTCTAACTATAACGTCCCTGAAACCTTTGTTTTGTTCGGTGAATTTCTAAGGTTTTTTTAAATGTTAATTTCAAACTATGCCTACATGGGTAGGGCATGTGCAGAAAAAGGAAGAAAGGCGCAGAAAGAAGCAAGAGAAGTGCAGAAAGAGGCAAGACATGTGCAAAAAGATTAAGAAAGATGCAGAACAAAGCAAGAGAAATGCAGAAAGAGGCACCATAAGTCCAGAAAGAGGAAGAAAGGTAAAGAAAGAAGCAAGAGATGTGCAGAAAGAACCAACAGAGGTGCAGAAAGAGGCCTACTTTAACTTTACCTTACAAAAGACTCATACAAAGTACCCTAATCACTAATCCTTCTCCGAAGATGTCTTAAACCTTTCTTTTTTTGTCTTGAAGGTTCACTATTATTCGACTGCTCAGAATGTTACGCCTACCCAATTTAAAACAGCAACCCTAAGCATATCACTGTTGTAAGTCTGACCAAGTTTGTGAAAGTATGCATATGAATCTACACTTTTACCTAGTGACATGTTAAATGAAAATAAACATACAAACACCTGAATACCTGTGTTTCAATCAGCATACTCTGTAGATTTGTATTAAAAAAGGTGTATGCATTTCTTTCTGCTCACAATACACGGCACATGGGTATTCAGTAGACTATTTGAGGGCTTCAATTACATATTTATATATACATAAGACATGTCTACCTGTGCAACCGAATAACATAGCAGAACAAAGAAGATTTTACCACCTATAAGAGAAGCTACCCGCTTTTTAAGGTACCATCTGCTGATGCATAATACATGTGAGAATACATGTGTGCAAGTGGACATATTCCTCAGTCATGAGAGCATGCAGACCTTTAAACTTGACAGCTTGCACTTCCCATTTGAATATAGAAACAGGCGAGAGAAGTACAGAAAGGAGCAAAGAGAATTGCAGAAATAAACAAGGGAGGTGCAGGAAGAGTGAGAAATGTGCAGAAAGAGGCAAGAGAAGTATAGAAAGAGGCAAGAGAAGTATAGAAAGAGGCAAGAGAGGAGCAGAAAGAGGCAAGAGAGGAGCAGAAAGAGGTAAGTGAGGTGCAGAAAGAGGTATGTGAGATACAGAAAGAGGCAAGATAAGTGCATAAAGAGGCAAAAGAAGTGCAGAAATGGCAAGAGAGGTACAGAAAGAAGCAACAGAGGTACAGAAGGAGACAAGAGAACTGCAGAAAGAGGCAAGAGAGTTGCAGAAACAGACAAGAGAGGTGCAGAAAAAGGGAACAGGGGTCCAGAAAGAGGCAAGAGAGGTACAGAAAGGGGGAAGAAGGGTGCAGAAAGAAGCAAGAGAGGTTCAGAAAGAAACAAAAGAAGTGCAGAAAGGAGAAAGAGACGTGCAGAAAGAAGCAACAGAGGTGCAGAAAGGGCAGGGGAGGTACGGAAAGAGGAAAGAGAGGTGCAGAAAGAGGTAAAAGGGGACAGAAAGAAGCAAGAGCAGCACAGAAAAAATCAACAGAGATGCTGAAGGAGGCAAGAGAGGTGCAGAAAGAAGCAAGAGCAGTGCAGAAAGAACCAACAGAGGTGCAGAAATAAACAAGAGGGGTACATAAAGAGGCAACAGAGATGAAGAAGGAAGTGAGAGACCTGCAGAAAGAGGCAAGAGAGTTGAAGAAAGAGGCAAGAGAGGTGCACAAAGTGGGAAGAAGGGTGCAGAAAGAGGCAAGAGGGGTACAGAAAGAAGCAAGAGAGGTGTAGAAAGAAGTAAGAGAAGTGCAGAAAGAAGCAATAGAGGTACAGAAAAAGGCAAGAGGGGTGCAGAAAGAGGCAAGAAAAGTGCAGAAGGAAGCAACAGGTACAGAAAAAGGCTACATACACAACATAGGACTTGTTCACACGGTGAATCTCTGCCTCAGATCCCTAAGCCTCAGGTTCTCATCATCAGCGATCACCAATCCCAAACAAAAAAAATGTGAAATGTGAAAAAGAAAGTGAACACTTGTGCTAGGATGTCAAACACTGCCTGTACATCAGGTGGAAATCCAATGTACCGCAGGCTCAACCCCACAATGAGGACTACGGGGCCTGGATATAAAAAGGCTAAAAAAGCACAGAAAGAGGCAAGAGAATTATAGAAACAGACAAAAGAGGTGCAGAAAGATAGAACTGGGGTGCATGCAGAGACAAGAGAGGTACAGAAAGAACCAAAAGAGATGCAGAAAGAGGCAAGAAGGATGCAGAAATGTGTAAGAGAGTATCAGAAAGAAGCAAGAGAAGTTCAGAAAGAACCAACAGAGGTCCAGAAAGAGGCAAGAGAAGTGCAGAGAAAAGCAAATGAGGTGCAGAAAGAGACCAGAAGGGTGCAGAAAGAGGCAAGAGAGAAGCAGAAAGAGGTAATAAATGTGCACACAGAGGCACATGGCTAATGAAGACCCTAACCTAGAGTATGACAGTCTCTGTGACCGGATAAAAAAAGCTTTAGATTCGCTGATTCCAGCTAAATGGACAAAACCACGAACCCATGAATCTAGTCCTTGGTTCAACAATGAGCTTACTTTACTCAGAAAAAAGTTAAAAATAGCAGAGCGTAGATGGAGAAAGGACTATGATCCCACGTCCAAGAGCCTATATGTCCAGCTACAAAAAAGCTACCACCGCAATATATGTAGGACCAGAGCTGCATATTACGCCACTGAAATTCACAATAGCCAAAACGCTTTTAAAACTATTTTTAGAACCCTGAAAGAACTTAGCGCCAAAAAAACTGTAAATAACCCTAACACCTCTCCTGCTCTTTGTGAAAATGTGGCCACTTTTTTCTTGGACAAAATTTTAAAAATCTACAACTCGTTTAAGACCACGTCCCAACCCATCTCCATAACTGACTCTCATAGACCCAAACTCTCCATCATTCCAGCCATTAGCCATGAAAATTATTTGACACTATGCGCCAAAATTAAATCCGGCTCCCCCGCAGATCCCTTGAAACCTGAATTTTTTAGAGAAGCCGGTGATCTAATACTAGGCCTAATCAGAGATATAACTAACTCCTCCTTCCTTACGGCAAACATTCCCGCCACCTGGAAGCAAGCATGGGTCTCTCCCATCATAAAAAAACCCTCACTTGACCCTAACCTCCCTGAGAACTTCAGGCCAATCTCTCTGCTCCCCTGGCCAGCCAAAGTGGCAGAAGCCCATGTTAATTCCACCCTGACCAACTTTTTGGTGTCTAATTCCATTCTAGACAGGTCTCAACATGGATTCCGAGCCAGGCACAGCACCGAAACTGCCCTCCTGAGCGTCATTGAACATCTTCGGACCATACTGGACGCAGGAGGAACGGCAGCACTGATTCTTTTAGATCTCAGTGCTGCCTTCGACACGGTTTCCCACAAAGTGCTGTTGTCCAGACTTGAGGAAGTAGGAGTTGTCGGCCAGGCTCTTAGTTGGTTTAAGGCTTTCCTGTCGGACAGATCTTTCAGCGTCTCCATTCCGCCTTTCCTCTCTAAGGAATGTCCAGTTGAACAGGGAGTTCCCCAGGGGTCGGCTCTCAGCCCCACCCTGTTCAACGTGTATGTTCTTCCGTTGGCAGAGGTAGCCAGGAAGCGTGTGCTCACACTGGTATCCTAGGCCGACGACACCCAGCTGGTGGTAGCACTAAAAGATGAGATAGCACTAAAAGACGAGAGTGGCTTGAGTGCTCAGAACTTCAAACAAACCCTCACAGACATCACCAGCTGGATGTCAGCAAACTACCTCCAACTTAATGCTGGCAAAACGGAGGTCCTGTTGCTAGGTAAAGACACAACGGCCTGGGGAAACAACTGGTGGCCTGAATCTATGGACCAACCGCCTGTACCCAAGAATGTGGTAAAAAACCTAGGAGTATGGGTGGACTCTGCCTTGAACTTTACCCACCATACTAAAAAAGTGGCTGCCACATGTTTCGGAATTTTACGAAACCTTCGGCATATTTTAAAATATTTTGACCATCAGACCCGCCAAGTGGTGGTACAATCAGCTATTCTATCGCGGCTGGACTACGCTAGCTCCTTACTGTTGGGAACTAACGTAGCCGAGAAAGTTAGATTACAGAGAGTCCAAAACGCTGCCGCGAGAGCCCTAACGGGTCTACCCCGGCACAAAGCGGTTTCCTCTACTCTCAAGAGCCTACATTGGCTCCCAGTTGAAAAGAGGATCCACTTTAAATCCTTATGCCTTGCTTTCAAAATTCTGAAACTCGCCCCCCCCATGCTATGCCCACTCCTCTCCCCCTACGTTCCTCGACGCACCCTTCGGTCTGAGGGACAGAACCTGGTCACCATCCCCCGCATCAAACTAAGCCGAATGGGCGGTCGCTCATTTGGATACTTAGCTGCCAAACTCTGGAATGGGCTCCCAGCCCAGATCCGTGAGATGAACTATCTTTTATCCTTCAGGAAAGCCATCAAAACTTATCTTTTTAATTAGTTATGTTATGTGCACTTCAGGACAACCCCCCTCTAATTTACATCTTCAGCTGTCCCCTGGACATTGGCAGCTAGCTCCTGGATGCCCCTTGGCTGGGGCAGCCGTGCACTATATAAACACCTTTAACATAACATAACATAACATGGGGTGCAGAAATTTGCAAGAGAGGTGCAGAAAGAAGCAAGAGAAGTACGGAAAGAACCAACAGAGGTGCAGAAGGTGGCAAGAGGGATACAGAAAGAGGCAAGAGAAGTGCAGAAAGAAGCAACAGAGGTGTAGAAGGAGACAAGAGAACTGCAGAAAGTGGCAAGAGTGTTGCAGAAATAGGCAAGAAATCCAAAAATAATTTTGATTTTAGCCATTTTTCAGATTGATGATGGCCTGGTAGCTTCCCCAAGATCAAGAAGTGTTTCTTAGTAGTACTAACTGCAAGAGCACTTTAAGCGGTTCTCTCACGTGCCAAGATATCGTTTTACATGGGGCTTGTATTGGTTCCGTTTTGAATCTGTCTTGCCACATGAAAGGAACTCCAGCTGTAGTGATCATGTCAGTGTTCTAGCTACTTTCGAATGGGAGTTACTTGATACTGAACGATCAAGGTTGTTGTGGGATGCTCCTGGGCATTGCCTATCTGGTCACCGTGAACACCAGGGTTACTTGTTGTATGCAAGTATTGTTTCCTCCGACGAATACAGTCAGGGAGGCGCAGCTATGGCCTTCACTTCACTGAATGTTTCTTTTATACAGTTTGATGCTTTACGCAGAATGAAAGCCATGCTTTTAAAACAGCATTGACCTCTGCACGAGAAACCTTTGAACTTCAAGTTGCAAGGACCTCGACAGAGAGACAGGCACTAATCCGTACAAACTGCCCTGACATTTCGCAGAAATAGTGGGTAATATTGTTCATATGTCAGATACGAGTGGTGTTGTGCACCTATTTAAATCCATAGTGTCAGGATTCCTTAACACCTTCCAGACCATCCTCAGAGTTGTTCCTAACTTTATACACTCCGTACTCTGAAGCATTTTTCGGGGTCTACCTCTGATCCTGCTTGCTATTGATGGAATCCTGATTATCATTTACCTGCTTCACAATGAACTACTAGCAAGATTGCAAAAGCTCTCCTGGAAAGATATTTAAAACATCTGGGTGCGCCTCCCCTTTGAGAACTAAGTGCTTCTTGGTTCCTGTCATTCAGACCAGTCTACGACAACTGCATTGTACCTGTGTTCCGATGCCTGTCCTGTGGAGGAGAATGCGAGTTAGACATCTGTCTGACACCTCTAATCGAGATACTAGCAGACTTAGACTCTAGGCTGGAAACACTGTGGTCCCATGCTCGACTCTGTCCCCAGTGTATTCCCATCTTAACGCATGCATTCCTTGAGGATACACAGCTGCCTTTGATGTTTTGGATTTCAGCTCCACCGTTGGCACTGAGGTATCGAATACAGCACCGGCTGCCTCACCAACAACTGTTGGCAGTACTGAGGAGTTTCATCTATGTACACTTGACGTGCTATGCAAGGTACTACAATGTTTGTCCCCTACGACAGCAGGCAACTACAATGTTATGTCTCCCAGCCAAGACATATAATCTAAATCTGGCTCACCATGTGCTGGGAACAAATTCAGTTTTTGTTTCCCATTCTTTTTTTAAAAGACCCTTTTCAAAATCACACTTTCTATAATGAAGAATGGCCTTCTAAGTACGCTTGTAGTAGTTCAACTTTTGTGATCGAATTCATTTAAAATGGTGATTTGCGGAACTTTACTACAAATGTCATACTTTCACAAAGAACATTTTTCCTTGTTTTTTAAACTGTTTTTAAATGAATTTTTAAAGTTTTTAGAAACATTTTAAATGACTGCTTGCTATTTTTATGCACTGACACTGTTAAAAATTTGTATCTCAAATGTGTATTCTCATTGTTAAGTATAAGTGGAGTGGGTGTTATATTTCATATTGGTACCCTGATATATGTCTAGGGAACATCATACACTTTCCCTATATCATCTCCCTGTCTTTTCATATGAACAAGTATTATAAGGACATAACTCCAAATAAGGACAGACTGCCTTGTATGGACATAACGCCTTATAAGGACTGTAGCCTTTTATGGTCTAAACCTTTCACCTAGTTCCATGCCGCGGGTGGTTTTTTCCCAATCAATATTGCTAAGACGTCATCCTTAGCACATATGAATAATTTATGAGTAGACTCTATAGGAGGTCCACTTCACCTCCCTCATCGATGCACAAGGTTTAATCCCCAACGTCATCCTCATACTGAACAATGGGAAACATACGTACATAAGCTGTATAAATACAGCACCTCTTGCTATCAGTAGTCAGGAGGAAACCGAGACTTCAAGGCCGACACACTGGCCAGAGACACTGCGGCATGCCATCACTCCAGCTGAAAGTGGTCTGACGATCCTTTGCGGGGTGTCCAGCTCAAGTACAGGATGAAGTCCCACACTCTCGCTATTCACGTATGGGGGCTCGACTAAATCCTAGTGGGATTCTTGGCTCTTAGACTTAGGCTCTTAGACTTAGGCTATTAGGCTTTATAGCACCTACTCACATGCTAGGCTACAGTCTAGACAGGCATCTTAGGAGTATGCACTTTATTTTATAAATGCATTTCATATTCTTGTATGAGTTCATGACTATTGTAAAATGGTAGAACAATCATATTTCTTTTTATTCACTGTATTGCTGGTTCTATGTCTCTCCTACTGTGTTACAGTTGAAGCAGCGCATTTATTTCACATGAGAAGAACAATGGTACAATAAATTCTTATTGTAAACACCTTCGACTATTTCTTCTGTGTATCTCTCTGAGAGTACAACAAGCAAAGACGAGCGACTGGGTAAAAAGTAGTATGTTATTTCCACGGGTACTATCGGAACTACACTACAAGAGGTGCAGAAAGACACAAAAGAAGTGCAGAAAGGAGGAACAGAGGTGCAGAAAGAGGCAAGTGGGTGCAGAAAAAGTAAGAGGGGTGTGAAAGAGGCACAAGGGATCAGAAAGAAGCAAGAGAGGTGCAGAAAGAAACAAAGGAAGCACAGAAAGAAGGAACAGAGATGCAAAGAGGCAAGAGGAGTGCAAAAAGAGGGAAGAAGGATACAGAAAGAGGCACAAGGGGTACAGAATGAAGCATGAGAGGTACAGAAAGAAACAAAAGAAGTACAGAAAGAAGCAACTGAGGTGGCAAAAAAGACAAGAGGGGAGCAGAAAGAGGCACAAGGGTTGCAGAAAAAGGGGACATAATGGCAGAATGAAGCAAGATATGTGCAGAAAGAAGCAACAGAGGTCCAGAAAGAGGGATGAGGGGTGCGTGAAAGAGGCAAGAGTAGTGAAGAATGAAGAAACCGAGATGTAAAAAGGGGGAACATGGGTATACAAAGTGGCAAGAGGGGTGCAGAAAGAAGCAAGAGAGGGGCAGAAAGAAACAACTGAAGACCAGAAGTAAAGAACAGAGGTGCATAAAGAGGCAAGAGGGGTACAGAAAGAGGGAAGAGGTGTGCTGAAAGATGCACAAGTGATGCAGAAAGCAGCAAGAGAGGTGCAGAAAGACGCAAAATAGGTGAAGAAAGAGGCAAGAGGGGTGCAAAAAGAGGGAAGAGGGGTGCAGCAAGAAGCACGAGCCGTGCAGAAAGAAGCATGAGATGTGCAAATAGAAACAAAAGAAGTGCAAAAAGAAGCAACAGAGGAGCAGGAAGAGGCAACAAGGGTAAAGAAAGAGAAAAGATGGGTGAAGAAAGAAGCAACAGAGGTGCAGGAAGAAGGAAGAGGGGTCGAAAAAGAGGCAAGAGGGGTATAGAAAGATGTAGGAGAGATGCAGAAATGAAGTGTAAAGAGAAGGAACAGAGGTGCAGAAAGAGGCAAGAGGAGTGCAGAAAGAGAAGAGGGGTACAGAAAGATGCATAAGGGGTACCGAAAGAAGCAAGTGAGGTACAGAAAGATGCAAGATCAGTGCAGAAAGAAGCAACAGAGATGCAGAATGAGGGAAGAATGAGGCAAGAGAAGTGCAGAAAGAATCAACAGACATGCAGAACGGGGGAAGAGGGGTGGAAAAAGGCAAGAGGGGTGCAGAAAGAAGCAAGAGAGGTGCAGAAAGAAACAAAAAGTGCAGAAAGAAGAGACAGAGGTGTAGAAAGAAGCAGGAGGGGAGCAGAAAGAGGGAAGAGGGGTGCAGAAAGAGGCAAGAGAGGTGCAGAAAGAGGTAAGAGTGGAACAGAAAGAAGCAAGTGAGGTGCAGAAAGATGCAAAGAGGTGCAGAAAGAGGCAAAAGAGGTTCAGAAAGTAGAAGAGATGTGCAGAAAGAGGCAAGAGAAGTGCAGTAAAAGAAAGAAAGGTGCAGAAAGAAGCAACAGAAATGCAGAAAGAGGCCAGAGAGGCGCAGAAAGATGCAAGAGTGGCTTGCATACCATTAATACCAATTTAACACCCACATTTAGCAATAAGTAACAGGTGACCACTCTAGGTTTACAAAGGCCCTTCCACCATGCTGTAACACTTGTTGCTGCATTTTTGGTAATATTTGAGTCGTTTAAGCTAGAAACAAGGCTTTTTTTGTTCAAATATGCAGATTAGGTAGCAGATGATGGATTATGTGGCTAATGCGGAAAATGTATAATTGTGCGAAAGTTGGTGCAGCCAAACAGTCGATAATTCCAGTGGCCCTAATCATACCTCTGACTAGGTCTACAAGTGCTCCTCAGTGATTCCTTCTTTTTTATGGCTCATTGAGTTCATAGTTTAGCTTCTTTGGAGACGAGGAAGACTAAACCTGAGGTTACCACTCCACAACAAAGAAAACCATACCACATAATTACTCTCCATAACACATTATCCCACATAAATCCTATAAACTAAATACCGCATACTTTCTACCCACATAATTTTTACTGTACAACATACTACATAATTCTACTACACACAACGTACATACACTCCACAAAACGTTAGCAAAAAACTTTTATATTTACAATGTTAATAGCTCTAACTCTCGGAAATGTGAAACCTATTACATTGCAAATGCTTGTTTAACTAGTTGCATTTGCAGAGTGGTGGAGAAAGGATGCTGGGCCTCCGACCAGCGCTCAAGAATTCTGTTGCGTAGGACTTACAGGAGGTAATAGGAGGGCTTCCTTTCCCCCAAAGTCCCTCAGGAGTAACGTGGATATCATCCCCCAACCTGTAGTGTGCCAGGAGGCGGATTTGCAGAGTGGTGGAGAAAGGGTTGTGTGGCCTCCGAAGACCTCTTAGCAATCCATTTGTGTGGGACTTACTGGAGATAACAGGAGGAGTAGTCGGCCTGAAGGACATCTTTTGGGGCCAACTACCCCTCCTATTATCTCCAGTAAGTCCCATACAACTGGAGTGCTATGTTTTCATAGCAGGACACACCCCCTTTTCCCACCACTCTGCAAATGCACCTCCTGGTACATTCTTGATTGGGGGATGAAGTCCCCCTCACTTGTGGTGGTCCTTAGGGGTCAACTAGCCTACCTGTTACTTTCAGTAAGCCTCACACAGTGGGATTGCTGAGAGGTGGACACAGGCCACACCCCCTTTCCCCACCACTCTGCAAATGCACCTCCTGGCACAATTTTAGTTGGGAGATGGAGTCTGCTTGCCTCTTGAGCGTTCCTGGGGTCCAACTAGCCTTCCTGTTATCGCTAGTAAGCCCCACACAGCTGGATTGCTGAGAGTGGTCTGAGGCCACACACCCTTTTTACACCACACTGCAAACGCGCCTCCTGGTGCACTGTTGCTTGGGGGATGAAGTCCACTTTAGTCCTTAGGACCTCAGGACACAAGAGGACCTCATTGCCCCACCAGCAGTGCGCCAAGAGGTGTGTTTGCAGAGTGGTGTAAATAAGGGTGTGACCTCGGATCATCTCTCAGCAATCCCAACTGTGTGGGGATTACTGGCAGTACCTGGTGGTCTAGTTTTAGTGTAGTTCCCTGATAGGCTCTGCGCATTGGAATAATACACACTATACTTTTGACATAGGACCGAGGTCCGTATGTCTCTGTCGAGTACATTAAACTTAATTACTTGTGTGTGCCAGGTAACCCAGAAGTCACTAGAAACGTTCTCGAATGAACAAGAAAGGATTAGTTTCTGACAACCGCATAAACATGACAACTTTGTTTACCTTAGAGTCGTTTCAATATCTTCAGAGTCGTGGAAACAATAGATAACCGTTTCACTCAGTCAATCGTGCATGCTTCGTTTCTACAGAGTTGCACAGGAATCGTTTCAATAAAAAGGGTTTATTGAACAGTCTTATTTCTCATGCATGATATGAACTGCTACAATCGTAAGACAGAATGCGAAGTATAAAATTCACAGCGTTAGCAGTGAGATAAAATAATACTGTAATAGAACTTCTTGTAGCTATGACATATATTCATTAAAATACATAAATAAATAACACAGGCTAAAATACTCAACTGGTGCTTCTAAAATAATCCTACCCCAGTGTACCTAACCTAAGTGCACTATGAGGGAAGAAGTAGGTGCTGTATTAGTCTGGTTTAGTTATGCCAAGAGTTGCCAAGAGTTTCTCTAGGTTGTAATCAGCTCCATACCTTAGAATGAGAGAGGTTGGTATCTCTTTCCCGGGACTCGATCTCTAACACCTCGCAAGGGGAGTCAGAAACACTGGAGCTGGTTTCTCTGCTAGGAGGATGACAGCATCTGGTCAGTGCGTCAGTTGGGGACATGACTTCCTTCGGGACTTGCTGTGGCGAGCCACGTCGTGCAAGTAGATAGCCGAACCGCACCGTGCCTTGCCATAGCAAGTGAAGGCATATTTATACCCTGAATGCCAGTATTGACGTAAAAATCGTTCATAAGGACGTCATGAATGAACCCCTAAGGAATAGATGTTCATGCATAATAAATGAGTTCTTGGAGAAATCAATATCCAGGCAAGGGGAGGTCCTAAAGGATTCAGAGTCAGGTTTTCCAAGAACTCGTTGTGACGAAGAGGATCGGATGTAGTTGACCATGCCTGCATTTGGTTAGCATGAGCAATGCCTAAATAAGGACTGGATTTCTGTGCCTAAATAAGGGCAATGTGAATTATACCTATATAAGGGTTTGAATCGGGAAATCTAGATACGGTATCTAAAACAACACACAACATAGTTGGCCCCTATGGACCCTTAGGATTGAAGGAGACTTAATCCTCCAATTCAGAAAGTGGCAGGAGGCGCGTTTGCACAGTGGTGCAGGGAGGGAGCCGGGCATCCAGCGAGATGCCGGCTTCTTCTTTTTTATATTACTGTTAGAAGGGGGGCTGTGCAGCACCCCTTCTCTTAATATTTGGTGGGCTCTGGGGACTTCAGCCCCCAGGGCCTGAGCCAATGGCCTTCTGTAATTCTTTGCATTTATACGTAAGGGGTGCAGTGGGCCCCAATTCGCTGGCCTCTTTTGGCCCCAGAGACCCCATTCCTGGGGCCTGGCCTCAAATTTTTATTGTTTTTTTTTATTTTCCCAGGAGGGGAGGTGCGTGGCCCGCCTCCCCTGGGGTCCTTCTGGCCTCGGGGACCCCATCTACCGGGCCTGGCCTTGTTTTTCTACATTTTTATTGAAATTCTTCCCGGGAGGGGGGTCACTTCTGGTCCCGGGAACCCATCCCCTGGGGCCTGGCCTCAGTTTTTCAAATATTTTTGGAAAACAAATTCCGGGAATGTCCATGTGGCCTCAACGTTGGGGACTGTGTGGGGAGCCCCAATGCCCCCACTGTCCCAGCCAGCTCCTCGCCTCCTGCGGGAGCCGGAATTGCTTTTGGACAAGGGGAGCTGTTGACATGCAGCTCCCCTTGTCCAAAAGCAATCTGCTTCACTTCATGGAAGCGAGAGCAAGTTTTCTGCTCTCCCTACCATGAAGCGAAGCATAGTTTGCAATGACAGGGCGGGAGCCGTGCTCCTGCCCTGCCATAGCAAACTGCAATATCCCGGGGATGGGCAACCCAGGACATTGCTGGAGCCGTCCTAGGGGGTGGTGGTCCCCAGGGCCATAGAGGGCTCCAGGAGGGGGGTCGTACAGACCCCCTCCCAACATGGAATAGCCCCCGGGAAGTGGTGGTCCCCGGGGCTGGGGGTCCGCAACAGACTCCCACACTTCAATAATTTGTGCCCCGGGAGGTGGTGGTCCCCGGGGCTGCTTGGGGGGCTCCAGCCCCCCACACTTTTTAGAATTGCCTGGGGTTTAGAATTGCCTGGGGTTGCTGGACCCTGAGGTTTGGGGGGCCCATGAGGCACCCATAATTAAGTAAAGCCCTGGGGAGGTGGTGGTTCCTTGGGCTGTGGGGGGCTGACAGCCCCCCACGCATAATTAAAGAAAGCCCCAGGGAGCTGGAAGTCCCTGGGGCTTGGGGGGCCTGCGAGGGCCCCCACCCCTAATTAGCAGGGCTCGTGTGTCCCCCATGCATAATAAATAAAGCCCTGGGGAAGTGGCGGTCTCCAGGGTTACAGGGGAGCCCACATATAATTTCCTCATTGCGCCCAGGACCTGGCCCACCCGGGGCTCAAAGAAACAAAGCGCGGCAGCCCACGCTTTTTTTTAACATTTTCAGCAGGATTCGTGCACCCAGAGCGAATTCGGCCAAAAATTTAAATTAAAAAAGGGGTTTTTTCCCTGAGGGTCCTTGGGGGACCCCCTCAGCATGCCTCTTGGGTCAGGGTGTTCCTACCCTGCCCCCTTTTCTTGTTTTTCATCTTGTTTTTTTTACTGTTTTCTTGTGACTCGATTTTATTGAGTCACATGATGGCTGCCAACACTTCCTGGTTTGGAGTGTTGACAGCCAATCAAAATTAAGTTTGTGCTCGGGAGGGTTCGCAAATCCCCTCGGCCACCAGATATTGATATTTTTATTTTTTTAATTGCTCAGGAACTACTGAATAGATTTACACCATTTAAAATAAACACCCTTTCTAAACCAAGACCTACCTTTCTGCCAAACTTTGTGTAATTCCGTTCACCAGTTCGGGAATTAGCTTTGTCGAAAGTTTCCTATGGAAAATAACATGTAGAAAACGTGTTTTGGGACCCCCCTTTTTTCTCTGCCCCCACTTGACGAATCACCCTGAAACTTTCAAGACATGAGCTGACCGGTGCTCCCCATTAGTTTTGAAAATTTCGTGAAGACTCGTCAACCAGCGCCAAAGATATTGGCAAATCAAAAAATGCTTTTCCTATGGAAACTAGGGGCCAGATGTACGACGCTCTAAATAGCACCTTGCAAATTGTGAGTCTTTTGTGATTCGCAATTTGCAAGGCGCTGTTTAGAGCGTCGTACATGGGGCCCCTAGTTTCCATAGGAAAAGCGTTTTTTGATTTGCCAATATCTTTGGCGCCGGTTGACGAGTCTTCACGAAATTTTCAAAACTAATGGGGAGCTCTGGTCCGCTCCTGTCTTGAAAGTCTAATGTTAATTCTGATGGGGTCAGTAACAGTAGTGGCTAGCTTAAACAGGGTTATAAAATCTGTGGTAATTCCACAAAGCTGGTGCATTTCAACCATACATTACATCCTTTGATAACAGCTCAAAATTAGGTGAAATGCTGGGGAGAAATGGTGAATCACCATGGGAACTGGGTGTGATACTCCTGTTTTCCTAGGTAAATCCTAATTTCTGAAGGTACCTCATAACACCCTTTAATTCCAATCCATTGGAGTACTCACGCTTGCCCAAGGTTTCAGTAAATCCAGGGATGGAAGGAGCCAAAGTCATACATCTCTGAGGATATTACTTGACTGTGAGGGCTGTAGGGGTGCATGAAGTGTAATACACCCATATCCTGTGGCAGGGTGTTCCTGTGATGGTGAGGTACTGATCTCTTGCACCAGGCCGCAATACCATCAGACTTCAAGCTATTCTTTCCTCAGAGCTCAATAGCCTGCTTGACCAAGAGGGTAGTGAGAGATGAAACAGGAGCAAGAGTGAGCTGAGTTGAAATGAGATGACCTGAGATGAAAATTGGCAAACGTGAAGGTAAGAGGGGAGTTAGGGAAGTGACCACCTGACAGAGGAAGATGACATTTGGAATATTGATGCCAGACAACGTTAGAGGGAGGTGTGAGGGAGGTGGGATGTGGTGGATATATAGAGGGGAGAATATGTGAGAAATAGGGAAGCAAAAGAGTGATAATTAGTTGTCAAAGTAAGGGGTGGAGATTGTATGGGACTGAGATGAGGGAACTCAAGCCTGTTGCCCTAAGGTCAACGAGAATGGAGAGTGAAAGTGAAACTGTTAAAGATGTAGGTGAATGTGAGACAAGGAGATAGAAATGTAAGCTAATTACTGTTATGAATTTGGAGCTAAGAGGCACATTCCGGAGAAAAAAGAGAGAGAAGTGTGTGCAAAGAAAGCCAGGAGAAAGAGGTGAGTAACTATCAGTTACAGAGGTGAGAGAATGAGAGGTGGATGTGAGCTATGGTACAGAGTAATGAGAGGTGGAAGTGGGAGGGAATAGATGATGGAGCTGGGAGAGTGAGAATCAGATGAAAAGGGTTTACAGAGGTGTAGTTAAAAGGAAACTGAAAAAGATGAGGGCTCATCGCATGCTGATGTAGAAAAACAGGTAAATTGAAGCCGATGATATGATAAAGTGGAGGTATGAGTAAGATGGGGAAGAAAAGAAATAAGAAGATAGTTGTACTTCCTGTGATATCCCAAGAGTGAAATGCCATGTGGCATTACTTCTGGAGAGTCAAAAAAGGTCAAATGACGTCACTTCCCCGGATGCCCTGGGGATTCCGGTTGTGTGATGCCACTACCACTATCCATGGAATTTTGTAGAATGGACATCCATTTGATTGTCAAGTGACAAATAAACAAAATAACTTTATATTTTTCCAACCTAAATATAATGGGGTCATTTAGACTTACGCCTTACTAATAATACACACCAGGGCGGTAATTTGTTTCGATTCTAGTGCTATTTGGATATTTGGATATTTGGAGGGGTATTTCTAGAGCGCAGACGTTCGCTCCGGAAAGAGCATCATGGCGCTGTAAGTCCTGTAACCAGATCGCAGAGTGAAAGGAGGGGAGGGCTAGATGGCCGCTTTAGTCCAGTCGTCGGAAAGATTAAAAATCCACGTTTTGAGGAGCTTCCTAAAAGGCTTCTCGAGCGTCTGAAGTCTGAGATGCCTAGGCATGCTGTTCCAGGCTCTAATAGCCAGGGTGCTGAGAGTTTTTCCGCCTTTAGACTTCAGATTGAATTTGGTGGGGGTCATGAGGTTTTCTTGTGAGGATCTAAGGGAGCGGCACGGAATATAGTGGGGGAAGCGTCTAGACAAATAGGACGGACCAGATTTGTTGAAGGCTCGGAAGGCTACAGTGAGAATTTTGAAGAGTATTCTCTTGTGCAAGGGGAGCCTATGTAAGTATTTAAGGGCTGTAGAAATTGAGGATTTGCGTGGAAGTTTTAAGACAAGGCGGGCAGCAGTGTGCAGAACACTTTGAAGTTTCAAAAGAGTGGACTTTTTGGTCCCTGCCAGAAGGCCATTACAGTAGTCTACTCGAGAGAGTATAAGGGCTACCGCAACAGTCTTTCTGGAGTCAAGCGGGAGGAAATCAAAAAACTTTCTCAGGGACTTGATTATGCCGAAGCATTTTCCTGCTACGGTCGAGACGTGGAGATCGAAAGAGAGTTCAGAATCGAAAAGGACCCCGAGGTTTCTGGCCGATGAAACTGTCTGAGGTGGAGCAGCAGAATTGTCAGGCCACCACAGGGCAGGGCAGAAAGAGGCATTCTTTCCAGTGGGAAGGATCTCGGTTTTATTTGAGTTGCAGCGGAGGTGGTTAGCGTCCATCCATTGAAAGACTGCTGTAAGGCAGTGTTTCAGATTGAGCTCTGCCATGTTGGAATTGTCGTCTAGGGGGATGATAAGCTGAGTATCGTCGGCATAGGAGGTGACGGTTATGCCGAACGATTCTATAAGAGTAAGAAGAGGGATGAGATAAATGTTGAAGAGGAGGGGACTTAGGATGGAACCCTGGGGAACTCCGAAGGACACCTTTTTCTCATTAGATTGGAAGGGGCCAAGGGTGACAGTTTGGTACCTATCGCTGAGGAAGGAACTAATCCAAGATAGGGCAGAGTTGGTGACGCCGATATCCATAAGTCTATTAATCAGAATGGAGTGGGAAATGGTATCGAATGCTGCCGTGAGGTCAAGAAGGATCAGAATGGCCTTCTTCCTTTGATCTTGAAGGATTTTGATGGTATCGGTCAGTTCGATCAAGGCGGTTTCGGTTGAATGTTTAGACCGGAACCCGAATTGCTGGGGTTGAAGTAGGTTATGGGAGTCCAGAAAGGTCTTGAGCTCTTTGTGGACTAACTGTTCAGTTATTTTACCCAACGCGGGTAGCAGGGTGATGGGACGGAGGTTGGTCAAATCCGAAGGGGATTTGTTCGCCTTTTTCATGAGTGGCTTAACCACACCTTTTTTCCAAAAGAGGGGAACAGAGCCGGAATTGAGGGATAGGTTGATTATTTCATTGATGATGGGGTTGACTTCATCAATGATGAGGTGGAGGATCTTTGGGGGACAAGGGTCTGAGGGGGAGCCAGATTTGCAGGAAAGGATCGCTTCTCTGGTCTGAGTCAGAGTCACCGGGTGAAGTTTTTGAGACTGTTAGCAGTCATGCGCATTTGGTCCGGATCCGGGATTAAGTGAACAGATGGGGGAGGGGGGAAATTTTTATGGATGGAGGTGATTTTATCATCGAAGTAGTCGGAAATCTTGTCACATAGCTCTTGAGATGGGGGGATTTCCGGTTGGAGAGCTTTGGGTTTGGTGAAGGATTTTACTATTGTAAAGAGGGTTTTTTGCTTTTGGCTGGCATCCTTAATGGCGTTTACATAATAAGTTCTTTTAGCTGATTTGATATTTGAAAGATAGTTTTTCCTCTGTAGAATGTAATTGCTACGGTCGCCATTATCGTAGGTTCTGCGCCATTTACGTTCCGCTTTCCTGCAGAGTAGATGTGCGGCTGTTAGGTCAGGCGTGTACCAGGGGGCTTTGATTTTAGTTTTCTTCAAAGTAATGTCCTGTTGATTGGGTGGGCATCGTTTTGTAATTTCTTGAGAGAGCCAGTTATTGAGACAAACTGCATCTCTATCGATATTACCAGAGGGAGAGGGGGCATTGGTTGGGGAAAAGGGATGAAGAATAAGATTTTTCTGGACAGTTTTCCAATTAATGGAGTGGGCGTGTTGGAGAGTGCGTTTTTTGCGGGTAGGAGGATGACAGCTGGAGATATGGAAGGGGATCAGACAATGATCAGTCCAAATCTGGGGTATGGGGGACAGGGTGGAGATGGACGGGAAATTGGAGCAAACACCGTCCAAGGTATGGCCAAGGGAGTGGGTAGGCAGCTTGACGCTTTGTTGTAGAATAAAGATATCCAATGTCTGCAGGAAATTTCTGGTGTGAGAGTCGACTGAGGTCTCGAGGTGCAGGTTGAAATCTCCCAGGAGGGTAAAATGTGGGTAACGGAGCAGGAAGTGTCCCAGAGGGTCGTTTAGGGAGTCAAGGAATTTGGCAGCATTGCCGAGTGGGCGGTAGATCAGGCCACCGGAAAAGGAGAGAGCTTGACTGAGTTTGAAGGAGAAACCTAGTCCCTCTGCGTCAGTGAGAGGGTCAAGGCAGAAGGTGTGGCAGCTAAAGGTGTTCCTTAGGATAAATGCAACACCTCCTCCTCTACCTTTCTGTCTATCCTGTCTGTGGAAGGAGTAACCCAGGGGGAGGGCAACGGCTATGTCTGGGTTACTGTCTTCAGTGAGCCAGGTCTCAGTGATCATGAGACAATCCAGGTCATGGTCAATGATGAGGTTGTGAATATCCTGACTATGTTTACACATCGACCTGGCGTTTATCAGGCCACCTGTAAAGAGAGGTCGCAGGATTTTGGGGGAGGTTGGCCGCTCGGCATCGAAGTTGAGTGTCCAGCGACATTTGTAACAGCTGGTGGAACCGAGTACCTTTGACAGATCAAGCTTACAGGGGCAGCCGAATCCGCCTCGGAGTTGGCGGAGGTCGTTGGGAGCATACCTGATGATGAGAGGAATTTGGGCAGGGGTTCCTGCGCCTGGCGCGGACGGGCGCAGACGGGCTTGCCCCAGGCGCGCCCTCGGCGCGCAAACGGCGCTCCCGCTGCGCTCGTCCGCTGCGCCTCCTATGCATGCACATTTCTAGGGAGAGTGGGCGTGGCCTCTAGTGGGCGTGGTCGGCGAGCGAGCCTGGTCTAATGGCGGCCGCTTTAGCAAAACAATAGCGCGACAGCGTTAGCACCGCTGTGTGTTTCAAGAGGCTTTTACTGTTTGTGGCAGGAACAGTAAAGATCACAAAGCAAATCTATAAGTGACACCACACAATTTTAAAAACACGATGATTACAAGGTCTGATTCGTACCTCCAGCTCCCGGCTTCCGCCTCAGGACTGGGTCAAGGATTAGAACGTTGCGCTGACGATCAGCGTTTAAGTAGGCTAAAAAGGGGGCGAGGCCTCTAGTGGGCGTGGTCGGCGAGCGCGCCTGGTCTAATGGCGGCCGCTTTAGCAAAACAATAGCGCGACAGCGTTAGCACCGCTGTGTGTTTCAAGAGGCTTTTACTGTTTGTGGCAGGAACAGTAAAGATCACAAAGCAAATCTATAAGTGACACCACACAATTTTAAAAACACGATGATTACAAGATCTGATTCGTACCTCCTGCTCCCGGCTTCCGCCTCAGGACTGGGTCAAGGATTAGAACGTTGCGCTGACGATCAGCGTTTAAGTAGGCTAAAAAGGGGGCGTGGCCTCTAGTGGGCGTGGTCGGCGAGCGCGCCTGGTCTAATGGCGGCCGCTTTAGCAAAACAATAGCGCGATAGCGTTAGCACCGCTGTGTGTTTCAAGAGGCTTTTACTGTTTGTGGCAGGAACAGTAAAGATCACAAAGCAAATCTATAAATGACACCACACAATTTTAAAAACACGATGATTACAAGGTCTGATTCGTACCTCCAGCTCCCGGCTTCCGCCTCAGGACTGGGTCAAGGATTAGTTAGAAGGTGAGAGCAAAATAGCTTGCTCTAGTTAAAGAAGAGATGCAAGTAGCATTTGCACACCTTTTCTAATTCTTTTTGACACAGCTAATGATTAAATGCAAAAACAATCACATTCTAAAAAACATCCAATAGCCATTATGTTATTTGCACCCATTTTTGGCAGGGTGTTTTTGCACCCATTATTATTTTGTAGGATTTAATGACCCTGTTAGTTTCACTTCTGCTGGACTCTGGACAAACCTGAGGGGTTATAACTCACACCTACGATGAGTCATAGCCCTTCCAACACTAAAGAATTGTAATAAATAGCATATTGTGCTTCATGCATCATCATTTTGCACACACACACATTTGCTTTTGCTCATTTGTAAATGTTAAAAATTGCACCTTTGCCTTTTTTCAATTGACGTTAAAATTGAAAATATTTGCATATTTCTTACTTGTCAGAATAAAAAATTTCATTGCATTGGATTTTGTAACCTCATGTTTTCTAATTATTTTCCACCATGCCTCAGAGGAATCTCATTGGATGCCACTCACAACCCAGCAAAAACCTTGAATGCCTTTGCTTCAGCCTTGCAACACATTGGTAACACTTGTTAACTCCTTTGCCCACTAGTATGGAGACAGAGGGTGTTCTTGACAAATCGTACTGCTACTACTGGACGCACAGCAACATTTGTAAATGTAAATGTAAATGTCAAGGTATTTGTAGAGCGCACTGCCACCAAGAGGTTTCCTGGCGCCATTACTCATACCGCTGTGGAACCCTTCCTGGCTTTCCCTGTGAAGTGTCCACTCCTGGTCACCCCCCAGGGTGAAACGAGGCATCCTAGCACTGTTGCGGCCAGTGTGGAGGTTCAGCAAGCTATTGCCCAGAGTTGCAGCATGGGGCCCATGAGTAGAATAGGCACTGAGGCGAGAATTGTCAGGTCCGAGGAAATTGAGCCCAAGACCCACCGAGGCAGGAATTGAACCCTGGTCCGGGCCAGAACTCTGCATCAGGGTCTGCCACTCTAACCATTGTAGCCATACAACCCTAACCCTAAACTGACAACAATGAAAAGGCAATGCCAATAAGAGAAGGACAACTTTAATTGTTAGCTAGTAAGAAGCGATATGAAGCATACCCAAACAGTATTTGGGAGCAGCTGACGTCACCATGGGCTCCAAGGCTAACACACACTACGATAAGTCGTGAAAATAATTTGCAGCCTGATAATGCACACCAAATGGCAGAACTCCCACATTTCACAATTCCACGCAGGGTTAGCTCATCCAGTCTGTTTTTTGGATTCTTGTAATTGAAGTAAAGACTTTATAAGAACTAGACAGGACTACTAGTATTAGAGTGCAAAATAATTAACCTAGGTTAGGTGCTGTACTCGCAGATAAAACGTTACTGGTTATACAACTGCACCAAATGTCCATGAGTAATGACTGAGGATGTTGACACAAGTTAAAATCGTAATCCATCATTTGACATTTCAATTTTAAAGTACTGAAATGCATCCCCATTGTGTGAAAATATGGGGTGTTTTCACATCTTTGCCTGTTATGCATGGATTTTGTAATTATGCATCCCACATCACATCCTTCTTTGCTACTCTCGAAACTTTGCCCTGCATCAGACATCAGAGATTCTCTTTATTCAGTCAACCGTTCTCCTGTCCTATCTCCAAGGAGCTTATGGTGAGTATGTAAAATGTGATCTCTTGCTTCAAGATGGATTTGTGTTAAAAGTAAACTTGGAGTTTCATTCACTCATGGCAGGGTCAAATGCAGCTGGAAAGGCGGGAAATTCAATCTAGAATTTGGACCTCAACTCTAGAATCCCGTCACAGGTCGATTAGACCTTTGTACCTGTCATAGAGTGTAGAAGGCAATCTTTTTCGACAAATCAATTCGGATCACTTCCATTTCTTTCCCCAAAGAACCACTGACAAAAGGTCAAGTTTGAAGATTTATTATAAGGCCAAAAGCAGTTGTGTATATAAACACCTCAGTAACAGGTTCAGCAAATACACAGGTACTAATACAAACATAATCCTACGGAAGAGTCTCAAACGACTGAGAAAAAGCACTAATATGATTTCCAGGACCACTAAGCTTGCAATAATGGCTATGATCTGGGTCCTGGTAGGCATAGAAGAAAAGAAGAAATACATCAGGATAAGTCTGTCCCTACACTATACTAAGTGTCATCCCTACAGCCGGATTCTCCCCTAACAAAAAGGTGTCAGCCGTGGTGACTTCCAAAGAAGTTCACTCACTCAGTTCGGACTTAGCCTCTTGAGTTCATCTCGCAAGCAGCTCTCTGCCTACCCAGCATCTTTCTTCGCCTTTGTGCGCTCTTACTCTGCTCTCCTCCCGGGGTGCTGTCCCTAATACGAAACCCACAATTCAGTTGACACGCCCCAAGAGACGCCCCCCTCCGAGAGTTAGGTTTCAACGGGTCTTCATCTTGATGTCTTCATCCTTGCTCGTTGAAAAACGTCCTTGGGTCCCACAGTTGTCTCTGCTTGAAGTTGCTTCCCTAAAATTCCACAACCACTCCTCCGGGTCTACAACTATCTTTCTAACTTTCATATACAATGGGCCCTTCTTTACTATCTTCGACTTAACCTTGCACCTGCAAAGGAACGCACATAAATTGGTTTGCGACAACATGCTACTTGCAATTAATTCTTTGAGGCAACATTCTAGGAAAAAGGCAGTTCCATGATTTAGAGTTAGCTGGCACATTCCTAACTCGGCCTACACAAACTGTTATCCCCACCTGGGCCTCTGCACGTTTCAAGATGTCACCCCCTAACTCTTGGCAAACGGTTTTACTCGTTAGGCCTACATCATTATAGCAAAAAGAAAAGAATACATTACCCAACTAAACACCTCTATGTCATTACATGAATACAATAATGAATTACTAAATATGCATTTGAATACATGATGCTTCCTTAAACACTTCAACTGAACTAACATTACTTTCAAGAGTACATTTCTAGATTACATGGCATTAGTATTTTAAAAACACGTTATGTTGCAGCTATGGAAAATTCTGATACATGGTCTCACAGCTTTATGTCATGCTATCGTTATAAGCCTCTATATATGCGGGTGCGGATTACTTGTGAATATGATGCACCCCTACAATTTCTAACAAAATTTTGCGCTCCCTCACAGCTATTCTTTTTGATCAATGCTGAGAGTGCGGATGAGCTGTAGTGATCAATGATGCTATTGAATATTTGGTTCACATTCAGAAGAAAATGCCTTCCTTGTTGTGCACTGAACAAGCTAAAGAACAGATCCTGGCAAGAATAAGAAAGGAAAATCAGTTATTGTGTGTAAAAGGGGGGTTTCATTTCTATCTGTAATTTCAGAGCCTCTACTGTGCATTTGTCTGCTTTTCTTTTGTAGGTCCAGAAAATCAGCTAGCAACTCATCCATCACAGGTTTAAATTTAACTATAGGAAGCAAACGAGCGCTCAACACACATAAAAGTAAGCAAGTAAGCACATTTTGCAACTTATAAAAATGTGTCAGGATATAAATCAAAATGAGGACATAAACAGGGTTCAGAAAAAATGCTAAAAAGACGCATTGCACCCTGCAAATGTCGTTTTATAAGAACACGTGGATGGCTTCAGTTAAATTATTCTGAGCGCACATTCAACACCTGCCCCATTACTGTAAGTATTATTTATTGCACCAAACAGTATATTTCCAAATTGAGTCAGAGGTTAGATCACTTTAAGCAAAGTCGTTTATTATTTACCACAGCTAAGAAATCGTTTGCGATCGTTGCATGTTTCAGATCTTAGATTCAGCAACATTAGAATATTGGAATGGTGAGAGCTCCATTATTGACAATGGAGTGACTCAGGGCCAATAATTGCTGGTCTAGACCTTCTGCTCTAACATTCCAATGTTTGCTTTCTGTTTCTCCCTTTTTAGTTTGGAGCATTCTATCTTTAAGGGTAGAATATTCTAATAGCATTAAAGCTGTACTGCCTCTGGTGACACCATTTGCTAAAGGCCCTTGCTCTTGTTATTAGCCCAACCCTGTAGCTCGGGTATATACCTTCGGAAGAGGGACTATAGCCCTCCACTATAATCTACATTGCTATATTATTCAATGGGAAAGACAAGAAGATCTGAGCTGGGGCTAGAGTGAGAGGAACTCACACAAAACTGAGAGATTTGGTCCACTCCTGTTCAATAAACAACCTCCCCCCTGGGTAATAACGCCACTGTAAGACAGGCACTTATACTTTCAGAAATTATTCACAATAGTGTGTTAAGATATGTTAGAAACTGAGTTTCTGGTTGACAGACGTATGCAACTTGTCCAAGCAGGAACAACAATCCTAATCAGGGTAAGTCAGATAACACAATAAATTAACCAGTGCACACCCTCTGGCAGCCTGGCACAGAGCAGGCAGACTTAACATAAGAGGCAATGTGTAAAGTGTTTGTGCAACACTTCAAACAGTAACACAGTGAAAACACCACACTAAGACACCACACCAGGTTAGAAAAATAGATTATGATTTTATAAATAAAACAAGACCAAAATACAATAAGTAGAAGTCGAGATAAGAGTTAAAGAGAAAAATAGCGCTTAGAATCAGTAAGTGCCTATGAGGTTAAATGGTTGTGCTGGACTGGGGCAAAGTCAAGAGTTCAGATCGACCTTGATGGAGTGCAGGCTGGATACAAGAGCCATGTAAGGCCAATTGAACAAAAATACCTTGATCCTGGTCACGACAGCGAGTTGCAGGGCGCAGCTGAGTGATGCGTTGGTGTCGATCCTACTGTGATGTGGCGATTTTCTCCAGGCAATGATTGTGATGTAGTGGTTTCGAAGTTGAAGCCCGGGTCCGAGATGCATTGGATCCGAAGTCGATGCCCCGGGTTTTTTCCATGTAGTCAAGGGGATGCATTGATCATCTCTACGGCACCAGCCTTTCTGATGTGTCAGTTTCGATGGCGATGCGCTTGTTCAAAGTGCCATGTGCCAATTCTGTTACTTCAACAGCTGTGATGCGTCAATTCTGCTCAAGCAGTAGAGGCTGTTTCAGTTCTTTTGGAGTAAGCACCTGGATCCACCTGCAATGGACCAGGGAAGGGAGCAGGGGGTAAGACTTTGATATCCCTGAGTCTTAAAACAGGAGGAAAGCCGGCATGTTCTTGGAGATCACTCTGGGTTTAAGTAAGTTAGTCCAGTTCTTCCTCAATAGGGCAGAGGGTAGTAGGCAGCAGGGCAGCATGGCCAAAAAGCAGTTCTTCTAGAGTAGCAGTCTAGCAGAGTGGCAGTCCTTGTAGCAGCACAGCAGTCCTTCCTACTGGCAAAGTATCTTCTCAGGTCCAGTAGTGTCTGATTTGGTGGGATCAGAGACCCAGTACTTATACCCAGTGTGCCTTTCAAGTGTGGGTGGTATTTACCTACCTCTGGCCCTATATGTTCAGTCCAGGGGGAAGCCCATCGACACAAGGCATGCTCCTACTCATACAGCCCATAAACAGGCTGGTATAAGAGGGAGCAAAGCTGGGGCCCATCGCAGCACCATGTTTTTGGAAGTAAATCTTTGACAGTATTATACCGATCATCTCCATGGTCATCAAATTCTGTTCCTAGTAGTCAGCGTTCCCGGTGTCCAAGAATGACTTGACTGCCAAAAGTTCATCATTTTCCAGATACATGTATATAGGCTGGTTACATTAAAAGTAAGAAACATTAGCTCTTTCAACCATGACATATTGGTAAATTTGGTAAAAATATCCTTTCCATCCTGAACATGCCCAGGAGATAGATGGCTGCATAATCTGATAGTTGTTCTGTTGGAGATCCTATGCTCAATATATTGTGTCTTCTATGTGGAAACCCCCTCCCCCTTTTTGTCAACCATGGGTAGTATGTAGATGCATGGGAATGTAAGACCTCTTACATATAAGCATTTCAACTCATCCTCTGATAGCCAACATCTGTCTTTACAATCACTTAACTTCATATTAAAGAAATACAGTTAGATCCTTCGTTGAGTTAGATTCTATCTGTTCATAACTTTGAGTATCGTTTAACTGTCTATTAATTTCATTTGATTAAGACTGCTTGTTCAGCACAATCACATTGCTGCCCTTATCAGCCTCCCGAATAACTAGGCACCTATCTTGTTGTAATTGCAAAAGAGCCTGTTTCACAGCCCATATTAAATTAAACCTGCGCTGTGAATACAATTTGATAGATTCATGAATCTGATGCAATTCTAACATTACTCTTTAATTAAAAATGTCTCTGTAATGATGAAAAGTGCCAGAAGGTATGAACGTTGATCGTGGCCACTATCATTGTCATTGTTCTCAACAATATCTAATATCTTCAGTTACGCTTCCGTATTGAAAATGTCATCCTCCTCTAATGAGAGTAATAATTGCAGTTCGTGGGCATCAGAAACAGTTTGTATTGGAGGTGGTATTTTAGGAATAATAGAAGCTGGTTTAATGGGACATTGATTATAAAACTAATTTAATTTCAAAGAACGATTAAACCTAAACAGATTTGCATGTTTATCAACAGGATCCCCCATTTGTAAAGGACAACAATTTAAACCCATACTCATTACATTCTTTTCATCCTTATCCAAAACTCAGTCTGAAAAATTATGAATCTTCATTCCCTTCCCACTATCAACAACAATATTTGTATTATTTGTCACATTTAAATTACAAACATCATCATGTGGGTGATGTCAATGTATTATAGACTGGTTCGGTGGTTGGCTTAAATGAATATTATAGGCATCAGATTGTTCAATATCAAACAAACTGTGAATTTCAATATGGAAAAAATTGAATTCTTAGACTTGCATTTTTTTGTAAAGGTTGGAGTTATACAGAGCACGATGTTTAGAAAAACAGCTGTGCGCAACAGTATTCTGTATACTTCTAGTACTCACCCTAAATCTGTGGTCAAAAATATCCTGTGCCAAGAGCAGGTTCATAAATAGAGGTTACGAAGTGAAAACATTGAAAGAAGCAGAGAGAAAATGTATATAATCACCAGGAAGGACACTTTGAAAAAGGAGGAAGATAGCAGGAATTTAAAGCACCAAGGAACAGCCTTCATTACTAAATACACTATGTGTAGTGATACCTTTTACAAGATTCTCAAGAAGCATTAGCACCTTTTATTAGAAGTCTATGGTTTGAAAAATGACATCTCCAGGAACCCCAAAGTGATCCTTAGGAGAGCCAGGTCCATGAAGGATCTACTGTGTCCTAGCTATGTGACCCCCACACACGGGGATAATAATACTTGGATGCCATCAAAACCTTTGAGCTTTTTACATGCAGTAATTGTAATGTGTGTGAACTGTGTACAAATTAGACAAATCGCTTTACGTATAATACCCCAAAGAGTTTAAAGTAAAATATTTTATCAATTACAATACCCGGGTTGCCATATATGTCAACTGTTGTTACTGTAACTTAATATATGTGGAAAACACGCTCCAGACATTGATCTAGGAACATTCTAGGGTATTGAAAAATGGTGATGCAAAATACCCCATGACAGAGCATTATTATGAAAAACATTAGCATAATTCAGGATAGTGGCTTCATGGGATTGATCACATACCATTGAATGTACTGAGTGGTGACAGGTAACAACTTCTGAGACAGATTGAGGCGAAATGGATCTGCTGTTTGAGGGCCATCAAATTGGGCCACAACACAGATTGTGAATTTAATAATTTTTTTGTGAATACTGATGGAGGAGTTGTTAAATTCTATGGTGTAAAAGTCATTATAAGGATTATTATATATTGTGCATGATTGATAATAAAGGACAATATTATTTAGTAAGAGTATATAAGAATGTTTTTTTGATTTATGATTCTGTTTTGAATCTGGAGGAGGCTTTAAGTGTGAACCTCGTTCCCCATCAAAAGGTGATGATTATGGGAGTGTATCATTTGCTACATGGATGTACATGAATGTTGGAGTTATTGGTTGAATTGTGGGTACTGTGAGAGTAATGATTGGCAACAATAACTCCACTTTTGAGAAATATGGTTCTAGAGTGCTTTTGGTAAGTGATTGGATTACTGAGATTGGATGATGATTGAAGTATGAAATTCTTTTTCCACTATGAGAAGGCACCAATGATAGGGTTCCACACTCCTCTGTTATGACCTCCAGCTCCTGTTCAGAAAATTGTATATTGTGCTTTCTGGCAGCAATATCTTTGTCCCCTTATTCCCTTGACATGGTGCTCCATCTTTGCACTCCATAATTCTGTATGCCTCCACAAACACACTCTTGTGAGCCACTACTTTATTTTGTATTACAGAGCACTAGGAAGAGGATGTATTAATTTAATTCCTCATTGTGAGGTCATCATTCTTCAACCATGATGCAGCTTTTTTTATTCTAATAAGAATTTTTGCGAACTTCTAATACCAATTCACATTATAGCGACTCTATAATAGGAAATCCCTAAACAGCAAATGCTAAACAAACTGATTTGCAGATAGAGAAAAACAGCCTTTCATACATTCAAATAGCAACCTCCAAATAGAAATTTAGATGCAATTGCTTTTTAGAAATTACTAACCAAAAAGCATGTACATCCGGCCCTTAATGTATAAACACTACAAAAAGCTTTTAGGCCGTTTCTAGGTGTCAGGAGGCACTTGCACAGTCATTATTTTAACTATTCCTTCTACTTGTTTAGTTGCCTGTAAACAAGAGTAATATTTTCCTTGAGTTTTAGCACTTGATTGATATTTAAATTAATTAGTATTTTTTATTTAGTGATGCTGACTATGAGTTTTAACCTATCTCCGAACACAAGCTTGACTATTCTACTTCACAACCTCTAGAGGGGAGGGTCAAGTGCTCAAAACAGATACATTGGTTACCATAGTGGCAAACAATAGTTTTCATGGCTGCTGGGTAAAGGTGCTAAACAGCAATACGCACAAAGAGCACTATCTAGAGATCTCTGACTTCTCCAGGACTGCAATGGAAGGCCTGATATGTTATGTTAATGTGTCAATGTTGCGTATGTGTGCATTTGAGTGTGTTAGACTTGGCATCCTTGGCATGGTTCTCCTGAATGTTATGCCTCTACCTCCTGTATTTTTTATGCTGTGCAGGATTTCATTTTTTCTGGCTTTGATGCTTTGGGCACTTTACCACTGCTGATCAGTTTCAAAGTGCAAGTGCTCCCTGTATCAATTACTATTGTGATTGGTTATCAATGATTGTCATAAGTCATATTGTGTATTTCATGTTTCACTATTGAAAGGCTATTTGTCCTATAGGCCAACATGGGAGTTACTTTGTAAGATCTTACAAGTATAACTTTCCATTGTGACAAGATAGAGAATTTGAGTTTAGGCTCTCTGTACTTAGAATTTAAAAACACATCTTTTTAGGGATGATGGTTTTTAAATTGTGTTTGTAAATGCCTCTTTTAGAAAGTAGGTATTTTCTTATTTAACCATTCTGTGTGCCTCTGATGGTTTGTGTATTGACTGTCTGGTTTTGGAGTGACAGGGCTGGGGATATGCATTCACAGTTGATAGCCGCAAGGGGCGTTTGAGGTGTGTTTGCCTTTTCTGGGTGACTCAGAGCTGTGCTGAACAGATCTTGGCTGCATTAAGAGTGGTAGGAGGAGTTTCACTTACACCTGAAATGGCAGTATCTCCTCTGCACAATGATGTCTCTGCCTCCTGTAGTGAGGCTGCACTAGAGAGGAGAGAACTGGTTTGGACTGGGCTCAGAGATACTTAGCAGAAAGAGAACAAAGACAAAATGGGGTATAAGTAGTGGACCTTAAACCCCAGAGAATTAGATCACTTCTGGACTCAAGAGGAACCTTTTTAGGAAAAGAGTGGAGTCGGTTCAAGGAGGACTACTGCCCCTTTGCTATGTGCTTTGCTGGGTTGGCCTGCAGTTGCTGCTTCTGCCAAGGGAGAGGACAAAGACTGGAACTTTGTTGGGAGCCTGCTTGAAGAAGACTCTCTAGGGGCTTGTGTGTGCTGGCCTTCAGTTCTGAAGTCTCAGGGACACAAAGACTTTACCAGCAGCATCCCTGAACTCCACTGCTGGGAGTTCTGACATGCCAGGGGGTGCCTCTACCAGGTTTGGGCCTCTGGAGGTTGTTGCTGCTGTTGGGAGCTGTAAGAAACTTAAAGAAAGAAAGACAAATAACTCCTACGCCGTCAGCGATGCCACCAGGGATGCCGCAATGTGGGGCACCACTAGTGAAGTACACGATGCACCGCCCAACCTGCACCGCAGATCTGACTTCCTTTCGAAGCCTGCCGACACCTGCAGTTATCACCCTTCCCGACATCAGCCCTCGCACCAATGCCATCATCGCCAGCGTCAGCATCCCGTTATCGCTGTGCCAATAACTGATGAGGGCGACTTCACAAATGCTTCAATTTGACATTGCCTCACCAGAACGGACACCGACGCCGACATCTTCCCCTGACCTGGACTTGAAACGTCGCCTACTTGCGGACACAACGCCTCGCCTCCCCCGTGGCAACCAGGAAACCGGTCTCAACCTCAGCATGATGCCTCATCTCCACAATCCTGTGCATCTTCCATAGACTTTGCTTTCCAAGGTACTGTTGTTTGGGGGTCCCTGTGACTTCATGCACGACACAGGGCACCTTGCCCTCAGAGCTGTACTTTGGATTAATGCCTGTCACAACATTGTAATACCCCCAGGTAGAGCTTTTTGTTTCTACAAGTGCTATTTCTGCAAGTAACTGTTTTTAAGTGCTATTTTGATACATACATATTGAATGTTGGTCATTTTGGTCTTGTTTGGTTTAGTTAAAGATATCTGACATTTCTAAACTGGTGTGGTGTACATTTGTGGTGCTTTCACTGTGTTACTGTGTGTTTTGAGTGCAAATACTTCACACATTGCCTTTGGGATAAGCCTGTCTGCTCGTGCCCAGCTATCAAGGGAGTTAGCATGGGTTATCTAAAGCGTGTATTCCCTTTACCCTGCCTAGAAGCAAAGGTCCCTACTTGGACAAAGGAACGTACCTCGGCAAATTAGAGACCCTCATTTCTAACAGTGTGGCAAATCAAAACTGTACTGATTAAAAAAGAATGTATACTGCTGCGACAAAAGGCAGACAGTATGACAGCATCAGCACCCTACACACATCATACAAAATAAGCAAGAGTACAGTTAATGAACTTAAAATTAGCCTTTAATAATCTACAAATGCATAATAGTAACTTGTCTGGTGCACCATCAGTCTTTAATAATCAACATGCATTATGTATACAATATACTGAGAATAATCACATACCGTAATATATACCAGCACAAATACACTACTATTCAAATTACAAATAACAGAGAAACAAACATCACAGTTACATGATGCACTAGGAAACACATAATTGTGCTTCGGTCTGAAGGGGACCTGTCAGCCAATCAGTGGAGAGAGACCATCAGTCTGATATCCTGCTTTGTGCATCTGACTCATTTGGGTGGGTTTTTCCTCCTTCGTGCTGTATTTGTTAATTTCTATATTCATTTCAGCCTTGTTATTTCAGTGCTCATTGTCACACCCTCTTACTGATTGGATAAAGTACAGCTCTCATGCAACACACATCTTTAAGAATTCCAGGTGTTGGGCCAGAAACTTTCCTTGCATGGTAATGGACGTACCCCTGCCAGAGCTCCCCAGCAGCAGTGGTATCTGAATCCTTGTCAACAGTCTTTGGTTATTGGCAAACATAGACCATGCGTGTGGGCCATGACCTAAGCCTGTATCATGGATTGCAGTCCTGATAAGATGGGGGGTACCAAAGCGCTATTCTCAGGTAGTGAAAAGCTATTGCCTCTATCTGGAGTTAAGTAGCATGAGCGTGGTGGAGGCAGCATATTGCATTTTCAATATTGGTGATCAGTTGAGTGAACATGAACAAGTCTTTTTACCTGTGTCACTCGAGTGCTGCCTCTTGGCCCGCTTGCGTAAAGTTCAGCTGCTGTGTGTTTAACTCACCTTTTGCCTGCATTGGGCTGTATGTAGTGCCAGCCAGTGTACGTGGTTACAGACCCTGTGCCTGTCCCAAGGAGGCTGCTGCTCATCACCGACAGTACCAAATTTGACCCCGACCTAGGATCGTTGCTCACTCCCCCACCTGCCATTTCATCTCCAGCAGAAGCAGGTGAGACTGCACCTCGAGGGGTCTGAATAGGGAGGACCCTGCTCTAACTGAAAGGCGGAGGTGCTGCACATTAGACTATGAATAGCCATTGTGGGATTTCTAAGACTCGCATTCTCTAGCTGGGTGTTGCATTCTTGTTGCTTCAAGAGAATGGGGAATAACCTGGGTCCTAGCTAAAATAGTGGTGTTGGTGCACACCTGGATCTTGCAAGAATACAGACCTTATGAGGAGCGTGTTAATATTTAGTGTGTACCACATTTGTCTTTGTGTGTACTTATAAATACTACTTTTTATAAAAGCAAGTATTTGGCTGGACATTAGCATACATTGAGTTGCAAGCCTGTGTTCACCCTACACCTATCTCCTCCCTGAGAAGCCTTGGACTGCTCAACTCATGGTACAACTAAGGGTCAAGGGCAGAAGGGGTACTTGGCCCAGTTACTCTGAACATCAGGAGTGAAAGGCCTCCACCGCCATGGTTGGACAACTCATTTTTGCCATTCGGGTCTGATACCAGGTATGGCCCTCCTTGCCTTATTGTCCCTTCACCTTTCACCCACATATGAATTGTTTGGTTGCCTCAACAGATTCTCTTTATTGGAGCCCAGTCTCCCTTTTCAAGACTCACACATTTCATTCAATTTTCAGAATATTGTATCATTGGCAAGATGTGCACTTCAGTGTCTTATTATATCATAATGCACCACTCCACTGCATATAATTTTACCCGCACTTATCAGGTCTAGTGTAACTAGAAAATGCTGTTGGCGATTAGTTTTTTTAATGCTATTTTTAACTTGAACTTTAAATATTTGTATCTCTGGTTCTACTTATTGGATTGTTGTCGTTTTGATGTTGTTTTATTAAATTAAAATGTCCTAGTGGTTCAGTTTGAGTACTACACAAATACTTTGCACATTGTCTGTAAATTAAGCCAGACTGCTTTTGTGCCAATCTACCCATGGTAATGTTGCCATTGGAGCAGTATGCAGTTGTAGAAATCAGGCTTGGTATCCATTTTGTATCAAGGGCCATATTAGACATATGTCTCACGGCCTCGGTCTGCACAGCTGTGCAGATTTATTTGGGTGTGCCAGGTCCAAACTTGGACAGTGCACGCTATAAAAACATATGTGCTTTTCCCAATGCAGAGGCAAACCTGGCTTGTACCATCTCTTATGTGGACGGAGTCATTGTGCCTCCCAACAGGTTTCTTACCCATCCGTAACATTGCATGACTGCAAAGGCAACCTTTGCCCTCAGTTGAATGTGGAGAAGCTCCAATAGAAAGGAGGGAACTTACCCCTTTGTTATTGCGCAAGTCCATGTTTTGTGCCTGTGCTATCAGTATCATGGAAGAGGATACACAAGCATCTGCAGCCCCCTGTAATACTAAAGTACCCTGCAACAAAAAACAGACACAAACACCACTTGTGCCCTGGAGGCACTATGCATAGTATGGGCAAAAATGTTCTGTACCTGGGCGTTCTGTTTAGTGTTGTACAATGTACCTGGGGGTAGTGGTCGACTCAAGTTGGTCACTAAAAACTCACCAACTGCATAGAAAAGTCTAATAAACTACGGTTTGCTCTAAAGTTATTGAAAACAAAATTAAAATGCCCATCCAACCTTTACCTCCTGAAAGTGATCGAGGCAAAGTTTTTACCATCCCTCACGTACGGTTCGGAGCTATTCAGAGGCAAAGATGCAACCTTCCTGAACTCACAACAGTCAAATCTGTTCAAATACATCTTTCACATACCAAGGTATGTATCACAAGCGCAAGTACGCCTGGAATTCGGGCTTTCAAACCAGCACCAAGTCAGGCAAGCCGGGATAGTGAAAATGTGCTGGAAATTAAGGGCAGCAAGTGAGGACACGCTGATGGGCCATTGTTGGTGCGAAATAGATAACCGAACAAATGCAATAAACGTATGGAAAACATCTTTGGAAGACGCACTGACACAACTTAGCATGCGAGCCCATGGAATACAAACCACCCCTTCATGGCCTTCAAATAAATAGCCAACAGCACAGCAAAACTAAAATCCACGACAAAGCTGCCCTCGCAAAGAAAAAACATGGCTGGACGGTGCTAGCCACGTATGAGAGAAGTGCCCCACAACCATACCTAGTCAACTATATAACTTCGTCCACACAACAAATGCTATAACGCACACGCCTGGGCACCGACATCACAAAGGATCAGACCCCAGTATGGAAGCAAACGTGGCCAACAGCGCTATGCAGACTATGTGGCCGTTCTGAAGAAACACTGACTTTACATTCTGTGCATTTGAGACGTGACTACCTATTACAAATATTTCGTCTTTATCAAATCAGATCATGCAGGCCTGCTGTTATATTAGCACTGAACAGCTTCCAGTTGCAAACGGCCTGTAGGTCCTCCAAATTCTTACAGAAGGCTAGCCTCCTAATCCAGAAAACTGAAAAAATGGTGCAGACCTAGTCCGAAGGACTGACATGTAAAGAGAGGCTCAGGCCGCAGACAATGCAATATTATTTTTTAAAAGAACTTGTTTTTTAAAGAGCGTAAATGCATTTTAACCAAGGCTAGTTCAAATTCTGTTTTGTACTCAATTTTGTAAAGGTTTTAATTAACCATATGCAATAAATATTACTTACTAATGCTGGGATATGGCGTGCTATGGCAGGGGATGTGGCATGGCTCTCCTCTGGCCACTGAAAAGCCAGTTTCTTCTCTCAGGTGGCATTGTTTATTCTCTCTCTGTCATTTGTGCTTGAAGTAACTTAGAATAATCGATTTATTTTTAACATATACCTCCTTCCATGCATTCATTGCATGGAGCATTCTGCAGAAGCTTGGTATGAATGTATTTTGAAAAACTAAGTGTGAAGTCAGTGCCCTAGCCAGGCAATCATCACTTTGACTTTGTGGTGTTACTGCAGCTGCACTCCTTTTCTCATGTTCATGCATGGTTATGAGTGGTATGAGGGTGATTGGCATGCTCTCTCATTGTGAAAATTACCATAAAATAACGTATATTTGTAAAGTGCACCTTCACCCACGAGTATCTGGGTGCTGAATAACAGATGCTTATTGGTACCCAATTCAATAGTACCTATTTTATAGACCTGAGAAGAATGAAAGGCAGAGTAGACCCACCTGGATTTGAACCTGTGACCATGAGGTCGAGCACAGGCCCATACAGTGGACCAATTAGTCAATTAAGCCACCAGGCCCGGCTAATTAACCATCACTTACTGCTCTTGATCCCACCTCCCGTCTCAGTTTGAAGGGTGCAGTGATCTTGTGAAATGTGTTATCTCCTGAACTGAGTTGTCGGTGCAGTGAAGATGCACTGTTTACATTTTAATACTACTTTCCAATGACATACTATGCTGTCTGACCTATGAATGGCGACCTGCTGGTCTCCAGGTAGGTGATTTTTATAGTTGGGATGCCATGAAAGATGCTTCTTGGATCCTGCAGGGAGTGAAGTGCTGTGTAGCGTTCCTTGAATACAGATAGAGGGATACAATTGGAGAAGCTGTTTAAGAATGAATGAAATGAAATGGGTTCTTGTAAATCGCATGGTTACCCGGAAGTATCCCAGTGCTGAGCGGAACCAGAGAAAACGACCAGTTATGAGAAGAGCCAGGTTTTAAGATGCTTTCGGAAAATGAGGCGGTTGGGTTCCCTACAGAGGTGAAGTGGGAGATTGTTCCAAAGTTTGGCTGAATCATATGAGAAAAGACTTCCCCCTCTTCTGGCTCTCTTGATTCTGGGCACTTCTGCCAGATGGAGCGTATCGGAGCAAAGGTTTCCGGAGGCTTTATACGGACGGATCAAAGCTTGGATGATGGGAGGTCCATTCCCTTTCAGAGACCTGTGGGCCACACAGAGGGCTTTGAAATTGATTCTCTTCTGCACCGGGAGCCAGTACAGGGTGCACAGTGCGGGCT
Source organism: Lissotriton vulgaris (assembly GCF_964263255.1). NCBI lineage: Eukaryota > Metazoa > Chordata > Amphibia > Caudata > Salamandridae > Lissotriton > Lissotriton vulgaris. Next base: position 1,639,481,904 of record NC_141695.1, read on the forward strand.
TTGCAAAACAGCAGTGGCCAGTGCCGGTAAGCAGTCTTGCCACCGAGTTCTGAACAATCGAAGTCTCGTGACCACTGCGTTGGGGGCCCCCAGATAGAGGGCGTTGCTGAGATCCATCCTGGATAGAATCAGGGCCTGTATCAGTAGCTTTTTTGCTGGGAATGGAAGTAGGAGAAGTACGTTACAGATCATTTTAAGCAGACCGTAGCATGAGGCGACCGTCTTCCTGGCTTGGGTTTTGAAGGAGAGGTCTTAGTTTAGCCAGATAACAAAGCTTTTTATTTCAGATTTTGGGACCGGGGCCATACCCATACAGGCTGGTCAGAGGGCATTAGGGCTGCCACTTAAGTGGTTACCAAGCATCATCAGCTCAGTTTTGTCACCGTTGAGTTTAAGATGGGAAATACTCATCCACTTAGCTACTTCCTCCAAACAGGAGGGAAGGACAGTGGGCAACTGATCAGCTTGATTCAGTGCTACGACCAGCTGCGTGTCATCAGCATAAGACACTATGTTGATCCCAAAGGGGGCGACGATGTCCGCCAGAGGAGCCATAAAAATGTTAAAAAGAGTTGGGCTCATGGAGGAGCCCTGTGGGACTCTGCACTGCATGGGTACAGGATCTGAGGTGATATCATCTTCAAACACCTGAAAAAACCTTCCTTCCAGGAAGGATTTAATCCAGGAGACAGCGTGACCTGACACTCCTACATTCCTGAGACGATGAACCAGAATTTGATGGTTCACCGTGTCAAAGGCCGCACTCAGGTCAAGGAGGATGATAGCAGATGAGCCTCCTAAGTTGAGGATCTTTCTTGATTCCTCTACTACCACTAGCAGAGCAGTTTTGGTTCCGTGGCGAGAACGGAAACCTGTTTGTGATGGGTGGAGCAGATTGTGGAACTCGAGGAATGCAGACAGAGTAGAGTTAACATGTTTTTCTGCGATTTTGCTCACTCCAGGGAGGAGTGAAGTAGGCTGGTAGTTGCCGAGGTCATTGGGGGCCGGATGAGGTTTCTTTATTAGTGCTTTGACCATGGCTCTTTTCCACTCGGGGGGACCAAACCCGAGGTGAAGGAAGCATTGATCACACTGAGAATAGAGGGGGCAACTGTCGATGCTGCCATTTTCAGAATGTTAAGTGATGCGGGTTCGAGTGGCGACCCACTTTTCACGGAATCTAGAATAGGTAGGAAAAATTTCAGAGTCAAGGGGGTAAAGTTCTCCAGGAGGGTAGCATTCTTGGCTCGACTGGAGCCGGTGGTGTTGGTTATAAAAACATTATCTTTCACGGGAAGGAGCTTAAGAATATTTTGCACTTTAGAGGAGAAGCATTGTGCATGGGTGTTACATCGGTGTCTGGAAAGATCAGGAAGGGTCGGTGGGTCTGGTACTTTTAGTATTTTTTTAGCAATCCGAAAGATTTCCCTGGGAGAGTTGGCTGCAAGTGAGATCTTTTCCTCAAAGCATAAGGCTTGGGGTTTTTTCATTTCCGCCATATATGTTTGTAGGGTTGCTCTATATTTTGATTTCTTTTTGTGGGAGAAGTCTTTTCTCCATAGCCTCTCCAACTTTTTACATTGTTGTTTAAGAAGGCATAATTCAGGGCAGAATCATGCTGATTTATTATATCCAGCTTTTTTCTGGATTCATTTTTTTGGGAGCACTAGGTTAAGTGTGCCTTCAATCCAGGAGGTGAGGCGATTATAGGCGGTTACCGGGTTGGGGTCTGAGGTGAGTAAGGTGTTTCCAAGTTCATGGGACCACTCCTCCAAGGGGAGTTTGGACCAGGGACAGTTAAGGGTTCGAGACACCTGAGTGTGTGAGCCTATAATAGCGGGGGACCAAGAAAAGGGGACTAGGAAATGATCTGACCATGGAAGGGGGATGGGGGGTTTTCCTTTTACTTCTTCCAGGCTGGTAAAAATGGGGTCATGGAGGTATCCTTTAATATGGGTGGATTGAGAGACCTTCTGCTGAAGTTGGTAAGACGCGAGGTCTTGTGCGAGGTCAGTAGCGACCAAGGCAGAAGGGTCGTAAAAGTGCAAGTTAAAATCTCCAAGGAGAGTAAAGTTGGCATTAGCATTTGCTAGATCACTGGCTGTTTCCAGCAGGTATTTCCAAAATTTGCCCGGCGCCCCAGGAGGGTGGTATATAAGAATCCCTGAGAGTGTGAGTGAGGGGGTGAATTCAGTGGAAAAATGGGCATTCTCGCAGTCTAGTATTAGGCTGCCGAGTTGGCGGCAAGTCATGTCATTTTTGTAAATAATGGCAATGCCGCCACCCATACCTGTCGTTCTGTCTATCCTTTGGATTGAGTAGCTCGGAGGAATGGCTTTGACGATGCCAGGTTCTGAGCTCGAGGTGAGCCAGGTCTCAGTCAGAAACAACCCTTCTGGTTCAAGATCAGATAACAGCAATGAGACCTCTGTTGCGTGTTTCGGTAAAGATCTACAGTTGAGCAATAATAAGTTAAAACTCTTCTCCAAAGAGGCTGAGGTGTGTGTGTTTGCAGAGAGCTCAAAATGACAGTTTAAGCACTTGTCCAGAAAGTGCTCCAACGCGATAGAGTGCATGCATTGAGGTTCTAGGGTTCTATTCAACTGCTTCAACTGAAAGCTGGTGTAACCATGAAGTGGACCTGCTAGTTTGGGATTGGGCATTGATGGCCAGGGCATTCGGTAGGGTGGCCTGTTGTCTTTTCCTGAATACCATATCTGGCTCTCTGTTTTTCTGTTGAGCGTGCATATTGGTGTTTTTTATTGTAACTGCATTTATATAAGGCTTACTGCCACTGATAAGGCATTTAAGTACTTTACAACAAGTACTCTATGCATACCAAAATGTCTACATTGTGCATGCTTTCCTTCTTCCACTTGACTACAGTATTTTAACAAAGTAACATGTGCTATGTAGCAATGTCTCTAGTTGTGTCTGTTTACTGCTATTGTACGTTCAGTGCAGACGTTGCTTTGGCAATATTGATGGTAATGGCGGTGGTACTCGGTTGCCTCGCTTGAATTTCCATTCTGTGATTCCTCCTAGAGCCCTTCACGTGAGGGATTGTGATGTGTTCTTGGTCTGCAGCTGCTGGGGGATTTTACTGAACAACCAATATTTGTATGTGCATGTTGGCGCATAACGTTTCGCCCGTGCCTTTTCTTCTTTTGGTAGATCTTTTGTTTCCCGGCATTTTCATGTTGGTATGAAGCTCCCCATGTTTGAAAATGTGCAAAGAGGCTTGCCAACTTTAGATATATTGGGGGAGGTTTGTGAGGAAATATAGATGCGTAGCTGCCATTGGTGCAGCAGATGCAGTGGCAGCAGGGCTCAGATCCCTGCGTGGCCTATTAAACCCTGATAATTGCTGTATTTTAGTACCACAACAGCAGTCAAATGGGCCATTTCCATTGCTTGAACCGGGGACCATGGTGTTCAAGCTGTGCTGCTAAGGAAATATCAACTAGAACTTTGTTAACACATTTTGCCAAATGTGTTTTCTTTGCCCAATGTGCGTCTTTCACGCCCTGCTGCAATTAAGCCCTTTGCTTCACCGGACAGTAAATGTAAGAATATCAAATGCACAAAAAGTAAGCAGTGTGGGGGGCGTGGCCAGCAATATGGCCCAGTAAGCCACACTTCGCCGGAGCTCCGTCCAGCCGACAATGATCCGACGGGAAACATCACTTACAACGCAACTTTTACAACGACATACCATTACAACGGAACTTTTACAACGCAAAAACCTTTACAACGCATGTATTTACAACGCATGTTTTTACAACGCAGGTACCTTTACAACGCATACCATTACATCGTAAGTATAGGTAAGTATATTATTATATATTAAATGTTATATGTTTGGGGTAAAGGGGTATTTTTAGGGTTCAGGGTCAGTTTTGGGTTTTGGGTAAAGGGGTATTTTTGGGGTTCAGGGTCAGTTTTTAGTTTTTGGGTAAAGGGGTATTTTTGGGGTTCAGGGTCAGTTTTTAGTTTTTGGGTAAAGGGGTATTTTTAGGGTTCAGGGTCAGTTTTTAGTTTTTGGGTAAAGGGGTATTTTTGGGGTTCAGGGTCAGTTTTTAGTTTTTGGGTAAAGGGGTATTTTTGGGGTTCAGGGTCAGTTTTCAGTTTTTGGGTAAGGGGTATTTTTGGGGTTCAGGGTCAGTTTTCGGTTTTTGGGTAAATGGGGTATTTTTGGGGTTCAGGGACAGTTTGGGATTTTTGGGTAAAGGGGTATTTTTGGGGTTGAGGGTCAGTTTTGGGTTTTTAGGGTACAGGGGTACAGGGTAAAAATAAATTAAAATTAAATTTAAATTAAATTAATTAAATGAAATGAAATTAAATTAAATTACATTAAATTATATATTTTTTCAATTAATTTACGATTATAAAATTAATATATATTTACCTATACTTACGTTTTAATGGTATGCGTTGTAAAGGTACCTGCGTTGTAAAAACATGCGTTGTAAATACATGCGTTGTAAAAGTTTTTGCGTTGTAAAAAATGCGATGTAAAAGCATGCGTTGTAATAACATGCGTTGTATCATCATATATCCTGATCCGACGTTATTTACACCATCCAGCAGCCTCTGAATCCTCCAAAAGGGCAGCGGACAGTACATAGACCCTGAAGACTGCCCACTGCGGCCCTCGAGGTGATCTAGCTGAGAATATGGACGGGATGACTTGTGGCGGGCCGATCCGAAGCCGGATCCAAGATGGCGGTGCCGGCTGGAGTCTGAATTGGAGCCGCAGACCAGAACACCCGAGACCCCGCAGGGACAGGGGGAGACCGCTGATGCACTGCCCGGACCGCGAATATAAGTGAGAGAGCCTGTGAGGCCCTGGTCAGACGCTTCGGGAGGGCGCACGATCGATGTACAGCGACCGAACAACTACGGCGCTTGCACCTCCCCCGTCACACGACAACGGAGCAGACTGCCTAACGGGCCGAGGACGGCACCTGGAGGTAAATTAGGGAAGAGTACCTGCCTCCGCTCCACTGAAGCAGACACCGCGGACTCCGCGGCTCAATAGGGATGTGAGGAGACCAATGAGGGGACGCCGAAGGAGCCCTGAAGGTCTTCGCCCCTACCCCCTGCCGAGTACCAACCAGAGGCGTGGACGGGCAGGGCACACAGAGACACTGGAACACACTAGCTGAAGCCGCGACTGGGGGAGTACGGATCCAATCATAAACCGCCCGCACCCTAGAGAGAGGGGGGCAAGCCTGGAGTTGGGGGCCACCTCCCCGGAGACAACAGAGAGTGACGCACTACTTAATTTGACTGGGTTAGGCCCATGAGAGCCAGATTACAGTGACATGCAGGTGGGCCCAAATTAACCCGACCACAACTACTCCTTTACACGAGAAGGCGGAACCATTGGTAACATCGGCTCGGCGGCGAGGGGCGGACAAAGTTACACTGCTCCTTCTTTGACCCCAGGTACCCTAATAGTGTGACGATTGCACCATACTGTGTGCCCTGGTCGTGGCAAAAAGCCTGATATAGAGGAGAGTCTCCCTTCAGAGTGCAGTCCGAGCCATCCGAGGTTGAACAGGAAAGTCAAGTCAAGTCAAGTCATAGAATTTATATAGCGCACTACATACCCAGAGGGTTTCAAGGCGCTTAGGAAGGGGAGGAGGATTACTTGTCAAATATCCTCGTTTTAAGTTGCTTTCTGAATGCTAGGTGGTTCTGGGTAAGGCGAAGGTAAGCGGGGAGTGAGTTCCATGTTTTAGCAGCCAGGTAAGAAAAGGATCTGCCTCCCATGGTGGTCTTGTTGATGCGAGGTACAGTGGCGAGGGCTTGGCTGGAAGAACGTAGTTGGCGGGAGGGGGTGTAGAAGGACAGTCGTGAGTTGAGGCATTCTGGACCGATGTCGTAAAGTGATTTGTGTGCGTGGGTAAGCAGTCGGAAAGTGATCCTCTTGTTGACGGGTAGCCAGTGGAGGTCTTTAAGGTGACCAGAGATGTGTTCGTTGCGTGGGATGTCTAATATGAGTCTGGCTGAGGCGTTTTGGATTCGTTGGAGTTTCTTCTGGAGTTTTGCGGTAGTACCTGCGTAGAGGGTGTTTCCGTAGTCCAGTCGGCTCGTGACCAGAGCGTGGGTGACTGTTTTCCTTGTTTCGGAGGGGATCCAGCGAAATGTTTTTCTGAGCATGCGAAGAATGTTGAAGCAGGAAGAGGATATGGCGCTGACTTGTCTGTTCATTGAGAGTGAAGAATCCAGGATGACGCCTAGGTTCCGTGCGTGGTCTGTCGGGATGGGTGCTTTTCCGAGGGCTTCCGGCCACCAGGAGTCGTCCCATGCAGAGGGGGATGTACCTAGGATGAGGACTTCTGTTTTGTCTGAGTTCAGTTTCAGACGGCTTTGTTTCATCCATTCGGCAACTTCTTTCATTCCTTCGTGTAGGTTAGTTTTGGCGGTGCTGGGGTCGTTGGTGAGAGAAAGGATCAGTTGAGTGTCATCCGCGTAAGAGATGATGTTGAGGTTGTGTTGGCGTGCGATGGCCGCGAGGGGGCTCATGTATATGTTGAAGAGGGTGGGACTGAGTGAGGATCCTTGTGGTACGCCGCAGATGACTTCAGAGGCCTCGGACTTGAATGGTGGAAGGCGGACTCTCTGGGTTCTTCCGGTGAGGAACGAGGTGATCCAATCAAGTGCTTTTCCTTGGATTCCGATGTTATTGAGGCGTTGTAAAAGGGTGCTGTGGCAGACTGTGTCGAATGCTGCAGAGAGGTCAAGGAGGATGAGGGCGACTGTGTCTCCATTGTCCAGTAGAGTTCGAATGTCGTCTGTTGCTGCGATGAGGGCGGTCTCAGTGCTGTGTTTTGCTCGGAAGCCAGATTGTGAGGGGTCGAGGGATTTGTTGGCTTCGAGGAAGGCGGCGAGCTGGTTGTTGACAGCTTTCTCGATGACTTTGGCCGGGAATGGAAGAAGCGAGATGGGGCGGTAATTTTTGAGTTCGGTGGGGTCCGCTGTGGGTTTTTTCAGAAGGGCGGTGAGTTCAGCGTGTTTCCAGTCTTCCGGGAAGGTGGCGGAGTTGAAGGAGCAGTTGATGACGTCTCGGAGGTGCGGTGCTATGACGGAGTCTGCTTTGTTGAAGATGTGGTGAGGACATGGGTCTGTGGGGGATCCTGAGTGGATGGAATTCATCAGGTGGATGGTGTCCTCAGAGGAGATTGGGTTCCAGTCGTTAAGGGTGTTCACGGTGGGGAGATGATCAGCAAATGGTAGGGTGGGTTGGTTTCCGGGTTGGTTGTCAAAGCTGTTGTGGATGTCTGCAATCTTGTTGTGGAAAAATGAGGCTAGGGAGTCGCAGAGGGTTTGAGAGGGGGTGATGTCGTTGGAGTTGGCCGAGGGATTGGAAAATTCCTTGACGATGTTGAAAAGTTCCTTGCTGTTGTGGGCGTTGTTGTCAAGTCGATCCTTGAATGCTGTTTTCTTGGCTTTTCGGATTAGTTGGTGGTGAGTGCGTGTGGCATTTTTGAAGGCGTCCTTGGTGCTGGTGGTAGGGTCTTTTTTCCAGGCCTTTTCAAGGGAGCGGCAGAGTTTCTTGGACTTCTTGAGATCATCGTTGAACCATGAGGCCTTCTTGCTGCCAGGTTTGTTTTGACGTTTTTTCAGTGGTGCTAAGGTGTCAGCGGTGTTGGATAACCATAGGGTGAGGTTGGCGGCGGCTTCGTTAGCGTTAGAAGAGAGGGCTGGGGTGTTTTGAAGGAGTGATGCGGAGATTTGGTCCGTGGTGATTTTGTTCCAGTTTCTTTGCAGGGTAGGTTGGAGGTGGATGCTGGGTTTTGGCTTGTTGTATGTGAAGTGAACGCAGCTGTGGTCAGTCCAGAGGAGGTCCGTGGTGTGGCTGAAGGAGACATGGTTGCTGGATGTGAAGATTGGGTCGAGTGTGTGACCTGCGATGTGGGTGGGGGAGGTGACTAGTTGTTTAAGTCCGAGGTTGGCGAGGTTGTCCACGAGGGTGGCGGTGTTGCGGTTGTTGATCTTTTCGAGGTGAAAGTTGAGGTCTCCCAGAAGGATGTAGTCTTTGGAGGGGAGCGCGTGTGGGGTGATGAAGTCCGTGATGTCTTCACTGAATTTTGCGCGGGGTCCTGGTGGTCTGTAGAGGAGGGTGCCTCTGAGTGTGGTTTTGGGGTCGATGTGGATCTGGAAGTGAAGATGTTCGGAGTTGGCGAGGTTGGCGTCAGAGCTGGTTGATATGCGGATTGATTTCTTATGGACGATCGCGATTCCTCCTCCTGTGTGGCTGGTGCGGTCTTTGCGAGTGATCTTATAGTCTTCAGGGATGGCAATGGTGATGTCTGGTGCGGAGGAAGCATTCATCCATGTTTCCGTAAGGAAGGCGATGTCCGGAGAAATGGTGTCTAGTAGATTCCATAGGTCAATGGCGTGCCTGTGGACCGATCGGGTGTTGAGAAGGATGCATTGTAGGTGGTTGGGGTCGGGAATCTGTGGTGTGGTCGTAGCGGAGATGTTGTCGGTGCCGCTGAATTTGCAGGAGAAGCAGGAGAAAGGTCCATGGGTTTGTCCAGGGGCGGCTTGGACGCAGGTGGGAGCGCGACCGGGGTTAAGGGTATAGGAGGGTGGCGGCATCGTAGGTAATGCGGGGGGGCTGGGAGGGACGGGGGCCAGGGGGTCTGGCGCTGGGCGCGGTCCAGGCGCGGACGGGCGTAGACGGGCTTACCTTTGGGGCACCTTCGGCGGGCCCTTGCGCGTGGACGCTGCGCGTGGGGGCATTGGCCATAAATGGATGGTGGAGGGGGCGGAGCGTGGGAGGGGCCGCTGGGAGGCGGTCTCGGGGAGGTAGAGGCGGGCCAGGAGAGCTGAAAACAACAACAAGATGGAGGCGGGCTGCTTGAAAATGAAACTGGGGCGCAGTCCGAGTTAAGCCTGAGCTATTGCCATAAAAATAAACACCACTGGTGGGACCGGCCAGTAGCGCTATTAAAATTAATGCCAGGCAGCTCGCATGTAATTGCACAATCTAAATGCGTGCAGAAGCGCTATGTTATATCGTATGTGCAGCAGCCAGCAGCAGATAGTTCAGTGCAGGAGCGCAGAATTCAGACAATGCTAGCAGCGCTATGTGGAGTAATAATGAGCAGTTAACGATACCAGCGCTGCTTCCAGGTTCGAGGGAGGGAGGGGAGCGACCGTGCAGGAGCGAGTCCAGGAGGTCACAGCTGCACCAGGGAGGAGGCTAGATTGCTGTTCGTGGGTGGGAGGGGCCGCTGGGAGGCGGTCTCGGGGAGGTAGAGGCGGGCCAGGAGAGCTGAAAACAACAACAAGATGGAGGCGGGCTGCTTGAAAATGAAACCGGGGCACAGTCCGAGTTAAGCCTGAGCTATTGCCATAAAAATAAACACCACTGGTGGGACCGGCCAGAAGCGCTATTAAAATTAATGCCAGGCAGCTCGCATGTAATTGCACAATCTAAATGCGTGCAGAAGCGCTATGTTATATTGTATGTGCAGCAGCCAGCAGCAGATAGTTCAGTGCAGGAGCGCAGAATTCAGACAATGCTAGCAGCGCTATGTGGAGTAATAATGAGCAGTTAATGATACCAGCGCTGCTTCCAGGTTCGAGGGAGGGAGGGGAGCGACCGTGCAGGAGCGAGTCCAGGAGGTCACAGCTGCACCAGGGAGGAGGCTAGATTGCTGTTCGTGGGTGGGAGGGGCCGCTGGGAGGCGGTCTCGGGGAGGTAGAGGCGGGCCAGGAGGATAGGGGCGACCTTGCTGGCATCATAAAGAGACCACCCGGGGGCGACACGGTGGAGGGACGAAGAGGTGACCGAAATGCTGAAAAGAACGTCTGCGGGACCGAACAGGTATGGGGAAGAAAGATACGGTCGCTAAGGCCCCGAAGCAGGGCCCCATAGACAAGTTCGCGATTACGCCTCCTTCCAACGCTGTGGAGGCCTCTGGGATGAGCTCGGACACGGCCCTATTGATGGGAGCAATACAGGCATCCAGGGAAGACAGTCAGGCCTCTTGGGCTGCCTTGGAGGTGAAAATTGGAGAAGTGGGAGTGGAGGTCAATCTACTGCAGCAGGACTTCCGAAACCTCCCGGAGAGAGTCACCACGGCCGAAACAAGACTCGGCGAAGCGGAAGACGTTAAACATGCCCTACAGAAGGACGTCAAAGACCTGATGGACTCCCATAAGCAGCTCCAATGCAAAGTCAATTATGCGGAAAACAGGGCGAGACGCAAAAACCTCCGCTTTGTGGGATTTAGGGACGGAATCAAAGGGTCCAACATGGCGGAGTTTCTGCGCTCATGGCTGATTGAAATCCTGCCCCAAGCGACATTTTCCAACTGCTTTATCATTTTGAAAGGGCACATAGAGCACTAATGGCCAAACCACTGGCGGGAGGTCGGCCTCGGCCGATAATAGCGAGGTTCCTCAACTTCGCCGATAGAGATAAGATTCTGCGGGAAGCCCGGAAGCTGGGTGAGATACGAGTCGAGAACTCTCAGGACTTTCGGACTACAGTCAGGAGGTGCAGAGGATGAGGTGCTCCTTCGATGCAGTGAAAGCCAAACTCAGAGACCTGAATATTCAGAATATGCTCCTCTTCCCGGCCAAACTTAAAGTAATATATAAGGAAAAGAGGTACTTCTTCACTCATCCGGATGACGCCTGGCAGTGGCTAGAGGAACGTCCTCCAAGGCGAAGGTGAGAAGAGGACAGGCGATACACGGAGACGGAGGGCCCATCCACAGGCAACCTCTGGGAGTTGGGTAAAGCCGCAACGCAGAAGCAGGATGCGGGGGTCGAGGAAGACGCAAGGGACGCCTTACCCACCGCAGAATAGGACCCCTAGGAGGACCCAGGACTCTACATCCCTATGTCGGGACACTCAGGCGGGCTCCAGATTTCGGGCTCTGGCCACCAAGGAGCACTCTGAGGAAGAGGACGACGAGAGAGGGGCTACGTCAGGAAGCGATGAAGAGGAAGTTCAGTCACTTCATCCGTTGGTGGCCGCTATTAACGAGCTGGAAAAGGACCCTGAAACGGACAGTGCCACTGCACATGGTGAAGGAAAAGACCTTAACACTTGAGCGAGAAAGCAGCTGGATGGGCGAGATATCGGCTGGGCCAATCGGCGACACGCAAGTGGCTTACACGCCTCCCAATTGTTATTTTTCTAACTAGAATTTGGTTATTTTTGTACCTTCTCTCTTTTGACTACGAACTGCCACATAGAACTGTGGGTATAGTGGGATACTATCCCTGTTAACTTCGTTTTGTTTGAAAAGTTGGGGTAGGTCAAGTGAAGGGAGGGACACCAGGGGAGGGCGACAGACCTCTTCCTGCCAATATGTCCTACCACAGAGGGGGGTGAATGGTGGGACTGAAGGGGAGGAAGGTGGGGAGGGGGGAGCGGGGGAAAGTTGTGGATGTTTACAATGGTTTATTGGAGGGATAGTAATGTTTTTCCACATGTCATATCAAGCACGCACACGCACAACACGGAAACTCCCACCACAGGATGCAGGATCCCACCAGTTCATATCCCAAAACTATGCCCATGGGTAGCCCAGAATGAGAACCCATACACAGAGGGGGATTTAGGGTCCTGACCTGGAACGTCAACAGTCTAGGCTGTAAAATAAAGCGAGGCCTGGTCAACTACTATGTGAAGAGGTCAGGGGCCGACGTAGTACTTCTCCAGGAGACACACTTGCAGGGCACAAAATGTGCCTTCCTGGCGAGGGGACAATATAGAGTCCTAGCACACGCAGGGTTCACTACAGGCTCACGAGGAGTGGCAATCCTGATTAAAAAACAACCACCTATGAAAGTGGCACAGGTATGGACTGACCAACAGGGCACATACGTAGGGGTACGCGGCATGTGGGGGAGGCAGGAATACACGTTTGTTTTGGCCTACGCCCCACCCAAAGTGCAGGCAGGAACACTAAAGGGAGTCTTGGACATCATCCTTAATACATCAGACACAATCCAAATTCTTGGAGGCGACTTTAACGACGTAATGAACCCTATGGTAGACAAGACAGGTGATCGGGACAGATCACAGGCGGTGACACCATTGGCCAAATCCATAAATACAGTTGGCCTCCTTGATGTCTGGCGACGGCTCCGTCCGGAAGCCAAGTCATTTTCCTTCTTCTCTGGAGAGCACAAGGTGTACTCCCGCCTGGACTATGTCTTTATGGCACGGCAGGAAATACAGGTATCGGATTTAGCAGATTACTGCGTCCGAGGAGTGTCTGATCACTCGCCATTGCTTCTTACAGTGAGTAGAAAGACTAGGGAGGGGCCCAAAATACTTCGACTGTCGGCCTGGGACCTACAAAACCCGGACATCCTGAAGGGATTACATGCAGACGTGACAGTGTACCTGGCGGAAAACATGGGCTTGGTGGACTCCCAAGTAGTCCAGTGGGAGGCACTTAAAGTGGTACTAAGAGATAGGGCGCACTGTAGACTGGCGGATGACAAAAAAAAAGTCCAGGCCGAGATACAGGATCTGGAAGCGCACATACTGACGCTGGAAAACGAATACCTACTTAACAGGGATCCAGGGAAACTTAGACGCCTCGCGGACCTACAAACTCAATATAGGCACCTAGTAACAGGGGAGGCAAAGTCGCAGGCACTGGCGTCCCTTCACCGTGTCTATGATATAGGAGATACATCTGGCAGGTTGTTGGCATGGCTAAGCAGGAAAGAGAGAGACGTGAGATGGGTGGAGAAGGTGCGAGATGGTCAAGGTGGATGGGCGCACACGGACATCACGATAGCAAACGCATTTGCCGAGAGCTACAACACCTTCTATAAAGCACGTGACCTGGGGTCCAAAGAAGAGGCACTGTAATACATGGCGCTTATCGATCTCCCTACTCTACAAGAGGGGGATCGAACAGACCTAGAGGCAGATGTAACTGAGGTAGAAGTTAGAGTCGCACTGACTAAACTCCGTACAGGTAAGGCCCCGGTCCCGAACGGCTTCCCCGCGGAGTTCTTCAAGAAGATGGCAGATCTCCTGACGCGCCACTTGCTGGGCGTCTTCCGGGGCGCCGAAGAGGAGGGTCAATTCTCGCCAGACCTTAGACAGGCCACTATTGTCCCAATTCATAAACCGGGGAAGCCAGCAGAGGACTGCTCGTCCTATCACCTCATTTCCCTCCTGAATGTGGAGGAAAAGCTGTACGCAGCAATTCTGGCTCGCCACCTGCGACGGGTCATATCGGGACTAGTCCATCTTGACCAAACAGGGTTTATCCCGGAAAGGGCAACTAGGTATAATCTACGGAGAACCCACAACTGGCTACGAGAGGTAGAAAGGAGGAAGAAACCTCACTGGTTCCTGTCCCTGGATGCCGAAAAGGCATTTGATGCCGTCCACTGGCCTTTTCTTGAGGGAGTACTGGAACACATGGGATTTGGCCCCAAATACAGACACAAAATCAGCCTCCTATACACGTGCCCAAGTGCTAGAGTTAGGATCAACGGGACAATGTCAAAGGCCTTCCCTGTGCAGCGGGGAACAAGACAGGGATGCCCCCTCTCCCCCCTGTTGTTCGCCCTATCGATTGAGGTGATGGCGTGCGTGGTCAGACAGAACATAGGGATTACGGGATTTCGGATGGAGGCCGCGGAGACACAGGAGGAAAAACTGTCCCTATACGCGGACGATGTCCTACTGTATATTACACGACCGGAGACTGCGATCCCGGCACTGTTCACTGAACTGGACCGATATAGCGCTGGGTCTGGATACCAGATCAACTGGCACAAATCGACTCTTTATGATCCTCGGGGTAGAGACAGATTGCCCGGCCTGCCTGAGAGACTGCAGACAACTGGAAAGGGATTTATGTATCTAGGGATATTTATTACGACGGACGGAGACCTTTCATACGACCGCAACATTGCCCGTGTCCAGCGTAACTTCAAAGCAGATGCTACCAGGTGGCAGTCACTCCCCTTGATAATTCTTGGACAAGCAGCCATGTTTTAAATGATCTCACTGCCGAGATTTCTATACGCCTTCCAGAACTAATATTTCCCCATGAAAAATACAGTATTCCGAGACATACATGTGGATCTGCGGTCATACCTCTGGCTGGGTAAGCACCCTAGGGTAGCGCTGGCGACCCTGCAGAGGCACCAGTATGATTGGGGGATTTCGCTTCCAGATCAAGAAGCCTACTACTGGGCGGAACACTTGGCCCCATAAATGAGTGGATATGCACACTAGCCACACACCCCATTTATGCACTGGAAAGGCACCCCATGGGCACCCATACGTGTCTCCAATACATTTACGAAGGGAAGGGGCAGGCCAGACTACTGCCGGCTACTAAAATCACGCTGGGGGTGTGGAAAGGGTGACGAAGGCCATTACATGGGAACATAGACCAACAAAACAGACGCCGCTATGGGACTGCTCCTGGCTGAAGGAACTCAGCAATTTAAAAGGGTTTCAGGGCTGGGACGCCATAGGCATCTCTACTCTAGGAGACGTAATTAAAAAGGGGGCACTACAATCATTACAGTCACTACAATCAGACTATGGGCTCCATCGGTCCCAGTTTTTTAAATACATGCAACTAAGACATGCATGGAGAGCGGAGGGGACACGGTTAGAGGCGCTCCCCGAATACGCGCCTCTGGAGGGTCGCCTGCTTCAGGAAAAGATCCCCGAAAAGGCCGTATCCCTCACGTATAAAACTATTATGAACAATAGACCTAACAAACTGGAGGGACTCTGGGGCACATGGGAACAAGAGGTAGGGGACTTGGACGATGTAGACTGGGCGTGGTACTGATGCACCCCAGGGAGGTGGCGATAAAGTCACGTCTCCGTTTGATCCAGTTCAAGATCCTACATAGGGTTTACTTTGATAGAGTGCGACTATCTAAAATGGGGAGAATACCTGACCCATGCTGTCTGCGCTGTGGCCAAGAAAAGGGAGATTTCCTACACACGGTTTGGTCCTGTCCACGCATTCAAACATACTGGGGAGAGGTCCTGGCTGAACTGGGAGAGGTGCTAGAGACAGAATCCCGCCAGACCCGAAGCTCATACTCCTAGCGATGACTAACGATGTAAATGTACCCAGACCACAGCTGATCTTCCTAGTATTAGCCCTTGTGGTGGCCAAGAGGGACATAGCCAGGAAATGGGGGGCACCTGATATACCACAACTGGGGGAATGGAGGAGGGGAATGGACCTATACATGGCGGCCGAAAGGGTCACATACAAAGCACGAGGGTGCCCAAAGAAATTCCTCAAAATATGCGGCAAATGGCGACACTACCATGGGCTGGATGGGGGACTGTAAGGGGACACAAATACTTGGCTCCATGGTGGGCATAGAAGGGGTGAGCGTTGAGGGTCGGATTCTCCTGCTGCAAGAGACTTTGGGCACCACATGGACTGAACATTTGGTGGATGGCGAGGGGGTCCTGGAACGAGAGGGAGGTGGGAGGGATAAGGGGTTGGGGTCGTGGAGATGTTGCTTGATGCTGACATGCTTGTTATATCTGGCTTTTTCTTTGCTGCAAAACAATAAAAATGTTTAAAAAAAAAAAGTAAGCAGTGTGTAACAACAATAGTTAGGATGAATTCAGCAGAGCTGCTGCCAATCCAACTTGGGGGAGCAGTGTGGGGAAAAAAATATTTTAAAAATACACATTTACCTTTCGCTTCCGCCCACCAAGATCTTCTGCTCCCTCTCCTGGCACAGCGCCTCGCTGCACCTCTGCTCAGCACTACAATCCCCAAGAGCACAGACTCCCAGACTCCCCACACAATCCAAGTGCTTCTCTCATGTAATTACTCCCAGCATGAGAGAAGCGCTGGGATTGGGCGGAGTGGGTCAGTTTTACGCTCCATCAGGAACTGGGAGCCTGTGCCCCTGAGCACTGCTATCTCTGAGGAACAGCCTGGAGATAAGTGCGCATGACGGTTTGGCCACCTAAGACAGCCGGGCAAATTGACACGTGCACATTCAGTGCCTACCACCACGCCTCCCCCTTCTGCTGACGCTGAGACCTGGCCCGCCCCACCCAAGACTCGAGGATTGAAGTGAAAAATAAAATGAAAATTAAATAGTTTTATTGTCAGTTTATTTTTCTTCTGTCTGCGGCATTTTCATCAGTGGGGCGACAATCCTCCGCCTTAGCGCCTTAGCGGAGAAGCTGTCCCTGGCTTGTGAGGTTTTTGCTGCTGTACTTTTGTGCAAGCCCTACTAATAGCATGTGATTCATGACCACCCTGGCAAGCGTACAGTGTTTGCAATTATTCCAATATCAATCTAAAAAGGAAGAACATTAATGGACTGACTGCTGTCATGTGCATAAAGCAATCCAGCTATGAATAGAGGCTGCATATTTCCCATTCCCTGAAAAGTCAGCCATAATCACTTGGTGCTTTTAGCATCACACAAACCTTTGATGAATTGTGCTGCATTTGAATAGGAGCGTCTGAGACTCAAACCTGTGGCCTCAAACTCCCACACTGTTATTTATGGCATATCATTTCCACCTGTACAAGTTGAGCTAGAAAACACATTATTCGAGATTTTCCATGGCAAGAAGTGTGAAAGCCCTGGAACAGCAGGCAGCTGCAAACTAAAAGCAGTGTCAGAGGCAACGAGGAAGGACTTGACAGAAATGCCTTGCAAATCTCAGCTGCCGAGTTTTCAAATGCTGTCAGGGAAAAAGCCTTTCAATGTATTATTTGGCAGACAGCTAGCTTACAGTTGGAGGGAATATGTACAAATGAAACAGAGCACTCCCCACAGTTTTCTTCATGCCAGAATTAATGAGAAGAATGTTGAAAATGAAGGGGCTGCACAGATGTGGCGAACACAGCGATTACCTGAAGATCTTCAAGCAGAAGAAAACAATACAGTTAGCCGCACAATTTATTATATGGCCCTGCATGACAGGCCATCTAGTCCTCTAAAAACTGAGAGTAATGAGGAAAATGGCAGCATCGTGGAAGAAACAGTCCCTAGCCTTCTTCAATAAGCCATGGCAAAGCCAATTGGCCTGTATTCACTGAGATAATGAATGCAAACATCATACGTAAATGCTCACAGGCTATGTGAGCTGGGCCTTGTGTGAAACACATTTTCCTGTGCTTCCCAGGTGTGTCATTTTTAGGGCTCGGGCCTAGTGTACACTGCGCAGCAGTGTCGCGCAGAGTGAGAGCCCTATTCCGGGCAATTTGAAAATGGACCTTGAAATTCCACACGCTCGTGCGTGTGGATTTCCAAGGTCCATTCCCATTGGCCTTCGCGTGCGTGCTGTTTTTAAACAGAACACGCAATAGGCCATAGGAGTTCGCGTAGCTCCGCCTATGGCCTATAGGTGTCTGTTACGCGCACCATAGGCCATATATCTTCAATTATCGCGGGTGTCAAGCCGCGGTAATTGAAGACATATGTTCATTCTCTCTTTCCTTTCGCTCTGCCCTGTCTCTGCTGTGTCGGCAGATTGCCCTGCTGCCTGCGGCGTTTGATAAATAAATGCCTTTTCTTCCTGGTGAATCCGGATTCCTTCGCCCCCGTCTCCTGATGGGGTTTATTCACTTCTATCATTTATATAGTTAATCTGCCCGCAAGACTTGGCCAGACCTTCCCCTTGGTGGCCAGATGAGAATCGGTCTCAATGGGGGCTAAGGGCCCGCAGGAATGCAGCTTGACGGCTGACTCTCTCCCAACCCAACAAACTTTCTGAGGTTATGGTGACACCCTGGTAGGAGACTGACTCCATTCTAGCCATGCTAGCACTTTTTATTCAGCATCAACTTTTAGTCATTTGTGCCTTGACCCCTTCTCCCCCGCTCGCGGCGCCGCCAAGGGTCTGTCCGGTGGCACCCATGCCTCCCGTGGGGTCTCCAACACAGTGTCCCGCAACCCCCACCCTTTCACCTCAACCACCCATGCCAACCCCCAACGTCCCGTGCAGGACGGTACTCTGAGCCAAACACCCGTCATCTATCGGACCAACTTCACACCCGCATATGAGGGGAGGGGAATTGCCGAGGTGACAGAAGACCCGACCACAGCATAGTGTGCTGGAGTGCGACCCGCATCCTTGTTTAGTTGCCGCCCCATCCCCACCTTGCGTGGTCCCCGTGTCCACCCCACCTGTCACCCTCAACAGGCTCCCACTCCACCAAGAGCATGCCCACGCCCCTAACCATGGACTCAGGCGGTGCCTCCGTGCCAAGTGGTTCTTATACGAGCACAGCGACACCAATGGAAACTAATAATTATTTCGCTTGTGTAACATGCTGACTTGTAATTTCCACCCCATGTATCATTACTGTTCCTATTGTGAGGGCGAGGGAGGGACCAAATCCAACTCTGCAGACCAACGATCATGGACACAAACCCACGCGGGCACTCCATGGCGCCCGCATCCCCGGATCTCCCCCTGACCAGCGCCCCTGCACGGTGCGGCCCGACCCATGCTTCCGACCGTCTTGCCAGTACTAAACCGTCCATGAAACCTGGGCACACCATTATCATGGTGAAGCAACAACCCATTCTCCCACCTGCAACCTTTATAGCAACCATTTAGGGTATCTATGCCGGGAATATAGGACGATAACATAATGCGCTTGGTATTCACTCTAGGGGTCTCTATATGTATTGCTCCGTAGGTGACTTTTCCCCGCCATTCCCTCTTTATTTTTATTTATTTATTTATTTATTTGTGCGATTTTATATAGCACGAACTTTACCCGAAGGTGTCAGAGCGCTTTACATAGGACCCAGTTTCAAACATAAGGACTGAAGGTTACAAGCGGACAAAAGAATTTGCAAATTTTTGACTTACATAAGAACCAGTTGAAAACATACGGACTTAGGATTACATACGTTATTAAAAGGTACAAACAGAAAAGATTGCAAATGTACAAGAGATAACGTCACACAAGGAGGAGATACAAATGGATAAATTTAAGCATATACTAGTGATATCTCTATCTACTTAGGGAGGGGATACACATGGATATACTCTAAGAGTCACATAGGAAAGGTAGAGAGCACAGCGGACTCCTGCATAAACTAGTGATTAGAGTTATCTCTATATACATAGGGAAGGGGTAAGACTGGATATACTCTAAAAGTCACATAGGAATGGAAGAGAGCAATGCGGACTACGGCATGTTCTAGTGATTAGAGTTATCTCTATATACAAGGGGAAGGGATAAACATGGATATACTCTAACAGTCACATAGGCGACTAGTCGTTAAAGTTATCTCTATATACATAGGGAAGGGATACACATGGATATAGTCTAAAAGTCACATAGGAGACTAGTCATTAGAGTTATCTCTATATACATAGGAAGGGATATGACTGGATATACTCTAAGGGTCACATAGGAATTGTAGAGAGTACAAAGGTCTACTGCATACTCTAGTGATTAGAGTTATCTCTATATACATAGGGAGGGAATATGACTGGTTGTACTCTAAGAGTCGCATAGGAATGGTATATGGTGCAAGGACTAAAGCAAATACCAATGATTAGAGTTATTACAATAAGTCAAAGAGCAGAGTTCCATAAGTGTGGAAGCAGTCACAACACAAAGGGAGGGTGGGTGGGATTTAAGGGTATGGAGGGAAGGGGAAGCAGAAAAGGAAGGAAACATTTGAGGATCATCCACGGGGAAAAGATTTAAAGGACGAGGGAGTGGGCGGAGGGCTAGAGTCCAGAGAAAACTGTCTGAAAACAGCAGCAAAGTGTCGGTCAAGACAGTACAAAAGTCAAGAAGTCCAGGAGAGAAGGTGGGAGCTCAGGTGGGAGATGGAGTTGGAGGCCAGCCGCAGGCGCGTCACCATCTTGGAGAGCTTGCGGTCATCCGGCTCGGTGGGCGTGAGAGTGCGCAAGGTGGTGAAGGTGTTGGTGCCGTCACGCGTTGGCCGTGGGGCGCTGCCACGGCAGCCGGGACATAACAAGTTTCAGTGAAAACCAAAACAATCCAGAGGCACTGTCCTCGCAGTGTATCGGTGACCGGACACAAATACGGGCAGCAGCCGCCCGACAGGGATAGTGGATCTGATCAGGAGACCTGTGCAAACAGTAGTAGTCACTGGCGTTGCGGGGCGCGAGGGCCAGGGTCCCCCAAAGCACGGCCCACCCCTCGGAAGTTGCTCTACAGAAGGCTGTTCGGGGCTGAAGGCAGGTCAGGCAGGTATTGCTGGGCCCTGTCGGCAATGTTGAAAGAGCATAGTCCCACCCTGGGGGACAACCTGGAATCAGGCGGGGAAATCGGGGCTAGACAAGAGGCCGGGGAGAAGTTGGGGCGAGCCAGAGGAAGCGGCGATCGTCATCCGAAAGTCGCCGCCGGCCGCCATCTTGGAGTCGGGCAGGCGCTGGGAGGATTCCCTCGGTGGGGGTCGCAGTCAAAGTAGGGCTAGATGGTGCTATCTCCCGTCAGCTGCCGCGACAGTCAGCGAGAGTCTGGACAGGCCGACTTCGCTGGCACCCCCCCCCCCCACAGCAGGCCCTATTAACAAAAACACCCCAAGCCAGCCAAACCGGAATGGCCTGGACGTGGACGAGAGAACCAGCAGCGGCTTTTCCTTTCAGCTAATTATGCTTTACATCAGTATGGCGGGGAGGGCGTGTGACGAGCCTCTGCTGCCATCCTCCCCCCCCCCCCCCATCCTTCGGCGCCTTTAGCATTCATTTTGCTGTGAGGATGGGAAACCCAAGAAATTTACCAAAACCCATCTTTCTTCCTAGAATATCCTAACTCACTGCCTATTAACCCCTCGAGAGGCAGCGGAGACCTTTGTGTCCCTGCAGTTCTGACTGTATTTCCTTAATTGAACCTCGCATGCACAGTACGGTACAATCGGTGGCGCTTCCCCCTGCTCCACACCGCCTGTTGTCCCGCCCCCACTAACAGCCTTCGAGGCATCTGGCTATGTCCGCATGGCACCAAACTGGTCATCCCTCGCCCGCTCCCATATCCTTATCTCTATACATTCCTTCTCCTGGATGGCCCCTCCCCCTAACCCGGTCCCTCCCTCCTTTACCCAGTAATCTGACCCAATGATGCCTAACTATCGCCCCTGGTGCACTTTTTTTGCTATCTTTACCGTGGCCTTGAAGGGACGTTCTCGCTCATCCCATACTTACTCAGCAGTATTGACCGAGCAAGTTACCTCTATTTATCCCTCGACATTATAAACTAAGCCTGAAACAAATTACCAAAACCCAGTGCCAAGTCTTCTCTATCAGGAATTCCTGCACCTTCGCCTATCTTAAGGGCACTTAATCAGTGATAATAGTTAAGAAGTGAAATCGCCCTCTTCCTCGAATGACGTTACCAACCCGTATAAACAGAGACCAAGTCGTATGCCTGCCTCTCCCGCATATCCATCCCAATCCCTTTAAAGAGCACTGTCCGTCTAGAAGTGGACCCCCACCCCACCATGACTTTCTTCCACCGCTACGTGCTCCTGACCCCCCACACATTCTTTCCCTATCCTTGACCCCCCAGCAGTCCGGGACACCCTCAGCCGGATGCACACCTATCCAACATGAGAGACAGCAGAGTGAGAGACAGCAGAGTGAGAGTGACAGCAGAGTGAGAGTGATATCAGAGTGAATGACAGCAGAGTGAGAGTGACAGCAGAATGAGAGTGACAGCATGAGAGACAGCAGAGTGAGAGTGACAGCAGAGTGAGAGTGACAGCAGAGTGAGTGACAGCAGAGTGAGAGTGACAGCAGAGTGAGAGTGACAGCATGAAAGACAGCAGAGTGAGAGTGACAGCAGAGTGAGAGTGACAGCAGAGTGAGAGACAGCAGAGTGAGTGACAGCAGACTGAGAGACAGCAGAGTGAGAGTGACAGCAGTGAGAGTGACAGCAGAGTGAGAGTGACAGCAGAGTGAGTGAGACAGCAGAGTGAGAGTGACAGCAGGGTGAGAGTGACAGCAGAGTGAGAGACACAGCAGAGTGAAAGTGACAGCAGAGTGAGAGTGACAGCAGATTGAGAGTGACAGCAGAGTGAGAGTGACAGCGGAGTGAGACAACAGAGTGAGAGACACCAGAGTGAGAGTGACACCAGAGTGAGAGTGACATCAGAGAGAGAGACAGCAGAGTGAGAGTGACAGCAGTGTGAGAGTGACAGCAGAGTGAGAGTGACAGCAGATTGAGAGTGACAGCAGAGTGAGTGAGACAGCAGAGTGAGAGTGACAGCAAAGTGAGAGTGACAGCAGAGTGAGAGTGACAGCCGAGTGAGTGTGAAAGCAGAGTGAGAGACACAGCAGAGTGAGAGTGACAGCAGAGTGAGAGTGACAGCAGAGTGAGAGTGACAGCAGAGTGAGAGTGACAGCATGAGACAGCAGAATGACAGTGACAGCAGAGTGAGAGTGACAGCAGAGTGAGAGTGACAGCAGTGAGAGTGACAGCATGAGAGACAGCAGAGTGAGAGTGACAGCAGAGTGAGAGTGACAGTACGAGAGACAGCAGAGTGAGAGTGACAGCAGAGTGAGAGAGACAGAAGAGTGAGAGTGACAGCAGAGTGAGAGTGACAGCATGAGTGACAGCAGAGTGATTGTGACAGCAGAGTGAGAGTGACAGCAGAGTGAGTGACAGCATGAGAGACAGCAGAGTGAGAGTGACAGCATGAGAGACAGCATAGTGAGAGTGACAGCAGAGTGAGAGTGACAGCAGAGGGAGAGTGACAGCAGAGTGAGAGGCAGCAGAGTGAGAGTGACAGCAGAGTGAGAGACAGCAGAGTGAGAGTGACAGCAGAGTGAGAGTGACAGCAGAATGAGAGAGACAGCAGAGTGAGAGAGGCAGCAGAGTGAGAGTGACATCAGATTGAGAGAGACAGCAGAGTGAGAGAGACAGCAGAGTGAGAGAGACAGCAAACTGAGAGTGACTCAGCAGTGTGAGTGTTCCAGAGAGAGAAGGGTATGCTTGTGCGCTTACACGGTGCACTGACACGCAGGTGCTAAAACAAAGAACAGCTGAACACGTGTCTTAGGAGCTTCATGGAGGCAGCCGGCCCTCTGTGAGGGGAGCAGCAAGGAGGGGACACACCAACCAATCAAGAGCAACTACTCACAACCTACTGTACGATTACAACACAGGCCACAGGGCAGAGCTAGGTATTTTTGCATTACGTAGGGTGAGCAGTGTGTGAGTGTGTAGGGTGAGCAGTGTGTGAGTATGCAGGGTTAACAGTGTGTGAGCCTGCAGGGTGAACATTGTGTGAGTGTGTAGGGTGAGCAGTGTGTGAGTGTGCAGGGTGAACATTGTGTGAGTGTGTAGAGTGAGCAGTGTGTGAGTGTGTAGGGTGAACAGTGTGTGAGTGTTTAGGGTGAGCAGCGTGAAAGTGTTTAGGGTGAGCAGTGTGTGTGTGTGTAGGGTGAGCAGTGTGTGAGTGTGCAGGGTGAACATTGTGTGAGTGTGCAGGGTGAGCAGTGTGTGAGTGTGTAGGGGCAGTGTGTGAGTGTGCAGGGTATGAAAACTCAAACTAAGTCCACTACACATACACACATAACACCACACATATAACACCACACACATAACACTACACACATAACACCACACACATAGCACGACACACATAAGACCACACACACACCACACAATACCACACACACACACACACCACACACACACACACCACTACACACACAACACCACACACTCACCACCACACACTGACCACCACACACTCACCACCACACACACGCATCCACACACACAACCATACACACAACCACACACACACACAACCAAACAGTCAGTGCACGCTTTCACCGGGCACAAACACCACCAGCCATCAGTGCATACTTTCACCGGGCACAAACACCACCAGCCGTCAGTGCAGGCTTCCACCAGGCACACAACACCAAACGTCAGTGCACACTTTCACCAAACACACACACACCACCAGCCATCAGTGCACACTTTCACCAAGCACACACAACACCAGCCATCAGTGCACGCTTTCACCAGGCACACACACCACCAGCCATCAGTGCACGCTTTCACCAGGCACACACACCACCAGCCATCTGTGCAAGCTTTTACCAGGCACACACACCACCAGCCATCAGTGCACGCTTCCACCAGGCACACACACCTCCAGCCGGCAGTGTATGCTTCCACCAGGCACACACACCACCAGCCATCAGTGCACAATTTCTACAGGCACACACACCACCAGCCATCGGTGCACACATCAATTGTTAACGCATCCACAATTAACTATTGTAGCAATCGCAGTATGGTGCACTTTACTTTTAAACATATTCATCTAAAGCGCAGCTTGCCACCATTGCTACAATTCCAATCCAATCCACATAATTCCACTATACACCACATGCATACACTCCATAAAACATGGCTAAAAGACATTGCCATTTACAATGCCATTAGTTGAAAAATCACTATTAGTGAAGCCTCAACTGGCCACAGTAACACGCAAATTCTCTTCCATTCCAGTGCATGGATGCTTTGCTTCGATATCCATGCACTACAATAAGAATCACAGTTTACTCAGATGCACTAAAATAATAGCCAATAGTTATAGTGAAACAGGAATACTCCTCTGGCTTTAATCAGAAATGTGAATGGCACTTCCTGGAAGCAATGCCTAAAGGTGTCCGACCAAAAAAAACAAGTGACTGAAGAGGCTTAGTCAGAATCCTCTCTTTGTGTACTTTTTTGTGCTGAAGGCATGTGATCTGGCCGACAGGTAAAATGACCGTAGACAGACCTAAAATGAGATTCTAGTTGGTCAAGTTCCCGGGCCATGTCTCGGGTCCAGAGAACTTGGGGATAATGAGTAACTACTCGCACCAACTGTGGTGAACTACTTTTTACTCGTCCATCTACATGCACTACATGTACCAGAGTGCTAAGGGGCAACCCGGAGGAGAGGCTAGTGGTGTGCGATCCATCTTGGTTGTACTTAAACGGCTCCCGTGAGCCCTGAGCTGACGAGCTCTTGAAAACGCACCTGCGCGCCGGAGAGGCATCAGGGCCTGTGACGGTTACTTGGCGGCCTTCTCATCCACCCCAAACACTGCTCTGCTGACGAGGGAAACTGTCCCAAAACCCGGGCCATGTCTCGGGTCCAGAGAACTTGGGGATAGTGAGTAACTACTCGCACCAACTGTGGTGAACTACTTTTTACTTGTCCATCTACATGCACTACATGTACCAGAGTGCTAAGGGGCGACCCGGAGGAGAGGCTAGTGGTGTGCGATTCATCTTGGTTGTACTTAAACGGCTCCTGTGAGCCCTGAGCTGACGAGCTCTTGGAGACGCACCTGCGCGCCGGAGAGGCATCAGGGCCTGTGACGGTTACTTGGCGGCCTTCTCATCCACCCCAAACACTGCTCTGTTGACGAGGGAAACTGTCCCGAAACCCGGGCCATGTGTCAGGTCCAGAAAACTTGGGGATAATGAGTAACTACTCGCACCAACTGTGGTGAACTACTATTTACTCGTCCATCTACATGCACTACATGTACCAGAGTGCTAAGGGGCGACCCAGAGGAGAGGCTGGTGGTGTGCGATCCATCTTGGTTGCACACACTCACCACCACACACTGACCACCACACACTCACCACCACACACACGCATGCACACACACAACCAAACACACAACCACACACACACACAGCCAAACAGTCAGTGCACGCTTTCACCAGGCACAAACACCACCAGCCATCAGTGCATGCTTTCACCGGGCACAAACACCACCAGCCGTCAGTGCAGGCTTCCACCAGGCACACAACACCAGACGTCAGTGCACACTTTCACCAAACACACACACACCACCAGCCATCAGTGCACACTTTCACCAAGCACACACAACACCAGCCTTCAGTGCACGCTTTCACCAGGCACACACACCACCAGCCATCAGTGCACGCTTTCACCAGGCACACACACCACCAGCCACCAGTGCAAGCTTTTACCAGGCACACACACCACCAGCCATCAGTGCACGCTTCCACCAGGCACACACACCTCCAGCCGGCAGTGCATGCTTCCACCAGGCACACACACCACCAGCCATCAGTGCACAATTTCTACAGGCACACACACCACCAGCCATCAGTGCACACTTCAATTGTTAACGCATCCACAATTAACTATTGTAGCAATCGCAGTATGGTGCACTTTACTTTTAAACATATTCATCTAAAGCGCAGCTTGCCACCTTGCTACAATTCCAATCCAATCCACATAATTCCACTACACACCACATGCATACACTCCATAAAACATGGCTAAAAGACATTGCCATTTACAATGCCATTAGTTGAAAAATCACTATTAGTGAAGCATCAACTGGCCACAGTAACACGCAAATTCTCTTCCATTCCAGTGCATGGATGCTTTGCTTCGATATCCATGCACTACAATAAGAATCACAGTTTACTCAGATGCACTAAAATAATAGCCAATAGTTATAGTGAAACAGGAATACTCCTCTGGCTTTAATCAGAAATGTGATTGGCACTTCCTGGAAGCAATGCCTAAAGGTGTCCGACCAAAAAAAACAAGTGACTGAAGAGGCTTAGTCAGAATCCTCTCTTTGTGTACTTTTTTGTGCTGAAGGCATGTGATCTGGCCGACAGGTAAAATGACCGTAGACAGACCTAAAATGAGATTCTAGTTGGTCAAGTTCTGGGGCCTTATTATGCATTTTCATTGTTTGCACCTGGCGCACCAATTAAAAGGTGAGCCCAGTGCAAACAGTGAAAGTGCGCCCTATTACGGTGATTGTGCTGCCCCTAAGGCAGCTACAAACCCGCGCTGCCCTGGGGGCCGCGCATTCATGTGAAAACACGGAGCAGCTGATTGCGGCTGCTCAGTGTTTTCACAGTTCAGGCGGCACCTGCCTGCCCTTTTCACAGGGGATTAGAGATCCCCTTGCAGGCGGATGCAGTCAGTGAACGCACCCGGGGCGGCTCTAGGTTCATGGTGGCCCTGGGCAGCGAGCGTAGGTAGGGGGCCCCGGAAGAGGGGGTCCGGGAGGGGCGGAGAGCGGAGGCCAGTCAAGAGTGGGGGGTCAGGGTGTTTGGAAGTGGTATAGAGCCAGAGGCCACCAAATCACTGCCAGGGGCCGCCACAAAAATATGTATCCATCCTCAGAGGATTAATATATTAAGGATATATATTGATGTGGTGGCCCCTGGGATTTGGTGGCCCTGTGCAGGTGCACAGCTTGCACATGCCTAAGGCCGCCCCTGCCGCACCTGCCTGCAAGGGGATGTCTGGGGGGTCCAAAGGACCCCTTTTACCCTCTCTGGAGGGCTGCTCTCAGGGGGCGCACTCACAGTTTACTGTGTGAGCTTCTTTGCCTCTGCACCTGCCTCGGTAATGCGGCGTGGGAGCAGAGGCAAAGGAATTCCCTCATGTGCTTAGGACACCTCCCATGCAAATGTAAGTGCGCCAGCGCTACCGGTATTACTGAAGGGGATGCACAAGTGTCTGCGCCCCGTTCTGTTATACCAAAGTGCCACAGCAGCGCAAAAAGTGGGCGCAAATGACTGTTGTGCCCCCAGGCCACTTTCTGTAATACAGCCCCTGGTGTGTAATGCTAGCATTGGATGACAACACTCAGATGCCTATACAATGGACTATAAACTGACCCCATAATCAATATCATATGCATTGCATGTTTTTCTTTGTATTAGTTGTCAATGTACTGATTAAAAATAAACTATGAAATGATGGTTCTTATACTACTGTACCACAAGGACACTGTGAAAGATTGTGCAGTTCCACGCAAATGTCTCACAATCCTTAGTAAAGCTAGACCTCAGTGTCTACATAGAACTTTATAGCACAATCATCCAAGAAAAAATGACCAATCTATATCAGTAAGGTGAGGGCACTCATCTTTGCTTGAGAATATTCAAACATAACAACCCTGAAAGATTTCCTGGACAAACCTACATATGGAAACTCATTTCAGAATCAGCCACTCGATCTATCATCTTTGTCTTCCCATATACCTGGCCAGCTTTGCCATGTCATCACTCCTGCTGCCTAGTTTTCCCTCAAACTTCTTTGGCCAGTTCATCATAATGTGGCATATGTATCCCAGCAAAATCACTTGTCAGCAGAATTCTGCATTTTATCATTAGCATTCTCTCCCTCACCTCATTCTAACACTAATTTGCGATTGATGGATCCCAAAACAGAATCCTCAAAAAAGGTAAATACATACCTTGAATTTTCGCATATACTCGCTACCTTTCCAAGCTACACTATATCCCCGTTTGGGAACAAGAGCGCTGACACCTGTCTGTTTGAGTGAATGATTTGTGTCAGTGCTACAAGGTGGCATTTGCCTTGCAGCACTTCCTAACTCATTCTCCTTGCCTCCAATCAGCAGTTATGGGGTTAATGCATCAATTCTGACATTCTGCGATTCAGCAAGCAATCAGCCGCAGCAGGAAGCGAGACGCAGAGAATGTCGAACAATTCAACACCTGACCTCCTGCAGGGGCCATTCTGCACCTTCCATCAAGTCAGAACCATGCCATAATTGTGCCGAAATTGCAGCTGAAGCACCCTATGAATCTTAAAACAAGTGAGAAGTGAACCTGTTTTATTGATCCTTTATGTTGGGCTTGCACTGAGGTTAGGTGACTTAATAATGCATATTTAATAATGTATTTGTTCGGTGGTTTGTTTGTTTGCTCAGGGTTTCTAAAGTGCTGGTTGCCATTTCGATATAACTTCAGAAAAATGACCCTATTTTCATTCTTTCAGTGGTTCTCTTTTTTTCTCCATATTTCTTTATTCAGTTTTGGCCGTTTTGTGAACAAACCCCACCTGCCTAAATACTGCCTATAAACAGATATAACTATAGCTTTGCACTGTTCGGTTAATTATGTCTGCTGCCATCGTCTTCCACCTTAATAAAGAGTATGTGCGCAGTGAGGCATTTGTGCAAAAGAAACAATTGATGGACGTAATGCTGGACAATGCAGACATTCACACCCAGTCGCAAGGATCTGGGTTAAATACATCATTCTTTTGCTCACCACACTGCCCCAGTTTGGAACCAGCCATATGCAAATCAGTCTTGTCCCTGTTCCTTGTGGGAACAGTCAGCCTCAACTGCAAAGCCAGGTCCTCCCTGGACGGGAAACAAGCATCCTGGGACCGGTTTCAGGACATCACCCTTCATCAGCCAGGCTCGCTTGAATCCAGTTGAGTAGTGAGCACTGGACCCATTTCTGGGCATACCCTTCCCACTTAGGGTGACATATGCAAAAGAAACAGTTGATGGACAGAATGCTGGACAATGCAAACAATCACCCCCAGTCACAAGGATCTGGGTTAAATCCATCATTCTTTTGCTCACCGCACCACCCCAGTTTGGGCCCAGCCACATGCAAATCAGTTTTGACCCTGTTCCTTACTGGGGTAGGGGAAGACCAATCCTCGGCCCTGAGGGTTGTTTATATTACCTCCGGGGTTGCATCTTGGAGCATGTTGGTGTATAGGACCTCCACGTCAAGTGTGATGAGGAGGTTGACAGTGATGTCTTCATCCAAGCTGTCAAGGAGGTTCAGAACTGCAGTGGTATCTTTGAGAAAGGAGGGATTCTTAGTCACAAATGGTTGCAAGAAATGATCACAGAATTGTGAAAGGGGTTCTGAATGGACCCAATCCCCGACACTATAGGTATCAAGGTGTAGTAGGTCACGATTAGACAGTTGGCATTTGCATTGCATTCTAGGTTGTAGCCAGCAGTGTTGAGGATGACAAAAGCCCCTCCTTTGTCTGCAGGTTTAATCCTGCAGGAGCTATCATGCCCAAGGCCCCGTATTAACAATTTCCTAATAGCGATTCCTACAGAGTAGGAATCACTATAAGGAAATTGCAAATAGGAAATGTAATTGCATTCCCACCTATGGGCCAAATAGGAAATGGTTTGCATTTCCGAAATTGTGATTTCTTAGTCGGCAATCACAATTTAGGAAATCCAATCTCAAGAGTGCCTCTGGGCTTAAGGCCCTCCAGGAGACACCACGAAATTCACTGTGCACATGTAAGTGAACATATGCCCTAGGGGCATATGTGTGCATCATGTTACAATACAATAAAGCATTTTTAAATGCATTGTTTAATTTTTCCCATGGTTACCATCGACTTTGAGTAGATGTTAATAGCATTTCCTAAATGCCCAATTAGCATTTGAGAAATGCTTTGTACATGTGCTTTAGGAATTGCAACTAGGTAAACCCTATTTGTGTTTCCTAAATCGCTGTCACAAAATTTTGAACTTTTTTTGGCCTTTGTACATATAAAAAGGCTGTTTTGCATTTCTTAAAGGGCCAAAATTGCTATTCGGCCCATTAAGAAATGCAAAAAGATTTCGTACATCTGGCTGATAGTTCTGTTTAAGTCTAGTTGAATAAATGCAGAATAATTATTTATGATTGAGTAGCTTTTACATATATATTATAGCAATTAATATAGAAAACGTAGATGTACACAAATGATATCCCAGAAAACATTATGGACCCTACATACAAAAGTATTTTTGGCCATAAACGTACACCAGAATCCTTGTAGGTGTAAATGGATTTACACCAGAGGATTTCTCTGCGACAATTTCGGCACAGTAAATCCCAGGCAACTGGTGGGAAGCGGGAGTGACAAGCCATAGTCTGTCTTGTAAGTTTGTGAATGCCCACAGCAATGTAATTGTGTGGCTCCTCACAAACTCTGGTCACAAACTCTGGTTCAACCCCTTACAACCATTTCCTACTCTAGGATGGGAAGCGGAACCTGTCTTGGTTCCGCTTTTCAGTTCGAAGACCAGCTGTATCACCAAACACAGGGCACCTCAATGGGTAGTACCTTCGTTCCTAGCCTGGCCTGCCTCTACATGGTCGACTTTGAAAAGGAATGCATCTAGAGCAAGAACAACCCCTACCAGACCAATATCCTGGTCTGGCGGAGGTACATAGATAACATGCTCATTTTGTGGCAGGGCACTTCAGGCACTTGTTTGGAGTTCTGTGAGTGGATAAACACTCTCAACTGTTTCTTAAGATTCAGCAAGTTAATCTTTTTATCTCACTCCATGAAGGTAAGCTATCAACCAAAACATATAAGAAGCCCACTGTTAGCAACAGCTTACTTAGGTACGACAGCCACCATCCCAAGCACCTGTGTCGCAACTGTAGTGCCATTGATGACTACAAACAATCGGCCCAATCTCTCAAGACAGATCTAGTGGCCAGACACTATCCTAAAGACGTGGTACAGAGATGAATACAAGCTAGGAACAGCAACAAAGAGGGCCTCTTAGAACCACGCGAACGTGCCCCTAC
The DNA here is from genome assembly GCF_964263255.1 of Lissotriton vulgaris. Lineage (NCBI taxonomy): Eukaryota > Metazoa > Chordata > Amphibia > Caudata > Salamandridae > Lissotriton > Lissotriton vulgaris. The sequence goes on from NC_141695.1 coordinate 1,639,513,271, forward strand.
CGATGTGATCACATGTGTCACATCTTTCACACCCAGGCTCAACCACATCAAAAAGATCATTAAGAAGCACTTGTCTAGACTACACACAGGAGATATGTTACCCGCTACCCCACAGTTTGCTTTTTAGCAAGCAGGAAACATCAAAACCAGAGCTGTTCACACTTGATCACCTCCTTGAAAAACCACATGACAACCACAGCTTTGGGGCCTCCCTCCTGTGTCAGGCTGCTACCAATGTGGCTCATGCAGTGTGTGTCCACTGATACGTTCATCCAAAGTCATTACCAAGACCCACCCTCACCACTGTGGAGACTTTACTTCAATTCGGTGCACACCCAAACCCAGCACTCCTCACCAGCACCTTAAGGATGCACTTCGACAAGCACACTGGGCGTCCAAGTCTCGCATCTTCTTTGGTGCTCACAACAATCCGGCTCTCTTCACGAACGCTCCACTCGCACCTCAACATGCACCCTGCACGTTCGAGCCTCTCCTCTTCTCCTGGTGCACACAATGTCCACACGCTCTTCCCCAACACCCTGGCTACACCACAACATGCACTCTTGCATGTCTGAGTCTCACCTCTTCACTCAGTGCACAAAAAATTCAGGCGCTCTTCCCCAATGCACTGGCTGCACCACAACACGCACTCCTGCACATCAGAGACTCACTTCTTTTGGTGCCTATGAGGCCCCGGCGCTCTTCACCAACACCAGGGCTGCACTGCGACACGCACCCACCGTGTCTAAGCCTCACTTCCTCCAGTGGTGCACACAATGTCCAGGCGCTCCTCACCAAGACCCTGGCTGCACCACCACATGCACACTGCGCATCCAAGTCTCGCTTCTTCCTTGGTGCACATGAAGCCCGGCGCTCCTCACCAACACCTGGGCTGCACCACAACACGCTCCCAGCACGTCCGAGTTTCCCTTGAAACTCCAGGTGCCCAAGATCACAGGGCCCAACTTGCAAAGTTCTCAGACTAGACAGAGCACACGCACCCACAGCATATCTGAGAGTCTTCTCTGGGAACATTTATATTCCTGTGTTTCCAAAACAGGGAGCCAGCTCACCTCGGGCCCTTGGGGTTACTAGACACAGTACAAAGCACAGTCTTCTTCGGGCAGGGGGACCCAGCACCTCCAAGCACAGTCCCAACAGCCTCTTCCTTAGTTAGAACAGCAAACTGCTGACCAGCCCGAGATCACAAAGCAAGGATTGGTGTATCCAAAGCAGTCTCTTCAGTTGCTCCTTCTTTAGCAGAGGTTCCTCTTGGCCACAGAAAGGGTCCAAGGACTTTTCAGCCTCAATCCATATCTGTTTGATTCAAACGTTCAGGGGTTTCAGCTCTCATAGTTATATCCCTTACTGTCTTTGAAGTTTGTTTGTGCTCAGGGGTCCCTGACCCCTCCCTAAATCAGTTCTGGGTGTCTCTCTCCCGGTGTCACCTCTCTCTTTTTGATATTGGGTATCTGGATCCTTAATCACTCAGCAGGAGATGGGTCCATTTGTTTATAGCACCAGCCCAGGCCTTTTCAGCTCCTGAGCTTCTCCTCTCCTACTCTCCTGATGCAGGGCAGCCTGGTGCCATCTCAACCCCTCCCTGGGTCAAGATCTCTCCCAGCTCCTCTCACCTTTCAGTTCCAGAGAGACAATCCACATTTCAGAGACACAAAGAAATGCTCAGAGCACAAACTCAGCCAATTTCTAAAAGTGTGGGGAGACTGGCCCCAATAAATCTCACATGGGTGGAGAGGCGCTCATTCCCAAAACACCATAAAGTTAGATGCCACATGAAGTTAGGAACACGCAGCCAGTCAGGACACAGCACAACGTGATTATGTGCTCCACGTGCCAGACATTTGGACATGTTTTCCACTGACCCTCATTGTGTCCATCCAAGGTCGAGTCCCACCTGCATTTGCTATCAGGTTGGAGTAATTTAAGACTCCATGACTATGCCCACATTCCTCTTCCTCAAAAAAAGATTGATTATTTGTTTTATGGTGCTCCAAGAACTGCATATAATGTCCCTCAAATCGATGAGTCAGTCCTCAGACCAGTTGCTGTATGCTGTACACCCAGCTGCAGTGTCTAATTAAGTCAAGTGTTCCTGTTTTTCCAAATACCACTTGTTTTTTCAAAGTAAATTCATATTCGAGCAACAGCTACACTAAGGAAGCCTGAATCAAAGCTAATTATTGAGCTTTATACCAAACCCCCCAAGGTTTTAAACTCAAATTAGGAGCTACAGGTGCCCTTGAAATTATGTACCTCTGATTATATTCAGATATATCCTGGTACTGCCAGGTATACAGACCAATTTGCTGTTTTCTGCAATAAGTGATACCTTTTTTCTGCTTTTATTTCAAGGAGGATAGGACGGAACTCTCACGTGGTGTGCTGGGTTCAAGAGGAAGCCCCAGCAGGGGCACCCTGCCCTGCTCTAAAAGGACATCACAGATGATAACATCAGGTGATTTGGTTTGGTTTATGTTTTATGTTTCACCAGAAAACAACGATGGATCGCACACCGCTAGCCCCTCCTCTGGACCGACCCTATGCACTCTGGTATTCTTAGTGCGTGAAGTATGAAGAGTTGTGACACAAAGTTCAGAAGTGGTACACCAAGGTTGGTGTAAGTAAGTACTTATTGTTCCCAAGATCTCTAGACCCTAGGCATGGCCCGGGTTTCGGGATAGTTTCCCTCATCAGTAGAGAAAGTATTTGGGGTGGATGAGAAGGCAGCCAAGTAACCGTCACAGGCCTCGTTGCCTTTTCCGGCACGCAGGTGCGTCTCCAAAAGCTTGTCAGCTTGGAGGCTCATGGGAGCCCTTAAGTAGAAAACAACGATGGATCGCACACCGCTAGCCCCTCCTACGGATCGACCCTATGCACTCTGGTATTCTTAGTGCGTGAAGTATGAAGAGTTGACACAAAGTTCAGATGTGGTACACCAAGGTTGGTGTAAGTAAGTAATTATTGTTCCCAAGATCTCTAGACCCGAGGCATGGCCCGGGTTTCGGGATAGTTTCCCTCATCAGTAGAGAAAGTATTTGGGGTGGATGAGAAGGCCGCCAAGTAACCGCCACAGGCCTCGTTGCCTTTTCCGGCGCGCAGGTTTTCATATTTTATGAGTAGCTGGCATTAGTTTGTAAACTTTTGCAAACAATGGTTTATGCGTATTTTGCATTGGAATGGCTGGGAGCAACTCCTGTCCTCTTGAGTCATATGCCTGTGACTGGGGTGATGTTGCATACACTTAAACCTGGCACATTGTGTAGATATAGCCCACTTTACGATCAGTTCCCCATCTAATCATTGACACAATAGGTCATTGTTATTTTCATTGACATTTACAGTGAAGAACACCTTGGGATGCACATACATTGGTATAGATTCTTGCTACACATGCTTACAATTTTTTTAATATGCAAGGTGACATTTCGTAATTTTTGCTTGATCAACTCGTGTGAGTTCCAGTTTAATTTAACCATTGTGCACTTGAGTATAATTGCTAATATTTGTGAATTAATTTGAATATATTTATACATGTTGGGAGCTATTTGAACATAACAGCCAAAGGTATAATTGATGGTGGCCTGTCATGCATGTAGGCTCTTTTAAATTTCCAACTGTTAATTTTAAATGTTTTATTTCTATCTTTGGTAATATTTATGAATTTACTTGGATGTAAATTTAGGCACAATAAATAATTATATTTGTGCCTTACAGGCATTATATATGAATATTGTCTATTCCAAGATGGCAAAACCCTTCACTTTCTTTGTATCAAATGGAAAAATGCCAGTCCTTTGTTTTTGTTTATGTTTTATTTTCAAATACGATTCATATTTAAGTGAGTGATATCACTGACCCTTTTCCGTGATCAAGGCCGAGAGGCCGAAACATGTTGCAGGGGCTGAAGCACCATCAATGAATCATATTGAATTATTTCATCCTGAAGTCACATGACTTATTTTCTACTGAGTTTTAATTGATGTTATTTGCTGAGTGCTGGGTTCGACACCACGCAACATCCCCGCGAGGCAGCGATGCATGAAGTGAACTGAGGGAAGTTTGTGTGTGTGTATGTATATATATATATATATATATATATATATATATATATATATATATATATAAATATATATATATCCCAGAGACTAAGATGATAGTGTAGTTAGGTATGCTAATATCTTGGCTTATGTTCCGAAAGCCTACAAATTGCACATACACATTACACAATGGCAGTCACCGGGCACAGTGCGGCGCCGCCACACAGTTACAACATAGCAGTTATGTGTGATGATTTCAGCCAGTGCTATTTAGTCAAGGCAATGGAATGTTGCATTATGGGGCTTGTAGTTTTTCATTTTATATGAATTTTGGCTACTCACTAAGCATATGTTACAGGCACCGAAGGTTCATTGAGGGTGAGCTCCAAGAAGTAATATTTATACTTACCTCTCAAATAAGGTGCCTGTCCGGCTCCCAAACCGGAGTCCGCCTTAATGCTGCAATTGAGACTTTTAGCCGTGAAAACGAAGGGCCGACGAAAGCAACACACACGGAAAGCATGGGGAACATTTTCAAGTAATAAAGTGTCCGGGGGTGCTTTGGTCCTGACGTTGCGGTCTGGATGCACGGCCGCGAGGAGAACATGGTGGCCGGGCCCGCTGTTTAGATGCTGCTGGGGCCGGAGCGCGATCCTCGGCACCGGAGCGGATTTCGGCGCTGTGACCTCCCCCTAGTGCTACTGCTCTGGTGAAACGGATTGCCACATGAGAGGGTGCAAAATCGGCAGCAATGTTCTTTATGCAGGAAGTGTGACGCCGAACATGAAATGGCAGCTGGCTTGGAGTGAAGGTCCGAGTGAAGGCCCCATGCAGCAGAGCCTACCGATGAGGCTGAGGAAGTCACGGAGAGACAATCGTGACCAGGGCACAGGCTACCTTTCAATTACACATCACAAGTTCCTCTGTGGCTTCCCTGACTGCCGAAACTGCTACAGCTACAACAAGAGTTGAGAGCAAGAGCAATACCCCTGAAGGCCGGGGGGCCCCACTTAGCTGTCAAGAGACTCCCGCCTCCCGATCTGTGGCATGCTAGCCTGAGTGCAACCACTAGCAACTGGGCTAAAGGCAGGGATAGTGAAGCGAAGGAAGAAGACCCCAGAAAAGGCCTGCCTGACCTTAAGATGGCAGCTCAATCCCTTATATCTCAAGCTCTTAAGGCACCCGGGGGTATACACTAGGCCACAGCCACGGCCACTCGCAGGACGATGCCCAGAGACCCTGAAGAGCAGACTCCGTGACACTAAAGAGACCATGACCTACAGTGCCACTTGAGAACCACAAGCGTAGTCCACACAGCCGAGTGAGAGGGGGAACACACGAGCGCACCAACGTGCGGCTTGGCCCCGGGTATTGCCCAAATGCCTCCTAAAAAATCACAAGCCAACAAGGTCTTAAGCTACTTTGGACACTCTAACACAGGAGACGGACAAGAACTAGGGTATAAACAGCCAAAGGAGGCTGACCCGCGATGATCTCCTGGCCACACTCAGGGACTTTAAAAGAGAGCTGTGCAACAACATTAAAGCCGACATGAGTGCTTCTCTCAATGCCTTCAAATCTGTCCCTTCCTTGCTCCATCTACCTTGTCCCTTATGTTCTTTAAATGCTTTTCTTGATACAATCAATCAATCAAATTTAGCTTTATTCGAGGTAAAAAACTCATAAAAGCATAAATACAAACATGACATTGTTGCTGCTCCATAGTTACAGTAACCGCTTTGACAGTTCTATTAAAAACAAGGTTTATCATTAATATAAAAAAGCATTTTGATCAATTAAATTTAAAATACCCATAAAAAACACTGGTATGTTTTAAAAACATTATTATACAAAAGAAATTCACACATCACCAAGGACAAAATATCATTCAGTGGAAAGAAATTCATTTCTGATGGTCCACATCCAGCCCAGGAACTTTGCAACAGCGAATGTGATGACTGGTAGGGTGCTGGTGGAAATTAGTCTAAATGCCACCCTACTATCCCTAGTGCCTAACAACTTGCACATTGCTTTGAGCCAAACTCGTCTTGGAGTAGCGTAGGCCCTGCATACAAAAGGGATATGTGCAGTGGTCTCTTTTTCATTGTTTCAGGCGGGCACATATTAGAATTGCCAGCCAACCATCTCCCAGTTAATGCTCTTATTGGGAGAGACCCCACTCTAAACTGGAAATAAAGCTTCCTATCCCTAGGTTTTGTAATACAGTCCCAAAATGGCTCAAAACTAGGTGAAGCCTTAATTTCCAGAAAACGGCCCTCCATGGTAGAAGGGTCAGTGGCATTCCAATTTCGATGAGCGACCATTTCCCAGTATTTTTCCTTTAAGTTATTTTTCGATGGGAAGTGGGGTAGCTCCGGGTTTTCCCACAGCCCCTTCAACCCCATTTCCCCCAGGGCTTTACTCAACTTCTTCAACCACACTATCTTATGAAATTTTTCCATTTTAATTATCTCCAAAAAGCCCTGGGCGTATTGAGCGAGTTCCGGGGTGACCCAGATTCTCCGCCAATATAAAATAGGTCGTAATCTGACCACATCGGCTAATGCTTTTCTCCCCAAATCATACCTCAATGGTTTCATCGGAGTGCTTTTGTAGAGACCCACAAGGTTACGAAAAAACTTGTTTTCAACAAGTGTTAGTGGCGTTAAATTATCGTAACCCCATATCTCTGCACCGTACAGTGCCGAACCTAGGGCTTTTGCCTCATACAGATGAAGGGCTGGCTGGATGGGCTTGGTGAGGGATTTGCTGTGCTCTACAGATATTACTCCCGCATTTTGGCGAAGTTTTAATGCCGCCAATTCAGTGTGTTTACCCCATTTGATCCCCTTGTCCAGATGGATGCCCAAATAGAGAAAATCCGACACCATTCCCACCTTTTGGCCATTCATAACAAAATTCCCTTTAAAACCACGGTGCGGGTTTAATGCCATGAGCTTCGTTTTCGCAATATTAACTTCCAACCCGTGGTCAGCACAAAAGTCCTCAAATATTTTCATGGCTCGCTGCAGACCGCTTGGAGTTTTGGAAATGATGATCTGCAAAAAGTAAAATAGGGGTTTTAGCCCCCCCCCCCCAGGTTAGGGGCATCTATGAATTCCTGCAACATTCGTTCCACTATCCCGTTGATGTACAAAGAGAAGAGCGTGGGGGCCATAGCACAGCCTTGGCGCACCCCACGCTCTACCGGAAATTCAGCCGTAACTTGGCCCAGTCCTCCCTATTGGACCTTCGCATAATTAGACTCATGCAGCCTCATCACTAGAGTGAGGATCTCAGGAGGCATGCCCATCTTGGCAAGTACATTCCATAGCTGGGACCGTGGTACCAAGTCAAATGCTGCCCGCAAGTCAATAAAGGCAGCGTAAATGCTGCCTTTGCCCATCACCACCGTCTTCCAGTGAAGTAAGATGAAACTAAATATCTGGTCGGTGGTGCTAGTTAGTCTGCGGAAGCCAGCCTGGAAAGTTGACAAGATGTCCCCCTCTTCCACCCAGTCCAATATTTTCCCAGGGTCATTTTTCCGATTACCTTTTGGACCGTATCAATCAGGCTGATGGGCCTATAGTTCCCCGGTGGTGTTTTGTCCCCTTTCTTATATATGGAGATTATTGTGGCCCCTTGCCAGGATTTTGGAACTGGTGCCCCTTGGCATTAGTCAACTTCGTTATATAAATACCCCAGAGAGTTTTGTCATGGAGGAAAACATCTGCTGGAACCCCATCAGGCCCAGGTGCCTTGCCCCTAGAAACAGACGAAAGAGCCATGACTACATCCTTAGTGGTGAAAACATTGTCAGTGCATAAAGTTATATTTGTAGTTTCCCCAGTCCTATCCTCCGGACAGCCTACATATTGGGAACCAAAATGATCTAACCAGCTACTCTGCGTCACATGGTTAGAAGGGGGTTCGGGGTGACCTCCCTGCCCCCACTTGACCATATTCCAGAACACTTTTGAATCCTTAACCGAGCATGCATTTAAGAGATCTTGCCAATGTTGGTCGTCCCATTGAGTCTTTGCCCTGTGTATTGTTTTCTTATAATCCTGCCTGGCTGTTCTGACCTCGTCTGGGACTCTTCTTTTAATTGCGCTCCCTAGGGCTTTTCTTGCCCGCCTACAAGCAGCATTATACCATCTCTCTCTATGTGGCCGTCTGCGGTTGCCCGTGGGCTTAGTTATTACCTTGAAGAAATGCCCCCTTAAACTTTCGAAAAACCTGTCATGTAGGTTAGTAATACCCCCTAGAACATTCTCGTTCTCCTTGTCCCCTAAAGTGTTCATGGCGGAAATGACTTTGTCTAGCTCCTCCCTAATACTCTCCATCACCCTGGTATTTATCTCGACCTGAGCCCACCTGACCCGCCTCATATCATTTGTTGGTACAATATCAGCCACGGGTTCCTCATCGTTGCTTGTCCCCTCTGTATTGCTTCCCCACAACTGATGTGAAATACATAAGGGGTTGTTGTCGCTCTCCTGCCTGGCAACTACCTTCATATCTTCCATAAGGTGCCAGATAGCCATGTTACAAAAGACATAGTCGATCCTACTTTTAGCTCGCCCGTTATCAAACGTATCTACCCCCTGGCTATCGCTGGGCATTCTGCCATTCAAAGCCCTAACCCCTCTCTCGCAGCATAGTGCATTAACCTGTATTATGGTGTCAGACCATCTGGCTATTGGGTTGAGATCCAATCCAGGAACCCCCCAGCGAGAGTCTTCTTCCTCCCCCGAAATGCAATCACCCGCTACGAGTGGCTCGAAAGTCATATTTAAATCACCTGCGATTATCAGGTTATTTTCGGGAGGCTGTTGGCTAATCAGATGGTCTAGGGCTGCCAGGACCTGAGATTTCCCCCTACCCGGCCCTCTGACATACAGATTATAAATATCCACAGTTCCCGACAAGCCCGTTGGTAGCCTAATCAGCTGAATGTCTCTATTGTTAGTTGAAATCTCAACTACTCTATCAAAAAATTCCTGTCTTAGCCAGATAGTAAGCCCACCTTTCAGGCGGCCTTTGGGTCCCTTAAGGGCCGGCACATAGAAATTCAAAAAGCTATAGAGAAACGGGCTTGCACGCCCAAGTGTCCTGGAAAAGGCAAATATCAAACCCCATGATGAATGAGACCCATTCTTGTGATTGCAGTCTGGGACCCAATCCTGCAATATTCCAGGAAACTATCTTACCCCTAACCCCTCTGTTTTCTTGCTGGGGCCCAGAGATAGCTGGATTTAAAAAAATCAAAATAGTTACCCCTGGAGGTTCAATTCCTAGATCTAACCCTAGGTTCCTCTCAGGGTGTACCTCCCTTTCACTACTATTTGGGGCGATATCATTAACCGAGCTGAATCTTTGCTGGGCCACATTGACAATACTCTTTCTCCCTTCAGTAGCGACATTGGTGTTTCTCTCCCCGTTCCCCACAGTTCCATTAGTCAAATTGCCTATGGCGTTGCTGGGCAGTCAATCTAAAGTATCCAGCCCGAGCTCCTGTTCCTATACCTATTTCTAGTTGGTGACCCAGGAGAAATATGTGAAAGTGGTAGAGGGGGCACCTTCCTGAGCTGGAAACCTGAATAACTGGGCGGACTAGATCCAAACTCCAATTGGAATAAGTTCTCTGCTAACACCTCAGAGCCCATCGTGAGTTCAATGACATCAAAGGTTTCCCCAGGGAGGCTCAGCCTCATTGCTTTAACTATATCCTCTCTTATGACTGATCTACATCCCCTGACATGGCTCAGCCAATGTATGGCTTTGTTTGTCAGAGAGTCTACCCCTTCCATGTGACCTTTGACCCGATTCTCTAGCCTTGGAACATTAGTCATATAAATTTTGCGGGAAGTAAAATTTTGCGCGATGTGTGCGTCACCTCCATTAAACACCCTGCTTTGATTGAATGCCCCTTGTGTTTGATGATTAGAGATATTACTTTGTGTAGGCCCTACTCTTGGTCTTATTGCATTCATCTGTGACATCTCTGGCCGCCTACTACCCTCACTGGTGTTGCTTTGTTTCCTCTGTTCTCTAGGCATACAATTGTTAACAGACCTATTTGTTGCTGATAATAGTGGGCCCTGTGCCCTGCCAATGGTAGCCTAGTTGCTGCTTGGAGGATTTTTTGCACCCACACCTGATGGTCGAATCTTGTTTCCAGTGGCTCCACCGTTATCAAGAGGGGCAGTGTTGCTTTTGATCGGATAAGCAGTAACATTATTCTCAGTAGACCTGGAAAGGGACCTTGAATTAGGCGGTGCAAATTTTGCTGCCGAGGTCAAATTAATAATTAATAACTTCATGGCCTCGATCTCATCTCTCAATAGTGAGACTAGCTTTACTAGGTCACAGAAGGACCCTAAACCTTCTGTGTTTCGTGTTAGTTCTCCTTTGGGTCCTATTGTGGAGTCTTCTAAGGTTTTAGGTACTTGTCCAGAGATAGTTTCTGACTCCTCGTGCTGTATATCTGCTAGTATCATGAATCTATTAGAGCACGGGATAGGGTCATTATTGATTAGAGTTTGCAGAGGGGAGTCTTGGTCAGGATTGTTGTCCCCTTGATGGGCACTCTTCCCCCCTCCTCCAGAAAGCCCTTTAGTTATTTTAGATGGCGATTTGTTCACAGAGATTTTAGGCTGTGGTCTAAACATTTCAGGAATCTTAATAGATGTGCCAGCTATCTCTTGCCGTACGGTTGTTTCCCCCCCTTTCACTGGGGCAGGACCCCGGATCCCAGGAGACACTATTTCACCCGTTAAGATATCATGGCAATCGTCCACAATTGCGTCAATCCTCGCGAGCACACAGTTCATAGCTGCGTGTTTAGGTGCTCCCCTCGTTATTTTTTTTTTACTTGGCTGTTTGCGTTTCCCTGGTTCAACCGGCCCTCCCCCTCCCTCCATAGATTTGCGTTTCCCCATGCCTTGCACTAAAACACCTTTAAAAAAATCATACAGTAATCTACAAATCTACTAACACAAGAGTTTTCTAAAAAGACTATATGAGGTGTCAGTTACAATAGTTACAATAGTTTTTACAGTGGTATAATTTACCTATCCAGAAGAGTGTGGCATGGGCTAGTTCTGCTTTTGCTGAGAGTCCGGACACCGTCCAAAAATAAAGTTAAAGGGGTGTGGCCCAGCCCGTCCACCAACGTCCCCGGACGGCCACAGTCGGCCCGCCCTTTGCCCGGGCTTAGCCCGGCGCGGTACCGCGGCGCGGGGGCTGGCCAAAATGTATTGCGCCTCCGGGCGCACAGGTGACGTTGCGGCGACGCCTGGGAAGTGTGGTCCCCCGGTCCTCTCCTCGGCGGTCAGCGGGATGTGGAGGGCAGGCAAAGTTCCTGTGGTCGTGGAGCAGGTCACCGCAAGGTAATTGACGCGGATTCCCCCGCTCTGCCAGGGCTGGCCAAAATGTATCGCGCCTCCGGGCGCACAGGTGACGTTGCGGCGATGCCGGGGAGCCTGGGAAGTGTAGTCCCCCGGTCCTCTCCTCGGCGGCCAGCGGGATGCGGCGGCGAGGGACCAGGGGTTTGAGGGCAGGCAAAGTTCCTGTGGTCGTGGAGCAGGTCACTGCAAGGTAATTGACGCGGATTACTTATGTAACTTTTAACTGATGTAAATTGCAACATTATTGTTCCTCATGTAAAGCGCCTTGATTACTTTTGGTCTAGCCAGCGCTATATAAAACTCATTAATTAAATATGTTCCCATTTAGTACACTTTCTCTCTTTGTCTACTTCCCTAGCTCCTCTCCCCTGAATCTCTTCCCTTGCCTGCTACTCTGCCCAGCCCCCTGTCTTTTGTGCCCTTTGACTAAGCACTCCTTCTCCCCTTGTTGGGGAAAGATCCAATATTTATACTCTGGAGTCTCAGTGAACCAGCTGAGAGAGTCCAGTGCGCTAAGGGAGCCACTCGCAGCTGAGGTATGGTACGGCACCCCTTGCCAAAGCACTCCCTCCCCCCTTTTTGTGGAAGGATCCGGTATGTAGGCCTTGGAGTCTCAGAAACCTCTCTGAGAGAGTCCACTGTGTAAAGGGAGCCTCTCGCAACAGAGATAGGGAAGTGATACCACTCCCCCTGGGATCACAGCTTACTGGAATTTGAGTGTTGCTTTGTCTCGTCTACCGGTTTGTGCCCCGTCGCCCTTCCCCTTCACTTTCCATGCTGTGTCTCTCACCCTCCCCTCCTCTTTCCCACCTACATTATCTGTCTACTTCCCCTGCTCCTACTCCCTCCCTGGAATCTCCCCCCTTGCCTGCTTTTCCCCTTACGTATTTGTGCTTATTATTTATCTCGACCTTACAGGTAACTATGTTGCCATGCTCTAATAACTGTGTAACCTTTGTAACAATGTAACCTGTAACTATGATCTGATACTCATGTAAAGCGCTCTGATACCTACGGGTCTAGCCAGCGCTATATAAAACCTTTAAAATAAATAAATACATTTAAAAAAGGATTTGCTTTTGCTAATAACTTTGTCGCTGTTTAGTAAATCTTCACAAAACATTATAAGGAAAAGAATTCCTCTACTTCAGTTCCTTCCTGGAAAGTTTTGTGGTGGTCTGTCAAGCTGGGGCCTAAAATGCAATTTCTCCATGAAATTGTCATAGGGATTTTCGAACAGTGCTACAGTCAGAACAGCTGAACAGAATTATGCAGCAAAAAGCTAGATCTTTATTCAGAAATTGTGCTTTTTGTAATTTTGTGTCTGTAGCGCTGTTCATTTTTTCTATGGCAAATTGCATAAGAAAAAGAGTTTAGCACCCCCTTACCCTCCTCCCCTGCTTGACAGATCACCGCTGTAACTTTCAAGGAAGGAGCTGAAGTAGGTGAATTGTTTTGGGGGGAGTGATATAACGTGTAAAATCATACGCAGGGCATGGGCGGGTACAGTAGCACAGTAAAGTATAACTGGTGCATTTAAGTGTTTATTTTTAGTTTAAAATGGTATTTTAACTACTTTTTTCAACTAACTTTTTCACTTTATCCTTTGTTTTTTCCTGTGAATTTTTAAGGTTTTTATTAATATAAAGTAAGAAATTATTACCAGATCTAACTATAGCGTCACTTTAACATTAATTGTTTTTCAGTGAATACTTATGTAATACATAGTTATTTATCAGTCATATCACGAACACCTCACCACAATGGGTGGTGGAATTTGTGAAAGGTAAGCTACTGAAAGTTTTAGACTACTAATACTTTACTCTATGTTGTTAAATAAATAAGACGCAATAAATTAGATAATGAACTGTAACAGGTAAGCATGATATAAGCAGTTGACATCATATAACATCAGGTATAATTTAACAACAAATCTGCACCATGAGACAGTAGTAGGACGGTGCACGTGCTACACGTAACATAGCTCAATAAAAATGTAGCACTGTTTAAAATAAAAATGAAAGTGTTTACTCTTCTAATATGCATGACAGTTCATTTTATCTAATGTATGGAAGTACACTGATCATGGCTTTTAAGATTATTTTTACTGCATTATGCAGATATTTCAGTTTCCTTCCTGACAAAATTCAGTTCAATTCCATTATTAGGTAATTCACTAAGAGTAAAACTATTTCAAAATGTTAAAATAATCAAAGAGGAGCATCTAGTTGAAATATTGCAGTCATGACAGGAACAGTGTGTTCTATTTGACAGGCTCCTGGAGATCTTCAGGAAATATTTTACAACTGTTCCTTCAGATGCTGGTGACTCAGCTAAGAGAAACCACTTTAAAGACGTGTTTGAGATGAGAGTGAACAGAAACAAAATAAACATGATGCTATAAATGTGGGCTGATCTACCTCAACACAAACTCAGTCAGACATCTGATTTACAGGACGTACAGAGAGCAAACCCTTGACTCTGATTCACAATCTTCTTCTGAGGTTAGTTGTGTCTTAGCCATCTCTTAGGTGACAATGACTCCTGAAATATCTACTTTTATTTCAAAACAGATTTCCTGCTTGGGAAGAGTGTAGTTGTGACTTACCACAAACGTAGATCCAAACGATTTTTAATTGGTTGAACATGATTTACTAATTGGAAAATATGAGGATGTCACCAGTAAACCTGGTGTAAGACACAACTAATCACAAAAAAGTATTTTCTGATTTTGGTCTGGAAATTCTGGTTTAATTCACACCCAAGACGCAGTTAAGGAAAAAAGCTTTGTGAATTTGTCCCTTTGAGTTTCGCTGAGAAGATAGACAGGTTTCCACTGCCCATCAAATTGAGAGCCAATTGGCAATCTTAACATCAATTTAAAGGGCCCAATTCACGAAAGTATATATGTGTAGTAAAGTTAGATCTCCGCACCTTGAGTGGAATCTCCACACGGCGCACTGCTGAGAATGACCTTTGAGGAGATTCCGCTCTGAGTGTGGAGATTCTGCCACAAGTGCAGATATTTGTGAATAGTGCCCAAAGTGTGCAAAGAGCTTAGGGTCCTCTGAAGGACACACAAACAATTGTGGTGCTGATGAACAAAGCAATAACAGCGGCCATATTGTTATGGGTTACATATAACACATTGGCCTCATTTATAACACAATAAAGGCTACACCAATGGAAGAAGCAATCACCTGACTGTAATGTAATATGCATAGTAAGCCAATACCCAAAGTGATATGCCGAAATAGATATGGGAATGGATAATGAAGAGATTTATACTTATATCAAACTCTGGCAGACATAAAGTTCTGGAAAATTCTCTATTTATCACATAGGAGACATATTACTTATTAGACTAATTTGTGCTAACATATTTTTACTAATTTTGAAATGTTCTTTTTTTATTTGTCATGTTCCTTAAATTTCAAATGTACTTAAATTATGTATTTTTTGTGGGAAACAACCTTTTAGAACGCAGCCATCACATTGCACTACCTTTACATAGCAGTCATTACATCCTTTACATATCATGTCATTACAACACAGCCATTACATTGCATGTCACTACAATGCATGTCATTACAATCCATGTCACTACAACGCAGGCATTACATCACAAGTCATTACAATGCATACCATCACAACGCATAGTACCCTTAGACTATCCAACACTTACCTACTGTTGCACTCACTGAAGTTAGAATAGTAATTTGTACCCCTGCACTATTCAACACTTACCCTACTGTTGCATTCACTGGAATTAGAATAGTAATTATTAACCCTATACTATCCAACACTTACCTTAAATGCGATGTAATGGTATGCATTGTAAAGGTATAATGTGATGTAATGGAATGCGTTGTAAAGGTAGTTTCTGAAAATGCGATGTAATAGCATGCAATGTAAAAGAATGCATTGTAAAGGATGTTGCGATGTAAAAACTGCATTGTAAAGGCATGCATTGTATATGTATGCGTTGTAACATCATACATTCATTTTTAGTATCTAAGATTCCTTACTACAAGATTAAGTCCTGCACTTCACCATGAGTGTCTTATTGGAACTTTCCTTCATCTCTGTGTGTTAATAATTGTGCTCAGATAAAGTACATTATGCTTCTTGTCTCTACACAATATCCACTTAGCTGTTTATTTAGAGTAACAGTGTATTGTAAACCTTAACTCTCTAAAATCTGGTCCTTCATTACTTTATTATGTGTGGCTTAATAATTCCAATGTGAATGGCAAAAGCAATTACTGGTCTAGTTGAAATTATTTGATTCATAGGAACAATGGAAATCTCTTTACTTTCGCACAGGAACTTTATTTGTTAGAAAACCTCAGAAATTTCACTGTGAACGTTTGCAGAGAAATGAAGAATTACCAAGGGCAATGGGCCAAAAACTCTTCATTTCTTACTGGACACTCATCCTGGGATGGATTTCTTTAGCCCCAGAATTGCCTGTACCCCCCTTTACTGGTAACTCTGGGGGTGGGGAAGTAGCCCATTTTCTGGACCACTCCTGAGGGCCCAGCCGGGATAACATTTGGAACTCAGCGCTGATGCTGGGAGAGATCCTAGTTATCAACTTGGACTAAATATTTCTCATATTTTATATGTAACAGAAATAGGGGTCCATAGCTGAAACTGCTGTGCGGATCATGCAGAGTGAACTACGTAAATTTATCTGTGCAAAAAAAGCGCTGTGGTGATGCAGATAGGCAATATAATAACACAGGCTTACTTGTCGCTCCAGGGGAAAACTTACTTTCAGAGGATAACAATCACAGCCTGCTTAAGAAATTCATGTGTGAATTCTCATTATATATGATCTACGCAGGGTGTGAGTGAGGAGAATGTGGTGATAGGTTGTGTCGAGTTTTTTGTTTTCACAATATATTTCTAGCTGTCTTGAGAGATGCTCAATTGACTTTCTCTGGGATTCTAAAGTCTTGGACCCATCTGCATGTCAAGCAGATGCCCTTTTCTAGGATTAATCTACAAAATCCCATTTTTGTAAACGGAAGAACGTATGCCATTCGGCACAACTGATTTCTAAACTTTACTGATGTGTTCCTGATATTCCAATGACATTGATATTTCCATTCCAAACCCTCTCAATCCATATTTATTGCTTTTTGGTTCTCAGGTTCTCAGGTTGCAGCTCTCAGTATGGATGTTAATGGTGCAAGAATGGAACATGATGATCTTGCTCAAAGTTTGCTTTGGTTCTTCATATCAATTTACTACGGGCCCGATTCTCCAAAGTACTTATGTGTAGTAAAATTACGAGTACACAGTCTCTGCCCTCGTGGCAGAATCTTTACATGGCTCACTCTATAATTCTGCCCCGAATGTGGAGATCCCGCCATGAGAGCGGAAACTTTACACTTGTAATTTTATTACACATAAGTAATGCTGTGATTCAAGTGTGGATCCATACCTTTTGTTATGACTATTGAGTAAGTGCCTGATTTCGTGTGTGGTGGATAAAGTACTCCATCGCCAAGGAGCATACCTTCCACCCTCCAAATGTCCGCCTATCTTATTTAGTGTCAGGGTTTTTTTCAGAATGTCAGTGATAAATCTATTTAATCTCTGTCGCTGATATACACCTCCAGCGGCCCAACAGAGTAAGAGCAGTCGGAGGTCTTGCTGTTTTTCTACCACTCTATTTAGAGTGGGCCAACAAATTGCATGTTTTTAATTTTGCACACAACCATTGTGGTGTCATTGAAAGTAAAATTATTTTACTGACTGCCAAGTCATGGGAGAAACCTCACCTGGCAAAGGGATCATTGCTTTTTTGTACTTTCGAAGGGAAATTCTGCTTTGGGATTTTTCTTTTTGAAATTAAAAAATATATAAAGTTTTCCATACTCTAAATATGGTGGGTGGATTACCTATGGCATGGTGGTCATATAGTTCTTTGTGATGATGATGGAATATACTCTGTCCCCCGCAATCGAAATCAGGCTCTAGACCTGGTAAATCCGGGTCCTGCATGGGTTTGGCTTTGGCTTATAACATCTGTGAATTAGGTATACTACCTTCAAGATGGTGTTGGCTGTGAAGACAGTTTATACCTTCCTCTAGCAGGAATGACTTTAGTCATGAGGTGGCATCATAGAAGTCAATTATTTTTATTTATTTATTTACAGTGTTTTATATAGCGCAAAACTTGACCCTAAGGTATATGGTATCAGAGTGCTTTACATGAGTACCAGTTGCGTTACATGAAGACAAATTAACTTTTGTTAGACACAGGGAAATTAAGTGATTTGCACAGAATCACAGGGTTGGGTGTCCTTGCCGAGACTCAAACCCGGTTCCCCAGATTTGAGGTCGACCACCCTAGCTGTTAGACCAACTCCTCTCCCCTCTCCCTAATTAG
Organism: Lissotriton vulgaris; assembly: GCF_964263255.1. Taxonomy (NCBI): domain Eukaryota; kingdom Metazoa; phylum Chordata; class Amphibia; order Caudata; family Salamandridae; genus Lissotriton; species Lissotriton vulgaris. The sequence goes on from NC_141695.1 coordinate 1,639,531,144, forward strand.
AAGGGAATATCCAGATTACTTTGTTTTACAATCTTTGCAGTACTGTTTCAGTCCAGATCCAGCAATTCAACCCTGAAACTTCAGTAGACAGTGGTTAAAGACTTCACCACAACATTGACTTCATCACACGAGGACTGTTCAATGGTTTTGCTTCCAGAATTTTGTGGTTTTGTTACTAAACTGCACCTACAATTAAAATCACTGGTGGTCCTTGCAGGGCAGCACCTGCAGTACATAGGGCACCTCTTCAAAGCAGGTCCATTTACAGAGGAGTACAGGTTGAGTGAGGGAAGATATGCACATTGGTTTTTTTTTCTCATGATGTTTCACATACTTCAGCTCCTTTTATTACTTAATCCTATAAGGAGAGAGGGTTTCAGATGAAGTTATAATAGTTAAGTCTCATTGTTCTGGGTGATAAGTAGACCTATTGTTCTGGGTGATAAAGAAATTTTCGCATGCTGCTTTGTTTTTAGAAGAGTGGTAATGGGTACTTCCTCCCATCTGCTCTTGAAAGGCCATCTCTGCCCTCTGCTCTATGTAACTCCCTAAACCGTATTTCTTTTCAAGAAAAAAAAAGCAGAATATCACAGAATAATTGTCTTTTGCTTTCCATAAGGCTACCGAGCAGCTTCATGACATGTGATATCATCCTATCCTCCAGTCCTTGATTTTCATCCAGTTGTACTCTGGGAATTTCATTTTTTCTTTTAAAATGTCATTATGGCCTCGAAAATCCCAATATAAAAAAAGAAACAAATAGCTAAAGAAATCATAAATAACATGGAGTCACTTGAGTAAAGAGTTTTAGATGTTTACAAAACCATTTAGTGTTTTTCAAAACTGCCACTGGTTCCTATGCAAAACCTAAAGTAAGCTTGGCTCTCACTTTTCTTTAGCTCACCGTACACTCACACAGACTACTCTTTTCCTATCATCTCACGATCCTCACTCATGCCTTCCTTTCTAAAAACTTCCTTTCACATATCTCAGTGCTATTAGTTATCCCAGGGAAATGTATGAGAAGCCCTTTTATCTAAGAATGCAAAATGTTGGCAAAGGGCAGGATGGTAGAATGCAGGAAAGTGGAGTAGGATTGTAACAGCTTGACAATGGAGAAGTATGGCTCAATGGTTAGAGCGGCAGACCCTGATACAGAGATCTGGCCCGGGACCAGGGTTCAATTCCCCGCCTCGGCGGGTCTTGGGCTCAATTTCCTCGGACCTGCTAATTATAGCCTCGGTGCCTATTCTAATCATATACTAGAGTTTGTGGGTCATAGTTGAAGAAAGAAAAAGATGTTTTACGTTGTTTGGGATCTGAAGTTCTGGAGGTATCTGACTATCTGCTTGATATGACACATGAAGAAGACATTGATTTAAATAAGCATGAAATATTCATTAAAAAAAACTAGACAATGTTTATCTTCCTACGGCAATTTTGGAGAGATACCACTTTGGGAAAAGGATGCAAAAAGGTGGAGATGCCACAGAACGTTATGTAACAGATCTTTGCAAACTAGCGCCTTCACGTGCAATTAATAGCAGTGCATATGAGAGGATACTTGATCAGTTACTGTTAGGATATAAGATTGAGAAGGTAAAAAAATTAACTTTGGCAAAAATATAATTTAAAGAAATATGTAGAGGTCATTAAAAAAGATAATGAGACAATGGTAAAGTAGAAATAAAATTGAGTTTCAAGGAAAGTGTTTTCGCTGTAGAAATAAGGGTAATTTTGCAAATAAAGATTGCCCAGCATGCAGGAGCGTATGCAAATGATGTGGAAAGACAAGCCAATTCTAAAATTGTGGAAAGACTAAAACATCATAGTCTAAAGTATTATAGATATATGTGGAGGAAGATAAAGGTGGCAACACTTCAGAGCATGGGACTGTGGTGTTCCTAATAGATAATTGGGTAAAGGAAAGTCCAGTAGATGAAAGCATAGCAAAGAGAAAGGTAACACAAGTGCTATTTGACTCTGGACCAAAGATTACACTAATCTCTAGGAAGTTTTTAGAAGAACAGTTGAGCCAAAAGTGAGACTTTTTAAGCCACATGTCAGAACGTATGCTTATGTGAGTCAAGTTAGAGCGCTATTTCATTGGTTTCATTGAGTAAAGGGAAGGTATGTTAATGGTGAGATTTACATCTCCTCAAAATTGGACAGTGTTGCAAGCTTGTTTCACCAAAGGAATTTGTCTCTAATGCTAGATCTAAATAGTGATCTCCCATAATAAGAGGTCCATCTGAATGTACAGACTGTGGATTGCCAGGTTACTGTAAGGATGAGTGTATAAGTAAAATATGTGAGGAATTTCCCCTAGTCTTCAAAGATAGATTAGGATGTTTGAAGTGTGATGTGCACCACATTCATATTATTAACGGTGCTGAACCAAAAAGCTGCAACATGTGTTGTCCCTTTTAATGTACGACAAGAAATGCAGGCTGCAAAGGGAAGTTATAATTGAAGAAGTAAAGGGCACAGAGTGTGTAGCTCCTGTGGTCTGTGCAGGAAAAGCCAATGGTGAGCTTAGGTTGTGTTTGAATCTGAAGGAATTAATTAAATGTGTTGTGGTGGACCGAGTTCCCATCCCTAATATCACAGAGAAGTTAAAAATGTTGAAAGAAAACAAAGTGTTTTCCACCATTGACCCCCAAATCGGCATAAAATTAAATGATGTCGGATGAGAAATCTAAGGATCTGACAGCATTTGACACGCAATTTGGAACTTTCAGATGTTCCAGAATGCCATTTGTATTAATCTTAGCAACCTCTGTTATTTTAGGAGCAGTGAAAAAGCTTCTTAATGGGGTTGCTGGAATTTAAGCCTATTAAGATTAATTTAGCAGGAGCATGATGAATGAGTAAGAGAAGCCCTTAGAGACCCTGAGATGTAAACCTTATGATAGAAGACAAACAGTGGGCATGAAGTTTCAGGAGTGGAATTAAGCCTAAAGAGGATTGGTGAACTCCATACGAGAGTTGGCTTCACTCTCTAATTGTTTTTTGAGTATGGCTGAATACCATAAAAGTTATCAAAAAATGTTGTGGCGAAAACCGACCAAGCAGGCAGTTTGTTGAGCAAAGGTGTGGGTCAATGGGTGTGAATAAGAATTAACTGACTTGAACGAACAACTCAGTTCAGCTCCCAACTTAAAAATCTTTGACTCTTTAGTAAGTTCCACATTCATTATAGATACTTGTTTTAAATGATTGAAAGCAGTTGTGTCACAATGGGAAGGGGAAGAGAAGAAAACTATAATGTTTGTGTCTCCGAGTTTAAATGAACTAGAATCAAGATATTTGAGAGGCATTGGCCATTTTTGGGCTGTCCGGAAGTTGGGGAAATTCTTGTGGGATCGTGAATTTAAAATCAAGATGAACAAAAAGTGGTAGATGCTATTTCTAACAGAATAGTGAAGTGGGTAAGAGACCTACAAGAGTTTAAATTTGAGGTTGAGCATATATCTGAAATTGCTAATCATGTAACTGATTCTTAGTCGTTTTTAGTGCCAAAGGGTAGCTTAGAGGTGAGTGAAATTGAGCAAAACGAGGAACTGCGGATTCCTACATTTCTTAGACATAGTGGAAGAGAAGTGTAGAGGAAGATGCAATTTTGCAAGAGGTTTTAAGCTGTATACAGAATGTCTGGTTAACACAAATGAAGGAAGTGAAGGTAGTAGGAAATTTTGGGATGAACTAGCTGAAACATTTGGGCTTTTAAATATAAGCACCAGACTAGTCCCGCCCACTTTGCCCCAAACCCCGCTCCTCTTGGGCCTTCACCAGTTGTCTGAGAGACCTTGAGGAGTTTGGAGCTGTTGGGAACAGCTGCAACTGCAGGGAGGAGATAATAACAGGAGCAGGGGATCAGCTGCGGGACTCCATGGCCGGTGGCTCTTCAATGCCTCTCAGCTCAAGCTCACAAGCACCGCATATCAGTCAGGCAGTATGTAGCAGCAGCCAGGGAGTGGAAATACCAGCTATCTTACTGGCAAAAGGAGGAGGAAGTCGCTTGCTCTGTGCAATAGATACTTCTGTCTTTACCATTGGATCCCTGCCTGCATTTTTGTCTGCATTGGTTCCTCGGCTGGGGTGGGTCCCCCAGCCGGCACCAGGCCGAGATGGGAACAGAGACAGTACTCATAAGCTCATTGGGCATCCCAGAGCTCGGGCGTGCACGTGACACACCTGGGCATGTGCCTGGGTGACGAACAGCCCTGTCTTCACCTGGAGGAGGCTGGGCCAACCCTCTTGGTTTATCCAGCTGACACCCGACATTTTTGGCTCTGGTGAGCCTGTTTTCACTATTTGATTTCCTGGCAGTTTCGCTTGTAGTTATGGGTAAACGCAAATTGCCTGTAGGGAAGGAGGATGCCAATGTTAATACTCAAGTCAGCACAACCTTGGACTTGGACTGTTAGTGGATTTACAAAGGAGATCGAACTGGCAGAGAGATGTCTATCTCTAGAAATGGGAGAGAGACCATGTCTTGTTTCACCTAGTCAGGACACTCCTGTCACTGGCACCCCTGTAGTTGTCCCCGATAGCCACCCGAGTTTCATTTATTCAGCAATGACAAGCCTCACACCCTTGACGATAGGGGACAGGGAGCCAGTTACGTAACCCCAACCCGACCGCATTTGACCGACAGCTTCTGTGAACCCTCTGTAAAGAAAAAGAGGAACATTAAAACAAGATGCAACCTCAGCAACAATATTCGGTTGTGGAACGGGAAGGGCCTTATCAATCTTGGAAAAGTGTCCTTGCTCAAGGAAAGATAATAGTGCCCTCGGTGATTGTTCAACCCTCAGTGACAAGATATGCTCTTTGGAAGGGGTCTTCTGGGTTTTGTCGAGCATATTGGAATGTTTACCACCCTCCTCACCCTCTATGTAACCCAGGTCCAAGCACCCCCCTACAATGGTCTTAGCACTGACTCATAATTGGCTGTACCTAGAGCCCTTACCAATTACCTCAAATGCGGCCATGTCAGTATCAGCGGTAGAGTTTCAAATGCACAAAAAACTTGGATACAGTTGCTACTGGGCATTCAAAGGCAGCAGTGATGAATACTACAAACAAACCCTCTTCCCAGCCCCATTCCACACAAAGACAGCCACCAATAGATCTGCCACAAGTTTGCTGCCTGTATACGGCGGTTTTGGAAACAATGCCTTTGAGATGTCAGAGTACAACAACATCCTTCTGGTGAGGAGAATCGGGTAGATTGGTAAGATCATCAAATCAACTGAGGGGGACTGTGGGGTTACTATCTGCAGGGCTCCGTCCTGGTGAATCATCAGGTTAAAAGTGGCTGCAGCCTTGGTAATCTTCATCTAGCTGCAAGCATTGTTCCTTTAGGTTTTTTCTATAGATCCTGCTGTTCCTGCCCCCCAGGTAACATGAGAAGGAGGGGGATTCCCCACCATCGAGGCCCCTTCTGTCCCTACCTTTAACAGATTCTCGCCACTTTCTGATCTTGATGCCAATGATTGACTCACGCAACCACTGGACCTCCTGAAGGGGTCCAGTACACCAGGTGTTGATGATGCTGGCAACATAATTAATGCCATCTTGAGACCTGAGGTTGTTGATGATTTTTATTCTGAACCCAATGTCCCCAGTACCTTTCTTCATTGCTTGCTGCACCCATGTACGGCAGTCGGGTTGCAATCAACTGCAATGGTTGTCTCTTGTGTGCCCACTATATGTGAATCTTTGCCAAGGGCTGAATGACCAATAAAGCTTGTCTCCTGGAACATTGCCAGTATTAATAGCAAACTGGCATGTCAAGAGTGGGGTGATTTTGTAGATTAATATGATATATGTATGTTCCGGGATACATGGGCTCTCCCACCATTTTGGCACGGGCTTCTTGTTTTGATCGACCAGCCCTTTTATCTGGAAGGGGCAGGCCATCTGGAGGCCTTGTAGTTTGGCTGAAAGCTACCTTGGTATATTCTTCTATTGTTATTGACATCGGTTCACCTGATATATTGTGCAAAATTTTTGATTTTGCTGAAGGGGTAACATTATGTTTGATTAATGTGTATTGCAGACATGAAAGTAGTAAGTCCAATATACCTGTTATTGATGTAATCAATTCCTTCCCACCAACTCTCCCCATTGGTGTTTATAGGATAGTGGTTGGTGACCTTAATTGTAATTTAGAACCTCTTGGCACAGCTTCTGCCACACTAAGTGGAGACAAGGATGAAGTGTGAGCAGTTCCCGTGCTTTCTTTTGAACAGGTCAACAAATGATCTGGAGCTGCTTTGCGAATCAATGCTTTTAATCGCAATAATAGCATGAGAGTTTGCAATGGGAGAACACTTTCTGATAAAGAAGCAAAGGTTATCTTCAACCGACAAGGAGGCTCTAGCCGCATTGATTGTATCCTGGTCGATGTTAGGATCTGGCACCAAGTAATTGATAAGGAGGTAGTCACACAACAAGACAGTGATCATAATTCCCTGGATCTCTCACTGAATGTAATGGGTTATTTTATTTCACCGGAGCACGAACCACTTGATAGGAGCTTTTGCCAACTAGTAATCATCGTAGGAAGATATGGAGAGTTACTTGTTACCACGCTGGAAGGTGTTGAGGCCTGGGAGGGAGCTCTCATGTAGCTACTTCATGGGAGGCTCTTGCCTAGAGAGGGTTCACACTTTGACTTTCCGGGGTTTACCCTTAATGAGTCTTTCGGCGGGTCTTCCCAGATCCAGAAGTGCAAACTTAGGCTGGAGCATTATACAAGTGGCATTCAGAGGTTTGTTCAGGGCTCTAGCTTTCGCCCTGTAACACCAGCATTACAAATCTACAAACTGCAGGCATTGGGGGGGGGGGGGGTCATTATATGGTGGGGAACTGTGGGGGCATGATAATGTAAATGAGGTGGAAAAGGTAGAGAATCGTTTTCTATTACTCCTCACCAATTTGCCAGTTAGCACCCTCTTAAAACCCTCCTGCTAGACATGGGTACTAGATCTAATGCCCATAGGGTAAGACTTAAACCTCTGATGTATTGGAGGAGGATTCCGTCCTCCACCAAGCTGGCAAACTTCAGGATGGGCTTGGATGAAATTTTATAGCGGTATGGGATCAATAAGATTCCTTGGTTGGAGTACTCCAAACATAGCTTAATTGAGATTGGCCATGAGAACCTTTGGGTACATCCAGAATATGCTTGTAGGGTGTCTAAGCCCACGCTAAAAGTGATGTATTGGAGCCACAAAGATGAAGGGTTTTCTTAGGCTTTGGAGTGTGGGCTCCTTGACCTTAGTTTTGTTATCGTTTAAGGATGGTCACTCACTGGAAGAGTACATGGATGATATGGAAGCCCGGTTACTAGAACACAGTATATAAAATTTCGGTTCGGACCTTACTCTCATGTCCTCCTCTTACTAAAACACTAGACTTAAGCACAGGCCACTGCTTGCTCTTCAAAAATATTTTTATTGCCAATCACAAAGGGGAAGGGTCAGTCGATGTACCACCTGTTTTTTTTTTTTTTTTTTGTTTGAATTTTATTAAAATGAAGAAACAATCATAAGTTATAAAAAACAAGAAATCTCTCTTACAGAAAAGTAAATCTGATTGATAAAACAATACAGAAAAATATAGCAAACAATAATGCTTATGAAAACAGAAGGAATGAGGTATAACCTGTAGAATAAAACGCATAAGTGATATGAAAAAACATTAAATGCAATTAAGAAAATGCAATCACTGTGGTTTTTGGACCTCAACAGTGCGGACTTGAGAAGCAGGTGGGATTGTAACAACTCTGGATAAAGGTATATCCATATACCTTTATCCAGAGTTAAGATAAGGAGAATAGGGGAAGCCATAAAAGATCACGTTTGATTGCAAGGGAAATGGGGGAAACAAAATTGTTATCTAGACGGTGATTAAAACAGACTGCATTCCACCAAGCACTAAAGGAAACATCATTAGCTTGTTTCCAATGAGATGTAATATGGTGTAAGGCAATGGCTATCAAAAGGTCAATTAATTTATGATTGTGGGACGAATTGGCAAAAATAGGAGAAAGAGAACCTAGAAAAATGTTAACAATGGAGAAGGAAAAATGAAAATTGAAAATCTTTTTAAACTGGGACCAAACCAATTGCCAAAAACGAAAAATGGGAGGACAATCGAACAACATATGCTTCAAATCAGCTGAAGAGCAGGGACAGGACCAACAAGTGGAGGGAGTGTCTGAGGAAAACGATGACAAAAGTAATGGAGTAAATAATGTACGATTATAAACAAAAAATATGGTTTGAGTAGTGTTAGCAGCTCTGGAGGTACTATGAATTTTTGACCAAATTTTATCCCATAAAGTGAAAGACCAAACTTGAGAAAAATCTTTTTCCCAAGCCAACTCAACCTTAGATTTGATACGATCAGTAGAAGATTGAATTGATTTATAGAGAAAAGAAGCAGAAGGGGAGTGATCAAGCGCATTGGACACAGGAAGATATGCAATAGGGATAGAATTTGTAGCAGGGAGTGAAGAAAGATATTGGGTAAGAGAGGGAAGAAGTGATATATATTGTGTACGAGAAGAGGAGGGTAACGAGAATTGGTTTTGGAGGTCCTGAAAAGGAAGAGGTTGATTACCCGAAAGAAGTTGAGAGATCCATTTTAAACCAAGAGAATGCCAGGTTTTCCAATATAATGAACGATTACGGATTTTGAGGTGTTTATTATGCCAAATTGGTTGGATATGGGTGGAGGAAGCAGATGGGTAAGGGGATGGTAAGTATGGTTGAAGAAGAGAACGAGAACGGGAGATGATGGAGGAGCGAAGAGACGTTACGTTAGAAGTGAAGGAAAGAACCTCGCTAAAATCAAAAGGATGAAGGAAGGAAGATTCTAACTTTAGCCAAAGAGGAGGATAAAAATGGAGGTCAGAAGAGAGCCAACGCAAAGCTTGCTTTAATGAAAAAGCGTTATGATAAGATTTGAAATTTGGAAATTTAACCCCTCCTAGTGATTTATCTTTTTTTAAAGCAGAAAGAGCTATTCGAGAATTTTTACCCTTCCACAAAAACTTGAGCAGAATAGAGTCTATCGACTTGAAGTAATAGTCTGGAATGTGAATGGGAATCATTGAGATGGAATAAAGTACTAGAGGTGCCAACATCATTTTGATGGAGTCAAGACGGCCCCACCATGAAAGGAAAAGAGGATTCCAGCGAGTAATTGACACATTTAGTTTTGCAGAAAGTGAATCGAAATTAAACTTAAGAGTATCTGAGAGACGTGGAGCAAACCAAACACCCAAATATTTAATCTTAGAAGGTTGCCAAGAGAAGTCAGAAGTATCAAAGAGATGTTTTTGACAGAGAGGATTTAAGGGTAAGATTTCACATTCATCAATATTAAGACGGTAACCAGAAACATTAGAAAAAGAGGAAACTTGATTTAAAAAGAAAGGTAAAGTGGATTGTGGATCCGAACAGTAAATAACAAAATATCATCAGCATAGACTGATAATTTAACTTGTTGTTGGGAGCCAAAATGGAAACCAGAAATGTTTTCATCAAGGCTGATCTTAGTCAAAAAGGGTTCTAAAGCTAAAACAAACAAAAGAGGGGATAAGGGGCAACCTTGACGTACACCCCTTTGAAGAGGAAAATAATCGGAAGCCATACCATTTGCAAAAATTGAAGCATGAGGGCTAGAATAAAGTAAAGAAATAAGAGAAATGAATTTAGATGAAAAACCGATCCAACAAAGAGCTTGAAACATGAAGTCCCATCCTATTCTATCGAAAGCCTTTTCGGCGTCAAGAGAGATGGCAGCCAATGGATAAGACAGTGAGCGAGCTTTACTTAAAATATCAAAGAAAACACGGGAGTTATCTGACGATAAACGACCTTTAACGAAACCTGATTGTTCTGGGCCAATAATGTCTGGTAATAGGGGATCTAATCTGAGAGCTAAAATTTTGGCGAAAATTTTATAATCTGTATTTACAAGGGAAATGGGGCGAAAATTTTTACATAAGGTATGGTCCTTGTCTGGTTTGGGGATTAAACAAATTAGTGCTTCCTGAAAGGATCCCCGGGAAGATCCAGAATCGACAAAAGATTGAAATAACAGGAGTAGTTTAGGAAAGAGAAGGGAGGAAAAGTGATTGTAGAATTCAATAGTGAAACCCCCAGGCCCAGGCGCCTTACCACGACGTAGGACAGAAACAGCGTGTGAAATTTCAGAGAGGGTGATATCCGAATCAAGTGAGTGAAAATCAACATGAGAAGAGAGAGGGGATGGGATGTCTTGAAAATAAGTAAGAAGATCAGTGGGATCAGGGCTGGATTCAGGAGTATATAAATTTTGATAGAAAGAAACAAATTCATTTAATATGTCCTTATCTTTAAACAGAGATATTCCAGCCGGGCCTTGTAGAGATTCAATCTTTGTCCTTTCTTTTCGTATTTTAAGATAGTTAGCTAGTAATTTACCCATTTTGTTTTGACCTCCATAATAACGAGAGTTGCATTTAAGTAGAGAATTAGAGGCAGCATTTGTGGTAAATTTATTAAAATCGAATTTGGCTGAAATGAGTTCGCGAAGGGAGTTTTCAGAGCCAGAATTATAATAAGCATATTCTAACTTCTTAATTTTATCCAAAAGTTGAGTTGACTTAGAAATCGACTTCTTTTTCTTTTGAGAAACATAATTAATGACAAAACCCCTAACAGCTGCTTTAAAAGAATCCAACACCATTACAAAGGAAGAGTCAGGGAGATGATTAAGTGTAAAAAATTCAGTGGCAAAAACAGTGAATTGAGTGCAAAAATCAGAGTCAAGGAGTAAAGAATTATTAAATCTCCAACGTCCTGAGTGAGGAGAGAAGGGGATAAGATCAATATCAACAAAACGGGAGCCTGGTCTGAAATTAAAATAGAACCAATGTCTGAGTGAAGGACAAGTTGAGCTAAGGATTTGCTAAGAAAAAGGTAATCAATACGAGATTGGGAGTGGTGGGTAGGGGAATAAAAAGTGTATTCTCTAAGGTCGGGGTTACAAAGTCTCCAAATGTCTACTAATGCGTTATTCTGAATAGATGCAGTAAATTGAGAGTGCATTTTGGAGGTAACAAATTTAACCTTAGAATTCCTGTCTAAAATGGGGTCTAGTACTTGATTGCAGTCAGCACCGAAAATAACATATTGTTCATCAAGCGTAACAAGTTTTTCAGAAATAGCAGGCCAAAACAATTTATCAACACCTGTGGGAGCATAAACATTAAAAATAACTATTGGTATCTTGTCTATGAGTAGATTTACAAGAACCCAACGACCATTAACATCAAATTCTTGGGATATAACAGAAACAGTTAACTTTTTATGACACACTATAACAGAACCATTTTTCTTACCCAAGGCAGGAGAGTGAAAAACATGTCCCACCCAGCAACGTTTGAGTTTTAAAGCCTCCTTTTCCGAAAGGTGGGATTCTTGGAGGAGGGCTACATCAGCTTTAAGACTAGTCAAATGCGTCAGAACTCGTTGACGTTTAATGGGGTTATTTAACCCCTTAACGTTCCAAGTGACTACTCGGAATGTAAATCAAAAATAGAATGATATGGAAAAGGAGATAGAATAGAAAAAATGAGATGATGAAATAAGAGAATGGTAAAGGAAATGTAGATAAAGAGTAGGTAAGAGAAATAAACAAAGAGAAAACAGCGAGAATGCAAGAAGAACGAAGGAGAGAAAAGAGCGAAGAAAAGAGATAGTAAAAGAGAACAGTAGAAAGAACAGAGCAATATAAGAAGAACATAGAAACATACCAACAGATACAGAACGAAGAATGGGGGTGACGACACCAGAAGATGACGACATCGACAACGGAACGCACGCCACCGAACACCTGAGGAACCAGCATAGGACTGAATTGGACGGATGAATAACACCGGGGTGAAGAAAAGGGACGAGCATCTGTAATAAAATGAAAAATAAGAAGAATATTAGAGATACGTACGAAATACAAAATACAAAATACAAAATACTAGGGCATGACAAAATCAGCAGAGAAGGAACAAAAATATGACACGATAGGATAACGAAAAAGCAAATAGTTCAGTCATGCGTAATTAAACAGCTCTTGCAGTGTCCATGACGTCGGCTCCTTGCTGACAAAGAAATTCTTGAAGGATTTGTGGATCATCAAAAGTTGTTGTCTTATCCTTATAGGTCACCTTGAAGAGACATGGGTGAAGCAGACCGAACCTGGCATTAAGAGCTCGTAGTTGTGGTCGCAAATCAAGGAACTGTTTTCGACGATCCGCTGTCACTTTAGCCACATCCTGGGATAGATATAACCGATGGCCTTCCCACATAACTTGCTTTTTAGCTTTTGCAGCTGAAAGAACCTGCAGGAGATCAGTATATTGTAGGAACAGCATAATGACTCTGCGGGGTTTGGTGGAAACTTTAGGACCAAGTCTATGCGCACGTTGTATGTTAAGTGAAGAGGAAGGAGGAAGGTCCAAATTTTCCGCAGAAAGGTTTGAAAAAATGCAGTTGGATTGGATCCCTCTGTATGTTCAGGAAGTCCATAAATTTGTAGGTTATTTCTGCGATTACGATTTTCCAACTCCTCTGTCTGCCTCCTCAGGAGAGATACATCTTTTTCCAAAAGTGAAATCCTAGAACATGAGGCCTGAAGGGACTCCGTGGATTGTTCCACTAAAAGAACACGCGATTCAAGAGTGGACCATTTGTCGTGGAGAAATTGCAATGTCTTAGTAGTCTCAGCCATGAAGGGTTTGAGCGCACAAATTTCCTCAAGAATAAGATCCATAGACGCAGAATGCGATGAGGAGCCTGGGGAGGGTGGATCCTTTTTCAGGCGTTTTGTCGAAGCAGGTTGCAAAAGTTTACTTGAGGAAATTGTTTTTGGGATTGCCCCAGGAGCTAAGTCAGGCTTATGAGAAGCAGGATCTTCCATAGTTGGAGTCGTAAAGTCAGAATCCGAGGAATGACGTGGTTTGACCGTAGAAGAAGTAAGCTTGAGGGTACGCAATTTCCCCATGTAAAAAGAGGAGGATAGATACTAGTACTACTACAGACCTCAGGTAAATCTCTGTAGAAATAGTGTGCAAAGGAAAAGCACTGTGGCACAGCAATAGTGAATGCGTACAGAAAATGCGGTCAAAAAAAGGCGCCAAACAGGAACATCAAAGCTGAGGAGATGCAGGATTATTCAATATGGCAGCTGTGCATCCCAATCTCCATCTTCAGGAAAACCTCTGTAGACGTATTGCGCAAAGAAAACACTGCGGCAAATCAACAAGCAGTGTATGTGCATTACAAGCGGTGGAAAAAGGTGTCAAACAGAGACAGCAACGTCGAGGACACGCAGTTCATCCAATATTGTAAAAACACATTAGAACCATGTTCCTTAAGAAAACCGCTGTAGCATCATTGCGCAAAGAAAAACACTGTGGCAAACCAATAAACAAAGCGCATAATAAATGCGGTCGAAAAAGGCGCCAACCAGGAATATGAAAATTGAAGAGAAGAAGCAGAGTTATTGAAAACGACGTCTGTAGGTCAAAATGGGAAAAGAAGAAAACTGCGACTGAAGATGCATTCCGCAGTGATTTGGAGGTTGGTGAAAGATGAAGCAGACAACGAAAGCATTGTAGATAGTTGAAATGAGGCAGTTATGAAGCAGTTACCGCTCATAGAAAATCGCGGCAAAAAAGAAAATGGCGGCCGCGGCAAAAGCAGACCGCGTCACAGCGAAAAGTAGCGCATATCGCTGGATTTAGTAGATAAGGAGCAGAGCCATTTGCTCACCTCATGCTCCCACACGCAATTCAGGGCTTTTCAATCGTGGAAGTCCGGTGAATGCGCAGGAATCCGCCGGTGCCGGTGCATGTTTAGCGGAGCTCCGACGCTAAGCCGCCATCTTGTGCGGCGCTCAAGCCACGCCAATTTACCACCTGTTTGAAGTAGGTGATTAACTGCGAGTGCTTTGTGACCGCAATTGCGGTTGCAAAATAATTGTACATAAAAATGGCACTGAAGGAACGCCCTTGGCATGCTTCTTCCTCATAGCGAGTCACAAACCCTATCTTGTGAATGAGTAATAGGTTACCGACTCACAATATAGGGTTCGTACATCCCTATTTTGTGGTCGCAAACAGGCCAATGTCCCATTTGCAACCGCAAAAAACAGTTGTACATCTGATCCTAACTCTTTTAAATCAGAGTCAAAGACAAGAGGATGGTTCTTAGAATCCTATAGAATCCCACAAATCGAGAAAATTCCATAAAGGAAATTTGAACCAGGCAAGGAAAAATTAGGTAGGAAGGTGTCAGCATTTCAGAAGCTCGGTCAAGAGGCTTCTTGGGTCAGGGGGTAAATGTGAGTCTAAGCCACACTCAGCAGAGAATCAAAAGGATGCATTGAAGTTTAAACTTCTCAGAGTCCAAAGGGAAGTGTGGTAAAAGGTCAGGATCAGTTCCAAAAGTATTCTGGGCTTGTTTCGAAAGAGATCTTATCTCAGACAGTGTGAACACTAAGTTATAACACACAAGTCTCTTGGGCAACACCCCTCTGTACATTTCATCATGGGTCCATTGTCCTCTTCTCTTCTCACATTGCAGACTGAAAAATTTGCAAAGTCTCTTACATTGTACATCGGAACAACATTGTCTTCTCACAAACAGGTTAGGTTGGAACATTGCTGAATAGGACTTTCAGTTAATGCTCTGGCTCTCCGTGTTCCTTATCAAAATCTTCTTCTCAGGCTGTCGATTTCTATCACTGGTATAGTAATGTATCTATTCCCAAACTAACATTGCCTGAGAATACCTTCAAGAAATGTCATGTTAGCAGAAATTGTAAAACAATATTGTGTGCAGCCCTACTGAGGACAACATAAAGAATTACCTCAATGGTGCACTTTTGATATACATGTGCACATTTAAGCACCAACAAACATAAGTCTGGAGTAACATTAGATTCATATTACATGTAGCATACAGTAAAATCTTAAATGGATATGTGTAAGTATATCAAGGAACTCCGGGGCACATTACCAAGCAATAGTGATAATTATCGCTATTGCTTGGTTAGAGACAAAAATGTACCGCTGAGCTGCGGCGATTTTTACCGCAAATAAACCTTGGTATTACCAAGGTTTATCGCAAATGCAATAAAAATCGCCGCAATGCATGAATATCGCTGAAAAGTCAGCGATATTCATGCATTACCGAGCTAATGCTCTTAGCCATGTTTTCCACCTCCCATTGGATAACATGGCTAAGAACTGCTCAGGGCAGGTGTTAGCTTTTGGAGATATTCGCGCTCAGCGCGAATATCTCCAAAAGATGGTAATAGGAGATAGCGATGTTAGCGACTGTTTTCAGTCGCTAACATCTTGGCACGCCCACTTTGCATGTCATTAGTGATAAATATCACTGACATGCAAAGTGGGGCCCAAGATGGTCGCTATCTCCTACTAGCTGTCGCTAACTGGGGTTAGCGACAGCTAGGTAATAGGGAGATAATTTTATCTCCGCTTTCTTGGCTTTTAAAGCCAATAAAGCGGAGATAAACCCCTTGATAATATGCCCCTCCATTTTTAATGCAATATATGAACCATTAGTATGCACAGTACATACACCTAATTTGTTTTGAACAACATTGAGATTTCGTAACGTGAGGATGGTTTTCGTTTCGACTCAAACATCTAAGTAGTAGATGTTAATTCATGTATTAAGGCACACATCATGTAAGTCGGATTCGCTTTATAAGGGGTACATGTCTACTAAGTATGGATGGTTTATTAAGCAAGACTACAAGGAATATCTCCATTGGTATGGTTAAAGCACACAAAATGAGTAAATTCACTAATCCTAAAATAAATGCACTTCAGAAATAATGTCAAGTGCGAAATTAATTTAATATTGTTCGACCATGCAAGAAACACGTTCTAAGTGCACGTTCATGTCATGTATGTGTTATGAAATTGTGACCTGTAAAGGATGGGCACATTTGTGCTGCACCACACCTGTTTCAATATATTAACCCTTTTGCTGCGGCGGATACTCTGCCGCAGCGCTAACGGGGCGGGGCGGCCGTGCGGCGGCCGCATGCTGGTGACAAAACCGCTCCAACACCAGCCGTGGTTGAGCTGTGCTGGTGACGGAGCGGTTCCGTCGTGACCCGCCCCGCTCAATACAACTGCCCCGCAGGCGCGAAATCAGCGCCGCGCAAGCGCGGCGGCCGGGCCATGACGGAACTGCTCCGTCATCAGCACAGCCCAACCGTAGCTTATGACGGAGCGGTTCCGTCATCAGCAGGGGAGGGGTTAAGGACCAATGCCCACATGCATCAAACTCCCGTTTTGCGTTTCCAAATTTGCGATTTTTACCGAATCGCAAATATGGATTCGCAAAACGGGATGCATCATAGAAAGTGCAAAATATTTCCGATTCGGTAAAAATCGCAATTTTTACCGAATCGCAAATATTATGTGAATTCAAAATTGCGAATTCGCTATTCCCATTGATTCCTATGGGCCAAAAGGCCCATAGGAATCAATGGAAATTGCGAATTCGCAATTTTGAATTCGCAAATGTTGATGCATTCCATGGGTGCAGGGGGGGTCCAAAGGACCCCCCCCCCCTGCACCCCTGAAATGTATTTTTTAATGGATGTTTCACACACACATGTCCTAAGGACATGTGTGTCTGTAACATGACATAGTTTAAAATGTAAATTAGAACATTTTAAACATTTTTCGCAATTTACCACGAGGTTCAACCTCGTGGTAATTTGCACTTCCAAACCTTGTTTTCGCAATTTGATTTCAGAATGATGCATTGCATTTAAGGAATCGCAAATTTGCGATTCCTTAAATGCAATCGCA
This sequence comes from Lissotriton vulgaris, assembly GCF_964263255.1. Classification (NCBI taxonomy): domain Eukaryota; kingdom Metazoa; phylum Chordata; class Amphibia; order Caudata; family Salamandridae; genus Lissotriton; species Lissotriton vulgaris. The sequence continues at coordinate 1,639,548,062 of NC_141695.1, forward strand.
TTCTGGAAAGTCGCAAAATCAGCGAATTTCATTACAAAATAATGATGCATCTGAAAAAGCATTTTTGGAGTCGCAAACGGACGATTTTAAGGAATCGCACCGTTTGCGACTCCAAAAATGCTTGATGCATGTGGGCATCAATTAATTCGACACACTAGTAGTTGAGTGCCACCTTCTAATAAATTGTGGTTTACTGAATTTTGTAATCAGTTTTTTCCTTATTTTGTTAGGGGTGGCCCTTGTGTTTTCGCCACCTGTTCATTGACTACAGGCTGTGTGTACCGCCTTGAATTATGAAACTTTCTCAAAATGTATCTACCAATGGCAGTGGGCACACGTTTTTAAAATAAGCCACAAAAATGTTTGTTTCGAAAAAGTTCTGATGGTTTTATGTGACAAGCTGCAGAGAAGAAGTTTTATGTCCTTATTCGAAGTGTTCACACAAAGGCATATAAAATTACCCACCAGAAAATGAAAATGCCTGTTCAGTTTTCCTTTGAGACACTAGAGAAAGAAATTGCTGCTACAAATACTCTCTATGCTTGCAGGTAACAAACACATGGAATGTAAACTAGTTTATCAAGCATCACTTGTAATGGTTACAATGCATCATATTTTAATGCAGCGCCTGGTTCCTAATTCTAAACTGCGCACCTATAAAATATACATTAAACCAATATTAAAGCTATTCAGTTTTCAAGTTATTCCGTCTTATCAAGCCTCTGGCAAACTCTGCACTCATTAAAGAAAAATACTCTGAGGAGTAGCGGATTATTCAAAGCTCAGATGAGCTGCATTCACAGATTCTCGGCAGAGGGTACAGGAAGCGTGAGGAGATTTACTAATCATTTTGAGTTTCCGAGTGGTTGAAGCCCTCCTTGTGAATGTACTGCCTTTGCGGACGGATATTATGCACTGCTGTGCACGGAATGCGGCGATACAATAGCCCTGAAGCACCTGCCACATTCGTACTGAATTAAAACGTCCTCTTCTGGCACCTTCAATGTCATTGTCCTTTTGGCGGGAAAGGAACTCCCGGAAGGAAACGCTAGGGTCTGCCGTTCATGGGAATTCTACTGCCCACTGTTGTAACGTGTTTCAAGGGATGGTGAGACAGTCTAGGTTCATATTCATGGCAGCTATTGCATAATTTAAATTCATGCGGAACTAATTCGGCAGATTTTGTTTGCAAAGGTTTTATACATAGGGCCTCATTTATGAAAAGTGACGCATCGCTGCGTGAAAACAGCAATGCGTCACTTTTCACTGCGCACTCCTTACGACATTCCTGATGCGTCATGTTTAATGTATGACGCATCATGTCGCAAGGAGTTACAGATACGTCAGTATTTTTGACGTATCTGTAAGCGCAAAAGTGACGCATTGCTGGAGTGTGTCACAAAAGTGACGCAACTCCAGCAATGCGTCCTTTCACATGGGGAAAGCCCCATGTGAAAGGGCTTGTGTGAGTCTTACGCCTGCTGTGAGGCAGGCTCAAGATTTTGACGCAACAGCATCCTAAAAGTGACGCAGTGAAATCTCATAGATTTCACTGCGTCACTATTACGAGGCTTTTTGCGGGGGAACGCCCCCTCTGCATACATTATACCTGACGCAGGTATAATGTGGCGCAGGGGTTTAAAAAGGGCCGCATCTACCTAGATGCGTCATTTTTTAAATATGGCGCAACGAGGCGCATTTTTTACACCGCTGGTGCGTCACAAAAAGTGACACACCGGCGGCGCAAAACTGACTCAAGGCCTTCATAAATAAGGCCCCTGATGTGCATACGTGCAAAAATGATAATTGGATTTAAAGTTAAAACTGGGGTGTTTAATCATTAGTCTGATGGCTGTAGGTCTAGGAAATCATGATATTTGTTTAGCAACATGCTTGGTCTGTTGCCAAGGGATTTTTGGAGGTAATTTTTTTAAGATGTACTTCTGAGTGCTAATTAATGTGCCTTATATTTCGCGCAAATAGTGTTGTCACCTAGTATGAATAACAGGTTTCGCACTAGTAGCTGCTGTTCGACCTCAGTTCATGCCTACGAATTTCTCTCCAGGTGATAAGTGAAATAATTTGTGCATGTAAACCAATGCCATAAAAAAATCCCTAGAGGCAAAACCGATAGCAAAGAAAGGGGAGGTCATTTAAAGGTAGACAGTCAACCCATCAGCCCGATAGAGCAGTGGAGGCCCTGGCCTCTGCCCCCTTGGTGGAGGACCGCCCACGGCTATTTTGGTGCATTGCAGGCAGGAGCCACGTTTCTGGCCTTTTTTTAGCAAAATGTTGTTTTTCTAAAACAAAAATATAACTAGGAATTTGTTATAGAAAAACAAAAAAGTGACGGCTCTGACGAGTGGCACCACACATGATGGTTGTAGACATGAAACCCCTGCCATAAATTAGAACTGATGAAAAAGAGTTGGATGGAATGATTGAATTAATCTCAGCCGCTGGTCCTTACTTGGGGCCCCATCCCAGCTCATCCATATTTTGCACAACAAGCCACCTCAGTTTTAAAGTTTTAAGCCAGCAATATGCAAATCAATCTTTCCCTTGCTCAAATGAAGACAGTCTAGCCCGAACTGCCAGGTCAGGTCCTCCCTGAACCGGAACACAAGCAATGCAAGACTGGTTTCCTCTTTATTAGGGCTCATCATTCGGATACCAGGGGCGGCCTTAGGCATGTGCAAGCTGTGCACCTGCACAGGGCCACCAAACCCCAGGGGCCACCACACCAATATATATCCTTAATATAATAATCCTCTGAGGATCGATACATATTTGCCTGGTGGCCCCTGGCAGGGATTTGGCAGCCTACTGCTCTGTTCCACTTCCAAATACCCTGACCCCCCCTCTTCACTGGCCTCTGCGCTCCGCCCCACCCGGACCCCCTCCTCCGGGGCCCCCTACCTACGCTCCCTGCCCAGGGCCGCCACAAGCCTAGAGCTGCCCCTGCGGATACAGCTTGTCTCCAATAACACAGTATGAATGGGGCTCTGGTCTCGGCATGCCCATCCCATTTAGGGCATTACCTCAAGTATACCAAAAAGTGATCGATAGAGGGCTTGAATTATTCTCAGCCATTGGTAATTAGTGCATGTGGCCAAGTCCAAGTTGAGGTGGTGCGGTGTGCAAAAAAGCAATGGACTGGGATGCAGTCCCAAGTAATTACCAGTGGCGGAGATTCATTCAAACATTTCATCCATCACTTTTTTATATACTGAATGTAGAAAATCTATAGAATTTCTATATGTAGAAAATCACCTCAAGTGGCATCAAACTCAACTCGAGTAGCTAGCTGTGCCCTCTGGCCCACCATGTGGTGCCGTCCATATTGATTTTTCAGCTCACAACGTGCTTCTGATGCTAAATCACAGCGCGAGCGGTACAACGTTTGCGGAACTCGGCAGAATCTCATCAAGTTTTTATGTAAGTCTGTGGAATTCTGCGGAGTGAAATCTGTGAGTTCAACACATGCCTATATTACAAAAAACACATGCCTTTTCCATGCAATGTTTACAACACATGCCTTTATTACACAGATCCATTTACCACTCAGGCTTTTAACACACATGGTAAGTATAAGCAGGCAAGTAAAACTTTAATATAATATAACTTTTTTTTAGGGGGAAATCCCCAAAACTTTACTACTAACCTGCCTTTGCTACTACCCACTCCATAACCTTATATTTACCCTTACCACCCTTTACTGCTACCCATTCCTAAACCCTAAATTTAACTTTACCACTAAGAAACTCTAAAATTACACTTACCACCCTTAACCACCCTTAACCAATGCCAACCGCTATACCCTAAAATTACACTTGTCAATTTTTACCACTACCACTAACCACCCCTAAACCCTAAAATTACCTTACTACCCCAAATCTTAAAATTACCTTTCCCACCCCAGAACCCAAAATGTACCCTTACCACCCCTTATGGCGCAAACCTCTCTCTATAAAGATATTATAGGTACTGGTGATGAGTGTCCCCGGAGCCTAAAACGGCTCGGGCGTGGCCCTCTCCCCTTTTTATTGAATATGGCCCTGGGGATTGGAGTCCCCATGGCCTTTTTATGCACGTGAATTGGAGCTGCGTGGCCCTCCTACCCTTTGTCTATGATTTCAGTCTGGGGGAAGGGGTGCCCAGGGCCTTAGACGGCTCGGGAAGCGGGACCCAATGCCTCCCTTTCCTTAATTGGTGCAGTGGGTCCCGGTGGATGGGGTCCCCTGACCGCAAATGGCTCCGGTAAGAGAGCCACGTGCTACAGTGAACATGATTTTGGAGATATATATATATATATATATATACATATATATATATATATATATATATATATATATATATATATATAAAACCAAGGTTCCCCCTCTAAGAAGAACGACACAGGCTGCCTTTGGATGCTTCAAGTGGATTTATTTAGGGCACAGAATCGGCAGCTCCCTACCGACGCGTTTCGCCACTAAGGCTTGGTCACCGTGACCCAATGCCTCCCTTTCCTTAATTGTTGCAGTGGGTCCCGGTGGATGGGGTCCCCTGACCGCAAATGGCTCCGGTAAGAGAGCCACGTGCTACAGTGAACATGATTTTGGAGATATATATATATATATATATATATACATATATATATATATATATATATATATATATATATATATATATATATATATATATATATAAATATATATATATATATATATATATATATATATATATATATAAAACCAAGGTTCCCCCTCTAAGAAGAACGACACAGGCTGCCTTTGGATGCTTCAAGTGGATTTATTTAGGGCACAGAATCGGCAGCTCCCTACCGACGCGTTTCGCCACTAAGGCTTGGTCACCGTGACCAAGCCTTAGTGGCGAAACGCGTCGGTAGGGAGCTGCCGATTCTGTGCCCTAAATAAATCCACTTGAAGCATCCAAAGGCAGCCTGTGTCGTTCTTCTTAGAGGGGGAACCTTGGTTTTGTACAATAGGGTGTCCGGCACCCACACAGGCTCGCCGTAACCAGAGACGAGGAATAGCCGGGAGCGGTGTTGGAATATATATATATATATATATATATATATATCCAACCACCTGAGTCGCTGTGGAACCCTGCCGCTTTTCAAAGGCGGGCCTCGAACGGGATAGCGAATCCCTGAAATATCCAGCCAGTACTTCTCCAGTAAGAAAAGGAATCCGGGCCACTTTGAAGTGCAAAGCGTGTTTATTTTTGGCTTTCTCGACGCGTTTCGCAGTAACTACTGCTTTTTCACGTGAAAAAGCAGTAGTTACTGCGAAACGCGTCGAGAAAGCCAAAAATAAACACGCTTTGCACTTCAAAGTGGCCCGGATTCCTTTTCTTACTGGAGAAGTACTGGCTGGATATATATATATATATATATATATATATATATATATTCACTGAAAAAACCATAGGTTTCACACCAGTTATAGTTAGCGGGAAATTTTACTGACATAAAACCAATGAAAATCCACGTTATAGTTAGTTGGACTCACTATAACTGCAATGCACTGCTGATGACGTCACATAGTACATCACTCATGCCATGGTCAGTGACATCACTCATGACATCACTGATGACACCATCCTTGTGAGAAAGTGGCACAGTGAGAGCAATGTTGGCTCCTGCAAGAGGCTGGAAGACGCTGGGACCACAGGAGCTCTGAGTCTCCCCCAGCAGTCCCGGGGGGAAAAGAGGAAAAAAGAGGCAACATGAAGGTCAGAAACAAGCACAAAGAGGCAGAATAAAGGTCATAAATAGGCAGAAAGAGGCAGAATAAAGGTGAGAAGTGAGCAGAAAGAGATTGAATACATGTGAGAAATGAGCAGAAAGAGGCAAAATAATGTTCAGAAACGAGAAGAAAGAGGCAAAATTAATGTCAGAAATGAACAGAAAGAGGCTGAATAAAAGTCAGCAACGAGCAGAAAGAGCTAAAAGAAAGTGTGAAACGGGATGAAAGAGGCAGAATAGAGGTCAGAAACGAGCATAAAGAGGCATAATAAAGGTCAACAATGAGCAGAAAGAGGTAAAAAAGATCAGCTGCAAGCAGAAAGAGGTAGAATAAAGATGAGAAACAAGCATGATAAAAGTCGGCAATGAGCAGAAAGAGGCAAAATAAAGGTAAGGATCAAGAAGAAAGAGGAAAGATAAACATCAGAAATAAGCAGAAAAAGGCAAAGTGAATGTCAGAAATATGCAGAAAAAGGCTGAAGAAAAGTCAGCAACGAGCAGATAGAGGCAGAATAACGGTCAGCAAGAGCAGAAAGATGCATGATAAAGGTGATAAATGAGCAGAAAGTGACAGAATTGAGGTCAGAAATGAGCAGAAAGAGGCATGATACAGGTGAGAAAAGAGCAGAAAGAGGCAAAATAGGATATCAGAATGAAGCAGAAAGAGGTAAAATAAAGGTCAGAAACGAGCAGAAAGAGGCAAAATAGAGATCAGAAATGAACAGAAAAGGCAAGATAAAAGTCAAAAAAAGGTAGAAAGATGCAAAATAAAGGTAAGAAACGGTTGTATTTCAACACAATGCGGGCTTTTACCCCGCGTGCCATTACAACGCAAGTCGTTACGACGACTTGCGCTGTAGGGTGCTGGACTTAGGAATAGTAAGATTTACTATTCCAACACCAGCCTACGTACAGTAGGGAAGGTGTTAGAATAGTAAATCTACTATTCCTTATCCTAGAGCGCCCTCCAGCGCAAGTTGTCGTAACGACTTTCGTTGTAAAGCCCGCGTTGTAATGGTAGTGCGGTGTAAAAAACGTGTGATAATCGATGTTCCCCGTAAGGAACAAGCAGAAAGATGCAAAATAGAGACCAGAAACTGGCAAAAAGAGGCAAAATTGAGATGAGAAGCAATCAGAAAGAGGCAAAATTAAGGTCAGAAACAAATAGTAAGAGACAAATTAGGGATCAGAAATTAACAGAAAGAGGCAAAATAGAGATCAGACACAAGCAGAAAAAGGCAAAATAAAATTCAGAAATTAACAGAAAGAGGCAAGATAAGGGTCAGAACCGAGCTGAAAGAGGCAAAATACAGATCAGAAACAAGCAGAAAGAAGAAAAATTAAGGTCAGCAATGAGCAGAGAGGGGGAGTGATTTAGGTTGGGGGGGAGGAGCAAGATGGCGGATTGATGCCACTTGAGAGAGTAGGCACACGGAGAGGCTCCCAAGCTCACACACCCGGCATGGCATATGAATCGCGATAAGGTGAGATAAAGCGATGTAATCCAAGGAAAGACAAAAAGACTCTGACAAAGAGACTTCAAGACATTATATATGACAGAAGAGAGATTTACCGGAAGAGAGATTTACTGAGGCAAATGCAGGCAGCAGTGCTGGGCAGCATTGGACGGCTGGTGCATGTCTCTCAGATCACTCGCTTGGTGTTTGAGCGGTCCATGGCAATCCCATGGCGGAGACAGGACTTTGGATTACTCACTGCTTCAGATTTCACTTCTGGCAAAACATGGCTCCACCAAAGACAGTGGCCAGAAGCACATGGGCAGGGCGGCTGCCCGCGAACTTAACAGGAATAAAGGGCACTGTAATGCTGACGAGGCTAAAGAGGCACTGGTGACTCTGCGAGAGGATTCCACTAAGACTTTATTCAAAGTCGGTAAGCTGCTGCTTCATCTCTTACGGTCAAGGAAGGCGACAGAGCTGTTGGCTGCATGTGCTGCCTTTGAACAAATCACTGGCAACAAAATTGTAGATATTATTCTGGAGGCGATCCCAGTGCAACAAAATAACTCTGAGAATGCTTCTGGTAGTTTAAACTCTCCTAGGTTCATGCAAAAGTGCATATATTAACATCAGAGTTAACGGGGCCTCTGACAGCGAGTAACCCTATGGAAGGTGGTAAAACACATGGCACAAAGTGATTTCAATGAACCTGGAAGTGCATCTAGTTTATATAGTAGAGAAAGTTCAGCATCCGACAACTTGCTAGGTTTAGAGCAGAATCAGGGGGGTACTGGTTGTTTCATTGTCACAACTTTGGCTATAATCACTGCCTCAATTCCTCCCAGATTGAACTCTAATATGGATAACAAATTGCAATCTACACCTCGGATATTAACTCGAGATTGTGAGCCGCGAGATGAGGGAACTATACTTGAGCTATAGGATTTCCAACAGGTTTCTGGTAAATCTCTGGAAAGGAGGGCTTCTCCTGTACACAATGTGTCTGCTAAAAAGAAAAATGCAAAGTCCAAAATAATGAAAGGTGGGAAGAAAACTCATAATGGGCTGGACCAGCAACATACTGCCCCTCCACGGGTTAAAGATGCTTCAGCTGATAGTCCCCTGCGTCGCTGGATTCAAGCGAAGGGTGGGGTTGAGACAATAATATTCTGGCTATCAGGTACTAGACCAACAGATTACGGTGCTGGTAACATGGGGGTGCAAGAAATAGGGGCATACAACACTGAGTTTGGACCTGCAGCATCCTCTGGCCAATCACCCACCCTCTTCTTTTCTGATCTGCCATTGATATCTGGTTCTTCTCAAGCGCTGCAACAGGGTGACGGGGTACATCAAATGGGGAAGGCTCAGGATAATGCTGAGCCGTCACTTTCCTTGATTCTCCATGCTTTAAAGGATTAGAGATTAGAAGCACAGGATCATTATGCTCAGGCTAGAGCTGACAACTAAAGCATTCAGCAGTCATTGAAAGAGGTAACAATAAAGGTCAGGACACTTGCAAAAGAGGTTTTGGAAATACAGCAGAGGGTTGCAAACACAGAGGAGACTACTTCTCAAACAGCTTCCTCGCTTCAGATGCATGATTCCCATATCACAGCTATTCAGCTTAAGAAAGAGGACCTGGAGAATCGCCAGCAGCGGCATAACCTAAGGTTGTGCGGAGTTCCCGAGGGGAAGGAGAGGTCGGATCCCAGAGCATTTATAGTCCAGCTCCTACAGAAAGCTTTCCCGGATCTGGGAGATTGGGACTGGGACTGTCAGCTGCAAAGGGCTCATGTACTTCCACTTGTATAGCATAAGCAGGGGTCTCGTTAGCCAAGGACATTTTTGATTTTTTGGGAAACTTCCTGCTCCGGCAGGCTGCATTTCTGAAGGCTTGCTCTAGCTCCCCGGTTATGGTTGATTCTTCCACTATCTTTGTGCGGTCAGATCTCTGTAAAGTGTCAATGGACAGATGCTGGCAATTACGTAGAATTGATCTGCTAAAAGCTACTGTGCAAGTATTTTTAAAGAAGCCATCACACCTGAAAGTATTGCGGGGGCCAAATGTATTTCTGTTCAACCAAAAAAGAAGCAAAAAAATCTATTGGTAGATGGCAAACTGGGGTGTCAGATAAAACTTGAGGTCTTAGGGGCATATTACCAACAACTAGCGATAATTATCGCTATGTTGGCTTAGCGGCAATATTTTTATCGCCGAGCTGCGGAGATTTTTATCGCTTAGGAACCTTGCTATTAACAAGGTTTATCTCCTAAGCGATAAAAATTGGCCAAAATGCATGAATATCGCTGAAAAGTCAGCGATATTCATGCATTATCGAGCTAATGCTCTTAGCCATGTTATCTACCTACCATTGGATAACATGGCTAAGAACTGCTCAGGGGCAGGTGTTAGCTTTTGGCGATATTCGCGCTTAGCGCAAATATCTCCAAAAGTTGGTAATAGGAGATAGCGATGTTAGCGACTGTTTCCATTCGCTAACATCTTGGCACGCCCACTTTGCATGTCATTAGTGATAAATATCACTGACATGCAAAGCGGGGCCCAAAATGGTCGCTATCTCCTACTAGCTGTCGCTAACTGGTGTTAGCGTCAGCTAGGTAATAGGGAGATAATTTTATCTCCGCTTTCTTGGCTTTTAAAGCAAAAAAAGCGGAGATAAACCCCCTTGATAATATGCCCCTTTGTTCTTAGTAGAAGGAGAACTGTTTTTTTGACCGCTTGTTTTTTTGCCCATTTTATTTCCTTTCCTTTTCTCTACAAATGTTTTTTGAGTAATGGGTGTGAGCTCGGCTGGGGAGCCACTGTGGGAGCACTGTCTCCAAGAAGCTACCAAATCAGCAGCAGCTCATAAAAGGGGATGATTCCTCCTTCACAATGAGGCGATGGGGGTGGGGCAGTTAGGGGCAAAGGGGGGTGGACTTTGGAAGGGCAAGAAAAGGTCAACATGAGGGCATATAGGAAATTAAGAAGCAAGCTTGTTAACAGAGATAATGAAAAAGGAATAAGTATGTAAAAAAGGATGTATATAGGGCTGGGTAGTAATAAGGCAGAAGGGAATCATTTTTGTAATGGATTGGGGTAATCGCAGACGAAATATACAAACACTATAGTATACACCCAATGCATTCAGAAGATTTAATGGGTGATGCCTTAGCGCTCTATCAAATGAGAGAGGCTGCAGGAGATCATGTTAGTATTTGTGAAAAAAGTTTAGTGGCTCGATGTTATTCACTTGATCATGATGATCATCCTATTCCAATCTCTGCAGTGGAATATTGTTTGACAAGACTATATTTTGGTCTGCCCACGTATTAGGCAAAATATACTTTACATTTTCATTTTACTTAATGAAAGTGAATCATCCATTACTTCCTCTGATGTTGCACATGTCATGCGAACTAGAACAGAATTTCACAACATAACAGCTAAATATTTCCTAAATAAAGTGGCAAACAATGATGAAAACCTTGAATATAAGTTAATAAATATCATAGCATGTCAACAATACCCAAATTAATATTGGTTCCACAGAAATGGAGAACTAAAATGTATGTTGAGGAAATTGATACCACCAATTTGGTTTCAGACTTTAAGCTGTGCCGAATACTTATGAGATGATTTAATAACTTTCCTACATTTGGCTGATGTGGGTATGAAAACACATGGGGCATATTACCAAGCAATAGCGATAATTATCGCTATTGCTTGGGTAGAGACAAAAATTTACAGCTGAGCTGCGGCGATTTTTACCGCAAATAAACCTTGGTATTACCAAGGTTTATTGCAAATACGATAAAAATCGCCGCAATGCATGAATATCGCTGAAAAGTCAGCGATATTCATGCATTACCGAGCTAATGCTCTTAGCCATGTTATCCACCTCCCATTGGATAACATGGCTAAGAACTGCTCAGGGCAGGTGTTAGCTTTTGGAGATATTTGCTCTTAGCGCGAATATCTCCAAAAGTTGGTAATAGGAGATGGCGATGTTAGCGACTGTTTTCAGTCGCTAACATCTTGGCATGCCCACTTTCCATGTCATTAGTGATAAATATCACTGACATGAAAAAGTGGGGCCCAAGATGGTCGCTATCTCCTACTAGCTGTCGCTAACTGGTGTTAGCGACAGCTAGGTAATAGAGAGATAATTTTATCTCCGCTTTCTTGGCTTTTAAAGCCAAAAAAGCAGAAATAAACCCCCTTGATAATATGCCCCACGTTCTTTAGCTCCTGCAAATATGTGCTGATTTTATTTTATCACAGATACCAAACTAAGCTTAAGTTCATAACAAATAAAAACCCTTAGGAGCGGTTGTTAATTTCTTTGGGAGAAAAAAGTACCAAGTGAGAGGTGTGCTTCATATTCATGTAATGTAATGGATAAACAATGTGCTGAAATTTGGATATGAGTTGGTGAATCTGTTCTTCAGTCCATTGAGCAATATTTTAACATATGACTTTCCAAATAAAGAAAGTAAAAAAAATTGTTTGACCTAGTTGTTAAATTTCAACCTCACAAATGTGGCAAATACTGTATACGAAAATATCAAAACTGAACAGAGCAGAATACTAAATGTAATTTTGGATTCCCAAAACCAATTTAAAAAAAAAAGGAAGAGTGAATAATCTTTTAACTTCTGTTAGGCATGTTGTTAAAGGAAAGTCCCCAAAAAACTCAATCAATTTAAAAAGAGAACACGCATCACAGCTGATCAATGACTACAACCCTTTAGTTATGCATATGTGGAATGCTATTATTGATATCTAATTTGTTGCTGATAATTCAACTGCTGTTGCCTGGTATGTCACTTCATGTCTTACTAAACCTGAGAAAACTGATATGAAGGAAGCCTGGGAAGTAATGGCTGGTGAGCCATCCTTAACTAAAAGGTTGTATTGATGTTGCTTTCAGATGCTATCTCACTGAGAGCTTAGCAGTTATATGGCATATGACCATTTAAGTTCTCCAAATATGTATGCAAAATCTAGGGCTATTTTAAGAAAGTGCCCTCTTTTTGCATGGTTGTCCCCACTTTTTGCTGAACTACTGGTGTGCTTTGACTGAGTGTGCCCTGGGTGCCTGCCAAACAGGTACCCAGGGCCTATGTTCTTTCCCTAAACTGCATTGCAAACAAAACCCAATTGGCATTCTTTGGCCACAGGTCAGTCCCTTGTATATGGTACCACAGGTACCAATGGCACTGTGGCCAGGGAAAGTCTCTAAGGGCTGCAGCACTTATTGTGCCACCCTTAGAGGCCCTTACCTTTACAATAGGCCTGGGCAGTGAACCTCACTCCGTTCACGGAGTTTGAAGAGTTTTCTGCACTCAGCACTCCGCGGAGCTCGCGGAGTGCAGAAAACTCTGCTTCTCGATGTGCAGCGGAGTTTTTTCCCCCGCTCGCAATTGTGATCAATAAGTTCGTGATCTCGTACTGTAAGTTCGCGAACGCGAGCTGCTGCTCGGGTAGAATTTCTACCTGAGCTGCAGGAATACCAGCATAAACTGCAGTTCGCACTGCACTCCGCTACTCACGGAACCTTGTGGCATTTTTGTTGTAACTTCATGGAGGTCCGCGTAGCAAAACTCTGTGAACTACGCCCAGGCGTACCTTATACACACACTGCCTTTGCAGGCTGCGTGTTTTGGTTCAGAACACAGTGAAGAGTCGACATGGCACACATTCCTGTGTGGATCAACAAAGTGGGTTGCTGAACTGTTCCTTAGATAGGAAAGTGTGTGTATCTGGCGTGACCGGAGGTGAAGATGTAACACCTTTGGGCATCCATTTTGTTGGAAGTATTTGCCTCACACACCCATACAGGTGTCATGCTTCATCATTGGCGTTGCTCCTCGTCGGGGAGGCGGTGCAATCCCCGACAGGCTCACCTCAAAGAGGGGCTCTTTGGCGGAGATCTTTTAAATCCAACTGCCTTTTGGTGAAGTGCGGGTGTGCGTGTGGTGCAGTATGTAGCCTGGGTGGTGATTTAAAATGAAGTAGAGGGTACCGGAAACTACTTTATTCTGGGGGTCCCCTACTGCAATTAAAAAAGTGGATCTAATATTCTAGGTGCCGGCAGGTTAGGTATAGTGGCCCTAGATTAGATTTGTAACAAAATTGGTCAACATGTTTCTCGCATGGGCAAGGTACCCGCGATTCATCAGGACCTATCTATCCGAGCTCGGCGGCGATGGGTAGGTGAGGATACTAGTACGCGGTGACGGAGAGCCATACCTAATGGGCCCCATCCTGCAGTACCAACCCGCCGAGCATTGTTGTGGCATTTAGTCCCTGACCATTAAGCATAGGACAAAGCTACAGAGGTAACATTAAGTATTCCACTATTTCGGTATTAGGCACATGACACCAGCATGTTGTTCAATGTTTGTAGACCTTGCTCTTACCCACTATAGGTCCTGATGAATCGTGGGTACCTTGCCCATGTGAGAAACATGTTGACCAACATCGTGGGCCCACTAGGTCCTCCCACAGCATCAGGAAACAAATGTATACTAGTGTAGTGGATCATACCACTAGGCATCCTGAGGCAATTCCCCTTAGGAATACGACAGTTCCTACAGTAGCCAAGGGTTTCATTGGTGTCTTCACCAAGGAAGGGTTTCCTATGGAGGTGGTTTCAGGCAAAGGATCAATTTGCATGCCTGCTTACCTAAAACACATGTGGAAAGAGTGTGGAGTGCAGTACAAGTTTACTACACCCTATCACCACAAGCCAATGTTCTTCCTGAGAGGTTTAACAAGACATTGAAAGGCGTGATTATGGGGCTCACTAAAAACCTCAAAAGGCGATGGGATGTCCTATTACCATGCTTCCTTTTCGCCTACAAAGAGGTGCCTCAGAAGGGAGTAGGGCTTTCCCCCTTTGAACTTCTGTTTGGCCATCCTGTTAGAGAACCACACTATCTTCTAAAAGAGGCTAAGGTCCAGAATGACAGAGAACATGGAAAAAGCTTCCAAAAACCTTGAGGCCAGCAAGGAGCTCCAGAAGCACTGTTATGACCAAAAAGATGCACTGGTCGAATTTCAACCCAGGCAAAAGGTGTGGGTTTTGGAGCCAGTTGCACCAAGGGCTCTCCAGGACAATGGAGTGGCCCTTACCCCATCTAAGAAAAGAAAAGTGATGTCAGCTACCTGGTTGACCTGGGCACAAGAATGACTGATGAGGATCAGGAGACAGAGAGTGAACCTCTCCTTGACCTCCTCTCTTGGAGGCCCAAAGATGTCAGTCAGTGGATGGAGTTGTCTACTCGGCCACCCGCTCCGCCCAATAGCAGGCTGATTGCAAGCAAGTCTTGCAACAGTATGCTAAGCTCTTTTCCTTGACCCCTGGTCACACTAACTATTGTACCCATGATGGGGACACTGGTGACAGTGTACCTGTCAAGAACATCTATTGACAGTCTGATCAAGTCAAAGAAAGCATCAGATCTGAAGTCAGCAAGTGGAGTTAGGGGTTATTGAACCTTCTGAGAGCCCCTGGGCCAGTCAAATAGTTCTAGTCCCCTAACCTCATGCACAGGGTAGAAAGAGAGAAATGAGGTTCTGTGTAAACTATAGAGGGCTCAACTCTGTCACCAAGACAGATGCTCACCCTATCCCAAGAGCAGATGAGTTAATAGACAAATTGGGTGAACCAAATTTCTAAGTACCTTTGACTTAACTGCAGGGTACTAGCAGATTGGCATGGCACCAGGAGCAAAAGAAAAGACAGCATTTCCCACACATGATGGGCATTATCAGTTTACTGTTATGCCCTTTGGTTTAAAAATGCCCCTGCCACCATCCAAAGATATTTCAAATCAAGTCCTTACTGGATTGGAGTCCTTTAGTGCAGCTTACCTGGATGATATTGATGTCTTTAGTTCCACCTGTCAGGATCAACTGATCCACCTTGGGAAGGTTTTCAAAGCCCTGCAAACTGCAGGCCTAACTATTAAGGCATCTAAATGCCAGATATGGCAGGGAACCGTGGTATACTTGGTTAGTGGATGCCAAGTGCAACCCAAACAAACCAAGATTCAGGCCATCCTGGACTGAGCAGTTCCAACAACCTAGATCCAAGTCAGGGCTTTCCTTTGCGTGACTGAGTATTACAGGAGGTTTGTGAAAGGATATGGGTCCATTGTGACTCCCCTCACAGAACGTAACTCCAAAAAGATGCCCAATGTGGTAAACTGGACAGTTAGCTGTCAAAAGGCTTTTGACACCCTGAAAGAGCCAATGTGCTCAGCACCAATTTTCAAGGCTCCAGACTGTGCTAAGCAGTTCATTGTGTATACTGATGCCTCTGAGCAAGGGATAGGAGCAGTCCTATCCCAGACCAATGATGAAGGCCAAGAGCAACCTGTTGCTTTTGTAACCAGAAGGCTTCTCCCCAGGGAGCATTGAGAGGGAGGCCTTTGCTGTGGTTTTGTCCCTAAAGAAGCTGAGACCAAACTTGTTTGGTACTCACTTCCCAGTTCAAACTGACCCCAGACCTCTCAAATGGCTAATGCAGATGAAAGGTAAACATCCTAAACTTTTGAGGTGGTCCATCTACCTACTTTGTAGTGGAACACAGACCTGGGACTGCCCATTCAAATGCAGATGGACTTTCCAGGTTATTCCACTTAGACAATAAAGATTCTCTAGGGAAAGGTTAGTCTCATCCTCTTTCGTTTGGCGGGGTTGTGTAAGAAAGTGCACTCTTTTTGCATGGTTACCTCCACTTTTTGCTGAACTGCTGATGTCCTTTGACTAAGTGTGTACCGGATTCCTGCCAAACAGGTACCCAGGGCCGAACCCAGTGCCTGTGTTCTTTCCCTAAGCTGCATTGCAGACATAACCCAATTGGCACTCTTTGACCACATGTCAGTCCCTTGTAAATAGTACCACAGGTACCAAGGGTACGGTGGCCAGTGAAAGGCCTATAAGGGCTGCAGCACTTATTGTGCCACCCTTACAGGGCCTGTACCTTTACACATACACTGCCTTTGCAGGCTTCATGTTTTGGTGTGGAACAAAGTGAAGAGTTGACATGGCACACATCGATGTGTGCCATGGCTACAACCCACTACCCTGGCATTGGTCAGCCACCCCTCTAGCTGGGTGCACGATATAAGTCGTGAGGGTACAGGTATACGAGCCCTGTACCCCTACAGTGTCTATGTCAATTCTTAGACATTGTAAGTGCAGTAATGCCATTAAGAGTATATGGTGCTGGGAGTTTGTCATTACGAACTCCACAGTATCATAATGACTTTACTGAAAACTGGGAAGTTTGGTATCAAACCTCTTAGCACATTAAACCCACACTGATGCCAGTGTGGGATTTAATGAAAAATGCACACAGAGAGCATATTAGAGATGCCCCCTGGAAAACAACCTAACACTAGTGTCCAGGCTCAGTGGCTGCTCACCAGCTGCCACCATCAAACATGTTTCTTGACCCCTGGGTCGAGAGCCTGTTGCTCTCGGGGGTCTTAAACAACGCACATCCTGGGATGCGGTGCCAAGCCTCCTCCCAAAGCATTGTCAGGGTCCACGAAGGGGAAGCCTCAAAGGCTTGCCACCTTTGTGAGCTCCCCCAGGTCCGTTGCTGCTTCCAGCAACTGGCCCCTACCGGTTCTGACCCCCACTTTGGGTGGGAGAATCGGTAGGAAAACCAAGTGCGGAAGGGTGGTGTGCCCACTTTTGCAAACCCCACCCTTCATGTGGGGGAAGCGAGGTGAAGCACAACTCTCAGTCCCCGCCATCTTGCAGATGGGGGACCCAGCAAACCAGAATGAGGCATATGCCCCCCTCCCACTGGAGGGTGACATAATAGGGGGTGTACCCACCCCAAGGAAGGGGCCCATTGGTCTTAACCTTTACTTACCTGTAACGGCCCTATATCTAGTATTTAAGGGGCACCCCTGAACCTTGCTTCCTCAGACAAGAACCGACTAGGAAAAAAGAGAGGAAAAGGACCGAAGAGCCATGCTGAAGCTAAGAAGAGGAGGACGCCCACTGACTTGGCCCCAACCTTACCGGCCTGCCCTCCCCCCGAACCTGCAGAAGTGAAATCCTGGAGTGTCCTGCTGCCAGCAACCTCAAGAACTCCGAGGACCTGCCCTGCCTTCCACAGCAAAGACTGTTTCCTGTGAACACCGGATTTGCTCACCTACAGACTCTGGCTCCGGCCAAAATCCGCAAGTCTGTACCACTCTGTACCCGACGCCCACGGGCCGAGTTTGAGTGGTCCAACACCATGAGGAGGTCTACCCAGTGATCCTGACCTGAGATCTGGTGATCTCGGACCTGCCTCAAATCTTCCAGCTAAGCTTGCAGTCTCTTTCTGGAGGCTTCCCCTCAACCGCGATCGGAGCTAGTAAGAATACCCAATGCCTAAAGACACCCCTGCACCCGAAGTCCCATGGTCTTTGGGGCCCTACTGATGGTGTCCCAGCATCCCCAGGCACCTCAACTTACCTCTCCATCGGTGGTCACCTCCAGGAGATCTTTGTCCCCGAGCCTGCAGTCTTTGTTGACACCGGAGAATACCCATTGAAATCAACAGGGCACCCTACACAAAACAGCACCTTGCAGCCAGCCACCCCTGTGCTGCTACGGGTGTACCTTGGGGACTAACTCGGATTCCCCTTTGCCCTGAGCCTAACACCAGGAGCCTTGTGACCTGCCCGTGAGCAGCCACTAACCGGAAGCCCCCTATCCCCCATTGGATAACATTGGGCCTCATCACTCTGCACCCAGCGCCCTAGTGTCGCTGAGGGAGGTCTGAGAGTGCATCCTTGACTCTAGGAGAGCCCTGGTTCTAACCCCAGAATACCAACTCCCACAACAAAGTACTTACCTGTTAACCAATAATTCTATTTTCCTCCATAGGAGTGCATTGACTGCTTTTTCCCCAAATAAATTTTAGGTGTGGAGTTGGTTTGTATGGAACATTAACAAAACTGCAAATGTACTCAACGTGATGCACCTACCTTTTGTCTAAGAGATGTCTCAGTGTGATATCTAAGCATATCACACTGATTAGCAACAGTAATTCAATAAGTAACGTGTAAAGTAGTTTACAAAGTACCTGAAAAGTAATTTCGAAACAGAAACTTACCTGTAATTCATTCAACTGCATTTGAACCTTTATTCAATTGAAAAACAGTGCATAAGATATGGAAAAACATTTATTGCATTTACCTGCACAAAGCTTGGCTTTGTTCTAGAAATAAAATAACTAAATAACAGTTTTATACAAAGAAATATGGTCTAAGTTCAGTCTTTGAGTGTCTAACTTCATTTGCTAATTAAGTGTGTACAAGAAATGCTTAACACTACCCTCTGATAAAGCCTTACTGCTCGCCCACACTACTACATATAGAGAGTAAGGTGCCATCTCCTTTTCCTTCTGCCTACCTTTGGGGTTCCACTGGACTCACTTTGGTATAGTATATACAGAGACAGCTTCCTACGGCTATTACATGGCTTAGTTTAGGATCAGCGCCCTTGCAAAGTAGAGTTTTTAGGCATTTGCTAGAAATGGAATATCCTGAATTGATTGGAACATTTATATCTTATGAGGAAGCTTTTTATGACTACAAACCTATTATTGCAATACCAGAGTTTCATATTTTTATTGACATGTTGGACCAAGAACTTTTCCATGAAAACAAAATCCAATCAGAGCAATTATGCAATACAGCAAGAACCAATATGGTTTGTAATATAAATCCTGCATACCCACTTGGGTTACCAAATATTCTGAAAGAAGCAGCAATTGCTATGGATGAGTTTGAACTTGCTATGGCATAAACGCATAAGCACGGTGAAAATTTTGACTACATGTTCTAACAATTAAATTGCGATCAACTTGCAATATTTGAAGAAATTCAAACAAGTGTTGATCATCGACTAGAACGTGAACATAGTATATGTATATGTTCTGAATATCAGCCTTTATAAAAATGTATATCAACCCAAGCAGGTACCGGAAAAAGTTTCCTTCCAAATGTTATAACTGCTTACCTTCTAAAAAGTTATTAAATCAAATGTATCTTGTGTTGTTACTGCTCCAACGGGATAACCCACACATAATATTGAAGGAATAACATTACCCAACTACTATTACCACCATTGGAACATATTTTGGAACTTGAATACTTAAAATGTGATAGTGACACCACACAAGAACTTCATAGAGTTCGCAAAAGCTACAATATTCTGATTATAGATGAGGTTCGTATGGTCCCCAACTTGATAATGCCTTTTGTTTACTTATGTATGACAGAAATACTGAAGACAGCAAGTGATAATCTATTTGGTGGTAAAAAAATTTTTTTAAACTTTCTTTATTGCCATATTTTTAATAATACATACAACATGTCTGGTAATGCATTTGACATTGACTTACAGGCAAGATCGCACAAGCATACCCTACGCTTGCATTAGAATGTGCTGGCCTACAGCATGAAGGCCCCCAGGTCAGCCTTTCAGCTGGTGACAGCCCCAAGACGTCTGTGTCTGTTGCAGCTAACAAGCTTGCAGGGTGGTTGCTGCGCCTTACTGGGGTTGCGGGGTTTGCCTGTTCCCCTCTCACACATTACCGAAGGGGTTATGGAATGTCAGCCATGCGTTAACCTTGAACAAACTGGGGATATGTAAAACTGGGGTGCACTGTGTCGTATATAATGCTTGCACGTATTATTTCACCTGAGAGCTGAATCATTGCGGGGTACCATGCTGAAGTTGCCCAGGTGCGGAGGAAAGGGGGAGATGGGATCACTAATAGCTGTACGCGTGAGAGCATTGGTGGTGATTCAGTCACAGCCGGCAATTGCGGCCCGCCGGGTGCCTGGGCTATTTGTGCCCCTCCCTGGGTAGTCTCCTGGATCACTGGAGCCCCGGGGGAACCAATCACCTGTTGTCTCACCACTGTTACAGTTTCTTGCGCAAAGGAATGAAGTAGCATGGCCGAAGGCATGGAAATTGGATGTTTGCGGATTCCATGGATTTCATCCGCTCGGAGTAGCCCTTCTTCTGCCGTAGCCCACTTTTTGACAGTGCCCACCCATGCCACCAGGGGAGGACCCTCCCGTTTCTTCCACTGCAGAGAGATGCACCGTTTGGCCAGGAGGAGCACAAAGGAGGCAAATCTCCTCACTACCTTCATGTGCTTGTGCCGCTTATGAATACCCAGAGCGCTAGCCTCCCACGTATATAGATCCCGTAGCCTCTTGACTGTTCGAAGGGCAGTGTGTATCGTGTGCCAATAACTGTGAAGTGATGGACATGCCCAGAACATGTGTAAGAACGAGACATTGGGCTCCAGGCATCTGGGGCAGGTGAAGGAGCTGGCTGGGAAATATTTCTGTAATTTTTCGGGGGTGAGGTAAGCCCTGTGCAGGATGTGCAGTTGTATGTTTTTGAAGCGATAGTTGCGGGATACTTTTTTGGTATGTTTGTATGCCCTGGTCCATTCCCTGTCATGTAGTGGCCTGCGAAAGTCGGTCTCCCATTTTTCTCTGAGGGGTGCAAGCGTGGGCTGTTTAAGGGTGCGTATGGCTTTATATATCCAGGTGACTAGGTGTTGCCCTGGACCCATCTGCAGGACCGCATAGATTACCGGATGTGTGGGGGTTTCTGTGTCGATCGCATGCCACTGCTGCGGCAGTCTTCTAGGAGCCGTCTATGCAATAGAAACAGCCCTCTGGGAAGTTAGAAGTCGGTCGCAAGCGCCTCAAATGTCTGTAGTTGTCCATTAAAATACAGCACCCCTACGTCTGTCAAGGCAGAGTCAGTCCATATGTGTAGCATTATTTCTGTATAGTGTATCCGGCCTTTGGGGAACCCTACCAGCGGTAGAAGAGAGGAGTACGGAGGTGTAGTCCGGTGCATTCTATGAATGCGCGTTAGGTAGGCACGCGCAGCCATCACCTGAAGCGGCTTAGTCGGCGGTGGCGCAGCCCCTGGTAGCATCATGCGGTGTATTGTAGGGGTTTGAATGGGCCCGGATGTGGTGATCAGTTCCCTTTGTGCCTGGCCCGCCGTCCAACGGGACACCCATTGCAACTGGGCGGCCAAGAAGTATGCCTCAAATGATGGGCCCGCTAGTCCTCCTTGGTCAAGGGGCAGTTGCAGTTTTGCAAGGGCAATACCCTGGCGGCCGGAGAGCCAGATGAGGATCCCCAGCAGGGTGTTGAGCTCTCGAAAAAGAGATTGTGGGGGAACCACCGGGAGGTTAGAAAACAAATATAGCAGCCACAGAACGAGGATAATTTTCACGACCGCTATCTTCCACGTGACTGCCAGTGGGAGATCTTTCCAAAAGTAGACCGAGGATCTAATGTTAGCCATCAGTTTGCGGTAGTTGCCCTCGTATATGTCCTGGGGTGTATGATACAGCCGAACTCCTAGATATCTGACCGCTTGGGGGCTCCATTAGAGGTCCACGTAACTGACACTGGGGCAGAGCCTGCATCAAGGGATAAACAGTGAATTTGGGCAAGTTGACTTTAAGCCCCGCCACTTCCTCACAGTCTTGTAAAATGCATAGTATAGGGGATAGGTCTGCTGCAATATCCTGGATGTAAATGAGTACATCATCAGAGTATAGTGACACTGCATGGTTGGAGTTGGCGAATGGGATACCCCACTCCTCGAACGCAGCACGGAGGTGAATTGCCAGAGGCTCCATTGCCAAGGTGAAAAGTAGGGGGAGAGTAGACAGCCTTGCCTGGTGCCCCGGCGGACTGGAAAGGAGGCAGAAATGAATGGGCCTAGTCTCGCTCTGGAGCTGGGCGTGGAGTAGATGAGCTTAGTGTAGGCTAGTAGACGGGGTCCTATACCCATGCGTTGGATTACCTGAAATAAGTAAGCCCACAAGATGGTGTTGAAAGCTTTTTTGAGGTCCAACACCAGACACGCCGCCCGGGGGAGTCGATCCCGTATCTGGTCCTGTACATGAAACCGCTGGATGTTGTAAGAGGTATTTCTGCCCAGAACGAAACCATTCTGATCCGGGTGGATCAGCTGTGAAAGGACCATGGCGTACCTATCTGCCATGATTTTGCCATACATTTTATAGTCCACGGGCAGCAAGGCTATGGACCGGTAGGAGCCCAATCAGTGGGTTACCTATCTGGCTTAAGAAGGGACACTATGACGGATTCACACATGGATTGGGGTAAAGCACCTCCGTCTTGGGCCGCCCGAAATTGCAGCTCTAACTGGGGGACCAATTGGGACGCGAAGGCGTGGTAAAATTCTAGTGGAAGACTGTCTAAACCAGGGGCATTGCGAGTGGCTAATGCCTTCATTGCATGCCTAATTTCCGTCGCCTTGATGGGCCTGTCGAGGTCTCGGCGGGTGTCACGGTCTATGTGGGCTAGCTGGAACCAATCTAGAAAGCAAGAAAGGGTTTCCTCCGGCACCTGGGCGGGATTGCCATATAACAGTGTGTAGTGCTCTTGAAAGGCTTTAAAGATCGGTTCCTCCGAGTAGAGAAGAGTGTCTTGAGCAATACGGATGGCCGTGATAGGTGGAAGGGTCGAGTCCTGTTTAACGAGCCATGCCAGTAACGCGCCCGCTCTATCTCCCTCCTTACGGGCACGGGCCGCGTACGCCGCAAAGTTATATCTGCGCATACTTGCCAACGCTTCCACGTATGCGGTTTTGGCGTTAGCAATCTGGGCCGGCGTGGCTTTATCCAGGTTGTTCTCTTTGGTAAGGGTGGCCAGCACTTGTTCTGCGCTTTGGATGTCACGCTCCAGGAACCGTCGAACTCCCGAAATGTGGCGAATGCAGTTACCACGCATTACGACTTTGAATGCGTCCCACTAGTGCGCACGTGTAGTGGCAGTGTTAATGTTGTCCTGGAAGTAATGGCTTATGTAGTCCGCTTGAGCTTGCTTAAAAACCGGGTCATCAAGACAGTCCCTTGGGAGGCGCCAAGTAGGGACAGGGGGGTACGGCGGACGCCATCGGATCGCTATTGTGTGGGCGTCGTGATCTAATATGGTTCTGCCTAGATAGTCCGTGTCTGAAATAATAGGTAGGATAGCGGGGGAGCAGAGGAAACAGTCCAGTAAGGTTGTGAGGCCTCGAATGGAACGAGTAGAGTCTGGCAGTAGGATTCCGGGTTCACCAGGCATCCGCGAGGGACCCGTGTTGTGCCCATGCTACAAATCGTTTTGACTGCATTACAAGGGGGAATGCCGGATGGGGAGGGTGGGATTCATCCAGTGTTATGTATTGCACACAATTGTAGTCCCCACCCAGGATCAAGGGTACCTGTGTGTATGTGCTTAAAGGGGCGGAAAGCTTGTCTCAAAATTTATTTTGCTCTACATTGGGCCCATAGATACTCCCCAGCAGTACTGCCTGACCGTCTAACCGACCCTGCAATAGAGCGTATTGGTCGGTCGGATCAATGATGTGGGACTGCTCCTGAATTGGAACACCGGGGTGCACCCATATGAGGGTGCCCAGAGCGAAGGCCGAATATGTAGTGGCACATATGATACCCCTCCATCGCCTGCGCAGTTTCGCCACCTCACCCGCTGTAAGGTGCGTCTCTTGCAGGAACGCAATTTAAGCATGGTGGCGTTTGATGTAAGGCTATACTGAGTACCTCTTGTGCGCGGTGTGCATACCATGCACATTCAGTGTAAGGATGGTGATGTTACCTGTGTGTGCCATCGATGCATGCGTAGGGTGTATTAGGCAGGGTAGGCGAATGGGCTCCCCTGGAAGCCCCGAACTCTAACCCATTCCCCCAGTGCCCTCACTGCTAGGACGTCAGCACAGCTGCTCAATGGCTAATGGGCGGGGACCCAGTGTGACGCGGGTGCGATCAGGGGGAGGAGAAACTGAGGCGGGCGAACAGAACCTGCCACAAAGTGGGGGGGCCTATTGTTAGGGGTGATACGTCCAAACTAGCTCTCAATTGGTACGAGAGCATTAATATATTGTAGGGGTGATGGTCTGTATCTGCAAGGGATGTCAACATGTGGGCTATATGTGCAATCTATGATTGTCTGCTGTTCCTCCTGCGTGCATATGGGCAAATTAAGCCTGAGAGGACGGGAAGGCGCATGCGTCACAAGGACTATCGCCCCCTGCCCCAAATCCTCCGAGTGTTGCAAGGGTCCATTCACATCAGGTCATCTGCTGTTCACGGGGTAACCATGGGCAGAGCTACCGAATCCGCCCCGGATTGCGTTGATTCACTGTCCCCCTCTTCCTCCGATGTAAAGATGTGGGGAGCCCGTTCAATGTCTGTTGCAGGGGAGGCGGGACAGAGGCCCGCCACTGCCTTCAAGGCTCTACGTCTTTCCTGAACTATTTGCTCCAAATCCGGGGACCCCAAGGTGCGTGGAAGTGATGCGGAGGCGCCCTGACGGTTGCGTCTCCGGGAGCGCTGTCTTCTGGGGCCTGTTGCTCTCGCGTGTTGCTCCTGGGTGCCGTCCGCCCAACGGACCGCGGTACAATTCTGGTCCGCCCAATAATATGCCTCCTCCGGGGTCCGGAAGAAGTGAGTAGTGCCATCATGACAGACTTTAAGGCGAGCGGGAAAGAGCAGGGAATATTGTATTTTTTCAGCTCGTAGGCACTGCTTCACTTCCAGAAAGGATGACCTTTGGCGTTGGACCGCTCTGGAGTAGTCGGGGAAGAGCAAGGTGGTTTTGCCAATCTTTAAAACAATGACAGCTAAAGAAACTAGAAATTCCTTAGGAAGTATAGGCAATGTTAATATTAGGTTACATCTTTCATAGAGTGAGCTTACACAAAATATGAGACAAGCAGATGATGAACAATATGCTAACATTTTGAAATTGATTGTTGCAGAAAGTGCCAATAAATCCTTCTCACAAGAAACCTATCAACTTTATTTTTAAGTTATGCATTCCCTCCTTTTAAACGGACTATCTGTTGTTTGTTTGATGCCTACACTAAATGAATGCAGTGATTTAAATATAGAAATGCTATCAATGGTAAACGAAAAAACTATGGGGCAGATTTACAAGCCCCTTGCGCCACTTTTGCGTTAATTTTAACATTCGAAAAGTGACGCAAAACTGGCGAAAGGCCTTGTAAATAAGCCCCTATATATTTACCTCACAAAGGTTCTATTGAAACTCATGGAGCAAATATTCCTATTACAAAAAATCTTATCTACAAAATTATTGAACATGGAGAAATCTGTGTCACGAACAGCCGGATTAGAAAAAGATGTATTTCTGTACCAAAATAGCTGTGTTATTTTACACCACAAATTGGATGTAGAACAAGGACTTGTAAATGGAGCTATGGGACTGTACATTACAAAAATAATGATGAAATTGAATTTGTTATTGTCCAATTTGACAATATGAAGGTCGCAAAACACATTTTGAGAGCAACAGCAATATTTTTATTAATGAAAGACATATATTCGAAGAAAGCAATTTCCTTTATACTGAGTTTATGCTTTTACAAAACATAAATCTCATAATTTAAGCTTGGATTATGTATTAATTAACGTTGGTTCAACTTTTTTTGAAGAGGGTATGGCATATGCTGCTTTATTCTGTGTGAAAACTTTACTAAGACTATACAATATAGATGTTAATGCAGATCCTTCTTGTGCAGGTGAATATAATCAGTTAATCCAGATATACATTCCTCTTGGTCAATATCCAATATTGTCGAAACCGAAAATATATATGAAAAGGAAAGAGAGCTGTACAACTAATCAGTAACATTTGAAGCATGTAAAAAAAAGAACTCCTTGTTTCCTAATCAATGAGCAACATGATGTCCAGGAATTCTGTATGGCTAGTCTTGCAGTTTGTAACAAATTAGAGCTTCCAATATCCAGATCTTTTTGCTCTAAGCTACTATTAGGAACATGAATGTTTCCAATGCTTAAATGATTTCTCAACTGTCACAGAATTTGAAGGGTTTGTATACCTTCCTATTCCTGATTGCAATTCAATATAATTCAAGAAATTGATACATCACACTGTGCACTCAAACCTTTGTTTGAATTGTGGATTTCAACTCCTCTCAACACTTTCCTTAACCATGGTGAATAAGTATGGCTGTGCACGGATACACAAAGAGCTCCAGATTATACAAAAATTAAGACCATACTTACAGATGTCACAGCTACTTGATTTAAAATTTTTGGGGCACAGTTTCACTTATCCTGCAATTTTTTCCATCTTGGATAAAACCCTATTTGTGATCATTAAACCATATAAGAAACAATACAGGGTGGACTGAATGTGATGACACTAATGTAATCTTTAAACATAAATTGCCAAAACATTTAATGAACTGTTCCCTTCTGATACTAACTCCTAGATTTAAATTGCGGGTCACAAATTCAACATTTATGCAACATGTAGTCTTTACTACATGTTGTGGGTACCTACTACCCACAGTAGACACATCATTATATGGCTAGCATGTCTGATGACTTGTGGGAAAATCTACTGTTTTAATTACGAAATGCATTTACTTATTATGAAGAGCTTAACAAATTAAAATGCAACTCACAGTTGAACAAGCACAATATTAGGATGTTTTTTTCACAATCAATTTGATTTGTGTTTTTCCCTACTGTTTGATGATGAACAAAAGATAATGCAAATCCAGACCCTGGGAGATTATAAATGATAGCATCCTTTAGTGGCTTTTCTGTTAGTGCCCTCTAAAGAACATTAAATGCAAACATTTTATTTCAATATCGATAGGCTTATTACTGCTGTATATTAAATGTATTCTAATTCTGTGTTTTGCATGTAAAAAAATAAATAACATTTGAAATTTTAAAAGAAACAATTGTATTTAAATACTATATCTACTGACTTCCCAAAACTTACTGTTCACCTTCTCCTTTAGTCTTTGAATTGACGTGTTACTAACAGTACCTGTAAGTCAAAAGTTAGTGACTATAACCAGCTCTTTATTATAACAAATTGAAAAAAGTTCAAACAAGAATATTTTTCTTTTTGTTTTCTTCCTTTCTTTTCCCTCCATAAACTGAGAATCAAGAGGACCAAATATTTCAAAAACAAAAATGCACCTAACAGGGCACCGAAAAATCTTCACCAAAACAAAAACAAACAAAGAAATGCTATGGGTTTTGGGGAGGACAGCGGTGAGCAATGAAAAGCTCACTGTGAATATTTAAGTCACTCTCCCCTGTGACTATACCTGTTCGACAATACAGACAGTAAGTTATAGTCTCCCCATAGGGCTATACAATGTTGCACTGCTGCGGGAGTCTGTTGTTAGCAACTTGCATGTCAGCTGCTGGAATTGTGGATGGAGCTGAAGTACAACCTTGTGGTCATGGTTCAGTGGGCACGCTGGAAGTCATAGGTGCAGCAGCAGGTGGAATGTCACAAGGTGCAGCAGAGGTTTGCTCCTCTGGTTGTGCCAGATCCAACTGGCTTCTCCTTTCTGTGCGTGCTAAACTGGTGGCATGCATGGTGCTCAAGTGCTTCCTCATTCCTGTTGTACCTAGAGAGTACTGCTGTCCTGTTCCATTGGAGATTACTTTAGTGCACAAACAGTAAGTCACCTGTTGGGTGTTGACTGTCTTCTCCTCTGGTGGAATTTTGAAGAATTGCTAAACAATAGACTCCTTATGTTTTTTTCCGTGCTCCAACTCCTGCACCTCCATTGCAATGTCCTCATCTTCCTCCTCCAATGCATGTTGGGCAGCAGGTTGACCTACATCAGTCATGTCAGCAAAATCTCAACAAACAAAGAAGAGTCAGCATCAGCAGGCCTGTTTGAGTTCTGAGCAGCTCAAAACCAAAACAGAATTGCCACAAAATATGAACAACCTTTCTATTGGCTGGTAAGAAATGTTTTCAACCAATCATAATCTTTCTTACTATCACGGAGTAGTGTGGTACTCCAGAGATAGTACCACAATACCAGCAAAAAAAAAAAAGACTGCTGTCTATATTCATGATGAAGCCTATACCCTGATTGCTAGTACTACTTTTTAGCTACAAAATATAACATAACTATGCTTACACAACTATGATGAAAAATACACAGACATAATTTTCGGCTACAAAGCTGTAGCCCAGTTCTAAGCAAAAACTCCTCTGAAATACAATAAAAAGTTAATATGCAAATAAACACATTGATAACATAGACCCACACCTTTAAATGTCTAAAACCCAACAAATTCACACAAAAAAACATAGGTTACAACTTAGTTATAGTTAGGGGTTATTACACTACCTACATTAACCATTAACAAGCCATTTAAAAGGAACAAATATTAGAAATGACATAGCTATACTTTTCTTTTTAAGGCTTTCATTAAAACATTATTTATAGAAATGGTACTATAATCCATAATTGAACATTACATATATATGTCACTGATACTGTTCAACAACTATAACTCGCCAATTGCAATGTATTCTTCACACCACTAAACAGCGGCTTTTTAATAAATATATTAAAGTAGCAATGATATATACATTGGGATATGAAGATGCAACCATTTTCTTTTACAGTTGATGTATATATGGCGGAATGTTGCTGAATTTTTAGGTAATTCTGTGCTGTTATGCTACACGGTATTACATGAGTTATGCTCACACTTTTTCCACTGTGTTGCTCTTCAGAGTCAGCTCTGTTCCCATTCTCTTGAATCTCTCTCTTCTTCATCCTGTCTAATACATTGCTACTTGCCTCACTGCAAAAATCTTCAGAGCTTGGTCTTCATTCTTTCATTTTTCTTCTACATCCCTGCACAGCCATCCCTCGGCTCTTCCTCTGGGTTCCTTTTGATCCCTTCTATCCATTTCTAAAATTTCAGAATACAATCTTCTAGACTGTCTTCTTAATATTAATCCTACTCCAGCTCATGCTCACTCCTTCCTTCTTCATTAAAAAAATAACTAATTTAATAATGTTTGAAGGAGAGAAATTTGAGGGTGTCTAAAAATAACAAAGGTGTGGGAAAAAAAGAATGGTGGAATACAGTCAAATAAGCAGCATTGGAGGCAAACATGTGAAAAGAGGTGAGAGTTGTGTTTTAATCCTCCAAAACAGCAATTTGACAAATAAAGAGAAACACCACCCAGAGACAGAATGCAGGAAGGGAAGAGCTGAAGGGGAAGATCTAGCCAACTCTTACAAAATATCCAACAGAGTTAACCTATGTACAAAATTCATTGGTTTTTCTCCTTAAAAATGTATATAAAGGCATGCTAGAAAAATTAATACTCTGATCTGGTTTCTGCATACTGGTAAATGCCATTTATTTTGAAGATTTTAATTATAAAACGTAGGTGAAATGGTTTATCAGGATTGTAGACTAAGACATTTTTTATCTATGAAAACACATGCAACCTACTGAGCATGTTGTCAAAAACTAATTAGCCTTCTATCTTGATGACAATGATCTTGTGACCTCTCCAGTTTGATTATCTGTCATGCCATACATTCTAGACCTGCGGGAAGTTTGCCACTAGATAATACCTGCACCACCTTTCATGAGGCTGGCTCATTAACACATTACTCACTGGTAATCTTCATTACCCGACCCATAGTCCTCCTTGTCCCATCCCTAACTTTAATGATACTTCCTGTTCCTACAGACTCTTTACATGCATTTAGGATGTATGATCCCTGTAAATGAAGTCCCCTTTCTATCCCATAAACTGGAGTAGAAGAGCATTTCTTTCCTGCCCCACCTCCTGTATAATACACATTGAACAACTAGAGGTCCAGGGAAGGCAGAGAGGGAAGGATGTGGATTGGGATGAGGAGGACCATGGTTTGGGGTAAAGAAGATTGCCCATAGGTAATGTGTTCTTTATCTCTTCACGTCCATCCTCCTTACCCCAGTACTAACTTTATTGAGGCTTTCTTAAGCTTTGAAACTTGCACTGCCACTTCACTGATGCAGAAAAAAAGAGTACATTTATTGAAAGACAATTACTTAATTGCATATTTTGTGACAATGGAAGCAGAATTACTACTCAATACATCTGACAATTCCAATCTGTAATGATTGACAGAGGTGAGTTGAGAGTATCATGTAGCACCCCTACAAATCTTTTGTAAGGATGTTTCACACAGCTCTGCCCAACGTATTTTGATTGACCTTATTGACCTGCCTTGAATGGTAGCTAGAGGAAAAACCCCCATGCATTTATGTGTTTGTGAGATTACCTGCCTGCCTGATACACCTACTTAGTGTCTGGAAAGATGCTTTTTTACCTTTGCTAGTTGATCCATAAGACATTAATAATGCATTAAACAACCTGTACTGCTGGGCACTTTCCAGGTATGTGGATAATGCTCAACTAACATCAAGGAATAATGGCAGCTGGGAATCATCACTTGACTGTAGTACCTTAAGAATGTCCTCCTGTGACAAATGGAACCAGGAATTTACATTTTTGGTGCAATCTGAGGACTACACTAACAGGAAAAATATTGAATATGGCTAGGATGTTACTCCCAGCTCCCCAAGCTTTTTTGATGAAGTTATTGCTAATAAGCAGGCCGTCTTAGATAATTACCAACAAAGGTTGGCATCCTCCAAAGGTTTAAATGGAGACTGTCGTAACCCCTTTAATAGTAAGTAAAAGGGTTAGGGCTTGTGTAACATGCTTTTTAAACCTAAACTTTTTAAGAGTCTCAGTACTAAAGGAGAAATAGTTATAACATCTTGATTCACACTAGGTACTTTAATAGCAGACCAATACACAGATAGGGGCACAGGAGATAGCTCTTTTTGAAAACTATCTCAAAGAAAGTCAAGGATGTAGAACTGGTCTCTGTCTTTAGGATTTGATAATCGGTAAGTACATCATTTTTCAACAGTCCCCAATGTCTTTTTGAATTACTTTAATGTGGAGGGTTTCCTTGAAGATTTTAGGTCCCCAACCTCCTGTTTCAAGCAGTCCTAATCTCTTAAACCTATCTCCTCAAGTCCCAGGCCATCAACCTGAGAGTTTGAAGCTGAATTGACAAGAGGACACACTGGGCAGGAGAATGATGTACTGATTAGTGTAGAAACTGGCCTTAGGATGGGGACTGTAGTGGGAAAATCATTGGCAACAAGGCCAGAATGGTGCAATGACAATCACCAATGACTCTTCTCATGATTCTTCTGAAGCACCTTTGGGAGGAGGGGAATCAGTGGGAAAGCATACAGGTCACTTCATACAGGCCATAGGATTGGCAGTACGTCTGTTGCCCAGGCTTGTGGACACCACATCTCCATACAGAATGCTGGGAGCATTGCATTGTTTGCTGAGGCGAACAGTTCTATAAATGCTGTCACAAAATGTGTGCAAAGCTTTTTGAACTCCTGAGCAAAGAGGTGATTCTGTACTGAAGAAGGAAGATTCCTGCTGAGACTGTTCTCTCTGAATTTCAACCGACCCAGAATGTACACAGCTGGGATCACAAGGAGATGTTTCTCTGTCGCTATCAGATTCAGAGCGCTGTTCTTTGTTCTACTCTGACAGTTCAAGTACACTCTCTCTTCCTGGTTGTCTGTCCTGCAATTACATTGCAAACACTCAGCCTGGAGGTAAACGACTGCTGTGCTTTCCAGACTATAGTTAGTTCCCTCCTATTGCAGGACTGTGCACTTTTGGTTTCCAACCATCGCCCCTTTCTCTCTTGGTCTTCCAAAGGTATTCCCAATCCCCTTCAGCTTGCATCTGTTGGTAAATGTAGTGGGGAAGGAGGACATAGTGAAACTCATTTGCATAGATTGTTCTCTACTAACCACCATTGTACCTCCTGTCTGATGTGAGGGGTAACCTGAATTAGATGACTGAGTTCCTGGGAACCTGGTGACCAATGTTGCAGCACATGGTTCACTAGGGGCTTTTAATAGAAATGTGCACTTGGAACTACTGTAGGGGTTACTGCCATCACCACTGGACTGTTAAACATCCCCTGACAGACAGTGACTGATGAGGTTGGAGATGAGACACATTGGAGTGAATTGAAATAATTCTACCATGTTGGAGAAAGACACAACAAATTCTGGTGGCAGATGTGGCCCCAGTAAAAGCCTTGTTCTGGGATGGAAGGAGTTGTGATGTCTGTAGGCTGATCATGAGCCCTGTCTCAGCAGCACATTGATCATCATCATATTATGTTGAATCCTAAAGAGAGTAGAGACACTTAACAACTAGTCATCCAGGTATGGAAAAATTGAAAGACCTTTCATCATTTAAAGGTACACAACAGCTGCATACCTTTGCAAAAACTCTGGGTGAAGTTGCCAAGGCACAAGGAAGGGCTTGAATCTGTATGTGTTGATCTCCCACTGCAAAATAAAGAAATCTGTGGCTTTCCTGATGAATAGAGATGTTAACATATGCATCGTCCATGTCCATGATTGCAGGAAAGACAGGTTCTGCAATGGGATTATCAATTGGAGTCATATCATCCGGAATTGTTCTACTAGAACATGCCTTTTTAAACCTTTGACGTCCAACACAGGGTGAAACCTTCCATCAGGATTTGACACAAAAAAAGTAGAATAGAATACTTTTCTCTTTTGGTGTACCGGAACAGGCACAACTGCCCCTTTGTCCAATAATGCTTGTATTTCCAAAATCATAGATTGCCTTTGTATGTCATCTTTTGATAAGGAGGTAGGAATAAACCAGTGATTCAAAGTCTTTTCCAAAAAGGGAATGGAGTATCCCTCAATGACGATGTTCAGTACCCATACATCTGATATATGTTCTTCCTATTGTTGTAAATAGAGTTGCAGTTGCAGTCTTGCACCAACCCCTGGATAATCATTTTTTAGGGTGACCTTAATTTTGGGTGCTTGTTGATCCGGTTTTTGCAATGATTGCAGCCTGCTGACCTCGGCAATGAAGAGGGCTGTTGTCTTGTGATGTTTGCGGTTATTTTGGGAAAATAAAAGCTTTCCCCTGGAAATAGCTTAAAAGGTCTCCAAATCTATTTCTCGTCCACAGCTCTATAGACCATACTGTCAAATTCAGCATCAAACAACGTGTGGCCCATGAAAAGCAATTTCTGAATTAGTAACCTTTGTGGGAGATCAAATTTACAAACCTTCATCCACAGGCATCTATATCCTGCAGTTAATGCACCTGCAGCTGGTGATGCTGCCCATATCTGATAGAAATTGTACTAGCGATTCCATATGAGCGGGAATAGGCCTAAGGTCAATAGTGGCTTGGAAGTAATCATACTCTACCATCGGCCATATTAGATTCAAAATGGGTCTGACCGCCATAGCAGCCTGGATGACAGCAACTGTCTCCAATTGAATGCTGCCAAGACGGAGGTACTACTGGTGGGAAGAAATGCAGATCTTTGGGGTGACCACTGGTGGCCACCTACTTAGGGGGCAGCCCCTACACCTAAGACTGAAGTGAAGAACCTGGGAGTCTGGATGGACTCAGAGCTTAAGTTTGATGTCCAAACTAAAAAGGTCGCCGCTACTTGCTTTGGAATCTTACACAGCCTTAAACCAGTCTTGACATTTTTCGATCCAGTTACCAGGCAGTTATTTGTTCAGTCTATGGTACTGTCCAGACTGGATTATGCCAGCTCCTTACTTCTATAAGCAAAAAACAATTCCCAACAGGTATTATTGAGAGACAGTTTCAATTGTGCATGCCTTTAGGCATTACTAAGAACAGAAACAAGGAGTCAATTAGATTTTGAAGAGAGGTGGTATTATTCACCAAGGACAAGGGGTATTCAATGTACATTTACAGTTTGAGACAGCACTGTAAAGATTAGATCCTGTGACAACCCAGTGGCACTTGGTGCAAGGTGCTATATACAGTTAAAGTGAAGTGAAAGTGCAAGTGCTTTTTAAAAACAGCATTGGTGGTGCATAGAATATAGTATATACATCAATTACAGCTTCAATTACAATACAAGTTACAATCACTTGGAAAAAAGTTATTTTCTTGTAAGAGCTTAAAGTGTCATATGCGTCATTTAATTCAGGCTGTGTGGTCGACGGCGTTTCGATCCCCTTTGGTCGGGATCGTCATCAGGACGGGGTTGTCGATAAGTACAGTGCTGTAGACAAAGGAAGGGTGGTGATGAGCGCGGCAGGTCGAGAGGGCGGGGAAGGGGGTGGGGGGTGAAGGAGCACTCAAGGGGACTAATTCGCAAAGGTTTACTGTGTTTGAGGAGGGGTGGGGGTGGTGGTGGCCGGAAAGGGAAGAAGAGTGATGCTTGGGGTGCCTAGTGTGGAGGGTGGGTCAATTATCAAAGTGGGGTCGTGTTCCACACAAGCGAAATGGAAGAGCACTTACAGGAAGCCAAGCAGGGATGCGTGGCTTGCGGCATTCGGGGGAACTGTGCGCTGGTTGCTGGAGGAAAAGGCAATTATTAGTTTTAAGACACAAGGTTGACTGGTGATATCAAGACTGGCGCTGGTGGTATCAATACCTGGTAGCGACTTGTCCTGGGACTGCTCACGTAGTTGGGCAGCGTCTAGATGAGGGAGACAGAGAGCGCGGTCAGTCAGGGAAAATGCCACCGTGGGCGAGTAGGCGTGCATTTTAGGTGCGCGACCTAGGCGCGCCGCCTCTGACCGGGGGAGAAACTCTTACCTGAAGAAATGAGGGGCGCAGAAGGCAAGAGCTCATCTGGCGTGGCTGTTCAGCAATGAATGCAGTGGCAGACCGCGTCTTCCCTGTGTCATGGGAAATACAGTTTACCGCGAGGTGGAGGCGGGGAAGGGGGCGTGTGTCAAGGGCGGGATCTGCGAGTGAATGCAGAGGTGTCGCGAGGCCATTGGTGTGGGTATGAGTGGGGGGCGGGGTGTGTGGAACGGGCGGGCGGGAGGGTTCCTAAGGAGACCAGAGTAAACAGGAAGTCTCAGAACCCGGGCGGGCGCACTGGAGAAAGCGCGTCGTAACGGGTCCAAGGGGTTGGAGACAAGTGCTTGTGTCACATACTAGAGGAAGCGCAAAGAAGACCAAGTTGGGGCTCGTAGGGTGCAATGTAAGCATTACAAAGTAAAGGCATTACACATTACTGAGAGGAAACAGAAAACAGCTGGCGCACAAAGGATCAATTAAGGATCGCATGGTGCAATATCAGCACTACAAATAAAAGGCATTGCAAATAGTGTGCTGGGCGGCAGTAGATCACAGTTGAGCAATAGGTTAACATAAACTCGGTCAAGGTATAAAACCGGGCGGTTAATTACAGAATTACATTACGTGTTGGGAGCCAATTAGAGAAAAAATTAATGAAAAAATTAGAGAAAAGGCACTTTGTCATGGATTCTAGATCATTGGTGGATCAGACGATTTTAGCACAGTACTGGTATTATACCACTCGTGTTGGCAGTGGGGCCTGAATGCAGGAGAGGGAGGACCGGACAAGGAATTTAATTTAAATTAAATGGAAATCGTACTAGTCCATTCATCAAGGGTGTTGAGCCCATGATTGACCGAGTCAACCCTGGCAATCCATTTGCATTCGGCTCTGTTGAGCAGGGCAGTCATGTTACCTCCTCTGAGGGGTAAGGTGGGTTTCTCAATGACCTGCCATCTGAGGTCCGAATCCGTGTGAGAGTGCTCAATGAAGTGTGCAACCAAGGGTGCTGTAAGTATCTTGCAGTTAATTCTGCTTTTGTGTTGTATGATCCGCTGTTTTATCATTTGGGTAGTTTGGCCAATGTAGATCAGGTTACACGGGCATCGGATAGCGTAAATTACGTTTTGAGTTTTGCAATTGGATTGATGGGTGAGGTGGTGTGTCTGGCCCTTGAATATGAATTCTTTGGTGTTACATGTCAACTCGCACACGCTACAGGATTGGCATTTGAAATGTCCGATGACCGGGGGCAAGCCCCATGCAGCTGTGATGGTGTTTTTCTCAGTACTGGAGGTTGGCCAAGTAATGGCACGAACGAGGTGGTTGGCAATGTTGTTACCTCTCTGGTATGAAAACAATGGTGGTGCATTGAATTGTTCCTCTGATCGTAGCACAGTCCAGTTCTTTTTGATTATTTTGGCTACTCTGTTACTGTCTGGGTTGAAAACTGAGACAAAGGGAATCCTCTTCAAAGTTTTTTTGTTTTGATTTGGCCTCAGTAAGTCCTCCCGGTGGTTGTACCAGGCCCGTTTTTTGGCCTGTTTGACCAGACGTCGTGGATATCCCCTGTTGATCAGTTTAGAGACTAGGATGTCTGCTTCCCTAAAGTAGTCCTTTCTCCATTTGCAATTTCTCCGAATGCGGAGGAATTGGCCAAAGGGGAGACCATCGCGTAGGCCTCTGGGGTGGTTGCTTGAGTAGTGCAGTAACGTGTTGCGTTCAGTTGGTTTACGGTAGAGCACAGTTCCAATTTTTCCTTCTTCCGCATGTATTGTAACATCAAGGAAGTGTAGGTCATTAGGTTTGGTTTCGTATGTGAATTTAAGATGTTCCTGGGAAGAGTTTAGCCAATCGATGCACGGCTGTAGAGAGTTAGCTGAGCCATTCCAAAATAGTAAAATGTCATCGATATATCGACGCCACAGATGGATTTGGGGTCGATATGGATTGATTTGGTTGAGGAACAATGACTTCTCAAGGGCATGTACATATAGGATGGCAAAATTTGGAGCAAAGCAAGCGCCCATTGCTACTCCCTTGATTTGCAGATAGTAGGTATTCTTGTACATAAAGTAATTGTTTTGTAGTGCCACTCTTAAAAGGTCCATGATGAAATCAGTAGGAATCTTGGATGGTTGTGGTCTGGTGCTCAACAGATTTTTGATTACCTCGAGTCCTTCACAGTGGGGAATGTTTGTGTAGAGGGACTCGATGTCCAGGCTCGCCATGATTTGATTGTCCATATTGAAAGGTTGATCTTCAATCGTGTTAATTAGATCCATAGTGTCACGGATATAGGTGTCTGTGATGGGTACAAACTCTTTAATCATCGAATCCACATAGGATAGGGGTCCTGGGGTGTGGATTGTTCAAGAACTCAAACTCTTTTTTGGTGATGATGTTGTTGTCTCTTGCTGTAGCTGTTATAGAGAGAATCTTCTGTCTTATGTCTGCTAGTGGACCTTTGGTTAGAGCACGGTAATGGTCGTGGTTCGTGAGTTGTCGTTCCACCTCTCGGTCATATTCGGTGTTGTTGAGGACAACAATCCCGCCTCCCTTATCCGCGGGTTTGATGACTATTCCCGGGTTATTTTGGAGGGTGGTAAGTGCTTCTTTCTCCTCCCAGGGCAGGTTGTAGGGGACGTAGCGTGGAGTGGTCTTAAGTTCCATAACTTCTTTGAGGACAAGTTTTTCAAAGGTCAAAATTTCAGGTGGCATTTGGTGCGAAGGAGGGTTGAAGGTAGAGGGGGGCCGAAATGGGGAAACTTCCCCCCAATTGGTATCTTGTTTGTCTGAAAAAAAGTATTTCAGTCTGATCCTCCTGAAGAATTTCAGGAGGTTGGACGACGCGCTTTCTCCAGTGCGCCCGCCCGGGTTCTGAGACTTCCTGTTTACTCTGGTCTCCTTAGGAACCCTCCCGCCCGCCCGTTCCACACACCCCGCCCCCCACTCATACCCACACCAATGGCCTCGCGACACCTCTGCATTCACTCGCAGATCCCGCCCTTGACACACGCCCCCTTCCCCGCCTCCACCTCGCGGTAAACTGTATTTCCCATGACACAGGGAAGACGCGGTCTGCCACTGCATTCATTGCTGAACAGCCACGCCAGATGAGCTCTTGCCTTCTGCGCCCCTCATTTCTTCAGGTAAGAGTTTCTCCCCCGGTCAGAGGCGGCGCGCCTAGGTCGCGCACCTAAAATGCACGCCTACTCGCCCACGGTGGCATTTTCCCTGACTGACCGCGCTCTCTGTCTCCCTCATCTAGACGCTGCCCAACTACGTGAGCAGTCCCAGGACAAGTCGCTACCAGGTATTGATACCACCAGCGCCAGTCTTGATATCACCAGTCAACCTTGCGTCTTAAAACTAATAATTGCCTTTTCCTCCAGCAACCAGCGCACAGTTCCCCCGAATGCCGCAAGCCACGCATCCCTGCTTGGCTTCCTGTAAGTGCTCTTCCATTTCGCTTGTGTGGAACACGACCCCACTTTGATAATTGACCCACCCTCCACACTAGGCACCCCAAGCATCACTCTTCTTCCCTTTCCGGCCACCACCACCCCCACCCCTCCTTAAACACAGTAAACCTTTGCAAATTAGTCCCCTTGAGTGCTCCTTCACCCCCCACCCCCTTCCCCGCCCTCTCGACCTGCCGCGCTCATCACCACCCTTCCTTTGTCTACAGCACTGTACTTATCGACAACCCCGTCCTGATGACGATCCCGACCAAAGGGGATCGAAACGCCGTCGACCACACAGCCTGAATTAAATGACGCATATGACACTTTAAGCTCTTACAAGAAAATAACTTTTTTCCAAGTGATTGTAACTTGTATTGTAATTGAATGTAATTGATGTATATACTATATTCTATGCGCCACCAATGCTGTTTTTAAAAAGCACTTGCACTTTCACTTCACTTTAACTGTATATAGCACCTTGCACCAAGTGCCACTGGGTTGTCACAAGATCTAATCTTTACAGTGCTGTCTCAAACTGTAAATGTACATTGAATACCCCTTGTCCTTGGTGAATAATACCACCTCTCTTCAAAATCTAATTGACTCCTTGTTTCTGTTCTTAGTAATGCCTAAAGGCATGCACAATTGAAACTGTCTCTCAATAATACCTGTTGGGAATTGTTTTTTGCTTACATAATATACCCATCCCAACGTGGTTTATGGGTTTCCTCCTGTTTTTCCTATAAGCTCCTTACTTCTAGGCACTAATAAGGTGGAAATTGCCAGCCTTCAACGTATTCAAAATGCGGCCGCGGGGGCCTTAATAGGCCTGCCACGCTTTAGTCCCACTTCTGCCTCCATCCGGAAACTTCACTGGCTTCCTGTAGCTCAAAGGATACAGTTTAAGACCCTGTGTATCTCTTTTAAATTCCTTAGACTGTCTACCCCTAACATGTTGGGATCCCTGATGAACCTGTATGTGCCTGCGCGTTCTCTGCGTTCGGCTGGGCAGAATCTGGTGGTAGTTCCCCGGTTCAACCGTAGCAGAGCAGGTGGCCGCTTCTTCCGTTTACTAGCAGCTAAGTTATGGAATTCCTTCCTGCCCAGATACGGGAGTTGAAGGACATGTTGCAATTTGGGAAAGTTGTCGAAACACTTTTATTTCCTGGAAAATAATTTCCCCTACTGGTTTTTTCGGCCCTCAGTTCTGTTTTTTACTTGGGATTAGCGCCGGTACGCCTCTTCGCTGGGGCAGCTGTGCACTCTATAAACCATATAACATAAAAACATAACATACAATCCTTTACAAATACTTGACTGGTGCTAATTCAAAGCAGCAAATTATCTTTTCATGGTAGCCTCTACTTTCCTATCCACTACACCTGTCAATGTAGAATTCTTTGATGTGAGAGAGGAAGTAGATGCCATAGATGCCAATAAGGTGTTGAGCTCATGGTTTCTAGGAAATTCATCTCAAGATCTTGAGCAAGCAAGGAATGACAGACTTATCAGTATCCTTTCATTCTTTAAGTAGGACCAGTTTTATTACTTCATGTAGGGGTAAATTGTCAAGTCAAGTCAAGAAATACTTTATTCGGTTCGAATTTTCAAAACCATAAAAGTACAGACATATATAAAAAATGGTCCAAAGATCAAAATACATCATTTAAGAAAAAAGTTACGATTAGTAATACAGCAATATTAAAAAACGTTACAGAATAACAAACCAGGTTCAGTTTTACAGATCACAAAGTGGTTGGTAC
Organism: Lissotriton vulgaris; assembly: GCF_964263255.1. NCBI lineage: Eukaryota > Metazoa > Chordata > Amphibia > Caudata > Salamandridae > Lissotriton > Lissotriton vulgaris. The sequence goes on from NC_141695.1 coordinate 1,639,588,120, forward strand.
ATGTGCTACCCCCAATTGATCTTTTTGCCCATTCTCAGTGCAATAGTTAAAAACTTGGCCACATTATAGATTTCCCAGATATTGGTTAGCATCTGGAGATATAATACCGCTGGTTTAACCTGTCTGAATCCTTTCCCCTTCAACAGGGGAATAATGAATTTTTCCCTAACGGTTTTAAAATGGGTACAAAAAAACAGGAAATGGGCAGTGTCCTTAATTGAATAACCATCACAATTGCATATACTCAGTTCTGAGTCCCTGGTCCAGCCAGGGCGACCACAAATTAGCAAGTGAACCTTGTTCAAGCGGAACTTGGTAAGAAGGTACCTGTGGCTTGGGTTATTTACAGCTTTCAAGTAAAGTTCCGGTTCGTGATCTGAGGAAACAATCAGTTGATGCGACCTGACAGAAGGTTTTATCAACTCCTTGCTTTCTCTGTCCATTCCACTATGTAGCAAAAAGGTATTCTTTGCCCACTTCAGATCAGCCTTAACAAGGGCAGAAGGATTGTGAAACAACTCAGGCCTGCCCAGCTTAACACAAGATTGTTCAACATATTTTAGCCAGGGGATCTTGTTCCAATGATCTAGTTTAAGGCAATCCTTCAAGATTTCATGATTGACATCAAGCTCTGGGTTGAGCCACACAGATATCCATTTCAGGAGGGGAGCCATGGCAACTCGATCCTCCAGAAAATCCACCCCGCATTCCTGATGTACAATGAAGTTTGCTGTGGATTTTGGTAAAGAGAGAATGGACTTCAAAAAGTTATCTTCAATCACTTGAAGAGATTTTGCAGACATGAAACCCCACAGGTCCGCGCCATACATGGCAATGGCTATGCATTTGGCGGTGTACACTTTTAGGACAGCCTCTATAGGCTTCACTCCAATTTTGCGTGAGAAACCAAGGACTGCGGATGTGGAGCGTGCCAAGACCTTTTTTTTCTCCAACATTTGAGGAAGCCAAGTAGAGCGATCATCAAACATTACACCCAGATAAGGGAATCTAGAGACTCTAGATATTTTGTGGCCATTGCAGTGTAGAGACAAAGCACGCTTTTTGGCCTTAACATGGGGCCCAACCACCATTACATGGGATTTACCAAAGTTGATACTGAGGTCCAGATTTATCATAAAATTATAAAAAGAATTCAGCAGACTTTGCAAACCCACAGCGGTTCTAGCTATGAGAGCCGCATCGTCTGCGTACAGTAATGCGGGCAATGTATATTTCCCTGCTCTAGGTATATCTTTACAGGCTAAGCCCAGTGCTCCACCCAGGTTATTAATGTATAAGGTGAACAACAGGGGAGCGAGAATGCAGCCCTGCCTGACACCATTAGTAATATGAATTTTCCCTGTGCAGTTCCCTTTTCTGTCATAACGAACAGTAGCGGTAAGGTCCTTATGAAGGTCTGCTAGGAAGTACACGATGTTTGGGTCGATCCCTATGCTGAGGAGCTGGCCCCACAACTTGGACCTGTTCACTCGGTCAAAAGCCGAGGACAGATCCATAAAAGCAATGAATAGGGATCCAGGCTTTGCTTTAGTATATTTTCCGATCAGCAATTGTAGGTTTAAGCTCTGATCAATGGTGCTCCTTCCTTTTTTAAAACCATACTGGATAGGGGAAAGGGTATTAGTCTCCTCTAACCATTCGGTGAGTTTACTGAGGACCACTCTCCCTATGACCTTAACCGCAGAATCTATCAGGGATATGGGGCGGTAATTCCCCGGTTCCCCCCTGTCTCCTTTTTTAAAAATAGGGACAATTACAGATTGGGACCAGGAGTCTGGGATACCTGTTTTAAAAATACTGTTAAAAACTCTAGCTAAAATTTTGGACCAGAATAAGATGTCTACTTTAAAAAGATCAGCAGGAACCCCGTCCGGCCCAGGAGCCTTGTTGCTGGTCATTTTTCCAATGGCTAGGCCCACCTCTTCCTCATCTACCGTTAAGCTATACGGGAGTTGATATAAACTGGTCGTGTCCTCAGCCCCGTTGGCTTCCTGCTCATACACAGATTTAAAGTGCGAGTGCCATTTGTCTACTTGAATGCCACAATCTAATTCACTATTGCATGTGTCCGCAAAATATGGTTGATTGACCACGGCCCAAAATTTGGTGCTGCTTTTCAGGACGTCAGTTGAGGTCAGATCAGCCCAAGCATCCTCTCTGATCTCACGCCGCCTTTTCTCGATGGTGGTCTTATAAGCTTTCCTGAGGGCAGCCACAAGTTTTCTGTCTACAGGGCTTGATTTTAAAGCTAGTTTTAGTTTGTGATTAGCGGCAGAACATTTACTATCAAACCAGCCTACCCTTTCCTGATATTTCCTTTTACAGTGTTGTGTCAGGTTAGACACGATGTTGACGCATACCCTCTTATACGCTTCTAAGACCTCAGTGTCCCCCGTCTGGTCGTTTAAACAAAGTTCAAAATCCTCTTGACTATTTGTACACAGATTACCAAAGAAATCAGCAGGAATTATTTTGCACCATTTGATTCGACGGGCCTGGTCAGTTGGTCGTAAATCACATTTATCTACCAGACTCAAGCTAGTGTCATTAAATTCAAATACATCTCTAACTTTTAGTACAACAAGATTGTGGTCACTAAAATGAGACCTTACAACGGTGTAACAGATAATATGACTGCTATAACTACTGCTCAAAAAAATGTAATCAATGGTAGACCCACTGCCGTGGCCCGTAAAGGTTGGGATGCCCTCTTCCCCCCCGGGTGGCAACATTAAACCATTTTCAGCTAACAGAGATTCTAAGAAAGAGCCCTGATCTGTGTGTTCAAAATGGATATTCTCATCATCTGGGGAACCAAACAGAGGGTTCGGAGGACAATCTTCCTGACAGCCGTGGACATTAAAATCTCCTAATAAAATAACAATGCAATTGGCCTCCATGGACTCTTGGAACTTGATTAAAAAAGAGTTTAACCTCTGCAAATTATCAATTGAGTGTACTCTATCAAAAGAGTTATAAAAATTCACTAGTAAAACAGCGTTAAAACTCCTGTGTGTAATTAAAACTGCAAGGCAGTAAGGGCTACCAGTGGGAATTTCTTTATAGGTGCCTGAGATTTTTGCGGAGATCAAGGTGACCAGTCCACCTCTAGCCCGCCCTCTCAATGAGTTAACAGCTGGGAGGAAAAAGGTGGTTTATCCATCCAATGTAAGCAGATTTTCAGTCACCCACGTTTCCTGCATAGCGATAATGTCCATGGTGCCTATAAGGTCTCTCCAATGAGGGTCATCGATTTTGTTCCTAAGGCCCGCTATGTTCCATGTGGCCATTGCGATCCCCTGCCTGCCTCCTTTACTCCCATCAATTGCAGACAAGTCTGTCCCCCCCTCCATGACCTGTTCTGTGGTAGACGTTCGTTCAGTACTTGGATCAGGATTTGAGTCTTGTGGGGAGTGACTACTCTGTGAGATGGTGTGTAGGGCAGTTAGAGATTGTGTGGCATAGTGACCCAATGTTTGTCAATCTACCCAGTCCATAAAGGACGGGTGATCGTAATGATTGAACGTTGGGACATTAAAATAATTTTCCTGCCCATTTACGTGATGATAGTCATGATATGGATGTTTGTTTTGGGGGCCGGCGAAAAAACCACCCTGAAAGGGTCCAGCTCTTCTTCTCCTGACCACGGGGTAAATTGTCAACTTGTGCTCCTCTGTATTGAGCATAGAACCCTTCATATTCCTGAGGACTTTCTTTAAAGCCAATGGCTTCTCAGATGTACTTTAAAAAGAGCTGGGTGTCTTGAATATGTTTCCCTTTTTGATTAGATTCCTGATTATCTTGGTTCTTTCTCAATGTTGTTATCCTGAGCTCTAAGAGAGAAGAACCTATTGCCTCCTTTATAAAGAGTTGTAAACCTGTCCTGGATATATACAGAGCTTCAACATCATCATGCGACAATGGATTGTTATTGTGAACAAATTTGTCCTCATGCATTAACATAAACAACACGGCTAGCTCTGGGGCAAAAGGAAACCCCATCGCCACACCTTTTGTTTGGAAGAAAAAGTCATTCCCAAATGTGAAATAGTTTTTCTTAAGGTCAAAGGAAGCCAAATCAACAATGAATTGGGTCGGAACCTGAACTGGTTTTTCTCTTTTTTCCAAGAAATGAGAAAGCACTGCCACTGCTTCATCTTGTGGAATTTGTGTATACAATGCGGTGACATCCAAGGTCACCATTAGATCTTTGTCTTTGTCAAACTATACCTTCTCCAATTTATTAATGAAATAGGTGGTATCTTGGAGGTAGGAAGTTGCTCCATCCATAAATTCCATCAAAAAACAATCCAAGTATTTAGAAATTGGTTCCACCAAACATTCACTCCCGGAGACAATTGGTCTCCCGGGTGGATTTGCCTCATTCTTGTGAATCTTTGGTAATACATAGAAAACTTTGACCCTTGGATGTTTATTCTGTAAGATATTGTATTCTTTTGGGCCCAGAAATCCTTGTTCAAAGCCCTCTTTAAGGATGGTGAATAACTGGCCTTGAGGTTCTACAGTTGGATCTTTAGGGTTTTTTTTGTAACCAGCCGGATCGGATCGTTCAATTGTTTTAAGACCTCGTTGGTGTAATCGGCTGTTCCCCACACCACAATTGAGCCCCCTTTGTCCGCCTGTTTAATTGTCACAGAGTCATTCTTTAATGAAACTAGTGCTTCCCGTTGGTCCTTTGAAATATAAAGTTTAATTGTTGCACCACAGCGATTTCCAACATCTTTACTCCTTTGAAAACTGACCTTGTCGATTTTTCAGAATAGGTAAGGAGGCACTGAGGTGATATATGAGATGTGAGCGCGCTCTTGATTTGAATAGGCAACAGTCATACTTTTCTTTTTTTGTTTTGCAGTGGTTTCTGGTCCTGAGAGAATCCCAAGAATAAAGGGATTTGAAACGCGTAGACCACGTTTTTTTGCCAAACAGTGGTTTTGTTGATTAGGCTTGTTTGTGTTGTGCCGATTAATGTAAATATTTCATTGGTTATATATTAGTGTAAATATTGTACAGGGTACATATATAGAAAAATCTTCTTGCAAGTTAACAACAGTTTTGTTTGGCATTTTAGGTGCTTTTCAGGTGGATTATTTGTCCCACCCTTTTTGCACCAGGTAGGTTGAATGTGTATGGTGTTGTATAGAGTGAATGTGTTTGAAAGTATGTGAATGCAAGTGGATTTACTATTAGTTATTGTGATGAATTTTAGGTGCTTTTCAGGTGGAGTATTTGTCCCACCCTTTTTGCACCAAGTAGGTTGAATGTGTATGGTGTTGTATAGAGTGAATGTGTTTGGAAGTATGTGAATGCAAGTGTATTTACTATTAGTTCTTGTGTTGAATTTTACCCACAATTCATTTTTGTTCATCACATTAAGTCATGTGTTCTCTTTTTGGAGAAAAAATTGAAAAGATTTTGTGCTATTGAAATAAAAGCTACTAATGAACTTATGGGTGTATTGTTTGATGGTTCTTGCACCCTTGGTTGAAATAATCTAATTAGTGGATCAGTATTGGCATTTTTCTTGTTGTGTGTTGTACAGTGCTCAGCCTTACTGATTGTGAGCCATACCCTTTATTGTTTAACATCTATACTAAAACAGGCACAAGGTACGCAATCTGACTCGGCAGGTCCCAGCGGCCTAACCGGCGATGCAACAACAGCTTCCCTCACCAGCACATGCGCAGTGTAAACATTGGAGTTCGGTGACAGAAGTGAGTATATATAAAAACCAGAAACCAACATAATATATATGCTTTAAAAAAAAGACATAACATTTGCATGTCTGTTGATAGCCAGGAAACAATGCAGGAGGTGGTGCTGGGGAGGGACACTCTTCTACTTAAGGTTATGGAGGTAGAAAGGAGACTTAATTTACATGATCATAGATCCCAAATCCGTGGAAAGAGTTTGTAAGATGCAGGAAGCCTTATTAAAGTTAGGAATGGGAAGAGGAGGGTGGAAGTGAGGTGGTGATGATGCAATATGCCCTTATGAGCATTTCCACTTTGATCTGAGCTCATAATGGGCCTCACAAAATTCTTAGGGAAATGCGGAAATTGTGAAGGCCACTAATAGATGGTAGTTCAGTCAAAAGATGCTGATACTTTTAAGTGTTTTCTCATTCAAGCCATTTCCTTGTTGACCTCTGGTTGCGCTTCTGTTCATCTCCACCATTTAGAGACATCTGGTAGTAATTTGGGTTGGTGTCCTGGTGCTGCCTAATTTGGCGATTTCCCATACTTACTTTCAGAAAGTCATATCCTTTGATATAATACATTTCCAACATTTATTTTTTCTCTGTGGCAAGAATTACTTAATAAATTAAGACAAGTATGGTGTAGTTCTTATTTCAGTGCTCATCCTAATCTTTCCTTACTGGGGCTGAGTGAGGGAGCAGTTAGTGCTTATAAGAGAAGGTGTTTCCATTTCTGGTGAGTGAGTGTTTGTAAACTGGTTTTCCAGCTCTATGATTCTAAGAACAGACTCCCCATGATTGAGATCTACTTGCTTTCAGTTTTCACTGGAGCTAGAGCCCAAACAGTAAAATATAAGTATCATTTTATTGCAAGGATGATCATGTTGTATGGTCTGAGAATGGGAATGTTACTCACCTTAATGTTTTTCTTTAATCAGGAAGAGACTCTCTTTAAGGGCTTTTACTCAGCAGATAGAAAATAGACTTTCATATTTGAAGATAAAAGTTCTTCCTCATAAAGCAATGTATGTATTAGATACTTTTGGAGTGAGGTGTCAATAGAGTAATTTAAACCCTTCATATGGTATACACCTGTTACAACGCATTCGTTACTCCGCACTACCATTACAACGCGACTTTTACAACGCATACCATTACAACGCATTGCGCTGGGGGGCGCTCTAGGATAGGGAATAAGTATAATTTACTATCCAACACCTTCCCTAGGGTCCACGGGGACTGGAGTTAGAATAGTGAATTATACTTACCACTATCCAGCACCTCAAAGCGCTATGCGTTGTAATGGTATGCGTTGTAATAGTCGCGTTGTAACGGTAGGTAGTTGTAATAGTATGCGTTGTAACATGGTACATCCCTTCATATTTTTCTCTAAGGAATTACTGGAAGAAATACTGTTAGAGGCATTCAGAATGAAGACCTGGCTTCCCTATCTATTTAGTCCCATTTCCCTTTTCCACTGTTCCAAAGTCAATTAGTAACAGGTATTTCCTGCTAGTGAATTACTGAAATGAGAGAAGGGGATTTGTTGGATCTCCAGAATCCTAAAAATCTCTTTCACAAATGGTTTGTTCAGTTTTATTTTTATAACAGTGACCATGACATTATTTTCTGCTCCCTCCACTGAAAGTACCATTCTTTCCATTTTTGTCTCTCTTTCTTCAGCACGGCTCCCCGAACAATTTGCTTTTTCTATTTTTTTAGATCTATGCCATAATTTAAAGGTGAGAAATCAATACATTTTTCTACGTTTTTTGCTTCTTCTAGCTCAGTGGTGATGAGTCTGTTCACTTTCTTCTCACCTTCCAAGTCCTTCTTACTCTTGTCGTGTTACTCTTGAGGATATTGCTCTTCTCTCACTGGTTCGTTGAGGCTCTAATGAAGGCTAGAATAATTTTTGGAAAAAAAGAATGGAGTGTGGTCTGGTCTGTCTTGGCACATGCCTCATCACCTACCCCTAAAGCCCAAACTGTTTTTCTGTCCTTTGTGGAGCAGATCAGGGGATTTACACTCATTCTACCTCAGGGGACAGAAATACCATTAAACACAGGTGTTGCTGTTTGAAACAAAGGAATGGGGTCCTGATCCCATTCCTGGCTTTGGGGATGCACCCTCAATACTGAAGCCTAAACAATCTTTCAGGCCCTTCTTGGAGGCAGTTTGAAGGCAGATCTGTCATCTCTGGGTTGGGGGGAGGGGGCAGAAAGCACACTAGATACCTAGAATAGATTTTGTTTTTATTAATGGGGTGGGGGCCAGTCATCTTGGCATCTGGCTGCAGGCCAAAGAGGGTTTTTACACCTCAGGGGAGCATTTTGCGGGGTATACCACTGATCTGCCCTGCTGGTGTTGTGGGAAAAGCACATTAAATGCCAGAGGCCATATTACTGAAAGGTCCAAGTGGCACAACAGGCTATTATGCTGGCAGGGCATGTTGGTATTATAGAAGTGGCTGGAGATGCTTCTGTCGTCCCATCTTAATACAGTACTGCTCTAGTGCACATTATGCAATAGAGAAATCACAATGGGGTCTTCCCTATTTTGCATGGGGCCTTGACCCCATGAAATTTAGGGAACACTTTGCTTGTGCACCAACACCTAATATATATGGAGAACCGTTGAGAAGTACACTCACAGTGCAACACATGCAGTTGGTGCACAGTAACTGTGCCCCCAAGAGTGCCCATCAGGAGGGAGGCATAGCGGTTCAAGAGATGTAATGCACAGCACCTGCATGCAGGGAGATGCCCTTCCCCCTCTTCGAAGAGATGGTAGCCCGCCTCCGATGAAAGAGATACCCCTGGATTCAACGTTCAACTCTATCCTTCCCTAAGGTGATCTCCTAATTGTATTCACAAACTAGCAAAGAGGGAGTAAAACCACCCTTCTACCCTCCTCTGGGTGGCAGAAAAACTATGGTGCCCAGGAGTAGGACCCAAAACCTCCTCTCACTTTTCTCCCAACTTCCTCTTACTTTCCTTGGGAGATGGCAGAAGCATTTGAGTTAGGCCAGCTGGCACCCTGGGAATACTAACAACACTGGACTTTTTTGAAAATTAAAGAGCCAGTGAAATCAAGGGTGGTGTGGCTTGTGTGGATGGGAAACATTGTTTACAACGCGGTGTTTACACCGCATGACCTTTACCACGCAGCCATTACAACACAAGTCATCACTACGACTTGCGCTGGATGGCACTCTTGGTTAAGGAATAGTGTGATTTTCTATTCCAACACCTTCCCTACTGTTACGTGGGCTGGAGTTGGAATAGAAAATCATATTAATCCTCAATCCAGCGCCCTCCAACGCAAGTCGTTGTAACAACTTGCCTTGTAAAAACCGCACTGTAAAGTACCGCGATCAAAATGAGCGCGTTGTACTGTCATACATACTGTGTGGATACCAGAATGTTTTCTTATTAAGAATACTGTGTAGAATGTAAAAACTATGCAGGAATACAACCCATTATCTGTTTTTTTCCATGGCGAAGGGATGCAGTATTAAGATACAGGGGTCTGATAAATTATAGGGAAAATGTAAAAAGTTCACTAAACTTAAAAAAAAAGTAGCACATTTTTATGATAAACTATTAATGTAAATTAATGTTAGATATTTATTTGGAATATAGAACGAAATTAAAAAATGCTAGAGCATTTTTAACTTACTTGTAAATTAGATATGTAATTCATTTAAATATGTTAAATGAAATAAAAATAAATTGTTGAAGATTTATTTTAAAAAGGCTACCTAAAGTAAAATGTTTGTATGTATGTACCATGGACTTAAAATACAAAAAGTTTATGTACACATTTAATTGTAATTTACATGTTTTATGAAACAAAACTACACTTAAATTAAATTAAAAATGTTATTAAAATATTTAAACATTAAGGGCCCCATTAGGATGGCGGGCAGATCGCCACCGCCGGCCCGGCGGAGGTGATTCGCCCGCCATCCCTGCAGCAAAGACCCCTGCCATATTACTATGGCTGGGGGGTCTGCGGCGGACGGAAAGACCATCCACCGCTTTGCCGCCTGGTCAACAAGTCGACCGGGTGGAAAAGGGTTCAATATGGTGGTGGTGTCTGTTAGACACCGCCAGCCATATTACGATGTGGGCGGGAACATGCCTTTCCGTGGCGGCATTGCAGGGTTTGCATGCGAGGGCCCGTTGCGGGCCCCCAGGGACTCTGGGAGGTGGCGGGTGCACATGGGGGTACCTATGGTACCCCCCTGTATTTCAATGCACAATGTGGCAGGCACTGCATGGTGCCTGTCACATTGTGCATTGAAAGGCACAACCTGCCTTTGTGGCATTCCGGTGGGCGATGCTTTCAGCACCGCCCACCGCAATATCACAAATGTGCCGTGCACCCGCTAGTGTGGCAGGCGCATCCTTATCGGGAGTGCTGGACTGCCGCACCCTCAGCGGGCAGTCCCGTTTCCCGGGGGTATGGTGAGCGGATAAAGTCTGCCCGCCATACTAATGACCCCCATAGTAGTTATATTTCTATATAGATATAGATGTATATAAAGAAATATGCAAATATATATATATTGGCATTGAATTTAATTATATACATTTTTAATAGGCAAAATAACTTATTTTATTTTCACATTATTTCCTACGGGTTTCTATTTTAAGTTCCTGCCTACATTATTTTTTAAGAGAGGGTCTGATTTACAAAAGTAAACTTAAAGGTTTGTGTATGTTTACTATTTTTTGGTATTCAGAAACTGCATGTTTAATTTATTATTAGTAGGTTTTCAATTACTGAGGCTCTGCACATAAAAAGATAGGACAGTCCAAAATTGCAAAAAAAATGCAGTTTGTGAATCAGGCCCAAAAATGGTAAGTAGCCAAAAGCAGTAAAATTACCCAAGAGTAAACTTACACGTGTAAATTACTCATGCGTGCACCTATACTTTGTGTAGAGCCCTCTCATTATCCCTGTGACCAGAAGGGTCTGATGGAAATAACAGCACATTTTACCTAGGAAAAGGTCACCTAATTCTATCACCTATTTCTATTTGTGCAACTTATTTTTAGGCATGGGCGGAAAATCCGTTCCGCTCGCGGATTTTGCGGATTTTCGGGAAATCCGCAATCCGCGAGATTTGCGAATCTCCCGCAAAATCCGCAAATCCGCGAGCAGCGGATTTTGCTCGCACTGCTCGCACTGTTCGTGTGAGTTCGCGTGAGTTCGCGCCCCGCGAATAAGTGCAAAATTGCAGAAATACGATTTTAGCAAAACTGAAAGTAACTACTTACCAGGTTCAAAAGTTCAGGCTCATCATTAGTAGCCATTTCCTGTAGTGCTTCCTGAGGGGCCCCTCCAGAGTTCAGTTGCCAGTTGAAACTATTATGTGACCCTGCTCTGAACCTCAGAATAGTTACACATATGCCACAAAGGTCCTGAATTACAGCTAAGGGAGACAAGCAGGAGCCAGGCTGGAAGTTAAAATCCATTAATCAGCCCCTAATTCATTATTGTCAGTTGGGGCAGGGCAGGTGTTGTAACTAATTTTGCAACAATGAAAGCACTTAGCAAGTGCAAAAGATCACTAATCAGGGCGCACTAAGGAAGCAGGTGCCAGCTAAAAAAATATTCTGTGACACATTAATCAGCCCCAAATTAATTCAGGTCACTTGAGGCAGGGAAGGTGTGCTTTGCTTTGCCGAAAATAATGTACACTGGACAACCAGAGGGTGTGGTGATGAAACAGAGGGTGGCATGGGTGGGCCAGAGGGTGGCATGAGTAGTCAGAGAGTGGCAGTGGTGACAGAGAGTGGCAGTGATGAAGAAGAGTGTCCCAAACAGGCTGGACACGTAGAAACAACAAGTTCGCGAAACTTGCGACCCGACAGGTAAGTTCGCAATTTGCGAAAGTGTACAAAACCCTCGCGAACTGGCAGAAACACGGGCGAACACAAAAAAAAAAAATCCGCAAATTCGCGGGAATTCGCGGATTTTGCGGATTGCGAATCCGCAAATCCGCAAAATTCGCGAACGCGAGATCCACAAAATTCGCTCATGCTTACTTATTTTCAACAATTAATTTCGTAAGGAAAACCGTGTGTCATTTACATGAAAGTCCTTTGCTGAATTCTGTCTTGTGCCTGATTTTCAGAAATACGCAGCTTTTGGGGTTCACATCTCCTTTCACCACAATCAAGTAAAAAACACAACAAAAAATAGGAAAAATCGACTATCACTTAGAAAAAGACAAAAACTGTGCTGAAAAAAAGATCTTTTACCACTCCCTCCGTTTTTTGAAAGCTGGAAAGAGGTCAAAGCTGCAAACCTTTTGTGGATTGCTTCTTTAGAAAAATACTATATATTTTTTTTGTGGAAAAAATGCCATGACGGCTCAAGTGCAAAGTATCCCAATGGCTCAGTACTGGGATGGAAAGCCTCAGCAGTTAAAAGGTTAAGGGGCTTATTTATGAGAGGCCTGAATCAGTTCTGCACCTCATAAAGTGGTATATGCATGATTCAGGCCTCTCCATCTGATGTATGAAACCACGCAAAGCCACTCTGCATGGCTTTTAGTGACCTCATAAATCTTGAGTAAGGCAATGGAATGTAAATCGCTGCTTCACCTTACTCTGCGCCCAGGAGGAATTCCATGGGTGTTACAGTGGGGTTTCCCTTTAGCAACACCCATGGATATTGATGCTACCCCAGATTTACAAAAAGTGCCAAATCTGTACGCCTTCAGAGGTGAGGAATAACAAGGAGAAATATGTTTATTTCTCCTCATGTTTTCCTCTTTCTGTGTGCTGCATTCTGCAGCGGTACACGAGCGGGTGGTGAAGGACGGAGCATCTGAACCAATCTGAACTCGGGTGGCAGAGTGGGCTAAAGAACGGTGATGGATTAAACCCAGATCTGTTGACTGGGGGCGAGTGTTTGATTGGTTCAGATGCTCCGTCCATCACCACCCCCTTTTGTACCGCTTTGTTCGCCATAAGTGTGGCAGGGTATGCTCAGACGTGAGTCCCTTGCTCACTTTGCCACTGAATTCAAGCAAGCCGGGCTGAAGACGGCTGAAATGCCAGAAACCGGTCCTCGGAAGCTTGTTTCCGGTCCAGGGAAGGCATGGCTTGGCAGTTCGGGCTAGACTGTTCCCATGAGGCACAGGGTCAGACTGATTTGCATATGGCCATGTCTGAACTGGGGTGGCAGAGTGGGCTAAAGAACGGTGATGGATTAAACCCAGATCTGTTGACTGGGTGTGAGTGTTTGATTGGTTCAGATGCTCCGTCCATCACCACCCCCTTTTGTACCAGCATTCTGCAGCAGCACACATAGAAAGAGGCAAACCCCTTCGTAGTATTCATTTTGTGCAGGAAAATTCCCCTTCCTGCACAAAAACAACCCTGCATGCAAACCCTTGTACCATGGTGCAACGGTGCCTGTTTTGGTGCTAGGCTTCACCGTATTGTTAAAATACAGTGCATTCTTGCCCTTAAACTTTGGCATAGGGCAGCACCGCAAGGAACCTTGCTGCTCTGCCCTAAAATGTCATAAATGAGGCCCTTGCTTTTGTAGTCTATGGTGGCGATATTCTCACACTCTGCCTACCAATGGCGTGAAAGACGTTACAAGTTAAAGAATTATAGCTTCATTACTCCGATTTTATCTCTTATGTGAAGTGGTATACGTGTCTATTTCTGCCCGAAGCTTCCCTTTGAGAGAACCATAAAAGTGCTTTCGGTTCTAGGCTTGACGGATCGCGCTCATTTCCCCGGCCGTCAGCAGCGTGCGATAAAAAAAAAGTGTTAAGTCACATCTCCAAAGCGCTTGTTCTGAATTCCGGAAGGTGACATAAAAACTTCATCAACATTCTAAAACACAGGACAGCACTTTCTGTGACCAGCACTGTTTGTTTGTGCAAGAGAGAGCTGTTAAAAGAATTCCTTAACGCTGGTTCCAGGACGAGGAGGCTTCTTTACTGGAAACAACTGGCACACCCCCAAAAATCTTCTGCGGTTGAGAGAATATCGCGAATCCTCTTTGTTTTAGAAATGCTCTTTTAACGTTCCTGTGTAACGTCTGTTAACAATAAAAGAATTGGTATACAGCCTGAAAACACGCACACACTTTCCTTATATCTCTGCTTGGAACCGGAGAAGTGGTGAAATATCGAACAAGCTCGGTGCTGGCCACTACTAGTATGAGCCAAGAAAAGGGCAAAGGTTAATGTCAACGTTTTTGATTTTTATTCCGAAGAAGTACATCTTTCACCACCAAGGTTATCCTGGAATCCACCCCCAACCGCTGTTCTCACTTCTCCTTCCTCCGTCTTTCTATTTCCAATTGACTTTGATATTCAGGGACATATTATCAAGGGGGTTTCTCTCCACTTTTTCGGCTTTAAAAGCCAAGAAAGCGGAGATAAAATTATCTCCCTATTACCTAGCTGTCGCTAACACCAGTTAGCGACAGCTAGTAGGAGATAGCGACCATCTTGGGCCCCACTTTGCATGTCAGTGATATTTATCACTAATGACATGCAAAGTGGGCGTGCCAAGATGCTAGCGACTGAAAACAGTCGCTAACATCGCTATCTCCTATTACCAACTTTTGGAGATATTCGCGCTAAGCGCAAATATCTCCAAAAGCTAACACCTGCCCTGAGCAGTTCTTAGCCATGTTATCCAATGGGAGGTGGATAACATGGCTAAGAGCATTAGCTCGGTAATGCATGAATATCGCTGACGTTTCAGCGATATTCATGCATTGCGGCGATTTTGATCGCATTTGCGATAAACCTTGGTAATACCAAGGTTTATTTGCGGTAAAAATCGCCGCAGCTCACTGTAAATTTTTGTCTCTAACCAAGCAATAGCGATAATTATCGCTATTGCTTGGTAATATGCCCCTCAGTTCCCACAAAATTGTTACTTGTTTTACATTTTTGCAGATAATCATCTGAGATATGTAACAGTTGGCGAGACAATGACACGTATTTCCAACAAACCTCATGGTACCGCCATACGGGACGCGAATAGGCTCTTAGGGCCAAGCCCGATCCTCGGCTCGGCTCTCCCCATTGCTGTAAAGGTCACTTCTCATTAATCACATCCCTTATATATTCACCCCACAATGTTTCCATGTAGATATTCCAAAAGAGACCTGAGAATGAATGAGTGAATCAGTGAATCAATGAATTATTATTATATTATGTGCCGCCAAATTTCCCCCAATACCATTACCCCAATACTATTCAGGACTGTTCTTAGCAATGAGTCACAACAGGAAAATACAACAGAGCCCATGAGTCATGCATTCTCTTCCCACTGGGAGGCCTTCCTGAAGGGGAGAGACGTCTGGCCAGCGGTGAAATGTAGCCATAATGTAGCTACACACTAGTGGCCAGATTTAGCAGTGCGGTGAAGTGGGGAGGGGGAGGGGTAGGGGCAGGGTGGGGGGTAGTAATGTATGGATTACGGAGTTTAACAGGTAAGAAAACATATAAATAAATAAAACGAATTTCGTTGCGTGCACTGCATCACCAAATGCGATGCAGTGACTTCTCGTCGGACCTCCAAGTAATCCCAGAATTGTGGAGGTGCCTGTCAGGCATCGCCATAGGGATTACACTATCCCTTTCTGCTGGTCGTTCTGCGGTGGTCAGTCAGTCAAATAACTTTATTTCGCCAATTCAGTATTGGCATAAAAAGTATTCTACAAACACATATGCACCAATAGATGAAAACAGCCATTAAAATTTAGACTAACATTTAATAAAACATATTTTGTAAGAAAGAGATAAAAATATAGTTTAAAAATAGTTATAAGCTAAAAAAAATGTATACATATACACACAAATATTATACAGACCAATGTCTTAAATTACATTTTAAGTATCAGAATAACAATTTAATCTCCTTTTACTTAAAACATATAGAAAAAATGAGGCCATGGAAAAATATGTAAAGTGATCAGACAGTGAATGAAGACTACACCACATTGTCTAAACTTCATTTTCATGATAAAGGGGACAATGTATCTTTTTCTTTCATCAATATAGAATTTGCAAAAAAATATAAAGGGAAGGTCATTTTGAGTGGATCACTTGTCACAAGAACAAGGTGGAAGTGCAGTGATCGCGTAGGTTTTGAGCGGGTGGCCTAACATAAGGGGAATATAATTTAAACAAAATCTCATTAAAATATATCTATGTTGGAGATTCGTGACAAATGATAAATATGAGGATTTCGTGTTAGTTATGCTAGTAGCAGCCTGATATAGTCTGACTGTGGGGAGTTTAAAGTTGGAGTCATACCTCCTCGCATGTAGATGGCCAATAAGCGAATTTTCAGTTCCTTTTTAGATATTGACAGGCACAACTTCGGATCCTTATAAAGGTTATGTAAGCCAACAGCCTGAAGGTTAGATTTATTTTACTTACACCATCTAATTTCAGGGCGTCATTCAAAATACCTCTAGTCGGTGAGAGGGTTTCTTTACGACAAACTGAATGCCACATCGAATCAGTCCAATACAGATCTTATCAGTAATATAAGGAACTCTAAGCTCCATTTGACAATTATAATTGGAGCACGATTGGGGAAGAGAAGTTTTTCAAAAAGCCATCCTCTATGCCCTGGAATTTAGAGCTATTATAAATGCCCCAAACAGCTGCGCCATTAGAGGTTGCAGATAGTGTTTTTGCCTCACAAACCTTTTTTATCACTTCAATTGGCTTGGTCTGGAGTTTCTTCACAAATTTAAAAAGGGACCCAATATTTTTTGGGGGTATTCACAGAAGGCACTTACTCATCAATGAGTAAGTGCCTTCTGTGAATATGAAAACGAGTAAGTGCCTTCTGTGAATACCAAAATGAGTAAGTGCCTTCTGTGAATATCAAAATGGTAGTAAGTTTAGGATTTTTTATTAACACCTTAGATGCGGCGCAAATATCCCTCCCCAGTGCTGCGCTGTCCATTGGAACTAGTGCTGAATGGACGTCCAATGGTCGTGCGCAGCACTGGGGAGGTAGTGCTGCCGTCGGCCAACGCCCCGACGCAGCACTTAAGAGGTTAAGTTAGTTCTGTGAATCGGGCCCACTGTCTATAATTATATGAAGGGGAAATGCAAGGTTACCGCTGCCAGAGTGACATCAGGGTCTACACTCAATGTTTTTTTACCGTGAGCAGTGGGAGTAATTAGGAAGGAGATAGAACTCACTGAGCCGCGCCTATCATTGTCTTCTTCTTGGGACTCAAACCATGGACCCACCCCTGCGATGGTGACTGCTGTCTCTTCATTACTGCCACTCCTGCACAACTACATGCTTTTTTGGCTTCAAAGGTGCCCCTTGAAGTTTATCTTCTTCCAGCCCCATTAAGACTACAGAGATTAGGGCGGTGGCTAGTGAACCCCATGTATGGTCACCATGCTCAACAAATGCGAGTGACGGGGTAAGAGTGAAGGCAAAAACTGCTGTGGGAAAGAAAAAGAGAATGGAGAAGGGAACTAAGGCTAAGAAACAGTGCCTGGGACCCTCTTTAGCCCTGCCCAGTCCACCCTGTGTGCTTAACTCTGACCCTTGCATCCAGCCAGTAAGCAACACTAGTCAAATCACCTTTGACAGCTTGGATCAAATTTGTGAGAGGATTGTGTTATCCCTTATGGGCGTGTTGATACCACTTTTGGACAGCCTGTGGAAAGTGGAAGTAGCCTAAAGAGACACTGCCACTGTAGTATGCTGCTAAGACCTTGTATTTGGGCTTAAGAACGGATGGTTGCTGATGATGCTGTTGATGTTCTGCTCCATCCAAGTAACACTCTTCTCCATAGCGCGGGGACACGTCGAGAGACGTCACCAGGCGCTCTATAAGCTCCTATAATAATAAATAATAATGGTTTCGCAGATACTCAGTCCAAGCAGCCTGAAGCCGAAGGGGTTTTTGGTGCCACCAGCTCAGAAAGAAACAACGAATTAAGGGCAAACGCCCTTGTTGAGGGGAGATTTTTGACATTACCACAACCAGTTAGCAGCCATGGGGTGATGTTAGTGGGGGTGAAGAAGTTTTCTAGCTACTCTTCCTGCACTAATCATCCTACACTTCAATTAACCCCCAGACTGCCCCTTGCGTTGTCATTTTGAAAAATGTGCCCCGCCTGAGATGATCTAAAGGAAGCGTATGACCAATTGGTTAATAAATGTATTTATTTATTTATTTACGCAACTTTTATAGCGCAACAAATACCCTGAGGTGTCTCGGCGCTGTGGAGCTACTAGATTCAGCTAACCTCTTACTGGTTAAACAACCATGTCTTTAAGAGCCTGCGAAAGCTCATCAGATTCGGGGCAGTTTTAATGGCAAGTGGCAAGAGATTCCAAAGTTTTGGTGCGGCTACGAGAAAACGCCTGTCTTCCCAAGTGGCCGTTCTTGTACGTGGCACAGGGAGGAGACTGGTGTTAGCCGATCTTAATTGCCTTCTGGGGACATAAAGCTGAAAGGCTTCAGTCAGGAACCTGGGTCCTATGCCATGTACTGCCTTATATACAATACAGAGGGCCTTACATTTTATACGGCTCTCAACTCTCAGCCAGTGGAGCTGACGAATGCCATGAGTAGTGGATTTGCGGCGAGGAAGGTTTAAGATAATCCTGGCAGCCGCATTCTGAATGGATTGCAGCTTCGTTATGACACGCTTCTGAGTATGAAGAAAGAGAGCGTTCCCACAATCTATTTTTGAGAAGACTAAGGTAGAGACCAGAGTCTTCCCAGCTGAGGGAGGAAGATAAGGCAGTAGTTTCTTTATTTTTTTCAGAACAAAGAATGATGACGAAACGACCTTGTTAGTGTGAAGGTCAAAAGCCAACTTGCTATCAAATATCACTCCCAGATTTCTGGCTTTGTCCACTGGAACTGGTGGAAGGCCAAGCTTTTCCGGCCACCAACTGGGAGACCATTCAGGGGAGAGTTTTCCAAAGGTCATAATCTCGGTTTTGTCCGAGTTGATCCTAAGACAGTTCGAGGTCATCCAGGTACTGACCTCAAGCATAGCTCTCTGGAAGTTAGCTGCCACAGCAAGGCCGTCCCTGTGGATAGCCAGGACCAGCTGGGTATCATCTGCGTAAGATGTAAGCCGTACCCCATAGGCCTTTATTACCCTCGCCAAGTCCGCTACGTAGATATTAAATAGCATTGGACTTAGCGAGGAGCCTTGTGGGACTCCACAGGGGAGAGCAGAGATAGGTGAATAAAATTCTCCCAGCTTCACCGTCTGGGTACGGTTTGCGAGAAAAGATGAAATAAGGTCCCTGGCCAAACCGTTTATCCCCAGGGCTGTGACACGGTCGACTAGAGTGACATGGTCGACCGTGTCAAAGGCCGCTGACAAATCCAGAAGGATCAGGACAGCCGCCCCTCCCTGATCCATGATCACCCTGATCTCATCAGAGGCCTTTATCAGAGCGGTCTCTGTTCCATGCCCTTTCCTAAAACCAAATTGCGTTTCGTCGAGAAGATGGTGAATCTCGACGAACTCTGAGAGCTGTCTATTCATCAGGCATTCGCATACTTTGGCAGGAAAGGGCAGACACGCAATGGGTCTGTAACTAGCAACGGCCGTAGGATCTAGGGAAGGTTTTTTTAGAAGAGGTTTTATGACAGCCTTCTTCCATATATTAGGAAACTGGCCTGTCTGAAATGCGAGGTTGCAAATCTCCATAAGGGGGCGTGAGATCACTTCTGTGAGCTTTGACATCACTGAGGGGGGACATGGGTCCAAAGGGGAGCCCGATTTGATGAGAGAAATGAGTTTGGTGACATCATCGTGTGAGGCAAGTGAGAAACATGAAAAGAAATCATGATTGTGATGGTGAGGCCCTTCTTCCCCAATACAGCCTCTGTATTCAGTTTCAGTTTCCTCTTTAAAAGATGCATATATATCTGCCACCTTTGAGGTAAAGAAAGTGGATAGTTCATTGCAAAAATTCTGTCAGGGCTCAACTCCAGAGCCAGAGGGGGGTGTGGACAGAGTCGTGACAACAGAGAACAACTCTCTGGCAGAGTTAGCAGCAGTCTCAATTTGTGACGAGAAAAAAAAACTGTTTTTTGAGTTATAATCGCCTTTTTATAAACTGCAAGGGCATCTTTATAGGTTTGCCTAGCTATAGGACAGTAGGCTTTCCTCCATCGCCTTTCTAAGTTCCTACAATGTTGGCGATGAAGTCTGAGATCTTCATTATACCAGGCAGCCGAGGGGGATGCTCTGTTAGGTCTCGTGCATTTTTCTGGGGCCACTAGATCAGCGGCGGTACGGATCCAATCCTGAAAGTCTGAAGCTGATAGTGCAGGAGTATTTCCGTCCCAAGTACAGGAAGAGGCTAGGGAGTTTAGCATCTGAGGGATGTCTGCATTTTTCCAGGCGCGGGTCCCCACCCTATTTCGGGGCCTGGAAGATAAGGGATATACAGATTTTTTATCTAGCTGGAATATGTCAGGATCGTTAGTGAATAGACCATCAAGGGTATGTCCAGCTTGGTTCACAGGGCCAATGACTGATTGGAAAGGCAGCAGCTAACACACAATCAGATTAATCTTGGGCTGAGGGTTGACTGGGTTGGCATCTCACTGAAGCCCAATGGGAACTATTGCATAGTGGTTAATTTTAAAGATAGATTAGTTGCCAAAGAGGGTCTGATGAAGACCAACTCTGTGAGCACATATCCTTCAGTTAATGATTCTCTCCCGCTTGGGTACTTCTATAGGGTCCAGAGCAGTCTGATCGCTCCACTGTTTCTCACCCAGACTATTTCCACCTTCAATAGATTTGTGCCCATTGTCAATCTAAACCAGTTGGAATGACTACCCCCTACTTCAATGATCTCTGCTCAGCCGGTTTCGCCTGCAGTAAACAGTTTAACTGAGGATGACTTTGTGAAGAAATTTTTCCAACTACCATGACCGATACTATTCTACAGGAGAGGTCTAAATTTCAGCAATTGAGTAGAGGTGACATATTGTCTAAAAACAGTATGATTAGGAAAGATAATGTAACCTTGTCCTCGATGACTACGCCTGTTATTCCTCTGGCTGGGGAATCTATTAGTCAGAGAGAAAGGCACCCTACTCTGGCCTCATGGAATGTGGCAGGCTTGGCCAGTAAGCGGGGCACAGATGATTGGCATAATTTTGTTATTTCTCATGTGGTTATTTGGTTACAGGGGACTTGGATCACCAAACTGGTTTTTATAGGTGGTTATGTCAAAAGGTGATCTTTTGACTTTTATTTCCCTTGCATTTCCTGCCCAGGTTACATGACTGAACCGTAATTCCCTGCCCTACCAGTTCATACTCTTACAGTGTGTTGAAATCAAATCCAGGAATCAAATAAATTAAGTTGATGTTTATTATCCAGCACATCATTAATAGCCTCACTGCTTCCCGGTCCAGATGCAACTGGCTCTGTCTCTCCCAACCACCTTCCAGAATACAGACTGTAATTGGAATATAAACAAGGTGTACAGGCAGGCATCTCAAGAACCGCATGATGTCACATAAGCAGATGTGAATAAACATAAAAGAAATATGATACGGGATGTAACATATCCCCCTTTTCCATAAAGCAAACATACATGTTCAAACGTAATCTCTATCAAAAAGTGTTTAAATATGAATATTTTTGAAACACTCCGTACCTGTGCTGATCAAATGACTGGAGTGTACCTTGGTTCTTCTCCCTCGTCGCCAAATTTTTTTAAATCAAATCCAGGAATCAAATAAATTAAGTTGATGTTTATTATCCAGCACAGTATTATTAGCCTCACTGCTTCCAGGTCCAGATGCAACTGGCTCTGTCTCTTCCAACCACCTTCCAGAATACAGAATGTAATTGGAATATAAACAAGGTGTACAGGCAGGCATCTCAAGAACCGCATGATGTCACATAAGCAGATGTGAATGAACATAAAAGAAATATGATACAGGATGTAACACAGTGCCTCTCAGGTCAGCTGCTTTTAGTTAATGTTTATAACAATGTCTTCTATACTTCCAAGAAAGACGTGCCTCGGTCATTACTTGAAGATGTAGATGAATGTAAAAGTAATATAGAAGGAATTTTTGTGGTGGTGCTTACGGGCGACTTTAACTTAAAATCTTGCCAGCTTTCCACATTTCCTGCTTGTGGGTTGGTGGATGATGCAGGGGACCCACTTACCCACTCTGTTCACTGTTTGGCTGGGGATGAGTTGAACTGAAGCATTATTAAATTGAACCTTTAGTTTGCCTATGACTCACTGATGTTGAACCCCACTGTGGTTACCAACCTTCGTAGGGAGGGGTACTCCTAGTCGGATCAACTTTATCCTCTTCTCTCTGTCTCTGAGGAACTGGGTAATGGACTACAGTCCATTGGGACTTGCCGCTAGGTGATCAAAGGCTCTTGGACCTCTCTTTGCATAATTATTTTTTTATCAAAGTTGCAATTGCGTGCAATCCTCTCCCATTACATCACTCAAAGAACAAACGGCTAGTCCTGAAGTCATCTAAGGTGGACTTAGCCTTCTTTATGAGAAGACTGGTAGTTTCCTCACGATCTGATTTTGCAAGCTATCTAGCTGCAACTGCATGCTTGGGGCAGGAGGTAATTGATTGTTTTGAGAGCATTTATCGCACTGGACGTCATCGGCTTTTAGTCCCGCCTAAATGTAGGAAGAAAAAACACATTAGATGGTTTGATGCGGATTGCACTGAAACACACAATCAGTTGTTCATGGCCCTGAAAGAGACCCCAAGAGATCAGGAGAAAGTGCTGGAATACAGGGTCCGTTACAAGCATGTTCTATGAGTAAGGAAAGCTACAATTCGAGAGGAAGCTTTCTCTTCCCTGCTCCAGCTAGTGACTGACAGGATACTAATGGCCACATGCATCAAAGTTAGCATTTGCGATTTCTTAATTGCGAAAATTAAGGAATCGCAATTAAGAAATCGCAAATTGCTATGCATCACAAAATCTCATTTTTATTTGCGATTTCTAAAAATTCCTTAATTGCGATTCACAATTTGCGAATCGCAATTAAGGAATCCCTTCCCATTGATTCCTATGGGCCAAGAGGCCCATAGGAATGAAAGGGAAGGCATTCACAAATTGCGAATAGCATTTTGTGAATCGCAATTTGTGAATGCATTTTCAAGGGTGCAGAGGGGGGTCCAAAGGACCCCCCCTGCACCCCTGAAATGTAACTTTAAGTGCAAGTTTCACACACACATGTCCCAGGGACATGTGTGTGTGTAACATGAAACTTTCAAAAATGCATTTTTGAGCATTTTTGAAAGTTTTCGCAAATTAGCATGAAGGTCAACTTCATACTAATTTACCTTTTCCCATTTGCGAATTCGCAAATTAAAAATGTACATGCATTGCATTTAAGGAACCTCAAATTGCGATTTTCTAAATGCAATCACATTTTTAGAAATCGCAACATGGTTGCGACTCCTAAAATTGCGAAAAGCGCGATGCATCCCAAATTTGAGAATTGCATTCGCAAACGGCCGAAAATTGCGATTCGCACCGTTTGCGAATGCAATTCTCAATGATGCATGTGGGCATAAGGCTTTCTGTCAACTGCAAATCATAACTATTTTTGTAGCACCAACGCCAAAGGGATTGGTGTTGTGATTCCTCCTGACACCTGGGTTGCTCACGTTGCAGGATTACATGCAGACCTCTATGATGAGGCCCCCGCCACACGTGGGGTGGCAGCAGGCAACCAAACTAGGCCCTCCCTCCTGAAATCTGCCTGTGATAGTACCCCCAGCTGATCCGGAGATAAAGTTTAGTGAAGTTTTGGTGACCCTAAATCGCTGCCCAGGTGGGAAGGCGCCAGGCTCTGATGGGATCCCCGTCGATTTGTTTAAGGCCACCACTGAGTTGTGGGCCCCTCTCTTGATGAATGTTTTAACTTGTATCTAGCCACGGACCCACCAAAAACTTGGGCCCATGCCACTATCGTTCCCATATTCAAAAAGGCTCCAAGAGTGACCCACACTGCTATCGCCCAATATCCTTGATAAATTCCACCGCTAAAGTCATGGGGAAAAATCTGCTGGAATGGCTGCAGAAGTAGGGCAAGGAACATAATGTGTTACCTGACCTGCAGTTTGGCTTTAGACCCGACTTGGGAACAGTGGTGCAGGCCTTAAAATGGTATCTTTTAATTGACAAGTACACTCTGGCCAAGAAGGGCAAGATTTACCTGCCATTTATGGACCCTGTTGTCTCTGTTAACTGAATGAAATTGTGGAGCATTTTGTCAGACATGGGAGTGGAACAGTACATAGTTGGTTTCCTGAGGCAGCTACATACCGAAGTCATGGCTAGTGAGATACGGCCCCAGGGGCAAGTCTTGCCAGGGCGTGCACCTGAACTGCCTGCTGGTTCCAATCCTGTTTTCTCTATGTGTTGATGGCTTGGAGAAACAGTTGGTGGATCTCGGGCACATTGCCCATGGGTAGGTCATTGTAGTGTCCCTGCTCTAATTTATGTGGACAACACTGTTTTAATTTCCAGGTCAGCAAATGGCCTGCAGCGCTTATTGGACTGTTTCTGTACATATATAATGGACCTTGATTTAAGGCTATACCAGTCAAAAGCTCACGTCATGATTTATGGGGAGAAAAGAATGGAAAATCCTACGTTCACAGTTAACGGCAATGAGTATGAACTGTCCCCACATTTGCCTATCTAAGGGTTCTCTTCGATAGCCATCTCTCGTCGAGACCTCTGAAAACCAGCAGAGCTGCCACCTTCTCTAAAACGGTGGAGGCAGTCTTTAATTTTGATAGGGGACTGGGGCGGAAGACAGTCAAAGAACTCATAGCCATTTATAGGGCAAAGGGTTGTGCGGTTGCATGATATGGGGCAGGGGTTTGGGATGATCGAGGCGGATTGGACATTTTTAGAGAATGGCTTTATGAAAAGGCTGTTGTCTGTTCCCATTAGTGCAAGGTATTTTATTTGCCACCTAAAGGTGGGGATGAGTCACATAGTTGATATCATTAAAATGCAAACCCCTGCTAGTGTGGCTCCTTTTATGGACACGGGAGCACACCGCCTTTACCAGGGCCATCCTCACAGACTGTTTGCAACTGGACCACTCTTTGGACATCCGCTGGTTGAAGTACTTTTACCAAACTTTCCTGATTCTGGGGCTAGATGAATTTTTAAGGTCACCCGGTAGCCTTAGTGCAAATTTTGATACTACATTGAAGACTAACAGTCAAATGAATAAAGGCCTTTTGGATTTCTTAAGGGGTCGAATCGCAATATCAGCCCGTTAAGAAATACAAACAGGCTTTAGCAATGTACAAAGCATTTCCTAAATGCAAAATGAGCATTTAGGAAATAGCAATCACCATCGACTCCAAGCTATTGAAAATGATCTGCAATTTAAAAAACGTACCCCAAGGTGTTTTTTTTAAAAGTGCAAAGAAGCCCACGTATACCCTTAGGGCACATGTGTGCTCTACATGTGTACCACTTGTTTTGGGGTGCATTACGGGAGGACTCACTCCCACAGCCATCTTTGGTTTAGTATTTCTTAAATAGCAATATCCTAATTGGAAATCGCTATTTAGGAAATGCAGAACTGGTCCTTTGGTACAAATTGCATGGAATTTATTAATAGCGATTCCTACTCTGTAGTAATCGCTTTTAGTTAAATCGGTCATTTCATACATATCATTTTGTATTTCCTGAATAGCTATTCCTATGGAGTCGCTATTTAGGGAATGCAAAATTGCTTTTGCTTACATCTGGCCCATAATTCCTTACACACTGTGGGGACCACTGACTGCTGAGGGAGGCCAATAGGTGAAGTGTTTAGGCAAACATAGAGATCACGACTAATCCTGGTCGGCTCCATATTTAGGGCCCGATTATGATGGCGGTTTTCCCGCATCCTCCGGGCCGGCGGAAGCCACCGCCGGCCCGGAGGATGTGGGAAAACGCAGCGGACTGAAAAAGACCCCCCACCAGATTAGGATGGCTGGGGGATCGTCTTTCAGTCCGCAGCTTTTGCCGCCGCGGTCGCCTCCGGTCCGCGGCGGAAAAGCCCTAACATGGCTGGCGGTGTCTATCAGACACCGCCAGCCATATTAGGATTTCTGGAGGAACATGCCTTTACACGGCGGCATTTCCGCCGTGCAAATGCATATGGATTTTTGTTTGGGGGCCCATTGCGGGCCCCCAGGGGTGATGGGGGGGTGGGGGGTGCACATGGGGGTACCTATGGTACCCCCCTGCATTTTCCTGCACAAAGTGGCAGGCACCGCGCAGTGCCTGCCGCTTTGTGCATGCAAATGCACAACTTACACTTTTATCATTGCGGCGGGTGCTGCTTCAAGCAGCACCTGCCGCAATGATAAAAATACAGGATGTGACCGCCAGGGTGGCGGTCACATCCTAATTTGGACGGAGGGACCACCGCTGCCCCTGCGGACGGTCCCTCCTACTCTACGGTTGCGTACGGACTCAGGTCTGTCCGCCATCATAATCGGACCCTAAATGTGGGTGGGGAATCAACACCATATCTTCCTATTGGTCAGACTCAGGCTAGGCACTGTCCATTTCTTGGTGTCCTTTCCAGAGCCGGACTGGGAACCAAAACTGGCCCTGGCAAAGAGCTCGGCCGATCCCCCTTGGGAGTGCCAAGCTGTTTGCCAGGGCCAGTTTCGGCCGATTTTGTTACAGGGACCGCTTCTGCAGCTATGCTGCAAAAACGGCCCTGTAACAAAATCGGCCCCCAGGGGCCCAAAGTCGGCCCCCACCCTAGCGGCCCACCGGGGAAACGCCCAGTGCCCGCTACGGCCAGTCTGGCCCTGGTCCTTTCCCACTCAGGGTTCTTATTTTAAAATGTATCTGTGTCTCCTTGTGATGGCTTCTCGAGGCAAAGCACACTGCAATCTATGTTTTTTAGTAAATGTTATGCTTCTTTGAGGACGTTTTTTATCTTGCACCTATTTTAAAACAGGCTAATATTTGCCTCACCGGAGCAGCTTCTATCTATCTACAGTCATTGCCAAATTTGTGGATATCGTATTTAACTGCAACCAACATCCAGAGGGCTCTTTGGCAGAGGTCCACTATGACTGTATACAGAACATGAACCTGTTTTCTGCTTGTTTTTTTGATGTCTGGTAATCTATTTGTGTACTTTTATGGTGATGAAATGTTTTAATCCTTTGTTTGCCATGTGTTTTTATTGTCTCTTTTATGGTCATTGATGTGAACAAATAAAGATAATTAATTGACTTTGCTTCACAAGGAGGAAGGAATTGATTCCTTAACATCCTTTTTCATCGCCACTCTCACTTTACATGATATTCAGGGATGGCGCTGTGATCAGTTCAAAAAGAAAAAATAAAATGATATTAACTCATTGTTATATTTTTATTTTTCCTTTGCAGCTCAGCTGGTTAGGGGCGGGCGGGGTGAGCTGGGCACTCACAGAGGACCAGGGGGAGGCGTGGCGGGCACTCTGTAAGTGCACCTGACGGTTTGGCCGACCGTCTTGGGCCAGTCAAACAGTCATGCACACTTAGCATGTTCTCCACCAGGCAGTATTGCACAGCTTGGGTAGAGAAACAGGCTCCCACTCACTGGCTGAGCGCCGAACTACAGTGCTCAGACCAATCACATCGCTGTTGTAAGGCAGAGTCATGATTGAATAGGGGAGTCTCTGAGACTGTGTGCTCCCTGTCCGTGGAGACCTGGAGTTGATCGAAGAGACTGCGGCAGCTGGCCTGCAGGTAAGTGATTTCTTTTTTCATTCACTCCCGCCGCCCAGTGATGCACCATTCTATGTCTTTAAATAGCAGCCACCACTGATGATATTGTTTGGCTGCGTTTGGACTATCCCTGTTTTCCAGTTCTAATCATGACAGTTTTTCCTGTCAAACTCACTAAAGTCTAGCTTCCTTAAAGGCTGCTATGGAACAACAGCAGCTGTACCTACTTGAAGATGGTCAAGAGTGACTGAGTCAAACAAGTAATCAAAACAGGTACAGAAGTCTTTCAAGAAGCTCTAGCAAGTCAGAATTAAATGTCCTCACATTCAAGTACAGAGCTCCAGATGTCTTTCAAGAGGGTCAAGCTTTCTGTCACTATTCCATTGGCCCACCAGTTGTGTTTATACCAGAAAGTCGATGAGTTTTACTCCCACCAACACACACTCCATTTCGTGTTTCTTTGTAGGATGGTATGCTTGATTGTTTAATGGAGGACCACAAATTACAGAATTCATCGTGCTTGCATCCCTTGATAGCAGAGAACTCTGTGCTATTGAGAGTAAGATGCCCATCTTGTCCTTTAAAGGTGGGAGTAATGTAATTAATCCTTTACAGTGGGGCTCACCCTGGTGAATGTCAATGCCAAGGATGATCATAATATTCCTGAGATCAGCTCGAAGAACGTGTCGAATGCATGGCACTAAAACGTACCCTTGTGTGTAAACGCACCTGCTGGACACCAAACACAATTAAAATTAAATGCCTTGAAAGCCTTTGGTTCTTCTCAAAGAAAACATGCACCCTTTCTGCCCAAGCATATCCCTCACCAAGGATGCCCATGATTCCAATCATTGCTCCTGTTATGACCATTGAAGAACGTAAGATGATTGTTACTGCATCCATCATGTCTAGAAGGGATTATGCAAGTGCAATATATGCCGGCTTACCAGATGCTGTGCTGCATAGATTTCAGGTGATACAGAACGAAGCAGAGAGGCTGGTCCTCAGGGTTCCTAAGCACACACACTCTGTGCTAAAAAATACTGCATTGGCTCTCAGTCAAACAGGGAATTCAATTTAAACTATGTTACATTGATTTTAAGAGTTTAAATAAATCAGCTCTTCTGAGGTTTATTTCGGACAAAATAAACAAATACGTTCTGCTATGCAATTTTAGGTCAGCATACATGAACTCACTGCTATGCAATTTCAGGTCAACATACATGAACTCAATAATTGTCCAGAAATACAGCAAGACTAGATCTGGAGGTCAGAGTTTTTCGGTTGCAGCTCCTGTAGTTTAAGGACATTTTGTGAAGAGAGGACCAGGGTTATCATGAGATAGTCAGTGAGGGATCTGCCCTCCGACCACCCAAGTTGGTGCTAACTCATGCACTACAAAATGCCATTCATAGATCTGCAGTGGGAGATCTTCACTTCTGCCTCTGCTCTCTTGTCAGTGACAAGTTCTCGGCCAGGCACCATGCGGCACGCCAAAGGTTGCAGCTACTCGAGTTGATGGTGCTGCAGCTCGAGTAGATTTTCTACTTGAGAAACAGCCTTCTGACCGCGAATGGTTGCAGCAGCCAGCGTTGGAAAGACCTCGCCGGATGTCCAACTAGCGTCCGAAAATCACGCTAGCTGATGCCCGATCTCACTTGCGTCCGCCAACTTACCATTTTGGCACACGTGTGTGAAAACATTCTGCCACATAGCGATTGTCAGAATTTGTCCGGAACTGAAGGTTACATGAGTAGCACAGAGTCGCCAAAATTCCACCAATTCAACTGGCGGAACAAAATATTTTGCCCAACCCTCATCATTATTCAGTTTTCCCTGCCCATGACCAACATGCATGCCATGGTGGACATAGGCAGGGTCATGAACTCAGCCCCTCCTGGAGGACCAGTGGTTCATTCGCCAGGGTTTAAATGAGCCATTGTATCAAGGGTGCAAGGCGTGTGACTTGTGTACTAGCTTTGTGTCAACTGATGTGCACCAGGTACCCTCAATAATATCTTCTATCTCAAGAAGTCAGCAAAATGAATAAGTTCAGCCTATGGCCTGAAGTAGCTTTGAAGCTAACTTGCTAGGTACATGCAGTTCGGTGGGAGATGCAGGAGCCTTGTCCTTCCAGGACTCTACATACTTTCACATGTGACTTATTGAGATTCTTCTGATGTATGAAAATCCACATGTGTAAAATCACTAACGACTCACTATTATCATAATGTTAAAAAGACCTAGGAATTTAATGAATTGGTGTAAGTTTGGCTCTTCTCCTTCCTCTCCACTGTATAGTGGTTGTCATGTGAAAACTATAGAAAATATGCCAGCCAAGTTAATAAATAATCAAATATCAGAGTTTCTGGACTCCTAAACATAGAATCTGTAAAACAATTTCAAGAACATTTTGCAAAATGTAAGCATTTATGGTCTTTCTCTTAATAAGAAGCATCGCAACAAGGCAAAAGCCTATCACTATAGAAAAATTCATTAATGGTTCACCCACAGACCTAGAACATCTGTGAAGTGTGCAGCCCAGCAGGATAGTATAAACAAGCTGTAGTGATTTGACTGCATAGGCTAGCGTAGTTAGAGTTGTTTCTGTGTCATGCAGGCATGCAGGTGCCTCTCTTGGCCATCCAAGAGGGACCCCCTTAAATCCAATGGTGGAAGGTGGTGTGTAACTACATCTATCCTCTTCATGGGCTGGTAGACACTACTTAAAGCACGAGAGTGAGCTAACATTGAGAAATCTTATATCCCACTAAATTGGTGGCAGGCATTCAGCACCTCTTTTTGGCCACAGCTCATCCTGGCATCTGTTTTTGTTAATGGAACCATGCAATACGTTGCTCAGGATTTCTCCAAAATCCTTCCAGCATGTCTTCTTTGGAAACAGGGTCATGGAGCTCCAAAATCGGCCGACATGGGTTCCAGCTGCTGTCCCTTGCATGGCCTTCCTAACCCTGGTTTTGTTCTTACTTCCCCAAACCTTAGGGGTATTGAAGACAGTAGCTGGAATGTACTTTAAACAGGGTTCTGAGAACCGTAAATAATCGCTTTAGTTCCCATTTCCTCCCTCCTTAGCTTCTCTCTAGCAAATAGGGGACTGTGGAGAGGTCACACCAGTGAAGTTATCAAGGGCGTATGATGTCATTTGTCCTACCACTGAGGTTTTGGGAAAATGTCTGACATAATTAGGGTACTCCCCATTTTGGGTGTTTGATGCATAGATACTTAAACAGTGCCACACATTTAGTACTACATAAGGACCCTACAAGCATGCTCTTTAATGACAGTATGCAGACTGGCCCTAGAAAGAGCACTGATATATTCACAATGGGCACTGTCTAAGAACAGAGTGGGTGAATGTGGGTGCAGAAAGACACCCCATTAATTTTACAGCTGGAACATTTTCCAACCTAACCCAATGCAAGGGTTGAACCTTACAAGCAAAGAACTGTCACTTCAGAAACACTTAGCTAATGCGGACAGGAGGAGTGGGGCATCAAGGTTTTCTCTTTGTCTTAAGGCCCAAACTCCCAGGGGGGCCTTGTGGTGATTCTTCACATTCACTTGCTGCAAACCACACGTGCCCTCTCATTGTGCTGTGCAATGTAGCCTTTTTCATAACTTTCTGAATTTGATATGTATTGCGGAGTAACATATTGTAGTAGCCACTTTTTGCGCTTGAAATGCAATCTCCACCATCCTTTACCCCACTTAACCAGTTATCTTTTGCTTACCTTCTAGGAAAAAGACAGAGAATCACAAAGATTTTTTGAATATATTTTACATTATAGGAATGGATATAGTCAAATCCGTGACCGCTTTTTACATGCGAAACCAACTGCAAGTTCAATAGCTGTTCAGAGGCCCCTGCCATGTGAGACACCTTCAGAAAGTTCTAGATATGTAGCTGATTGTGCTTTGTAGTTTAGATATGTAGTTTTGCTTTTCTGCCCTATATGACCACATATCCCTTCACTACCATATAGAAAAGTAGGCAGATGATCTCAAACAGAAACTATTTTTATGTTTTACATTTTGCAAAGTGGTCTAGTTAATTCTGTGACTTCCAGTTCTGGATATGTATCTGACAGTTCTTTCAATTCTGGGCATGTCATTTTGCTTTGGTAAGTATGAGCTTTAAAATCCCTACATACAGAGGGGCAGATTACAAGAAAATGACGCATCTGTGTAATATAAGCACCATCAGCATGAACCCAGTGCTTGCCCGTGCTTGGTTGCCACAACTTAACCGGGAGTACCCTCAATCTCACCTCAGATCATGCTGCTGCCGAACTCACAGAAGCAAGAGTCTGAAGGCAGAGATGCTCAGTGTGGTAACCTTTCTAGGGGGCACACATACAAGAACAGTGAACAGGCAGGCCAGCACAGTAGTCAGCTTGCAGAGGGGATGTCCCTTCAGGATAGCAAGCAGGTGATCCAAATGGCAGTTTCTCCTGGCACACAGCAGTCCTCTGAACTAGCAGAGCCTGGTTACAACTCCAAACAGTGTCTGTTCACGGGGTCACAGCCCCTGTACTTATAGACGGAATGTCTTCGTTCTGGGGGGGCACTTAAACCACTATATAGAAGTGCACAACACCCCCATTCATACCTAATGCCCTGGCCCCACAGGGGAGTGGAGACAGCATTGAAGAAGGCAGGCAGAGTCCTATTCAAGTGAAGGTGCAACTCCTCCCACCCCTCCAAATGTAGAACTGTTCAGCTGCAAGGGAAACTCCTCCTGCTACTCTAAATGGAGTGAAGGTCTATTCATCCTATCGCTGAGTCACCTAGGAGAAGCAGGACACACCTCAACCCCCATTGTGACTGTCTAGAGTGAATTCACATCCCCTCTTTCCTGTCAGTCAAAACCAGACAGTGAATACACATACAGGCGGGGCATGAAGACACATAAGCACACAGAAATGCCCACTTCTAAAAGTTGCATTTTAAAATAGTAATGACAAATCTGCTTTCACCAATAAGCAGGATTTATCACTACTACTCCAAACATACCAAACATGGTCACACAACCCCTCTCATATCAGAAATTACCACTGATGCACTTTTCAGGGAATCCCCAATACAAACCTATGAGAGGGCAGCCTCACGGCAGTGAGAAACTAAATAGGATGCTTGTCACTACCAGGACATACCACACAGTTAAGGCACATGTTCTACCTTTTACCTACACTGCCCTGCCCATCGGGCTAGCTAGGGTCTATCTTAGGGGTGACATATGTAGTAAAAGTGGAGTTGCAGATGTGACAACCACTTTACATGCCATGTCACTACGGCAGCAAACTGCTCACTCAGGCCCTGCAGTGGCAGAGCCTGAGACATGTTTGAAAGGCTACTTCAGTGGGTGGTGCAAGCAGCGCTGGAAGCCCACTAGTAGCATTTAATTTACAGGCCCTGAGTATATGCTTTACCACTGTACACGGTACTTACAGATAAAGGAAATATGCTAAACAGGTGTAGATCAATCTTACCATGTTTACAAGAGAGAGCACATGCCCACATGCCCTTTAGCACTGATCAGCAGTGGTAAAGTGCCCAGAGTCATAAAACAGGTCAGAAAAAATACAGGAGGAAGGCAAAAAGTTTAGGATGATCCAGAGAAAAGGGCCAAGTCCAACACATACCCAGCAAAATATTGTACTGTGCTGTATTTTCGTGGCGTCTTTAAGTAAAGCATGTGTGAAGACATCTTTACTTTGTGTACAAAAAAGCTGTTAAACCAATTCCAATGATCATGACAGTGAAGAAAACAAATTAATGTGATTGCAATTAGTGGATAACACTGAACTTTTAACAGGTTATGTCATGCTAACAGCAAGCAATTAAAAAAAAATAAAAGACATGAACCAGAAAATAAAAATGTTGTACATGAGCAAAGTAACAGACAGTGGCTCTAGTGTAATTAAAGGAATACTTGAGCACCATCATCAAAACACAATATAATAATCCACTAAATGCCATGTCCTTGAAGAACAGCCCATCCAGCAACGGTAAACAACGAAACACATATGAAAACCAATGATTGAATAGGATTGACCAATACCCATCTGTATTTTGTACTGAACTACTTTTAATATATGGAACAAGGTCTTTCAGAGAGCTTAAGCTCTTGCTAGCTTAAAAAGGACTAGCAGAATGGAGCCACTTGGTAGCTATGGATCTCTGTACATATATCTTGTTGAAGTCAACTTTTTTTGGACAGGTCATAGAATCCAATGGAAAAGGTGCTGACCAGAAGCACTAAAAGCAGGTTCACAAGTTGAGCCCCTGAAAGAACCACCATGTACAACGTACAACAGATGGCATGTAAACTTGTGACAAGACTGCTCAAATGCAAATGTAAACATTATTATTTTAGACCCTTTTTTCAATATAATGCATCATAGTAAGATACTTATCTATGCCTGAGTCAACAGATGCTTACATATTTGGTACACACTGTACAGTGGTCTTGAATATCTGTGGAACAATAATACACATTTTTAAAATATATGTGAATAAAGCATTTTTGGGGCTAACTCTGGACTACTTTACCCGTGGCGATTCAAAACTTTGCAATTAGAGCAATGAATAAAGTACTGAATTTCAACGTTGTTTATCTATAATAGCACACTTTGTGATACTTTAGAATCCACGCTTCTGCCCATATTTTTCAGTACCACAGAATGTAGTTCCGCCACAGGAGTTACATCTTCTGTTTCTGTTTCGAGCTTCGTGGGCAAAGACAATACTATGTCCATAGTATTGTCCATAGCTAAATGGATGCCATTTTACAAGACAAATTAGATGGCAAGGATTGGGCTTGTTTTTGGAGTTCTATCTCGCATTATATGCAGGTCTGATTTATTTATGTTTGTGTGTGCTGTTATGCCTTGCACAAGTTAGTGACCATCTAGGAAGAATGATATGCCAATTGGTCGGCAGCTTTTTGGTGAATTATGTGCATTTTTCTGCCATTCATTTGCCTGCGATGCATAACCATGGATACTCTTTTAATGGTTGTGGAGAGAGGGACATAATACCTGTCTGGTTTAGTGTGCACTGACACTTCACTCTAACCCACAATGTTATTTTTGGCATCTCAATATGATGTTTATTTCATTTGTATATGATATGTTTCTGACCCGAACCTCCCCTTTTGTTGGTTTTAAAGAATGCAGGGGCATATTATCAAGGACCGGTGTTAAAATTCTACCCGTTTTATTGGCAGGAAACTGCCGATAAAACGGTGATAATGGGCTTGATAATACTCTCTTGTTAATTCCCATAGAAGCCCATGTTCTGGTGTTCTGGTGTGGCCAAGCAGATTATTACGTTTATCGGATGCCAATTTGGCTCAAGTGCCATTTATCAGAAAGGCCACCTGGGGTGGTAGAAGCTTTGTGGCAAATGCTACCAAAGCATGGAACAAGCTTCCCCATGGGCTTAGAGCTATATCAAAACTTTTTATCTTTCGAAAGGCTTTAAAAACTTGGCTGTTTACGGAATAGTTAATTAAACGTTATGCTTGGCTTGGTCCCTCTGGAGAGATTTCACATAGCGGCAGGACACCCATGGGTAAGAGTGCGCTCTATAAATGTCATAAATAAATTTAACAAAGTTTGTATCTCAGCTTTGACGTCAAAATAGGACCATTCCTTTCAAAGTGATGGATGTGATGAGACTGTGATATCACTTCCTGTAGCCTCACTTCCTGTGATTTAACTACACTTGACATCACTGGCACTGCCCATGCTGTGCTCTTCCCTTAAACTCTGAAGAAAAAGTAGTAGAACCTGTTACACGCCCAACTTTAAAAAAAAAAAATATTTTAATTTTTTGAAAACCTTTATTCGTGTAAATGGTGACATACAAATACGGGCCTACAACCCGGAGGCCGGCCACGGAACAAACTGGAAGACACCAATAGCAATAAAAAGTGCGGAATGGTCACGCAATACTATCCACTGATGCAATTCTATAATGCTAACGGAGCGTAACCCCCCGGTAAAGGATCACTGAAGGTTAATTTTATTTATATAAAGTAGAGGATCGGTTGTATAAGAAGCGTCTTGGTATACATGACGGGGAACAGAATCAACATCATTATAGTAGGGAATACGTAAGTCAGTTATCAGAATAGTCCAAAGCGATCAAGCCATCGATACCCTTGCTATTCTTTTTCGGTCAGTGCCCACCCACAACCTCATGTGCCCAATGACAAGCAAAACATCACTCTCATGATAATCAAATCATCAATGAGACGGAAAAAGGTGCAATCACCATACAACCCAACCCGGAGAGTAAAAGAAAACGAAAATATTAGAGAAAAAAGGGGAAAGGAAGGGGGGAATCCACATTACTGTACCCGCCCCACGGCGACAATGGCAATCCACAATCCAGACAGTAAACATTCTTAGGGGCAGGGAGGCTAAGTCAGGAGAAGCAAAAAGAACCCCACCGAAAGTACAATACCATATGGGAATACCTAAACCTCCCCCCCGGGGTACTCATCCCGTGGGGATCACGCACAGCAATGGAGACCCAAGAAAAGGACAGATAAGAGCCATAGAAACAAAGAACTATCTAATAGACCCCCATCCACCCGCCCCACCCTGCACCCCTGCAGAAGGCTATGGCCTACCCCTCCCAGCAGCGTGCCTGTTGCCCTAATCGTGAACCCGAAATATAGAGTGAGATAATGCAGGGAAAGAAGAAGAAAACAGATAAAAAGGAAAAGAGGAAAGTCAAGAGGCGAGGATACCATGTAAAAAGGCGCACGGCCCCCACCCCCCGCCCATACAAACATTCTAGTGTAGCCCAAAACGAAACAGGAATGATTTCAAGTAATCATACATATTGAGGGTTAGGCAAGGCATCCCAATTTGTGGCAGTCCATAAATCCATGCATTTTTTTTTTTTTTTAAATCCATGCATCGAGCAGCAGTCCACCGGGTGAAAAAACCCACGGGTTCACCCCAGTACTTTCTTATCTATCGCAGCGATGTATGGAAAGGTAGCAAGCATAAAACAAAGCAATGAGAAGAGGTCAAGGAGCCACCGCTAGATGGTCAATGGAAGCAACCCACTGGATCTCCACCGCCGAAGGCAATGCATGAGCTGTTCCCGGCAGTCATGCAAATCAGTTGCACTGATCGCCAGCAGTTCTTCCCGCATGCGATCCAAGCCATCGCCGCCCCCGCCAAAGTAAGGGAAACAAAAAGTAGCCACCTCAGAACCATTCGCATCCCTGGGGGACGGCTCGGAAGCAATGGCGATCTCCACGTCGATATGCACACAAAAATCCCGGATCAGGGTCGCCTGCCAAATCCTTAGTGCCCGCAGGACGTCGCCAATCGTGGGTTCACACTCCCCGGTGCAGGTCCCATCATGGCACAGCGGTACAGTATCAGCATCCCAGGGCGTCCCGCAGCTTACAGCACCAGCCGCCATTTTGTGGTTACTACGCAGTCTTTTCGTGGCCGACTCCTGGGGGGGGCCCACAAGCGTGGCCCCCGCGGGATCTCCCTCAATCGTCCACGCAGCAGCCACGGCACAAAGATGAGGGCCACCGAAGAAAAGGGACCCTCCAGCGCCAACACTCCGCCGGAGCCACTTTCCACCACCGAGTGATGGAAGTCAGGATGGTACACGCCCAACTTTGATGAAGTTTACTTCTTGCTATTCAGTGTCTTCCATTTCTAGCTGCTGATGTGATTTTTAAAACAGCTGTCTCCATAATCATGTCCTTTGGATTTACCCGCTATGGCCATTTTCTACTCCGCCAACTCAAAAAATGAATATACTGCAGACTCATCTGCCAGTTCTGCGGCTGTATTTATTTGACATGTTCTGTAACTGAAAAATTCAGGATTACAATTTAAAGCTTTCCCATAAACGAGTCTGCATTTGGAGGCATGGTTAAGTAAGCGATGAATAATTCATATGGAACTGATTTAATCAAAAATGTATCTGTTTGCACTGCAGAGCTCTTCCCACAGATTGCAATTTAGGTCTCTGGATTAAAACTACTTCCCCGCATCCATTTTTATTTGCAATGTCTCTCTTGGCTCTGACAACAGCTGTATAGAGTAGGTTTTTTTTGTCTGTGACTATCTCAAGCCTGATTGGTCAAAGACTGGAACGGGACATTTGTTGCTAAAGAGAACATGCTTATAATATCAGTTATATATTTCTCTGTCCCCGAGATGAACCGAGATTTTTTTTCCA
Organism: Lissotriton vulgaris; assembly: GCF_964263255.1. NCBI lineage: Eukaryota > Metazoa > Chordata > Amphibia > Caudata > Salamandridae > Lissotriton > Lissotriton vulgaris. The sequence continues at coordinate 1,639,625,882 of NC_141695.1, forward strand.
GATGGTTTTATATTTTACTGTTTTTGTGTACATCATATTTCCAAGCCGATATATATAAGCAAGAATATGTTTCAGAGCATTTAAGTATATCTTTAATTTAGCAAAATAGTTATCTCAGAAGGGATCAGAGAAATAGACTTTATTTGTACCACAATTTATGTTTAAACTTAAACTGCACTTTTGTTTTTTCCAGAGAGCTGTCTTCTAAAGTGCATGTAATGATTCCCACAAGTCACTTGCTCTGATTGGCCTCACCCCATAGCCATTATAACCATTATCCAAAGAAGGGTGTGTTGACTCATAACACTTTTGCAACACAGAACCATTTCTAGCAAATGAAGGATAACTTTTAAAACCTGTAACTAAATTAAATTAGCAGACTATAGACCACAAAGTTCAAAAAGTAAAAATGAGAACTTCACAAACAGACCTGACACAAATTCTCTGAGAGTGTACTAGAAATATTGTTCTAGACGTGTGTCACGCATGTTTTCAGTGAAATTAACCTTGTTATATGTGTTTTAATAAGATTTCCGTTGTTAATGAGAGATGGCTCCATGGCAGAATATTTCTGTAAAACATGGAAAAGTCATGGCTTGATGTTGGGTGTGTGTCCCCCCCATCGAAATCATTCAGATCCGCAGGACCAGTATCCTAGACTAAAGAAAGCAATTCCAGCATTGTTTTTCTCTGTATAGATCAGCTCTAAAGCCAGCCACAGATTAGCGAGAACATTGACACCAGTGCTTAATTCACAAAACAAATAAGTCCCAGTACCTGATCACCCCTTTATACCAGTGGCGCGTCCCACTTCCAATACCTGGTGCGTCCCACTCCCAATACCCAGTGTGCCCCACTCCCAATACCTGGTGCGTCCTACTTCCAATACCTGGCGCATCCCACTTTCGATACCTGGTGCTTCCCACTTCCAATACCGGACGCGTCCCACTTCCAATTCCTGGTGCGTCCCATTTCCAATACCTGACGCGTCCTACTTCCAATACCCAGTGCATCCGACTTCCAATACCTGGCGCATCCCACTTTCAATACCCGGTGCATCCCACTTCCAATACCTGGTGCATCCCACTTCCAATACCTGGCGCATCCCACTTTCAATACCTGGCGCATCCCACTTTCAATACCTGGTGCATCCCACTTCCAATACCTGGCGCATCCCACTTTCAATACCTGGTGCATCCCACTTCCAATACCTGGTGCGTTCCACTTCGAATACCTGACGCATCCTACTTCCAATACCCAGTGCATCCCACTTCCAATACCTGGCCTGTCCCACTTCCAATACCGGGCACGTCCCACTTCCAATACCTGGTGCGTCCCACTTCCAATACCTGGCGCGTCATACTTCCAATACCCAGTGCATCCGACTCCCAATACCTGGCGTGTACCACTTCCAATACCAGGCGCGTCCTACTTCCAATACCTGGTGTGTCCCACTTCCAATACCTTAGCGACCCACTTCTAGTACCTGGGTTACACAGGTCCCACTAGCTCAGGCCTCAGACCAGTTCTTTAACACAATGCATACATACCTCCCAGTCTCAGGTGCACAGATGGGACCTGTTCCTTGGTGTCTCTCATGCACTGCTGCAGGTCTGTAAAAGAGCTGCAAGTACAGCTGATGTGAATGATCAAAAGAAAGGCAGGGGTTGACCATCTCTCTAGTCCAGTTCTCTAAAAAAACTCCTGCAACCAAAACCTGAAACAGATAATTCTACTGCACAGAGCCGATATGCATACCAGGCATGCCTACACCATCGGTTTCGACGGCCAGTGCTCGTCTGATCGAGAAAGACCAGGATGGTAATCAGGCGGTAATTTTGCCCAAAGATGAAAGTAGAGTTTTATGATACTTGTCCAATTTTTTGTAATGCTTTCTAAACCTGACAAAAGGAAAATCTTTCTAATTTGACATACAGATCCCAAGACATGTAATGCGTGGCCCAGACCATCTCTGAGGATCTTCCAGAACAAACAACCTTCATACAATCACAATGTTCACCCACACACTGCACTAAAACACCCCAAAAATAAAAGCGTGAGGTGCATCCTGGGCTGATATAACTGCAGGAAAGGACAACTTTGACTATGCAACATGCCTTCCTGGTGTAGTTTCTACCTTCATTTTCTTCCTTGAAGGTCTCTTCATGTCTATAGCTATTTTCATGCGGTTAGAGACATCAACTCTGGAACACAATCTAACTGGAAGTCTGTACATGATCTGCCTTTGCACACAATGTGTTTTTTCTTCCAGATTCCATGATGCATTCGAAAAGAGGATCATTCACAACAATAGAGACGTTCCCACTGAGAAAAGTCTAGTGTATGGGATGAGGTCAGTCCAATCTTTCTGCTGCCCTCTTCTCCCCAGCAGGGTGGAATGGTCATACCGGGCATCTGGTGTTTCCCTGGGAGGCTAGAAGGGTGGAGTCGGCTTTGTTACTGGGGGACGGTTTTGCAGCTGTGCTGCAATATTGGCCCCCATTAAAGAAGCACAAGCAAGAATTTCCAGCTTCCCGGGGCCAGGCAGTGCTTCCCCAGGGGCTGGCCCGAGAAAATTGCCAGAGCTTCTTGGAGCTCCCATCCAGTCTTGCTCCCCAGTCTCCCTAAAGCTGTAGATTTCTGGAGTCCAGTCCTCCATCCGTGGTTGGCAGACTCCCTGCTAGAAGGAGCAAGTACAGTCTGGAAAGTACCATGGAGGCCGAGGCTGGCTGTGAACCTGCCACACTAACGATGAGGAGAAACACATCAGCTAAGGCGGCATCGGTCAGTGGCCCCACCTGGGCACAGGGTCAAGCAGGGCAGTACTGAGGCTCAAGGCGGCAGCAATCAGTCATATCAGACTGAGGTGCACACGGGCGCTGTGCCCACTCTGGGGTTGCCCATTCACATGGAATAATAGAAGAAAAAAAAAGTGTGATAGTGGCACATGCTGAAAAGATTTATGTGATGGCAGTTTCATGCATATTGCAGCACATGTAAAGAGGTAAAAACGAAAAAAATTATATTATTTCTCCTTGTTACACCAGTCCCAGGGAAGCGCAGGATGTTGGTGCAAATCCATGTCTACAAGTCTTTGTAGGAATTAATTTGTGTCACAATATATGGGTGGATGCATGCACCACCCCTAGAATGCCTCCTTGGTGCCCGGAAATCGGCTATTAAGGAAAGTAAAATCTCTACAATGGTATGTGGGCCCAGGGTTAAAAAACATAGAACCTTTTTTATGGACAAGTCACCTGTGACTTCTGTCGATTCATTCTCATTCTTTGTAAACTGGGGCCTTAGTCTTCAGGATAAGAATATACTCTGGACACAAAGGAATACACTGTGGATTTTAAAATGTTCAAAATTATAGCTATTTATTATGCAGTAAATTAATGCAAAATGACAGAGAATAAGCATTACCATACAGTTGACAAAGAAGATGCCTAACATCGTACACATCATTGTAACTTACTACACGTTCTAACATAATTATCAAATAAACATTCTACAAAAGAGGCAAACATTTAGCAGAATTGTTTGTGCAAGACAAAATACATATATACCTTTGCATTATTAGGGAGAGTATTAGTTGTCTTCTTCAGCAGCCCAGCATGTCGCACTCATAGCTTCTTGTTTATTTCTCGTGTCTGTCTTCCAACAGGCTTGCAATTTCTGCCACTCTCTGCATATTTATTTGAACAGTTTATGCATTTGAGGCATCGTTATTAAATTCTAGTGGTTGTGCTCCAATTGTATTTTAACTGGATAGATTCAGAAGTCATTTATTCTGTGGCAGTAACTAGAATTCAATGTATGCCTGGAAAAGGCTGGTCCACGTGGCTTTCTATATTTATTAGTGCAGCGGGCACTTGTCACCTAGATGCTTCTGTGCTTTGGTCAGCTGTCTAGTGCACTTTGACATGATGGAGCATGTGCAGATGTGCCCCACAATTCTTAAGTTGGCTAAGGTATAGCCTGCACAGCGGGTGTACCAGCGGTATGTCAAAGGCTACCCAAGACAACGCCGCCAGTCCTCGCTCAGACCTTCTCCAGTGGCAGCAATGCTGCACAATTTCACCCAGGAGTTACAAGCATAGTTTACATTAGGGAAAAAATTCTAGTCCTCAATATTACTCACTCAAAAATTAAACCTAGGGGGATTTCAGCTCATGCAAAGCACTGGGTAAAATTTGTATTGCGCAACATCAAATCATATCTCCAGAGCTATCTTTAATATAGTACTCAGTTGTGCTTTACTCAATGACCCTTTCAAAACACAAAAAAATGCTTTAAGCAGATAACAAGCTATTGTTCTGTCTGTAAGAGCGATAATTATGCATGATGCATCAGAACCCGAACCAGCCATAAGTAACTACCAAGCATGGCTACAAACTAATACCGGTAAAATGGCCCTATATGAGGTGCTAGATTTAACAGTAGTTTTTAAAGTCTCTTTGGAGATTGGTTCAGATAATTTTAGATAGCTTTCTGTATGCTGAACATTCAGGTTTCAAGCTATCTGTTTGTCTCTCAATCATCACTTAAATTGTGCCCACTCTGGGCCAGACAATAAGTTCAGTAGGGAGTTCTAGAACTTTTAGTATCTCTGTTACTATTTGCAACAAATTTACTTCTGCTTGGGGATTTCATCATTTTGATTGGTTGCCCTGATCGTAGCAATACCACTGACCTTTTCTATGGCAATACGTTTCTGGGACTTACCCAATTAGTGGTCTTTCCCACACATAGTGGTTGTCAAATGATATATATTTAATCTTATAGTAACTTTCCAATAGTAGGGACCATATTTAGAGATTGGTGGATAGGGTGCCAAATGCCCGGTCACCCACTTTACAGTCAGGTGGACTGTCATCTTCCCAATGGCAAAAATGATGAGCTTTAAATATGGTGGGTAAACCGACTGGCCAGCTAACTCCAAATAGGCCCAAAAATCTTTAAGCTAAATGATTTTCTCATGGACATACCACTTTGCAGCCTTATTTAAATGGAAAATAATAAACAGCTGTCATTCAGGTACCAAATCTCAGTTTACACACAAGGTCCCTGCTGGCAGAAAATCACAGGTGAAATTATAAGCTGCGAGATAACAGACTCTCCCTTTATTTGATTTACATGGTAGAGAGCAGGTGTATGCAGAGTTTAAATCCTGGATTACAAATATTGGGCCGATTCAAGAAGATAAACCTAAATTTTTGTCCTAACTTAGACCAAACATCTACGTTTACGACTTTAGGAATTCACAAAGGGCATTTACAAGTACTATCTTTTTGTCCACACTCAGGGCGAATATCCCCCCCCCCCCAAGAACCTTCGAAGTAGGGCACTCCTAAATGCCCTTTGTGAATTCCCAAACTTGTAAACTTAGATATTAGGTTTAAAGTTTAGACCAAACATCTAACTTTACCTTTGTGATTTGGTTCCTGTTTAAATAAGTTCTTCCAAAAGCACAACACCTTTAGCCACGTGGTATAAGAGTGAGGTACTTCAAGATGGAATTTCAAAGAATAGAGCCCATTTGAGGGAAGTGTATATCCAGAGCACAAAGTATCCTATTCCACAAGATTAGGAATAGACAAAAATTGATCATTGAGACATGTACTCATTTCCTGTGAAAATTATATTCAGTAGGCTTTAAATTCTGCCACATCAATTTTCAAAACAGCTGATACCCTTACTAATCACGACTTCAGGGGTAACCTACTTCTCCACCCTCAGTGATTTTGCAATTCCTTGCCAGAAATCTTTCAATATAAAATTCATACAATATACACTCAATCTGGTGTGGAGACAATGTTTGTGTCTTTTCTAAAAACAACGAATCAGAAAGTCCCTTATGTTAGACACTAACACCTTTGGAAATATTGACTCCAGATTTTATTATCTTACTTCTCCAAATGACCATATCAGCCTCTGAACTGGAGGCATGTCCCACAGGAGTCTACATCTAGGTCTTCACTATTTTAGCCACACTCTACTTCCCATCTTAAATACCTCTATGATGACATTTTCAATGTCATGCACTTTGAAGCATGCTTTTGTTACTCCCTTATTGCAAAAGTCAAGTGCTAATCAGTATACAATGACAAAATATTGTTCCAGCTCTCATTTGCAAGTAGAAAGGAAAGCTCTAGAAAAAAATATCAATAGCCACATTTCTGCCTTCTTGATGTACCATGCAGATTGGACCAGCACAATCGGCCATTAGATCTAAGTATAACAAGGGACAACATTTGTTTCTGTAGCTTATAGCATCAGTTGGAGGCTGGATGTGAAAGGCAGAGCAACACTGATTTTATTGGATCCCTCTTCAACATTTAATACCATTTATCATGACGCCTTAAGCATTGGATTATACAAGTTTGGAATTTCAGCATTTGACTTATTTCTATCGTCAATGGAAGACAGAAGTCAAATTATCACAGTATCGTCTTTTCAGTCTGATATGAAACCAGAGAATCAAGGGATTACACAATTGTCTTTCTCAAGCCCCACACTGTTAAAGATATAGGTCAGTGTCATCATATTAGATCATTCAGTATCACATTTATGACCTACGCTGATGATTCTCAGCAGATAATAATATCTAATGATTCTTCAGGAGAAACGAAATCCAATTTTATAATGTGTCTCACTGAAGTGGTGTTTTAACTGGGAGACGACCTTTACTACGCTGGTGTTTCACCGCGGTAGGTTTACAACGAGGGCTTTACAACGAAAGTGGTTTCAGTGACTTGCGCTGGATGGCGCTGTAAGCTAAGGAATAGTACGATTTACTATTAGAGGACCGTCCCTACTGTACCTAGACTGGTCTTGGAATAGTAAATTGTACTATCCCTAAGTTCAGCACCCTCCAGCGCAAGTCGTTGAAACTATTTGCGTTGTAAAGCCTGCGTTGTAACATACCACGATCAACATGATCGCGTAGTATCATAATACATTCATCTTAACTTAGTCAGGGATAAAATCTGGTGGCCCTTGAACTGGCTACGCAACCTGTGCCATTTGGCTCTCTGAAGAACATGCACATGATAGTAACTAATATTTAACAATTCATTGTGAATGAGAAACTAGAATAAGAAACTGACCTCTGCTTGTGTCTAGTAGCTTAAACTGCTGAATATAAATCAAACCTTTTCTACTAATGTACTGTAGGAAGATGGATTACCAGACTAGCACATTTTTGTGTTTGTATTATTGTAATACTTTCTATCAAAGTTTTTCCAAAGGAAACATCCACAAACTGTAGCTTTTGCAAAACTTCCATTTCCTTATCTCCTAGGTTTAAATAGATTTACACATATGTACACTCAGTTCTAGCTGACCTCCATTGGCTTCTAGTCAGCAAAAATAATGTTCAAAAGTATTTGCATTTTCCATCAGGCATTGTAACTTCTTGCCTTCAAACAAGATTTCTTGATGATGGTGCAACATTACTGGCTTGATTTCCATGTGCTAAATATACAGGGCAGAGAGTCAATCTTTTTTGTAATCACCGCTAAGCAGTGGAACATGGGCCCTTTTATCTCAGGCCCTTTAGAATCTTCTTGCTTTCAGGAAACCAATAAAACTTTTCTTTACAACCCATAACCAGCATACTTGTTTTAGTAAATTGATTATTTTTCTCATATCTAGTATCAAAGCAGCCTTGGAGTAATAGGTGGGCTCTATAAAAATGTATACCCTAGCACATGCAAGGTGCTTATATGGGGTGATCTTCCAAATATTATGCTTTTATCTTGAAACTTCATTGGTTGCAACTCTCACAGAGATGTAGCCCATCACAACTGTATGAATGACAAATTACATTTGTATTGGTTGCTACAGATGTATAAATGTAACCAAAAAGGCTTATGGTGTATTTAATCTAGAACATAATGAGGACAACAAAAACATTAAAGGCTATAACATAGAAATAGACTTATCCAATCTAAAGTGCAAAAAATGTGAAATACTATTGAATATTCATTCAGAATAACAGAAATCTGAAAGATTACTAGCTGTACTGCATACATGGAAAGGGGCGACCACTCGATCCCCCCGCACGTATGGCAGAGTACCACGATCCCCCCGGGAAGCCATCTTGGGCGGGAGGCGTGTCTCGGCTGGTATGCCCGAAGCGGCGTAGCCGGGGCGCGCTTTTTCCCGCCCTAGAGTGGGTTGGCCTAGACACTGACGCGGCTGGCCACGCCCCCGGGGCAGGCAGGGGCGGGTTTACGCCCGCCCTGAAGACGGATAAAAGGGGACGCAAGACCGGAAGGCATCCTCTTGTTCCTGTGCTCTGAAGCTGCACCTCCTCGCTGCACGTGAGCTCGAGACGGAACGAAGAGCCAATTTTGAGCGTTGTAATCCTTCTTTTTGTCTTGCAGATACTCTGTCGGAGAAATGCCCAAGAAAGGCGGAAAGAGAATGACGACTGAACAGATGCTTCGGGTCCTCATGAAGGAGATGACCGAGCTGAAGAAGCGGGTGGCGGAGAGAGAGGGGGAAGGGGGGCCGGAACGTCCTTCGGCTGGAGCAGCCCCAGGAGGGAGAGCCAAGAGGCCAAGGAGGGGGCCAGCTGGGGGAGACGTCCCGGTTCCCTGTACCCCGCTTGAAGCGCCAACCCCAGTACCCGTGGAGGGGAATCCGATTCCCGTGGTGGTCACCCCGGTGTCCAATGAGGATATGCCGCCCGAGCTGGCAGCACAACTCGCAGCGTGGTTGGGCGAAGGTAGTGAGGGCGCCACGGCTGTCGACGCGCAGGCGCTGATGAAGCAACTGCGTGAGAAACGGGAGGCAGCCAAGGTGTCCGCGCCGGCTGCAGTAGTTGACAAGCCACAAGGGACGATTACGACCGCAGAGGCAGCGTCCGGTGCAGGTAAGCGGCCATTGCCGATTGCGAGGGATGAGTCAGCACCCTCTCGTAGAGAAAGGTTGGGTCAACATGTGCCTTTGGCAATTAAAGAGAAGATTTGGGCGGGGGAATATGTGAACATCTTCTCGTTGCTTGTTGATCATTATGAGGTGGAGCATGTTAAGGGCCAGAAAGACCTCATGCATCCGAGTGTTTGGCGCGCAAAAATGGCCGCCTTTAAAGTGAATGAAAATATTGGCAATTGGGGCAATGCATGGGGAATCTTTACGTCGATCTTGGGGGAACGTAGGCCCGAGTTGCTTGCCGAGTTGCCGACCTATCAGTCGCGAATCATGGGGTACTCGACATCATACCAGGGTAACCATTGGTTTTGCTACGATAATCTTTTTAGAAAGGCGAAAGAGCATAATAAAAGCTTAACCTGGGATTGTTACGATTCTTTGACATGGGATAAAATGAAGGAGACAGGAATGTTGAAAATGCCATTGGTAGGAAGTAATGTTGGCGAATCCTCCCGCCAATATGGGGGGACGCCCTTTCGTTCAGGTACGGGTACCGACGATTACTCGAGGCCTGCCGGCAATACAGGAAAAAAGGGGTTATGCTTTAATTTCAACAGAGGTAAATGTACTAGGCCCCAGGGATCGTGTAAATTTAAACATGAATGTAGTGGGTGCGGGTCGCCCCATCCTGAGTCCACGTGCAGAGCCAAAACGGGTGATAACGGGGGGAAAGGAGGCGCCAAACAGGTCTAACATAGTCCGAGGGGCGCCTTTACCTACCCCGATTGATACCTTGGCGATGATTCCCTGGCTCAGTGAATACCCGGATCGTACTTCTGCTGGGGTGCTGCGGAACGGATTTTCGTATGGTTTCCGCATCCCGGTAGGGGACTTTCAGGGTGTGGAGAAGTGTAAAAATCAACTGTCGGTCCTGCAGCATACGACCGTGGTACAGGATAAGATCCGGAAAGAGGTTACTCGAGGTCGGGTCGCCGGCCCGTTTAGTGTACCCCCGGTGCAGGATTTTGTTTGTTCTCCTTTAGGGGTGGTCCCCAAGAAGGACCCGGGTGAGTTCCGATTGATTCACAATTTATCAGCTCCACGTGGTTTTTCTGTAAATGATGCAATAGATCCGGAAGTATGTTCGGTGCGGTACGCATCCTTCGATGAGGCCGTAGCCATTTTGAATCGCCTGGGGCCCGGGGCGCTGATGGCGAAGTCAGATATCGAGTCAGCGTTCCGATTGCTCCCGGTACACCCAGACGACCAGCGTCTCCTGGGTTTCATGTTTCAGGGTTATTATTACATGGATAGGTGTATGCCGATGGGGTGCTCTATATCTTGTGCCTATTTCGAGAAATTCAGTAGTTTTCTACAATGGGTCTTCACAAAGAAGACGGGTTTCCAACATGTAATGCATTACCTTGATGATTTTCTGTTCCTTGGGGCAGCCGGGGATCTTGAATGTGGCCGGGCCTTGGCCGAATTTTGTATGTTAATGAAGCAGTTTGGTGTGCCATTGGCACCAGGTAAGACGGTGGGTCCCGCGACTTGCCTCGAGTTTCTGGGGATCGAGTTAGACTCCAGTGAGGGTTGTTTTCGTTTGCCAGCTGACAAAGTGTTGAAGTTCAGGGCAGCCCTGCGAGTGTGTATAAATGGATCTAAAGTTACGCTGCATCAATTACAGCAGTTGGTGGGACAGTTAAATTTTGCCCTGAGGGTTATACCAATGGCCCGCCCCTTCTCCCGTTCAATTGCCCAAGCGATGGTCGGCTTAAAGGAGGGCCATCATCGCACGAGACTATCGGCTGAGGTCCGCCAGGACATGCGCATTTGGCTAGCATTCCTGGCGGACTTTAATGGTCGAGTCGTCTGGAACAAACCAGCCGTGTCCTCGGAAGAGCTGGGGCTATGGACAGATTCAGCAGGTAGCATAGGTTTTGGTGCCATCTTCGGCACAAAATGGTCGGCACAAAGGTGGCCGACATGGTGGCATGACAATGGTCTGACAAGTAATATTGCTTTCCTTGAACTTTTCCCCATTTTGGTGGCCCTGAGAACCTGGCCAGAAGGGTTCAAAGATCACTCTGTGATATTTTGGTCTGACAATATGACCGTGGTCGAGTGCATCAATAGCCAGGCTGCACGATGTAAACTGATTTTAAGACTGCTCAAAGAAATTGTGTTACTGTGTATGCAACTGAATGTGCTATTCAGAGCAAAACATGTCCCGGGGGTAATGAATCAGGCGGCTGATGCACTGTCTCGTTTTCATATGCAGGCTTTCTCGGGTTTCCTTCCCACAGCGGACCCAGAGCCGGCACCCTTTCCCGAAGCTCTCTGGTCTCTCGGTGCCCCGAACTTCGTCACCTCGTGGGAGAGAGTCTAGCACCAAGGACGAGGAAGGCATATGAAGGGGCGTTTCGGTCCTATTTAGCCTTTTTGGGGACCGATAGAGAGGGGCTTTGGGGCCACGAGGAATGGGTAGTGAATTTTCTGATGTCCTTACGTAGGGCTGGGAAATCAGTGGCTACGGCCCAGAGGCATCGTGCTGCCATTTCCTTTGTTGCCAGGGCTCATGGTATCCAGGACCCGACAGCGTCTTTCGTGGTACAGAAAGCGCTGCGTGGGTGGCAACGCCTTGAGGGTCGCAGAGTAGATGAGAGGCGCCCGATAGGTTTGGATAGGTTGGCCCAGTTGTTGGCCACACTCCCTTCCACATGTTCATCTCAGTTTGAGACAGTGTTGTTCCGAGCCGCTTTTACGCTGGCATTTCATGGGGCGATGCGGGTAAGCGAACTAGTGGCAAGGAACAAACAGGATGTGACAGGGGGTTTGTGCCAGGAACACGTTCAGATCAGAGGAGAGACAATGACTGTCTCCTTTGTCAGGTCCAAGACCGATCAGGGTGGGATGGGTGACTGCATAATCATACGCAGGATTCCCGGGTCCTCCATGTGTCCGGTAAAGTGTTTAGATGACTACCTAGCACGAAGGGTGGCATCATGGGGGGGGACCTTGTTGAGACACGCGGACGCCACCCCACTGACGAAATTTCAGTTTCAGCGGGTGCTTGCGATGTCAATTGCCGCTGCGGGCTTGAACCCGGGCGAGTTTGGGACCCATTCCTTTCGGATAGGGGCTGCTACAGAAGCTACAGCTAGGGGTCTTAATGTTGAACAAGTAAAACGAGTGGGGCGTTGGTCCTCCAATTGTTATAAGAGGTATGTGCGGTTGCACATGTTGTGAAGCTGTAATGATGTACTCACGCCTCTTGTTTTTGTTTGATTTTCAGTTGCGCAAGCCTACGAGGCGGGGCGGACTATGCAGTCGACCCAACACCGGGCCAGCGGTCAGACATCACCGGCTGTGACAAAGGAGGTGTGGGTCGTGGGCCACTCATACGTGAGGCGTGCCACGGACGTATTCAAAGCAGGTGACATGATTCACGTAGCTGGGGAATACGGGTACAGGGTGTCCTTCTACGGAAGAGGCGGTCTCTGTATTGACCAGTTTCAAACATTTTTCGAGGGTTTGTTAGGGCGGACGAGGTCACCGCCGTCTATAGTCATAGTACATCTAGGGGGCAATGATTTAGTCACCACCGGTAGACGACTTCTCCTGGAGGCAATGCTTTCCACTGTAAGTTGGTTGGCGAGGAGAGTTCCGTGTGCATAATTGCGTGGTCCCATATGATCCCACGAAAGGTATGGCGAGGGGCTATTTCTATTCCTGCTTTGAATCATTCTGTTAGAAAGCTTAATAACAAAGTGAGTAGGTTGTTCCGTTCCAGGACATTGCATTCTATTTCGCATGGCTGTATTAATGATGACAGTATGTATTTGGGGGATGGTGTGCATTTGTCTCGGGTGGGGAATGAGTTACTCATAGGAGACTTTTTAGCATGGTTAAAAACGTTAAAACATGACCTTTAGGTAGGAGCTTTGTGGGGGGTCCGGATAGCCGGTCAACTATCCGGCCTGTGGCGGTAAGGTCATGATCGGTGAGCACTAATTGGAAGATCCCTATGAGTGGGCGTCACCCAACACGGATGGGAGCGCTCGGGAGAGGTGGCCATTGGCCCCTCAACGGGGAGGCGGTCCCTTCTAAGGATGGGTCGCCGAAAGAAAAGGAAAGGCGGTCAAGGCCCCTTCCTGTGTAGGAGGGGTTACAGCCCCCTCCTGGGGAATTTCCCGGGGCCAGTGACGTCTGCGACGGCAGATGAGGTAAGTTGTGCGGGGTTTTGGGGGGGGGTCTACGCTACCTTCTAGATACCTCACACGAGTCCTCGAACAACCTTTAAGTGGCGTCGAGTTTTATTGGTGCCCCCGTCAAGTCAAAGGGAAATTGGTAGTTGCACTTGAGGTACGCCTCAGTGCTGTCGCCCCTCACAAGTGGGGGGGGTATTTTTGGTTAGGGATCTTGACACCGGTTACGACCTTGCCGTTGGCCCTTAAACGTTAGGATGTACAATTTCATAATTTCAAGTAAATGTGTGTAGGATGTTAGTTCGGCTAGGAGAACCTCTGTATTAGAGAATCTGTTAAGGTTAGCCAAACATCGCAATGTGGTAATGAAATTGTACATAATATAAAATGTTGATTTAATGTTTTAATTTTGTTTTAATAAATACGGCCGGGAGGGTTACTCCCTCCCTCTTCCAAAAACTTCAAGAACTGTTTCCGGTTTCCCTCCTTTGGGGATTGTGTTGAGAGGGGGTGGCGGGTATCTCAGCCATATGGAAAGGGGCGACCACTCGGTCCCCCCGCACGTATGGCAGAGTACCACGATCCCCCCGGGAAGCCATCTTGGGCGGGAGGCGTGTCTCGGCTGGTATGCCCGAAGCGGCGTAGCCGGGGCGCGCTTTTTCCCGCCCTAGAGTGGGCTGGCCTAGACACTGACGCGGCTGGCCACGCCCCCGGGGCAGGCAGGGGCGGGTTTACGCCCGCCCTGAAGACGGATAAAAGGGGACGCAAGACCGGAAGGCATCCTCTTGTTCCTGTGCTCTGAAGCTGCACCTCCTCGCTGCACGTGAGCTCGAGACGGAACGAAGAGCCAATTTTGACCCACCCACCAGCCCCTGATGACAGCAAGTGGTTTTGAATAAAGTTGATGGATAACTCTGATTTTCGTTTACAGGTTGTGGTATTATTCGTGATGATTTTGAGTATGTAATAAAGAATGTCGATTTGTGTTACGTTTTGCAAATAAAGAAATTCTGCTTTAGTGTTCATTGGTAGCATGCGTTTAATGAAGGTATAGTTGCTACTGTAATTTTAGTTTAGTCATTTAGTTAGCATTGTCGTATTTATTTTGGTCGGGCGGTAAGGTCATGATCGGTGAGCACTAATTGGAAGATCCCTATGAGTGGGCATCACCCAACACGGATGGGAGCGCTCGGGAGAGGTGGCCATTGGCCCCTCAACGGGGAGGCGGTCCCTTCTAAGGATGGGTCGCCGAAAGAAAAGGAAAGGCGGTCAAGGCCCCTTCCTGTGTAGGAGGGGTTACAGCCCCCTCCTGGGGAATTTCCCGGGGCCAGTGACGTCTGCGACGGCAGATGTGGTAAGTTGTGCGGGGTTTTTGGGGGGGGGTCTACGCTACCTTCTAGATACCTCACACGAGTCCTCGAACGACCTTTAAGTGGCGTCGAGTTTTATTGGTGCCCCCGTCAAGTCAAAGGGAAATTGGTAGTTGCACTTGAGGTACGCCTCAGTGCTGTCGCCCCTCACAAGTGGGGGGGGTATTTTTGGTTAGGGATCTTGACACCGGTTACGACCTTGCCGTTGGCCCTTAAACGTTAGGATGTACAATTTCATAATTTCAAGTAAATGTGTGTAGGATGTTAGTTCGGCTAGGAGAACCTCTGTATTAGAGAATCTGTTAAGGTTAGCCAAACATCGCAATGTGGTAATGAAATTGTACCTAATATAAAATGTTGATTTAATGTTTTAATTTTGTTTTAATAAATACGGCCGGGAGGGTTACTCCCTCCCTCTTCCAAAAACTTCAAGAACTGTTTCCGGTTTCCCTCCTTTGGGGATTGTGTTGAGAGGGGGTGGCGGGTATCTCAGCCATATTAATGTATCATTCAGAATTGCAGAGGAAACTTGAAAGATAACAGCATGCAATACATGCTTGGATGTATCCAATCAGAATGTTAGTGGACACTGAGATATTTCTTGCTCAATGTTTACTAAGAGTGAGACAAAATCCCATTGCTTGTTTTTGCGTAATTATGTGAAATTAAAACATTAGGCAAAAATACACATAATTACGCAAATGAAAGTGCTTCATCTTCTGCTATATTTTAGTGTGAAATTCGTCCTTATGTCAATTTTTGGCATAAGGAGGCATTTAAACAAAAGCACCACAAACAACATCTGCTTAAGTTCAGTTGCTCTTGTGTTTTAACCCCAAATTGTCCATTTACAGTAAATGTTTACTTTGAATGGCACATAATTATACAAAGTAGCATAATGGCGAAATTTGGAGAATTTTGTGTAATAAGTACATTGCAAATATTCCAAAATTAAGCGAATTATGCTAGTGTAATTTACATTTTGCTCTGGCCTCGTTTATACGTGGATTTATCAAATCAGAATTGCCGAAGAAAATGAAATATGATTGGTTGTACGACATACATGGTTGTATCCAATCAGAATTAGAAGAAACATGAGATGTTATTGCCTGTACGGACACATAGATGTATCCATTCAGAACTGCAAAAGAAACATGAAATACTATTCTCTATACTGCATCTATGGATGATTCAAAATAAAATTGCTGAAGAAAAATGAAACATAATTGGGTGTAATTCATGCTTGGATGTATCTGATCAGAATTTTTGAGGAATCTGAAATATTACTAACTGTAATATATACATGGATGTATCCAATCAATCAGAACTGCAGGGAAAACGTAAAACAAAAAAATATATTTTTAGAATTATGAAAGAACATGAAATAGCATTGAATGTAGTGGTTAAACTCTAACATGATTGGAAAGGAAATTCGAAATAATATTCATTGTTATACATACCTGGATTCACTAAAAAGCAATTGTTTTCTTTAGGTGAGGTGTGGCACCGTGGCCAGGGCGACTGACGCTGGAATCCGGGGATAACTGTTCAATCCCCGGTTCCGGCGGCAGATTAGCCCAGCACCATGTGACTCTCGGCAATAGCTTGCTTAATCTTCCCGACGGCCCCCAGAGCCTGGAGACCCTGACAGGTGATTGTTTGCGCTTTACAAATGTGGATTATTATTAATATTATTATTTAATAGACCATGAGTTCCTTGTCCAAGCCACTCATTCTCAAGATGTACAGAGAAAAATTAACATGCCACGTACCAAACCTATACATATATAAAGTGTACTCAAGAAATAAAAACCTTGCAAACACATCTCGTGTACACAATGTTATACATTATACACTCAAGTTCAAGTTCAAGTTCGGGCATTTGTATAGCGCACTACTCACCCAGAGGGTCTCAAGGCGCTTGGGGAAGGGGTTCATTATTTGTCGAATAGCCAGGTTTTAAGTTCTTTTCTGAAGGAGATGTGGTTTTGAGTAAGGCGGAGGTGAGTGGGGAGTGAGTTCCAGGTCTTGGCAGCAAGGAAGGAGAATGATCTGCCACCCATGGTGGATTTTCGGATGCGCGGGACTGCGGCGAGGGCTTGATTGGACAATCTTAGTTGGCGGGTGGGTTTGTAGAAGGACAGTCGAGTGTTGAGGCATTCGGGTCCTAGATTGTAGAGGGCTTTGTGTGCGTGGGTGAGAAGGCGGAAAGTAATTCTTTTGTTGACGGGAAGCCAGTGGAGGTCTTTTAGGTGTCCGGTGATGTGATCTTGGCGAGAGATGTCTAATATGAGTCTCGCTGATGCGTTTTGGATGCGTTGGAGTTTTTTCTGTAATTTTGCTGTGATTCCGGCGTAGAGGGTGTTTCCATAATTCAGTCGACTCGTGACCAGTGCGTGGGTGACAGTCTTTCTTGTCTCGAGGGGGATCCAGCGGAAGATCTTTTTGAGAATGCGAAGTACGTTGAAGCAGGAGGATGAGACTGCGTTGACTTGTCTGGACATCGAGAGAGAGGAGTCTAGGATGAAGCCAAGGTTACGTGCATGGTCTGTGGGAGTGGGTGCTGTGCCCAGAGCGGAGGGCCACCAAGAGTCGTCCCAGGCAGAGGGGGAAGATCCTAGGATGAGCACCTCGGTTTTGTCTGAGTTGAGTTTTAGGCGGCTATGTTTCATCCATTCAGCTACTTCTTTCATGCCTTCGTGAAGATTGGTTTTGGCGGTGTTGGGGTCTTTGGAGAGGGAAAGGATTAACTGGGTGTCGTCGGCGTAAGAGATGATGTTGAGGTTGTGTTGACGCGCGATGGAGGCGAGAGGACTCATGTAAACGTTGAAGAGGGTGGGACTGAGTGAAGATCCTTGTGGTACACCACAGATGACTTCAGTGGCCTCTGAGTTGAATGGGGGAAGTCGAACTCTTTGAGTTCTCCCAGCGAGGAATGAGATGATCCAGTCCAAGGCTTTTCCTTGTATGCCGATGTTGCTGAGGTGTTGTATAAGGGTGCTGTGGCAGACTGTGTCGAAAGCGGCGGAGAGGTCGAGTAGAATGAGGGCCACAGTTTCTCCGTTGTCTAGTAGTGTTCGGATGTCGTCAGTCGCTGCGATGAGGGCGGTTTCGGTGCTGTGTTTGGCTCGAAACCCGGATTGAGATGGATCGAGGGAGTTGTTGGATTCAAGGAAGGCGGCGAGTTGGCTATTGACGGCTTTCTCAATGACTTTTGCCGGGAATGGGAGGAGGGATATGGGTCGGTAGTTTTTAAGTTCCGAGGGGTCTGCTGTGGGTTTTTTCAAAAGGGCGCTGAGTTCGGCGTGTTTCCAGCTATCTGGAAAGGTGGCAGAGTAGAATGAGCAGTTGATGACATCACGGAGATGGGGTGCGATGATGGAGTCTGCTTTGTTGAAGATGTAGTGAGGGCAGGGGTCGGTTGGCGAGCCAGAGTGGATTGAGTTCATTAGGCGGGTGGTGTCTTCAGTGGTGATTGGGTTCCAGTTGCTAAGGTTGTTAGTTGGCGGAGTAGGATCTGAGGGGGGTGGGGAGGGCTGATCGCTGGGGGTATTCTCGAAGCTGTTGTGGATGTCGGCAGTTTTGTTGTAGAAGACGGAGGATAGCGCATCGCAGAGGTCTCGGGAGGGAGTGATGTCGTTAGATGCTGCGGTGGGGTTGGTGAATTCTTTGATGATGTTGAAGAGTTCCTTGCTGTTTTGAGAGTTGTTGTCGAGACGATCCTTGAATGCTGATTTCTTGGCGGATCGAATCAGTTGGTGGTGTTTGCAGGTGGCTGCCTTGAGGGTGGCCATGTTGTCGGTGGTTGGGTTTTTTCTCCATGTTTTCTCCAGGGTGCGGCATAGCTTCTTTGATTTTTTAAGGTCATCGTTGAACCAGGGAGCCTTTTTGCTGGCTGATTTGATCTGGGGCTTTTTCAGGGGTGCTAATTCGTCAGCACTGTGGGTGATCCATTGCTTGAGATTGGTGGCCGCTTGGTTTGGGTCCAATGAGAGGGTGGGAGGGTTTTGGTTTAGTGATGTGAGGAGTTGGTCGGAGGTGATTTTGTTCCAGTTTCTCCGAGGAATAGGTTGTGGGCGGTTGTGGTTCAGGGTGGTTTTGTAGCTGAAGTGAACACAGCTGTGGTCCGTCCAATGGAGAGCTGTGGTGCGATCGAAGGAGATATGCTTGCTGGAAGTGAAGATAGGGTCGAGTGTGTGTCCAGCTGCATGGGTGGGGGTGTCAACAAGTTGTTTGAGTCCGAGGTTGGCCAGGTTGGCCAGAAGGGTGGTGGTGTTGCTGTCGTGTTTGTTTTCAAGGTGGTAGTTGAGGTAACCTAAAAGACTGTAGTTCTCGGAAGCGAGGGCATGTGGGCTGACGAAGTCCGTGATGTCATCGCTGAATTGAGTGCGGGTACCTGGTGGCCTGTAGATGAGGGTGCCTCTAAGTGTGGTCCTGGGGTCAGTGTGGATCTGGAAGTGGAGATGTTCGGCGGTTGCAAGATTATTGTCGGAGCTGGTCGTGATTTTGATGGTGTTCTTGTGGATGATGGCGATGCCTCCTCCTGTTTGATTGGTGCGGTCTTTTCGGATAATCTTGTAAGCGTCCGGTATGGCTATGGCGATGTCGGGTGCTGATGATGTGTTCATCCATGTTTCTGTGAGGAAGGCGATGTCCGGTGACGCAGTGCCGAGTAGGTCCCAGAGTTCAGTTGCGTGTCTGTGGACCGAGCGGGTGTTAAGCAGGATGCACTTCAGGTGGTTAGAGTCGGAGCTGTGTGTGGAGGAAGTGGGTTTGGTGAGGGTCCTGAAGCAGTTGAACTTGCAGGAGAGGCAGGCAAATGGGCCGTGGGTACGTCCTGGAGTGGTTTCGCAGCATTGTGGTGTGCGTCCGGGGTTGAGGGCGAGGAGAGTTGCGGCATCATATGTGATTTTAGTGGGTTGGGAGCGGCGGGGAGCGGCGGGGACCAGGGGGACAGGCGCTGGGCGCGGTCCAGGCGCGGATGGGCGCAGACGGGCTTACCTTTGGCGCACCTTCGGCGCGCATGGGGCGCGACCGCTGCGCGTAGATGCATCTGTCATAAGTGGAGAAGTGGAGGGGGCGGAGCGTGGGAGGGGGAGCTGGGAGGCGGGAGCGTAGGGGGAGGGACGGGCTGCAGGCACAACAAAATGGTGGAAGCAACAACAACAAGGACAACAGGACGCTATGAGCGCAATCAATCAGTCAGCAATTGTGCTCAGGGGCCAATGCGAGTAATGCGATCTAGCGGTGGAGCACACAGGCACAATATAAATAAAATCACTAAGCAAAGCAATGCGGAGCACTATGCCACAGACCGGGTTCCAAATCAATTTAATTAAGGTTATGGCAGTGGGGGAGAAGCAGCGCTACGCACACAGACAAATTTAAATATTGCACACAATGAATAAAAGCAATGCGGAGCGCTACGCCAGAGACCAGAGATCAATTAATAAGTATGGCAGTGGGAAGAAGCAGGGCTACGCACACAGGCAAATTTAAATATTATAAACAATGAAAGCAATGCGGAGCGCTACGCCAGAGATCGGGTGCAGAATCAATTAAAAGTATGGCAGTGGGGAGAAGCAGCGCTACGATACCACTACAGCGCTACGAGGTCGGGAGGAAGGCTGGAGCGACCGCTTCACAAGGAGTCAGGCTGGTCAAAAACACTAAAAAGCAAGTGAACATGCAGATAAACTCCGAGACAGAGAATGATTCACAAAATGACCCAAGTCTATTCCAAAGTTGAAATTGGATTATGCACTGAAAAAATAAATGAATGCATGAATTCATTTTCAAAAAGGTCAACACTGATATGAAAGAATAAGAGCCTCACATACATCAGATTCTGTCTCGTATACCGTGCCATTCCTAAACCTTAAGGTAGTCCCTCTCATCCTGTTCCAAAATGCTATTTAACCTATAATCAGTTTGTGCTGTGCTTACCTTATTTAGAATACATGAAAGTTGTATACAAGTATATTGTTGGGATCCTCAGTAAAGAGGGATCCATTATAATGCTTGACATATTTTTAACAGCTGTAGCTATGAAAATGGCAATTTTTGTGTGTTTGTCATGATGGAATTTATCAGGAGTGACTAGTTTAGGCTGTGAAACGTAGGGGTATCAGAGCTGGATTAATGCAGGATAGTCAGGATATCCTTTAAGAATACATTTACATATATTACATAGAATTAATTTACATAGTCAGTGATAATTGAGAAAATCTGGCATGGATCAGGCACTCCTGCATGTATGTGAGACAGATCTGAGATTGCAGGATTATGCTTTGGGAAAAGTGGCCCATTTCAAAAGCCAACTTTGCTCATAAATATTTAAGAGTGCAAATGGCTGCAGTTGCAAGTCCAGTGTACTCACAAGAAAAAACCCTGTACACCTGCGATTATTACTCAACGCTTGTGTAATATTTCACAAGAGGAAATCCCACGAAAGGAGGGCAAATGGGCATTTCGAGTTTTCTATGAAACCCTTTGTTGGACATGGCCCTTTTTGCAGGGTTATCCCCAAACATTTTGCTTCTTCCTCCAATTTTTTCATAGCCTGTTGTTGTTGGCTTTAGGACTCTCAGCACTTTACCACTGCTAATCAGTGCTAAAGTGCATATGCTCTATGTGGAAATTGTGAAAATGATTTGTATCCATGATTGGCATATTTGATTTACTATTAAGCCCTTAGTAAAGTGCACTGAGTGTTC
Organism: Lissotriton vulgaris; assembly: GCF_964263255.1. NCBI lineage: Eukaryota > Metazoa > Chordata > Amphibia > Caudata > Salamandridae > Lissotriton > Lissotriton vulgaris. The sequence continues at coordinate 1,639,647,059 of NC_141695.1, forward strand.
CAGGGCCGGTAATTCAAATGCTACTAGTGGGCCTGCAGCACTGACTGTGCCACCCACATGAGTAGCCCCGAGAAGGTATCTCAGACTTGCCACTGCAGTGTCTCTGCACAATTGTTAAACTGCCAAGTTAACCTGGCAAGTGCACCCACTTCCCAGGCCATAACCTTCCCTTTTCTTAGATGGAAGGCACCCCTATGGTAGGCCCAAGGTACCCCTATGGGGAACAGTGTCAAGACTGAACTGCATGTGTCTGGTTTAAACTGGAATGACAAGGGGAGCAAAAAACAATGGATTTAGGCCCATATCTCTTTACTGGGGTGAATGTTTGACATTGATCAGCATTCTGTCTGTCAATTGTTCTTTTTGCACTTTTAGAAAGTAGGCATGTTCATGTTTAACCAGTCTGTGTTCAGCTGCCTGTTTGTGGATTGACTGTCTGGTTTTGGAGTGACAGGGTCTGGGGATGTGCATTCACTGTAGGCAGTCATTGGGGGGTTGTGGTGAGCCGGGCTCTTCGTGGATGACTCAGAGCTGAGCCTAATGGGGCTTGGCTGCATTTAGAGTAGTAGGAGGAGATTTCCTTGCACCTGAATAGGGCCTGTCTCCCTTGCACAATGCTGTCTCCACCCTCTGTTGTCATACTGCACCAGTGAGGACAGAACTGGTTTGGACTGGGCTCAGAGACCCTTGCACAAAGAGAACAAAGACAACATGGGGTATAAGTAGTAGGCCTTAAACCCCAGAACGCTAGGTTACTTCCGGACTCAAGAGGAACCTTTGCCAAGGAGAAGAGCTGAAGAACTGTGAGGAGGAGTGCTGCCCCTTTGATGTGTGCTGTGATTTGGCCTGCAGGTTCTGTTTCTGCCACAGAAAGGACAAAGACTGGACCTTTGCTGTTAACCTGCTTGAAGGAGATCTCCAAGGGTCTGTGTGTGCTGGCCTCCTGTGCAGAAGTCTCAGGGACACAAAGACTTCACCTGCAGCTCCCCTGAACTGTGCTGCTGAGAGTTCTGACCTGCCAGGAAGTGCATATTCCAGTTGTGGGTGTCTGGAGGTTTGGGTTTTTCCTGCTGCTGGGAGCTGGAAGAAAAGAAGAACTGAAGAAATTGATGCATCGCCGATGTGTGAGAAGAATCTCTATGCATCACCACGCAGCTGCAGAACCGACGCAGCTGCTGTAGCGGTGCAAAAACCAACGCATTGAGTGATCGCAGCTAAAGAAACTGACACAGCCCCGCTCGATGCTGCCGCATCGATCGAAAATGAATCCTGGATTTTCACGCACCTGTGCGCCATGTTTTCCCAACGCATCACCCGTGAACCAGAATCGTCTTGGAGTCGATGCATCACTTCCCCCTACAGATCAGATTCGAGGGATCACTTCTCCTGCGTGCAGCAGAACACATCTCTTTGTTTCCCGACACTTCCCCTCTCTGCAGCTGATTGGCCTTGTGAATTTTGATACATCTACAGGTACTTTGTGAGAAATCACGCATTCATAGTTGTCTGTGGACCAAGTTTTTTTAAACCTTTCCAAAGTCATATTCTTATTACATGTATGTTGAATTTTTGTTCTTTTGTTCTTGTTGAGTTTCGATAAAAGGTATTTTGTTTTTCTAAACTGGTGTGGTGTCCATTTGTGGTGATATCTCTATATTACTGTGTGCTTGGAGTACAAATACTTTACACATTGCCTATGGGATAAGTCTGTCTGCTCGTGCCAAGCTACCCAGGGGGTGGGGAGGGGTTATCTAAAGTCTGTCTCCCCCTTACATTGACTAGAAGCAAGGGTCCCTGTTTGGACACAGGTACCTACCTCTGCCAACTAGAGATCCCAATTTCTAACACCATGTCAATACCCACAACACATCATCCTTCCAAACCCTTCCTATTCCTTAATTGCGACTTGCAATATGGGAGTTGCAATTAAGGAATCGCTATTTCTTAAGCGATTTCTACATGCATACAGGCACATGCATAAATGTTGGCTTTTGCGATTTCTTTGATTGCGATTTTTTAGGAATCGCAATTAAGGAATCGCAAAAGCCTATGCATGTAGAAATCGTGTAAAAAATAGCGATTTCTAAACATTCCTTAATTGCGACTTGCAAATTGCGAGTCGCAATTAAGGAATACCTACCCATTCATTCCTATGGGCCTAGAGGCCCATAGGAATGAATAGGAAGACATTCTCAATTTGCGATTCTCAATTAGAGAATGGCAAATTGAGAATGCAATTTCATGGGTGCCAGGGTGTCAAAAGGACACCCTGTTGCACCCCTGAAATCTGCATATGAGTACATCTTGCACACAAACATGCCCCAAGGGCATGTGTGTGTGCAAGAGGGAACTTTGAAAAATGCACTTTAGTGCATTTTTCAAAGTTTTTGCAAAGTACCATGAAGTTCAACTTCAGGGTATTTGGCGCCCCCTATTAGCGAAATCGCTAAATATTTACTTTAATGCATTGCATTTAATGAATCTCAATTTGCGATTCCTTAAATGCAATCGCAATTTGAGAACTCGCAATTAATTGCAAATTCTCAAATTGCGAGAGCCTTGACCCTTGATACATCGCAAAAGCTAACGGACGATTTTTGTGAATCGCACCGTTTGCAATTGCAAAAAGCTTTGATGCATGTGCCTGATAGCCTTTTGCTATTCCTTATTAACAAATCCTTATTTTTCACTAATAAGGAATCGCAAATGGCATTGTTGATGCATGTGCCAGATTGTTTCTAAAAAAAGGGAAACTTTGGGCAGCATTCTTGAAATGTGACCTAACTGTCCTGAAGATCTTTATTAATGGTTAACCTTCAAATGTTTTGTAATAATGCCAACATGGCATTCCTTTCCCATAAATCAAACCAAATAAAGTCTTACCATAAATAACTTCAAACTGTGCTTTTAGCAACAGTAAATGTTGAAATGTATGAATTAATGATAGGACAATGATGTGTTCAGTGAGTAAACATGAAACAAGGCAAAAAGTTTGATAAAAAGTAGATACACTCATACACAAATATGTAATTCGTTGTGTATGTAGATCAAGAACCACAGGCGTGTGATTATCCACTGAAACGTGAGGGCACTGGCAGCGCTGCTGCTCGGTTACCAATGTGAAATCTTTAACTTTAATTCCACAGCATAAATGCATACAACAAAATTGCTTTGGGTGAAATAGAAATAAAATATTCATTGACACTTCAGTTCTCCATCTGCAGCACCTTTAGCTATTAACACTGAAAAGCAGGCAGCTGGGAATTGTGATACAATTACTGCTGCTGAGGATAACATGTCTGTGAGCAATATTGTGCCCATCACTGAGATGGCAGAGGGTGGGCTTACCAAATCTTGGATTGCAGGGACCAGCCACATCTTAGTGATGTTTTGTCTCCCATTCAGTTAAACCCTATCCAAGGAAGGCACCGTGAGGCACCATGATGACTGGATGATGTAGATTTTTGTGTCACTAACGTGTATTGCAGAGCGTACTACACACAGCCGCCCGTCTTGTCCTGGGCCTTCCCCGCAGATCCTCTATTTCTGCTGCACTTCGCTCACTTCACTGGCTCCCCCTTCACAAAAGGATTCTCTTCAAGATCCTGATTATAGCCTTTCGTGCCTACAACAAAACTGGCCCTAAATACCTCACCAAACGCTTCCCCCACTACCTGCCCAGCCGTCACCTTCGCTCAACCAACGACAACCTCATTCTTCTCCCCAAATACAATCTGAAAACGAAGGGCGAGAAGACCCTCAGCTTCCTTGCAACCAAAGCCTGGAACAAACTACCCAAATCCCTCAGACAACAAACCCAGGAAAAACCGTTTCGAAAACTGCTAAAGACCTGGATCTTTAATCTCCCGGACGATCACTCCAAAGCTTCCATCTAATCCTCTTGCACTGGCTCACTTAGGTTCCCTAGCGCCAAGATGCTCCCTCCGGAGCGAACGTCGCGCTCTATAAATACCCTACAAATATACAAATATATACTCCTGGCCTCTAAAATTGCAGTTATCAGCTAAAAAGTATCAACGATTCTTTGCGTTTTTTATAAAAACAATTCGAGCTACAAAGTGCAACCATAGAATCAACCAGAAGGGGGATCTGCACTTTAGCTGAATTGCATTGAGTTCCAGCTAGGAGTGATTTAAAAATAATATGATAAGCTGTCTAGGGATCAGGCTACTGTGTTTTTTTAATGTTGCTGGGTGCTGCTCCAGGCCCTAACAACATTCAAAACAAGCATTTGGAATGCAATAGGTCTAGCATTTGGAAGAGTTATTGCTATTAGCATTCAATCAATCAGGACGTTTATAAAGCGCGCTACTCACCCGCAAGGGTCTCAAGGCTCTGGGAGGGGTGGGGGGAGGGGAGCTGCTACTGCTCAAAGAGCCAGGTCTTTAGTTGCTTTCTGAAGGAGAGGTGGTCTTGGGTCAGCCGTAGGTGGGTGGGGAGGGAGTTCCACGTCTTGGCAGCCAGGTAGGAGAAGGATATTCCTCTGGCGGTGGTTCTGCGAATTCGTGGGACGGTGGCGAGGGCGAGGCTGGCGGAGCGGAGTTGTCTGGTGGGTGTGTAGAACGTGAGGCGGTTGTTGAGGTATTCGGGGCTGGTGTCGTGGAGAGCTTTGTGAGCGTGGGTGAGGAGCCTGAACGTGATCCTTCTGCATTGTAAATGATAATGTATTTTACCTATCCGTTTTGGTTTAGAGTGTAGTGGATGGATGTGGTGTGGAGTGGAATTATTTGGGCTGTATTGGAATTGTTAGTTGTGGAAGTGAGGGAGGTGGAATTGTGTGGTGTAGAGTGTATTTGTGTAGTGGAATTAAGCGGCGTGGTGAATAGATAGGATTGAGAGCTGCACAGATAGATAAAAAGGAAGATAGAGAGGGATAAGTAGTTTGGGCAGGAAGTGGTGAGGAAACTAGAGACAGAGGAGGAGAAAGATTGTCACAAATAGAGAAAGAGTGGCAAAGCAGGCCACAGAAGTCACCCTAAGAAGAGGAGGAGAGTGTGGGTTTGAGGGACAGAAACCTTAAAAAGATATGGGAAAGAAACTGTGCTTAGGATGTGTGAGCAGGCAGTATAGAGAGGAGATAGACAGTGTGAGGGAGGTTGAGAGGAGCAGTGGGATTGCGAGATGAGAGGGGTAGTGGCAGTATGAGGGAGAGATGAGAGGGACAGTGGGTGTGTGGGGGAGTTAATAGAGTTGGTGTAAGTGTAAGGGAGAGATGTGTTGAATTGGAATTGTTTGTTGTAGAATTGTGCGGCATCTAGGAACTCTATCAATACATAACCAGGGGAATGTACATACAATAAACCACCATATCTAACATCAGTCCCGTCCCAACGATGCACAGAATTAAACAAATAATGCAACACACCCCCATGGCTATCTATAGCGCTGTACACCATAAGCATTATTGGCTACTACTCATACTTCACAATCCTAACATTTGTACCTCTGGTTTTTCAAAGAAAACAGTATTTCCCTCCAGCCAGCTCCCAATAGGAAACTGCACACTGCTTCCTTCTGGACTGTGATTGGCTGGACTTCGAGTACAATGGCCAGTAAAGTATAAAAAGAATCATGTAAAGTGCTAGACATTGAGGTCGAGTTCAAACTATATAAATACGCAAAAAAGAATGCGAACAAGAGGAAAGGCAGCAGTTAAATTGACTACTGCAGAACGAAACATTTGTTTTATTTACTATATTAAAAGAGAACAAGCCTATTCATATAGCAGTGGAGAGCTTTACACACAACCATTCACGTTCAATAGAAAATCCTGCAACATTAACTTACAACAGTATTCTAGATGTGTCAGAACAGCTGCGGATGATCTAGTGGGTGGAATTACGATAGGGAAAAGTCTGAAAAGGAGCATTGAAGATTTTTTTGGGGGGTCAGATGTTTTGATAGGGTTCTTTTGGATTTTATTACCTAGTTCCAAAGTCTGGTGCTTAGACAAGAAAAGTGTCTATCAAAGTTCCCCCAAAGTTTTCTGTCTGAGTGTACAATACTACCAAGATGGAACTCAACAGTAGCAAGGAAGGTTAAGATTGATCAGAAGTAGATTAATCCTATTTGACTGTTCTCAGCATTAAGAGGTGCAGAACAATTTTCTGTGCATCTACAGCAAGGCACTAGCGGCCAAATGCATCAACCTATTTAGGAAGTGCAAACGGTGCGAATCGGTAAATTCGGCCGTTTGCAATTCCTAAATAGGTTTCTGGGATGCATCATGCATTTTTGTAAAAATCGCTATTTTTAGCGATTTCCAAAAATGCGATTGCTTTTAAGGAATCGCAAATTTGAGATTCCTTAAAAGCAATGCATGATTGTGTTTCAAATTGCGAATTCGCAATTAGGGGGTGCAAATTACCACGAGGGTGGATCTCGTGGTAATTTGCGAAAATGTTTTAAAATAATCAAAATTGCATTTTAAAACACTGTCATGTTACAGACACACATGTCCTTAGGACATGTGTGTGTGAAACATACACTTCAAAATACATTTATGGGGTACCCCCCCCCTGCACCCATGGAATGCATTAAAATTTGGCAAATCGCGAATTGAAATTCGCAAAATGTCAATGCCTTCCCATTGATTCCTATGGGCCTTTTGGCCCATAGGAATCATGGGAATTGCGAATGCGCAAATTAAAATTCGCATAATATTTGCGATTCTGTAAAAATTGCGATTTTTACTGAATCGCAAATATTATGCGATTTAAATCATGCATCCCATTTTGCAATTCCCTAAAAATCGCAAATAAGGAATCGCAAAACCTTACTTTGATGCATGTGGCCGCTGCGGTGAGGATGATGAGGTGAGGTTGCTTTGGCAATTTATTTGGACAGCTTAGTTAACGCAATTGGTTGTCCTGTGATAAAAAAGGTGAAAATAATATCCCAAATTGAGAGATTTCATTGGTGAAATTGTGTAATATCAGAAGAGAGAGCCACAGACAGTCTTGTGGATGCCAAAAGAAAGAGGTTTGCCCAGCAGTTAAGGGAACATCAATACACTAAGAAGTACTGAATGGCTAAGTAAGAAGTATCCCAGAAGAGTTCTGTGCATGGGATGCCCAGGGTAGGTCGGATAATCATAGAAAACCATCTGCATTCAATGAGGCAGGAGTCAAGGAAAAAGCAAAGGAAGACAAGTGGTTGTAGTAGGGATGTGGTAAAGAAGTTTGAGATGTGAACGAGCACTGACTCAGTGAAGTTATAATAACTGTGAACGACTGACTGCAGTGGTTTATAGCTATAATTATTGGAAGGGGTGATGATACGACGGTTGATTGCAAGGAACAGGGGTACAAGGGTGGGATGACATGCAGCGAAGAATGAAAAAAACATCTCCAATTCATCTTCCTGAAGAGAAAAAGATTGCAAAGTGATTGGGGGAAGCGGCGAATGTGTGCAGGACTGAATGAGGAGCACATAGAAGGTTCTAATCGCACACATTGGTAGAGAGAGAGAGAGATGAGGACAGGGACGACCGACCTGCAGCCAGGACAAGGTCTGCCGACCAGCAGCCAGGATAGTGGGGGCGGGCTGGGACAGGGTCTGCCGACCAGTAGACAGAAGGGGGGTTACAGACAGGTCTGCCGACCAGCAGACAGTAGGGGGTTAGGGGTACGGGGCAGGGTTTGCCGACTAGTGGCCAGGACAGGGAGATGCTCCAAACACTTGCCAACAAAGGCCACTCACGCACAGTCTGCCCCTAGGTGCAGATGTCTCCGGCTGCTGTATGCTCTCTCATTGTTGAGTGGTTCATCCTTCATGGCTACCTGGATGATGCAGGCCAGGAATCAAAGAACTGCACCAATCCCCAGCCGCATTGAGAAACACCCAAACTGGTGTTGGCAGAATTTCACCCACTCTGGGGTGGTTGGGGATATTGTGAGCACATTGGATCCATCACAGGCCAGGATCTCTGCAGCATGGGTGGTAGTCAGACCCTAACTGGACTCGACAGTGGCTTGGTATAGGTTAATTGGCGCCTCTTAGAAGATAACACAATATGATTAGTGCTAATTTATTAGACGGTGCTATAGGGTAAAAGGAACCACTATTCCTTTTAAACTTGGCTACTGCCTCAAAGATACAACACTCCCTAGCATACGTATGATTGTAATTCAGTTCATATATGTCAGTGTTTCCGCCAATTGTCACTGTAAAAATAGAGAAGAATTCTTGTTCTTGTGATTCAGTTCCAAGTTTTATTCTTGTTCACTGGAAACGTTCACCCAGCCAACACGTTTTCGCCATAATTGGGAATGTAACCCACAACTTTTTCAAGGCTATACTTCCAACCCGCATATGGGTTCTACGGGGGACTTCAGTTGTGTTCCCGGTAGGGAATTCAATAATCTTTTATGGCTCCAATTCAGTTGCGATGGCTTTCGCCAGTAGTCTTCGCTTGTTAAGGTCTCTATTGCTCCCCCGTTACTTCGTAGCTTGTCCGCTCGAGTACTGGGTACTCGAGCAGACACACTACGAATGAACGGGGGACCGATAGAGACATTAACAAGCGAAGACGACAGGCGAAAGCCATTGCAACTGAATTGGAGCCACAAAAGAACACAACTGAAGTCCCCCGTAGAACCCATGTGCGGGTTGGAAGTATCACCGCATTACACTAAAGAAAATACCGACCTCTAAATAGCCTTGAAAAAGTCGTGGGTTACATTCCCAATTACAACGAAACACGTGTTGGCTGTGTGAACGTTTCCAGTGAACAAGAATAAAACTTGGAACTGAATCACAAGAACAAAAATTCTTCTCTTTTTTTACTGTGACAATTGGTGGAAACACTGACATATATGAACTGTATTACAATAATACGTGTGCTAGGGAGTGTTGTAGCTTTGAGGCGGTAGTCAGACCCTAGCCTGAAAGGAAGCAGGTTCAGCAACAGATGTAAGGAAAAGATCAGACAGAAGGAGCTGCGAGGGGGTGCAGGGGAGAAGGGCAGAAGCTGCAAGAGGCCAAATAAAAAGAAGCCTCGTTACTAAGGAAAAACAAGGTGGGACTTGCTCTAACTGCCAGGGAAGATGGCCACATGAGTGACAAGCTCTGGCAGCTGGTCCCGTGCACACGGTATGGTGGTGCCCATTTGGGCGCTCCTGAGTCCGAGTGCAGATTGTGCAATCCCAGAGGAATGCAGCACTGAGCAAGGGACTGAAAGAGCAAAGGAAACGTGGCAGCCATGAAGTGGGCGCCGTGCTGAGCATCCTCAAAAACTTTAAATAAATAAAAATAACATTGTCCAAAGCATGTGCACAAATTAAAAGAACATTGCCTCTGTGAAGAGTGTGCCACAAGGAAAGTGCTTGATTACATTTAAGCGTGGCAGTCGTGAATTGGGCGTCACACTAAGTAGGAAATGCTGCTCTGGATGTAAAAAAAGTTCCAAAAACACTAAATCTAGTGGCACAAGTGTAAGAGGACAAATCCTGTGGCAATACTCCATGGGAGTAAACAATTGAGAAAAAGCTGGGACTAGCAGGAACCATTATCCACTTAGAAACAATGTTTTTTGAAGGACTCTGACAAAAGCCACTCAAAAGCTGGAAGCGGGCTGAAAACCCACGGACTGAATACAGCATGTCTCGAGAAACAGAGCATGCGCTGCCTAGGCTCGACCTAAAAATGTTTGGTGGTGTCCATGTGCCTACTAAGGACACCACAGCATCAGGGCCGGATTGGGAACCACAACCGGCCCCAGCAAAGAGCTTGGCCAGCCCCCCAGCCCCACTCGGGGGGGGGGGAGGGGGGTTGGAGGGGCCGCTGAGCACTTTGCTGGGGCCGGGGTTTCGGCCGATTTTGGTACAGGGCCGATTTTGCAGCTGTGCTGCAAAAGTGGCCCTGTAACAAAAACAGGGGCCCAAAACCACCCCCCACCCGTGCGGCGCACCGGGGGATTGCCTGGTGCCCGCTATGGCCAGTCCGGCCCTGCACAGCATCCAAAAGTGTATCCATATAGCCCTTGCTGAATATATGTGGCACTCCTTGTCTGGAAGAATGAATGATAAATGAGTGGCCCCTGATAGTCATTTTTTTTTCTTTTTACAAAAGAATTGTTGGGTGCCCTGCTACCCACTTGTGGCGCCCACACTTTTATAATGTTGGGGATACCCACAGCCCTCTGTGGTGGGAGCTGGACACTTTGTAATATGTTTGATGGGTGCCCGAGTATACAGGGAGCCTCAAAACCTGTGGCCCCAGCCGACTCCCTAGACAGCACCATTCATCAAAGGGCGCCAAAGTTACAAGCAAATCAAAAAATGCTTTTCCTACTGAAAAGTAGACCTAACTATTACTATTCAATGGGGACCACCCCAGGGTAAAATAAATATTTATCCATCCATCCATCCATCCACCCACCCACCCACCTATCTATTTATCTATTTTTTTAAATATCTGAAAATAAATAGGGCGCGTTATTTTATTACCATGTGCAAGAATCCTGTTGCACGCACTTCCAGTCGCCCGTGCTGTGTTGATATTCCCAAAACGTGCAACAGCTGACAGATTACAGATTGCACCATGTGAACAGCAGAGACAAAAGGAACAGATCGTGTCCTAATGAGATTCTATGCTACAACGTTTCTAAAACAAATACAGTCACATGATGAAGTGTCTTTGATCATGTAATGCGATAGAGATTTACAAATTAACACATTTATTTCTGAGGCGATGGATGTCATGGATTCCACAGTATCCACAACAAACCGGAGTTGTTAATTCAATCCCGACGTGTTTTGTCCCACAGTGTCAGCGGGGCCCTTTCCGACATCTTATTAGGTTTCACGTTTTCAGTGAAAACATGCTTAAAATAGGACTTTCACGGATTTCGCGGAAATCTTGTGTTTATAAGATGTAACACTAGTATAAATAATGGTTTCGGGAAGTGCGGAGTATAAACTTAAATGCAGAATAAATTCTCAGTAGAACGGGGTAAGATCATAATTTGAAAAGCGCTGTCTTTATTTACCTTAACCTAATATGTACATGGAACAGGCACAATATTTAGCAGATTTTAGGCCTGGCAGAGGCAGTTTTAGGTGTCGCACAGAGTGCACACAACCTGCACAGAAAGACTCATCAAACTCTGCCACTGATCCCTGTAAATTGTAAGTTGTTTTGACAGTGTACTAAGGCACAGGGCTATTTCATTAGCGCAGCAGCATAAGGAGCTCACATTGGGAGGACATTTTTATTCTTTGCTTTGTACAGCGGTTCTGTTGTTTGCTCAGGTGAAAATTACATTTTTAATAATATGCTGTGTTTTTAAGTGACCGGAAAAGAAGATAAAATGTGCAATTATAATCTGCTGTTTAATGCACTATTCTGAAGTGTGACTAAGGAGACAAATATTGAAAGATAGATGAATGCCTTCTGAAAAACCTAGAGAAATCCTCACAGGTCACTTTCTCTTAATTTTCAGTAGACTAGGGAAGAGTCAGTCACATGTGAGGCATGACTCTGATACCTCCTTAGGGCGACTGAAAGGAGCAGTCAGTCACATGTCAAGTGTACATCTGACAGGTCTATGGAGCTGCAACATAGTTATGTCAGACACTCATCTGATGATAGGCTGGTGGGGCTGAGGTAATAATAGTCACATACCACAAGAACCTGCCGAAAACAAGTAGGGCTGGAGATGCAATAGACACAAGCCAGGCACAGGTCTAAAAGAATCGTAGAGCCTACTTTTCTCAAAAGGAATCCTGAGAAAGGTAGGAGAGCTTGTTCAGAGAAAGTCACATGCAGGCCACCCCTTAGAGTCACATGAAATGTGCACATATTACAGACAGCAATGGCTGAGGAAGATTCAGGCACATATTAGTTTAATCTCCCTGATTGCTCATGCTCTCCAGGCCTACAGGGCTTTTTTCCTGCCTGTACTCCCCTGCTGACTACCGCCTCTGGTGCAGTACATGATTTGAAGTCACGTGTCACCTCCCAAGGCTTTCCTAGGGGGCCAATGTGGAATCCCTGTTACTCCTGACTTCACTTGGGAGTTTAACTACTCTCCCTGAAACTAAGGGAATGGTGTATGCTGAGGTAGCTGGTTATATTACCAGGTTGCCTCATTCATTCTGTCCACACAGAGAATCTCCTCCTGCACTAGTGATAGAATTCACTTTTCGATGCCCTAATTACCCTATGATGATGTGCGAGTTAGCATCATATGACTAACTAATGTAGTTCGTATATGCACTTCTGCTGAATTTCTATTCTCATTCATTGCCTATATTCAAATGTATGTGTGACCATATTAGTTTCTTAGCTTAGCCTGTGTACCACCATTTTGCGTAAACCCTCTGTGCCTGCGGGCCCTGCTCGCTCATGCCCCTCCCGCAGGAATACAGAAATATACTAAGACAGCAGTTTTCGTTTCTCGGCTTACTGTGGCCGAAACTAACAAGTCTCGTTATCAGTAATGTTCTCATGCCCAGAGACGCCGAAGCCTAGCTCCATGGCCCTGAGCAGAGATAATAATGTATCCTTTGCAGGTGCAGATGCCTGCTGTATGAGAGCATTGTTCACTGGTCTGAGGCTCGGTAACTTTCCACAAGGGGCGTACCCCTCGTTACTGTATTGCATTATAATGTATTGCTGTGATGCAGAGAGTCAGTCCTCTCGTTCGCACTCCTAGGAGTGAGGTCGGACAGGGCCCTCTCATATGAGTGTTGTTTGGCCTAATAAAGACTTTTGTTTATTCTTCTCCACTGTCCGGCTGACTTCCTATATGGTAATTATAGGTGAGTGCGGTAAGTCACTCGGGTGGATTTGAGCCACGCTTTTCAGATGGCGCCCGAATAGGGACCCCGCGATAAGGATCTTTCTCACCCGTAAGTGGGTAGCAGAAGACCGGGGACCCGCTGGTCGGCACAGTGGGCCCGGGTACCCATCTGATGCCGAGCTTGGTTCTCGCAGCGCTGCCCCACTATGCTGATCGGGAGAGGTCCCGGTTCGGATCTTACGCCGGGGTCCAGAAGGCGGAACTTGAAGCTGACCGTGTTGGTCCTGGCAGCCGGAGGTGGAGAACGGTAGAGGTCGGTGCCGCCTACGGAAGGTGAGTGGTCCACCTGTGATTGTTGCAGGAACGGGAGTGTTCCGGGAGACTAGAGTGTCTCCAATGGTTTGAGGAGCCGGTGTGCTCCTGGGGCTAGTGTGCTCCGGGGAACTCAGAGTACGAGTTGGTGCTCTGACAGACTTAACGAGGTCGGGGATGCATTTGGAGGTAATTGTTTGTAGCGATCCGACCGAATGGTACTGTGGTGAAGGCGTGGCTCATTGTGGGCAGACTCCGGTACTTACCCTGAACTCCTAGTGTGGTGGTTCAGTGGAGGTGAGATCTGGGTTTCCCGCGGTAAAGTGCGCAGTGATCCATAGTGCCGCACGGGTGGCGGATCTGTTCCCCGTCCTCAGAACAGTTAGCGTACTGTTCGGTCTGCGGTAGAGTCCAGGTTCCCCAGGACTTGGTCGACGGGCCTTGTCCCATTTGGTAACACGTGTTTGGAGATATTGTATTTGTGTATGCGTGGGTTTTTCCGATGTATGTCTAGATGTGTGTGTGAACGAGCTCGAGTTTGTGATTCAAGGTAACGTAGTCTGTGGAGAAGTGCTACTTTTACATCGAAGTAAAGATGTCGTGTTTTAGCAAGTTACGATGTTTTGGATGCTGTTGTCGACCCTCAGATACTAGACTGGCCGAGAGCCAACCTGCACCCCCTGAAGGGACACCGAGTTTTGATATGTATGTCAAACATGGACTGGTCCCGATTTTGTTTGGTACTTTGTGGCATCGGTATACTGCTGATAATGTGGATTTACAATGGCCTTTGACGGGTTCATTCGATGAAGCCAAGTTGGATTATTTGCAAGACAAACTGTTTGCCAGGCGTAGCCGTCAGAGTATGTTTGATTCTTTGCGAGTGTGGCAGAAAGAGGCCAGGAAGCGCAAGCTGAGAGATGAGAAAGAGGCTTATAAAAAGTCCACCCAGACTATGGCGCAGAAGGCGAGAGAGCAGGTGGGAAATGAGAATGCGCTACGTATGGAGCGCGCAGATAGACTTTGTAGGTTGAAAGAAAATAAAAGTTATGTAGTGCGAGAGGACGACCCAGATGAGATGGAGGACATTTCGAATACCCGACCCCCTCCCCCTTATGCCCCGCAGCCCTTGTACCCCTCCTTGCCACTTTCGGCCCCTAGTAGTGACGTTCCGGGTCCTTCAGCAAGTGCCCCCCAACTGTCCTCGCCCTCGACGCCCCTCATTTCTCTACTCCAGACCACTTCACCTACACCCTCACAATTTTCTTTAGCACTCCCTACTGTTTCAGCTAGTACCACCCCCAGTCAGGAGATGCTAACGCCGAGTCGAGGCGCAGGGAGCGGATTACTCTCGCAGGTACGGAAGTTGCTTACGCGGTCTACCGTTGGTTTAGATGAAAAGAGTATGGTGGCTAATCAGGCATGTCAGTGGGCCAGGAATAATATTTATTCGTTTGAAGATATTTGGTCCACTATGAAAGATTTTGAGCCCTTGATGCAGCAGCACGCTTTGTGGCACATGTCCAATGTATTGATACCGCTATGGGAGCAGGGATATGGAGGTGTGGCCCCGGCGGTTTTACGAGACATACAGGCTGGAGCATATCGAACGAACACAGGGGTGAAGAAAGTGATGAGTAGTTTGCGTGCACTATTGCAATACAGGAATGAATTACCCTCTGCCGGCGCACCCCATTTCCCAGGTCTCCACCCAATGCGCGAGGTGCACCCTATTTTTCATCCCGAGGTCCCCGAGTTGCTAGACCCAGTAACGAGGGCTGTTACCAGGAACAGGATAGATGCGCATTTCCAGGAGCAATGGGTGTATACGCCATGGAAGAGAAGTGAGGTGTTGTCATTGAAGGCCCAGTTACCGGACTCTAGAAAGAACCCGACTGCCTATTACAAAGAGCTTACAGAAGCGGCGTCTTCCACTGTGATGACGTTGGCTGATGTTGAATTGTTTTTCGGGCTTTTGGTCCCGGTTGATGTGTGGCGGCAAGTGAAAGGTACTGACCATACGGAAGAGTTAGGAGGTACGTGGCAGGAGTTGCAGGATTGGGATAAGGAGCGTAAGCCAGGAGAGAAGCCGAAGGCTGAAATATTAGCTTTACCAGGGCGCATAATAAAGTATATGCACTCCCTCATCCCCCCGAAAAAGGTAGATTGGGACAAGTTGACGGCTTGTAAGCAGAAAAAGGATGAAGCGGTCTCCGATTTCTTTACGAGGTTTGAGGAAACGTTTATGGACTACAGTGGACAGGATGTGTCACAAGATGGCGGATTGCGGCTTTTTGTTAATAGGTTCGTCATGAACTTATTGCCTGAAATTTCAGCTAGACTGCAAGCGTCGGAGAGCACGTGGACAACGTCCTCTCCTTCGGGAATACTCAGTATGGCGCAATATTATGAACACAGGGAAAATGAGAGTAAGGACAAGCAGGAAAAGAAGGCTAAGGATCTAAAGACAAGAGTTTTGTTGCAGCAAGTGGCTAGAGGCAGAGGAAGGGGTGCAGCGCCGAGTCGGGGGGGCGGCTTTGGGAGAGGTGAGAGTAGGGAAAGGCTGGGACCGAATCAGTGCGCCAAGTGTAAGCAGGAGGGGCATTGGTGGCGAGATTGCCCACTGCTTCAGTCGGGAGGCGGTCCAGGAAGGGGACGAGGACGAGGTGGTGGTGATTTTGGGAGACATGCTGCGCGGTCAGAAGGAGGCGGGAGACCGGGAGGCAATTACTTTGACAATGGGGCAGACAGACAACAGTCGCAGAGGGGCGGTGGTCAGTACTACAACGATGATTACTCAGTGGACGATTTGACAGGGTTCTCCCACAACTAGGACAGCGTAGGACAGAGCATGGGACCAGTACTTATTGAAGTTGATCAGAGGGGACCTTATGTTGAAGCTGACTCAATGGGGTCTCAGCAAAAATTTCTAGTGGATACGGGTGCAATGAAAAGTTCAGTGGCTCGTTTTCGGGTCCCAGGGGTGGCTCTGTCTGGCAAGAATAATATCTCCGTGGGTTTCGCAGGAACTCCGGTGATTAGCCCCATTTCTAAACCTCTCACGTTGACGATTGGCCCTTTTTCTGTTGATTCACCGTTTCTATTGACATCCAATTGTGGGAAAAATTTGTTGGGCCTAGATTTATTAAAAAGGTTGCACGCCACCATCTACTGTTCTCCAGACGGCGTGTACCTTACTCTGGGCCCGAATGTTGCTCGCCCATTCCAGTGTTTTTCGAAAGACGATCCATTACCTCCTGAATTCCAAGGTATACCCGACAGCCTGTGGGCTGTCAATGATACGGATGTAGGTAAAATGGACATTGCTCCAGTGACAATAAGAGTGAAGGTGGGAGCGAAATTGCCCCGAGTTCCACAGTACAGGATTCCTAGGGAGGGGGAGAAGGCCTTGTTGCAAATAATACAAGATTTAATACGGTCTGGTGTAGTGGAAGAGACTGATTCGAATATATGCAATAGTCCCATTTTGCCTATCCTCAAAAGACGGTCACCCGAAGCTACTGATAATACTCCTGATGTTTATAGATTTGTGATTGATTTGCGACATGTAAATAGGGTAGTGGAGCCACAGTACCCGGTGGTCTCGGACATTACAACAATATTGACAATGATACCCCCTTCAGCTAAATATTTCTCTGTCCTAGATTTGAAGAATGCTTTCTTCAGTATACCAGTACATGAAGAGAGCAGATATCTCTTCGGATTCTCATTGGCTGGCCGAAGCTTCCGCTTTAAAAGAATTCCTCAGGGGTACACCGAGAGTCCGAGTATATATAGTCAAGCGCTGAAGACACAATTGGATGAGCTGGAACTTCTACCTAACAACGTCATGTTGCAGTATGTGGATGATATCCTAATAGCATCGGATGACGAACAGGGTTGTCGGGATGCTACTGTAAAATTACTCCATCATCTGGCTGCGAGGGGGCATAAAGTGTCCCTTCCAAAATGTCAATACTGTCGAACGGAGGTCACCTATCTCGGTCACCTCCTTTCGAAAGTGGGGAGGAGATTGACGCCAGAGCGCATAAAGGCGATCACTAACATGCAGGTCCCTAACACGCAGCGAGAGGTGCGCGCGTTCTTAGGCATAACATCGTATTGTCGTCAGTGGATACCTAACTATGCGTTACTAACAAAACCCCTATTGTATCTGACTACCAAAGAAGTGCGCGAACCCCTACCATGGACCCCTGCATGTCAAGAAGCGTTTGAGTCACTAAAAACATCTTTGTGTTCTGCGCCAGTTCTTGGAACACCTGATTACCAGAAGCCTTTTGTTCTTTACGTGCACGAGGCGGAAGGTTGCACGTTGTCTGTCCTAACTCAGTGTTTTGGGGGGAAGCAGAGACCTTGTGCTTATTTCTCTGCCATGCTCGATAACGTGGCGAGAGCGCTGCCGAGCTGTCTGAGAGCCACGGCGGCTGCTGCGGTCTCTATAAGACAATCGGCAGGGCTCGTGCTGGGATCAGACCTCACAGTAATGGTACCACATGCTGTGGACATTTTGCTGAACAGGACACAGACGCAGCACTTAACTAGTGCTCGTCTTACGGGTTATGAGATGACTCTTTTTGCACCCCATGTTACGATCAAAAGGTGTGCTACACTGAATCCCGCCACCTTGTTACCTATCCCCACAGATACAGATACAAAAGACGATGACATACATGATTGTTTGTTCAGGACTGAAGAGGAGACAAAGGGGAGGGTGGACCTGACAGACAAGCCCTTGGATGAACCGGATGGGGAATTATATGTAGATGGGTCCTGTTTTAAATTACCAGACGGTACATCGACAGCAGCATATGCAATAACAACATTACAGACAGTGGTGGAGACTTCTAGAATACCTTACAATTCTACCCAGGCTGCTGAGATTATTGCCTTACTGAGAGCATGTGAGTTGAGTGAGGGGCTAGATGTGAACATTTACACTGATAGCCAATACGCCTTTGGCGTGGCTCATAATTATGGGCGACTTTGGGCAGAACGGGGATTTTTGACTTCCCATGGCCAACGAATACAACATGGTCCACTGATATTACGACTGCTAACGGCACTGACGCTACCTAAAAGACTGGCTGTGATAAAATGTAGCGCACACAAGACAATAGTGGATGATGTGGGAAGAGGCAATGCTTTTGCTGATGAGACAGCAAAAGAAACTGCTAGAGAAAAATTACCACGGATGTTTGTGGCAGGGCCAGCTAGATGGGTCCCAGATGTTCATATGTTTGCAGACACTGTACAGAGTGTCAAGAACATACAAGGAAAAGCGACAGACGATGAATTGAGAGCATGGAAGGATGGGCAGGGACGACTGGATGCGGATGAATGTTGGACAGACACGACAGACAAGAGACGATGGTTGCTACCGAATGCGTATGTTCTTCCAGTAGTGACGATGGCACATGGGCCTGCTCATGTGAGCGCCAAAGGTATCTGTAAACTGCTAGACCCGGTGTGGAGTAATAAAAATATCTCTAAAATGGCCATTAATTTGGTTCGCCAGTGCATGGTGTGTTTGAGACATAACCCTGGAAAAGGTACTCCCGTCCCAACTGGAAATTTCGCACCCCCCTCTTTTCCTTTCGAGGTGATCCAGATGGATTACATTGAAATGGAAAGGGTCAATAACTTGAAGTACGTCCTGGTAGTCGTATGTGCTTTTAGTAGGTGGGTGGAGGCGTACGCTACGAAGGATTGTACAGCCATTTCTACTGCTAAAATGTTGATAAAGGAGTATTTTTCCCGTTTCGGATTACCTAGGGTGATCTGGAGCGATAATGGTGCGTCCTTTAATGCTGAATTAGTGAAACAAATATGCAAAGGTTTGCACATTTCGCAGAAGTTCCACTCAGCCTTGCATCCTCAGGCAGCAGGACTGGTGGAACGGTTTAACGGCACGCTCAAGCTAAAAATGGCCAAGATATGCGAGAGTACAGGTCTCAGTTGGCCAGACGCACTTCCCTTAGCTTTGCTTTCAACGAGAGTCACTGTAAATGCAAAGATGGGCGTCTCCCCCCATGAAGTGGTATTCGGCCGCCCGGCCAATATCTGGGGAGTGCCCAGACCTAAATGTTTTTCTGAAGTACCATACCCTCTGTTGACAGATTATCTGTATGCTTTGACTAAAGATCTTCGTTCTATTCATCAGCAGGTAGCAGACACTCTGAAGCCGCTGCCGGAGGGGCCTGGACATTCCATCCACCCAGGGGACTGGGTCGTCGTGCGAAGATACCAGCGGAAGTCTTGTCTGGAGCCAAGGTGGTCAGAGCCGCGCCAGGTGCTCCTCACCACGCGCACCGCACTTCGGATCGACGGCAGGAAGGCGTGGAATCACGCCTCACATGTAAAGCGAGTCCCGCTTCCGTTACCCTATGACAAATGGGTCCAGGATGGCATCGCTGATCAAGAGCACAAGTCTATACCAAGGTATGCTCCTTTCTCGGATGCTTCACTGATTGGAGAAGAGCGTAGCGGAATTGAAAATTCAGTGAGCTCTACTACTCCTGTTGCTACTAGTGAAGAGACATCAGAAAGTCCAGCGTCTGCCGCAGATACACCTGTTTTGTTCATTGACCCCGAAGTGCCAGGGAGCACCCGCTATAATTTGAGGCCCCGAAAAAGGAACAACAAGTAACAGTGCTGAAAATGATGGACTAGACACCGGAAGAAGGGCTTAGTGGATTTCCTGAATAAGAAGATTTAGTGGTAGGGATGGACTTATAAGAGCCCTGGTGTTTAGCCGAAGATTGTGTTCTTTGAGACTATAGAGCGGTGCGGGGCCCGAATTAAGTGCTTCCCTTGTTTAAATTGTTGAATAACATCGTTGGAGTAAGGTATGGACGGTAAAAGCCTGCCTGTGAGGCTTTGAAGGACACAGGGAGAAGATCCCTTTTTAAGGGTTGAAGAACCCCTCTGGCCGGTTGAGGATTGTCTGGGACTATTTTTTTAGTTGTAGTGTGATTTTTGATTTTTGATTTTTGGTACTAAGAATATTCAGAATGTATCCCTTTGGGCGGCCCATTCCTGATGAGGAGCAGCCCTTTGCAGCTCCCCCGAGACCTGAGCCTGATTCCCCCTGGGTGGCCCTTCCCCGAAAGGGAAAGATAGTGGTTATAATTATCATTCTGATTGCCTTTCTAGTGACTCTTGGAATATTGTTTTTCCTAGATAAACATTATCCCGTTCATGTATTTGCACCTACACCCACTGCTGTTCCAGAACATAATATGATTACTGTTGATTATGGTGAAAGAATGATGCGCAAAAATTACAAGGACAATGTTTTTATTAAGACTTTGCACCATGCACACGCCACTACCAACTTGACAGATTGTTGGGTTTGCGGGCTTTTACCTTCTGCTGCCTATAAGAAAGATAGATTCCTCGCTCTCCCTTTAACGCCAGTGAATAGTTGTGTGGGGTGGTATACTCTTATAGGTCTTGTTAAATATTTCCAGCAGCCAGATTCCCTGACTCCCCGCCTGCAGAATAGGGGGTGGACAATGACAATGCAAGTACGCCCTCTGCCTTCATCTTCCCTTGGACGAATATATACTGATGGACGTTTTGATCAGACTTTTATAGAGACCTGTGAGAAAAAGTTGGGTCGATTCCTGACACCAAATGATACTGACAGACTGAGGGATAGTTTCCTGAAGTTGAATGCCACTTTGTCCTACAGACACCCCCCGAAGAGTAACGACAGTTCCAAGTCTCTGATACCCTTGGCTGTGGTGGGTCCTTCTCCATTTTTCTGTATAGAGGGAAGGGGTCCCATAAAAGTTGGTAATAGCTCCTGCAATGTGACTGCTTCAATACGCTTGCCCGTTAGTCCCTCTTTGATTGCCCCACCCAGCATCTATTTCATTTGCGGTGATAATGGATACTTATGGTTGCCTGAGGGTTGGGGTGGGGTGTGCTACCTGGCCTATATGATTCCCCCTGTGTATGTGGCTCCCTCCGATTACCATAAAACTCATCGTAGTTTTCCCAGTCCTCAGGAGCAGCCACAAGAGCAGCGAAAAAGGAGGGAACTTCAGGTAGATGACGTTGATCAGACAGACACTTCATACCAACAATGGACTGATTTTTCTAAGGGTTTGCTTCCTTTCTGGGGTCCGATATTTAACAGCAGGGCTATTAGACGACTGTCTAGGGTGATGGAAAAGGTGGTTCT
The DNA here is from genome assembly GCF_964263255.1 of Lissotriton vulgaris. NCBI lineage: Eukaryota > Metazoa > Chordata > Amphibia > Caudata > Salamandridae > Lissotriton > Lissotriton vulgaris. The sequence goes on from NC_141695.1 coordinate 1,639,668,346, forward strand.
GACTGAAGCCGACATTACGACTAATATATCCGTTGAAATTCAGGCTATGAGATTATTTACGATCCAGAACAGGATGGTTCTTGACGTCATACTGGCTGATAGGGGCGGGGCCTGTCGCGTCATCGGGACGTCTTGTTGTGTTTATATTCCTGACTCCGCCCCGACTGTTAATTTGGCAGTACAGAAATTACATAGATTGGTCACTGAACTACACCAGGATAATGGGACATGGTCCCTACAAGGGTGGCTCTGGGGTGCCTTCTCTTCCTGGGGTTGGAAAATATTGATGGGTTTGGTTGGAGTGGTGAGTGTAATTCTGACTTGCTGCCTTTGCATATATTGCCTCCCTCCATGTTGTTCAATGTGTGCTGCAAATATGCGTCCTAAAAGGAAGTTACCTGGTCAATATACCACTTCCATGATTACTGAAATTCCTGCTGATGCAAGTTGGTTAATGTTTATTGCAGAAGATGTTCTAGACTAAAGATATAAAGTCCTGCCCCTAGAATGGATGTCGGCACTACCTTTTGCAAATAAATGAGGCTATAGTTAGCCAATGATGCTAAAAGGAGGGTCTGATAGAATTCACTTTTCGATGCCCTAATTACCCTATGATGATGTGCGAGTTAGCATCATATGACTAACTAATGTAGTTCGTATATGCACTTCTGCTGAATTTCTATTCTCATTCATTGCCTATATTCAAATGTATGTGTGACCATATTAGTTTCTTAGCTTAGCCTGTGTACCACCATTTTGCGTAAACCCTCTGTGCCTGCGGGCCCTGCTCGCTCATGCCCCTCCCGCAGGAATACAGAAATATACTAAGACAGCAGTTTTCGTTTCTCGGCTTACTGTGGCTGAAACTAACAAGTCTCGTTATCAGTAATGTTCTCATGCCCAGAGACGCCGAAGCCTAGCTCCATGGCCCTGAGCAGAGATAATAATGTATCCTTTGCAGGTGCAGATGCCTGCTGTATGAGAGCATTGTTCACTGGTCTGAGGCTCGGTAACTTTCCACAAGGGGCGTACCCCTCGTTACTGTATTGCATTATAATGTATTGCTGTGATGCAGAGAGTCAGTCCTCTCGTTCGCACTCCTAGGAGTGAGGTCGGACAGGGCCCTCTCATATGAGTGTTGTTTGGCCTAATAAAGACTTTTGTTTATTCTTCTCCACTGTCCGGCTGACTTCCTATATGGTAATTATAGGTGAGTGCGGTAAGTCACTCGGGTGGATTTGAGCCACGCTTATCACTAGACTGCTGGCTACAGCTATTCATACTGCTGCGCATCAGGCAACCTGTGCAATACCAGCCAGACGGCAGGTAGTTCTTTTGTGTTGGCGAATAACACACCTCCGAGACATTTGTCATCAGCTTCTTACTGTACTGCAGGAGATTTGGAGCAGCCTTGATGTCAATGAGGATATTATTCCAACTCCTGTGTGTGTTGATGAGCAAGCTGTTCTTTTATCTCTTTGTCCCCGCTCGTGCCATGCTTTTCATCCTGCGGTGGTACTGTCCACAACTGTTGATTAGTTTCTTGACCAGCTATGTTAGGGTATTTAAGATGATCTTGTGGTTGATTTTGCTGGATCTGAAGATGACTTTCGAAAATCAGCTTTTAGGAGAACGTGTCTCACTGCCTGCAGGAAGCAGAACTGATACCTTACGCTCTCGGTTTTCTTGGAGATGGGTCCTTTGAAAGTAAGGCATACATTGAGGATGAATCCAAAGATTTCTGTATTGTCTTGCAGTGGTGAGGTGGATTATGAAGGTCTATAAGTTCATGTCTGAGAGACAGACTTGAATTGAGGGAGCTATTGGGAAACAAGATGAATTTAATTTGTGTTGAATTCAGCTTAAAGTCAGTGCTTTACATCCAGTTATGGACTAGGGATAATCGGAGTTGCTGATTACTGTTGGTTGAGGAGATGTTGACTTAGATTTCTGTGAATCTTTATGTTGTTGGTGAGTCTGGATTAGAAGGGAGCACTGTGGTACTCCGCAGGTGATGGGGATATTGTGGTTTCAACCTGTACTCGCTAGTAGAGGTTGGTACGGGAGTAGGTGAACCCCTGCAGGGCACTCTCCGAAAAACCCATGTATGTTTCTATTATGGGAATCAGTTTGAGCAAGTTCAAGATAAAAGGTTTATTTCTATCATTGATGATGACGATATTGGCTATTACTTAAAGAATAGCAGTCTCTATGCTGCAGGGTATACTGCAGACATACTGATAATTTTGTTGACACATTTTTCTGCTGATCTGCTCTTGAAGCTGAGGGGAAACTGTGTTTCAGTGGTTATTCATATACAGGGTAAATGGGCTTAAAGTAAATGTTGGGGTGATCCAAGGTACAGAGATCGGTTTCTGCACCAGGGGAAGAATCATCCCAGTGCTGGCTGTGTTAGGCATCAATGAGGTTGAAGAAGGGTGTATTGTCATCTACTCAAATATACTTCAAGATAGGTGAAGGTGTTCTTCAAAGGAGGTGACTTTGAGAGTTCAGTTTGTGAGAGGAAGTGCAGACAGTCCACTTGAGGATGGAGTAATGAGGAGTAAGTGGTTAGGTAGATGACTGAGTTGCATTGCCATCGTGCGTACTGGTTTTGGTGAAGAAGTGATTGAGGTCATTGTGGACTGGTTTAGGGATTGAACTGTCTAGGAATAGATTGTTGTGGTGCTTGAGAGCTTTGAAGAGCTCTTTGCTTCTCCTAGTTACTACGTTGGTAGTAGCCTGATAGAAGGTTGTTGTCATTGTTGCTGTCATTGTGGTGACAGTGTCTTTGCGCAGAATGGAGTCTTTTGTGTTTAGTGATGGTCAACTGGGAATTATAGGGCAGCATCTGATTCTTTTCTGTCATATAGGGCACAGTTGTTCTGAGATAGCTCTTGGAAACACCATGGTGCTAAAGCTTTCAGTATGGAGGATTGTGTTTTCAGTTGAGTAAAGTATCCGACTAAGAAAATAGGCCCGGGCACCAAAATAAAAGTTTCCCCATTAGTGAATAAGAAACCTAAAAAAGTGTGTCATGTTTGCAAATTTGATCAGTTTTGAACTTGTAAAGAGATGCTCTATAGCGTTTGGTGCAAGGTGTGGAAGACAACGTGAATTGAGGTAGCTGCAGGCAATTATTGTTTTATTATATGGGAAATTATCAGTAAAAACCTACCCACCACTCCATAAAACAGGCTCACACACAGCCCAAAAAATGGCCCACACCTTGACCTGTTGCACCTGCCCATCGACAACTGCGTGATTGCCCGATAGGCAAGTGCGACCATGGTTGTTTCTTAAGTTTTAAATGATTTGTCGGAGTTATGTTGTAGATATCAAGGAGAGTGTTGACAATGACATCTGATGTGAGATAAATGAATGAAGCTTCACTGGGTGATGTATTCTTCTTGTAGGTATTCATGGGGAGGTCTTCGAATAAGTGGAAGGAAAGTTTATTTTTTCTTTTCAATTATTCTCAATGCAATGGTGTGGTGTGAAGGCTCAAGAATGGGATGGCAAAGTAATTTGTCTTTCCAAGGGTATCAGTTTCTTGCAGTGGATTTTATGGTGAGAGTGTATGCCTTTACCGTAGGATGGTTCAATGTCGGTTTGATTTCCAAAATGTTGAGTAGTGCTTTTGCTGGAGTCACTGGGTAGGTTGAACTCTCAGAAAATTGTAGAGTATGTATGCTTTATGGAGATGACAACATACTAACGAATTAGATGGAACTACACCACAGAAATACAAATAGGAGACAGCTGCACAATCAAACAAAAGGTTTTAATACTTTGCAAAACACATGGGTGAAGAAGAGAGAAACTGGTCAAATCTGCAATCCAGAGAGCAGGCTCCCTCTGATATCAAAGCAACTCGAGGAGTGTGAAATCAGGAACTCATCTCCATAGGCCATGAGAGACCCGGGGCCTGATTCACAGAACTAACTTAAGACAAAATCCTAAACTTACTACTTTTGGTATTCACAGAAGTTAGGATTTTGTCTTAAGTTTGTCTTAAGACAGACTTAAGACAGACTTAAGTTAGGATTTTGTCTTAAATCTGTCTTAAGTCTGTCTTAAGTCAAACTAAAGACAAAATCCTAACTTCTGTGAATACCAAAAGTAGTAAGTTTAGGATTTTGTCTTAAGTTTGTCTTAAGACAGACTTAAGACAGACTTAAGTTAGGATTTTGTCTTAAGTCTGTCTTAAGTCTGTCTTAAGACAAACTTAAGACAAAATCCTAACTTCTGTGAATACCAAAAGTAGTAAGTTTAGGATTTTGTCTTAAGTTAGTTCTGTGAATCGGGCCCCTAGATCCCAAACTTTCTCAATGGCAAACTCCTTAAAGATTAAAAGGTCACTGAGCAACAGTTAAAAGAGAAACTACAAGAGCACAGCAAATAACTTTCTTCGGACATCAACCATAAAACGTCAACGCTAATGACGTAGTGTGCATTGAATAATCTAGGCATCCCTGATAGAGAAGGGGAATCAAAGCATTACGAACATGTGAGTACAAAACATCTCAGCTCAATGGTAGATGTCCAAGGTCTACTTGGTGAATGAATAATTTTTTAAGGCACTCTTCCCTCCTCACGGTTAGCAAATGCACTTTCTAAGTACACCTGTACTCTAATATTTCTCTACAAATCTCATACAAACTACTTTTAATACATACATCTACAATGTCAACGATGATGTTCGAATTACATTTAGGGTTTATAAACAACATATGTGTAAATCGTCGGCGTTTCATAAAAACTGCACTAATAATAACATAATCTGTAAATGCTGTCCCTTGTGCTAATAGAATATTAACATGTGTTATACTAATACCTTTAAGTCCAAGGGTCTTTATATCAAACTAGCAGCCCGTCCCGACGTTGTCCGGGTATGAATTTCTGCCGGCCAGTAGTATATTGTTTTGTAGGATTTCGTTTTGATAGCATTTCCTATCTGTGACAGGCCTGTGAAACGCTCCGATTCACAGTGCACTGCTGATGCACTTAAGAGTGCGCGTTCAGTAGTGAGTGAACTCGTTTCCCTACTTTCTTTTTCCTTGCAATATTATATAGCGCGAACTCGACAACATGGCATGAGCACAATTTACATTACAGAAGAACACATTCATTTGTAGTAGGCTTGGGGAGACAAAGCGATTTGCCTGGAATCACAGGATGTTGAGCTGATGCCGAGATTCGAACGTAGCTCCCCAGCACTAAAGTTCGCAATTCTAGAACTTGTGGCAGGAGGTGTGTCTAAAAGTGAATGTCGGTGCTGGCCATCAATGAGAGAGACCTGTGCATTTTTCAAATCGGTGGCGAAAAAATATGAGTATGTTGCTGGAGATGTGGGCCGCCATGCCACCAATGTACTTACCGGGGGAGGGTAAACACCCATTATTCCGCAACTTTCTTTCCGCATACCATCACTCCGCATACTTTCATTACGAAAGTACCATGACTCCGCAATGCCATTATAACGCATGGCATTACATTTTATGTGCTTTTACCACGCATACATTTACAACGAAATTCGTTGTAAATGCATGAAGGGTAAAAGCATGTTTTTTTATGTTTGGATAAGGTAAGTATGGGTATAGGGGTATATGTTTTGGGGTACTGAGGTATATGTTTTGGGGTGTTTGGGTATTTTAAGGGTTCAGATATAGTTTTGGGTTATGGGGTACAGGGGTAGTTTCAGGGTTTAGGGATATGTATGGGTTTTGGGGTACAGGGGTACGTTTAGGGTTCAGGGCTAGGTTTGGGTTTTGGGGTATACGGGTACTTTTAGGGTTCAGGGGTAGGTTTGGGTTTTGTGGTACAGGGGTATTTTAAGGGCTCAGGGCTAGGTTTGTGTTTTGGGGTACAGGGATATTTTTAAGGTTCAGGGCTAGGTTTGGGTTTTGGGGTACAGGGGTATTTTTAGGGTTCAGGGTAGGTTTGAGTTTTGGGGTACAGGGGTATTTTAAGTGCTCAGGGCTAGGTTTGGGTTTTGGGGTACAGGGGTATTTTGGGGTTCAGGGGTAGGTTTGGGTTTTGAGGTACAGGGGTATTTTTAGGGTTCAGGACTAGGTTTGGGTCTTTAGGGTACAGGGGTATTTTTAGGGTTCAGGGGTAGGTTTGGGTTTTGAGGTACAGGGGTATTCATAGGGTTCAGGGCTAGGTTTGGGTTTTGGGGTACAGGGGTATTTTTAGGGTTAAGATGGGTTAGTGTTTAAGGGTGTTTGGGTATTTTAAGGAGTAAGGGTGGGTTATGATTATGGGGTGCAGGGGTATTTAAAGGGAGCAGGGTGGACACCCAGAGCTGGAATGTACAGAACCCGGGAAGAAAAAACAATGAAATATTGGGCACAACGCTCGCTTTTTTTTCCGTAATTCTGCGCCCCACACACGTCCACGCCCCCAGCACACGCCCACAGCACACAATATGAGACATGGCATGAAGGGCGGAGCGTACCACAAGCCCCCAGCGTTTGTCACGCCCCCAGCACACAGCCACAGCACAACGCAGACACGCCCACAAGGGACTACTTTGCTGGCACGGTTCTTTTACCTTTTAAATGTATATGGTGGGCGTCTGCATAGCATATGTCCTTCTGCTGCAACTGCCCTTTCCAACGCTGTAATGGAGGTTGTAATTGGTGTTGTGGTTCCTGAGATTACCCGCCTCAAAGGTTTGGGCTCTCTCTTTATTATATTAGTATAGATAAATCCAGACCTATTGGCTAGCTTTCTGATTGCTGTTGCCCGAATATTATGATCTTTGCTAGTTTTCGGGTGTAATGGCACTCTGGCAGGCACCGGGTTTGTTTATTTTTAGAAGAGATCTCGTCTCATCTTCTGCACGAAGAGCAATTCCAAGTTTATAGCTTTAAGCTGGCAGTGGCATTATTGGCAAGATTTGTTTCATACACATATCGTCTGATATACCATAGGTAACACCGGTGACAAGGTCGCAATAGACAAGGTTACAGCGGTGATGGCAAGTTCTGTATAAATGGTGATAGCGAGTTCTCTAGAGAGAGGTAAGACTTTCTATTGGTTACGAAATGGGTCTTAAAAATTAAATTATAAACAACTACTACAAAAATTTAACTCCGAGATTTGTTATTAGATGCAAATCACCTATGCAAAATATGAATCTAAACTAGAAAATAACATTTTCAAAAATTAACAAGTGAAAGGTTTTTCTAATAGTCAGACATCTGTTATTTAATGAGCCAAATACATATATAAACTATAGTTCTGACCCACAAAGGTAAAATGTACTAGAAAGCAACAGCGATTACAAAAATGAGATACTGCAAAGGTTTTAGCCCAATTTACAAAGTTTTCTTCTCGGCTTTTATGGCTGTGATTGTCCAGCCAATTCAGGTTTGCATCACAGAAGTGGTGTCTCCTACCTTCAGTAAAACTGATTGTGCATTCCTAACAGCATGTTCCCTCTTGGGACCATTCACATTCGGGAAGGCCATCTCCATCCGGTGCATTCCACATACCAAAAAAATCACTTGGACAAAGGACAGGCATGTCACAGACAACCAATGGGGGACTGTAAGCCAGCATTAACTTGTGGGCCCCTTACGTAAACAAAGGGCAGTGGTTAATTTGTAAAATAAAAAGTGCCGGGGCTCTCCTCAGGAGGCAGCCCTAACAAGAGAAATGTGCTGGTGTAAACTGCCTCCGAACTAGAGCCCTGGCTCTTATTATTCTGGAGAGGACTTTGCCTAATGGCTAGAGCTGCCGATTTTGGAGCTGGGGAACCGGGTTCGAGTCTCTGCGTGGCTCAACATCCTGTGATTCTGTGGAAAATCAGGCTGCCTTCCAAATGGAAAGGGGCGACCATTCGGTCCCCCCGAACGTATGGTGGAGTACCACGATCCCCCCGGGAAGCCATCTTGGGCGGGAGGCGAGTCTCGGCTGGTATGCCCGAAGCGGCGTAGCCGGGGCGCGCCTTTTTCCCACCCTGGAGTGGGTTGTCCTAGACACTGACGCGGACGGCCACGCCCTCGGAGGCAGGCGGGGGCGGGTTTACGCCCGCCCTGAAGACGGATAAAAGGAGCAACAAGCCAAGAAAGCATCCTCTTGTTCCTGTGCTCTGAAGCTGCACCTCCCCGCTGCACGTGAGCTCGAGACGGAACAAAGAGCCAATTTTGAGCGTTGTAATCTTTCTTTTGTCTTACAGATATCCCGTCTGAGAATGCCCAAGAAAGTCGGAAAGCAGGTCGGTACCGATCAGATGCTCCGCATGCTCATGAAGGAGGTAGCCGATTTGAAGAAGCAGATGGCGGCTAAGAACGGGGAGGGAGGACCGAAACGGCCTTTGCCGGGAGTAGTCCCCGGTGGGAGAGGCAAGAGGTCCAGAAGGGGGGCGCTTGGGGGGGAAACCCCGGTTCCCGATACCCCACTTGAGGAGCCAACCCCGGTGCCGAAGGAGGGGAATCCGATCCCCGTGGTGGTCACCCCCGTGACCGGGGAAGATATGCCTCCTGAGTTAGCGGCACAATTGGCAGCGTGGTTGGGAAAAGATAGCGAGGGCACCACGGCTGACGACGCCCGGGCAGTAATGAGACAACTGCGGGAATCTAGGGAGGCTGCGAAGGCAACATCTTCTGTTACCCCGCCGGTTCCGGCGGCGGAAAATGCAACAGGCCCAGGTTCGGCGGCAAATGCAGCTTCTGGTTCAGGTAAGCGGCCATTGCCGATCGCGGGGGAGGGGTCTGTATCTTCACGAAGGGAGAAGGTGGCTCAGCATGTTCCACTGGAAATTAAGGAAAAGATTTGGGCGAATAAGTATGTTAACATTTTTTCTTTGCTTACCGACCATTACGAGATGGAGCATGTTAAGAGCCAAAAGGAGCTCATGCATCCGAGTGTTTGGCGCGCAAAAATGGCCGCCTTTAAGGTTGACGAAAACATTGGTACTTGGGGCAGAGCGTGGGGCATTTTTACCTCCATCATGGGCGAGCGCAGGCCCGAGTTGCTGACCGAGTTGCCTATTTATCAATCACGTATCATGGAGTATTCCGTAGCGTATGGGGGCAATCAGTGGTTCTGCTATGACAATATTTTTAGAAAAGCTAAGGAACACGACCCAGTTCTGACTTGGGATTGTTACGACTCCGTGTCATGGCAAAAAATGGAGAGTACAGGAATGTTAAAAGTGCCATTGTCAGGGAGTAACGGGGGTGAATCTTCCCGCCAATACTCTGGGACACCCTTTCGGGCGGGGGCAGGTAACGAGTACCACTCGAAGCCGAGTGGCAATGCAGGTAAAAGGGGGATTTGTTGGAATTTTAACAGAGGGAAATGTACAAGGCCCCAGGGGTCATGCAAGTTCAGACATGAATGTGGGGGGTGTGGGCAGCCATCCCATCCTGAGTCCATGTGCAGAGCCAAAACGGGTGATAACGGTGGTAGGGGAAGCGCCAAACAGGTCTGAAATGGTCCGAGGGGCGCCTTTACCTACTCCGATTGATACCATGGCAATGATTCCTTGGCTCAACGAATACCCGGATCATGCTTCCGCTGGGGTGTTGCGAAATGGGTTTTCATATGATTTCCGCATCCCAGTGGGGGATTTTCGGGGTGTAGCAAACTGTAAGAATCAACTATCGGTCTTGCAGCATACGGCGGTGGTTCAGGTAAAGATTGGGAAGGAGGTGACTCGAGGTCGTGTCGCCGGTCCATTTGATTTGCCACCGGTTGCTAACTTTGTTTGTTCCCCTCTAGGGGTGGTCCCCAAGAAGGACCCGGGTGAGTTTCGGCTGATACATAACTTATCAGCCCCACGTGGTCTTTCCGTGAATGACGCGATAGACCCGGAAGTGTGTTCGGTGAGGTACGCATCCTTCGATGAGGCCGTTGCCATGTTGAATCGCCTGGGGCCCGGGGCGCTGATGGCAAAATCAGACATCGAGTCAGCGTTCCGGTTGCTCCCGGTGCACCCAGACGATCAGCGCCTCCTTGGTTTTATGTTTCAGGGCCGCTATTACATGGATAGATGTATGCCAATGGGGTGCTCGATTTCCTGTGCCTATTTCGAAAAGTTCAGTTGTTTTCTGCAATGGGTATTCTCAAGGAAGACAGGTTTTCAGCATGTTATGCACTATCTCGATGACTTTCTGTTTTTGGGGGCAGCCGGGGATCCTGAGTGTGGACAGGCTTTACATGAATTTTGTGCCTTGATGAATCAATTCGGTGTGCCATTGGCGCCAGGTAAGACTGCGGGTCCCTCGACTTCGCTCGAGTTTCTGGGGATCGAGCTCGACTCGGAAGAAGGTTGTTTTAGATTACCCAAGGAGAAAGTGTTAAAATTCAGGTTATCCCTTGAAACATGTATTCGTGCAACAAAAGTAAAACTGCATCAATTGCAACAGGTGGTGGGTCAGTTGAATTTTGCCCTGAAAGTGATGCCAATAGCGCGCCCATTTTCCCGCTCGATTGCACAAGCCATGGTCGGCCTAAAGGAAGGTCATCATCGCACGAGGCTCTCGGCAGAGGTTCGTCAGGACATGCGCATTTGGTTGGCATTTCTGGCGGATTTCAATGGTCGAATCGTCTGGAACAAACCGGCGGTGTCCTCCGAGGAGCTGGGGCTTTGGACAGACTCGGCGGGGAGTATAGGTTTTGGTGCCATATTTGGTACACAATGGTCGGCTCAAAAATGGCCGTCATGGTGGCACGAGTGCGGGCTGACGAGTAACATTGCTTTTCTCGAACTTTCCCCTATTTTGGTGGCCCTGAAAACTTGGCCTGAGGGGTTCCGGGATCACTCTGTGGTGTTCTGGTCTGATAACATGACCGTGGTTGAGTGTATCAATAGTCAGGCAGCACGATGCAAATGGATTCTGAGGCTGCTCAAAGAAATTGTGTTATTGTGTATGCAATTGAATGTGCTATTTCGGGCAAAGCATGTGCCGGGGGTACTGAACCAAGCGGCTGATGCGCTTTCTCGTTTCCGAATGCAGGCCTTCTGGGGTTTTCTGCCCACAGCGAACCCGGTGGCGGCACCCTTTCCCGAAGCTCTCTGGTTTTGAGGTACAGGGGTATTTTTAGGGTTCAGGACTAGGTTTGGGTCTTTAGGGTACAGGGGTATTTTTAGGGTTCAGGGGTAGGTTTGGGTTTTGAGGTACAGGGGTATTCATAGGGTTCAGGGCTAGGTTTGGGTTTTGGGGTACAGGGGTATTTTTAGGGTTAAGATGGGTTAGTGTTTAAGGGTGTTTGGGTATTTTAAGGAGTAAGGGTGGGTTATGATTATGGGGTGCAGGGGTATTTAAAGGGAGCAGGGTGGACACCCAGAGCTGGAATGTACAGAACCTGGGAAGAAAAAACAATGAAATATTGGGCACAACGCTCGCTTTTTTTCCGTAATTCTGCGCCCCACACACGTCCACGCCCCCAGCACACGCCCACAGCACACAATATAAGACATGGCATGAAGGGCGGAGCGTACCACAAGCCCCCAGCGTTTGTCACGCCCCCAGCACACAGCCACAGCACAACGCAGACACGCCCACAAGGGACTACTTTGCTGGCACGGTTCTTTTACCTTTTAAATGTATATGGTGGGCGTCTGCATAGCATATGTCCTTCTGCTGCAACTGCCCTTTCCAACGCTGTAATGGGTGTTGTAATTGGTGTTGTGGTTCCTGAGATTACCCGCCTCAAAGGTTTGGGCTCTCTCTTTATTATATTAGTATAGATAAATCCAGACCTATTGGCTAGCTTTCTGATTGCTGTTGCCCGAATATTATGATCTTTGCTAGTTTTCGGGTGTAATGGCACTCTGGCAGGCACCGGGTTTGTTTATTTTTAGAAGAGATCTCGTCTCATCTTCTGCACGAAGAGCAATTCCAAGTTTATAGCTTTAAGCTGGCAGTGGCATTATTGGCAAGATTTGTTTCATACACATATCGTCTGATATACCATAGGTAACACCGGTGACAAGGTCGCAATAGACAAGGTTACAGCGGTGATGGCAAGTTCTGTATAAATGGTGATAGCGAGTTCTCTAGAGAGAGGTAAGACTTTCTATTGGTTACGAAATGGGTCTAAAAAATTAAATTATAAACAACTACTACAAAAATTTAACTCCGAGATTTGTTATTAGATGCAAATCACCTATGCAAAATATGAATCTAAACTAGAAAATAACATTTTCAAAAATTAACAAGTGAAAGGTTTTTCTAATAGTCAGACATCTGTTATTTAATGAGCCAAATACATATATAAACTATAGTTCTGACCCACAAAGGTAAAATGTACTAGAAAGCAACAGCGATTACAAAAATGAGATACTGCAAAGGTTTTAGCCCAATTTACAAAGTTTTCTACTCGGCTTTTATGGCTGTGATTGTCCAGCCAATTCAGGTTTGCATCACAGAAGTGGTGTCTCCTACCTTCAGTAAAACTGATTGTGCATTCCTAACAGCATGTTCCCTCTTGGGACCATTCACATTCGGGAAGGCCATCTCCATCCGGTGCATTCCACATACCAAAAAAATCACTTGGACAAAGGACAGGCATGTCACAGACAACCAATGGGGGACTGTAAGCCAGCATTAACTTGTGGGCCCCTTACGTAAACAAAGGGCAGTGGTTAATTTGTAAAATAAAAAGTGCCGGGGCTCTCCTCAGGAGGCAGCCCTAACAAGAGAAATGTGCTGGTGTAAACTGCCTCCGAACTAGAGCCCTGGCTCTTATTATTCTGGAGAGGACTTTGCCTAATGGCTAGAGCTGCCGATTTTGGAGCTGGGGAACCGGGTTCGAGTCTCTGCGTGGCTCAACATCCTGTGATTCTGTGGAAAATCAGGCTGCCTTCCAAATGGAAAGGGGCGACCATTCGGTCCCCCCGAACGTATGGTGGAGTACCACGATCCCCCCGGGAAGCCATCTTGGGCGGGAGGCGAGTCTCGGCTGGTATGCCCGAAGCGGCGTAGCCGGGGCGCGCCTTTTTCCCGCCCTGGAGTGGGTTGTCCTAGACACTGACGCGGACGGCCACGCCCTCGGAGGCAGGCGGGGGCGGGTTTACGCCCGCCCTGAAGACGGATAAAAGGAGCAACAAGCCAAGAAAGCATCCTCTTGTTCCTGTGCTCTGAAGCTGCACCTCCCCGCTGCACGTGAGCTCGAGACGGAACGAAGAGCCAATTTTGAGCGTTGTAATCTTTCTTTTGTCTTACAGATATCCCGTCTGAGAATGCCCAAGAAAGTCGGAAAGCGGGTCGGTACCGATCAGATGCTCCGCATGCTCATGAAGGAGGTAGCCGATTTGAAGAAGCAGATGGCGGCTAAGAACGGGGAGGGAGGACCGAAATGGCCTTTGCCGGGAGTAGTCCCCGGTGGGAGAGGCAAGAGGTCCAGAAGGGGGGCGCTTGGGGGGGAAACCCCGGTTCCCGATACCCCACTTGAGGAGCCAACCCCGGTGCCGAAGGAGGGGAATCCGATCCCCGTGGTGGTCACCCCCGTGACCGGGGAAGATATGCCTCCCGAGTTAGCGGCACAATTGGCAGCGTGGTTGGGAAAAGATAGCGAGGGCACCACGGCTGACGACGCCCGGGCAGTAATGAGACAACTGCGGGAATCTAGGGAGGCTGCGAAGGCAACATCTTCTGTTACCCCGCCGGTTCCGGCGGCGGAAAATGCAACAGGCCCAGGTTCGGCGGCAAATGCAGCTTCTGGTTCAGGTAAGCGGCCATTGCCGATCGCGGGGGAGGGGTCTGTATCTTCACGAAGGGAGAAGGTGGCTCAGCATGTTCCACTGGAAATTAAGGAAAAGATTTGGGCGAATAAGTATGTTAACATTTTTTCTTTGCTTACCGACCATTACGAGATGGAGCATGTTAAGAGCCAAAAGGAGCTCATGCATCCGAGTGTTTGGCGCGCAAAAATGGCCGCCTTTAAGGTTGACGAAAACATTGGTACTTGGGGCAGAGCGTGGGGCATTTTTACCTCCATCATGGGCGAGCGCAGGCCCGAGTTGCTGACCGAGTTGCCTATTTATCAATCACGTATCATGGAGTATTCCGTAGCGTATGGGGGCAATCAGTGGTTCTGCTATGACAATATTTTTAGAAAAGCTAAGGAACACGACCCAGTTCTGACTTGGGATTGTTACGACTCCGTGTCATGGCAAAAAATGGAGAGTATAGGAATGTTAAAAGTGCCATTGTCAGGGAGTAACGGGGGTGAATCTTCCCGCCAATACTCTGGGACACCCTTTCGGGCGGGGGCAGGTAACGAGTACCACTCGAAGCCGAGTGGCAATGCAGGTAAAAGGGGGATTTGTTGGAATTTTAACAGAGGGAAATGTACAAGGCCCCAGGGGTCATGCAAGTTCAGACATGAATGTGGGGGGTGTGGGCAGCCATCCCATCCTGAGTCCATGTGCAGAGCCAAAACGGGTGATAACGGTGGTAGGGGAAGCGCCAAACAGGTCTGAAATGGTCCGAGGGGCGCCTTTACCTACTCCGATTGATACCATGGCAATGATTCCTTGGCTCAACGAATACCCGGATCATGCTTCCGCTGGGGTGTTGCGAAATGGGTTTTCATATGGTTTCCGCATCCCAGTGGGGGATTTTCGGGGTGTAGCAAACTGTAAGAATCAACTATCGGTCTTGCAGCATACGGCGGTGGTTCAGGTAAAGATTGGGAAGGAGGTGACTCGAGGTCGTGTCGCCGGTCCATTTGATTTGCCACCGGTTGCTAACTTTGTTTGTTCCCCTCTAGGGGTGGTCCCCAAGAAGGACCCGGGTGAGTTTCGGCTGATACATAACTTATCAGCCCCACGTGGTCTTTCCGTGAATGACGCGATAGACCCGGAAGTGTGTTCGGTGCGGTACGCATCCTTCGATGAGGCCGTTGCCATGTTGAATCGCCTGGGGCCCGGGGCGCTGATGGCAAAATCAGACATCGAGTCAGCGTTCCGGTTGCTCCTGGTGCACCCAGACGATCAGCGCCTCCTTGGTTTTATGTTTCAGGGCCGCTATTACATGGATAGATGTATGCCAATGGGGTGCTCGATTTCCTGTGCCTATTTCGAAAAGTTCAGTTGTTTTCTGCAATGGGTATTCTCAAGGAAGACAGGTTTTCAGCATGTTATGCACTATCTCGATGACTTTCTGTTTTTGGGGGCAGCCGGGGATCCTGAGTGTGGACAGGCTTTACATGAATTTTGTGCCTTGATGAATCAATTCGGTGTGCCATTGGCGCCAGGTAAGACTGTGGGTCCCTCGACTTCGCTCGAGTTTCTGGGGATCGAGCTCGACTCGGAAGAAGGTTGTTTTAGATTACCCAAGGAGAAAGTGTTAAAATTCAGGTTATCCCTTGAAACATGTATTCGTGCAACAAAAGTAAAACTGCATCAATTGCAACAGGTGGTGGGTCAGTTGAATTTTGCCCTGAAAGTGATGCCAATAGCGCGCCCATTTTCCCGCTCGATTGCACAAGCCATGGTCGGCCTAAAGGAAGGTCATCATCGCACGAGGCTCTCGGCAGAGGTTCGTCAGGACATGCGCATTTGGTTGGCATTTCTGGCGGATTTCAATGGTCGAATCGTCTGGAACAAACCGGCGGTGTCCTCCGAGGAGCTGGGGCTTTGGACAGACTCGGCGGGGAGTATAGGTTTTGGTGCCATATTTGGTACACAATGGTCGGCTCAAAAATGGCCGTCATGGTGGCACGAGTGCGGGCTGACGAGTAACATTGCTTTTCTCGAACTTTTCCCTATTTTGGTGGCCCTGAAAACTTGGCCTGAGGGGTTCCGGGATCACTCTGTGGTGTTCTGGTCTGATAACATGACCGTGGTTGAGTGTATCAATAGTCAGGCAGCACGATGCAAATGGATTCTGAGGCTGCTCAAAGAAATTGTGTTATTGTGTATGCAATTGAATGTGCTATTTCGGGCAAAGCATGTGCCGGGGGTACTGAACCAAGCGGCTGATGCGCTTTCTCGTTTCCGAATGCAGGCCTTCTGGGGTTTTCTGCCCACAGCGGACCCGGTGGCGGCACCCTTTCCCGAAGCTCTCTGGTCTCTCGGTGCCCCGAACTACGAAACCTCGTGGGAGAGAGTTTAGCACCCAGGACAAGGAAGGCATATGAAGGGGCGTTCCGTTCCTATTGGGCCTTTTTGGGGACTGCTAGGAGGGAGCTTTGGGGCCAGGAAGAGTTTGTAGTAAAATTTCTGCTGTCTTTACATCAGGCAGGCAAATCAGTAGCTACGGCCCAGAGGCATCGGGCCGCCATTTCCTTTATGGCAAAGGCTCATGGGATCCAGGACCCGACAGCGTCTTTCGTTGTGCAGAAAGCGCTACGTGGGTGGCAACGCCTTGAGGGTCGCAGAGTGGATGAGAGGCACCCGATAGGTCTGGATAGGCTGACCCTGTTATTGTCCGTACTCCCGGCAACGTGTTCATCCCAGTACGAAGCAGTGTTATTCCGAGCTGCATTTGCGCTAGCATTCCATGGGGCTATGCGCGTAAGCGAATTAGTGGCGAAGAACAAGCAGGATACGATGGGGGGACTGTGCCGGGAGCACATCCAGGTCAGGGAGGAGACGATGACGGTTTCGTTTGTTAGGTCCAAATCCGATCAGGGTGCAATTGGGGACTGCGTAATCATTCAGAGGATCCCCGGGTCTTCCATGTGCCCTGTGGTGTGCGTAGAGGAATATTTAGCACAGAGGGTGGCAGCATGGGGGGGGACCTTGTTGAGACATGCTGACGCCACCCCACTGACGAGGTTTCAGTTCCAGCGGGTGCTTGCGATGTCGATTTTGGCCGCGGGCTTGAACCCCAGCGAGTTCGGGACCCATTCCTTTCGGATAGAGGCTGCTACTGAGGCTACAGCCAGGGGTCTGAGTGTAGAAGAAGTAAAACGTGTGGGGCGTTGGTCCTCGAACTGTTATAAAAGGTATGTGCGGTTGCACATGTTGTGAAGCTGTAATGATGTACTCATGCTTCTTGTTTTTGTTTGGTTTTCAGTTGCGCAAGCTTACGAGGCGGGGCGGACTGTGCAGTCGACCCGACACCTGGAGACCAGCGGTCAGACATCACCGGCTGCGAAAAAGGAGGTGTGGGTCGTGGGCCACTCATACGTGAGGCGTGCCGCGGACGTATTCAAAGCAGGTGACATGATTCACGTGGCTGGGGAATACGGGTACAGGGTGTCCTTCTACGGAAAGGGCGGGCTCTGTATTGACCAGTTTCAATCCTTTTTCGAGGGTTTGTTAGGGTGGACAAGGTCACCGCCGTCTATAATCATAGTCCATCTTGGGGGCAACGATTTGGTGGCCACTGGTAGACGACTTCTTCTTGAGGCAATGCTTTCCACAGTAAGTTGGTTGGCAAGAAGAGTTCCAGGGTGCACAATTGCATGGTCCCATATGATCCCACGGAAAGTGTGGCGGGGGGCTATTTCGGTTTCTGCTCTGAATCATTCAGTAAAGAAAATAAATAACAAAGTGAGTAGATTGTTTCGTTCATGTACACTGCATTCTGTTTCGCATGGTTGTATCAAAGGGGACAGTATGTATTTGGGGGATGGGGTTCATTTGTCCCGGGTGGGGAATGAGTTACTCATAGGAGACCTCATAGCTTGGCTAAAGAGTTTAAAACATGACCTTTAGGCAGGAGTGGTTGTGGGGGGTCCGGATAGCCGGTCAACTATCCGGCCTGTGGCGGTAAGGTCATGATCGGTGAGCAGTAATTGGAAGATCCCTATGAGAGGGCGTCACCCATTACGGATGGGAGCGCTCGGGGGAGGTGGCCATTGGCCCCTCAACGGGGAGGCGGTCCCTTCTAAGGATAGGCCGCCGGAAGGAAAGGAAAGGTGGTCAAGGCCCCTTCCTGGATAGGAGGGGCTACGGGCCCTCCTGGGGAATTTCCCGGGGCCAGGACATCTGCGACGGCAGATGGGTAAGTTGTGTGGGGTTCGGGAGGGGGTTTACGCTACCTTTTAGACACCTCACACGAGTCCTCGGACGACCGTTAAATGGCGTCGAGTTCATTGGGGCCCCCGTCAAGTCAAAGGGAAATTGGTAGATGCACTTGAGGTACGCCTCTGTGCGGTCGCTCCCCTCACAAGTGAGGGGGGTATTCCTGGTTTAGGGATCTGACACCGGTTACGACCTTGCCGTTGGCCCTTAACGTTAGGATGTACAATTTCAAGTCAAATGTTTTGTAGGATGTTAAGTTCGGCTAGGAGAACCTTTGTATTAGAGATCTGTTAAGGTTAGCCAAACATCGTAATGTGGAAATGAAATTGTACATAATATGAAACTGTTATTTTAATGTTTTGATTTTGTTTCATATTTTAATAAATACGGCCGGGAGGGTCACTCCCTCCCGCCTTCCAAAAGTTCAGAACCGTTTCCGGTTTCCCATCCTTGGGGATTGTGTTGAGAGGGGGTGGCGGGTATCTCAGCCATATGGAAAGGGGCGACCATTCGGTTCCCCCGAACGTATGGTGGAGTACCACGATCCCCCCGGGAAGCCATCTTGGGCGGGAGGCGAGTCTCGGCTGGTATGCCCGAAGCGGCGTAGCCGGGGCGCACCTTTTTCCCGCCCTGGAGTGGGTTGTCCTAGACACTGACGCGGACGGCCACGCCCTCGGAGGCAGGCGGGGGCAGGTTTACGCCCGCCCTGAAGACGGATAAAAGGAGCAACAAGCCAAGAAAGCATCCTCTTGTTCCTGTGCTCTGAAGCTGCACCTCCCCGCTGCACGTGAGCTCGAGACGGAACGAAGAGCCAATTTTGACCCACCCACCAGCCCCTGAGGACAGCTAGTTGTTTTGAATAAAGTTTTTATGTGGTAACTCTATTTCTTGCAGGTTGTGATGAGTGTCGTGATAATTTGTATATGCAATAAAGAATGGTCAATTTTAGTATGTTTTCAAATAAAGTAATCCTGCACTAGGGTTGATCAGTAATCATGCTTGTAATAAGTTATGATTGTTTTGTAATTTAGTAATTTAGGTAGAATTGTCGTATTTATTTTGGTCGGGCGGTAAGGTCATGATCGGTGAGCAGTAATTGGAAGATCCCTATGAGGGGGCGTCACCCATTACGGATGGGAGTGCTCGGGGGAGGTGGCCATTGGCCCCTCAACGGGGAGGCGGTCCCTTCTAAGGATAGGCCGCCGGAAGGAAAG
Organism: Lissotriton vulgaris; assembly: GCF_964263255.1. Lineage (NCBI taxonomy): Eukaryota > Metazoa > Chordata > Amphibia > Caudata > Salamandridae > Lissotriton > Lissotriton vulgaris. The sequence goes on from NC_141695.1 coordinate 1,639,687,498, forward strand.
GAAAGGTGGTCAAGGCCCCTTCCTGGATAGGAGGGGCTACGGGCCCTCCTGGGGAATTTCCCGGGGCCAGGACATCTGCGACGGCAGATGGGTAAGTTGTGTGGCGTTCGGGAGGGGGTTTACGCTACCTTTTAGACACCTCACACGAGTCCTCGGACGACCGTTAAATGGCGTCGAGTTCATTGGGGCCCCCGTCAAGTCAAAGGGAAATTGGTAGATGCACTTGAGGTACGCCTCTGTGCGGTCGCTCCCCTCACAAGTGAGGGGGGTATTCCTGGTTTAGGGATCTGACACCGGTTACGACCTTGCCGTTGGCCCTTAACGTTAGGATGTACAATTTCAAGTCAAATGTTTTGTAGGATGTTAAGTTCGGCTAGGAGAACCTTTGTATTAGAGATCTGTTAAGGTTAGCCAAACATCGTAATGTGGAAATGAAATTGTACATAATATGAAACTGTTATTTTAATGTTTTGATTTTGTTTCATATTTTAATAAATACGGCCGGGAGGGTCACTCCCTCCCGCCTTCCAAAAGTTCAGAACCGTTTCCGGTTTCCCATCCTTGGGGATTGTGTTGAGAGGGGGTGGCGGGTATCTCAGCCATATGAGTGTGTCCTTAACTGGTGCTATAAGCACCGGTGCTGAGGATTACGTGCCGGTGCTGAGCACCTGCAAGCACCTGCTCAAATTAAGCTATGCACCCAAGCAAAATGTAGGCGTGCCAAAAAGTCGTCAGTGTGCATGAAAGCTCAGAACCTGATTCACACAATCTGCTTGTATTTATTTTCTCGTGGAATTTCGCGCTGTGGACAATCTGCTGACACAGCAGCTTTTCTACAGTACAAAGTTCTTAGACAGCATCAGGCACACATCTGTGAAGCGCCTGCTCACTCTGACCAAATGAACCCCGCATGGAAACGTAATAAAAATGCAGTGTGGGACAAGGGTTGCAAATATGTATGGCACCCGTCGCTTTTTTTGTGCAGGATGAGCCTGGTCAATGCACCCTAAAAGTGGCTGAATTGTTAAGCATAGTTTTGAGAAATATTTGGAAATTGAAGCTGTAGAAAAAAAAGAGTTTAAATAATGAAAACACTGGAACAAAGAAAAACCGGTATAAGAATGAGTAGGATATCTTTATATAGAAGCATCAATAACAAATTGGTGGAGTGATATTTCTGGAATCATAAGGTTTGTATTTTTTGTTTAGATTTTACTAAATATATGCTGTGTAAAATAAATAATGTTGTCAGTATAAAAGTGCACTTTGCAATAAACATTAAGGTAAATTATTTAGGCTACAGTGATGTCATTAATGTGGGTAATGGTATTATCATGATCACTTATAACTGATAGATAATATGTTATTCATTTGTTAACCTATACTCTATGTTCTTTAATTTTTGAATCCCACTCACTGTTTATTTTTCTTTTGAGTGGACTGTAAGAATGTATAGGTTTGTTTGTCAAACTCATCAATGTGCGGATATGCCTAGAAAACCTGGTGTGTGATGTAGCACAGTATTCTAAAGAAGTGCAAGCAATCCAAATAAAGGGGTGGTACCCATGAAATAAACTGCTTTGCCTTTTCTCTCATAGCTTAATGGGTTTTTGTTCATGCAGATGCCTAGGTCTAACATTGAAATATACCATCATGTCATAACTTGTGATATCTAGGCAAGAATTCACCCAGCATATTGTGCTGTATTCCACTTTTTGTTAAGGCCAGAGAGGCATCTATGGATACATATCAGCAACAGGGAAAATCTGCTTTTTGCCTGAATTAAAAAGTTGTCTATCACCCCTCCAGCTCCTCCATACAACTCCCACCACCTCTATATCAGGGAAAGAAACATGTCAAATAATGCCATCAAGCTGAATCCTAGACCTAGCAGTCAGCTTTATGCTCCTCCTTGATGTTGTCCTTCTAGACACCAAACTAAGAGACATGGGTCTTGCAACTATCCAGCACCTGCTTTTACCATCTAAAACCTCTAATTTCTGATTCTGCATTTCTTGAACACTACCCTCTTCAATCACTTGCCAAATGTCTTTGGGCCTGATTTACAGTTTGGGGGATGGGATACTCAGTCACAAATGTGGGGGATATCCCGTCCGCTGTATTACGAGTGCCATACGACATAATACACTTGCAATATGGCAGTCGGGAGATCTGTCATGTTTATGATAGCGTATCCCATCCGACCAAACTCTAACTCACACCCTTTATTCAGGCAGGTCTGTAATGTTGTTACAGTCTCAATATTGTGGTGTGGCAAATAGTCTTGCACAGCTGCTGGTAATTCAGATCACAGCAGCCAAATGTATCATTGGTCAGAAGGAAATGACTCTATTGTGTCCACTCTAAACATCTGTCACTGGCCAGCTACCAGTCGGAAAGATAATGTTGTTTAAGTGTGGAGAAGTGTGGCTCAATGCTTAGAGCAGCAGACCTTGATGCAGAACGCTGGCCAGGGACCAGGGTTCGATTCCCGCCTCGGTGGGTTCGGGCTTAAATTCCTCTGACCGGATATTCTCGCCTCAGTGCGATTCTAAGCATGGGTCCCACGCTGCAACTCTGGGCAATAGCTTGCTTAGTCTCCACAAAGGCCCCCTGATACACAAGGGATGCCTGGTTTCACCATGGGATGCCCAGGAGTGGACACCCCACAAGGAAAAGCCAGGAGGGGTTCCCTTGTGGTAGGAGTACAAGCGCCGGGATGCCTCCGGGTCACTGTTCACGCTATACAAATACGCCACATTTACATTTAAATTCAGATTGTGCATAGATTAATCTGTGGGAAATTACTTTGCTTTTCAGCCTTTAGATTGTGCTTGTGGGAAACCTGGATGCACCCTTCAATGTTAAGTTCCATTAACAGTAGTTTTTTTTACCCCTGCTTTCTTTATTTCTCGCTGCTTTCTTGTATTTCTCTTCCTCTTTCTCCTTGTTATGTATTTCTTTTTCTGGCTGTGGGAGAAAATCTGATTTTCAAAAATAATCCCTGGTTCCCAAAAATGGATGCTGCGCCCACCAATTACAAATACTAGCACCAATTCAGCACTATGCGCGGTAGTACAAACAGTTAGACCACCAGGATCTAAGCTAGCTTTATCAGAAACTTTACAATCTGAATTGCTCAATAAATTGGGACAATATCAAGTGTATAGACTGACAACAGAGCACCCTCTATACTGGTTTGCTCAACCTACTATAATCAAATCAAAAACAAACATTACATTTGACGGGCTCGAGTAGGAAGTTCATCGACAAGTTAATAAAAAAAAAATCCAAAATCATGAAATTCTTGTCATTTCCCAATCATTTTTATCGTTTAATGTTTTTCACTTTACAGAACACCAGCAAATATCCAATCTTTTGACAAACTCAGTTTGTAATGGATCAATCAACTCATGATTAGTTCCAACTCTCCACGTTGTTGTACTCTCCATGGTATTTGTGCCTCATGATGATTGACTGGCGTTTCTGTATATGCTCTGCTAAGGAGACTGATTGTATGTCCGTTGTTTCCACATGAGTTTAGGTTATTTTTGGATTAAACCAGCAGTTCAGTCTGTTTGCCTGTCGAGGTGTGAGTGATGTCAACCAGTGTGACACACGTCAGGCTGTGCCAAGCTGAAGTAATTGCGAAGTGGTTACTTACTTGCTTATTTATTTTAGGAATATAATCAAAAGTTTATTCAACAATTAAAGCGAAATTGTAACAATTAAGAAATATTTAAAGGCAATTAAAACTCCCACAGCCGCGCAGGGTACCACTTTGCAATCAGACACACAAAGCCCTACAGTTGTGCATGCTGCAAATGGTGACATCACCTTCTTGGCAAGATGTCTGCCCCCTGGGTGGAAAGACACAGTTTGAACATAGAGTCGCCTAGCAACATTCTCATTTGTATACCTGCTGCTAGGTTTTTGAAACACTTTCCGAAATTCAGTGTTTGTCTTACGAGCAACGACTTCATTTTCACCTTGACTGACAGTGCTGGCACCAGATTTAGTTATTTTAACGGCTGAAGGCCACAATTTACCCAAAAAGTAAGCGTAATACATTCCATTTTTTTCCACAACAACCAACAAAACATGTCTTATCCTAGAAGAATAAAATTACGAGTTGTGGTAATGCACCAAACTCAAAATTGTGCTACATAAACTTTAATCTGTAAATTCACATTAGATGGTCTATTTTGCATCTTCCACGTTGCAAAAGAACAGTTTACCCCAAAAAGAATGTGCCACTTACAAATGGAGAGAATTGGGTGAACAGATAAGACAATGCATACAATAGATGTAACAAAGCAAAAGACATACGAGAAATACAAGAAAGTAAAATCACAATGAAAAGGGCAATTTTATTGTAGGGTGCAATTCTTGTCTTCCTCTCATTGGTTTTGGGCAAGGCCAAATATTGAGGAGAAAGGGAATGTGGAAGAGGAGCCAATAGCAAAGAACGAGAAAAGGGGATATTGCCTGTTGAGCCAAGTTTCCAAAGTTTCACTTTTTTCTTCTGTCTCTCGAATATCGCCGTTCACTTTCCTTAGAAATGGAGAAGCAACCAGTCTGTGCTGTGAGTAACAATTAAGGAGAGTGGGCAGACCTAGAATAGCTGTCAGCAACACATGTCCTAGAGAAATCATATATTCGTGGCGCCACATTTTTTTAATTAATATTTTTGTACATGTGATTCTTTCGCTTGAATTTGGTCCCCCATCGTAACTTGGAGACCTAAGCAGCTACCTCTTTCAGCTATATAGATGATCTTATCCTGTTTGGGTACAAAATGGTATATGACTAGTGGGACAGGCAGCATCACTGCTTCTACAGGAATGCTGACTATTAAATCAGTGACTGTGAAGAAGGTATGGAACTAGACAAAAAGGTTAAAATAGCAAAGATAGTCTGAATGTGGCAGAATGTTTATATCACTCATGGCAATACTGGGGGACATTAGCAGAACACACATGTGATCAAGCAAATCAAATATCAGCAGACTCCCACTATACTTTCAAGGGTCTGTATAGACAAAACAGACAGGAAGGAGGCAGGAAACAAAACAATAGAACTGCTCCACCTCAGACAGACAACATCGCTCCCCATCTTCGCAAGAAACTTCAAAACCTGGCTCTTCGACAGACCCCCTACTTGATGGAATGGAACCTGCACCCCCCCCACCCACCCCACCCCTAGCGCCTTGAGAGCCTTACAGGTGAGTAGTCGCGCTTTAACAAACTCCTGATTGATTGATTGAGGGGAAACAGGACAGTCTACAGAGGATAATGAAAGAGTCCTGCAATAAATTGATGAAGTGAAACTAATTGAGAGGTATACAGATGGAAATCCTAAGTGAAAAATGTTAAGGTGCCATTTGAAGTGTCTCTCTGAGTTCATAGAAAATGGTTTAGTCCGTATTACTCTTTCGCTTAGTGATTGATCGATCCTGGTCTTGGACTCGAGTAGACCATGGTGAAAAGGTCAGACTAAGGGATTAGTCGTGTTAAATCATAGAGAACTTTCAGGCACAACATCAAAAACTTCCACTAAAATGCCAGCTCATGAGGGGACAGGATTGCACAACCACAAACCCTAGTATAGCCAGTAACAGGCAAGAGTAGCCTGGCCGTCATCAGGAAGGATGCTGTGTGAAAGCAGACAAGACAAGAGGAGAAAGGTTGGAATTTGTACTGAGGCCACCTTCCACAGTTTTCCGACATCCACCGTCTCACCTTACCTTATTGCCTTGCACCATGGTACCAGCTCGCTTAACATTCTAGAGCTCTGTACTAGAGTTCATGTGCTCAGATTTAATTTTGGCAGCCATGGCCAAGAACAGTTACAGAAACTGCAGTGCTCCGTTGGCTCAACTCACCCAACCCAAATTTGAACACCTATTTTTCTGACCTCCTCTGGCTCACGTTTAAAGAGCTAAGAGGAACCTTTCCTCTTGACATACCGGGAACTCTAAATAGCTACGTCATGCACATACTGTTGTCTTAAGACCAAAATACATAGCGAGGGAACGCAGTGATGCACTACAATCCACTCTGCATTGGTGTGTGCCTGCTAACAGTATGTTGCGTTACAAGCATTTGATATAGCATAAACAAATCACTCCGAACGCTAGAGCCTAGTAACCAGAGAACTGAACGTAGATGCATCACAGAGAAAGGGAATTAGAATAGCCAAGATGTTAGCAGTTTTTTTCAAGCAGTAAAGCTTTGGCAGGTACAAATCTGTTGGGGCAGATTATTCCGGTATTGTAGGACCAATTAAGGGAAGTAGCGGCCATTGTTTGGAGTGGCACATGCCATAGCAGAAGATCTAAGGTTCCTCAAAGGGTGGTAGAAACTAATTCTTTAGTAAAGATAGATCAGGCCTACTCCATATAAGGCTTTATCTGTAAGACGGAAAAGCTTAAAGATACAGGGTTTTCTGACCTGCAGCCCGAGTAAAGGTCTCAGCTGATGTGTTCTTTGCCACCTACAATTGTGACAGAAGAGACTCATTCGTGTCAACCAGCAGAAAGTTTTCATAGTCCAGGTGGCGAGTGATAAAAGCCCATATGGCAGTCTTCCTGCAGTTAAACGGAGTCCTGGGAAACACCTGATAAGAAGGTGGAAAATACCAAAACAGGTACTGCAAATTGAAACTACTGTATTTGTCATAGTAAGCTTCAATCAATCAATCAATCAATACACTTGTAGAGCACGCTACTCACCCGTGAGGGTCTCAAGGCGCTGAAGGGAGGGGGGTGCCGCTATTGCTCGAATAACCAGATCTTGAGGTTCCTGAAGGTGAGGTGGTCCTGGGTCAGTCGTAGGTGTGCGGGGAGGGAGTTCCATGTCTTGGCTGCCAGGTAGGAGAACGATCTTCCTCCGGTGGTGGTTCTGAGAATCTGTGGGAAGGTGGCAAGGGCGAGGCTGATGGAGCGGAGCTGGTGGGTGGGGGTGTAGAATGAGAGGCGGTTGTTAAGGTATTCGGGGCCCATGTTGTGGAGCGGTTTGTGTGCGTGGGTGAGTAGCCTGAAAGTGATCCTCTTGCTTTCTTTTTTTTTTTTTTTAAATATATTTTTATTGCAGGAATCAGTAAAATTTTACAAAGCAGACCAGCATTACAAGTTCAATCAAAATTAATAGAATACATCCCCATCGTCCCTCAGCAAGATGGTCCAGTACACAGCCATTCAGCCCACAACCCGAGGGTCGGACGGCGATTACCAGTGGGGACTCAAAAGAAGGTCAAAACCGGTCCGGATGATCCACTATCCGTCATCTGCTTTTCTAAATCATCCTACAAAAAGGCAAAAGAAAACCCTCCCTCAAAACACTATGAACTAAGCAGAACCCCCCCCAACCCCGCCATCAGTGCACGGCAACAGCCGCTGGAGGATCCATGAGGGAACCCCCGGGGAAAGCTACAAACATGTAAAGTGCAATCGTCTATCGGGACTCGGGGCGAGCTGCATCCTCACTTTCGGAATCGCTGGGAGCGCAATAATCCCTGAGGGCCTGCACTAATGTCTCCCATTCTAGCACTGCCTCCTGCGCCTTCTCGCTGTGTTGTCTCCTAGCTAACTGGTACCGCAGCGTGCTTTCCCCCGCCGCCCATTTCAGAAGTTCGCTGTGCCATCGAGCCCCCGTTGGACCAACCCGCGCCTTCCAGTTCCTGGTTACCTCCCGTTTAGCAAGGAGAAGCCCCAGGTCAATGAATTTACTAGTGATTTTATTTTTGGGGGTATGCGGAAACCAGTGCAGGAGCCCCACTGCCGCATCGACCGATAAGGACCTCCCCGTTACCTCCTTCAGGGTATCCCCCACCTCAAGCCAATAGGAGGACAGCCCCGGGCAAGACCACAACATGTGGAGGAGGTCTGCACCAGGTGCACGGCACCTAGGGCAGTCCGCAGAGTCCGTGGCAAAATATTGCTGGATCTTCGCCGGGGTCAAGTATGCCCTGTGGAGTACATAGTAGTGGACCAATTGAAAGCGGGCGTGGCGCGTGCCCTTCCAGGCCCGCCTCACGAGTTGCGACCAGGTCGTCTCCGGGATCTCCTTTCCTATGTCCTCTTCCCAACGGGTTCTTAAGGTAGTGAGGGGGGTCAACCCCTCGTTGATCAGTCTGCCGTACAGGCAAGTAACCGACTTAACCGTTCCCGCGGACATCATAACATACTGGCACACCGGAGATGTAGGAGGTTCCTCCAGTCCGTGTTTCCAGTGTGCCTGAATCGCTCGGACCAGGGCAGTGTGCAAAAGAAAATCGCCGCGAGGAACCTCGAAGCGGTCAATGAGCTCCTGAAAGGGAAATAGCGCCCCGTCCTCGTAAAGGTCACCCACCAACTGTAGACCCGCGTCCTCCCAATCCGCTAGTCGTGACCAATCCCCGCCGTGAGGCAGGGCCGTCAGCATACCCAGAGGCATTTCGGGTGCATATGGTATCCGCAACTGGCCCCGGGCGTGGGCACGGTTCCAGCATAATCGAATAGTCCGTTCTTCGAGCGATAGGTCCTGCAAGGCCAAGCGTTGTCGCAGCGCTATGAAGGAAATAACATGCCTAGCCATCCCTGTGCCCCTCCTGTCCTCTGGGCCTCGGAACTCTCTGGCGACCTCCTGGGTGAAAGTCTGCAGCTGCGCTGCCAAGTAATACTTCTCAAAGTCCGGCACCACAAGCCCACCCTCAGCTTTCGGCCTCGTCAGGGTCTTGAGGGCCACTCTCCGGCGGCCCGAACCCCAGAGGAATCCCACCACCATTGACCGTAACAGGCGAAAGGTGGCCGGCGGGATCCAAATCGGCAGTGCAATAGTACAGCAACCGGGGGAGTGCCACCATTTGTGATCCTCTTGCTGACGAGGAGCCAGTGCAGGGCTGTGCTTCATCCAGTCTGCGACATCTTTCATTCCATCCTGGAAGTTGGTTTTGGCTGTGAATGAGTCTTTGGTGAGGGAGAGTATCAGTTGGGTGTCGTCGGCGTAGTAGATGATGTTGATGTTGTGTTTGCGTGCGATGGTGGCGAGGGGGATCCTGTAGATATTGAAGAGGGTTAGGCTGAGTGAGGAGCCTTGGGGTACGCCGCAGATGATCTTGGTAGCAGTGGAGCGGAAGGGAGGGAGGCGGACTCTCTGGGTTCCGTCGGAGAGGAACGATGTGATCCAGTCCAGGGCCTTTCCTTGGATCCCAGTGTTGTAGAGGTGGGTTATTAGGGTGCGGTGGCAGACGGTATCAATGGCTGCCGAGAGGTCCAGGAGGGTGAGAGCGGCTGTCTCTCCGTTGTCCATCAGGGTCCTGATGTCATCGGTGGCTGCGATGAGGGCGGTCTAGGTGCTGTGGTTGGGTCGAAATCCGGACTGGGATGGGTCAAGCGAGTTGTTTGCTTCGAGGAATGCAGTCAGCTGTTTATTGACGGTCTTCTCGATGACTTTAGCCTGGAAGGGGAGAAGAGGGATGTGGCGGAAGTTCTTGAGGTCTTTGGGGTCCGCTGTTGGTTTCTTCAGAAGGGCGTTAATTTCTACGTGTTTCCAGCTTTCAGGGAAGGTGGCTGACGTGAAGGAGCTGTTTATGAGGTTCGGGAGCTGGGGTGCGATGATGGTTTCGGCTTTGTTGAAGATATGATGAGGGCATGGGTCGGAGGGGGAGCCAGAGTGGATGGTGTTCATGACGTGGGTGGTGTCTTCCGTGCTGATTGGGGCCCATGCGCTGAGGCTGGTGGTGGGGGTCATTGGTTTGGTGGCTGGAGGTGGAGTCTGGGGTCTGAAGCTGTCGTGTATATCTGCGATCTTGCGGTGGACAATGTGGCGAGGGAGTTGCAGAGGTCTTGTGACGGTGTGATGTCATTGTTGCTGGCGCTGAGGTTGGAGAGATCTTTGACGATGCTGAGGAGTTCCTTGCTGTTGTGAGTGTTTTTGTCCAGCCGCTCTTTGAACGATGCCCTTTTGGTGGTGCGGATCATCTGGTGGTATTCGCGGGTGGCGCTCTTGAGGGCTTGTCATCCATAAGAAAGCTGAGGTTTTTTGCCACCATTTTAAAGTGGGTGGGTTGCCCAGTTCCAATGGCCACCCGTCATCAGACCATCTTTGATGAGCTTTCGGATTTCAGTTTTCCCCCATTAGGTTGGAGACACTTCAGTTTCATCAGCGAAGTCACAGTGCACATGAAGTCCCAGAACCTCGCTTTCGTTATATCAATGTTTTGTCCAAACAATAGAACCAGTTGTTTATGGTTTGCATAAGAAAGAATTTTCAACCTGAAAGGTCTAACAATCTTTGCCAAAAGGGCCACATAGATGTTAAAAAGGGTGGTACTCAAAAAAGATCCCAGAGGCAACCGATACGTATTGCCAACAACAGTGGATTTAAAAGGGCAAATAGAAACCACCCGAGATCCACCATCCAAAAAATTCCTCGCCCAGGTCAAGGCCTGTGAATGCACACCTGGATGGCATAGGGTCTTTCGATCAACACTGCATGCAACACAACAAAATTAAGCAATATAAGTACAGCTGAATTTCCAATAGCCAAACTGGCCCTGATGGGGTCAATGACTGCTAGGACAGTTGCTTCAGTACTATGGGCTGCCCTGAACCCTGTCTGAGAAGAGTCCTCAAGATAACTACAAAGTTGTTTATTGATCAAGGGGCATATGTATCAAACGTTTTTTTGTCGCAAACACTGCGATTAGCAAAAAAGCCGCGTTTGTGACAAACAAATCAGAAAATGCGATGTATTATTGAAATCGCATCGCAAAATTAAGGAATCGCAAAATTTACAATTCCTTAATTTTGCATCAGCATTTATGGAATCGCAAATTGCGATTCCTTAAATGCTATGTATGAAGCACCCAAGTTGTGCAATTCCTAATTAAGAAATCGCAAATTACCACCAACTTTAGGTTGGTGGTAATTTGCGATTTCTTTCACAAATGCACTTTTTGCCATTTGTGAAGGTGCCATGTGGTGCACATACATGCCCTTAGGGTATGTATGTGTGCCATATGCGCACACATGTCAATTTCAGTGATGCAGCAGGGTGTCCCTATGACACCCTTGCACCCTTGAAATTATTCTCAATTTGCGATTCGCAAATTGCGAATCGCAAATTGAGAATAACTTCCCTTTCATTCCTATGGGCCTCCTGTCCCATAGAAATGAATAGGAAATGATTCCTTATTTGCGAATTCGCAATTTGCTATTCGCAAATAAGGAATATTGAGAAATCACAAAATAATTGCTATTTTTTAGATTCATACCATTTTGCAATTCTTAAATAGCGATTCTCAAAAAAATCGCTATTTGAGAAACGCAAATAGGTATTTTAATACATCTGCCCCCAATTTCTCCAAGACTCAGATAGGACATGGCAACAGCGAGATAGGCCTGTAATTAGAACTCAGTGCTCACAGACTTCAGGGATTTCAAGCTATGAGATCCACTCAGCTAGAAGAAGGTGGCCAGGAAATTTAACTTATAAATTGCAACATATTACTTTCTCCCAAGATATAGCGGTAACAGAAATGTGTACTGAACCACTTTCTGGCCTTTTTCATTGAATGAAACTTGATTGCGCCTGGCCTCCCCACAAAAATGAAACTAATATTTATGGGTGACGTGCTAAAACCCGCTGACAACAAAATAATGCTTTCCATCATTTTTTATTTACAAAATGTGGTATTTTGTCCTGCGGTCTCGTAAAGGAGATGCGGGCTATTTTAAATCAGTGCATGCTGTGAACAGACCACATGTTGATTTTGGAAAGGACAGCTTATAACATAAAATAATACTTTGTCATTGCCATGAGGAATTGCGCAAAATGCAAGCTGCTTTCATGTCAAGATGGAAAGCATTAATCCTTGGTTTCATTTGATATGAAAAATAATCTGCCGATGAACACCCTCTTTCAATATTAAAATGTGGTGAATGCAAAAAGCTGTGTTTATTAAAGAAAACAGATGTCAAATAGGAGCGCCTATATCTCTGACTATGCAAACAGCCATTTGACTTTTAAAGTGTAAAGTGTCTGTCAGATTAACTATTTGACTTTGGGATTCATTGCAACAAAGTTTCGTAATGAAAAAAACAGCAGTGTGTTTTCTATTTCAGGCATTCTCTACTTCACTCCTAAATGTGCAGCAAAGGACCTCTTTGTAAATTACTTAAGTTGAAAGCATTATTACATCATAGTCACTACTCTGGGAGTCACCATCTCCGGAGTGCCATAGTATTGCAAGAGTACCTACACTGAATGAAATTTATAATATATGGATATTCACCAAAATAAGCAAAGATTAAAGTGGTGCTTTAGTTAGGTGGAAATGTCAGTTAAAATGTAACATTTTAAACATTTTAAACTCAAAAAAGCAACAAAATGTCACCAGTTATAGCTACCAGAAGTAACTATAACCGCTCCGCAATGCCCGCAACCTGCACGTTTCAGAGAGTCCCTGACTGGGCTTCGAGCACGGCGCATTTTCTGCCCGGCCCCTGCAACACTGTATTTTTACCGGAGCCGGTCCCCTGGAGGTCGTAGACCGCTCCACAACGCATGCAACCTGCACTTTTCAGAGAGCCCCTGCCTAGGCTTCGAGCACGCCGCACTTTCTGCCCGGACCCGCAGCACTTTATTTAAGTCAAACTCAGTCACGCAACGCGGGACGCGCGGGGATGGCGCCCGGGCGAAGACCGTCATAGACTGAAATAGACTGGGCTGGGCCACGGCCCTTGGTCTGCATTTAAAAGGTACTGTGACATTATTATTATGCTCGGACATAATCTACCCTGCGGATATTAAAATAGGTTTTATAGGATTATGTAAAATTGTGGGATACTATTTTTCCCTTCTTGGCCCCAGATTTTGCTAGAGATTTGGTTTACTTGTAACTTGGCGCTATTACTGGAAATTGCGAACTGCGCCTAATTATATTAACAACTGAAATGGGTAAGAGAAAAACCCCAAGTACTAAGAATAAAAGTCAGCCTCCAGCAGAGGTTCGTATCTGTCAGACTCTACTTAACTATCTAACGGGAGCTGTGGGTTCTATGGAGCAGCAAATAATGACGGTAGAGGAGAGATTGATCTCAGGTACGATCAATAATATTCAAGGGGGAGTCATACCTACAGTCAAAGACGGACGGGGACATTCACAGAGGGTCCAGAAACACTAGAAACATGTCAGCAAAGCTTGAATGGATGCATTACAGACACCTCAGGACACATTTCAGAATGTGAACAGGAACACCATAGTCATGATAGTCAACCATCTTCTAAAAGGGCGAGAAATCCGGAAAAACTGCCCAATAAAGTCGGGGTGAAAGATTCTATGGCGAAGATAACCCCCTTAAAACCCCGTAAAGAAATCGCCATAAAGGGTATCTCCCTATCCGGTCAAAATCTAGGGAGTAAGGAAAAACCCATAGATAGTTCCACTATAAGCATTAAGAATGAGGTTGTTTTGCTTAAAGAGAATTTAGATTCCCTTGATGCCTTTCTCAGAGGCACATTAGACAAGATATTGGGAAGAATTGATAAAATGGAAGAAGTACTCTTGAAATACCCATTCATTAATCAGGACCCTGTACAGGACATTTTAGATGCTCATGAAAACACTCACATTCAACCAAGTAACATCATGAGATGTTCTAATTCCCATACTACCCCTGATACCAATAGGGATTTTGTGTGCGCACCGTTATGTACAGCTAACTTAAGGGAGAGCATTATTATGTTACCGGAAAACTCATCTACTGGCATCCACCTACTAATCATAGTCGTAATAATATACTCTCCCAGGATTAGTCAAGAAATGAGAGGCAATCCATCTAGACCTACCACCAGCTGCCACTCCTTATGTGGTGGTACTAGCAAACGTCCCGAAAATACCGATTGGGGCATCGGAATCCTTGAAGCTTTTACGTAATAGAGTTTTGCATTGGTTAGGTACTAGATCAGGTCTGACCGAGAGGATCTTTGAGGAATTTAAGATGGCGAGGACAGTATCGTGGGTAGGCAGAGGCAGCAAAAATCTGAGCGGGGATTGTGTAGTGCTGACATTCAAAACACCACAATTGGTACAATTGATTCTGAGGAGAATAGGAAGTAAAATAATAACAGGCCCTGGAGTCAACTTGGTCCCACTAGGTTTTTTTCTACCAACCACCAAGTAATAATGCTCTCAAACCTATGGATCCCTACCGTCCAAGCCCGAACCTTCAGTTTAATGTACCCACTCTCAACAGTTTTGAGACACTTAGTAATTTTAATTTGGTTGATTGACCACGATCGGGGGAACACTGTAAAAGTGTAAAACCACGTAGCCCTGGATTGTCAGATAGAGGGGGTACATCGGCAATGGTGACTAGTAATAATGTAATCCCTCAACATAGAGTCACACTGCCTGCGAGTGTATGTACAGCAAATGATCTGCTGACAAATACTTTAAATGATTATACTTCTCATTCCCCTCCTCCAGAAGAACTTACTACTCTTACATTAACTACTGAGAAGGGTCTACACTGTAGTAAGGGTCAGGAAGTTAACTGTCAATTCTTGTCCTGGAATATTGCAGGTTTAAAATCCAAGGTTACTAACACTATATAGCTCAAGTTTGTGATTTAAAAAAAATATTATCAGCCTCCAAGAGGCATGGGCAATAGACCCTATACATTTGAGCGGATATAAGACCTTCCAAACTGCAGCTACCTCTTCCACACATGGCCGCGCCAAAGGGGGGAGTGGGGGTTGTGTACATATATATCAAACTACCTAAACATATGGAAAATTGATTTTCTTGCAACTGAATCGCAATATCAAATTATTAACCTGCATATAGAGTGTACATTTTGTCTGTTGATACTTAATTTTTATAATAATGCCACCACAAACATGATTACAGATATATTGAAATCCGTGGGTCACCACATACAAAAACTGCATACGTGTTTAAAGAAAGAAATATCTGTGATTTGGGGTGGTGATTTTAATTCATTTTTATGTAAATATAACGATAATGACGTACGTGGTTTGGCATTTGAAAGAGAAAACAATCTTGCACATTTTCCACACACAATGTACGGCGATGCACTTAATGAAATTATGTTCATGTTTGATTTGGGGTTTGCTAATAATCAGTGTTCACCGACAGAGCTGTTTAGTCCCACCTTTAACGGCCGAGGAATTTTCTCCACTATTGACTATATACTATTTTCTAATAGATATTCGTCCTGTGTTAGTAATTTCAAGACACATGGGATTGCCCTAAGTGACCACTTCCCCTTAAGTATGAACGTAAAGATGCTTAGCCGGTGTACTAATGCTAGAATGGATTCTGCTGATATTGCAGAGAATATTGTTCTGACCAGGCAAAATGGATTTGTACTTAAATGGGCCATGGTTAACCCTGAGGAATGTATTACAAAAGTTGTGTCAAATTGTAAAAGCATGTTCCTAAACTGTTTAGACGAAAAGTCCCCCAGAGATTAAATTATTGAAAACTTTGTGGCTCAGCTTCAAAATGTGCCTCCAATTCAAGAACCCTTGACAATGGTTAGCAACTTAAAGCTGCAGGTTCAAAATCGGATCGCTGAAATACCGTGCTTCATCAGACTTTGGCCATTCCACCACAAGTCACCTGGATCCTCTATTGACAGCTTAACTGAGCTTAAGTTTGATGGCAACCCCTGGAAGTAAAATTCCAATTCTAGACCTCTCCTAGATAATTTCACAGGCTTCCTCGAGGAATTCTAGAGAGTATTTTATCACCTAAGTCACAAGTTTTCCACTCAAGAAGAAACTCAAAGATTTGGGACGAGAAATAGACTGGAGTGACTCCATCCTTTTTGCCCTTTTTCACAAAGGGTAAAGGACAACATAAAAGTTTAAGTTTCTAGGGTCTCTTGACCACAGGCCAGATGAGCTTACTCAGTTAAGCATCAAGATTGATAGCCGCCTTCAGAGAAGATGTCTGGAACGTCAGAAGCAATCCTCTACCATATCCGTCTACAAACAATCCTTTAGAATTACACCTAAATCATCAGGGCCTGAACCTAAACCTATGCAAGTAGGAATCACCAGATTTCATTTAACTGGGAAACAGCCGAAAATACCGAAAATACCGAAAATACCGAACCGGCTTTATTGTGGTTTTTTTTTTACTGCGGCCGCGACCGCGACCGCCTACTCCGAGGTGAGGGAAGCAGGCGGGGCAGACGGGGGAAACTGCGGACTAAGACGGTCTGCGGATCACGGACCACGGAGCAGAGTGAGAGTAAATCGGCGGGTGAGATGGCGAGTGCTGACGAGTGCTGATGCCGCCAATGAAGAGAGCACCAAAGCGCAGCACTGCCCCAGTCTGTTGCCGAGGCAGTTGACACCGTTTGACACTGTTTGACAGTGTTTGACAGCCAAGTGGGAGGAGGCGAGAGGCGGGAGACGAGCCCAGAAGTTCCGAGGCCAAAAAAAAAAAGGGATAAAAGCGGTAAACTGCTACGAAGACCTGCAGTAATCTGGGTCTGCAGGGGAAACTCACCAGGAGCCAGGAGCCTCTGACTAGAGCCATCCCTCCAAGTCCCAAGCTCCGGACTGGGGCAGCAGGAGCTCTGGACCTCAAGAGACAGCAAGTGAAGCGCTGTCACGGTCCTTGAGTGTTTTAATGGTCCAGAAGCAGAGTGCAGCTGAGTGCAGCTGAGTGTAAAAGGGGGAGTGAGCGGAGAGCCGTGGCGGAGAGCAGTGGCAGAGGAATAATAAGGAATAATAAGCGAGAAAGGACGCAAAGGACGCTAAGCAGGACGCCGTCCCCGTCGCACTGTAGGCGATTATCTTGGCAGTCATCGCGGCAGTTTTGGCTGATGGTCACTGCAGATTACAGAGCACGGACTGCGGGATCTTACGGCAAGCATCGGTGAGTGGGGGTAGGTGAGGGGTACGAGACTTTTTATTATATCCACCCCATCCACCCCATATCTACTCCACATTGCTCGAAATAGTCCCTCGCTGGCGCATGAAGGCCAAAAAAAAAAAAAAAATGATCGTCTGATTTAGAAAAGAAAAAAAAACAACAATTGTTTGATACTAGCGGCAGTGCATCTACCTTACCCAAACGTTACACACCGTACCCACACCTCGCTATCCTCCCTGACGGCAGCTGTTCCTACTCATAGGGGTAGACAGGCTTGGGAGGGGGAGTGGAGGTGGAGTAGGAAGTGGAGCGTGGGTGGCATAGGTGGCCGGACGGACAATATTAAAAAACTGAAAGAATGAGATCTGGGAAAGTGCGGCTGAATATAAGTGTAAAGTAAAAAAAACTGAGGAAGATACGAACCAGGGTACACAAAAGGCAAGTAGAAAAAGGAAGAGGATAGCACAAAAAAGACTAAGACTAGTGTCGGCTCCTGAGCTAGCAGTTCCAAGCCCAAAGCAAAATAAACCTGGGATTAAAAAATTCTTTTTTCTAAAAGACTCCATGGCGACCATCTATGGACAAACGCAGGAACAAGACCCCCAACCTAGCCCAATTACACCGTCACCAAGTGTAAAGGAGAACGTGCAGGAGCAATCTACCACTAAAAATATTGAAAAAATAGAATCACAAGGTTCTCATAGTGAGATTAGTCCATTAATCATCCAAATAGATCAGCTACAAACTTCTCAAAACAGAGACATTGTCCCTCACAAGCCCCTTGTAGTAACAGCCCAAATAAATCGAAATGACTCACAAATTCACGAAAGAGTCGAGGAAATCAAGAACAAGGATAAGGAAAAGGTGAAAGAAACAACAACGGGGAGTAAATTAGAGGAGGAGTATAATGCCTTACAGGATAACTCATGGCTAACCTCCCTCTCCCTACCTGACAACATAAGCCTGGACAGACACACAGAAAGAGATAATAACAACCAATCCCAGTTAGAAGCATACTCAAAGACCAGCCAAGGCCTACAAACTAGTCATAGTCATAGACTACAAGGAGACCAGGAAATTTGTCGTAGTAATAATGGAAGGTTGGAATCCACCCCTTTGCATCCAAACATTAACCCCCTCGAACGGGATGAAGGCCAAAATAAAACCAGAGGATGGTCTAATAACAAACTAAATCAAGAATCTCCAATTACGATATCATCTACGAGTAAATTAGACGAAGAGTCAGATGTACTGGAATTACCGTCCAGAGAAGACGACAAGGCCCCATGGAGTAAGACATTACTAAACACCTTAGACCAGGCAATTAAAGCACTGAATTTTCAGTCAGATAAAATGGATGTGCAAATCGACTTAATAAATCTTATTGCGGGTCATATTTCAGGTATAAACACCAGGCTGGAACATATGGCCAATCTACTACTAGGGAGGGCCGATATAGGACTACACACAGAGATAATTAAGCCAAGCTGTGTATGCGGCAAATTAGTGGACAATATGTCAAATCTACCGGTCATACTAAATGACATTTTAAGGGCGGTCCAATCATCAGTGGATACAAAACAAAACTTTAAATCCACGAGCAACATTAAGGCAATAAATTTGGAAATAGAAACTGGGAGCCAACACATAGAAATTGATCCTAACCAAAATAATTACGTAGAGGAACAGCTAAGCAAGACAAGTGAAGAAAAGTCCGACAATGGAGCAGGTCAAGTAGAGGAGGCGCAAAGTGCAATAATTCAAACTAAAGTCAAACTAACAAAAAGACAAAAAAAGCGCGCTAGGAAAGGAAGGATACAACTTAAATTCCAACCTACAGAAGACACTCACATGTACCCCATCTTCCACCATAACCCCTCTAAGAAAGAGAAACCAGTTTCTGAAGTAACCGACTCTAAGTATACAGACAAGCCCCCAGATCAACAAGCCCAGTCAAGAGCAGTGATTGGGAATAGCCTTATAATAGAATCACCAACAGGCCCTACTCATACAACATCACAACAAACACAATGGAGTAAACATTTGAATACGCACAGAAAAACAACAAGAGCACATGATAAAGAAAACTCTCAAGATGAGGCTGAAGAAAGGGTTTTAGTCCAAGAGCCCTTTGTAAAACGGACTATAACGACTCACCAGACAGATGAAATGCAAATACCTGAGGCCAAATCAGTAGATCAAGAAAGTAGACATCAAAATGCCGTAATCAACGCAGACAACATACAAAACGTAATAGACAAAACCAACCAAAGTCAATCTATAAAAAGTGTAGAGGAAAAAGGAAATTTAAGAACACCAATAAAAATTATTTCAAATGAAGATGGACGAACCTGCACTATTTATCAAACAAACAAACAAGTAGTGTGTACTAAGATACTTCAAAATAGAAATATGGACAAAATCATGGATAGAATAAATAATAAGGATTATAAACTAAACACTGACAGGAGCAACGAACTTATGACTCACTTTAGAAGAACAGCCGATTTTAATGAAAAAATAACAATAAATACTCTGAGCCAAGGGAGAAAAATAATCGTAAATGGTGAAATAACACAAGATTCAAAACTGGAAGAAACAAATTTGAATTCACAAACACTAACAGATATAAACGACAAACTGGTATTTACTCCTAATTACCAGACAACAGGGGGTCAAGACTTTTTGAATAGAGGTAATATAATGCGGCTACTCAGAGAAATACCAGAACTGGATGACATTACATCCCAAAACCTTCTGTCAGTAGAATTTAAACACAAAAAAAACAAAACAGAAGTAGAAGAGTCTTTTACCACCTGGTCGTCTAAGGACATAGTTGATAGAATACTTGCTACGAGTACGACTTTTGAAGCTTGGGGTATAAGTCTAAGGCGGGAAGAACGGAAAAAATACCCATACCCACTTTTAAAAAGTACAACTATAACAAAATGAAAATGGAAGAGGGGAATCCCCAAATATCATGTCTAATGGGAGCATGTTCAGTAACCCCGGAAAAAATATCACAAAAACCAAGAGGTGAAGAATTGGCAGTGGCGCAAGGAGGAGAACAGGAACAGATTGACGACTGGTCCTGGGTGGCATCAGTCTTGAGCAATAAGTGTACCTAGCAAGCCTAAACAATCAAAAGAAAATAGAAAATTAAATCTAAAAATAACAGTTTATAACCAAAATGATTTAATTTATACAACTCCACATATGATCGGCCTGTGCTCTTGGAATGTTCATGGTTTTCATAGTTTGGGGCATGACCCTGAAACCGCAAACTTCTTGAATCAGCACGATCTAATATTGCTACAAGAAACGTGGAACCTGTGTAAAACTTCAATCCAGGGCTATATTGAGTTTCACGTCCTCGCTGAAAAATTATCAAAATTTGGTCACCCGAGAGGAGGCTTATCAACATACATCACCCAACAATACAAATGGCAAGCAGAAGAAGTCGACACTGGAGTGAACTGGATACTAGCAATAAAACTTACGGAGAAGCTGGATCAGGGTCCATGTACCCATAACTTATTAGTGATTAATGTTTATGTACACCCGGAAAAGAAAGAGAAAAATGAAAAATTGATAACATTATTAACTTTGATCAGGGCAATGCAAAACACTCATGAGTCTAGTTCCATGATTATCTCAGGGGATTTTAATACCAATCTATCAAAAGATGACAAAATAATCCAAGCTCTCGATACATTGGGCCTTTTTATCTTGAACAAGAATGACAATGGGGATAATGGCATACCTATAACCTTTGTAAGCGGCAACAGAAAGTCAACAATAGACTTCACAATAATAAGCAAAAATCTGATATCGAAGGTGAGCTCATTTTCGGTGGAGCAACGCGTGGAAAGTGACCATCTTCCATTAATTACCAAAATAAAAATGCTGGTCAGTAAATCGGAAAAACAAAACACCAGCAATCAGTATACTAAAAAATTCAATCTGCGTAAACTGAAATGGGGAGGAAAGGAAATAAAACCAACAATGGATAAATTCAAAAACGAACTGCTCAGACTAACACCGGAAGAAAAAGCAAACCCAATAAAAACATGGGAATACCTATGTGAAGTCGTAACAAGATGCCCCCCCAATCAAAAATCAAATTGCGAGAAGATTCAGAACGGGGAAAAAGCCTTGGTATAATATTACCTTGAGAGAGGAAAAAAGGAAAATCGCACGAGAAGTCCGGAAGCAGGTATTAATAATAAAAAGTGGAAAAAAATCAGACAAGCTGAAATTGAAAGCCATGCGGAAAAGATACAAGACCATGCTGAGCAATGCAAAAACAACATACCAACAAGAAATCTGGACCAAATTACTAATTGCCGGGAAACAGAAAAACGCCCGAAAATTTTGGGGTATCATCAACAAATTGACAAAGGGTAATACCTTAAGACAGGAGGCAGGCATTGGAGAATGTAAGTGGATCCAACATGTCAAAAACATGTTTATCGATAGGACAGAAGGTCTGAACCGGCATTGTATATCAGATTGTAATACTTGCAGTAGAAACTCTGAATATGCGGGTACTATCTTAAGAACAGGAAATAGTCCACCAGAAGAAGCTTCAAAGATAACTGCGGGTTGTGACAATGGGAATATATGGAAATCGGAAAATACTCTCACTAGTAAATCAGAAAAATTAGTAGATATAGTTGCCGATACCCTAGTAACAACAGACCAGCTGAAAACAATTATAAATCGCCTGAAAAAAGAGGGGGCAGCGGGTCCCAACGGGCTTCCAAACTCCATTTTTAAACACTCACCTGAATTCTGGGCAGAATATTTAACACCACTTTTTAACACAATTTACAACCAGCAAAAACTGCCCAGATCTTGGAAGGGGAGCATAATTCACCCCATCTTCAAACAAGGTGATCTTAATGAGCCTGGGAACTATAGGCTGATTTCACTGACGGATGTGGAGGCAAAACTATATGGGTCATGCTTACTATCTAAACTTCAAGACTGGATGGAAAACACAAATATAATACCAATGTTTCAAACGGGTTTCCGGCCTAGAACCGGTACACTAACCAACCTGACAACCCTGTCTCTGTTGAAAGACAAAGCAGAAAAAAGGAAGACAAGACTGTACGCTTGTTTTATAGACCTGCGAGCAGCCTTTGACAGGGTGAACAGAACCAGGCTGTGGGAAAAATTGAGATCATGGGGCCTCCCGAAGAAACTACTGGATGCAATTATAAGCTTGTATAGTAACACCTGGGCTCGAGTTAAATTGGGAGACGGTAGCAGTGTGACGGCCGAAATTACAACACAACAGGGCCTGAAACAAGGCTGTGTACTGGCGTCAAGTTTATTCAACCTATATATGGCAGACATCGTCAGTCACATGGAGGTTGGGAAAGGTCATCCTCCCTATCTGTCAAAAATCCCAATCTCCTTCCTGCAATATGCGGATGACATTGTCGTTCTGAGTCAAACGCCAATAGGCCTGCAAAGGATGATTAACAACTTGGTAACTTACTTGGAACACGAATGCTTGGAACTAAATAAAGACAAAACCAAAGTGGTCCGCATCGTGGGTCCAAAACAGAAAGCATTCAAATGGTTCACAAATAGTACCCCAATAAAGGAGGAAACATCATATAAGTACCTAGGTCTGAAACTGGGGCGAGGCCAAACAAATAAAGAACACAAAATAGATCTAAAAGCAAAAACACAGTCCTTGATCTATGCATACCGACAATTGCAAAAAAAACTAAGCTGCCCAAACTACAGACATCTGCTGGAAGTGATGAAAATACAATCCCTACGTACTTTGTCATATGCATTTGTCACCTGGTGTGGTAAGGAAGCGGGTCTGATAAATATTTTACAAACAAAGATATATAAAGCCACCCTAAACCTCCCTAAATCGGCAGCCCCGGCGCAGATTCGTTTAGAATTTGGCCTTTTGAACCAGAAGTTTCGCAGTATGGGAACCTTTGTGAAACTCTGCCACAAATTATGAACGTCAGAAAAAGGCTCACTGGATAACCTGTGTTGGGAAGAAATCGCCACTCAGCAGAAACAACACGTGCCAAATAGTTGGGGAGATTTTTTGTCCCAATCCCTGACCCGTATAGGAATTGAAGAAACCTGGGCCTCAATGCCCGATAGAAATACCTTTGGCAAAATCACAAACAATGCTGTCAAATGGGAATCCTATCTGGAAGATAAATCAAGTATAGCAAAACGACGACACGGGTGGACCGTGATAAATTCATACTCCGGGATAAAGCCACAGACGTATCTGGAAAGTCATTTTAATAGGTTCCTAAAACAAAGATATATAAACCATCGATTAGGCCTACAGTTTTCAAAGGACTCGTTACCATCCTGGCAAAATTGGTACCTTGACTCTCACTGTCGTCTATGTGGATATCAAAATGAATCATTAACTCACTATGTGCTTGCCCGGCGCTTAATGATTTGAGGAGACGGCTTTTAAAGGACATTTTTAACAAATTGAACATTCGGACATGTAGGCAAGCAGTAATTCGATGGCTAGATGGTTCATCTCCTATGTTGGCATGTAGGGGGGTTAAATATATGATGGAAGCCCAATCCCTCCTACAGCAGGCCGAACAGGGAATTATAGCAAAAAACTGAAATATATTTCATTTTATTTTCATATGATCAACAGACTCTAATATAAGTAATAGTTACATATGTGTTTTTAACTTTAGAAATGTTTTTGTAATAATTTTTAATAATTTTATACAATAAAAATTGACTTGACTTGACTTGACATTTAACTGAGGAAGAAAAGTCAACACAAAGAAAACTCTATCTGTGCCCATATTGTGGTCAGTCTGGCCATCTCTTAAGCTCCTGTCCAGTTCACCCTGCTTGCAGTCCTGAGAAGATTGGAAAGTTAGGCGCTTGCCCCTTGTTCAGGGAATGCAGGGGAGTGACAATCATTTCTTTGAAATCGTCCAGTTTTGTTATTTTCCAAGAACCCTGAGACTATGGAAACAGCTACCTGAGAACATGAAACTTAAACAAATCTCCTATCTTTCAGGAAATACTCAAAAACTCATCTGTTCAAGATCCACCTTTCAGATCATGGTACTATTCTTTAAGTTGTCCCATTGTTCACCTGTTCTGTTGTTAATGAGCTCTATTGCCACATGATAAGTAACTATGTCTAATGTATCTACTTTTATTCCATGAACAGCACTCCACTTTTATTACATGTAGGTGCGAACTATATACATAAAAAGAATACATAAATTAAATAAAAGAGGAGCTAATGATTATATGAATTACCAGTAATCTTTGGCTCCTCTTCATTCCTTTGTAATTACCTTTTCTTCTGAACCATGCTGCTACCCTCATGTATTCACTCTCTGCCTCAGATAGTATCAGCTAATGAAAATTACCAGAATTTATTTGCAGTGTTTGCTTTATCAAGTCATCCTAGTTTATTGGTACAGGTAGAATTTGTACCTGGAAATTTGTCAATTTTCTTTCCCTCCTCTTTTCGGTTCCATAATCTATCCTTCTAAGTATTCTGGTACTGGTAGGTCCAAAGACCTTGTCTGAAAATGTAAAAGAGGCAGGTTTTATATTGCATAAATTATTCTTTCTAAATAACTCTTTATTTTTTATTTTTTTACAGTAACTTCAACAGTTGTCAACAGCGCTGCCAAACAGTATATGTAGTAACATGGATGTACATTGCATACAGAGTTTATCCTCATACATTATAGGTTGCAAGCTTTGTTTTCATTAGTAATTACATGAAAACATCGAAACCGCAGTTAGTAACTTGTTAACTGGATGTTCGTTTTATCTTTCCACTAGTGTGCAACCCAGTGCACAACTAAACTTTTGGGGGGGGGGGGGGTTCTCTGCAAAGTACAAGAAGGTAGGACCTATGCTCCAGACCCAGTCAGGCTCTCCCAAGCCAGAGTACTACTGTCTGTGCACGGTGTCGGAGGGGAGCCCCTGAAGCTCGGGCCCACCCTCACTGCAGGGGCTGCGGGGGCTAATGTTACGCACCGGTGCAACCTCTACCCTGTTACCCACGGGCAACCCACCCCCTGCTGCATGTGATCGTAGAAGCAGTCATATATCCTAGTAAGTGACCAGTCCTGGTGCTATTCCTTGGTTGTCGCATATTAACACGTCGCCACAATATGTTGACTATACTTATAATTCTCTGCAGGCCCCCATGGCCATTAGGAAATCATTATGAATTGGGCCAGATTCTTACCATAGGACGTTGTTGAAGTTTTTGGCCTGAACGGGTCTGGTGGCTAATGCGCCCACTGTAGGGGCTTGTGTTGGACCTCATGGTCACAGGTCCAAATCCCAGCAGGTCCACTCAGCTTTTCATCCTTCTGAGGTCGATAAAATGAGTACCATTGAGTTGGATAACAATAAACATCTGTTATTCAGTGCCAAGACACCCTTGGGTGAACCTGTGCTTTACAAATACTCGTTATGTTGTTTAAGGGGGGATCTCCTCCGACTCCGGTTTTAGTGCCAGCTGCAGTGTGTCCCATTCAGTTTGGGGTCTTCCCTTCCTTAGCTGGCTTAATATTCGAGTTGTAATGTTGATTTCTGTGGTACGCCAT
The DNA here is from genome assembly GCF_964263255.1 of Lissotriton vulgaris. NCBI lineage: Eukaryota > Metazoa > Chordata > Amphibia > Caudata > Salamandridae > Lissotriton > Lissotriton vulgaris. The sequence goes on from NC_141695.1 coordinate 1,639,713,003, forward strand.
TTTATCAGCTCCCGGAGCCATTGCGAACCGGGGGAGCCACGAACGCCTTCCATCGCATTGCTATGCTCCGTTTCCCAGAAGCAATGCCAGATCAATACATTTTGCAATTTTATTTGTTACTATTGATTTTTCAAACTTCTATAGCACCTGGTTACGGCGGTATAGATATTCTTTACATATAAAAAATAAATGCGATATTCCACCTTCCTAGCAAAAACGACTTCTAACTGAACTTATACCCATTTACCTAATACTTGCTAGACATTCAATTAAGTAGCTCAAAGTTTTGGCAATGCTGTATCCATCAATAATGTACATATACATTATTCATGTTATTTATCGTTTTACAGATTAACATGTAGCCCATCCATCCACCCACACTTTGCTAGGCAGTGCTTGGTCGATTTCTGCATCAGTAAAATATAGCCAAGGTCAGTGGCAAAGCAAACGAAGACATTAGATATTCATGGTACATTGGAGTCTTGGTGTGAGTAAGAAAGCCCTATTTCAAGTGGCAGAGCTTCAAGTCCCCCTGGCTTTAAAACTATCACATAACTAGACTCAAAACACTCGCAAATACACTTTTTGCAGCATACTATTTCATACCCTCTCTTCTGTCACAAATAACGAATAGAAACTGTAAAATGTGTTTAGGCACATCACATTAAGCTGGCAGTTTTCAAATACGAGCCGTATTACTACCTTAAATTACCTTGAAAAAAAATCAATATCTTATTTCAGCACAGACACAAAATTAATTGCCCCTGGGAAACATTGCTGCAAGTTTTAGTTACAAAGGAAAATGTAAGATGAACTAAAGGGAATACATTTCAAGAAACAAGTCTGAAAGGATGTGGCTGCAAGAGGAACCATTGCATTACTAGATTCATCAACTGATTATTTATTTAGTCGTTTTCTTTTTACCACGCCCCCATTTAGGCAACCATTAATTGCTTGATTTATAAAGCATTCTGTAATTGGGGAAAATTATATCTAGAAAGGGTCCGTTCCTTTGTCGATGCTGGCACTGGAATGCACGAATAAAGGACTTCACTGCAGCACTTAACGAAAAGTCCATGCTAAGCTACAATGCCTGGCTAAATTTAGAAAAAAACTGCTTTGATTAAAGAAAAAAACATTCAGGAACAATGCTCGCAAACTGCTATATCTGATCTGCATTCATTTACTATTAGGAATGTCTCAGCCAAACAATTAGTAGACAGTAATTTGATAATTACTGACAGAGCAATTCACTGTCTATGGTCGAGGTCCTGCTTTAGGGTTCTTGAAACGAGGCAATAAAAGCCATTCTTGAATACTTGCGTTTTTTTAGGTTATAGAGAAGTTAAACAGAACTTGAGAATCCTCAAAACCTCTTGCCATCAGCTGAGGCTCCTAAATTGGATTGCAGTCTTTTAAAAGACAGGAGACACAGATCCCATGAGAATTAAACAACAGGGTAATGAAAACAGTGCTTGGACACCAGGCAGCAGCATTTATAGCTTTGAATCCTTGGCAAAAAACACCATGATGCTTTAATCTGATGGTGTTACTTAAGGCACAGTCTTAAAAGATGATCGACCCAGCTACACATTCTGACGCTGAAATAATGGTTCCTTCTATAAGAGTCTGTGTGAACGCTTGAAGGTGGAGCAAACACGTGTCACAGGAGGGATGTATGACGTTACAACCCATGCTTTTACCACGCATGCTGTTACAACGCAGGTTTTACCACGCATACCATTACAATGCATTACACTAGGGGGTGCTGGATAGTGAATAATTTAATTTATTATTCCAACTCCAGTCCCCGTGGACACTAGGGAAGGTGTTGGATGGTAAATTAAACGTATTCCTTATCCTAGAGCGCCCCCCAGTGTAATGCTTTGTAATGGTTTTCGTAGTAAAACCTGCGTTGTAACAGCACTGCGTGGTAAAAGTTGCGTTGTAAAGGATGTTCCCCCACAGGAGTAATAGTGCAATGAAGCTATCAAAGAAAGTTAAGTGATGATGTTTTTTGTTTTATATAACTGTTTTTGTTTTAATTGACTGTTGTGCGGTCAAAGGCTGCTTCACCATTGTCAGTTAATTCTCCTGCCCCTTCAGCTACAGAAAACGCAAACCCACCCTTACAAGAACTCTGCAACTCCCTCGTCGATCACTTCCACAAGATTGCAACCCTCTGCACACATTTCTGACCCCAACTCTCCACCATCCTCAGCAACGCATCAACCACAACCACGTTTTCCCCACATAGGAACAGCTCAGCACACCAAATACCACCACCCTGATGAAATCCATCCACTTAGGAGTGCCCACTGCCCCCTGCCCCATCGGTTCTTCAATCTCGGAATCAACAAGATCAGCCACTAACTCATCGCCATCCTCAACGCCTCCATAACCACAACTACCTTCCTCGATGCATGGAGGCACACAGAATTCAGGCCCCTCCTCAAGAAACCAGCAGTAGACCCCATAGATCTCATGAACTACCAACACATCTCTTTCCTCCACATCCTTGCCACAGTCCTTGAGAAGGAAATCAACCTCCAAATCACCAATCATCTGGAAAGAAACAAACTACTGGACCCATCCTAATCAGGCTTTAGAGCCAACCACAGCACCAAGATGCCCTGATCGCCACAACAGAGGATATCCAAGCCTTACTTGACATGGGAGAACCGCCGCCCTCAGCCTCCTGGACCTATCCATGGCTTTTGACCACACTTTTGGCCACACTCATCCAACAACTTCGCCAGATTGGACCCACAGATGATGCACACAGATGAATGGCATCCTTACTAACAGGAAATACCCAGATAATCCGCCTCCCTCCCTTCCCCTGGTACCCCAAGCACACCATCTGATTCCACACAATCTGCATGCTCCAGAAAATCTTCAGGTGACTCCCGATCAACACCAGGAAAACTGTGACGAAGGCCCTTGTCATAAGCCGACTTGACTATGGCAGTGCACTTTATGCTGGCACAACCTCTGAACTCATGCAAAGACTCCAGACAATCCAGAATGCAGCAGCTAGACTGATCATTGGCCTGCCCAAGAGGACACACCTCACCCAACACTTCAAAGACCTGCACTGGCTCCCCATACAGAAGAGATAACTTTTTAAGCTCCCTACCCATGCCTATACAGCCCTCCATCACTTTGGACCACACTACATGAAAAACCGAGTGACATTCCACCAACTGCCCAGAAATCTTCGCTCTGCACACCTCGGACTCACACAGACGACAAGTATCTGCCGCAGCTGCCCTGGAGAACACTCTTTCTCCCACCTCACTTCCAAAGCCTGGAACACCCTCCCTCTTCACAACTGCACCTCACCCTCTCTCTTACCCACTTCAGGAAGCGACCCAAGACTTGCTCTTTGACAGAGACCTGCAGCACAGCGAGTGGCTCCCCCCTCCCCCTGGGGTGATAAGCTGCACTATATAAATACTATTTTGATTTTTTGATTGAACGGTAACTGCCTGTTTTCACCTTCTATCTACCACCTAGCAAGGGTAACGAAACACCACATGGAAGCAGTGAAACAGCTGATGATGGTCCACCATCACACATGTGTTATCCCTCCTCTCTCTGGTGTCCGCAGCACAGGGGCGCCAGGAAAACGAAGAGGTACTATAAAAAAGCTAGCCCCCAAATCACCAGGCACACACAGGCATATTTGTGAAGTGCACTACTATCTGGATACTGGCACTGAAAAACAAGAAAAGTAATGATCATGTATTGTATTGTATTGTATGGCATACTTGTATAGCGCTAAACTGTCACCCCAAGGGTATCCTGGCGCTTGACTTGATCAACCATACACAGCTTATGTGCTACTTTAGAACTTTACGGCGACCTGGGAAAAAGGTGTGTTTTAGTCCTTTTTTGAAGGAGGAAAGGTTCTCCTTACTTCTCAGTGCCAAGGGTAGGGCATTCCACAGTTTAGCTGCGGTGAACCTAAAGCAACGACCCCCCATCCTCTTTCTCAAGATTTTAGGAATAACCACCAAACAGGCGGAAGAGGAGCGGAGGAATCTGGTGGCATCATGTGTTAGCACTAAGAACAGATATAATATTCATCAGGTGATCATCTCCTTGAGGTCACCATGACACTGTTTTCGATTCCTGAATGTTTGGGTGATTGCCTAATGCGTTCTGGGTGCTGTAGTCCTTACTTGCTTCCATTGAACTAATGAGTGTAATGTACCTGAAAACAATGATTTGATTTTGAAAGGTTCAGGACTGGAGGGATGTCCCTAATGACCTGGATGTAGTTGGTCATACTACATATTGATTGCCACAAGGAGAGAGTGTGGGAAACTTTTTTCTGACATTTGTGTTGCACAGAGCCGTGGCAGAACTTTATTAGCAGTACAAGAGCACAAAGAGAAAGTACATTTGATAATGGACCTATGTTGGGGATTTCCAATTAGGACTCTGAAACTCACAAACCTCTCCACTACATGCCATATGTTAAGTCCACCACAACAAGTTCAGAGCATCAAATAATGACACACAGAACACTCAAAGTAAATATCACTCTACTAACCATGCGTAACAGATACAGTAGATGATTACACCACATTTCAGGGAGTGTTTTATGCCTTTTGATTATGGGAAGAACTGTATAAACATGAATACAAAGAAATGGTAGTGAGTCTGCAAGTCTTTACTACCAACATGACCTGAGTACTTACCAATTCTCTTTGCTACAATGAGTCCTACTCTTCCTCGTCACAGTCAAGCATCCTCTCCCTTACTTAGAGCTGAAAGGGAGATGTGAAGGAATGGAAAATACTGGTAAATAATTAAGTCATTAATTTGCCCTTTTTTAAAAGACAGATGAAGCTTGCTTAAGAGCTATGGGCCACATGCATCAAGGTATTTAGGAATCGCAAACGGTGCGATTCGGTACAATCGGCCGTTTGCGATTCCTAAATACCTTTTTAGTATGCATCATGCATTTTTGGAAAAATCGCTATTTTTAGCGAATTCCAAAAATGCGATTGCTCTTAAGGAATCGCAAATTTGCGATTCCTTAAAAGCAATGCATGATTAATTTTAAAATTGCGAATTCGCAATTAGGGGGGGCAAATTACCACGAGGGTGAACCTTGTGGTAATTTGCGAAAAAGGTTTAAAATGCTCAAATTAGCATTTAAAACACTCTCATGTTACAGACACGCATGTCTTTAGGACATGTGTGTGTGAAACATCCATTTAAAAATACATTTCAGGGGTGCAGGGGGGGGTCCTTTGGACCCCCCCCCTGCACCCATGGAATGCATTAACATTTTGCGAATTCCAATTTGCGAATTCGCAATTCCCATTGATTCCTATGGGCCTTTTGGCCCATAGGAATCAATGGGAAGGTTTTCCCTAATTGCGATTCGCAAAATGTGAATCGCAATTAAGGAAAATTAAGAATTCGCAAAAATATTTGCAAATTATTCATGCATTGCCGTTTGCGATTTCTAAATTGTGATTCCTTAATTTTCGCAATTTGGGAATCGCAAACGGGTGCAATGATGCATGTCCCCCTAAGTGCTTAAAATCGGGTGTGCCTATAAAGGAACAAAGGTTCCTCACAACACAAATGAAATCATGTGATTAACAAGAGAAACAATGTTATCTATCTTGTTATAAATCCCAAATGGATTATATTTCATTTATTCAAAGGGTACAAAATCATAAAAGCGGGACAATATTGAACAAAAGAATCAGTTACTGAACTCAGGCTTCCAAACTTAGTGGGCGTAATACAATTGAAGGCTGGCCCACACACATATAATAAGCCCCATTGCACATAATAATAATGTAGAAAGAAACAAGTATGTTTCAAGGTGCTTCAGTCGACGATGTTTGATCCCTAACATAATGATGGGATCATCATCAGGACACAACCAGTGATGCTCTGAGACTGATGCAAAAAGTTGTGATTTACCTCAAATTAATGGAAAGTAGGGTAAATGTAGCGACCTCCAGTCCTCAGTTGACTTTTGTGGGTTCAGAAAGTCTCCTGTGGAACAGTGTAATTTTGATCTTATTCTGAGGTACTGTAGGAGTGCATCATAATCATCTGTAGTCAGCACTCGAATATATTCTGCATGATTAATGTTACTAAGGAAAATGGAGTATTGCGTATTTAAAGCATTCCATGTGAAGATTAATGAGACTAATAATTGTGTGCATAGTACGTGATTAATAAAGGGCTGTGTAATATTCACATATTAATGTGACAGGAGAAGTTAACATTGAAAATGTGTCTCATTGTGAGGTTAATAAAATAGAATGTGTATGTGTAGACTAATGATAATACAGTTATACATGTAACAAGAATTATTTCCATGCAGGTGCAGTTGGAATTACATCCTAGTAATTCTTTACAATTTATTCATATATTAAGAAGCTGAATTTATCATTTGTGTGGAAATGAATGTTTTCTGTAACCCTGTGAACTGCTAAATTGACATGAGAGTGGGCCTTGAGGAACTGTTCAGTTACAGCTCACGGTTACAGTCTAAAATGTCATTCGTATTTAACCTTCCACTTAGAATGTATTAGTTTGTATTTAGTTTCCACAGCAGGTGTGGACAAAGCCTCATTAGTTAGCACAATTTTTTATTTTTATTAGATCGCACGGTATGAGAAGGTAAAGTTTGGCAAGGAGAAATGAGGTAATGAGCAAGGAGGCGAGCCTTCATGGAGGAGGAAAAGAATGACCAAGGACCAATGAAGTTGCAACTTATTGATGTGGAAAGGTCAGATGGGGCAAGTATCCAGCTCTGATAGAATCAAAGAAAAGTACTAGATACAGTCATGTGGGATTGTTTACCTTGAATACAAATGATATATTATGCTGTAACTTAGTGAGGGACAGGAGAAACATCTTAGGACTTCACGGGGGCAGACCTATGCTTTTGCTTGTGCAGCTTTAGGCTAAGTCACCCAAGGTTGGAATGCCTTCTACTGAAGTCTCTGAACACCTGACTCTGGTTTCACATTTATTCCATGCTTCTTAATTTAGGGTTGGCCTTTTTTAGGCAGTGTTGGGAAATATAGCTTCCTCATGCACACCTTTGAGAATCATTTGATGCAGTGTAATACTCAATTCTTTTTCCTGATTATTTGCATTGTCATTATAGAGTTAGTTGTCTGCTTGTGTTATATAGGGTAAATATCTTTGGTAGATTTGGACTCATTTTGTTTGTTCTGTACTTCTATCTGATAATGTTGAAGATGGTCTATATCAATTTGTTTCAAAAGTTATTGTTAAATCTTACTAATCTCAGATTTACTTGTCAAGGGTATTATTATGTGACCAAACTGGTTACACTGTATTGAGATTCAGTTGTGATTGTGTCTTCCCTCTTACCTCTCAAGCTGCTACAAAGAACATCAGATTGAGAATAAACATTTAAGTGGACCCAAGCTCTCCACCCTCCATCACTCTCTAAAGAAGTGCTGCCCTTCCCTGGGTTGGTATTCTGGTGGCTTCTGCCATTGCTGTTTTCCTCCAGTGAGCTCTATACAAGCATAAAAGCTACGGAGGGATTTCCCTGTGTAATTGTCTGAGACCCTAGACATGTACTATGAGGTCGTGGGAACGCTAGGAGTCTCCCCTCTTTCAGAAAGTGGCTACCACCCTCTCTACCCTGGCATTGGCATACTGGCTGTTATCTATCTAAAGTGGTTCGCAGCCTCCTTTTATAGGAGTCTTGGCTTCCATACATGTTGGATACATGTGTAAGGTGGGTGTCTGAACATATGGGGGAGTTGTATATGAGGGGTGCAGTTTGGTGCAGTACGATCTAATTGAGGATGAAGCCCCTGATATTTTTTCCATCACTGAAACTTGGCTCCAGGATGCGGACGCTGCTATTCTCAATCTAGCATGCCCCCCTGGCTATTCTATGTTTACCTTGAATAGATCTTCCAGAGGTGTGGGCATAGCTCTCATAGTCAGGTCCTGTTTTCCCTGTGTGTGGAGTGGCCTCAACATTGCCGGGTGTGAAAGTGCCTCTTTTAAGATCTCTGTCAGCCCTGAGTTCACGCTCTCTGGGATGGTGGTGTATCGCCCGCCGGGTAGCGATGTGGTGTTTAGAAATTCTTTCCCCGACGCTGTGGGCGCTTTGATCACAGATTGCGCCAACTATTCCATCTTGGGTGACCTAAACCTACATTTCGATACCCCTTCCAATCTGACGGTACGCAGCATCTTGGCAGACTTAGAGGCCTTTCAACTTTCCCAGTTGGTTTCCCAGCCTACCCACTCAGGGGCACATATCCTCGACCCCGTTTTTACCAATCTGCCGGAGATTAAAATTACATCCATTTCTCCGTTAGCGTGGACTGACCATTTCCTGGTGTCCATTCTTTGTTCTATATCTGTCACTCCCCCCACCCCTTCAGCTAGACGGGTACCTAGGAGGTTTTGGAACAAACTCAGGCTCGAAGACTTCCATCGTCTTCTGACAGAGGAGCCGCTGGGCCCATTGAACGGCGTGGAAGAGGGTTATGACCTCTTCTGTTCCTGGCTTACCAGGGCCCTGGACACTCTGATTCCCATCGTGTCGAGTAAAATCAATACCAGAGAGTCGAGTCCCTGGTACGACAGTGCCTTACGTGCCATGAAGGGAGCCTGTAGACGGGCGGAGAGAGCATGGCGGAAGACGTATGGAGCTGATTTAAAAGCTGCATATGCCGCGACCGTCAAGCTCTATCATCGGGCTATTTGTCGTGCTCGAGCGGCATTTTATGCTGCAGAATTTCGAAACAGCGCAAACCCGTCGAAGGCTATCTTCAAGGCTGTGAAAGATCTCATGGCGAAGCGGACTACCTCGGTGGCTGTAAGTTCCATCTCCCATTGTGAATCCCTTGCTTCTTACTTTCTGGGAAAAGTCCAAGCAATCTATCGGGCTTTCCCTAGCGTAGGGATTGACCTGGGAAGCTCTGATGGGACACCTCATCATTCTACCCTGCTTTCATTTCCCCCTCTTACCTCTGAGAGGTTTGACAAACTTGCTTTGCAAGTTAAATCTGGTTCTCCATCTGATCCAGTAAGGCCTGCTCTTTTCAGAGACCAGGCCTTTATGGGACGCTCTATCGTGTGTTCCCTTGTCAACCTCTCCTTGGAGTCGGGTGTAGTTCCAACTAAGTGGAAGCAGGCGGTGGTGTCCCCGATTATCAAAAAACCCTCCCTGGACCCATCTAAGCCTGAAAGTTACCGTCCCATCTCGCTGCTACCCTGGCCGGCAAAGATAACAGAGGCTCATGTCAATCTGGCCCTGTCAGAACATCTTGCCTGGACCAACGCCCTTGACCCCACACAAAATGGCTTCGAGACTGCTCTTCTTGTGATGGTGGAACATCTCCGTGCGAGGTTGGATGCTGGTCAAACGGCGGCGCTGATATTGTTAGATCTCAGCGCCGCCTTTGACACGGTATCCCACAGCATCCTCCTGCATCGGCTCGAGGAGATTGGTGTCGGAGGCCAGGCGCTGCAGTGGTTCCGCTCCTTCCTCGGCAATCGTTCCTTCTGTGTTGCCATCCCTCCCTTCAAGTCCAACTTCCAGCCTCTGGCCATGGGGGTTCCGCAGGGGTCCTCGCTGAGTCCCACGTTGTTCAATCTATACGTGAGACCGCTGGCTGATGTCGCTAGGCGGTGGGGCCTAACCCTGGTCTCATATGCCGACGACACACAGCTGGCGGTTACTCTCAGCGGGGATGCGGAACAAGACGCCCCCTGGTTTCAGTCTGGACTGAAGGCGGTGGCTAGCTGGTTGATGGGAAACTGTCTCCAGCTCAATGCCACTAAAACAGAGGTAATGGTTGTCGGAAGGGGAGTGGAGCTGTGGGGTGACCAATGGTGGCCACTTGAGTTGGGACCAACCCCGACCCCGGTGTCGGAGCTCAAAAATCTGGGGGTCTGGCTGGACGCCAGCCTTACCTTTGTAGGGCACACTAAAAAAACAGCAGCCTGTTGTTTTGGACTATTGAGAGGCTTAAGACCAGTCCTCAAATTTTTCGATGCCCCAACCAGACAGCTGGTAATCCAGGCCACTATCATCTCTCGCCTGGATTACGCTAGCTCTCTCCTGGTTGGGGCCAATCAGGCTGAGCTCACTCGCCTGCAACGGGTTCAAAATGCTGCGGCCAGAGCGATTGTCGGCCTGCCCAGATTTTGCCCGGTGGCGAGTGTTCTTAGCTCCCTACACTGGCTTCCAGTGAGGAAGCGTATTCTCTTTAAGGTCCTCTGTTTGACCTTTAAGATTCTGAGAGGTATAGGCCCCGAAATCCTGTCCAGCTTTCTTTCTTTTTATGTCCCCACACACACCCTTCGTTCTCAAAGCCAGGCCCTTGCTGTAGTCCCTAGATTCAGGCTCAGCCGTATGGGGGGGGGCGTTCCTTCAGCGTGAAAGCTGCATCAGCCTGGAATTCTCTTCCGGTTGAAATTCGTTTGCTGGAGGACCTCTTGACCTTCCGGAAAGCAATAAAAACCCATCTGTTTTAGTCGCCCCCTTTAGTCTTTTTAGTCCTTGTCTTTTTCCCTGTTATGTTATGTTCCTCCTTGTCTATGCGCCAGGACGCTCCTTGGCTGGAGTAGCTGTGCGCACAACAAATAACAACAACATAACATAACATAACTGAGTGCATGACTCCGTGTGGGTATGTGTCATGCTAAATTCAAGGCCTTTGCTTTGTTCAAGGCTCCTCAGAATCCACAGTTTACATTCCTTTCTCTGCCACCCCAGTACATTTGTTCATGTGGGTTTCAGACCGTTTCCCTTTGTCATGGACACAGTGCGTCTCTAGTTCCCATCTGTTAAGAAGGTGGGTTAGTGAAATCTTATGTACAGCCAGGGCTGGCACTGGGGCGGTGTGACCGGTGCCACTGCACCGGGCACTGACATTTAGATTGGTGCACAGTTTTTGTAATTATATTATGTTTTTAAAAGCACCTGCTGTCACATTCCTGGCCCCCAGCAATTTTCAGGCAACAATAAAAATGTCAAAATCCTTTTGCTAATTGCAATTTGTAAGTTAAAATCCTAATATAGAACAGTGAGCTATTAACTGGCATCACAGAGATGATTTGGGTAGAAATCAATGTTTATTATTAAAGGGAACCCCGACCATGGTTTTTCTTTTAGATTAGGAGCTTGTGCTTCTCCAGACCAAGCACTCAAACATTATACTGCCGACTAGTATGAATGACATGTGACTCCCACACCTTGTAGTCTTCTATCTTATTTAACATTTCATATACACTGATTTACACACGTATGATTAATTGTCAATGTGTGTGTGATGTAAAGTGTTCTGACATCCTACAGTGGTATGAATGGTGCTAAACATCGAATTAAATGCATCTGATAGAGAATGGTTATCGAGACTTGAGGGGCACTGTCAAAGGGTGGTAGTGAGGGAATCCATGGTGGAACTGGTCATTAGGGCGCACCAACAAACATTGTCACACCGGGCACCACCAGCGCTAAAGCCAATCCTGTGTACGGTACCCAGGCACAAGACATTGTACGATTTTTCCCTAAGAAACCATCACAATTTGTAGGCTTGGAAGGAATTATTGTTATCTTTGTGGGAGGCATGAACATCACTTTGTGCATGAAAGGTTTTGTGGGAGGTGCACTGAATCCTTGAAAGACTTTTAATACCAATAAATAAAACCAAATCAGTAGAACACAAACAGAAATATACCTTTAGACTGTTGAGTGTAACAAGATTAGCCAGAACCCCACTGAAAAAGTATCTCTATAGGAATGTGAAATCAACTACTGTTTGGACTCCGAGCTTTTGAGTAAGGGCCTGCACGCAGGCATATTCTTTTATCCACATTAAAATAAATGCAATTTGTTCTGTGAACCTTGGCCCAGGGCCTACAAAGTCAGATAGTGGTCTCGAACTCCACATTAGACTATGGAGTCCATCATTAACAGAAAATATAGCACTTCAAGAAATGTGTAAGAGCTGCAATAACGATTGGGGTCTGATTTTGAAGGACAGTTCTGGCTTTCTTTCTTTACCCTCGCTTAACACACAGTATACTCTTACATAGGTACTCAGCTACTTTCCTTTTCAACTCAACTCAAAGAATGTTTATTTCGGCCAAAAGCCATAAAAGAAAACAGCAGCAGTAAATATAAAAAGACAGTGTAGAGAAATGACAGTAATAAATAATACAGTTAGCACTATTAATCAATCCTCAAACAGATTGAGGCAGTGCCTAGCTATGCGACACAATTCAATTCATAGTCCTTAAAAAATAAATAAATTTCATAGAATCAGTTAAAAACAGGTAAAAAAAGCATTGTAGAGCCGTTAGCAAAACCTGCACAAGATCAGGAAATTAGGGGCCTGCGCTTATGCCACATGGCAGCAAGGAATTTTGAGACAGCGCATACAATAGCACTAGATGTTTCGGTTTTAAATAGTCTAAATGCATGTATACATTGTTTGAGGGCCAGATTTTTACAAAGTGGAACTAGCCAGTAGCTCCTAGCCTTATGATACCCTGGGCAGAAGAATAATACATGTAATTCATTTTCTTCCTCACATTCATAGGCCGGGCAGTTTTTTGGGACATTGGGTAACCACCTGCTAATGAAAGCTCTCAACGGAAGCACACCGTGCCTCCACTGGACATACAGTTTTTTCGCTAAAACAGGATATATATCGTCAAGAAACTGCTCAAATATATAAGACTCTTTGACTTGCAGGAAAGAGGCAGTGATTGAACCAGTTTGAGGATTGGATAATACAGTATTCAGTCTGTCTGCGCGAAATATATGCGTCAACCGAGTGCGGGACAGTCTTTTACATCCATCCTCAGGGTCAGACCATAAATCGGGGATCTTTAGCCTAAAGAATTCCTTTTTTATGTAGGCAAGCCAAGGGATATTTCCCGAGCCATTGACGGCCAGTATTTCCTTGAGTTCCTCTCTGTAGGAAGTCAATTCGGGGGTAACCCATAGCCTACGCCAAAACTTTCCTTTTAAAAAGCAAATTACTAACTGAAGTAGTAGGCATATTTTTCGATATTGTTGCATTTTTTCTGCCTCGTTACTTCTGGGAGGCAAGTGGTAAAATAAAGGACTTGGTAAGTAAGTTCAGGGTTCAATAGGGCTGGGTGCACAGGGCACTAGAGGAAATGACTTCATTAATCCCAGTTTAAACCCAGTACTGTTGATTCCCCAAATCCCTCCCACACGCCCAAAATCTTGTTACTGTTCCCCATTTTATACCTCAATTTGTTCCCCTCCACTTTGCCCATGTCCAAATCCCTCTCCCACCTTGGATGTCATTAAGGGGATATGATAACAGAGAGTATTTTAAATGTTCATTTAAAACTTAATTGGGCATATTTACAAAGAAATTACACAGCACGTCGCTGCAAGCAATTTAGCAGTGCTGCCCTGTGTCATTTAAAAAATTGCAGGGATGCATCGTATTCACAAGAATACGGCACACCCCTGTGTTTTCCCTTGTGCCTGGGCTAAAAAAGCTGCCTAGCACCAACGCACACCCTTGCAACATTGTGCAGGGGTGCCTGCGTTGCAGGGATGACTCTTAATATGCAATAAGGGACACCTTCCACATTGTAAATATGAAGCAGGGCACTGCACCACTGGAGCGCCTTAAAAAGTGACCCTCTGGTTGCACAATGCCCTTGTAAATATGTTCCCAATGTATCACAATTCAGCAAGGGGGCTCAAGACGAGGAGAAGTGAGGCTCACCGGTTAGAGGAGGCAGTCCCTGATGCAGAGGTCAGACCCGGGACCAGGGTTCAATCCCCGACGCGGCAGGGCCTTGAGTTCAAAATATCCACAGACTCGATAATTCTCGCCTCGGTGCCTACTCGAATCGTGGGTTCACACTCTGCAACTCTGGGCAATAGCTTGCTTAATCTCCACTACGGCCCCACTGTGATGGGATGCCTGGTCTTCACCTTGGGGATGCCCAGTAGGGGTAATCTCGCAGGGAAAGGCCAGGACGGGTTCCCAAAGCAAGCGCCTTGAGACCTTACGGTGAAAGGCGCTATATAAGAACGTATGATTTACGATTTACGAAGACCACATTTGAGGCAGGTCCAGTAATCCCCTGATCTTTGAAGCCTAGGCATTCACAGGGTCTAACATTTCTAAGTTCAGTGTGAAGCAGATCATTTCTAAAGTTACACGAGGGCATATACTAATCTGTTGAGATATAGGATGCTTGAAGTGTTAATGCTACCAATGCTTTAATACAGCAAGTAGCCCAGATGCCACTTATTAGTGTACTCATTTTCTTTGCCACATTAGTCAATCTCATACAATACAACTTTGGAAATGAATGAATATTTAATGCCAGAATGCAATTTTTAATGAGCTTTTCTGGTTTTTATTTCCTTTTGGGATATAAATCTGAAGGTAAGCACAATTGATCAAAGCAACGACCTTCATTCAATGTTCCTCTGCAGACATTTAAAACTTGTATTCTATTAAGCATCATTTATATGCATAGAAATGCAAGCAGATATATGGCACCGGGGTCTCCACAAATCAAGGCCACTCGCATTATTCATAAAAGAAAATCTTAATTCGAAGTGTATTGATGTAGATAGTATGTGACATGAATAATGTACTTATTTTATTTTCTTACTTAAAAAGGTTGATATGAATTTTTTCGTCAAGATTCAGGAAAAATGCATTTTCATACTTTACAAGTGCTGTGGAACATTTATTTGCAGGCTATCTGTAATAGATTAGGTATTTGAAGGTTGAACTTAAGTTAAGTGTCCCTAAATGGAACAATATGGCTGACCATTAGTGCCGTGGCTACTGGGGAGGGGGACCTGGAGGGTTAGGGGTGGCCTCTATTGATGGTTTTCTTGGCATGCCAAATTTGGTATGTAAAAACAAATGCAATCACCTTGGACAGTGCTTAACTTGAGCTTATGGTTGCAAGTGGGACCCACCGGCCCTTATTTTAAGACCCCGCCACTTATTTTTCCTCATTAGACTTTGACCAATAGCAAGGGAGCTAAAACCACAAAGGCGGAAAGAAGTATAAAGACGAAAAAACTGTAACAAAGAAAAAAAGAAAGGATGACAAAGAACCAGAAAGAGTGAGGGAAAGGGACAGAGAGTGTCTAGTGGAGGACGAAAGAGGCATGAAGTGGAATTAAGACTACATGGCCTTGGTATCCAACACCCCTAATATTCACTAGCACCGGCAGCAAGCTTCTGAGCAAAACTTTGGTCACCTCCTCCACAAATGAAGCACATGCTCAGTATAAGTGTGGCATATGCCACCTGCGCAGCTGCAGAGCATGAACTAGCATGCTTTGATTAGTGAATATCTATAGGAAAGTAAATTTTCCCCATCCTTTATGTTGCAAAGATGATAAGAGATTGGGCTGCTGGAATGGTAGCTGTCATCTGTCAGAATGATCTTGAGACTAGTATAAACATTTTTTTTAAATACTAATATGATTTACATGTATACTGCAAACTATAATTCACTTTGAGTCCCATTTATACTTAACGTTTAGAGGAGTAATTCGGAATGTGCAACTTATTCATGTTTAATTCTGGAATGAAACACACAGGAAAAATGTGGATTTTAAACTGGCATGAAATTCGCTGTATATTTTATGGAGGGGCGCCAATACTAGTACATGTCAGTGGCATAATATTGATACTGACATATCAGTCTATCTTTTACACTGCATAATTCTACTTTAAAGTCTGAGCTATTATTAGTGTCAAACAACATTAGATTAGTGCATACAGTGTACGTGCCCTGGCACTCTGATCACAAACCTTGGAATTTGTGGCACCGAGCAACTTGCTCACATTCTTCTAAATGAAACCGTTGGTGAAAGTGCGCAGTACAAATAATTTTAACGTAACGTAACGTAACGTAAATCACCACACAGTGAGCAGTCCCCTTTTACAATAAGTGGCCTGACATGCTTGGCATTTGTAAGTGACCCAAACAAGCTGGCACATTGAGCAGGCATATGATATATATGAATAGCACTCTTGGAAAGTTGAAACTTTTAACATCCTATAATCAATCAATCATCGATTTGTAGAGCGCTGCTTATCACCCGTGAGGGTATCCAGGCACTGGAGGGAGCTGTTACTGGGGGATGTCAGTCAAACTTCCAGGTATTTAGGCCATCTCTGAAATAGTGCTGGGTGGGTGCAGTCTGGAGTTGGAGTGGGAGGCCATTCCAAGTCTTGGTGGCCAGGTAGGAGAAGGTGCGGCCACCGCTATTGCTTTTGTGGAAGCGGGGCATGTGGGCGAGGGAAATGGAGGTGAAGTGTAGTTGTCTGCCGGGCTGGTAGAAGTTCAGCCTGTGGTTGAGGTAGGCCTGTTCCTTTGTTATGTAGGGCCTGGTAGGTGTGGGTCAGCAGTTTGAACTGGCATCTTTTTTGGACGGTGTGCCAGTGGAGTGCTCTGAGGTGGGGGGAGATGTGGGCTCTTCTTGAGAGCTCGAGAATGTGCCTGGTTGTGGTATTTCGGATGGTGTACAGATTGCACAGTAATTGTGAGGTGATGCCCATGTAGTGGGAGTTTCTGTGTCCAGGCGGCTGGTGATGAGGGCTTGGTTGATGGTGCGTCTGGTGTTGATGGGGAGCCATTCGGATATTTTCTGAAGGCGGGCTGAGGAGACAGCGTTTATCTGCTTCTTCATGGTGAGCTTGTTGTTGAATATGATGTTGAGGTTTCTGGCCTGGTCTGTGGGAGTGGACGAGGGTGTGGGGGCCTGTCCCGCTGGCCACCAGGAGTCATCCCATGGGGAGGTGTTGCTCCCGAAGATGAGTACCTCTGTTTTGTCAGTGTTGAGTTTGAGGCATTTGATTTGCATCCAGCTGGCTTTACAGGTCATGCACCTGTGGGGTGTTAGTGGGGTTGTTTCAGGATAGGTAGAGGATGAGCTGAGTGTCATCCAGCATATGATATGATGTTCATACCATAGGATTTGACCAGCATGGTCATTGGATCCATGTATGTATTGAATAGGGTTGGACTCAGAGAGGACCCTTGTGGAACACTGCAAATGATGTTCTTTGGGCCTGAGATGTAAGGCGGGAGGCAGATGCTCTGGGTTCTTCAAGTGAGGGAGGAAACATTCTATTTAAGGGCATTTCCTTGGATCCCCATCTGATAGAGTACGTGTAGAAGGGAGTCGTGTTATATGGTGTCGAAGGCTGCAGAGAGGTCAAGGAGGATCAGGGCTGCAGTCTCTCCCTGGTCTAGGAGAGATCAAATATCATCCATGGCTGCGATTAGGGTTGTTTCTGTGCTGTGATTAGTGCAGAATCCCAATTGGGATGGATCTATGGGTTAAAGATCCCTAGGTTGTTGGACAGTTGACTGTTTATTGCATTCTGCAGGACTTTAGTCTGGAATGGGAGAAGGGAGATGGGCCGGTAGTTCTTCTGGGTCATCTGTAGTTTGTTTAGCAGAGGTTTTACTCCTGCGTGTTTCCATCCTTCTGGGAAGGAGGCAGAGATATTGGATGAGTTGAGGATAATGGTGAGTTCACTACTAATGGAGTTGCTCCGCAGGTTAAACATATGGTGGAGGCAGGGGTCTCTGGGTGATCCTGAGTGGATGGAGCTGTGGTTTGCGTGGGAAGTTGATCCCACATAGTGATTATCATGTTTGAGGTGGAGTTGCTGCTTTTGAGGAGTTTGTTGGAGTTGTCGCTGGTTGGTTGCAGGTCAAAGTGCTCGTCGATGGTAGCACATTGTATTGTAGAAGAAGTCTGACGGTATTAGGGTGTTCTTGGTTGCTGAGGGGTTAGTGAACTCTGATAATGCTGAAGAGCTCCTTGCTATGGTTGGAACAAGCTTTGAGGCAAGTGGCTAGGGCTTCCTTTTTGGCATTTTTCAGGCATATGTGATATTTATTGAGAGCCACTTTGAAGTTGGCTCCGTCTCTGGGTGTTTTGTTGGTGCACCAGGTGCTTTCTAGTCGTTTTGTGGCTTTTAGTCCAGGAATAAACCAGCTGGTGTGTTTGGTTGGTCTGTCTTGTCTTGTGAATTTGAGAGGTGCAAATATGTCAGTGCATTCTGTGATCCAGTTATTTAAATTTTGGACAGCTACCTTGAGGTCGGCGGTGGTGTCCGGAGGAGAGGTGTTGAGGGTGTTAGTCCATAGATTTTCTGTTACCTTGCTCCAGCTCCTATGGGCTATGCTTGTCTGGTCGGTGACAGTGTTAGGGGTGGTGGAGATGGAGAAGTGGGCGATTGACTGGTCAGACCAGGTGATATCCAAGGTGTGGCTGTATTTGATTCTGTTGCTGGCCATAGAAATCGGGTCCAGATTGTGTCCAGCTATGTGCGTGGGGTCTGTGATGATTTAGATAAGGTAGAGGTCTTTCATGCTCTCGATTTCATTTGCCCTGTTGGCGTCACTTTGTTAGTCGATGTGAAAATTGAGGTTTCTGTGAAGATGAAGTTCTCAGAGGGGATGGCCAAGGGGGCTAGGAAGTCAGAGATGTCCCTGCCGAAGTTGAGGTGTGGTCCTGGTGGTCTGCATGCCAGGGTGCAACTGATGGTGGACTTTCTGTCTGTGTTGAGTTTAAAACAGAGTCGTTACATAATGGGGTGTTGTAGTCTGCAGCTGCTGTGCAGTGGAGGGACTCTTTATAGATGATGGCCATACCACCTCTGTGTTCGTTGACTCGGTCTCAGTGTTTGATCTTGTAGCTGCTGGGAGTGTAGATGGTGATGTCCGGTACAGAAGTACGGCTGAGCCATGTCTCGGTGAGGAAGATGACATCGGGTGAAGGAGGTGATGTGTCCCATATTTCTGTGGTGTGTTTGTGTAATGACCAGGCGTTGATCAGGAGGTACCGGATTTCTCTTTTGTAGGTGGGTATGAGATGAGTTCCAAGGGGGGGTGGGTCGACATTGAAGGAGAATCGGCAATGTCTGCAGGAGAAGTGTTTTGCTATTGATCGAGGGGAAGTGAGGCTGCATAGGTTTCTACAAGGTCCTGGGAGCAAGGCAGGTAACTCAGCCCCGGAGTAGCTGTGGGTGGTTAGAGATCCAGGGGTGTTGGCGCTGGGCGTGGTCCGGACAAGGATGGGCGCAGACGCACCTGCCTTTGTTGTGTCTCTCTCATGCAGGCTGCACAGCAGCGGTGCAGCCTCCATTAAGGAAATTCCTGGGAGGAGGTGGGGCGCTGGGCGGGGTTAGGAGAGTGCGGGAAGCAAAAGGGTTAAGTTAAGGTGGGAATCAGAAAACACTATTAGGAAAATGATGCAATGTTACAAAACAGGGCAAAAAGAGTCACAATTGTTGGGAGAGAAGGTCACGAGTAGGTGGAAGAAAAAGAAGGTTGTGGAGGCAAAAAGGAAGAAAAGGTTTTAGTAGACGAGAGGAAAACAAGGTTTATGGAGGCAAAAAGGTTACATTTAGTTGGGTAAAACAACTGTTTGTGGAGGCAAAAAAGAAGCAAAAGGTTAAGTTTAGGTGGGAAAAATAACTGTTTATGGAGGCAGAAGGTTACATTTCGGTGGGAAAACAGACTGTTTATTGAGGCAAAAAGGGGGCAAAAGGTTCAGTTTTAAAAGGAAAAAAAGACTGTTATGGAGGCAAAGGGGAAGCAAAAAGCAAAAAGGTTAAATAGGAGGAAGGAAAACAAGGTTATGGGAAGAAGTTGAGAGCAGCGGCGAGGTGTCTGGCTGACAGCGGTTACATGCTTGAGGGATAGGTCAGCCAGCAGCAGCCAGCGAGGAACACGTCCAGGGACCTTCTCCCAGCACCTTGGATTATTTAAGTACCACCTATTTATAGTTTTAATGTGTCCTGGCATATAATGGCTTGCCTCAATTCTGATTGTATTTCAGTGTCTAGTGCAGATATTGTAGTGGGCTATTAACTGGTACACAAACAAAAATGCACATCTTGTCCTGGCATAATTCAAAATTGATGTTATTTCTCTGTGCATGGGCTCTCTGATTGCCTTTTTTCAAATAGGCAATGCAGTTCCTGTGGCACAAATATAACCGTCTGCTGTACACCCAGAGGAATATTAATGGGATTTGTCACACAGCGCACGCAGGAAGTCGTCACTCCGTGACAGGGAAAGGGCAGGAATGCACCATATTTAAGGCTAACATGGTGTTTTCCTGCCTTATTCCCTGTGCTGGTGCCCTTTTGGCAGCCTAGTGCCAATGCATGCACCCTTGTGCCATGGTGCAAGGGTGCCTGCATTGTATGCAGAATTCTTTCCGTGCAGGAAGGGACACCTTCCACTGCAAAAACAATTCTGAGAGGCATATCCCACATTCCATAGAAAGAGGAAGTAACAAAGAGAAATAAAAATATTTTTCCTTGTTGCGCCTCACCTGAGAAGGTGTATCTATTTGGCACATTCCTAGGTCTACCAGTTCTACCAGTTCTGGTAAATTCAGGAATGCGTCAAAAAACATTGGATTTGGTTGGAATTTGGGTGGAGTCCCCAATGCAATGCCAATGAAATGCCTTCCCAGGACAGAGTAAGGCAACTCAGCGATTTGCATTGTGCTGCCTTACTCCAGATGTATTGAGCCACTCAGGGCCACACAAAGTGGCGTGGCTTCATAAATAACATATAATGTTCGCGTTGCTCTTGCTCCATGATGCATGGTGCAAAAGCAATGCAAACCAGCTCATAAATAGGCCCCATAGTATTTTGTATTGGAAAGACAATTTTCCCACAAGAGCTTGCATAATATGCTGCTAGTAACAAATAGAGTTCCACAGCACTGTGGTGACTGTGAAATAATAATTCTTCCTGAGAGCTAGCTGCCAAATGTAGGTATTTCTTTATTTTTAGACACAATATTCCTTAGCCTGGCTGCAAAAGGCACCTTTTTGGATTACATTTTTCCAAATGTATTTAGTGGGGAGTGCTCTAGACCTCCAGGGATGTGCAAACATGCTAGCTTCAACTCGTTTAGATGGTCTAAACATCTATTGCCAGAGACAGTCTAACCCACTTCCTGCTGGGTACTGCTGTCTGTTGGCATAGTCCATATCAGCCTCCAAACACTTTTCTCACCCTCATGATTTTCCAGATACATTTTTTCAGTTTCAGAAATGTAGAAGTCATGACATTTTCAATTGTCATTTTCATTTTTACAAGATAACTTTGGTGGAGAACACCCAATGTTCTATATCCGAGTTTTCATTAATTTTCTCAAAAGTTATTGCCTTATTTTGCTTTAAAATACACCATTGTCTTAGTTGTCTCAAAATGTTCTTATGGAAGAGCCCACAAGCTCCACAGAGATATAGGGGCATATGTATCAAGATTCCATGTTGCGATTCCTAAATAGCGATTTTTAAGGAATCGCTATTTAGAATTCGCAAAATGGAATGTATGAAAAAAATCCCTATTTTTTTGCGATTCCTTAATCTTCCTTAATTCGCAAATAAGGAATAATTTCCCATGCATTCCTATGGGCCAGGAAGACCATAGCAAAGATTGTGAAGTAATTCTCAAATTGCGAATTCGCAATTTGCTAATCGCAATTTGAGAATTATTTCAAGGGTGCAGGGGTGTCTCAAAGACACCCTGCTGCGCCCCTGAAATGTACATGTGTGTGCATATGGCGCACATACATGCCCTATGGGCATGTGTGTGCGTCACATGCCACCATCAAAAATGCTAAATTGTGCATTTTTTAAAGACTTCGCAAATTACCATCAACTACAACTTGGTGGTAATTTGCGAATTCTTAAACAAAAATCGCAATTCAAAAATGCTACATACATAGCATTTAAGGAATAGCAAAATTGTGATTCCTTAAATGCTATGGCAAAATAAGGAATCGCAAATTTTTGCTACTTCCTATTTTGAGAATTCTTGATGCATGCCAAAACATGCAAAAAGAACTTTTGCGATTCGCAAAGGCCGAAATTCTGCGATTTTCGGCCTTTGCGAGTCGCAAAAGGCTTGATACATCTGCCCCTTGGTTTCAACCTGCTTTAAATCATGCAATTTGCCTCTTATTTTTCAAAAACACGATTGGTACATAATCCCAAATACTCTTTATTACAATGTAGTTCGTTTTGATTCTTTGCTTGCCCGTGTTAATGTGCTAATGTGATTTAAAATAGATCATCTGATGATCATTCTCCAGAAATGTCCATGAGAAAAGATCCCAAATCTCCAACAAACTATCCCTTACTTATGTTTGTAATTATTTAGCAGCATCCTCAGTTGGGGGCATCGGGCTAATCTACACTGCAGCATAAGGTAAAACATACATAACTGACAAGAGTCTGTCATACTAGATACCATATTAAAGAAGTGAGGTTTCAGGAATTCGTAAATGTGTAAACAGATGTGTTTTGGGCCCCTCTGAAAGATAAAACGATGGACATATTTACACCTGTAAATATAGGATAACAGGAACATTTGTAGAATGAGCATTGGCCACAGTGGAGTTCTCTTAATGTTCTTTATACATAATGGCAGTTTATTTTCCTCAGGTTTAATTAGCCTTATTTTATCACCCTTTGAAGGATGAGAGGCTGAATTGACCCTTCAGTATTCAAACCTGTGATTATGAAGCCAAACACAGATTCCTGGAGTGGATGCCTTAGTCCGCAAAGCCACCAGACGTTCCTAAATAGTTGCACAGTCTAGGAACTCATGGGGTAAAAGCTTGTTTTGATATATGTTTCTTATTTTCGCTTTTGTTATTTTCATTATCCATTGTAATTTAGTTATTGTGCGATCCCCACGAGATGATATTTAATATTTTTCATTTAAATCCAGTTTACCAAACATTTCTCCAAAATTCAATTGAGGGAGAAGCTCAATACCTACAAATACCTATTCTGTTGTATTTAGGGGCAGATTTAGAAGCCCCTTGCGCCTCTTTTGCGCCGCCATTGTGTCATTTTTGTGACGCAGCAGCAGCGCAAAAGATGCACCATGCTTCGGGCTATTTACAATGTGACGTATCTGGGAGATGCGTCACGTTGTAAAGCCCTGCACCTTAAGGAGGCGTTCTGGTGCAGGAAGGGCATTCCTGCGCAGGAACGCCTCCTACAAGTGGCTGAGTGAAATCTACAAGATTTCACTCAGTCACTTTTAGGCCAATGCTACGTCAAAACCCTGCGCCTGCTTGAAGCAGGCGGAAGGCTTGACGCAGCATTGGTAGAATGGGCCCCCCAGGAGCATTGCTGGAGCTGCGTCGCGCATGCGACACAACTCCAGCAATGCGCCGCCTTTACGGCAGATATGCGTGACGCATCTCTGCCGTTTTTGCCCCATGGTGCGCCACATTGTAAATGCGGGGCATCATGGGTGGCGGAGGCATGGCGCATAATTACTGGGGCATCCCTGCTAATTTGCAGGGATGCGCCAGTAATTGTAAATATGCCACTGTGTATTTCTGGAGCAGTGCGCTTTAAACGACAATGTGTGCTCAAACCCCTTTGTGGCCTCGCTTGTGTGCTTACCATCCCCCATACCTTGTTTTTCTTTGAACGTCTCTTAAATTTTGGACAAGCATGAATGCCCTGCCTCGACGGGTATTCAACTGTAGATCTGAACACTCCACTTGGTGGTTGAGAGTTTGCCCGAATGTGCCTTAGTCTCGGAACAGCTACAACTATGCACTCTCATCATGCTAGCGAGTTGTTATCTTTATCCAGTTGTTAGGTCCTGTTCCCGTCACAGTGACCTCCTCATATAATCATGCTTAGCCTCCCACAATGTCTCACAAATGTATTCTTAAATCGAAGAGCAGTCCCTACTATGTCTAGTTAAGCGAGATGTTCAGCATGCACATTGTAGTTTAGGGTGAATTGTATTCTTCTGAGTCTTTTCTTTAGCAGGTTTCGGGGTGCCAGAATCGGCGAAGACAGGAAATGCTTGGATGCTTTCCACTGAGATTACTGGACAATCAAGGTTGGAGTTGTTCAGTAGGCTGGACAGGATTGTGCAGGTCCGTCTGACAACTGAGCAGGAGCTTGCTGTTGCTGGTGTTGAGTTTCCGAATTCCAAGCAGTAGCCTTTTATAGGCTCTGGATTAAAAATAGCTACCGAGAAGATTCCAGAAGGTTCCAGATGGTTATGGATTCAAAATGGCTGACAAGAAGGTTCCAGAAGTTTCGGATTCTACATGGCCACATCGAATGTTCCCGAAAAATCCTAGTGCAAATGGGCCAAATCCGATTGATGGTGAATTCTGTGGACTGATGGTCCTTTCCAACACTTGATAACTTAGATATTATGATGTTAGACCTCTCCACTGTGTTTGCCTCGAGCTACTCATGTGCCTACTCTTTTACTGACTGCTCCTACTGGCCCTACCCCTTTGTATTGTGTGTGACTATGATGTTTCAGGGGGCTCCAGGTGATGTAGTGGGAATGCAGTAACTCACATCAGGAAGCTCTGGGCGATAATGACACTCTGACTCAAAGACTTCTGCAACGAACTGTTCAGCAAAACCTAAGAGCGCATTTCAAAAAGGATGGAGCAAGCCTGAAAACTACTTCCATCAACATTTGTGTCTCCACTGACTGAACAAATATGAAGTCTGAAATTGTGTCTCTGTCAGTGCTGACTGGGAGAAGCAATTGCCACTCGAATAAGGACTGATGCTAATTCTATTCCACGTTATGCTGATGGCAATGTCTTCACTGACAGATGGTAGTTGCAGTGCCAGAGAGATGTCTCATTCCGATAAATCTTCACCATCATCATATCGCTGAAGGCTGGGTGGTCCTATACAGAGAAGAAGGGGATAAAAGGATGCCACACCTATGAAAGTGAAGGAGGCCATAATATCAGGGTTCTTCAGTCTCTGATAGCTTATATCTGCTGTCAAAGAACTAGGGTGACGCTATCGGTTGTAACTACACAATATAGACTCCTAGAGGGCTCAATTAATTTATTGCTACTGTTTCTGCTTCATAACCTCTAATGAGAGATGTCAAGAATGATGCATGGATGCTGAAGGACAACTCTTGGATTGCATCTCCCAGCCCTTTTGAGTCCTAAGTGATGTGTTCGGATCTCAAGGGTGTGGTATTTATACAGCACAAAATTAGGGGGCATATTATCAAGGGGGTTTATCTCCGCTTTTTTGGCTTTAAAAGCCAAGAAAGCGGAGATAAAATTATCTCCCTTTTACCTAGCTGTCGCTAACACCAGTTAGCGACAGCTAGTAGGAGATAGCGACCATCTTGGGCCCCACTTTGCATGTCAGTGATATTTATCACTAATGACATGCAAAGTGGGCGTGCCAAGATGTTAGCGACTGGAAACAGTCGCTAACATCGCTATCTCCTATTATCAACTTTTGGAGATATTCGCGCTAAGCGCGAATATCTCCAAAAGCTAACACCTGCCCTGAGCAGTTCTTAGCCATGTTATCCAATGGGAGGTGTATAACATGGCTAAGAGCATTAGCTCGCTAATGCATGAATATCGCTGACTTTTCAGCGATATTCATGCATTGCGGCGATTTTTATCGCATTTGCGATAAACCTTTATTTGCGGTAAAAATCGTCGCAGCGCAGCGGTACATTTTTGTCTCTAACCAAGCAATAGCGATAATTATCGCTATTGCTTGGTAATATGCCCCTAGGTGAGGAGCAAGGGAATGATGCACCTCACTGGTTTAAAGTGGATGTGGATGATTTTTATATTAACTTCACATATTATTATGTTAGTTGGAATTTGGAGACTAAAGATATTAAGTATTTTGGCAAAGACTACAGGACTGCTGATCAGATATCAACGTCAGAATTAGGACCCAGGTCTCCAGATTCTGCATTTAGTCACTATGCCACATCTTATTTCTGGCAATATCTTTGTCAAATCCATAAGCCTTAAGTTATATCCGTTGCTGATGTATTCTCCAGACATTTTACTATCAGGTACATCTGTCTGGAGCCGCTTTAGTTTATCTGAACTATTTAATTTTGTCATCAAAAACCCATATTCACCCTACAGGAGTAATACGTAATTAATTTAGTCCTAAAAACAATTCTGAGATATGGAATGATTACAGGATGACTGATTACTTGATCCAGCTATTTATCTTCTCGTTTTTTTAGGCCTGGCATAAAGACAGCTCTAGCAGTCTGCTAAACCCGTATTAGGAATACAAAATATTGAATGAAAAAGTAACACAAAAGAAAGAGTTTTGGATCGACCACTTTTAACCATTTCTTCTCTGATGTGTCATTCACAATTGAAATCAGTCGACAGGGTAGCATGCATGGTGTGGGACAATGGGTCAGCTCCCTCTGGCCATTGTAATTTTGGAAGTGTTATTCCCATTAAGACTCAGCCCACATGGTAGCCACTGGTGTATCGAGAGTGATTTAGCACAGCATTTTACCTCTTTTCTTTTGTCTGAATCCAGAGGACAGTGATGCTCTATGGAGGACACTGTACCCGGGGCCATGACAATGAGGGCACCATGACCCCAAAACAGTGGAAAAGTACAGCACCGCCCAGAGATGGATGTCAGGAGGAGTGGCACCTGAGACAGCTGGGGTCCGTGCAGGAACAGCAGTGTGGCCTGGTAAGTGGGGATTTCGAGGGACGATGCCGGGGAGAAATTGAATAAATGAATAAGTGTCCCTTAGCCTCATCCCTCGAAATCCCCCCCTTACCCTGCCCCACCACCCCACCACTGTTACCTGCTCGGACCACAGCTGACCTGAGATGCTCCCGACATCATGCAGGCAGCCTGGGAACAAGGTGGGGTTGTCATCTTGCTCTCACAAGATTATCAACAGGCATTCGGCTGCCATTTCTTCGACCAGAAACTGGAATCCATCCATGCTGGCAGCAATGTTAAAATGTGACATGCTTTTTCGTGAAATATATGTAAGCATAAGTTGTCAGTGTTTCCGGCCCATATGACTCCTCCATCCAGCACATGTTTGACTTTTGCTAAAGGTGAGGCGTGATGGCTGTTAGATTTGGGGGTCTATAGTTGGCACAGGTAGGTACTTGTGACCAATAGGGACCCTTGCCTCTAGTCAGAGTAAGGGGGTACACTCCTAAAGTAACCCCTGCTCACCCCCTTGGTAGCTTGGCCCGAGCAGTCAGGCTTATGACAGAGGCAGTGTGTAAAGCATGTGTGACCACATACAGCAACCCAGTGACAAGACTACAGATGGACACCACACAGTTGCATATTAAAAATAAGTATTGTTTATATAGATTTAACACAAGACCATAAACGACAAAAATCCACAATACTGTACTCAAGATGGTAGTTTTAGCTTAGTTCTGTTCAGTTCTTAAGATGCGACACTTTGCGTCAATGTACCTTATGATGCGTGCGCTTCCACAACAAGCAATGTTGCACACCAGGGCATGTCCTACCTTATACTTTCAATGCACCCTGCCCTTGGGCCTACCATAGGGGTGTCTGATGGGAAGAAAAGGGAAGGTTTAGGGACTGGCCAGTGGGTGCACTTGCCCAGTCAGCATGGCAGTCCCAGACTTCACACAGGCTCTGCAATGGCAGGCCTTAGACATACTTTTACAGACGGCTTCTGTGGTTGGCACAACCAGTGCTGCAAGCCCACCAGCAACGTTTGGTTTACAAGTCCTGGGCACCCCTGGTTCACTGTACTAGGGTCTGACAGGTAAACCAAACCAGTCAATCATGGAATCACAAATTCATACCTTAATTTATAATAGTGAGAGCATATGCACTTTAGCACTGATCAGCAGTGGTAAAGTGCCCAGAGTCATAAAACCAACAAAAACAGGTCAGAGAAAACACAGGAGGAAGGCAAAAAGTTCAGGGATGACCCTGCAAAAAGGGCCAAGTCCAACAATGGCCGACAGAGAGGCACACTCCTACCTACACCCTGAGTCTTTCCTACTAAGCTTGCAGACACCACCACCTCTTCCCAGCAGCCGTTGAACCTGAACACAGTGGTATATAAGAATCCAATTACATAAATTGTCATTTTTAGGGTTTCATTGAAACTTTATGTTCCTATTCCTAAGTGTCTTACTCTGCTCCTCTCCTCCCTTTCACATATATCATTTCAGAGATTGAAGAAAAAATTAGGAAAAGAAGTATCACAGGTTTGCTCTCTCTGCATTGGGCATCAGTTATGTGCAAATAAGCCCTGGCATTGTTGATTTTTGGGCATTGTTATAAAGGTATATTTTGGACTTGATCAATCTCTCCCTCAGTGAGGGCATGGTTCCGCCATCCTGGAAGCAAGCTGTGGTCAGCCCTATTCTGAAGAAAACCAACTCTGACCCCTTGCTCCCGGAGAACTATCGGCCCATTTCCCTCTTACCTTGGACCGCCAAGGTCACTGAGGCGCACGTGAATTCCATCCTGTCTGCTCACCTCTCTCGTAATAACATTCTTGACGAGAGCCAAAATGGGTTCCGCGCTCAACACAGCACCGAAACTGCTTTGCTCTTTATGATCGAGCACTTGCGGTCGGTGCTGGACGCGGGGCAGACTGCGGCGCTCCTATTGTTAGACCTGAGCGCCGCGTTCGACACGGTGTCTCACGACATCCTGTTGCGGCGATTGGAGGAAGTGGGTATTGTGGGGAAGGCTCTTCAGTGGTTCCGCTCCTTCCTCTCGGACCGGTCTTTCAAGGTAGCCATTCCACCTGGCCAGTCCTTGCTTCATCCTCTGGAACTGGGAGTCCCTGAGGGCTCTGCCCTTAGCCCCACCTTATTCAACTTGTATGTGAAGCCGCTGGCTGCTGTCGTCAGGCAATTTGGCCTCACCATGACATCGTATGCCGATGACACGCAGCTGGCGGTGACACTCAGTGGGGACCCTGAGGTGACTGCGCTCAGATTCCGGGCAGGACTTATAGCTGTGGCTAGTTGGATGCGTAATAACTGCCTACAGCTTAATGCCAAGAAGACCGAGGTCCTGATCGTAGGGAAGCAGGCGGACCTCTGGGGTGATCAGTGGTGGCCTTCCGAACTAGGGGTGACCCCCCTCCCAGCGGCCGAAGTCAAAAATCTGGGGGTCTGGCTGGATTCTAATCTATCTTTTACCAGCCACACGAAGAAGACAGCAGCTACCTGTTATGGTATTCTGCGAGGGCTGAGACCAGTCCTCAAATTCTTCGACCCTCCCACTCGGCAACTGGTGGTTCAGGCCTCCATCCTTTCCCGGATTGACTACGGGAGCGCCTTGCTGCTAGGAGTCAACCAGGCGGAGGCCACTAGGCTCCAGAGAGTGCAGAATGCTGCTGCACGGGCCATTGTTGGCCTTCCAAGACGTTGTTCGGTCTCGACTGTTCTGACCTCTCTTCACTGGCTTCCGGTCAGACAGAGAATTAAATTCAAGGCTCTCTGTCTGACATTTAAGGTTCTGAAGCTTTCTTCTCCCCCCGCCTTGGTGGGCCTCATCACTTCTTACGTCCCCACGCGGTCCCTCAGATCTGAATCACTCCATCTGGTGAGTAAGCCTAGGTTCAGACTGAGCAGGATGGGAGGACGTTCCTTCCGTGTTCTGGCGGCTGATTTGTGGAACTCCCTTCCTGTGCACATTCGCGCCCTTAATAGTCTGACTCTTTTTAGACGGGCCATCAAAACCCACTTGTTTTCCCCTGTTATCTGATTTCCCCTCTTTTCAGTTCTGATCTGTTGTGTTGTGTACATGATCTGGCGCCAGGACGCCCCTTTGCTGGGGCAGCTGTTGCGCCTAATAAATGTTATTAACATAACATAACATAACATAACTATGGAACACTCATGTCACTGAATGAAGGGTTTAATGATGCGAGTTTGCAAGTTCTCTCTGGGGAGTTATGTAAAATAAACCTCTCCTATGTTGCACTGTGTCTGTGCTCCATACTGTGCCTTAGCAATCTGCACAGTGTAGACCCAACGTAACAAACTGAAACTTCTGAGTATGGGTGGGGGCAAACAGCACCAAATGTGCTGCGTCTATCTGACCAGTACTTTTACTCAGTTGTCAACAAATGTCAAGAACTCTATATGCTTCTGAAGACTGCCAACTAGCACTCTCCTTCTCCTGCTGGTGCCCATTCCTATGTGCAGTGATACTGTACTGTCTGATGCATGCATTATCAGTTCACTCTGTAAAACCACATCCCTTCACCACAGTGAGCTGCATGGGGGATTAGACAACCTTCTGATACTATCAATAAATACAATATAATACCATCTTTCTTTCACTGCTGAGTGCAGATCTTCCATAATGTCTTTAAAGGGGAGAGGGCCTCAAAAGTTAGCTTTGAAGTCCCCCCTCTCTCTATATATATATATATATATATATTTTATAAATCTTTTTATTGTTTTATACGATAAAAGAACAGTATGCCCTCTGAAAACATAGGCATTCAGCATAGCAGAAAACATTTTAGTGCAATTGTTGTCTGCCACAGATAAAGGGACTTCATAAGTATTTGGAAAGCACACACTCACACCTTGGATCATCTTGGAGCTAAATAATAGATGTTTTTGTTATTCAACTCAATGGTACTCATTTTATCATCCTCAGGAGGATGAAAGACTGAGTTGAACAATCCAAATTTGAACTTGTGTCCACGAGGTCAAAAAGAGGCTCCTGAAGTGGACGTGTTAGTCAATTGATCTAGCAGAACACTAGCCTTCAGCTTTTACAATATGTAAGGTAATACTTCATGGGCCAGATGGGCAACTGTTTTTTGCAGTCACAAATGGGAAATCGGTCCGTTAGTGACTGCAAAAAAGGGTGGTGGTATTTACAAACACTATTTTGCGAGTCAGTGACTCGCAAAATAGTGTTTGCGAGTTGCTATTAGGAAGGGGCGTGCCAAGGGCATCCCTCCCTAATTGCGATTCAGAATGGTGTGTACCATTGTTTTGCAACTGGATTTGCGGTCGCAAAACACTCACAGTTTCCCACCTACTTCAAGTAGGTGGTAAGCCACTGGCAAATGGGAGCGGGTCCCAGGGGGAACCCTTTCACTTTGTGAAAGGATTCAAAAGTATTTTTTAAGAGCATGCATTGCTTCCACGGACCATTGCTTCTCTTAAAAATTAAACAGAAACGTTTCTTTATTCAGTGGAGTGGTGTGGCTCACTGGTTAGAGGCTTCAGACCCGAGAGCAGAGAACGGCCTGGGATCTGGGTTCGATTCCTGACGCGGCAGGGTCTTGGACCAGGATCAGCGGACTTGATCATTCTCGCCTCGGTGCCTACTCTAATCAGGGATCACACTCGGCAACTCTGGGAAATTAAGCTTGCCTCATCTCCACAACGGCCCCTCACAAATGCCGGGGATGCCTGGTTTCACATTGGAGACTCCCAGGAGGGACTATCTCACAGGGAAAGCCAGGACGGGTTCGCCAGCAGTCTATAGCGCTACGAGGCCTGCGGTGCGGGTAGCAGAGCGCTTTACAAGACACACAATTACAATTTATTCTTTTTTTAAGTAGCAAAAACAGGCTGTAATAAATGGGCTGCTTTTTTCTTTTATTTAAACCTGCTTTATTGAAAAAGTTGTCACAGACCTGGTGGTGTGCTGACCCCAGCAGGCCCCCATCCCTGCGAGTACTGGCCATTCCAAATCGCAAACTGGAATGGTTGTGCATCTGCCCAATGAGCCTAAAGCTGGGTAAATGGCTATGACAATTAGATTTTGGACTCCTGAGTATAAAGCTGGTAGGATCTGCGAATAAAATTCTCAGCATTCTGAATTTGGTGAATATTCATGCGCAGTTGTGAGTTCGGGTACGAAGTAGGCACTAATAAAGTGTTAGATATACACTAAGCCTTCCCCTGCAGAACACTTGGGGCGGAGGCTGCAGAGAGAACACTTCCGGGTTATAGAGGTCGGGGAACGTACTTAGGTGTCAGCTTTTACAATAGCTGCAGCAGCAACTTCCCCTAAGAGTGGAGAGTTCACCAAGCCAGAGAGTTGGTAGCGTGAGCATGGCCAAAGCAACAGGTTCTCTCTGGCACTTAGCAGAGGGTGAGCAGCCACGAGGCAGCACGTGCTCTCGGTGGGAGTGTGTCAGCCTGAAGAAATAGCAAGCAAAAACAGAGACGGACGACTGAGTGTAGAAGAACACCATTTAATAACGTGCCCAAATCCCAACACAATCCCTCACTGGTTAATAATGAAGGCGCGGAAGTACGACTAGGAGTAATGCCATTATCAGTAAGTCAATCAATCAATCAGTGGTTTATACAGCGCCCTACTCACCCGTGAGGGTCTCAAGGTGCTGGGGGGGGGGGGGGGGGAGGGGAGAGGAGGGGAGAGGCAGCTCCAGCTCAGTCGAATAGCCAGGTCTTGAGGTCCTTCCTGAATGCGCGGAGGGTTGGGAAGCATCTGATGTTGATCGGGAGCTCGTTCCAGGTTTTCACTGCGATGTAGGAGAAAGCTCTTCCACCGGCTCTGCTTCTGTGGATGTGGGGGACCTCTGCCAGGGGGAGGTCGGAGGAGCTGAGGTTTCTTTTGGGAACGTGGAAACATACTCGGTCGTTGAGGTATTTGGGTCTGATGTTGTTGAGGGATTTGTAGGTGTGGGTGAAAAGCTTGAAAGTGACCCTCTTCTCAACAGGGAGCCAGTGGCGGCTTCGTAGGTGTTGGGTCATATGTTCGTGGTGCAGTGTTCCAAGGACAAGCCTGGCTGCAGCGTTTTGGATGGTTTGGAGCTGGCCTAGGAGAGTTTTGTTGATTCCGGCATAGAGGGCGTTGCCGTAGTCCAGTCTGCTGGTAATGAGTGTGCGGGTGACGATCTTTCTGCAGTTGGTGGGATCCATTTGAAGGTCTTACAGAGGATCCGGTGGCAGTTGAAACTGGTGGAGGCGACGGCGTTTATCTGGCGGTTCATGGAGAGGGAAGAGTCGAGGATGATGCAGAGGTTCCGAACGTGGTCAGTCGGGATGGGCTCCCGAGGGCGGAGGACCACCAGGTGTTGTCCCAGGCGGAGGTGCAGGGCCCGAGGATGAGGACCTCGGTCTTTTCTGAGTTGATCTTTAAACAGCTGACCTTCATCCAGGCTGCTACGTTTCTCATTCCTTCTTGGAAGCAGAGTCTGGTGATTCTGGGTTCTTGGTGAGAGAGAGGATAAGTTGAGTGTCATTGGAGTAGGATACAATGCTAAGCCTGTGGTGTCTGACGATGGCAGCGTTGGAGGCCATGAAGATGTTGAAGAGCGCCAGCCAAGTAATGGATGCAATATTCTCGAACCTGTTCTAATTTGAACTGTTGTTTTCCATCAATGAATGATTTAAGTCTTTTGTGGGAGCACATGAGTGCCATCTTATGAACACCATATTTTCTACCTACTAGATTTAAATAGTTGGTGTAAAACATATACAGTGTTGCACTTAAAAGGTGTCCCCCAAACACTCATCGAAACACTCATCGGAAATGCTGATGTCACATCTTCTTCAGACTCTTCGGACTGTTTGAGGGATCCCTTTAATAAATGACAATGGTGTCCCCCTTCAGGAGCCTGATGTATGGTGTGGATGCAACACAGTGGGATGAAACAATAGCATGATGAGGAAGGAAACATGCGCAGGGCACGGATGAAGTCAACATAGAGGAGTTCTCTTTGGGAAGTCCTTCAGAATCATTATCTTCTCTTTCTGAAACTTCAAAGATTCCCATTGACCCCCGTGAAGGAAGATACGCTTCTAGTAAGTGCTTCCTTGTCTCCATAAACTGAGCATAGAGCAAAGAATGGCTGTCAGTTTCTCTTTAGCTATGCTGTGTGGCCGGACCCAGAGCAAGATCCCTTCCTTTAACATCTCTGGCACAGTTCTCAAGTGTGTTTTGACCTTTACTTACTTAGGGATTTTGCTTGACAACGTTGGATCATGGAAACATTGGATTGGGTCGGGACTGCGCTAATGGCAAAATCAATAGCTGCGCTTTTCAAATTTGCTTCAAAATTATCGATGCCACTCAATGCTGCTATTACAAATTACAAAGCAAGATCTGTTTCATTATGGTACAGGTGTGGGGGGGTCATTGAAGATTGCTTTCTTCGTGGACTTTTGTCTCTGCCCTCATGCACCTCGCTGTTAATAGTGCATGAACAATAAGGCTTCAATACCTTGCATCCTTGCATATATCATCAGGATAGCTCCATCCATGCTGTGACTGTCAGAATGGTCCAGGCCTGAGGCTGTGTTAAGTCAAATAGTTATTGCCAATTGTCTTAAATTAGACCAGGCAAATAAGATCTGGTAGTTCACCCGCATTAGGCATGACTTACGGGCAATTGGAAGAGATTACCTTTATGACAATCCACAGACTAATAATCAGTCCCTTGAGGTCACTGTAAAGAGTGAATTATTAAACCATCTTATTGCTACAAGGCTGTGTCTTGAGCCCAAGAAAAAAAGAGTAGCGGCGTATCTTCCATTGTGCACCACCCCTGCTATGGAGAACTATCTGCTCAAAGTGCTGCATCATCAATGGTTTCTTTTCGTCAGATTCAGACATGGCACAGCTTATGACCTGTTATCTTATCCATCTAATGTTTATAACAGGCAAGAACTGTCACCATGTCCCTGTGACTCAGCATCGCTCCAATTGCAATTCACTTTGTTATGTTATGTTAAGCAATCTTTTATAGCGCTCAAATTCACCCGGGGGCATCTCAGCACTTGCCTAGCACTATTCCTGAGGATGAGGAAGAGAAAAGGTAAAGGTTTTAAAACAAAAAGGCTTTCAGCTGTTTCCTGAAGATGCTGTAAGTCTCTGTTGTGCGCAGATGATCAGGTAACTCATTCCAGTACTTTGGCGCTAAGTATGAAAAGGATTTTCCTCCCGATCGCCAGCGCCTGATCTGCGGTACTTGTAGGAGGGCCTGTTTTCCTGACCTAAGATATCTGTTAGGTACATGCTTAATAAGTCTTTCCTGGAGATATTTGAGGCCTCTGCCTCCAAGCGCTGTATAAGTGAGGCAGCAGATCTTTAAAAAAAGATCTTTTCCTCACTGTTAGCCAATGGAGTTCCCGCAATAGAGGGGCCGAAGGGGTACCCTCTGTGTGATTCAGTAGCATCCTAGCTGCAGTATTTTGAATTACCTGCAGTCTGCTCAGCAAGGTCTCTCCTACTCCTGCTAACAAAGCATTGCCATAGTCCAGGTGACTGATAACCATGGCCTGGACCAAGGTTTTACGATGGGAAGTAGGCATGGACTGAAGAATTTTCCGCAGCAGCCGCAGACTGTGAACACATGAACTAGTCGTTGCGGCAACGTGGTCTTTCATGGATAAAGACTGGTCCAATTTCAGCCCTAAGTTTTTAACACATTGGGTAGGGACGGGGGCGCCCCCAATTGGGCAGGCCACCAGTCATCCGACCAACTATCAGAGGCTTTGCCCATGAGCATTAGCTCAGTCTAACCGGGATTCAGCTGGAGACAATTCTGCGTCATCCAACTGGAGATCTCAAGCATTCCTCTGGCAAAACGAGCTTTCTCAGCTCCTATATCAGGGCCGATTGAGAATAGGAGCTGAGCATCAACCGAGTAGGATATGATCTCAAAGCCTAATTGTTCAGCTATCCCTGCCAGGGGAACCATGTACAAATTGAATAGGGTCGGGCTCAGGCAGGAGCCCTGAGGGACACCCTTGTCAAAGCTGAAAGAATCTGACAAATGTTGGCCCAATATGACTGTTTGAGTTCGGCCGGACATAAAGTTTTGCAACCACTTTAAGGCAGAGCCCTGAACACCACACAAGACCAATTTCTCCGCAAGCATTTCATGAGATATAGTATCAAATGCTGCAGGGAGATCTAGTAAAATCAGTATTGCCGAACCCCCTTCATGTTTTATGTTTATGTTTATGTTTTTGAGATTTTTATTGCGCACGAATACCCTAGGGTGTCTCGGCGCATGCAGAACTTCCTAATAACAGAAGGCATCTAAAGGGATCACTGGTTGAATAACCAAGTCTTCAAGAGCTTGCGGAACATGATGAGGGTAGGGCAAGTTTTTATAGCCAATGGGAGGGAGTTCCACAGCCTGGGGGTTGTTACCAAGAAGCGCCTGTCTCCCCATGTGGTGGTTCTGGTGCGTGGCACCGGGAGCATGTTTGTGGAGGCTGATCGTAAAGATCTTTTGGGAACATAGATTCGGAAGGTGTCCTTCAGGAACCTAGGTCCTGAGTCATGAATGGCTTTATAGGCAATGCAAAGAGCCTTGAACTTTATCCGACTCTTTACTCTCAGCCAGTGTAGGTGGTATATGGCTGCGGAAGTGGGGTGACGAGTTGGAACGCCGAGCAGTATTCTAGCTGGCGCGTTCTGCACTGATTGCAGCTTGGATATAACCTGCTCCTGAGCGTTGAGGAAAAGGGCATTGCCGTAGTCCATTTTTGAGAAGACAAGCGTGGTGATTAAGGTTTTTCCTGCAGTTGAGGGGAGATACGGCAGCAACTTCTTGATTTTCCTTAACATATAGAAAGAGGATGCCGCCACAGCGTTGACATGAGGCTTAAAAGACAGTTTATCATCGAACATGATGCAGAGATTCCTGACCTTGGTTACTGGTGTGGGGGGGGGACCCATATCACTGGGCCACCAGGTCGCAGACCACTCAGGTGAGAGCCTGCCGAAGGTCAGCACCTCGGTCTTATCCGAGTTCAATTTTAAACTGTTATCCGCCATCCAAGAGCTGATGGCCATCATCCCTTCCTGGAATCTAGCGGCGACTGCGGGACCATCTTTTTGAACTGCCAGCACCAGTTGGGTGTCATCGGCATAGGTGGTTAGCCGCAGCCCGTGAGCCTATATAACCCTTGCCAAGTCTGCCACATATATATTGAATAATGTGGGGCTTAGTGAGGATCCCTGAGGGACCCCACAAGGAAGAGTGAAAGTGGGCGAGTAGAAATTGCCCAGTTTCACCGCTTGAGTTCGGTTGGCCGGAAACGAGGCAATGTGTTCTTAACGAATCTGTAACTGCTAATATAGCAGTTTTTGTGCTGAAACCCTTTCGAAATCCTGATTGGGAGGAGTCAAGAACTTCGTTTAGCTTCAAATATTGGCTAAGTTGTTTATTAATCATACTCTCCAGTGTTTTAGCCAGTAGTGGTAGGAGGGAGATCGGCCGATAATTACTGAGTTCCTGTGGGTCTGCTGTGGGTGTTTTTAGGATGGGGCGTACAAAGGCTTCCTTCCATGTTCTTGGAATAACCCCCAATTGTATAGAGGAGTTAAATAGTTGGAGAATCGCGGGAGCACAACTGGAGGCTAGCAGGGTCATAATCTTAGGTGGACAGGGATCCGACGGTGCCCCTGATTTAACTAAGACAAGTGCTTTAGATACTTCCTCCAAGGTAATCATATTAAAGCAATCCAAAGTACTTTCAGTCCTTTTTTTCAACTCCACCTGCCTGTTAGGTCTACCAGGAGTTTGTAAACTTTTTGAAGAAGGGAAATTAGCATAGATTTAATAATTTTTTTTTTGAAAAATCTCGCTATTTGGTTACAAAAAGCCTTTGTTTCTATAAGAGATTGCCTACAGGCATGGGGAGATACAAAGTCTTTTACAATG
Organism: Lissotriton vulgaris; assembly: GCF_964263255.1. Lineage (NCBI taxonomy): Eukaryota > Metazoa > Chordata > Amphibia > Caudata > Salamandridae > Lissotriton > Lissotriton vulgaris. The sequence goes on from NC_141695.1 coordinate 1,639,750,536, forward strand.
TTGAAGAGTGCTCTGGGGGTATAAGCAGCACCTTTGATTTGATTAATAATAAAATACCGTCTTGCTTGTTTCAAATTCGAGTGATAGGTGGTTAAGGACAGTTTATATTGCGTCCTGTCCTGCGTCGCCCTAATGGTACGCCAGACTCTCTTCTCCAATCTTTTACATTTTGACTTTTCTATCCTAAGCTCATTAGTGTACCAAGGGGCTGAGGGTCAATTTTTTACGACTGTAAATGTGTTAGGTTTTTATGTGATTTTGTGCTTATAACGCATGTATATGTTTCTATACATGTAATTGTGTATTATTGTGCTTTGATTGTTTTTCTAAAACAGAATAAAGCTGGGTTTTAACTTTGGCCTGTCAGTTATGTACAGAGTTTCCATCTCGGTAAGAACAAGGCACTATAGACAGAAGCATTATGTTATGACTCGCTTCTTCTTGTCTGCGTATTTCTTAGTCATTCTGTCCTTCTTTGGAAATTGTCCCTGCTATTCTTCCTGTGAAAGGGGATTAAGTTGCTCTATCTGTGGGAGCTCAGTTCTCGTTTTTGTCTAAAAAAGCAATTCAGCAGGTGACTTGCCAGTGATAGGGTGGGAGTGTTCATGTAGTATCTCAATACGAAGGTTCATAGGTCCGATTTTAGCAGGTTACTGTATTCAGCCAAAGACATGCACACATACGTTAGCACATTACAGTTTGTTTACTCTATTTTCTTCCGAATAGTGGGAGGTCTGAATGAATGAATGAAGTCTGAGAACATGAACTTTATGGTGACTCAGATACTGATTGCTCTTTGCTTGCTCCTCTTCCCAGCACACTACCAGCACCATTCATCAAGGCCAGAAAATGAACAGATTGATATTGTCATTGCTATGGGGTGTGGAGCTGCACTTAGGGAGGCTGGTGTTGGGATGGGCCTCAGGCAGATTTAGTTTAAAACAGCAACATGAAGCAGTGTTGGCAGTGAGCTCAACAGGCGAGAACATAGACCTCTTTGTAACAGTGATACCATTAAGGAGACTTTTTTCCTACTTGCCACCATAAATCCTTTTCTTGCTACTGCAGGAATTACGGCTGTTAGACAGCCACAATATGTAGTTTTAGTTTGTTATTGTCTAAGTAATTGATCTTGTGACATGTTTTGCAATACATCCACACCAAAATAATATAAAAAGACTCTCCTAAATGTTTAAGAAAATTTCTGCTTTAGGTAAACAATTTATCAATATCCAACTGAAGCACACTTTGCATTGCAAGAACTGAAACAGTGGCAGGTAATTAGGGAACTAGTTTCTCTGATTTATTTCGAGCCAGACTCCTTAATGGTGAAATATTAAAAGGAAGCTCTACCATTAACTTTCCTCACATTGCCTTATGAGGAGGCATGGTAACGTTTTTGCTGGTTTTGAGTAGTTCGGCCACGGTGTTGGCTTTGCCTCTGATGGTTCATTATGTTTTCTCATACGCAGGGCAATTGTTTTGCATTTATTGTGGAATGCCTCTAACAGACAGAATAATGTTAAAAAGACTGTAAACCTGCCTCAAACTGTGACGGGAGGAGAACATCATGGGCCGTATCAGGAAGGTGCAAAAAGTTTGATTAACACCATATTTCTTTGAGTTGGTGCATTATTTAGACAGTATAGTTCAAAAACAGGAAAAGTCAAACTTTGCTCACTGTTTCCGAGCTGTACGCTCCAAAAATATAGCACTAAATTGCAGGGGCGTAGCTTGCTCAGTAAGATTGGGGGGTATGACCTTCTAGTTTCCCAACAACCTCGCTAGTATATCTTGTTAAAGTACATTATAGGAGAGGCAGGGCATGAAGGGGGATTAAGAGGCAGTATAAAGGTATAAGATTGTGGGGAGAGCCGAGACCGCAATTGAGGGCGAAGACCACAAGCCCCACCAGCCACTGCGGCAGAAAGCCGCTAACACCACCAGACCGCACCGGAGGCACATCGCAAAATCATTCTATACTCCCGCTGCATGGGACACGATCTGGCGAAGACTAGGACAAGAGCGGGCTCATCTGCACCCTACCGCGGCTGGAAGAGGCTGGGCCTCCCCTCTTGGCCTGTCGCTCCAAAAATTACAAAGGTCTGCATGGTAAGTCCTACTGATCACCTCTAAAAATACAATGACTTTTGGTTTAAGGTTTAATATGTTGGGCAAATAAACGTTTACTGGCGTGGGGCTTGCTACACAGCCACCCACCAAAGTGACTACCATTGGCAAAATGTTTCAGCGGGCTATTGGTGCAATTGCCTCTGAAATTGAACTTACGGAGAGTAGGCTTTGACTTGGAGGTGATGGAGAAGCCCCCAAAAGTCCAGCTAGCTAGTTCCATCCACCTCTACTTCTACCCAATTGAAGTCTCATGTAGATACTGTAGCCACTATTGATTCTGATAGCAACTCCAATCCCGCCAGCAAACACTTGTCCACGCCTTTTAGGCTCACTACTGTTGTTGCTCTGACACAAAGGAACAACCAACAGGACTCACCCCAACTTGTGACTAAAGTTAAACAGGTAGCATCAAACCTGCGGCATATCAACAGTGTTGTTCGGATGTCCATACTGCCTGTAAAACCAAAGGCAAAAGTCCGAAAAATGGCCGAATCAAAGAGAGTGAATAGTCCAGCTGCACAGAGACCAGCTTGGCTAGATGAGTTTGTGGGTACTGTAATGGACCACTCAAGGAAGTGATACGCCAAGAACTTATCCAGCTCCTGGACAAGATAACTGTCCACAAATCTCGAGTAATCGCACTTATCAAAGCAAACACAGATCCAGAACACTCCCAGCTCAAAGCTATACCCCCACATTTAGATCAGGCCATTGGAGATGGTGTCTCTAGAACCTAACCAACCCTGATCTTTAGAAGTAACGTAGGAGCAGCCCAGGGCCTGGGGAAAGCAGGGAACACATTGGACAATGGTTCGAAGCATAACACTCATCCGAAAAGACAACCTCAACAGAGACCCCAGAGTTATACCAGCAAGAAGGACCAGTGGAAGTTGAGTGGCTAAGTGTTATCTGCCCAAATACAAGGCCCTTGTGACTATTGATTTGCCCTCGGAGGCTTGTACCTAGGTGGTTGTGATGCCTGGGGCTCCTGGCTTAAGAGACTGGCTGAGAGAAACTCACACAGAACTGAGTAATAAGTGTCCCGTTTGGCTGGGAAAACACATGAATTTCCCAACTTTAATGTCCATTACCATATTCTTTACACAGCATGCGGGATGGCTTGGGAAAGGGGCCAAGGACCATCACAGACCCCGCAGTTGTGTATGACTTGTTATGCAATAATACCCCATGTCCTATGAGGGACACTTGGGTGAATATACTTTCCCTGGGATATTTTCACAAGTTGCCCTTGGCCTCCGATAGAGCGCTCAGTGCTCTTAAAATTTGTAGGGGTGCATTATACTCGTGAATAATATGCACTAACATATATCCTGTTGTGCTGTATTCTATGTCATTAGAATGAAGCTTTTATCGCTATATAAAGACATCAGAATGAAATCTGTAATGCTGTTTATGAGAATGATTAGGACTTTGCACGTGTTTAGAGAAACCATGTAGTCATGCATAAATATTACGAATATTGTGCAATATAGAATGTATACACCTGTGACTAAGTGGTTCATAGAAAGACTCATGTAAATGGTGTGTATTAATGGATGTTCTTAGTTAGCCAAACTTGTAGGCCTAACTTTCGTTTCTCTCAGTTTAATTTCTCCTTGTCTGCTCTCAAGTTATAAGTGAATTAGAATGTATATGTTTTTAGAGAGATTTTCTTTCTTGTCCCTACTGCAGGTGCAGGAATTTGACCTCATTATTAAGATTCAGGAAGCCACATAGGAAGGAAAGTAATGTCTTTCAAGAGTCTGAACAGATAGAAAGGGGGACACCTTTCGTGTTTGGTGAAACCTGGGAACCAAGGTAATTGGAAGACGCCTGAATTAATTAAAGTTTTGTGGAAAATTACCTAAAAGAGGTGTTCTTGGAGCAGGTTACCATATGACCTGTTAGGGGTGTAACCTTGTCTTTTGTATTAGGAACAGAGACATATTTGGGGGACTTCTGCTTTGGACTGAGGAAAGGGATCATCCTAGAACGAGCTCCGTAGCTTTACGCTACTTGACCCATTTAAAGTGAGTGTGCTTATTGGGAAGACTTCATATGCTGACACCTTTTGAGGGGAATCAACTGGGAAGTTGAGTAGGGATGTCACTCTAGAAGTAGAGTAGCTACAGTTTACTCTTCAAATTCCGAAATATAAATGAAGAAATATTTGGACGCAGTGTCTATACTCAGTTGTGTTCTTATTTTGGAATTCATTATTCTGTGCCTATTGTGCCGAATTAATTATACTCGTAGGTTTGGTTCTGTATTGGTGTTCATATATCTCTATACGCTTTTATTGAGGTGTACTTATGTTCTGCTCTTTTTGGCCTTATAATAAATTTAAATAAATCTAAAGGTTTCGTCCTCCAGGCCTTGTTGAGTGGAGTGACTTGCAACAGATAGTAGTCACACTTGTGGCATATAAACGTATTCCCACAGCAAGGCAATACATAGAAGAGTGAGGCACTTATGCCCCAATGACCATAACATTAGCAGCAGACCATCAACACACATCCAGTCTGACTAAACTTCTAGAGTAACTAGAGCACCTTTAGATCCAGCCTTTCAGGTAGGGGCGTCTCTCGAGTCTGATTATTGCTCAAGGGTTTTAACACCGTCTAATGTCATTCCTATAGAATTTAATATGATAAAAACCTCAATAGCAACTAAATCACCTGAACAAGTGGGTAGGACAAATAAGGCGACCTCTGGGGTAGAGGAGATAGGCAGACATTTGTGGGGAAACCCAATTAAACTTAGGATACTCTCCTGGAATGTCATCAGTCTTGGCTCCAAATTAGGGGACCCAGATTGGGGCAAACATACAAAAACTTTCAACATCTTCCTCTTTCAAGAAATGTGGCAAAGTCATGAAATTAGGTATCCTACTTTTGCCATCTTGTGTGTCATTGCCAGGTCCTGTGGGAAGGGTAGGCCCTCTAGAGGCCTAATAATTTGGATTGAGATATATGCGGGATGTGGTGTGCTGGGGACCAAAACAGTAGAGGAAGATATTCTCTGTGTGACTATTAAATTACCTAATGGTTACCGAGTAAATATTCATAACATATATTTGAGACCTTCTGTCAAGCGCCAGGAATCTCCCACCATTGACCAACTACCAGTTTCAACCACTGGATTTGACTAACCACCATTCTCTGACGGAAGAGGATAGGATATGGTAATTTCCTGCTCTCACTATTCCCCTATCCGGAGATGGTCCCCTTTGGCATTACAATTTAATTTTCTATCCTTGAATTGCATGATTCGTGCCTGTAATGGATTAACCAAATCTGACAGAATGGGAATGCATGCTTTTAATAGAATAGAAATTACTAGTCGTATTGACTATATATTTTTAGATGTTAAAATGTGGCCATTCCTATTAGATATGGCTGTGGCAACCAGGCATGATAGTGACCACAACACACTTGAGATGGATTTGGAACTTTCTAACACCTTAAACAAGCAAGCTATCTCCAGCCACTGGACGGGAGATGTAGACTTACCAATGACAAACGCAGAATCCAATGGCAGGCAGTGGCCATGTCCAAGAGGATTTTAAGATCTATATATAGAGGGTTTTACTACTCTCAAGCTATGACCTGATGATAAATTAGCTGTACAAAAGATAGAAGAAGAACACAACTCCCTCTTTTCTAACCTAATGGGGGATATTTTAGAGAAGCAACTAGCCGAGGGCCAAGGAGTAGTGTACCATCCTGGTTCAATAAAAAATGTAGTTCGGCCAAAAGCGCTCTGATTACTGCCATCAAGAAGTGTAAGAGGGAAGCTGTTCTGGAAAAGAGTACCAAATATAAAACAGCTCTATCCTTGGCAAAAAAGGGAATGGGACTGAGAGAAATGAGGGCCTTCTCTTAGCTGCCTCAAGGGAAAATACCCAAACCCTATTCCGGAATCTAATTGCCACTGGAAAAAGGGAAGAAAGATCTAAAATTGATAACAATATAGCAGCTGAGGCATGGATAGCCCACTTCACTAACCTATACCAACAAAATTCAGAGGGGAACCTATCCCCCGAATGTAGTCATTTCCCAATGTGCAGGACCAGCAATGTATGACAGAGGTTTTCCCCTGATAATGTGTATGGAACTAGTAGATGGCCTTTGAAAGATAGCCCCAAGGAAAGCTCCTAGAATCGATAAGATCCCAGGAGATCTGTTTTTATCAGAAATAGATGTGTGGACACCATATTTTACTGTGGTATTTAATGCCATTTTAACAGATGCATGTATACCAAAGTTGTGGACAGGGCCAAGATTCTCCCCCTTATAAGAAGGGTTACGGCTTGGATCCTGCCAATTATAGAACCGTTAGTTTAACTGATACAGCACAAAAACATTTTAGCAGGGTTATACTGAGCAGGCTCCAGCTTTGGCTTGAAAAGAACGATATTCTTTGCCCTCTTCAAACGGATTCCGATCCAACACTTTTACTGTGGATCCTGTCTTTAGAATGTAGATGATTTCTTGGAATACCCTCAATCTCGAATAGGGAAGGTTGTATGCAGTCTTTATCGATCAAAGAGCTGCATTTGACTTTGTTCCTAGAGCCCTGTTGTGGATACGCCTCACATAATTGGGCAACCCAAATTATTTGTGCAGTATAACTGAGAGACTGCAACAGAAACAATTCAATGAGTGGTGTGGCTCACTGGTTAGAGGCAGCAGACCCGGAAGCAGAGGTCGGCCCGGGACCAGGGTTTGATTCCCGACACGGTAGGGTCTTGTGCCATGGTCAGTGGACTCGATAATTCTTGCCTCGGTGCCTACTCCAACCATGGGTCCCACTCAGCAACTCTGGGCAATAGCTTGCTTAATCTCTACTAACGGCCCTATCAGCGCTGGGGATGCTTGTCTTCACCTTGGAGATGCCCAGGAGGGACCATCTCACAGGGAAAGCCAGGATGGGTTCCCCAGCGGTATACAGCGCCGGGACGCCCCTTTGCTGGAGCAGCTGTGCGCTTTACAAGTATACGACATTTAACATTAGATGTGGTAAGATGGGTGAAGTTACTGATCCAATCCCAGTTAAGTGCGGTGTAAGACAGGGCTGTGCATTGGCCACCACCCTTTTTGCCCTGTTTTTAAATGATCTGGTAGATTTTTTAAATAGCTGCGAAAATTTTACCTCATGTCTAGCAGGCATGAGGGTTTCGGCCCTCAAGTTCTTAGACGATACTCATTTGTTGTCAAAGACTACTATAGGGCTGCAGAAAATGCTTCATGGTTTTAGTAGATTTTGCGAGACGAGGAGGCTGGAAACTAACATTAGCAAAACAAAATTTATGGGTTTTAACCCCTGTTCCTCCTCATTTCTCAATCCTACTCTAGATGGTTTCCTTCTAGAAAAGGTATGCCTCTTTGCTTATCTAGGGATCACACTAGATGAGAAGTTAGATAGGTCATCCCATGTTGTTAAAAGAGGACTAAAACTGGAGCAGCAAAGAGGGGGTTTGCTGGATTTGTATAAGAGTTGATTTGTAAATTTGTAGCACCAGTAGTCCAACTATATACGTACCAGGTACTGACGGTTGCACCTTGTGGTGCAGAGCTATGGGGCCATAAAAGCATCAAACCCCTGAAAATGGAAGAAAACAGATTTATTAGGCAACTTTTGTGCCTACCGGCTAGCACTCCTTTAGTACCACTGAGGATTGGTTTGGGACTGATGTCAAGTACTGACAAGATAGAACTTCATCCCTTAATCTTCTGAGGCTAAATCTCGGCCACACCAGAAATTTGGGCCATCAAAATGTGCTGGTTGAAATCCTTAGATATTCAAATGCCACTAACCTACCTTGGATTAAATAGGTGAAAGACTCCTTAATGGGGATGGGTTTGGATGATCTCTGGAGAGATCCAGTAGGCTGTTGCACTCACATAACTGTGAAAGAGTTAAAAAAACAACTCCACACTTATACATTTCTAGTAATAAAAGATAACTATTTTTATGAAAATATTCTCAATGATATTGAACCAAAGTTAGCAAAAAAACTATACATTCAGTTTCGACATGGAAAACTGTCACTCAAGAGTTTGAGATCAAAATGGCTAAGTCTTTTGGATAAGATAGACCAGGGGTGTAGCATTGTTGGTAATAAGAAGGAGAACATAGCTCACCTGCTTTTTTTTGTCCATTGAACGCAATCCAAAATGGCTGATTCCGCTCTGTTGAAAGGTGGGTGTTAGTAGGTATGAGGAAGCTTACAGGATTCTTCAAATTGACAGAACATCTTTAGTTTCCAGATATTTGTTCCATGCCTGGCTAAAAAGAAATAAGAAATAGAAAACCAGTAAATTCAAACTAAACCGGCCCTTTTTAGTTTATTTTTTTATTCATTAACAGATTTTATAATCTGTGTACCCATTAGTTTTTATGTGAATCTGTAAGCACCATGTATATTTTTATACTTGAATTCTAAAGCCGTGGTGCTCTGTCATATTACCTTTTTAAATTGCTGATGTTGCCATTAATGCACGGTTTTTACTGTATTCTTAATATGTGTCTCTTTTATGGTATATTACCGAAATAAAGAGTACTTGAAAGGATGGCGGATTGTTAAGGGTACTTAAAACACAATATTTAGCAAACTAATCAGCATTTTTGAAGGTTTTCAAACCTGGGAGGCGAGATTGGCTGTGTATTTTTTTCAGTGTGTGCAAGTAAAAATTCCTGGTGAAATCCGACAGAGACTTCACAATACCTGCGTGAAAGCACTTGTGCCAAACTGTTTACTATGGAATACAGGGGCATATTATCAAGGGGGTTTATCTCCGCTTTTTTGGCTTTAAAAGCCAAGAAAGCGGAGATAAAATTATCTCCCTATTACCTAGCTGTCGCTAACACCAGTTAGCGACAGCTAGTAGGAGATGGCGACCATCTTGGGCCCCACTTTGCATGTCAGTGATATTTATCACTAATGACATGCAAAGTGGGCGTGCCAAGATGTTAGCGACTGGAAACAGTCGTTTACATGGCTATCTCCTATTACCAACTTTTGGAGATATTCGCGCTAAGCTTATCTGCGATAAAAATCGCCGCAGCTCAGCGGTAAGTTTTTGTCTCTAACCAAGCAATAGCGATAATTATCGCTATTGCTTGATAATATGCCCCACACTTTTTAGGGGTGTAACTGAAGCTACGCACCTGCTAACTTGGAGAAATATCGGAAAGCAGAATTCACTTTAAACAGCGCAGGCGCATAAAACAGGTGCTCGGCTCTGCAATGTCCCAGCAATTCCCTTCATGAAAGATACAGCCTTAGATTGCCAAAGACAAACAACCACTGATAGAGAGTAAATGAAAAAGGGGCCTCTATAGAAATTCACACACAGGCATTAATCTTCTACTGCAAATGACTGCAAATCTAGCATGCCAACTTTTTTAATCACTGAATTTCTCAAGTTTGCCTTGAACAGATGTATTTCTTTCAGCCTACACATCTAAGGACTGAACAATTAATTAAACCAATGCTCTTTTAAAGGCAGTGAGAGGGAGCCATTTTGCGGTTCCAAGGTTTAACGAGGACAGCATTAAAAACATATGTAATTTAGTAGAAAGATATCAGGATACTCAGCTGCATTGTCTGAGTTTTACTGTAGCTCATATTTAATTTTTGCTTTGAAACATAATGCCTGATGCAGCAAAAAACCCTTCGGGCCACATGAATCAAACTAAAGAATTGCGGTTCCTAAATTGCAATTTATAAGGAATCGCAATTTAGGAATAGCAATTCCTTATGCATGTAGGAATCGCCAAAAAAATAGCAATTCCTACATATTCCTTAATAGCGACTCGCAAATGGCGAATCGCTATTAAGGAATGCCTTCCAATTCATTCCTATGGGCCTAGAGGGCTGTAGGAATGAATGGGAAGTCATTCGCAATTTGCGAGTACCAAATAGGTACTCGTAAATTGCGATTGCAATTTCAAGGGTGCAAGGGTGCCAAAAGACCACCCTGATGCACCCCCAAAACATGCATGTGTGCACATGTGGCGCACACACATGCCACATGCCCTAAGGGCATGTGTGTGCACCACATGGCACTTATAAAATGCAATTTTATGCTTTTTTTCTAAGGAATTGCAAATTACCATCAACTTGAAGTTGATGGTAATTTGCGATTCCAAGTTGCGAAAACAGAATTTGCAAATGCATGATGCATTGCATTTAAGGAATCATAATTTGGGATTCCCTAACTGCATTCGCAATTAAGAAAATAGCTAAAAATTGTGATTTCCTTAATTGCAAATGCCTTTGGGCTTGATGCATTGCAAATAGCATTTTTCCGGTTGCAAACGGGCCGATTCTGCGAACCCACCCATTTGTGACCGGTAAAATGCTTAATGCATGTACCCCTTTGTGAAATGTGGGTGCAAATTCTGCACTCACCTTTTGCTACCTGACTTTCATTTTAGGGTTTCATGTTTGCATTAGCAGTAGTTTCTGCAAAATAAAGTATCATTGGAGATGGTTCAGGAATTTATTTGGTTCTGTTGGTGCAGATTTATGGACCTTTTGTGCAAATTGGGTTGTAATGTGAGCTGAATATGGGTAACTTCCCATCAGTATTTAAAAACGTTGTTAGATGGGAGCTAATGGTGCTTACTTAATACTGTATGGAAAAGAGCAGTTAGCAGGGTGTGAGATCAATGAGATCAATGGAATGGAGGAAAGAATAAACCTAAATTTGGGAGAGTTGTAGTTTATTGGATTAGGTAGTAGTCATTGTGTCAATAATCTCTGTCATTTAAATTAACATGTTTTATGTTGGTAAATGTAAAGTGAATAAGAAAAAAACCAGTAGACTCAGCAATACTTTGTTTACATCGCCGTAACCTTGCAGAACATCTATTATTTCATGTTACACTTGTTACGCAAAATAACTGAGATTATGACATTGTTCCAAGCCACGTAATGGAGATTTTGTTGGGTTATAAATTCTATCACTGAAGCATGGGAGCCACATGAGCAATCAGAACTCAAGCATCTGTTGTGCACATCACATGCAATTATGTGCTTTTTTAGGAGCAAAAATGAATTTTGCACAAAAAATCCCCTCAAAATTCCAGACCAGTATAACACATAATTTCACAAAATATTTTGAGAATTTCACATAATCTTCTGAAAGTTAGTCATGCAAATTTTGCATAGACCTAATTAAAAGGTCACATCACAAAATGTTGAGTCTTTGGGGGTTACAGAACAACCAGGAAAAGGCATTGTAGTGTAGTTCCTATATTCCCAATAGGCTCTGCGCATTGGAATAACATAAACGTCAGTGTAGAAGTAGGACTGAGGTCAACTAGGTCTCTATTGAATATGTTAGACTTAATTATGAAATGCCAGCTAGCTCAGAGGTCACTAGAAACTTTCTCGAGTAAACAAGAAGATGTTAACTTTCTTGAATAGACAAGAAGGGATTAGTTTCTGACAACCGCATCAACATGACAACTTTGCTCCCCCAGAATAAGGAGTATATCTCCAGAGTCGCGGAAACAATAGATAGCTATTTCACTCAGTTAATCGTGCATGCTTAGTTTCACCAGGAGTGCAGAGAAATAGAGAGACGGGCGTTTTCAATAAAAAGGTTATTTATTGAGCAGTCTACTTTCTCATGCAAGAGAAGTGAATTGCCACAATTGCAATACTTGTCATAAAGTAAAGTGCGTACAGTAAAATGAGTATTATGAAATAATACTGTAAAAGCATTTATATGGTTTCTAAGCCGTAAGATACTTAAAAAGGATAAAATACATACAATGATAAAATAATGACTAAGCGTACTCAACTGGTGTTTCTAAGATACGTCTACCCTGGTGTACCTAACCTAAGCCTAGTACAGGGAAGGAGTAGATGAGTTATCGGTTTTTGCCAAGAATCTGAATCAAGAATTCTCTATGGGTCTAATCAGCTCCGTACCTTGGTTATAGAATGAAGGAGGTCTTGTATCTCTTTCTCAGGACTCGATCTCCCAGCAACCCGCAAGGGTGACAGGGAAACACTGGAGCTGGATTTCTCGGCAGGAGAAAAGACAGCGTCTCTCTCAGTGCATCAGCAGGGAGGGTCGGCTTCCTTCGGCACTCGCATCAGCAGGGCGTCGGGCAAGTAGATAGCCGATCTGCTCCAAACCACCGTGTGTTGCTTAAGGCAGCTGCTGGTATATTTATACCTGGAAGGTGCCGAGTTTGACGTAAGGTTGGACATAAGACGTCACTCGCAGTTCTTTCAGGACTCCAGGAGTTCTAGGACAAATCAATACAAAAGCAGGGGGAATTCCCGGGCTGCTGGAGGCTTGGTTTGTTTAAGAACGCATTGTGCTTTCTAGGAGTCTATGAGAGTAGCCTTGCCGTATTTGGACTGCATTGGCTATGTCTTAATATGGGTATGATTCTTATGCCTGTATAAGGGTATGATTTGATATAACCACATAAGGGCATAAAATCGGGAATATTTACTAGAGTCCTAGAATCCTCTACAACACCCACTCCACGTATAATGTCCATCATTACTAAATTCTAAGCAATGTTTAAGCATATCTAAGCATGTCTTTTCCATCCCACCCAAAATACATAAAATGCATTTGAAATGGTATATACACGAAAATGAGTATTATACTATACATTTTTTGTAAGCAGTGTTGTCATTCAGATAATGCATATATTGTACATTTAGAATGTTGACTGAATGAATCATGAAATTTACATTTATGAAATGGCTCTTAATACAGAAGAGAAGGTCGAGACCATTTCATCACATATTTATTCAAGACTGTACATGTGCTAGAGACTAAGTAAATATTGTCTCTAGAGTTTCTAAAATTAGAAATCTTGTACTCCAAGAATAGTTCTACTTCAAGCAGAGTATCATGTGTCAAAAGGTAAACATTTTGGGAACTGGAAAAATATCAATTTGGCTCTCTGGGGAAAAAATTAGTTCCAAAGTTTTTTAGGTTCTGTTCACCAAAACTGAAGGCCAAATTCAGATTTCAGGGAATGCCATGTGCTTGCTTTTTCAACAGTTATTCTCGTTGTTAAGGGAGAACATCAACTCAGATAGGCTGGCAAAAAATTTGTCTACAACAGTAGGTGAAAGTTGGGGCATTTCCGAAAAAAGTGGAAATAGTGCATATGTGAGATGCATTACCGTCAGCATTATCTGGATCAGCAATGTTCACAGAAGTTTGTACCTGTGTGCCGATTTCATCTCGTACCTCACCGCCACCTAATCGTAATGGTGAGGTCTCAACGAATGCCGTCATCAGAATGGGTAGCCGCTGGAGACAACATGTTGCATAAGCCGTTACCGAACCAAGCAAAGTATCGATAGCCATAGGTACTGCTGATGGAAGTGTGAGACAGACGTCTAACAAGCATTCTTCTCCGTATAGCAGGCATCGTAGAACAGGTAAGATGCAATCTTGCCAGATTGGTCTGAATGAAAGAAACCCTGTAGTATTCAGATCTCTTAGCCGAGCCAAGCCGAGGACTTTAGTTATCCGCTCTTGGTACTGCATTGCTAGGATCGTGTCTTCCATTGTAGCCTGAGTTTTGTCTGTGATTTGACTTTCCATATCGGAGCTGAAGGAACAAAAATAAGATTCCTGCTACGAGTCCCAAGATGAGAGGCAGGTGGCCGAACACAGAGTGTACGAAATTCAGGAAGATGCTCAGGACTGCTTCAAAGGGTGCTAACAGTCCCGAAAAAATGATCTTAAATACATGTGCGATGCCACTGGTATCAGACATGTTTAAGATTTGGCTTAACATTTCTACGAAATGTACGGGGCTATTTGTCGATAATAATGTATGTATCTCTGCTGCTGTCCTTGCAACTTGCAGATCATACGTTTCTCTAGACGAGGTTAAAGGCACAGTTGTTTGTAAAAGAATAGACTTCATTCTGCTTAAAGTATCAATTCGAATAGAAGAGATATTCATAGAAAGGCCATATTGCCGCCTCCATGTCTAGCTTGTTGTTTGGATACAATACTTTCATACAACAAGTGACCCTGGAAGTAACGCTCACGAGATAGGCCGTTCCTGGCGCCATGCCACAACAGCTGTGGTCACTTATTAGAACGTAGCTGCCGTTGGAAAGCTGTCTGAAAAAAAGCTTTATCTGTGTAGCAGGGGTGCCGTGCAGGTGGCATGAAAGGTTATTTGATGAACCTTCGCAGGCTTCGCGTAAGTTAATTCCTTGACACAGAAGTGTACCGCTTAGTGAATTTTTACAGTTGTTACGACTAAGGAATACCTCTTTCTTGCCCCCACTCCAACATCTATGTGTGTAAGGTAAATTCCATGTTGACTTGATGTACCCTTTACCCAACCTTTCATACAGGCCTGCTGGTATATACTTTTGGCAATATTGAAACTAAAAAGTTGTTATCGGAATTGTAATGGTGCCATGTATTATCCCTTCAATGACAGGTCTTTCGGAGACTATCAATGGTAATCTTTCTAGTTTTTCAATGCTCATCACCGTATAGTCTGCCCCTCTTTGTGCCAAAGAGATTTGTTTATCCGTAAGGTTAAAGATAGAAAATAATGACATTGTGGTTATCAGACGCCATGGCACGCAGCCTGAACGCAGATTTTGTAACGTCCAGCCTAACTGTACAATAGAACGTAATTGGGACTGGCCATGTTGTAACATTAGCATATCCTGTTCTATTATATCAATAGCAGATGATACAATACTGTCCAGTGAATAAATTCTGGAGGGCAGAGTCGTTAACCCATTGTCCACTACAGAAAGTAATTTTTCCAAATTAATACGATCATTTTCTCGTATTTTTTCTGCTGTTTCAATTTGCGTTACTTTCTAAGCTTCATTGTAAGCTGCGTATATACCGGCGTATATGAAGCGTTTTTGACGCTGTTTGCGAGGTCCCAGTAAGAAATCTCACAAGTCAGCACCTTCTTTAAGTACAGTCAAGTGTTGCTTAATTTCAGGTAGTGTGGATTTCTGTAGCCATTCGAGGCATAGTTTTCCTACACTATAGGTTGTTATTATCCCTGGATGTTGTCTCTGGGAATATCTTGGGTCTGGCCTATTCTGTTTGAACCCCTGTATTTTGTTCAGGAATCTATCTTGACAGTTATTAGTGTCTGTGGGCCAGATCAACCATTTTTCCAATTAGGAAGTGTTCTGTTATGTTTTGAAATATGGGATACGTCTATCTCCACTTCTGTAGTGCTATTACTTTCAGGTATAGGTTTTGGTATAGACGGTTTGTTTAGGTCTTTTATCCTGGATAGGCCAAGACAGGTCGTTTGTTGAATGGTGTCATTCAGGAACATTATTTGTTCCGGGATCATGCAGGCTCTGAATAATGATTCTAAACCTTGTACCTGCCAGTCTTTTTTACCCCAGATGGTTTTTGTCTCAATGTTGTTTTTCCAAAATTCAAAACCAAACGTAGACATTTTGTCATAAAACTTTTCAGAATAAATCAGTTTAGTATTTGTCAATATGTTTTTCATTCCTGTCTTATTCATAATTTTAAAATAAAACGTTTCTGGTTCAGTGATATTAAACCCTGAAAAGTATGGGAATTTTTCATAAAATGTTTTTGAGCTGCCTTTTGGCGGAGTTGCACAATGTTCCTATTGATTATACATAAAAACATTTCTAGGATTTGCTGATTTATGCAAATAGTGATGCCCTTAATGATTATAGCAATACATTTCTTCATAAGTTGATGAACCTTGTAAATAATCATGTTCTGTATATTTAGCTGACATTTCTAAATCTGACATCATATTGTTAATATTTTCAAAGTCCCAATCATCAGAAAAAAAGTACTAGGTGATACAAAGCCACTTAAAGAAATCTTGAACTGATGTGGATATTTCAAGGGTTCAACCGGGCCATAGATGTCGTAATCAGTAGTGTCCCATGCTACACCACCAGGTATAGGAATGGCTGTGATGTTCACTGATGATAGTTCTCTTTTTTCAATGTGAGAGGATCTGTGAAGTTTTAAAATCAAGTTAATGTTCTGACTTGCTGTGTCCATTGTACTGTATTTTCCATCAATCATTCTTCCCAAGATTAGAATTAAAATGAGTCATATCAGGAGGAAAAGTACACCTAGCACAATCCACAAATCAGATATGTTTCCCCAAGTTGATGAAAGAGTTCTGTAATTATTGTCTTTGAAAGTTTTGTTTGCTGGCTTGTCTTCATGTTCACTTGGATCATCAGAAAAGTCATCGAAATTGATGAAGTAGCCAGATGCGGTTCTGTCAATTGTTTGAATGGCATCAGGATTGTTATTAATCTTTGTAGTTGCTTCTTCCTTTTTCATATTTGTATAGTCCGAGCCTACATCATTGTAGACAGGTGTTTCTTGACGAACTGTTGCAATTTGGGTTTCAAGAGGCACAAGTTCCATGGCTTTGTTGCATAGTCCTTTTTTATTCACTGCAGGTTTATCGAATGTGATTAGTCTCTCAGTTTGAACCTCTTGGATTGTAGCAAGGTTTGGTCTTCTGCTACTTCTTGGGAGTCCACTGGGCCTACTACTTATTATTGGCCACATGGTTGTGGTTTTACCAGGTCGATTGAAACAACTCTGTTATCCTTTTTACCAGCAAGTGGCGGTAGTACGACTGATCTTGTTCCGCTGATACCTAAGACAGGTACTGCTTTTCTGTAAGAAGGCCCAAATTCCTTCTTTACCGCAATTTTTTCTCTGACCAGATCCCAATCTTTGGAATCCAGACAGGTCTTGCTGGGACAGGTGGTTTCTCTTTAGTGGCTTTAGCTTTGTGTTACTTAGACTTCTTCTCGTTTCATTCAAGTCCTGTAAAACAGCCAAACGATCTTTGATATCAAACGCTTTTTGTTCCACCACTGAAGTCTGACAATCAAGATCTTCGATTATCATTCTTTTACCAAACAAAATTTCATATGGAGTGATCCCACCCTGAGAATTTCTTGGCAGATTATTAAGACTACGTTGGACACTTATTAGATGTCGGACCCACCCATCACCCAAACCTAATACCCTCGCTGTTATAGATTGCTTTATGTCACAGTTTTTTTTCCACTACCGTATTTCCCTCAGGATGGAATGGACTAAAGTACTGCAATGCAATGCTCAAGCTGGTCATAGCCTCCTTGTAAGCTCGAGAGCTAAACGCAGGACCCTGGTCAGAATGTAGCATGCCAAATACGTATGTGCCGATAAAGACTCACAAATCTTTTATAACAGTTCTGGCGTCAGCCGAGCGCTGGGGCCACATCCAAATGAATCTCGTCCTAATATTTATGGGATCGCATTTGTCCGATCGGACGCCTGCGTGTAGATAGTCTAATGCTGTCTAATAGTGGTGTGTGTCTGGGTTGGTCTTACTGTGCTAGAATCAGAATCAGATATCTGGTCCGGTTCATAACTGCGATCTCTATTGCAGTCCTGACAATCCATTGCAAAGTTATAAACTTGCACGCTCATTCCCGGCCACCAGTATCTTGATTGCAATTCTATCAGAGATTTCAGGATCTCTTGGTGCCTCAGACCCATTCCCATGTGTGCTTCTTGAATCAAGAAGACCCTCTGGTTCGTATTTGTAATTACTCTATCCCCCACTCCAGGGATTTGAGCAAAAGGAACGGAGTTCGCATCAATTATGCATGTATTTCCGAGTGGATGATTCAGAGGTAACGCCGCATAATTGCCTTCCATTGAGGCTTTTACTGCAAGTAGCGTTTCTCCATTTATTTGTTTTTTAGAACGCTTTTTTTGTAGCTACGGAAGCCGGTTGACCAGCTGCCGCTGTGGCTTTATTAGCCAATGAATTCCCTGCAACGTGAACGCCATCACGTTGAAGACTCTGCGTATGTATCACGTGAGTCTTTTGAAGTTCTTTCTGTAAAAGAACTACCCGTTGCCAAAGCTTTTTATGCTTTGTTGTGCAACCTCTTTCATCTTTGTAACCATTTTCAATCCAGGTCTGCATGGAATTATCGTAAGATTCGACGCAGTAATGCGAATCGCACACTATTAGTGTGGGGAATTCGCGATCTGCATTTTGAACGCCATCTTAAAAGCATGTAGTTCAGCTCGCTGAGCTGTACAGTTTCTGAGCAATTCAGTTTTAGTGATTAACGGTCTAAATTTACCTATGCACCAGCGACCTTTTACGATTGCGCACGCAGCTTTGTAAACTTTTTTATCCACAACGCAGTGTTGTGCAAATCTGTCTGTGTAGATTACGCAGGTGTACTGTTCCAGAGCCAGAATTTCAGTTGGCAGAGGACATTCGTATTCGTATTGGAGAAATTCCTGCGTCTTTAAGTTAGGATCAAATTTGTATACTACGTCTGATGCAGCGAGAGAATTACCCATTGTATCCATCTCGGATGTAAGGCTTTAGCATTCGGAATGCTTGCTCTGTTTACTGCTCCTAGGGCAGGTATCGGTGTAATGATTATTATGCGTTTACCTTGTGCCAGGGCTCTTTCTTTTGCTACTGCAGTTTATACCGCAGTTAGAATGTTTTCAGTGGAACTGAATTTCATTTCAGCTTGTGTGTACAAGTGTGATTTGTAAGCTATTGGTACCATTTCTCCCTCATTTGAGGTTAGGTATGTAAATCCACATCTTCCTGGGATGACTCGGATTACAAGGTTGCGTTCATTCGCGCGTGTTTACAGTTTTGTTTTAGTTAACATGTCTGTTTGTAATGATCCTAAAATTTCTGTGTGTTTCTGAGTCCAATTAATTGCTTTGAAATCAGGTTTTATTAGTTCGTAGAGCGGTTTAACCCTCTCTGCATAATTTAGAATGTAAGTTCTTCCGAAATTCAGGAAACCTAGAATTGATTGTGCATGTTTCAATCACCCCTTGGTACTCAAGTTGATCTTAGATCTCCCTGACTTGTTTTTTAGCTTCTTGCTTAACAGGATACTGCCTCTGTGCAGTAGGTTGATTTTTTAACTGGATTTTATGGTGAGGAGAATCCTCATCCCATCCTACATGATTTTTATATAATGCAGGAGCTTGGGCCACTGCCCATTTTCTAGCATATGTGTATTTTTTATGAATTGGAATGTGATTTGAGAAGGCAGGCACTCCCTGACAAACTCTGGTGGCCAGTCCTTTTCTGCTAGAATGATATCATAACCTTTAGATAGGTTCTCCCAGAAGAGACCTCTTATTTTCCTCGTTTTGTCCCCCTCTATACGTAATGTTATTTCATATAATTTATGTGGCACACTGACTCTGGTATCTGCAGTTTCCACTTGAATGTATTCAATCGTATCCACTGTGGTCACTTCTGCGGCGCTGTCTAGCATTGTCTGGGCCCAGCCCATTCTCCGTTCTTGAGTTGTCTCCTCAGAATCCTCAGCATGTTTTACTTTAATACTGGCTACCTTCTTTTTGGGAAACTGTAATTTTTTACTTTTATGAGCAGGTTCTTTGTCTTTGGACTTGACGCGCTCTTATTTATGTTCTGACCGTCCTCTTCTTTCCGATTTCTGTGAGGAAGTCTGAAAAGATCGAGAGGGTCGTGTATCAATATCTTGATTTTTGTCAGGTTTTCTCAAATTTTCCCTATTTCTAAGGTTATATATTTTTTCAGAGGGCTCCCGTTGGGGAGACCTAGCCCCCCGGTCTGGAGATCTATCTCTCCGTTGGGGAGACCTTCCTCTGGTCTGAAACTCTGTTTCTCTGGGAGAGGTCTGTTTATTTCCTTCCCACTTCTTCTTTTGAGTTATTAAATTATTTTTAATGAAAGTCTTCAGGATTTTCTGTTAGTTGTGGTTTTAGTGGTTTCCCACCCAAACTGTCTCTACCTAATTCTTCATAGGATTTTTCAATTATTCTGGCAAGTTCAAAAGGTTGTTCTGCTATATCTGTTTCTTTTAATTTTTGGCGGATTGCCACAGATGCTGCTTCTCCTTTTATGTTGGCTAGTAGTATAGCCGATACTTGCTTAAAGTCTTTCAGTAATTTCATACCTAGATTTAAAGCAGGCTCTGGACCGTATTCATTTTGAATATGTCTTAGTACATCTGGTATAACCACCATAGACGGAACACCATGTGTTTTTGTGTAGATTGAAGCAAAGACTGTTCCCCAAGTGTCACAGTCCTCCACATGTGGTGCAGTCCCCATTGGTAAGCAGATTGTCAGAATTCTGTGTTTTTCGTGAGGGTAGTATCAGGAAATACTGCCTCTATTTGAGTAATTTCTTGAGCTAACCAGAACGGAATTTGTTCCCGTTTTGCGGGTAATTTACCAATGACTGATTGTATAGTCTATGGTGTAATTTTTTTAGTGTTCCCCTGGTGAGGGGTGTGCTGTGGAATTTTTACAGCAGGTTGGACTGTAAAAGTCCGCATGACATATTGTACCAATTGTCTATGTATTTTAATTAATTGTTTTACTTGAACTAAAAGTTCTCTGTCTGACATTTCTTCAATGTCAGGATGTGGTGTATAGCTGGCTAGAACCGGCCATGTGGCTCATGGTCTACCTAGTGGACCGAGCCTGGTAATGTGATTTTGATGTTTTAGGGTGCCATCAAACTAGAGCTGATGCTCCTGGTGAGTTAGTGGAATTTCAACGTCCTCTAAAGGAACGTATTCCGCTGGAAGTTCCCCTGCTTTGTAGTAGTGGAACTCGTGTGTTACAGCATTTGCTGCTGGAAAATTTATCAAAGAAAAGAATACCTCAGTCTGCCGACATTCATGTGCCTCTACCACAAATATTAGATTACCACCTCTTAGGAAATCCAAAAATCTTCATTCTCCGGGGTCTTACTAATATCAATAAAGAACTTGGCACATAAGCTGAAATATGAAAAAGACATCTTTATTAAACTTAATTAAGTGAGTCCACGTCACACAGAAGCCCTAGCAAATGAAAGAGGAATACAGAGAACAGAGGCCTTATATATGTTTTAGAGTTACAAAACTCAGCATAAAAGAAAGGGGGCAGTCCTAGCTTTTGCAAGCATGCAAAAAAAAAAAAACATTCCTTCTTACACAAGCTGGACAAACCCATAATAAAACACCACAACCCATATCGTAAACAGGTCATAAAAAGATGGAACAGAAACAGATGAGAGGTAGGATAAGGGGTGTGTATGTGCATACCAAACTTTACAATCTCCTGTGCTCTGATCCCTAATCTTGATCAGCTACTGGGCAAGGAACTGGTCTAACAAGGTCAGCTTCAGGCAACAGGGTCAGTTCACTCAGGTCATCCAGGAGTCAGCTAAAGTCATCGGCCTATGTGAGGGCAACCACAAAATGGCTGCCATGCACAAAATGGAACCCATGGTTCAGAATGAAATCTCCAAATACATAGTGAATCCATGTGTGTAACATAACGAAAACACTCATACTTGCTGAACTCACTGTTTACGGTTCGCTGTTACCAAAATCGTAACAGAACCACAACCTTTATGACCCAGGTTCAGAATTCACGGAACCTCAGACTCTCCTTATGCCCTTACATAGGCAATAACCTAAACTCATGTCAATCTGAATCCAGGTCTATATTCATCAGATCACCAAGATGTTGCTGGAGCATAATCCTATTACTTAGCAACTCTCTCGGGACAGGTCTCCTTACACATGTAGTAGCACAAAGGCCACATATGGCAGGACAAAATAGGGAATACCTCTATCTGTAGTAGGTGGCATAAGATCACACACCCAACAATTAGTGATGTTCACTACTAACTGGTGTTGATGCAGAAGCTGTACAAAAGAATTGTTTACAAATTCTGATCTTCTAACCTGCTCATGTGCAGGAAAAGGGTGAAAAGAATGCAAAGAAGCAGTAGTAGGAAAAGACATAGGTTGGGAAGTGGGTGCAGAAGTCAATTGAGTAGAAAAAACAATCCCACCCATAAATGACAACGTCATGTTTAAATAAACACTACAAAACATGTTATTAAGAACATATAGACAACAGGAGAAAGTAGTGACCACTATTACAAACAAAATTATAATTTTTCACAACCCTAAGCAAAAAACAAATCCTAAAATTATCTAGTAACATTGTTATGGCTCCTATGCATTTCAGTAACTTATTCTATGTTCAGGTGAAACAGTGGTGATCCTCATCAATGCTCTGAGGTGAACAAGGGGATACTTTTCCACAGAAAATGGACTTTATTCTGCTTTTACTAAACAGAATACTACTTTAAAATAATGCCAGCAAAACAATAACAATCAGTCTCCTAACACCTAGTCTATACAATCACACGGAAACCTCTTGTGAAACCAACTATGCCCAGAATCCGATCAAAAACCTCTCTGGCAGGCTTCTATTGTCCATCAAATCTTCTTTTGTTTTTTTCTTTCGCATGGGCCTCTTCATTCAGGCCTTTCATGTAAATGGTGCTTCTCAGTATCCGTTGGAGTGCCCTCCTGGCAAACACTCATTGCTCACTTAAAAGTCTAAATGTCTCAATGCAGTGCACCAGTATCTCTCCTCTGCGGCAGACACTACAGATATTGTGCTCTTTATTGGTCATGGGCACAGATCATCTCGTGCAGACCCGGGAACATTCTCAGGCTCCAACACTCATCATTCAGTGTCAGAGGACGCTCAGGCTGCTCTTTCATGGGCACCAGAATGTAGTGCCTTTTGCCAATCTTGGATCCGCCGGTGCACTGCACTTCCGTTGGAGCAAAGGAAAAGGGGGGTGCGTGTGGCCAAAACTCAGACCAGGGGGCTCAAGGGACTGCACACTGTCAGAGGTTACCAGCACATGACAGGCGCTCTTTTGCACTTAAATTCTGGTTCTGTGATGTCCAATGCCGTGTGATGGAGCAAATGCGATGCTTTAAACAGTTCATTGTATAACAAGGGGACTGCATACAGGTGGCCTGCGATCTTCAGAGATGTGGCCACACACCATGGGACAATTCTGGTCTAGAATACACTGTCATTTTCAAAAAGCAATATAAATAAAAAGGCAATAGGCAAAACAGTGCCTCTAGGCTTTTCAATTGGGTTTCCGTGTGAGAGCATATCCTCCATCATCTAAGGGTAGATAGCGACATGAGAATTCTATCTAAATGGATGTCCTTACACATAGTGGTATCGTCTAATGGGGTAAACACTTTTTTCTCTCTCTGATTACATGTAGGTGTTCCCTAATTCCTTATCTACAACCCCTCAAAAGAGAAATCGCATAATACATATTATCAGGGACATGTAGATACCTCACTTTTAGAATTGTGCATCAGGTGGACTATACAATACAAAAGCTAATGATAAAAATGTTCCATGATTTGGAACACATCTAATCCACCAAAAATTAAAGCAGCAGAAAAAAGGAACTAAAAACCAATTTAGAATAGGCATTGAATTTGTCATATTCCAAAAAAAAAAAAACGTAAGGTGTCTCCGATTGAGGTGGAAAACTTATCTTACTACAGTATTGAGTCAGTTAACCAATCCATCACTACCCTGACAGTTAGACTGGGAAACATCAAAGTAGGCCTAAAGAAAATTCCTAATAAACAGTCTGGTCATACAAAAGGGAATTATACATAATATGGGGGTCTCTGGTACATTACTGCAATCTGGAAGTGTGAACCTGAACAATATATCAATAATAATAAAAAAGCTGACTAGTGAAATAAATATGGAAAAGAGAAATGGGACTAGGTCACAGCTAAAATCCCCAATAACTAGGCATGATGCGACATTGGTCAGGGGAGTAGTGACAAAAGAAAAATGTATAGGAAGAACAAGAAAATACTTGGGTGATAGTCAAGCATGTGACACAATACCAAGAGTGTGAGTGATACACAAAAAAAATCACAATAGTTTAAAAATGTAACTCTACCGCTGGCCGCTACACCATATACAGTAACCTCAGCTAATGTTCCAGTTCCTTCTTCAGGGAAAAAAATGAAACCTGGTTTCCTTTATGGTACAAAGCCATACACTACTTAGGAAGCATAACAAAACTGAGTAATGTAATATAGAAATTAGGTCACCATGTACAAGAGTCACAGATCTATAATTTTATCCTTACATCCAATCAGGATACATAAATGTAGGGCTGCCTGTTCCTTTAAGGGAAGAGGGAGCAAGTGACACATTTTGATCCTGTATATCTCTTTTATTTTTCTTGAATACTATTTATAGCCAAATTTGACATACACTGGTGAAGTGTTGTCTGTGTCGTGTTCACAAAAATGAAAATATCATATTTGTGAAATTTAGCAAATCAACCCAACTGTAGTGTAGCGATACACATCGTCATGTGTATCCCTTCACAACAAAGGTAAACTTGTAATAGTATCAAAAGCAGCAACATAAAACAAAAACATGCATAACGCACATGTCAAGCCATCAGATATACTTGCTGTATATCAAGCACGAAAAGCATAGACAAAACAATAACATATGTAAATGAGCGGTGACGCACAATACCATGTCCCAAAACCCAATATTCGGGCCATTCGGGCCTTCTTAATTTGTCAGGTTTGAAATCCTTACCCTCCTTTTGACAGTACATCACCAGTTAGCGGACATCTGCTGTCAAATACAACTTTCTAACATACAGGACCAGCAAGAACAATTAATGATAGGACCACATACACAAATATAAAAAACACATGAACATTTCTTACCAATGGAGTTACGCAAAAACACATATCCTTTCAACCAACCAAACTCACGTGTCTTGACTTTCTTAAAATCACCCAGAACAATCCATGAATGATCTGTAGGCAGAAGCAAAAAAAACATACACAACACACAAAAGAGAGACATTTCTCATAACAAACAAATATCAATTATAACTTTTAATCAGAAGGCAAAACCTGATACACATTAACAAACACAAAAATAAATTTCCATTACTTAACTGTTACCATCTTGTCAGTCAGCTTGCAACATCAAGTCACCTTAGTTTTGCCTTTTTGAAAGTAAAATTGTTAGACTGACACCCCAGATTAATTTGGCACCTACAATTTCCCACTGTAAAAAAATATTCTTAATTGGCAAATCGTTCTCACTTAGGCATGTAGCCTTCAAAATTTTAGTAAAGGGCTGCATCTTATTTTTTTGTCTAAGACTTCGTTTTCTGTCAAATAAAAGCAACTAGCAAACATTATTTTTTTTAGAGCAGAGACACAAATGTATCAGTTCTGCAGAGCATTTAACATGATGTTGGGACTTTCAAAGAAACCTTTTTTATATTTTTTCTTTGGAATTAAGTTCTTTAATTGTATTGATGTTCTTATGGAGAAACCAGAAACCCCACCTTTTAGAGGCCTGTTTAGCAAGGTCATTCTGCATTCCACAGAGACAAGGCCCTAATTTAAAAGGTCACAAATGTCAACATGAGAGCCTCCTTCCATTGTTTACAGGAAAACTAAAGATAGCATCTCAGCGTGACTTCACAGAACCTTAATAACACACATACCAGTTTTTAGAACAAATGCTTGTTGCAGTGGTACTCATTTCATCTACTTTAAATGGATCTCACTGGGTCATTAAAAAGGAAAACCCAAATGGGGACAACCTGCAAATTTGTATTATACCTACATATATGCTTTTACTGAAGCCTAATGCACTTTAAAGCTATTAAAAATGGCAGGAATGCTGTTTTAAATGGTCTATTTTACCCAAATTCGACTTTGCTATTAGGGGCACTTAAAAATAAATATCCTATAATTGTTTTACATATTAATCATCCTCAGAATGCTCTCTACAAATTGCAGAGATTGGGCATTAGACATATCTCATGTAAATCCTTAGAAAAATTAGTTTTGTACGCCTGCGCTAAGTGAAATTCCATAGGCTAATGTCCTCATTATGCAGGATAGCACAACTTAAATTAAATTATAATGCAAGGAGGTCAGAGTATGAGCATTAAGCTTCATGAATAGTAAAAAACGAATTTTGTAGCACTTATTTTTAATAATAATTTTTTTAAAATGTATTAATTATTTTTAATTAACCTGATCATGTTTGATAATTCCACATATAAAAGCGAGCTGCATCCCTTGCCTATCATTTTAGATGCATTCATTTATAAGCCTAAGCACAGAAGCCTAACTTATAACATGACAAAATGTTTACGCCACTTTAAAAGGACAATTTTTCATTAGCAACAGACCCAAGAATATGCTTACAGAAATGCTTAAAGGAGAGGAAGCCCTCAATTGAAATACCTTCCTGTAATACAAAATAATGATCCTTAGTTTTGGAACCTTTTTAAAACAACATTCTGAAATACAAGTATTCACCCGTGTTTAACTAAGGGCAAAATCCTGGCTAAGTACATACTCATGTTTATTTAGCTTGTCTCTCAGCATTGTAACATGAGCACAAATGGCAGTCCCTTTCAAACGAAAACACATCAATGCATGTTCTATAATATACTTCTGAGTTCATCCAGACTTTACTTCAGCTGAAGAGTGTTTGCCTGTTAATATCTGATGCAATATTTGTAAGCAAAAAATACTATAAGCTTGTTTTCCTACAAAACACATCATTTTCGTTTTTGAGGCTTCTTTATTCCTAGTGTATTTTAATTTTTAATTTTATTATTTTAAACATTTAGACATTTTGCTTAATAGACTGAAAACATAAAAAAAACACAAACACACATTTGAGCTCATTTCAGACATAAACAGAAAAGGGTAAAACACTCAGGACACACAATACATGCATTTTGTGAATAGGGACATCGCTATTCACTTACAGAAGTT
Source organism: Lissotriton vulgaris (assembly GCF_964263255.1). NCBI lineage: Eukaryota > Metazoa > Chordata > Amphibia > Caudata > Salamandridae > Lissotriton > Lissotriton vulgaris. Next base: position 1,639,777,405 of record NC_141695.1, read on the forward strand.
GCACTAATGGGAAAACCACATAGACATTTAAACACATATTTGACCCACAAATCAATACTCAGGACAGAAATGAAGAACAGCCCAAAGACTGTACTTGAACCAAACCATTTGCAAATACTAGTTGTAAGTCAAATTTACAAGAAACGCTTCTCAATAGTGTTCCAAAAGACTGCAAAAACAGCCCAACAGACTGATGTATGTCCAAAAAGCGAAAATACACTCAATTCACTAGCTTTGGCTAGAAGAACACCAAACAAAATCGTTCTGCATATCTTCATTCATAAAACTGCGCAGAAAAAAGGATCCTTGTTTTGTATTATGTCATATTTTAATTCCCTGGGGATACAAAATCACCAAGGAAGAAATATGTTTGTAAATCTAAACCTATTTAGATATTTCCCGCTAGGGGGGCCGGCTAATTTACTTCACATCACACTATGGTACCTTCCAAAAAAAGCAACACATTTTTCCATGTGAGCTTAAAACAGGCATGCCAAAAATACTGTGGAATACGCAAGTATTATAATGGAAGTAGTGCTTAAGGTACTTTTGGTATATGCACCGTTCCTAAGGACCAAATGGAGAAAATTCTCCTCATTACCTGTCTACACAAATTGCAATTCGCATATCCAAACCTATACAAACCAAAAGTTGGCCAACACAAATTCCAAAGTTCCAAAGCTACATTTCCAAATTTGCTAAGATCAGGCATCTTATAGCTCACTAACCTAGAGTCAAACTTCAAGGCGTTATCTCTACCAATACATTCGCAAATATACGAGCCCCTCGGCTATTGTAATTGCAATAACCAAATCAAAAACCAAGAAACCCACCCCTGGGCTTTGGTAATTGCAATAACCAAATCAAAGACCAAAAACTAAGGACTGGGAGCGACCCACTTATACTTAACTTTTACTAATCAAAAGGTTACTCAAATTCTAACTGTCAAGTTCTACATGACCTAATGGTCTTTTTAGAATACTCACGCCAAAAAGGTTCTCAGTCAGGAGTGACATCATGTGGAGGATCAAAATCAGGAAGATCAGAAATATACTGGGCTGCAGAAACAAAGAATCTCCAGAATCCCTGTGCACAGAGTACTTTCTTAGTAGAACCCTGTTCTGTCCTCCTCAGTAGATTTCAGTCTCCTGACAAGATCACTCCCACAGAAAGTCACTTCTCTGATGAGCCCCGCGTTGGCTGCGCCATTTGAGGAAATCCAAAAATCTTCATTCTCAGGGGTCTTACTAATATCAATAAAGAACTTGGCACAGAAGCTGAAATATGAAAAAGACATCTTTATTAAACTTAATTAAGTGAGGCCAAGTCACACAGAAGCCGTAGCAAATGAATGAGGTAGTCTGAGGAATACAGAGAACAGAGGCCTTATATATGTTTTAGAGTTACATAACGCAGCATAAAAGAAAGGGGGCAGTCCTAGCTTTTGCAAGCATGCAAAAAACCCAACATTCCTTCTTACACAAGCTGGACAAACCCATAATAAAACACCACAACCCATATAGTAAACAGGTCATAAAAAGAAGGAACAGAAACAGATGAGAGGTAGGATAAGGGGTGTGTATGTGCATACCAAACTTTACAATCTCCTGTGCTCTGATCCTTAATCTTGATCAGCTACTGGGCAAGGAACTGGTCTAACAAGGTCAGCTTCAGGCAACAGGGTCAGTTCACTCAGGTCATCCAGGAGTCAGGTAAAGTCATCGGCCTATGTGAGGGCAACCACAAAATGGCTGCCATGCACAAAATGGAACCCATGGTTCAGAATGAAATCTCCAAATACATAGTGAATCCATGTGTGTAACATAACGAAAACACTCATACTTGCTGAACTCACGGTTTACGGTTCGCTGTTACCAAAATCGTAACAGAACCACAACCTTTATGACCCAGGCTCAGAATTCACGGAACCTCACCTCTCGATGATACACCATTTTCTATAAGTTTTATAGTTACACTCTTCCTTACATTTACCGGGATGAATATTGCATCCAGGTTGTTTTGCTGAAGACGTGTGTCTTCTGCTAATAATTCAGTTGCTATTGTAGCTCTCTTCCTTTCGTCGTCACTCTCTGTCATTTTGCTGACTGAGAGTTTTCAGAGCAAGTTTCAAGGAAACAAAGATTAGATGCACAATATTTTGGAACACTGTATCCTTCAACGTTGACTAAACCAAAAACTAATACATAGGAATCTCTTCCTACTAAGTTCTGGTGGATATTAGCCTTTTACCCACTCCAGACGTCTATTGGAGTTTTTACGGAAAAAGGGGTCTTTGTGAAAAGCACGACTGAGTTACTCTATTATCTAGCGTTAAATTATCACCTTACCAAACGTTGGGCGCCATGTAGTGTAGTTCCTATATTCCCAATAGGCTCTGTGCATTGGAATAACATAAACGACAGTGTAGACGTAGGACTGAGGTCAACTAGGTCTCCATTGAATATGTTAGACTTAATTATGAAATGCCAGCTAGCTCAGAGGTCACTGGGAACTTTCTCGAGTAAACAAGAAGGTGTTAACTTTCTTGAATAGACCAAGAAATAACAGGAGAGGAAGGGCTGGAATAGACACTCCTATACCCCAAATGAATTTTTATAAACAACTAAGGAGTGACTAAATGTGAAAAAAGAATTAACAAACAACCACCTTAGATGAGTGGTTATTATTAAAGTCCCAATAACCCAAACAGGTGAACCCAAAGCAAAGAATTTTTTGGGGGGATGGCGGCTATTGGGACAAGGTAAGCCCAGTATAGCCGCTCAGGGAAAGAGGGGAATTCTTTCCTTGTGAAGAAGGACCCTCACTCACCACTAGTTGGTGACATGCTTCATCATCAGATGATAGACCGTCTATCTCCATTAAAGGACACAGGTTTCCTAACACAGAACCTAGTTGGTCCATACACTCTGTTTTTACTTAATACAGGTTGACCCTAATTAAATATTTTTTGGGTACCAACTTTGTGTTTTTTAACCAGCACTCACATATCAATACACTTTTTTGTTTGAGCACTGTTGCACTCAACACCAACCCGCTCCGCTGTAACTCAGGCGTCGTAGCACGCTGGGGGGGGGCATTCGGCCACCCCAGCGGGGACCCGATGATGAAGCATGTCACCAACTAGTAGTGAGTGAGGGTCCTTCTTCACAAGGAAAAAAATCCCCTCTTTCCCTGAGCGGCTATACTGGGCTTACCTTGTCCCCAATAGCCGCCATCCCCCCCAAAAAATTCTTTGCTTTGGGTTCACCTGTTTGGGTTATTGGGACTTTAATAATAACCACTCATCTAAGGTGGTTGTTTGTTAATTCTTTTTTCACATTTAGTCACTCCTTAGTTGTTTATAAAAAAAAAAATAAAAAAAAAACTTTTTTGAATAGACAAGAAGGGATTAGTTTCTGACAACCGCATAAACATGACAACTTTGCTCCCCCAGAATAAGGAGTATATCTCCAGAGTCGCAGAAACAATAGATAGGTATTTCACTCAGTTAATCGTGCATGCTTAGTTTCACCAGGAGTGCAGAGAAATAGAGAGACAGGCGTTTTCAATAAAAAGGTTATTTATTGAGCAGTCTACTTTCTCACGCAAGAGAAGTGAATTGCCACAATTGCAATACTTGTCATAAAGTAAAGTGTGTACAGTAAAAGGAGTATTATGAAATAATACTGTAAAAGCATTTATATAGTTTCTAAGCCATAAGATACTTAAAATGGATAAAATACATATAATGATAAAATAATGACTAAACGTACTCAACTGGTGTTTCTAAGATACGCCTACCCCGGTGTACCTAACCTAAGCCTAGTACAGGGAAGGAGTAGATGAGTTATCGGTTTTTGCCAAGAATCTGAATCAAGAATTCTCTATGGGTCTAATCAGCTCCGTACCTTGGTTATAGAATGAAGGAGGTCTTGTATCTCTTTCTCAGGACTCGATCTCCCAGCAACCCACAAGGGTGACAGGGAAACACTGGAGCTGGATTTCTCGGCAGGAGAAAAGACAGCGTCTCTCTCAGTGCATCAGCAGGGAGGGTCGGCTTCCTTCGGCACTCGCATCAGCAGGGCGTTGGGCAAGTAGATAGCCGATCTGCTCCAAACCACCATGTGTTGCTTAAGGCAGATGCTGGTATATTTATACCTGAAAGGTGCCAAGTTTGACGTAAGGTTGGACATAAGACATCCCTAAGAACTCGCAGTTCTTTCAGGACTCCAGGAGTTCTAGGACAAATCAATACAAAAGCAGGGGGAATTCCCGGGCTGCTGGAGGCTTGGTTTGTTTAAGAATGCGTTGTGCTTTCTAGGAGTCTATGGGAGTAGCCTTGCCGTATTTGGACTGCATTGGACCATGTCTTAATATGGGTATGATTCTTATGCCTGTATAAGGGTATGATTTGATATAACCACATAAGGGCATGAAATCGGGAATATTTACTAGAGTCCTAGAATCATCTACAACAGCATCTTGCAGCTTATTGTGCCCTTTAGTCAGAGGAGATCAGTTAACTAACCCTTGGAGTCCTCTTCTCAATCCTGGCTACAAGTGGGAGTACGACCAGGGTTCCAAGTCTTCACACAGGTCAAAGACACCGCCCGCATTTTCTCCAGATCCAAGCCTCTACTGTTCACCCACAGGTCCAGATGGGTTCTGATGAGCGTCAGGAACTTGACATTGAGGCTGATGAAAAAAGGCAAGGCTAAGTACACAGCAGAAGAAAGCAAAAACAAATTCCAGAATACAGTGCTTGCAGAAAGTGGAGACTGGACCTGAGGAGCTGAAAAGGCAGAACATGAAAGAGAGGCTAGGTTAGAGGCAGGTGTCTGACTAATAGGAGAATAGGAGGAGCAAAAGGGTCTGCACTGCCAGGTTAGTTTAAGTAGAGTTAGCTGAACTCCCTCTTGCCAAAAACGTTGTTCGTCGTTAGCATCATCCTTCATGTGTATTGCCCACTTCCTGGTTCCTTTCCCTTTTGTGATGTGTTGTTCAAGATTCAAGATTCCCCTGCTTCTGATTTACCTTTTTATACCTACAAGTCTTTTGGCGTTTTGGCACATGTGTCAACTGCTAATGCTTTTCCTTGTGGACAGAGTTCCTAGAACTCTCCAGGTTCATCACCTACCCCGTTGTTGGAGCATGAGATAAGTGTGAGTTCATACTGAGTAGTTTATCAACAAGCTTGAATATTTGTAGCAAAATCATAATATATGTTTTCTATGCTTTTCCCACACATGAGAAGCCACAGTAGGGCCTGGACAGGGAGAACTTATTAGAGTGCACCAATATAAAAGAAGATCATTAGAAACAATGCAAGTGTTTATTGCTCTCTTTCCTCTCCTCCCTAACCCATCTTCCTCTAGGGTGAGATTAAACATGCTAGTTACAAGTCTGCTTTCGTTTCAGTCAGAAGTGTGGTGGATTAGTGTTGATGATCAGTGCCTCAATCTAGCTTCACAACACTTGAATGGTGACACGAGTTAGGGGAGAGTTGCCACTTTATTCGATTTTTTGTTTTTTTAAGTGTTTCATTAAACAATACAGCACACTTTGCATTAGGGGGCAGAACGTGCACCAAACAATGAATACTAAACAAGAAAGCACACCCACACCCACTTATTTAGGCACAAGGAGCAATTGCATGACATTTCCATCGACAGAAAAAATCACAATGGTAAGTATATTGACGCTCTCACAATAAACACAGTACTACAATTATGTCAAGGGATCTTCAATTCCCGGTGAAAGATGGCTATCATAGTGTATTATCTGATGAAAATTGCGCGGACATCCCCTGCTGTTTTATGATACTCATTCGCCCGCTATATATATAAGTCCATTCTTCTATTCCATTCCAGCCACGTTGGGCTTCCGGCGACCCCCAATGCCTTGCCACACCGTACTTGGCAACTACCATTCCTAGAATCCGAAAAATAAGTTGTCCCCTGGGGATTTCCACATCTCCCAGTATTCCCAGCAGGATATACTTGGCGACAAGCGGGATAGTTTCACCTACCATCCTGCTCAATTCTCTTCTCACCCGTGTCCAATATGTCAAAGTAGCCGAGCAGCCCCAGAGACTATGTATATAGGAACCCCTTCTCATCACCACATCGGAGATAGTCCGGGGAGGCCGCCTTGCCCATTGCGTGAAGCTGGTCCCTGTCGTAAGAAACCCAGTGAAGAATTTTTAGTTGTATCAAGCATAGATGAGATTTTATTGCCTTTTCCGTCAGGTGCATCAGAGCGGCCTCCTAATCCACATCTTACAGGTCTCCCACCTCTAGGCTCCACTGTACCCTCATTCTGGTCAGCCTATCCAGCATGCTGTTAATGATTGTTTTAAACATGAGGGAAATAGCCTTGGTAGACAATTCTTCCTGCAGCAGCCGGCCCTCCAGTCAGGAGAATCCATTGTCTCTATTTCCTCCCCCTAACAGGTATGCCACAGCTGAGTGTATTTCAAAAACTGATTACTGTGAAAAGTGTATTCTTGGCGGAGCATTGCAAATTAGACTAACTCGCCAAGGACAACTCTTACCCATGAGATCCCCAATAGGTCCCAGGCTCCAAACCCCCTCAATTTTCCAATCTCCTTCAACCATGCCCCTTCCAAGAGCAGCGCCTCTCATGTCAATTTACCTGCCCAACCCATACAGCTGGCGGCTCCCCGCCAGACCTCAATTTCCACCTGGGTGGCCGGCAGAAAACATCGAAGCCCCACTCCTCCATACAGGAAGTGGAGGTAGGAGCGGCTAGTGAATTGGTTACATTCCAGCTTATAAGTGGAATGTTCCTGAGAGGCAAAGGCCCTATTGTTCACCAACACCAGGTGTGCTGCCCAGTTTTAAGCTCTAATGTCATGGAGTGCGATACCCCATCTGTAGGGGTTGCATTGAAGTGTGAAGAAGGTTATTCTAGGATGGTTACCATACCATAGCAGGGACCGCAGATTGCCCTCAAATTTATCAACGACTGCCTTGGGGAGTGGGTAAAAGGTATTTTGCATTGCGTTTAGACGTTTTGGGAGAATAATCATTTTTAAAAATGGCAGCTCATCCCAACAACGTGAGGGGGATGGTACAAGACCATTCAATGTCCCCCTGAAAAGTGCAAATTACTCTGCCGAGGTTCCTGGCAAAACATTTATCCAAATGTGGCATCACATATATACCCAGATATTGAAAACTCTCAGTCGCTACTTTGAGCATCCGAGAAAGACCGGTGAGGTCCAAAGGGATATATGGATGGCAGACCACCAACTTATACCAATTGATATATGGTAGGCTGAGGGAGCACCGTAGATCTTGAAGGTGTCAACGATCATAGGTATGGTATTCTCAGGTTCAGTGACATACAGCAGAATGTCATCGGCATGAAAAGATATTTTTTCCTCCTCCCTCACCAACACTGAGACCTTGAACCCCCAGATGGGAGCAAATCACCGCCACCAGTAACTCAATGGTGAGAGCTAGCAACAAGAGGGACAAGGACAACCCTGTCAGGTTTCAGGTTCTATTCAAAAAACTGGAGAGGACTGTTCACTCGGACTGCCGCCTTAAGACCCTAATAGAGCAGGGAGATCCACTGATGAAAGAGGAGGCCGAAACCTAATTTGCAGAGTGTCTGGTGGAGAAACGGCCAATGTATGGCATCAAACGCCTTTTCTGCATCCAATGCTAAGAAGACATTGGGGTTGTCCCTCAGAGCTACCTTCGACATCCATTTGTGGGGGTGTCGTAGGATAAGCCTTGTGGACCTACCAGGCATAAAGCCCGACTGATTCCTGTGAATGAGTGGGAGAATCACTGTCAAGAGTAGCATTGCTAGAATGGTACCAGCACCTTCACCTCAACATTCAGTAGTGAGAGGGGCTGGTAGGAACCACTGTCGGTTACAGGTTTACCCTGCTTATGGATCCTGACTTTGGTGGCACATTGTAGATCCGGTTGTAGTGCACCGTGGTCTCGGTCATCCCTAAACAGGTTGAGCATATGGGGGACCAACTAATTTGAGTACCTTTTCAAAAACTCTGCTGGGAAGTCATTTGGTACTGGCATTTTCACCATTTTCACATTTGCAATGATGGCTGTGACTTCCTCTGGAATCACGTCAAACTCAAGTGCCATCTGATCATCAGAAGGCACCCCTGGCAGGTCGACACCGCTCAAGTACTCAACTATATTTGGGGCATCTGGCAACGGGTGGGCACAGTAGTCAGCAAAGGTCTCCGCGATGGCAACTTCTGTTGAGTGGACAACAACCAATTCATCTATGATAGCGTGGATTCCCGGTGCTTCCAGCTCCCACCTACCGAGGCAGGCCAGCGACTAGCCTGGTTTGTCCCCAACAATGTTGTGTGCCGAATAATTGACTGCAGACCTCTCCTGTGGCCAGTTCCCGGTACTCCTGTTGCAGTACATCAAGGCAATGCAGGGCCTGGGGATCAGTATGAGCACTGCAGGAGCCCTCAAGGGTCAGGACCCCCCTTTCCCAATTCTCTGTCTCCCCCACCTCCCTTAGACTTTTGTGGGCCAGGATATTCTGAACCCTGTCCCTCAGCCCCATTTATAGTCTTCCCTTAGGACAAATGTCAACTCAACAGTCCCCTGGTTTTCCTGAAATAGAGCTCTGAGTCTTTTTTGAGTACCTCGCTACTTTTGTGTCTCTCAAGTCCCACACGTTTAACCTCCAACCTGCTCCCATGAATGATTCCTACACTCCTTAGTGATTGGGGGTGGGAATTATCTGTTTGGCCCTGGGCTAGATATTCCGCACGGTAGGCCACCTTCGCCCAGCTAAGAGTAGTCCCTGTTTCTGGATGATGCAGTTTCTACAAATCCCAGAGACTCAGTGAGTGTGCAAATTTCCCTGATGTTGCATCCTAGCGATCCATGGTCAGAAGCATGACATTGTTGAAAGCCCCTCCGACAACATGGACAGCCGAGTAAGTCTCTGAGAGCAACACTGCCACCTGATCAAGCACTGACTGTTGGAGGCAAGGTTGTACGCATACTGTAAATGTAACCCTGCTCCACTGTGCATGGCCGGACTGGGAACCAAATCCACATCCAAAGTTGTGTTCGATCGCACCACCACCCGGGCATCTGAAGTTGATCTTCGATGTGGCTTTGGCCTTGAATGTCGCAGCATCCCCTTTTGGCGTCTTCTTTGTGGCCCTCCTGCCTCCCCTCTTGACCCCGGCCGGAGGGCAGCCCTCTCCATGAACTTTCAGCAGTTCCACACCTCTTCCGGGGTGTTAAAGGAGTGTGAGCACCTTCAATTTTGTGGGATAAAGCAGCAAGTAAGTGAGACCCATTGCTTTCAGTTTTTGTTTGACCACCGCAAGTGTCTGTCTCTTTTGCTGCACCATCTAGGTATAGTCGAGAAAAACACTGATAACTTGATTTTTGATCCTAGGGTCACCTTGTCTCCTTACTTCGCGGAGGATGGTATCCCTGTAGTTAAGGAGTTTTCCTACAATGGTTCAGGTGGGCCACCTACAGGGGGTGAGGGTACCAAGGAGCTGTACGCCCTCTCCACCACAAACACAGAGGACAGGGAGCTTTTCTCTCTGAGTCCTTTCTCAAGGGACAGCTCTGACACCCTCAGGGAACCGCACAAAGCATAAGTTACACCTCCACAACTGATCCTCAGAATCCTCTTCACGTGCTTCCACTCTCTGGGTCTGTGTTTTGAGGGTTGTGACTGTGGCCTTAAAGAACGACAGTTCCTCCTGCATCACAAACATGCCCGGAGTGTACCCTTACCCTGACTAATTACCAGCCCTATCCTGATACCCCACAAGAGACTGATTTTAAATTTCATCAACAGAGAGTGAGTTCCAACGATTTTACTTTCTTTCTGATTAATTGTCGTTCACTGCCCCAGCACAAATTAGATATTTTCCACCTATTGATTGACAAAAAGCCCTGCGCCATATTTCTAACTGAGACGTGGCTTCATGATGGATCGGGCCCTGATGTTGCAACCGCCCTCCCCCCGAGCTATGCTATAGCTAGGAGAGATCGGGTAGGACAAACAGGAGGGGGTATTGCTATTATTTATAGCAGAGACTATGTGTGCAGCTTTGAACCTGTAGCTATCCCTAATTGCGAAGCTGCATCTTTCAAAATTACCCTCAGTCCAAATTTTACCTTTTCCGGTTTATTGATCTACCGACCGCCAGTAAATAACCCCTCTTGGTCAGATGACTTGGCTGATTTTATTCTACCCCAACATCTGAAAGCCCAAAATTTCACTGTACTAGGAGATTTGAATCTTCATCTAGATGACGACACCAACAAGACCTGTAAAAATCTAATAGATGACCTCATGGTGTTGGACATGACACTACGAAATAGTGGCCCAACTCACAAAGCCGGACACTTGTTGGACCCTATAATATCAAACATGAAAGAACTTTCATGGCTTAACACCACGCCTGTTCTCTGGTCAGATCACTTTCTTCAAAGTTTTGCTATTTCGCTAGAACCCAAAAAAGGTCCAATTTCGACTCCTTTAGAATCTTTTAGAAGAAACTGGAAATCCCTAAATTTGGAGGATCTGAACAATGCTTTGAAGGAAGATCAGCCATATTTAGATGGAGATATGGATAGCATTGCAGAGTCAACACAAAAGTGGCTAACTGGCGCCGTTGACACTTGCCTGCCCCTAGCCCGTTGCAAAGGGAAAGTCCATCGCCCTCCCGCTCCCTGGTTCACAGAAGCTTTGAAGAAAGAAAAATCGACCTGTAAGATTCTAGAGAGGCAGTGGCGAAAAAATTACGACCTATACCAAAAAGAAGTTTACCGAAAAGCCAGAAATTGTTACCATTCAGCATGCATGAAAGCCAAAGCATGCTATGTCACCAACACTATTAACATGGCCATAAACAAATCCCAGACTCTCTTTAACACGGTAAAAGAGTTAGCTGGGGAGAATGCTAGAGCAGAACCTACCCCTCTTAATACCCAGCAATGCCAGGACTTGGCCTCTTTCTTCACTAATAAGATTGAGAACATCGTCTCTAATATTAAAAATACCAACATGACCACAGACAAGCAAGGAAGCACCTCCCTAGTCCCTAGAGGAAACTGTCATCTTGAAGCCTGGCCTCCCATTAAATTGGACACACTGAAGGAACTACTAAAATCGATCAAATCGGGTTCCCCACGTGACCCTATTCCTATCGGTATCATAAATAAACTAGAGGATGCTGCTTTAACTCCCATAGCAGAGACACTGAATGCCTCCATAGAGCAAGCCATAGTTCCTGCTCTATGGAAACATGCTATGGTCAGCCCCCTACTAAAAAAACCAGGCGCAGACCCTATGATATTGGCTAATTATCGCCCAATCTCATTACTACCTGCCTTTTCCAAAATCTTAGAGAGGCATATCCATAAGGCACTTTCAACCTATGTAGAAAACAATGATCTCCTGCATTCGTCCCAATCTGGGTTTAGGAGTGGTTTTTCTACTGAGACGGCCCTGCTTGGGGTCACAGAAAAGATCAGGGAGCTTATGGATGACAGCCAAACAGTAGCACTGGTCTTGTTAGATCTCAGTGCGGCTTTCGACACCATTTCTCACTCCATACTGCTAGACAGGCTGGGGGAGAATGGTGTCGAAGGCAAAGCTCTGGAATGGATTAGATCCTACTTATCCCTCCGCACTTTCCAGATCTCCTCTTCGGAGGCATGCTCTGAGGTATTCCACTCTCCTCACGGTGTGCCACAGGGATCAATTTTGAGCCCTTTGTTTTTTAATTTGTACCTACGACCACTGGCCAATCTTGTAGAAAACTTTGGTCTAAGTTTAATGACATATGCAGATGACTCGCAAGTCCTGTTCTCACTTTCCAAATCTGACGTGTCTACCCCATCTGCATTAAAAGTAGGCCTCCAAGAAATATTTAGTTGGATGTCAGACAACCAACTCAAACTAAATGGAGATAAAACAGAGGTGCTCCTGTTAGGGAATAGTAAAGATCTCTGGAATGATTCCCATTGGCTACCGTCATTGGGTAAACTTCCACCTCCAGCCTCTCAGGTTAGAAACCTTGGGGTCATCATTGATGACAGTCTATCCATGACCCAGCAAGCAAACAAAGTGGCAGGTATATGTTTTGCCATTCTCAAATGGTTACGCAAAATCATCTGGATGTTGCCACCCACCACCTAGAAGACCGTGGTCAACGCCTTAGTGACATCTCGGCTTGATTACGGTAACATCTTATACCTGGGCTCAAACAAGGCAGTGATAAAGCGTCTGCAACTAGTGCAGAACGCTGCGGCAAGACTGCTCTGCAAAATCCCTAGATCTGCTAGGATCACTAAACATCTCAGGGATCTGCATTGGCTTAAGGTCGAAAACCGTATTAGTTTCAAGGCCCTGAGCTACCTATTCAAAATCAAAGCTGGCACTGCCCCCAAATATCTACAGGCCCTTGCTAAACCCTACCTCCCAAATCGCAGTCTGCGCTCAGGCACAGCTGCGAACTTTGTGGTACCTAGGTTCAAACGAGCCAGAATAGGCGGGAGATCTTTCTCCTACCTGGGGCCAACGCTGTGGAACTCACTGCCTATTCACATACGCAAGGAGTAAAGCTATGTGAATTTTAGAAAGAGCATAAAAACTTGGTTATTTAACAAATAATTGCTTTGACTGTTCTCTCTCCAGTGGTATTGTGTGTCTTGCGGGTCTGGCGCCGGGAAACCCTTTGTGGGTAGCTGCGCGCCTTACAAATGCTATAAAATAAATAAATAAATAAATAAACATCTGGAAAACTTGTTTTTCAGTTGCCTTAAACATTCTGCAACCTATTTGAGGTGCACTCTAAGAAGGTTTATTTCCAGAGTGATGGAGTTTATCTTGCTCAGAACGTTGGCCCTAGAGGCTTCCATCGCCGCCAGTATCTGCACCCATTTAAGTCCATGATGTGCCTGACTATCACTGCCTGTGGTGTTTGGCTGCCCCACAGGCGGGACAGCAGCATTATATTGGTCTATCTTGGTTTGTTGGGGTCCACAGGGCACTCTGTCTCTGCCCATGATGGGACCCTGCCGGAAGGTGGGGGACAAAGATCCCACTGGTCAACTGCCCAGCTAGCACAGATGGTGTGGCACAGCTTAGTTTATAACTAATTTGTGTGCCCTTGGGCTCAGAAACAGGTAGTTCCAAGCCTCCTCAGTGTGAGGGCCACTGAAGCAAAGACAGTCATGGGTCATACTAACTCGCCACTGCTCCACTAAACCAAATCCAAGCGGAGTTACCTCGGCATGCTTCTGCCCATGGAGGCTCTCCCAATAACGCGTCCTGTATCTGCTAGACTGACATATACAGTTCCATGGGGGGGGACGGGGCACATCCACCATGCAGGCAAAGTGAGAGTCAATTGCCCGGTCTTGCAGATAAAATGGTATGTCTTCCTCAGGCGGGCCCCCAATGGCTCACGAGCCACCTTGGGGCAGGCCAAAAGCTGTGTGATATCGGCTGCCGCCACAGAAGCAAATCATGGCCTGAAGCAAAGCCGGTCACAGCTGGCACCAGGCTCATTCGCCCGCGTTGATGAGGGCAGGAAACAAGGAGGGAAACTGCCCTGTCAATGCTGGCAGGAGTTTCAGAAGTTTATTTTTATTATGCATGATTAATAAAAACCATTTGCATAACACATGCCACTTGATAAATTCATTTACATAACATGAAACAAGATAATAGGAAACATTACAACCGTCTTAAATACAGCTTAAAATACAGGCTGCAAAGAGTTTATTTCCTGTGCAAAGTAGTTATTTAGTTAGGTTTTTTATGGTGCTTTGGTTTATGGCTGCTTGTTTGTTTTACCGGCTTTGTCTGCTTCAAAATTTGTTGAGTGTGAGTTCTATGTGCGTTTTGCATAACAAAATAGCATTCTCAAAGGTTAAAAAGTTTTTATAGCAGCCTGACTTACTCATGTTTGGAGAATTGAGATTCTTCTGGCCCAGTTGTTTTTTTACTCCCCTATGTCTTTATTTTAAGAAGACATTTGGGCAAGTCCCTTTTCTATTTCTACTGCTGAGGAACTTTGTGAAGTGGCAGTTTAGTTAGGTGGCGGTTGAGTTGAAGCAGAGCCTCACTGCCTGCCTGCAGGACCTAACGACTTTCTGATTGAAGATGGGGCAGAGCACTGCGCGCCTGACATCCAGTAGGCTTGGGCAGATGCAGATTATCTGCACAAGATCCTCTCTTCTGTTTCTGCAAAGGCGGCAGATGTGCTCTGCTGGTTTCCTTTTCAAGAGAGGCAGGTGTGGGAGTATCTGAAAAATGCCCACGTAGTATCTTAAAAATTTCTCCTTTGTCATAGTCTTGAATCCTACGCTAAGGTATGGTTGTAGTTTGATGGCAGTGTAGTTGTTGAGAACCAACCAGCCGTGTCCCCATGGCCTTTCCGCCACAGTTGCTTTATCTTTGATTAAATATTTTATTTTTATGGGATTTGTTCCTGTTTTTTTTGAAGCTCAGGTGAGTTGCGGATCTCCCACAAACTAGTCAGGCCAAATTTCGATACAGGGTCTAGAAGGTACTTTCTGGCTGGTGAGTTTCCTCGAAACAACAGTTCAGCCCAGAGGTGTGAATTCAGTGAGCCTTGCTCTGCCCTCCTAATCTTGTGCCAGCTTTATATGCCCCCCCCCCGCCCCCCCCGCTTTCCTGCAATGGTCTGTTTCTGTAGGCCGAATCCTAGCTGTATTTGTGCTGGGGAAGTGCAGCTCCAGAGGTGGAAGATCGTTCTATGGGTACTGATGATGATTTTGTCCAAGTTGATCCCGTTCCTCCCTCGCATGGACTTGCTTCTGTAGGTTAACATTGGTAGTAGTTTCACCTGTAAGACCTGAAGTAATGGGTCTAAGCTCAGGCATGGTAGTGCTTTTTTAGGGGCTTCCTTGTTATTGTTGTTGTGATGCCTTTTCGCTGCAGGGCCTCCCTCTGGGGTTTCTAAGAGCCTTTGCTGTCTAGTAAGACTCCAAGGTATTAAAATTCAGTTAATGGTTCTAGGCGATGCCCATCCTGTTGCCAGTTCAGCTTTTTCCTCTTGGTATAATTTATTACCATTGTTTTTGTTTTGCTTTGGTTGATTTGTAGAGCGTTTGCTTTAGTAGTGCCTAGTATGGTGCTGCAGTCCGATTGGCGTTCTGCTTATTAAGACATCATTGTCCTCGTAGAGAAGGTTGGAAAGAGACATGTTTCCAAGTTTAGGGGCTTGTTATATACTTTTTTTCAGTTTTGCAGGAAGGACAGCCATAAAGAGATTAAGAGGGAGGGAGTTGGGACACACCCATATTTTAGCCCTTTGGTGGTGTTATTGCGCCTGGATAAGTGTGTTCCAGCACCCAACTTAATTCTAACCCAGTTGTCCATTTGTAGTAAAATCAGTTGGTTTAGGAAGGCTGGTGGGATGCCCCATTTTTCTAGTTCCTGCCATAGCCTTGCGTAATCTACTCGGTCAAATACAATGCTATAGTCAATGAAGGATACAAATAGTGGCTGCTTTGCTTCTTTGACTGCGTCAATCAGCAGTGACAGGGTCATGATGTTGGTGGTGGTTCCCATTTGTTTGCAGAAGCCGGTCTGGTTTGCTGGTATGATGGATTTTGATGAGGTCCTGGATGTGAGTTCTTCTAGGATCGCTCCAGCATAGTATTTAGTCTCATTATCGATCAGGCCGACAAGTCAGTAGTTGTTTGCCTTGACCTTGCCTCCCTGGTTGTAGATGGGAGAGATTGTAGACCCCTTCCAGGATTTCGGGATGGTTTATTTTTCAAATATCTCTTTGAAGACTTTTTCCAATTGTGTCGGAAAGGAAGTAAGTAAAGCTGTGGAAATGGGCAGGTGCCGGCTCACACCTAGCCCTGCTCTGGTCACCCATGCAGCAACGAATGAGGTCTAATTTTCTCTGATGGCTTTTAACCCAGAAAGCACTCAGCTACAATTACACTCCAAAATGAAGCACTTTGTGGTATTAAACGCAGTGTCACCTAATTGTGTGCCTTTGAATAGCAAGGAAGTAAACCTGCACTTCATAGGAGCTGAACAGATCAGAGACCCATCTTTGCTTTTCCCCTTCTGAGATTGTTCAATTTGCACAGTATAATGGGTTTAAATGTAATTGCATCTGTTTAGTCCCGCTCCTTCTGTAAAGACACAGTTTTAAAGCTTTTTTCAAACCGTTTCACCTCCCTTGCTCTAATCTGACTCTCTGAGCTAAATGCTCAGTGATGGGGCACAATGCATGGCTCCCGTCTGCTGCCCCTCTTCCTTCCAGTCTTGATTTCTGAGCGGTACATTATGCCTCTAGAATAAATTCCCATATTTTCCAGAGACCCCGCTCATTCCTTACAAGGTTTGATATTAAATGTGATAGTTTTCAACTCACTTGCGACATCTGCCACTACTCCCGCAAACATACGGCACTGTAGTGTGGCTCACTGGTTAGAGGCGGCAGACCCGAGAGCAGAGGACGGCCCGGGACCAGGGTTCGATTCCCGGCACGGCAGGTTTCTGGACCAGGGTCAGCGGACTCGATAATTCTCTCGCCTCGGTGCCCACTCTGATCAGCGATCACACTCGGCAACTCTGGGCATTAGCTTGCCTCATCTTCACTAACGGCCCCACCAGACCGCCGGGGATGCCTGGTCTCACCCTGGAGATACCCATTAAGGGACCAGCTCTCAGGGAAGCCAGGAAGGGTTTTGCAGCGGTCGAAGCGCCTTGGGACCCTACGGGTAAGTAGTGCGCTATATAAATGCCTATACATTTACATTTACATTTACATATGGTGTACTTTTAACACTGGGTGGGCAGAGCTCCATGGAATCCCGCAGAGTTTTTATGTAACTCCGCAAAATTCTGCAGAGTAAAACTGTGTGAGGTCCTTCCCACCCTAGTATTTTCCTATAAGATATACTATGGCCTTAATGGAAAGTTAAAAGCGCCAATTGGAGAGTAGCAAATGTTACCATGTTTTAGGGGTCACAACACATATACTAGGGATTGGACAGCGGTGCCCCAGTGTGCAGAAAAAAACAATACCAGTCAGCAAAAATTGGGGGTAATCACGCACAAAGAGGGACTTTATCACATTACAATTGTAAATTATATATATTATGGGATTGCCCTTTTCCAGGAATCAAGAGTTGAACAATCAGTGCCAAACGGTTCAGAAATTCAGGAATATGCTACCAGTCTTTAAATTGTTCCTTAATACGTCTTGATCCATGGTCCAGTGGCAGAAGCACAGTGACTGGGCATTCTACCTGATGCATTCATATTGACATTCACCTGACTGCACCAGAAGTTTCTTTATCAGTATTATCTATTAATAGGGCATAAACAATTTGTGGACAAGGCGATGTATAAACCTCCTAAATTGCATTAAAAATGTGAATTGGGAAGGGGAAGCACATGATAGGAAACACAATTTATGCCAGACAAAATCTTTTCAAGTAATAACTTGGGGTGAAATTGGCAGATTCAACTAATTTCTACTCATGTAATGTTCTACAGCAGGAGCCATGCTATCACAGTACAAGAGGGATGGAGGTATAAAGAGTGCCTCATGCTGGAGCACTAAGAGAAGGCAATAAGGGGGCCGAGGAGCGCATGTGAAAATGGCAGAGATTAGGAACAATGTGAAAGTTATCCAGTCCTATTTGCGTTCCCTGTTATTGTGCTGGAAGAACTAAAAGAGAAAGTAGTGATACTCACTGCCGGACTTGGTGATCACCATCTCTGTGCCCTGCTTGCGGAATTGGTGCCACAAATCCATGTAAACCACGTTCCTTGGGGTCATCGTTCACCTGCGCCTCAGGTTTTAGCCTCTCATTGAGCGGCCGGAGATGCGTGGCTGGAAAATGGCATTCCCACTTTGGCCGCACCCACCAGCTGGTCCATGATGTTGTCCCACTGTGGGGCAGTGCCAAGGCTGGGATGAAGGGTGTCTGGTTGCCCATTTTGGCTGCCCCCACCAGCTGTTCAATGATGGGCTTAGTGAGGGTGCCATGCAGAGAGAGGTGTTGTCCCACTGTGGGGCAGTGCCAAGGCTGGGAAGAAGGGTGGCTGGTTGCCCAGAATGCCCCAACACAGTGTCCATGCAGCTAAGCCCCCTACTCCCAAAGGCATTACAGGCTGGTTGACCCTGCCCTGTCTTCAGCAGGGTGAGACTCAGGCTGGGAGCACCTGCCTTGCACTTCTGCTGCAGCACATTCCTGCACGGGTGGATGAGAGGCAGGGAGGAAGGAGACGGCGATGGAGGGAAGCAGGAGAGAGGGAGGCAGCCCAGCCCCTCTGAGCCCCTCTGAGAGGGAGCTCCTCTTTCACCGGTCTCTATGGATGTGCAATGGGCCCCCATCCTATTGTAAACAGCTGACTGGCTCTTTCACACTCCCAGACCAATTGTGCAACTCCATAGTAGTCCATAGGAGTTGACCACACATCCATAGGGTGGTCTTCCCATGGACTTTTAAACTTTTGCCTCCATGTTTTGCTTACTCTTTTTGTTGACCTTTGGACTCTGAGCACTCTACAACTGCTAACCAGCACTAAAGTGCATGTGCTTCTACACTAATCATGATGACATTGGTGTCTAACTGATAGGCATATTTGTTGTACTGGTAAGTCCCTTGTAAAGCGGTGTACCGTATAAACCAGGCCAGTACTTCAAATGCTACAAGTGGGCACACACAGAACTAGCCTTTCAAGCCTGTCTCAGACCTGCCACTACAGTGCCTGCATGTGCAGGTTACTGCCACTTTAACTTGGCATTTAAGACTACTTGCCAAGCCTGAAGCTCCCCTTTTATTACACATGTCACCCCTCAAGTAGACCCTAAGTAATCCTCAGGGCAGGGTGCCATGTAAGTAAAAGGCAGGACATGTACTAGTATGTTTTGTATGTACTGGTAGTGACAACCAGCCTATTTTATTTTTCACTACAGTGAGGACTCACCCTCTCATAGGGCCCGATTCACAGAATGAACTTAAGACTAAATCCTAAACTTACTACTATTTGGTATTCACAGAATGCACTTACTACTTTCGGGATTCACAGAATGAACTTACTACTTTCGGTATTCACAGAATAGATTTAAGACTACTATCTTTACGTCAGCACTCAGGCCAGAAATTCCAGCCCGGAGGCGATCTTCCGGCGTGGCGACGGAGCTTACGGCCCGGAGGCGGAGCTTGTGGCTTGGAGACTGAGCTTCCGCCCAGAGATGGAGATTTCAGCCATGGCTAAATACCCACCTCCGAGCCGGAAGCTCCGCCTCCAAGCCGCAAGCTCCGCCGCTGGGCCGGAAGCTCCGCCTCCGGGCCTGAATATCCGGGCCGAGTGCGGACGTAAAGTTAGTAGTCTTAAATCTATTCTGTGAATACCGAAAGTAGCAAGTTCATTTTGTGAATCCCGAAAGTAGTAAGTTCACTTTGTGAATCCCGAAAGTAGTAAGTGCATTCTTTGAATACCAAATAGTAGTAAGTTTAGGTTTTAGTCTTAAGTTCATTCTGTGAATTGGGCCCAATGTTTATGTTTGTTTATGCTTACAGATTTCTAGAGCGCATGCCTGCCCGTAAGCGTCCCAGCGCTAATGAAAGAATGAGTGAGGCGAGAAAGGAGGAATTAAGGGAACAGCCAGGTCTTCAACAGCTTACGAAAAGAAAGGAGGTTAGGCTGGGTGCAGATATTCATTGGAAGCGAATTCCACAATTTGGAGGCATTGTAGGAGAAAAGGCGGCCTCCTGATCGCGCCCTTTTAATCCTAGATATTGAAGTCAAATGAAGATGTGTGGACCGAAGAGTTCTGTTGGTTTTATATGGAACAATGAGGTCTTTTAGGATAGGGGGGGGGGCATCACCAGGCAGAATGTTGTGAGTGGTGCATAGGGCCTTAAAATGTACTCTTTCAAGTATGGGAAGCCCATGAAGTGACCTAAGGGCTGGTTTAGCTGTACAACGGTTGTTGACGCCCGTGAGAAGCCAAGCGGCAGTATTTTGCACAGCTTGGAGTTTAGCCATCTCTTTCTTTGGAGCGCCGAGGTAAAGGGCATTACCGTAGTCCAGTCTAGACAATATGATTCCCTGAATCAACATCTTCCTGGACTGGGTGGGGAGCAGAGGGAGAATTTTGCGGGAAGTACGAAGGAGGCCAAAGCAGGTTCCGGCAGTTTTCCTTGCTTGGGTGTTAGGCGTAAGGCCTTGGTCCAGCCAAATCCCCAAGCTTTTAACATCAGACTTTGGAACAGGGGGCGAACCCATACAAGGGGGCCACAAGGTTTCAGGGCGGAAGTGTGCCTGGTTGCCTATAACCAGAATCTCCTTCTTGTTGCTGTTAAGCTTAAGATGAGATCTGTCCATCCAGCTCGTAATATCCCCAAGACAGGAGTAAAGGTCGCTGGAAGGGTGGTCCTGTTGACTTAGTGATACGACAAGCTGGGTGTCATCAGCATAGATCAAAAGCTTGACACCATATGGAGTGACAATTTTTTCAAGTGGGGACATGTACACATTGAAAAGGAATGTCTGACATAATATCGACAGACAGAATATCGAAATACAAAAATATCGGCACAAAAATATCGACATCAAAAATATCGGAGTCATATCTTCATAAATCGTAGTACAAAAATATCGAAAATAAAAATATCGTTTTTTTAAATGTATTAATAATAATGTAAAAATAATTTTAAAATACATATAATTTTATAAATATTAAATAAAAATATTAAAACAAAATTAAAACTAATACATATACATTTAAAATAAATAAAACACTTAATAATTTAATGTAATTTTCTTTTTTTTTATTTCATTTAATTGATTTAATGTAAAAAAAAATAATGTTTACCCTGTACGCCTGTACCCCAAAAACCCAAAACTGACCCTGAACCCTAAAAATATCCCTGTACCCCAAAAACCCAAAACTGACCCTAAACCCTAAAAATATCCCTGTACCCCAAAAACCCAAAACTGACCCTGAACCCTAAAAATACCCCTTTACCCAAAAACTGAAAACTGACCCTGAACCCTAAAAATACCCCTTTACCCAAAAACTGAAAACTGACCCTGAACCCTAAAAATACCCCTTTACCCAAAAACTGAAAACTGACCCTGAACCCTAAAAATACCCCTTTACCCAAAAACTGAAAACTGACCCTGAACCCTAAAAATACCCCTTTACCCAAGAACTGAAAACTGACCCTGAACCCTAAAAATACCCCTTTACCCAAAAACTGAAAACTGACCCTGAACGCTAAAAATACCCCTTTACCCAAAAACTGAAAACTGATCCTGAACCCTAAAAATACCCCTTTACCCAAAAACTGAAAACTGACCCTGAACCCTAAAAATACTCCTTTACCCCAAATTTATTAATATTATTTAATTACCAATTAATTATTAATTAACAATAACAATAAAGTAAATATATTAGCACATTAGCTGTAATTAATTTAATTTAATAATTAATATTATTTTTCCCAATTAATTAATTAAGAATAACAAAAAATTATATATAAAAAATTACTCTAATTAATATAATTAACTAATTAATACTATTTAATTACCAACTAATTAATAATTATAAATATGTAAAAAATTATATTAATTAATTAACTAATTAATATAAATTAATTACCAATTAATTATTAATTAAAATATGTACAAACATATATTAATTAATTAATTATTATTAAATTACTTCCCACCCTATTCCCCTATAAACCCATAACCCGCTACAGAACATATTTATCAATTAATCAATTAATAAAAATTAATTACAAATTTATTCTCAATTAATTATTAATAATTCCTACTAATTAATAATTAATTTAACATAATTAAATTACTTCCCACCCTATTCCCCTATAAACCCACAACCCGCTACAGTAGTAAAAGACAATATTTAATTAAATTAAATTAAAAATAAATAATAAAACATAATAAATACAATATAATATACACTAAATTTATTTAAAAATTGATATTAGTAACATCGAAGTTATTTATTTCGATATTATTGACATCGATATTTAAAACTTCGATATTACTGATATCATACTAATATCGATATTAAGACTGTCGATATTACTTACCTTCGATATGTTGTCCCATCGATATTTAAACTTCGATATAATTGTATATCGAAATTTAAAACTCGATATTTTGTCTGTGTACCATTGAAAAGCGTAGGGCTCAAGGATGAGCCCTGAGGGACGCCACAGTGTACTGAGGTTGTGTTCAATCAATCAATCACAGCATTTATTGTGATGTGTTGGAGATGAAATTGCCCTCTGCCACCTGAAATGAACGGTTATATATAAAAGATTTCAGCCAGGACAGTGCAAGTCCAGAGATACCCAGATCCCTTAGCCGGTGGACAAACGTAAAATGATTCACGGTGTCGAAGGCCGCACTCAAATCCAGGAGGATCACTGCCACTGAACCCCCTGAATCTATGATCTTTCTGGCCTCTTTGACAACTGCAATCATGGTGGTCTCTGTACCCTGAACCGGGTGAAAGCCCGTCTGTGAAGGTTTGAGTAGATCGCTTAATTCAAGGTAGTCAGATAGCTGGCGGTTGATTAATTTTTCTGCCACCTTGCTGACACCTGGCAAAAGGGAAATGGGCCGAAAATTGTTCAGTTCCAGAGGGTCAAGATTAGGTTTTTTGAGTAAAGCTTTGACTACAGCCTGCTTCCAGCTCGGGGATACGATGCCCTGTAAAAGGGAGGTATTAATCAGGTTCGCCATAGGGGCGAGGATTTTGAGTGCAACTAATTTTAGGATATTCAATGGGGCTGGGTCTAGCGGAGAACCGCTTTTAATTGACTGAAAAATTGGGGAAAGAATATCATATGTAATAGGAACAAACGTGTCCAATTTGGGCTCCGTTTGCTGTAGTACTGATATGGGCGGATCAGACGGGTCAACAGTATTATGCAGGGGGAGATGCTTCAAAATTTTTTGAATCTTCTGGTCGAAGAATTCTGCTAGCTCGTTGCAGCGATTGTCCGAGGGGGGCACAGGGCTGGGAGGATCCGGGATTTTTAGGAGCTTTTTCACAATTTGGAAAGTTTCTTTTGACAGGTTAGAGGAGGATCTAATCTTTTCTTCAAAGAATGCGGCTTGCGCCGATTTAAGGGCCTTTTTATAGTTTAGGATTGTGAGTTTGTATTCCTGCTTTTTAAGAGGATCAAAGTTCTTAACACACGTTTAAGTTGTAATTTCTGAACAGAGAAAAGTAGCTGTTTATGTTGCATATTTTTTAAAAGTGGACATTCCTTTGTACTTACTGATCTTTGTGCCTGAGTTGGGTGACAGCTACACTTTGATCATTCCATCTAGACAACCACAAACACAGAAATATAAGGCTCATCTGCATTCTGAGCACTCATCTACATTTATCTGCACTCTGATGGGTCTCCCTGGAAAAGGAGGAATGGGAGGGGCTGACACTTACACATCAATAGGTAGTGTCCTGTCCACACACAGAGCACTGATTTACCCCCCCTCCCACACACACACATACACACAGGTAGCCTGGCTGACAGGACTGAGTTGAAAGGGATCCTTGTGCACTTCAGAGAGATGCTTTGAATTTCCTCTGTAGTTCTTCTTGTGAAGGGGGTTTTGGTTCATCTATCTGTGGGAGCTCAATTCTCATTTTTCTCCCAAAAAGTACTTAAGCTGGAGACTTGCCAGTGATGGGGTGGGAGTGTTCCTGTAGTATCTCAATGAGAAGGTTAATAGGTCTGATTTTAAAAGGTTAATGCATGCAACCAAAGGCATGCACACATGCTGTTTGCATGTGTTAGCACATTACAGTTTACTCTTATTTCTTCCGAATAGTGGAAGCTCTGAAAGAAGGACAGAGATGTCTGATAACATTAACTTTATGGTGACTCAGTTACTGATTGCTCTTTGCTTGCTCCTCTTCCCAGCACACTACCAGGACCATTCACCAAGGCTAGAAAATGAACAGATTGATATTGCCATTGCTATGGGGTGTTGAGCTGCACTTAAAGAGGTTGGTGTTGAGATGGGCCCCAGGCAGCTTTAGTTAAAAACAGCAACATGAAGCAGTGTTGGCAGTGAGCTCAACAGGCGAGGGCATAGACCTCTTTGTAACAGTGATAACATTAAAGGAATTTTTTTTTACTACTTGCCATCATTTATCCTTTTCTTGGCACTGCAGGAATTAAGGCTATTAGACAGCCACTTTACATGTTTTGAAGGTGTTAATGTCTAAAAAATGGACCCTGTGACATATTTTCCAATTCCTCCGGCACCAGAACCTTTTTATTTGTTTAAAATAACAGAAAATGACTTTCCCAAAAGTAGAAGAAAAGTTCTGCTTTGGGTAAGCAATTTAGCAATACACAACTGAAGCACACTTTGCATTGCAAGAACTGAAACAGTGGCAAGGAATTGGGGAAATAGTTACTCGGATTTATTTCAAGCTAGACTCTTTAATCGTGAAATATTAAAAAGAAGCTCCACCCTTAAATTGTCTCTCATTGCTTCACGAGGCATGGTCATGTTGTTGCTGGCTTTGAGTAGTTCGGTCAGTGTTTGCTTTGCCTCTGTCTAGACCGTGTTGGTTCATTAGGTTTTCTCCTATGCAGTATAATTGTTTTGTAGTTATTGTGGATGTGGAATGCCTCTAGCAGAAATAAAAATGTCAAAAGACTGTAAACCCACCTTAAAGTGTGATGAATGAGAACATCATGGGTCGTATCAGGAAGGGCTTTCCTGGTGCAGCGCATAGCCAGCGACTGTTTTATGCACCTGCATTGGCCTATTTACAAGTCACTTGCATCGCCGCTGCATCATTTTCTCTTGACACAGTGGTGCCACAATGAGTGCTTGTGGGGAGATTAAGAGGCAGTGGAAAAGGAAAGGGTTGTGGGTTGGTAAGGGGCACCTAAAAGACAATATTTAGCAAACTAATCAACATTTTTTAAGGATCTTAAAAACAGGTTCAAGAGAGTGTGTGTGTATTTTTGTCAGTGTGTCGCAAGGGCATTTCACGCAGGAGCAATGAAACTGACACATCGATACAGATGTGTCAGTTTCTTGGAAATGAGGCCGGCAGTGCGTAAAGTCCGACTGTTTAATAACATGGGGGATATTTACAATGAAAGTGGTTAAGCGTGTCGTAAGCCAAGAAGGCTAACAACACGCTTCGTCACTTTAGAAATGCAGGGCTGCACCATATTTACAAGAATATACACAAATAAACAATCTGAAATGGTGATTTGAAACTTCTATGTGTGGTGCTTAATGCAGCGCACATAGTAGTTGAAAAACTGTTTTTTTTTTTAAGTATTGTTTATATAACCAGTCACCCTAGATCATACATGATCCGAACCACACAGTACATGTAGGTTAGATGAAATTATAAAGTTCTGTGTTCAATGCTGTTTTGTTGGTGGGAAAATATAGAGACAAGGAAAGTCTGTTGCTTTATTTGATGATTACAAAGTTGATAATGTATAAAGAACTATACAAAACCTGTCACCAGCATGCAATGCAGCCTGGTTCCCCACCAAGTATCAAGTTAGTAAATGTCACTGTAATGCTTTGTATATTAAAGCTGGCAAAATTGTACTATGCATAACTTCTGGAACCCCAATAAAAACGATTTAAATAAAAAAAAATTATTGTTTATGTGCAGGAAGGGACACGTTCCTGCACATATGCAATGAAAGGCATTTTGCTGTTTCCATGTACGCTGAACAACGGAGCACACGTGGAAACAGCAAAAACTAGGAGAAATTTAACATTTCTCCCTGTTTCATCAGAGTAAGAGCAGGTTTTCGCTGGTCTTCATTTTGCCGCTGCCCCATATTTATTGCCCTTTGTGAAAATGGGGCAGTGTCAAAATCAATGGGTTTTTCTGTGGAACGCCGGCAGCAACACCCATTGCCCGCCCCTTTCTCTCTAAGTATAGTGTGAAAGGGTGCCTTATTTACAAGGCAGCGTTAAGCCACGTTAAGTGGCTTAACACTGCCTTGTAAATATGGCGAAGCAAGTATCGCCACCACAACATCTTTGAAAATGATGTTGTGGTGGCGATAGGGACTTGTAAATATGCCCCATATTTCTTTGAACTGATGCATTATTTAGACATTACAGTTTAGAAAACAGGAGAAGTCATACCCTGCTCTCTGTTTCCGAGCTGTACGGTCTGAAAACATAGCACTAACATGCAGGGGCGTAGCTGGCTCAGTAAGATTGGGGGGTATGAGGTACCGTTTTCCCAACAGCCTCGCTGGCAAATCTCGTTAAAATACATTAAATGAGAAGCAGTGCATGAGGGGGGCATAAGATGCAGTGTAAAGGGAAAGGAGTGTGGATTGTTAGGGGTACTTAAAACATAATATTTTACAAACTTATCAACATTTTTGAAAAACTTCCACACAGGGACGAGAGAGTGTGTGTGCAAAAATCCCTGGTGAAATCCAATAGACACTTCACCATAACCCACTGAAAGCATTTGTGCCCAACTATGTACTATGGAACACTTTTTAGCGGTGTCACTGAAGCTATGCCTCTACTAACTCGGAGAAATATTGGAAAGCAGAATTCCCTTTAAACCCCGTAGGTGCATAAAACAGGTGCTCACTTCTGCAATGTGCCAGCAATGCCCATCATGAAATATACAGCCTTAGGTTCCCAAAGAGAAAAAAACTGTGCTGGAGAGCAGACGAAAATGGGGCATCTATAGAAATTTCCACACAGACATTAATCTTCTACAGCATTTGACTTTCTTGCATGTTTATGGGGAGGACAAAATCTATTCATCACACATCCACTACTTTAACCCCCCACCTCCTCTGGAAGACTATAATCCCTTTAATATTCTTCAGTCAAACATGGAGGAATCAGACTGCAATAGGTTACCTCTCCCAGTGGTTCATACGTCCTCATCATCAAATATATCTCTTACAATTGCCAAACATGTTACTAAAATGACTACTCTCTACACTGTTATCTGGTAAACAGATAACAAAAAACCCTCATTCACCTGTTATCTCTATTCCGCCTACTTCCATGGACTTGCTTCTTGAAGAGGTTCTGGCTTTCAGACCATATATGGAAGAAACTAATAAAAGTCTTAAAAATGTAGATGATAAAGGGTATTGCATGGAAATTAAAGTAGTGCAAATGGAACAACGTGTAGAGTCCTTTCAAGATATGGCAAATAAGGTTTCCCCTATGCAATTGGAAATTGCTCCTCCCAAAAAACAAGTGGAAAATCTTCAACATTGAAGCCGGCGTAATAATTCACGCATTTATGGGATTGCAGAAGGCTTGGAAGATCCTGATCCCATTTCATTTTTCAAATCTTTTATTCCAAAGATTATTGATTTCCCGGACACTCCAGTCCTAAATATTCAATGAGCTCATCGCGTGGGTCATCATGAGCCTTGCTCTGCAACGTCATATACTAAACTGAAAGGAATCATCATCTACTTTCTGGAATATACTGATTTATTGAAAGTTCTGCATACAGCCAAGCTTAAGGGTTGTGTTTCCTGGCAGGGTTCTTATCTTTTCTTTTCTCAAGACTATGCTAAAGAAATTGCAGATAAGAGGAAGAAATTTTAGAACATGAGACCTGCACTTCGTAGCGTCAATGCCTGTTTTGGGCTCTTTCACTAATGTTTATTTAACGTGACTTATAAAAATCAGACTACAACCTTTGAAGAGCCTGTCTTATTATAAGCTTTTTTGTATAACTGCAGGGAAGAAGATATGGATATCACCAGGCTTCTAATGTTTGATAAATTTGTAGAATGTTTTGATTGATTCTTTATCTACTCGTCTATTAGTGCGGCATATTGTGGTTGTTGTTGTTATGCTATGTTGCTTATCCTTCATGTTTCTTCTTCTTTTTGTTAGGTGCGGTTTTCGTGTATTACTGTTGGTCTTCCTGAGCCATTTGGATGGTGTGTTTTCTCCTCTACGATCTGCCCTGGGCTGTTTGGTTGGCTGTGTCATCTTCCTCGTGTGACTTCACCACCCTCAATTTTACTGTGTCTTTAGTGGTATGTTAGTTTGCCCCTTATCTCTATGGATCGAGGGCCAGATGTAGGAAGCCTAATACCGGTCGGTAACGGCCGAAATCACCAAATTTTGGCCGTTATCATCCGGTATTAGGCTTGTTTTTTACCGAATTCTTAAAATACTGATACGGTAAATTACCGAATCTGTAATGTAGGGAGCACTCAAGTGAGTGCTTCTTACATTTAAGGATTCGTTATTTACCACCAACGAATTCCTTTTAAAAAGCATTTTTTTGCTTTTTATTCAGTGCCATGTAGCAGACATACATGCCCTTAGGTCATGTAATTGTGTGCCACATGTGCACCCATGCACTATTCAGGGGTGCAACAGGGTGTCAATGTGACACACTGCCACCCTTGAAAGGGTTTCCCTTTTTATCGATTCGGTATTTACCGAATTGGTAATTCTCATTCATTCCTTTGGGCCTGGATGAATGGGAATTACTGAATCGATACCGAATCGGTAAATACCGATTCTGAATCTTACCGATTCGGTAATTTTTACCGAAAAATGATCTACATCCCATTTACCTATTCCTAAATACCGAATCAGTAAAATTCGGAATTTAAGAATAGGTAAATTGAGATTACCTACATCTGGCCCTTAGTTTTTTCTCTTTTTATACACCTTTCTCATTTCCTTTCTTCCTTCTGTCTCTTGTTTGACAAATTGCTCCTTTACTATATAGTTTTGTCTTGTGTATTACTATTTATATCATTTCCTTCCTATTTCTAGCTGTTTTCATATATTCTTCATTTATGATCTTGTATCTCTTCTTTTATACCAATCAATTTCACTGGTTAACATGTAGTTGTTTCCGGATAATTATTATTATTTATAGGACAACTACTGTTGTTACTTGAATCAGAGTTATACATTTGTTAGTGTAATATAGACGGCTTTTAAAAATTGTTTCTTGGAATGTTAAGGGTTTAGGTTCTCCTATAAAACATCAGAGAGAATTAACTCATTTATCTAATTTAAACTGTGATATTGCTTTACTGCTGGAAATTCATACTCTAGACAAAGAAATATCTAAAGTTAAATGACAATGGGTTGGTCATGTTTTTGCTTCTTCTGGCAGTTGGAAACATGGAGTAGACATTTTATGTCATAAGCGTTTGGATATACAAGTGCTTACACAAAACACTGATGGGATGGCAAGATGGGTTTCTGTTTCCTTATCGGTCAATAGAATCCCTATGACTGTTTTTAAACTTTATGCACCCACTTCCCTAGACAACTCATTTTGGCCAAACATGCTTCCTACATTAACGACTTATAATGATGATTATGTATTAGTAGGAGGTAATTGTAATATGGTATTTG
Source organism: Lissotriton vulgaris (assembly GCF_964263255.1). Classification (NCBI taxonomy): domain Eukaryota; kingdom Metazoa; phylum Chordata; class Amphibia; order Caudata; family Salamandridae; genus Lissotriton; species Lissotriton vulgaris. The sequence goes on from NC_141695.1 coordinate 1,639,806,850, forward strand.
ATCCTATTATTGATCATAATTCTAAATCTAAATGTATTCCTTCCTACATGCACTCTAAGTTTAAAGTCACTAGTGAGCAATATAAGAGAAAACTTTACTGCAATTTACTATGGGGGACAGATAGTCAGATACACAATTATAAATGGGATACAAGTATCATCATGGATTTGGATTTGCTAAAGAAAATCTCCAAGGGCTGGAAGAGTGCCAGCCTCCTGTTGAAGTCACAGGGCTAAAGGACTTCATCTGCTAAAAGTGCTTGTTGCTGGAACTTGAGAATCCAGCACCTCTGAAAGAAACCAGCAATCTCGACGCCGATGGACGTCGCCGAATCCAGCTCGACATCGTGAGTAACGGCTCCAGTGTCCCGCTTCCTCAACGCCGGCCGCCGGCCGCCGGGCCCGATCGACGCCAGTAGCAACGCCAGTGAGTAGTGAGTTCGGCTCCAGCTCCAAGTGACCTCGTGTCTGCACCGCTGCTGATCGCATCGACTTCGAGCCCTCTCGACGCCGTGAGCGCTGCTCACTCTTGCAACGCCATCATCGACATCGACGACAACGCCGTATCCTGCTTCACCTCGTGAGCGCTGCTCCTGCCTGACATCTGTCGACACCGCTGCAGGTCGCCCCGACTCCGAGGCCGGATCGACGCCGGAGACCCGACGCCGGACATCTCGACGCCGCTGATCATCGTGTGCTTCGCTTTTCCAAGGTACTGTGTTGTGGGTGTCTGTGCGACTCCGGGCTCGACATAGCGCTCCTCGCGGTCGACGCCGAACCCTTTGGATTAACTTTGCCTCGACGTCGTGTGACTCCCGTGTGGGTTACATTGTTGCCAAGAACTGTGTTTTAAAGAAGAAGAGTTGCTTTTGTTACTAAAGACTTTGTGCTAAGAAGAAACTACACTTGAACTATTATTTTTCCTTCCAAGAGTATTTATTAAGATTGTGGTATATTTTAGTCGTTATTTGGTCTTGTGCTAAGCCTTATATAAAAATCCTTATTTTTATAATACTACTGTGCGTGTCCATTTGTAGTGTATTCACTTTATTACTGCATATGGTCATAAATGCTTAACGCACTGCCTCTGAGATAAGCCTGTCTGCTTTGCCAAGCTACCAAGGGGGTGAGCAGGGGTTATCTAAGTGTGTGATCCCCTTGCCCTGACTAGAGGAGGTGAGTCCCTATTTGTCAGAAGTGTATACCTCTGCCAACTAGAGACAGCCAAGTCTAACAGTACTCTATTCTACTGCACTCTACTCTAGGCCACTCCACACTATGCCACTCCACTCTACACCATTCTCAGTACACCTCTCAACTATATTATATACCACTGTACCCCACTTCACTGTACCCTTCTCCACTCTACACCACTCCACTCTACAGCACACTACTGTATGCTATTCCACTCTGCATCACTCTAGCATATGCTTCTGCAGTCAACGCCATTCCACGATGCGCCACTCCACTCTAAGACACTGTATTCTATGCTGTTTCACTGTACGTATTTCCACTCTACCCCACTCCACTCTATGCTACACCACTATATGCCACTCCTCTCTATGCCACTCCACTGTACAAAAATGTAATCCACTGTGTGGCACTCTACTCTACTCCGCTCTATGACACTTTCTCAAACTCTACAACACACCAGTCCACTCCATTGTACCACAAACCGATCTATTCTGCTATAGTTTACTTCACTGTTTACTACGCGACTCCACTGTACTCAGCTCCACATCACTGTACACTTGAACACTAGAATTCACTTCTCCACTCTATGCAATGCCACTTCACAAGTCTCCTATATGTTATGTGACACTTTGAAACACTGTACTCCACTCTATGCCCCTACAGGACACTGTACAACCCTCTACTCCACTCTCTGGCCCTACACCCCAGTGTACAACACTCTGCTCCACTCTATGACACTTTCCAACACTCTACTAAACACCCCTCCACTGTACTGTACAAGATGCCACTCCAACAACATTTTAGTTGACTCTAAACTACACCTGCCAACTCTAGTGTTCTCCATGCCACTGTACTGTACAAGCTGCCACTCCAACAAAACTTTATTTGACTCTAAACTACACCTGCCAACTCTAGTGTACTTCATGCCACTGTACTTTACAACATGCCACTACACTATATAAGAATTTGCTCCACTGTATGGGTCCACTCTACTCCACTCTTCAACACTCCACTGTACACTACACCACTCAACTCTATTCCATTCCACTCTACTCTACTCTACGACACTCCACTCTACTCCACTCCACTCTACCCCGCTTCGATCTACCCTTCACTCTAAAATCCTCCACTCTATGCCACTCCACCATACAACACTCCACTATTTGACCCCATTCCCCAGGGCCAAATACAATCAGCGGCCCCTGTCCTTAAACCTTATTAGGACCCCACCCCCTAAGGCTATATATAATCAAAAAGGGGATAGGGCGGCATAGCCCTCCTCCCTGAGCATTATTAGATCCCCATACACACAATCCCATCGGCCGTATGTTATTATAAAGGGCATGGGGGCTACACGCACCCATCCCCAAGCCTGTTTGGGCAAACAAGTACCACTAGTGCATGCCTGTGCAAACGACCTCACCCTCCTTTATCAGTAAATCATGCACATAAACATCAGGGACCTCATTATTGAAAAGGAACACTGTCCTTGTTTGTGCCATGGTGCACCTTTAAACAGGTGCACTGGACACAAACAGGGAGATTGCACTCTATTACAATGAATGCGGTGCCCCAGGGCAGTTGCGTTCTGTCCTACGAGTAGTGCATTCAATGACGGAGTGGCTAATTTCAAGCTGCACCTTATTTCTCCTTACAGGAAGCAACCCACCTGAACTTTGAAGATGAGAGTGGGATCCACCTGAAGACAGGCGCAGTGAGTGACTACCCTAACTAGCAAAGGGTTTCTGGAGAGGCCCCTTCTTACCCCCTCCAGAGAGCTGCCTCATATAACTTTTTGTGGCCTCCTACGGCCCTGTTTGCATCTGGGCCTACATCTACAATAGGGAGTGGTGCAAAGGCAAAGAGATTCCCTCATTTACATTGGGTCACGCCCCCATGCAAATGAGAGAACACCCTCTCATTATTGCATTGCTGCCCCTTTTGTCATAACATTGGGCGCCCGGTAGTGCGCAACCCCTTTGCTCCCCAGTGCACAATGTATAATACGGGCCCAGGAGCGCGTACCTGATGCCAAGAGTGGTTGCATCCGATATTGTCATTTGGGTGCCAGTGTATCTTAAGCATGGAAGGAAATAAGCCCCCAGGCTGTTGTTTGAACAATAAAATACACCATACATCAGAATTCAATGGCCTTCAGGTCTCTGGGCCCCAGTGATCCTGCAGCTCCGGCTCCATTGGCCGCAGCGCCCCTGGTTTGGGTAGAAATTACCCTGACGAGCTCCAGCCCAGTTAGGGGAAATGAGTAATCAATATTCCATGTTAATTGTGCATGCTTTTACTTAAGAACTAATAAATAGCGAGCTTAACGTTGCCTTCACCGCAGTCTTCCACCTCAAAGTCACAATATCAAACCCGTTTCCCTTTGATTTAGTTTTTTTCTAGTTACAAGGAAATTAAAATAAATCTTAAAAACGGCCTTGATCACAGGGCCAGAGATGCAATGAGCCACCTTTCTTCCCGTGCCAGCACTTCCTCTCCTTAATCAACATTCACTCCGACATCATTCCTAATTATAATTTTGCACGGTGCATCTTTTAATTAGCCATGGATGGGGTGCTGGAAGCTATCAATATTTAACAGGATAATTGCGTGAAAAGGCGCTTTTTAAAAGTGAGCAGCAGGCGTGAAGACGCTGAACAGCAGGCGGTTTTTCAGGCTCACAGTGAGCGCGAGAGGGTGCCACAAATAACGCGAGACGGACAATAATACCGGAAGAGGACGGCAGGGCCCTGGCCGCCATATTTTTTCTCCATGATTAGTTTTGTGTGAAAAAACATTCGGCTGCACGACACTTATTACACGAAGGTTCACACAGTTTACAAGACCGAGTTTGCCATTCTGTTGTCGTCTTAATTTGTTGTGTGCCAAATGAGCAATTCGTCAAGTGTACTTTCACACACAGATGAGACTCCTTGGTTACACAAGTTAAACATTGCCAGCTACATTGAGGGACCTCAGCAGGAAGCCTCGCCAAGATGCCTATTTTTAGCAGAGCCTTCTACAATGAAAGTCCATAGATGTTAAAAGATATCAAACAGATGTATGTGAAAAGTTCTACCATTTGGCAAAACCTAACATTTAGATATTGTGAATTGGATGACTCAGGGAATCAGCGCTGCATACTGCTAATAGTTATCCGAATCCTGCTTAAAGATGGAAGATTTAAAAAGTGGATTGAATAAAAAATAGAGAAGATAGCACATTTTAGAAAATAATAGCATTGATTTTTAATTAAAGGTACACACAGTAGCATTTTTTTTGCTGCCATTCAATGTGGGATGTGAGTAATAACCTACTCAAGAGCGAGCAAATGTAAGGTGCTGTTGTTTCCTACACAAAGGATCATTAATGCTAGAGTATATACTATGAGGTGGGCGGAAGTTGTGCAGTTTCACTTCACGGAATTCCATTGAGTCACTTAAAAACTTCACAAAATTCGATGGAGTTCCACGAGCGGGTCGAATTGGCACGTGGCACTGATTTTTAGTGCTGGGAGCTTGTTCCACTCTGCAAAATCACCGTGACCAGCACAATCCAGTGTGCCAGAGGGCGCTGCTTATTTACTGCTGCTTGAGTAGATTTTCTACTTGAGTGGCAGCTTTCTCACCGTGAGTGGTACCTTTCTCACCACGAACGGTCGCGACCTCCTGGGTTGAGAAAATCTCACCGGATGCAGTCCTGTGTAGATCTTCTACTTGAGTGGCAGCTTTCTTACCGTGAGACGTACCTTTCTTACCACGAACGGTCGTGACCGCCTGGGTTGAGAAAATCTCACCAGATGTGGTCCTGGCGTCCGTAACTCACACTAGGGGAAGCAAATTTAACTTTATCACTTTATACCATTGTACCATCTTGGGCCGGGCATTATTTCTTCATGGATGGATAGATAGATAGATAGACAGATAGATAGATAGATAGATAGATAGATAGATAGATAGATAGATAGATAGATAGATAGATAGATAGATAGATAGATAGATTGATAGAAAGATATTTTTAAAGTATTTAAACATTTTAATTTAAACTAATAATATTAATAACTTAAAAATTCCAATTTGCAAACATTTTTGAACAAGAACACATATCACAATTAAAAAATGAAATTAACATAAAATAAAACTCACATGTTTAAAAACAAGAATTGGCAAAGCCAATAGGTTTTGCCGATGCAAAATCTATTGACTTTGATAATGTTTCTTTTTATACATTACAGAGCAGTTGACTACAGTGCAACATAACTTAAAGTAAAAAAAAGCACCATGATACGGACATTAGGCAAAACCTATTGGCTTTGCCAATGCTTGTTTTTACTCATCATGGCATGTAGGTGTTTTACTATGTGCTTCCTTCCCCTCAAGCACCTCTCAACAAATAACAAACCCACCTCACAAGCAAAAAATGAATAGAATGAAATATCAGTCAATTATAAAATGTGTTGACTAAGTCACATTTAAAGTGACACTGTCTATGAAATTATTTACATAATCTGAAGATGTTGTTAGAGAATACTGACTTGTTTTAATGACGAGCAGTGGCAAAGTCAATAAGTCTGGGCAACGTCTGAATTATTGGCTGCAGGGGTAAAGTCTCTTACACAACCTACTCTGCATTTGCGAGGAGAGTACTTCTCCTGGGGTATTGTTTCAGATTCACATAGAAATGGTTGATAAGGAAGAGCACTATATACTCTTGGCAGGACAGCTAAATGGGAAGGACATAACATTCCTTAACATATATATCCAAACACAGATCAATACGCCTTTCTGGATATTTTGGCCATATTACTGACTGGGGTTACTCATTACCCCTTCATGGGGGTAGGTGTCTTTCATTGTGTACCTGACACACTCCTTAATAGATCACACCCTCCACTGCCTCTACTGACAAAATTGCTCAGGGTTTTGTTAGTGGGTGGCATGGTAGGTCTTGTTGGATGCTTGAAGGCTCCTTAATCCCCTCCTTAGAGGAAATAGTCTTACTATTTGGGAGTACACTCACAGCAAATACGCCTAAACAAGTTTCTGTGCAATGAAGCAATTCAAGCAAAAGTTTTGATGGTATAATACCTAGCTAGAGCACACTCTGACTATGCCCCCCTCATGCTCACCCTACAATGGAACATTCCTCTGCCCTACTACCGGGATGGAGACTTAACACTTTGCTGTTAGAGGATCAGTTTTTCCGGGACATGCTTGGGGAAAATATTGATAATTACGTCAGAGAGAATGAGGGAACAGCATCTTCTAGGTCATTGGAGTGGGAAGCTTTCAAAGTATGTGCTGCGTGGACACTGAGTAGCAACAACATACAGGGGTCAGGGCGCTACTGCATGCGGATGATCTAAAGCAAAAGGACTTGCTTCACAAATTAGAATAAAAGTGACTGTGAACACCCCATGTTAGAAATGGGATTCCTGGTTGGCTGAGGTATGCACCCAGGCCAGGCAGGAGCCACATCTCTAGTCAGGGTAAGCTAGATACACAATAAGATAAACTATACTCACCCTTCGGTAGCTTGACACTGAGCACTCAGACTTATCTACAAAGACAATGTGTAAGTATTTGTGCAACACCCACACATAGTAACACAATGAATACTCCACAAAAAGACTCCACACATGTTTAGAAAACTAGAGAATATTTAGCTGAGCAAAATGAGATGAAAACAACAAAAATCCCATCAGTAAAAGTTGAGAAATTACATTTTTTAAGAATAAATAAAAAATAGTGCTTAGAAGTTACTAGCGGTCAAAAGGTTACTTCAGGAACTAGTGCAAATCAGAAATTCAGGCCAAATGCAAACAACGGCAGGCCGGTAACAAGACCTAGACGGTCCCACTGAAGAAATACCTCAGATGGAGCTCTTGTCAATGTTGAAAGGGTCCTGTGTCATCATCAAGCTCCACTGAAGTGAATGTAATGCGTCATCGTCCAGCCATGCAGAGCGTCATCATCGAGCCGCGCAGGCTGTGGAACCGCTGTCATTGGGAAGCCTCTGCGTTGGCATCTGTTGATACCACTCACCTGAAGATCAGGCCATCTGCAGGGGCAAGGAATAGGTCCTCTAACATCCTAGAAAACCTCAGCACTACTGAAGAGAACAGGAGTCCCAGCAGGTGTTCCAAAAGGAAAGGGGAATTGGATGAGGGAAAATAAACAAGATACAGCTGTGTCTGCCACCTGATCCAGCCGAGTTTCCGAATCTTCGGAGAGCAGGACAGCTTCACCTGTTTCGCAAACCCTTAGTACGATGAATGGAAGAAAGGTCATATTACAGAAGTAATCTCCTGCTAACAACACAAAAGCCATACAAAATGTAAGCACTGAAACGTACTCACCTTAGATAAGTAAGGATCACACATGTGGTTCTGCAAGCGGATAATATCTGCCAGTAATGTGAGCATTGGTTCGCTCATTAGCAAGCTCGTCCAAGATACTTAATTGTATTGTCCTCAAATGATTGTGCTACTTGTGCAATACACAAAGACACGTTTCACTTATACTGCTAACAATAACAACAACGTTCTTAAGACAGATGTGAACTGTGTTTTTCATGTGCTTTTACCTGTGCCCTTTTCTTGTGGTTACACTGCTTAGTACGCCATGCACAAACATATAATGAAATAAAGAAAAGTCTGATATGTTCTCACCACACGCCGCATAAAAACAAATAGGCACAGAGAAAAGGGTGAGTCCGATAACTTCCTTCAATGTTGGGTCAATTGACATCAAGGGTCTCTCAGCCACCCCAGCAACAAAACGTGCTCTCTGCATATTTATCAAAGGGGGCACTTAGCTGAGATGAGTGGTTGCATCTGATGTCTTGTCGCGTCTAAGACGAAGCAGTGGAGCCGGCTCTTAGGAAGACCAATCAGTGAGGACGACGGTGCACGATATCCATAAATTAAAAGCCAAGCAGAGAGTGCAGGGGAAACAGCTTTTTATAAACCAATTAGGAAGTCGTTGCTATACGCTTGAGCCAGGAACCTGCAAAGGTAATGTGCACAAAGCCAGTGACAGCCGCACGGGACTCACAAGTTTCCCCACACATGCTGTTCTCATATAAAATAGTAACACTAGAATAAAGCACTTACATTGCATGTGTTTACAACGCATGTGATTACAACGTGGTCATTACAACAACTGTGTTGATACATCGCAGTACATTACAATGCAAGTCGGTACATCGACTTGCTGTAGGGGGCACGCTGGACTTAGGAATAGTATAATTTACTATTCCAACTCCAATGTGCGCAACAGTAGGGAAGGTGTGGGAGTAGTAAATTATACTATTCCTTATGTTAGCACACCCCCTGCAGCAAATCGATGTAAGGACTTGCGTTGTAATGTACTGCGATGTAACAATGCAGTCATTGAAACGACCGCGTTGTAATCATATGCGTTGTAATGCATGCAATGTAATGGCTGTTTCCAGCAACAGGGTATGGAATGGGTACGGGAACCCCTGGCAGCATCAATGGTCTATACGGCAGAATGGCTTTTGCAATTGATGCAATGTATCCATTTTGTATTAAAACAGCTGCAGACCCACTTCGGAGGCCCAGATTTTGGCGGTGGCACCTCAGGCAAGGGTAGGACTTACAGAAGGCATAGTCCACCAGCACCAACAGAATTGTAGGATCCTTATGTGTCAAAAAACACAAAGGGTGAGAGAGGGCCTGAGGGGAGTCGTATTTATAGACCTATTGGTACCCTGTCCCCCAACTAAATAGCAAAAAACACACGAGGGGTACCAGAAGTCTGAGTATGAGAACCTACAAAGTGTTCATTCTGTAAAACAAAACCAACAGGTTAATGTACAGGGTATTACAATCCTAGTAATATAGATGTAGATCTACAGGAGAAGAGATAGCTAGAAAAACAGCCTCAAGAGTGCTTGAAAAAGTACCCATCAGCCCGTTCAATAGCGGAGCATCGTCATCTGGGTTGCATGGTTGAAAATGTGGTTCCAGAATGCCCTTCCCTAGGAAGAACCAGGGCTAGCAGAACTTGGACCACTTGATTGACCCTCAACCATTAAAGATGATCAGGTGCAGACTGAAAGGTGCTAGGTTGCAGTGCTCAAAAAATTGTGAGAAAAGAAAGGGAAAAAAAAGTTGTAATCCACGTGTTCTAAAAATACCTAACTTGATGTCATTTGTATAACTTTATTGGGTCTGACCATCAAGGTGGTATGATTAAAAGCAGAGTGAAAAATAGCATGCAAGGAATTGCTATTCACCATGAATGTAAATTGGTCGACATGTTTCAGCCTAGATAGGCTTTCTTCAGGACCTATGATGCACTACTGCAACATTACCTTACTGTGAGAGGAACTACAAAACTGCTCCAGTTCCTCAAATGAGAAAATTGTATTTCTTCTCCTGTGTAAAAAGATAAAGCAGAAAATAACAAAAATTATTATTATTTCAAGGAATATCGTGTGTGCCTGGTGCACTGATTAATCCTATGATAATTCACTCACCCAAGTTGTAGGGAGGAATCACCTCGCCTCACCTGGCACTGGCTCAGAGTGAAGGAGGCCACGCACTAAAAAACAAAAATGCAAAACATACGTTTCATTTAGAAAACCACTTGGACTAAGGGTAGTCCAAACATAGTTTATTCAACAAACAGCGACAACTGAAGAGGCAGCAATGGAGGTCAAAAGGTTGAAAACGACACTACTATGTGCTAAGTTCAGGGCACCAGTCTTAAGGACCAAACTAGTATCCTAAAGTCAGCGTCAGACATAGCATCTGACCCAGGGAAAAACAGAGTGAAGCCATGTGACAAGTGCTTCATGTACAAACATCAACACACCAACTGTGCAGGACCAGTGCCTCACAGGGGAAGTTTCTTAAGTCTCTATATTTTTATTGAAATTGCAGAAAACTGCATTATTTTCAAAGAAACTGCTGTGTTTTAAAAAAAAGCAGAATTCTGATCTCTTGCCCAGTGCAGCTTAATCTCATCTATACAGATTCTCTACAAAAAAACTGCCATGTTGTAAAAAGCAGAATTCTGATATATTGCCCAGTGCAGCTTAATCTCATCTATACAAAAATGGTTAATCTCATCTATACATAAATGGGCACCCACGCGCTCTTACCTCTCCGCCGTTGCCTCGCTCTGTATAATGAGCCGAGGGGGAGGTAAAAACGCTGTGTCCGTGACCGTCAAATATACGGTTGCTGCGGACCTTAGAGAGACACCCATCAGGTGTTTCCATGCCGGGTGCGCTCTGTGTAGCCAATGGTATCGTTATCGTTTATAGAAGAAATGCCGGTGAAGAAACATTCTTCTGCTCGTGTAAGCCGAGCGTTAGTTGGGCAGCGGGATGTTAGGCGCGATTGTATTGGTCCGTTTGTGCCCAATCGAAACCACAGACTTGCTAGATAGTGTGCCTTCGTTTTTCAAGCGGACCCGCCGAGCGACTCCGTCTATGGAGCTAACATCCCCGATTTCCACACAGAAAGGCTTGTGATTCAATGTATCATAGAATAGTGATGGCGTCTCGTGCTTAGTCAGAAGCACTCGAGATGCACGGGACATGAGTAAGTTTTCACCATTGCCACAGAATGACGATATGGATGATTATCATTCTTAAGAGAACCAAGCCCTGGTTGGACATAAAATGAATAAAGGGATTGTATTGGTTCCTACATACCCCAATCAGAGCAACCGAATAGCTTGCTTATTCGGCCAGGGTGAAGAGCACTCGTAACAAGGACACGTGGTGTTCTCATGTTGATTGAATGGTCATCTTAGAACACCAAGTATCTAGAACTCGAAATGGTTATGCATTATCCGAGATACCCCCAAGAAAGAATATAGCCTTTCCAGCAATATCTGCTAGGACAAATAACACCAAAGACTATGTGTAAAGAGAGTATAAGGTGTAAACATGACTGAATGTTTGAGAAACACACCAGGCGACATGTAGTCACATTCAAAAAGTGGGTAGTCGAGTGTCACTCTACGTGTATGTCCTCTGACGTTACATCGAATGCATGTTTAGTTAGTGATGAGGAGATACGGAATACACCTTGCTGTTGGTGGCAGGACCTGAATCAACTCATAAGGGCCCTGTTATTAAGTGTGAATCCCCATTATCACTTTGTGTTTATACCAGGGAATATTAGTACTGAAATTCCTAATGCCCCTATCCTAGGATGGATAACTCCCTCAATAGAATTGAAAACCAGGAAGGACCACTGGTTCCTAAGGTCTACATATTTGTCCGTACACCCTAGTGATTGGTGTGTACAAATACTTATGTCTAGCTCTGTGGTCTACACATCTAGTTGTTATAGCTGTAACCACGGGATATCATCATGTAATCCTTCTGTGTCACTCTTCAATTTGAACACCCATCTCTGTTCCTTCCTCAGTAGAAACTGGGAGATGTCCGTGACGTGATTGGGTATAAATGGTTGTTCTAAAACAACCCACTCCAGGTCGTCTGCCTGGTGTTTCTCTGCAAGAAAATGGGATGTGAGCCGAGTTGCTTGCTTACTGCGTCGAATTGTACTCTTATGCTCTTGAATACGCAGTTTTATTTTCCTCGTTGTCATCCCTATGTATCTCAACCCACAGGGGCACTTGATTTGATATACAACTTTGTCACTGTTGCAGTTTGTATGGCGTTTTAGTAACCATGGTCGAGTTGTACCTATATCAACTGATAAGGTCTTTGTTGTTTGAGGACACACTGAACAGTTCCCGCAAGGGTAATGACCCTGTACAGGCGGCAGATTCCACAAAGTGGATGTGGCGCCTTCTGTTATCTGTCGAGGTCTAGTGTGGACCAACTCGTCTTTCAAATTTGTTCCTCTTTTGAATGAAAAAAGTGGTAATGGAATCTTATCACCAGAACTATTCAAAATCTTCCACTTCTGTCTAATGATTTTCTGGAGTTTAGACGATGAAGTGTTGAAAGTTGTGACACACACCAATTTGTTCAATGCTGGTTTTTCTACTGGTGCCTCTAAGAGAGCATCACGATGATTGTTTGAAGCACGCTTCAATGATTTCTTAATGAGATGGCCCGGGTAGCGGCGCATCTTTAATTTGGTGGAAAGGTCCTTAGCTTGAACCCGGAAATCTTGCATGTCTGAACAATTTCTTCTCACCCTAAGAAACTGTCCAAAGGGGAGATTCTCCCTCAGCGAACGAGGGTGGTGGCTATCAAACCTTAACAAAGAGTTCCGCGCCATGGGTTTCCTGTATAATGAACTCGCTAGATGACCATCATGTGGAAAAATCATTAAGTCCAAAAATGGCAATTTCTCTTTGTTATGCTCTAAGGTGAATCTCAAAAAAGGATTTTGGTCACAAGATGTCATCTATGTTTTGAAACCCAACATGTACTGAATACCACCAATCCATATCACCAACAATTGGTGGTATGGAAACGGTACATAGATGAAATCTTGGTGGTGTGGCGTGGGGATGAACAATCTCTGGCATCCTTCCACGAGTGGCTAAATGACCAAAATCCTTTGGCGCTTTGGCGCTTTCTGGGCTTACCTGCTATTCGTGAGGAGCCAGACTTGTGCTGTGTGTTTTCCTGCTTCCAGCCACCTACATCAACTGTTCGCGACACCCGCTTCGCGGGTGCCGCTCACCGCCTCTTTTGCCCCGTCCTCCCTGGTGTGAGCGGATCCACAGTCCGTGGTGAGTAACGCGCTCCCAGGTTGAGGATTATAACAACAGTTTGTGCGTGGAGCCTACCGAGGGACTGCGAGGTCCAGCAGCCTCAGCTGCACACAGCTGCTGCCTCTTCCCCCGGCGGCCACGCCCCCAGCCTCCGCATTTAACATCGCCTGGGTTCCTGGTTCACTGGCGCTTTCTGGGCTTACCTGCTATTCGTGAGGAGCCAGACTTGTGCTGTGTGTTTTCCTGCTTCCAGCCACCTACATCAACTGTTCGCGACACCCGCTTCGCGGGTGCCGCTCACCGCCTCTTTTGCCCCGTCCTCCCTGGTGTGAGCGGATCCACAGTCCGTGGTGAGTAACGCGCTCCCAGGTTGAGGATTATAACAACAGTTTGTGCGTGGAGCCTACCGAGGGACTGCGAGGTCCAGCAGCCTCAGCTGCACACAGCTGCTGCCTCTTCCCCCGGCGGCCACGCCCCCAGCCTTCCCCTTCATTACTGGCTTCAGTTCTACCGCGACGCGGGACGCGCGCGGGGCGACTACCGGGGCGAAGACCGGGCAAAGAGCGGGCCGTTTAAGGCCGTTCAAGGACGGCAGAGGACGGCCCTGGCCCAGAACTCTTGTGTCTTCGCCCCTGTCAACCATAACGTCTATAAATGTCGACCATACGCAACAGAACTCGAAGTTGCGCGAAAAAAGCTACGGCGGTAGCCCAGGTGACTGGACCTATTGATCTTTTTATTTCACGCGTGCACGAGACTATTGACCAAAGTATTGTATTATTGGAAAAAAGAGTCTCTATGGACCTTGCAAATGCTAGGCGCTCATCCTTGGGCCCTTTGGCAAAGGTTAAATCTCCTGCGGTGCAGACTTTGAATAATTGCTCCTTACCCGTAACTATGCCTACTAACAGTGTTCCGACTGTACCGAATACTGTTGATCTATCGGTTGCCCCATCGGACTCGGATCCGTCCTTTGAAGACCTGGAGGTTACACCAGATCTAGAAACCTGCCAGTCACCTGACAAAGGGGAGCCGAGTCTGAGTGGGTCTAACGATGCGGTAACTGTCCCTGTACCCACTGTTCCCCGGAGAAGGGCTACTAATCCACCTAATGTTACATCGAAGGGCAAAAGTAAAGCAAAAGCACCAGTTAGGAATCACAATTTGATTTCCCCCACTCCACAAATGACTTCAGGTATTCCGTGCTGGGTACAAAACATGGTTACTGATTTAAAACTAGACCTTGAAGCCACTTTAGCAGCACAAATCAAACCTTTAATTTCTAAAGTGGATAGGCTTACTTCCTTAATACACTCCAAATGGCCACAAAAAAAGCAGGGACAAGGGCATGTTCAGTTACAAGGGACCACAGAATTAGCCCCCGAATGTTTAACGAACATTCAGTCCCCCAAAGACGTACCAACTAAGGTTCAAGGTATGGCAGCCCCTGGGAACCCGGTTATATCCCTTGAATCGCAAACAGTGAACAACTCGGTCCAACCAATAACTGTATCGATTCCAAAGGAGAATGTCCCTGTTCTGGCGAACCAACACCCAGTTGTTGATAATATTGCCACCACAACCATTCAAGCTAAAGAAGTAGCAGGGAAACCCAATCCAACCTCTGCACAAAATAAACCTGAAGGGCCTAAGCCAAAGCAGGCACGTTTCAGGTCTATTAATTTACCACCAGAGGTTTCTCCTTTTGTTGTCGTGTTGACAGCAGTTCCCCCATTGAAAGAGGGAGTAAAAGAAACGTTTACCGAGCTTAGAAATAAATGTGCTCAATGGCTCCATCTACATAAACCCCTACCTAATAACATGAACGGTGAAATTCTTACCGTGCGTAGAGGGGATTGGGTGGGCAGAAGTAAGAAATCAATAGTAGGGGACGTAATAACTGTTAATTTTAGGGATGTAGGGGCAGCAAGCTATGTATGTAATGCACCCAATAGTGGTCCTGCGACCCAAATTAAACCACTTCCTTTGTCGTATTTTTTACCAAAGCCTGCACGACCTAACCCTCCCTGTTCCACTTTTCAAAGTAACAGTGGACCGGGGTTTTTTCCACAGCAAGCCGTTAAACCTTGGCTGCAACCACCTTATCCGCCCCCTTTTTTCCCATATTATGTTAATTTACAGCAGCAACTACCAAATGCCTCACCTTTTCCTATACACCAAGTCAAAGCCCACTGGCAACACCCTTTTCATTTTCCGCCACCTGTACCTCAGTCTGCTTACCAATGGCAGCAATCTTTTCAGCCACCACAATTAGACAAACACCCGTGGCAACAAACGTGGCAGGACCCGCCCCACTCCCAAGACCCCTTGTCTGCACAATTCGCCCACCCAAACAGATACGCTGTGCTAGATGAGGTAGACTGACTTAGCCCTCTAGAAGCACTGGATCTAAACATCCCTAAGTCCATTCTTGATAAGGAGTGTTCCTCTTCTTCTGTCAAGCCTCCTGCTGTACCTCACAAATCTACTATACTGTCACTACCAATACCTACCCAGTACATAGATAACCAGGGTAGCTCTGATATATGTATAACTACTGCCAGCCCGAGCCAAAGTTCAGTTACCACCTTTCGGGAAGAGGGTCCTGCCTTTCTACCACCAGCAAATCAGTCGGAGCTATCTGTTGTTGGTAATCCCGGTAAACCAGCAGGAATTTCTCTTATTTCTTGGAACATCGCTGGTCTTGCCGGCAAACTAGGTACACCCTTTTGGACCAGCTTCCTGGGTGAGGGATTTGACCTAATCCTACTTCAGGAAACCTGGTGTCCAGACCCTATTAACATTGAAGGGTATGTATCCTTCTGTCTTAGAGCAACCAAATCTAGCTCGGGAAGGGCTAAGGGGGGACTTTTATTGTTAGTGTCAACCAAGCTGTGTGACTGTACGGTCAAATATAGTACGACCGTGGGAACATACAGTCAAGTTATTAGGATGGAGTGTAGGAAGAATATTGATTTAGTCATTGTTAATTTCTATAATAATATTTTTGATACTACAAGGGGGGATATTTTACCGCCTTTAGAAAGGGAAATCATTAAGGCTCTGGACATCTCGAAAAGAAAGGCTGAGGTGGTTTGGGCTGGTGATTTTAACTTGCAGCCCTGCCATCTGTCCAATGGGAACATTTGTGGCTTCGATACAGCATTAAAAAGCCATTGGGGAGACCAGGGGGGGAGGGAGGATTCTCCCCACTCCAAACACTTCCAACACTGCAGTTATGGTTCCACTATAAATAATATGCTAGTCACGCTAGAAATGACCCTGTTAAACTGCAATGTCAATAATCGGGCAATTACATGCCCTACATTTACAGGCAGAGGTGCAGGTTCATTCATAGATCATATATTGCTGTCTAGCAGTGGAGACTACACGGATTTGTATGTGAATGAAGAAAGTCTCAGTGACCACAATAGCTTACGTGTTACCCTCTTGGGGCATGGTACTTCATTAGTTCCGGGTGGTAAATGTACAAATGATATAGTACCTACTAGACCTAAGGGCTTAAGGGTCAAATGGACTGGTCTAAACTCCAAAGTCAAACAGAAGGAGGTTGTTACTCTCTGTAAGAACCAAATCAGTTATTGTTTGGATGATGACAGTGACTCTGGCTGCTTAATAGATTATTTTGTATCCATGAATAGTATTATTGATGGTATTTTTACTAAGATCCCGTCAGCTAAGGGCGGTCCAAAGCAGGGGTGGTTTGATAAAATATGTATAGTCACCCTCCGCGACCTAAAGAATGCGCTAGGCACTAGACCACGTGTTAAGACGGAGATACAATACCTCAGGGCCTGTTATAAAACAGCCATTGGTAATAGGAAGAAGGTATTACAGTCTGAGGCATGGGATAAGCTGAGGGAGGCTGCTGAGACCAAAAACAGTAAACTTTATTGGGAAACAATTAACAGCCCGTTTCTCAATAAAGAAAATGTTCCAGAATTGACCTCTCACGTGGCATGTAGCGACTGGGTTACCCATTTTTCTAAAATATTTAATCCAGAAAGTTCAACCTCTGAGTTATCTCCACCAGATCTAAGCCCATGGTTGCCCCTTTCGATGGACATAACACTAGATGAATGCCAGGAAGCTATCTTTTTAAGTAAAGGAAGCAAGGCCCCTGGCCCTGATGGGGTTCCGCTGGATTTATACAAAGACGAAATAGCGTTATGGGCTCCCATTTTGACGCGGGTTTTTAATTGTGCAGCCGAAAGTGAATTTCCTTCTACTTGGGGTCAATCGATCATCATTCCTCTACATAAGAAAGGTGACAAGTCAGAGGCCTCTAATTATCGTCCAATTTCATTATTGGACGCCTCTGTAAAGGTGATGAGTAGGATTTTGCTGAAGAGGCTGGAAGACTGGGCAACTGATTTTAACATTTTAACTAGAGTCCAATATGGCTTTCGCAAAGGCCTGGGTACACTGGACCAATGCGTAAATCTGGACCTTTTAATCAGTAAATATACTGTGGCTAAAAATGGTAACCTCTTTTTATGTTTTGCTGATCTGAGCAGCGCATTTGATTTAGTTAACCATAATATTCTCTGGGAGGTTCTGCTTGATGCAGGGGCACCAAGGGAAATAGTGAATTTTCTAGCTAGATTGTATGAAAAACTCTCATGTAAAGTCCGCTATGGCACCCTTGGTGAATGTACCCCGTTTTTTAGAGTGTCTCGGGGCATACGTCAGGGTTGTGTTTTAGCCCCGCTTTTATTTTCCCTTTTCATTAATGGTGTTGACCGATCCCTGTCTGACATCCCAGCAGATGCCCCTTTGATTGATGGTAAACCTGTTCCGCTGTTACTTTATGCGGATGACGCTGTCCTTTTATCTCGAACACAGTTGGGCCTTCAGCGCCTAATTGATAATTTCATGCAATTCATTCAAGCTAGGCGGCTTCGTGTGAATAAAACTAAGACATACGTAATGTCATGTGGTCAGGCAGCCAAGCAGGTTAAGCATACCTTCTTCCTTGACAAGGAAAAGCTAACTTCTGTTAAATCCTTTTGTTATCTGGGAATAACATATAATAATAGTGGGTCTTGGAACGCGGAATTTGATGCCGTAAAGATAAAAATGCTACGGTCCACTAGTAGCATATTTCGTTTTGCCTCCAAACTCGGCTCACGAAGTATCTCTGATATGGTGAACATATACAATGTATGTTGTGTTTCCTCTGCTCTGTATGGGGCAGGGGTATGGGGTCACTGTGAGGGTATTTCCCTGCAGAGGGAGGAAAACAAGTTCTTAAGGAGGCTGTTATGTGTTCCCCCTTCTGCCTCCACCCAGTTGATCCATGAAGAAGTTGGGATCGAGTATATTTCTGACTTAGCAGCAGTTCGGCCACTCTTATTGTGGCGTTCTATTTGGGCTAAGCCAGAGACTCGATTCACCAAGGACATTATCCTTGATTGTATAGGTCTGGATCACTCCTCACATGTATTGTGGTTAAGATACATACATCGTTGGTATCTACTTCTTTTTAACATTGATGTGTTCCGTGAGCCTGAAAAGGTTGTCTCCATTTCAAAAAAAGAAATTAAGATTACGTTCCTTAATTTTCGAAAGGCCGAACGAGACAAAGCCGTTAGCAATCTTGTTACTATGAAATTTTATAAAGACCTAAATCTAGCACCCGGATTACAACCCTATCTTGTATTTGTGACTCGCCCTTCTCACCAGTATGTCCTAACACGGGTTAGATTGGGCACTGTACACCACTTGGTTGCCTTTCCAAACACGAAAACTAGTTCAAATATACCCTGTCCATGCGATAGCACCTCCAGGGAAAGTAGTTGCCATTTCTTGCTTTTTTGTAAATTTTATCAGTTTTTTAGGTTAAAATACCTTAAACCCATTTTTATCAAATATAACATTTGTACCACACAAACAGCATTGATATTTTTATCTTCACTAGAGAACGAGGAGACTTGTTTCTTTTTGGCTACTTATATTTTAAAATGTACAGCTGCCAGGAAAAGTATTGTATTATAATGTTGTTTACTTACCTGTCTGTACTTATGCTATACAGCTGCCAGGATTTGTTAATGATGATATTACTGTTAAACACTCCTGTCTGTATATATATGCTCTCACTTTTATGATCCATATCAATTCCTGTAAATAAGGTATTATAAAACATAAAGCGGTCCACTGTATTGAATGCTTACTTAATAATTTTAATGTACAGTTCCCATGAAAAGCCTAGTGAGCAACTCCTACTGATCCCCAGTTAGTCATTATAAGAATGTTCGTATTTTGTAATAACATGATGACCTATAGAGGTATGATCACTTTCTACTTGATGCACTTTAGCCTCTTTTTCTTCTTTTTAGGAATGACTATATGGCGTCCTTTTTAATATTTCAATTATGTATTTCTGCTTGTATGATTTGTATGTACAAATCGAATAAAAGCTTTTTGAATTGAATTGATGGTTCTCCTCAGACATCTATATCACTTTACTACTCACCCCATAGTGATCTCAGGAGAGTATTCCATATAATAGATGCCTTGCTTTTGCAGCTAATTTGGCACAACAGTAGTAAATGGATTGCGTTTGCAAAGCTGAAATCATCCTCCCTCGAAGGGTGGAATGGTGGTCCCGTACTTTGAATTGTATTATCTAGCAGCTGACGAGAGAATTGCTGGGGATACCATCATGGAATTGCCACTGGAGACCATGCTGGCAAAATTACTGCTGGCCCCTGGTGCCCACTCTGTACAAAAGAGGGAGCCTGGTGGCTACCCTCGAATATATATGGAACCAGGGGCTCCATGGCACAATGACCCAGGTGCCATAAGCCAGGGAGCTTCTGCTCAAGACTCTGTTAGCCATGCCTCACAGGGGTAATTGGAGCAAACTGGACTAACCTGCGTAGGTTATCATGGATGTGCTGGCATATTTTGCAAACCAGCATGATCAATTTGATGTTCCGACATGCCATTTCCAGCTCTATGGGGTGATGATGGCGGTAATGCACTGATGGTGGTGCATTGGAATGGCTGAGCCCGGGACTCCCTTTACTAGATGATGTTGGAACAGGTCAAGTTCTACCCAGGAACTCAGAGAGCTTGACATTGGGTCTGTAATACGGGACTTGGACTGGCCTAAGATCTTGGCGCATGCGCCAACAGTTTTTCCCAATGCACGCTTCAAACTCATTCAATACTACTATCTTCATAGAGCATACATTACACCCAAACAAATGAATCTGATGCTCTCAGATTGCCCCAGGTGTGGCGAGGACAATGCTGCATTTATTCACATGGTCTGGGCCTGCTCGATTTTAACTCCCTACTGGAATGGGATGTGGGAAACAGTGTATATGGCGAGAGGGTGTCAGTTGGCTAGTACTCCAGGCCTTGGTTCACCAGACTGAGAACAGGGGCCTCACTACTAGATTTACGGACTTTGCTCTCATACTCGCCAGATGCCAAAACAACTATGGTCCTGGAAGGCCTATGGAGGCCCTAGTCTACAGACAAATTGCATCCCAGAGCAGGGCAGAAGCGTGGAATCAGATACTATCGACATACCTTATATAGGGAATCAGGGAAAGCCAAAGCGCAGAGAAGCAAATGAGAACTGACAATAAAACATGCACTTGAATATGATAGCCGGGATGTGAATGGCCAAACACCCAACCTGGGTGTGTGGGAAGTGGAACACACCCCACACTCACTACACACCTCTGGTGGGGAGGAGACACCTAACATACTAAAAATATCTAGGACCCGATTCACAGAACTAACTTAAGACGAAATCCTAAACTTACTACCATTTTGGTATTCACAGAAGGCACTTACTCATTTTGAGTAAATGAGTAAGTGCCTTCTGTGAATACCAAAATGGTAGTAAGTTTAGGATTTTGTCTTTAGTTCTGTGTGACGGGCCCCTAATTACCACGTTTCCCTATATTAATTAAGCAACATATTCTTGATATCTAGCAGGGCTGGTTAAGGTTTTTGATTTGATGTCATGTTTATGTTGTCAACCACTGTTCTCTCCCAGAAGATACGCTATTTATAGGCCTTGCTGTATATGGCTGATGAACAGCATCATGGACGTAAAGGACCGAGGGAGGGGTGGGAGGGAATTAATGAGACATCATGTGTTCTATTTGTATTGGCAAAACTCAGTAAAATATGTTAAAAAGAAAACCCCGAAATGCAGCAGAACACGAATAGCGAGGGCTCCCTCGCAGTCGGTAAATGTGCTTTCACAGTTTGATTGCTTTTCCCCCAAATTATTCATAATTACATGATCAGAAGTAATCTCGTTATTTACAGTAACTCTGCATCAAACAGCAACGCTGAATTTCCAAAATGTCTCTGATTACGAAGCGTACAAAAAATTACACGTTTACCTGATTCTTTCCACAAACTTTCCACAAATAAATTTCAGGATGTTTAACCCCCGAAAACCTTCAGGAGAAGGCAGGAGGAGTACATGGATCATTTTACAAATCAGAAATGAATCTCCACACTTGAAATTATGGCCAAGGCCACTTATTTCCCAATTTCTTCTTGTTATAACATTTTTACATGTAACAGATTTATTTATATCAACTGGAGCTTGCTGTTTGGCTCTTTGTACACATTTTTGTATTACATCATAATACATGGAAGCCTGCAATCACTTTCTAAAAGCCTGTCCCTAATTCTATTATTACAGTCGAGTAGTAACATCTCCAGTCACTTGTATTAAGTTCTAGAGTGGAGTTTTTTGACATGAGAATGCCTGTTGTCAGAATCAGCAGCCATGTGCGATTGGGCATGATCAAATGGAATCACAGGAAAACCATTTGATCGGTGGTGCAGGTCCAAGTGAGAGTGACAGAATGATACTGCGAATTGCATACACCTTGGGCAGGTTTCTGATGAGTGAGCTTGCTTGTATTAAAGTCCTGAGCTAATCTAATGCTAGGGTGCAATAAATGTTGTCTTCTCAAAGACACATTTAGTGAAATGTACTTGTGTGTGCGTCACAGTGTTTGTGTTGCACTTGTTTAATATAGCCTCAGCTATATATGTTTTACTTTGTTCAGGTATGTTCACACTGACATGCACAGTTGAAAATGGTGCTAAGCATGTGTAGAGTCGCCTCAGCCTACAAAACATAGAGGGACAGAAGAAGAGCATCAGAGATTTTTTTTTCTTCTTTTCAGGTTCCAGTACAACTGTGTTAGACCTGTCATCCTTAGGGTCACCTTCCCCCAAATGTATGCCTTTTGCCTCCCACGTTTTGCTATATCTTTGTATTGGCCTTAGGACTCTGAGTACTTTACTACGTTTAATCAGTGCTAAAGTGCACATGCTTCTCCCTTAAAACAAGGAGATATTGGTATATACCTGATTGGCATATTTAGTTTACTTATAATGTCCCTTGTAGAGTGGTATACCATATATCCAGGGCCAGAAATCTAAATGCTTCTAGTGGGCCTGCAGCACTCGATGTGCTGCCACACGGGTAGCCTTTTAAACCTGTCTCAAGCGTGTATGCACAGTTTACTGCCACATAGACTCTGCATTTAAAAGGATTTGCAAAGCCCTAAACTCCCCGTACCTTTTTACTACACATACGTCACCCCTAAGGTTGGCCCTAAGTGACCCTAAGGGCAAGGTGTGGTGTAATTAAAAGGCAGGACATGTACTCTTAAGTTTTACGTGTCCTGACAGTGAGAAACAGGCTAATTCCTTTTTCCCTGCAACAAGGCCCACTCCTTCCACAGGCCAGTATTGGGGATTCACTTACATGCTCTTTAGTGGTAATTACTTACCAGAAAGGTGAAAGTGTTATTATGTTTAATATGATTGGAATAGTAATGATACATCCTCTTTAACGGTAAGGTTGGAATTAACACTACTATTTTAGAAATGCCACTTTTAGGAAATTGACATTTCTCTGCTCTTTATTTTGCTCCTTGTGCCTTGCAGCCTGTCTCCAATCCACATCTTACATGGGTGACAGCTACACTTTGTCCATACCCTCTAGACAGCCACCCCACAGGAAGGGCTGTGTGTGACAGGGGATGTAACTTCATACCGATAGCCTTACTTGGCTGAAGGGGAAAAGGTGACTCACACTTACATCTGAAAAGGCTGTATCCTGCTCTCATACAAAGGGCTGATTTTCCCCCTACTAGTAGTCTGGAGCCAGGGCTGGACTACAAGGTGTCCTTGTGCACGTCCGAACGCGTTTTTGAAGTCACCTCAACATCAAAGTCAATTTGGGAGTATACATTTTAGAGCTCTGACCCGGTTGTATGACAGAACTGCGCAGGCGTTTAACCTACACACCTTTACAATGCAGTCACTACCCTGTCTGCGACGTTACCATATGTTACTTTGTTACAATGACTTTGGGGGTGCTGGACTTTGGAATAGTATAAATTACTATTCCAACTCCAGTCTATGCGTACAATCCCAACTTTGTGCTCAAATTGAGAATTTTCAACTCCTGGACCAGCATCAATCTGGCTTTCAGAAGGGGCACAGTACTGAATCGGCTCTTACTCACGTTATGGATGACATTTCAAAAATGCTTGACCAAAATTAATGCTTCCTCCTAATCCTCCTTGACCTTTCTTCCACGTTCGACACGGTCAATCACGACAACAGCCTATCAATTCTAAAGAACAAGATGGATTTCTCTGGTCGGGTATTACAATGGTTCTCATCCTTCCTCCACCACAGATCACAAAGAGTTAAGGCAAACCACGCTCTCTCCCAGCCCTCCCCAGTTCTCATGGGTGTACCCCATTGGTCCACACTATCTCCTATACTCGTCAATCTTTTCCTGGAACCATTAGCTAGGTCACCAAACTCCACAAACATTTTCTTCCATATGTATGCGGACGATACGCAACTCAATTTAAAAATCTCCAGGATAACATCATCTCACTCAACTATACCCTATCATCTACTCAAAATTGGCTAACTGAGAACCATCTCCTGCTCAACACCTCCAAAACTGAATTCCTTCTCATCTCTCCTCTGAACCACATCCCCAAGCTAGACCTATGGTTGAATCACCTCAAGGCATTCAACTTCACCCCCTCATTATAGACTCAGCCAAATCGGTCGGAATCCCCTGGACAAGCACCTGAATATGAATAACCATATCAGGAAAAAGTGTAGAGGAACAAATCACTTGATGAGAACTCTTAGAAATATCAAATCATTCCTTCCACAAACTGATTTCAAGCAAGTGGTTCAAGCGCTCAGGTTACCGAGATTAGACTATGGCAGCGCTACGCTCTGTGGCCTTCCCAAATACGCCTTAGCTCCACTAAGGACATCTCTGAATGCCGCAGCCAGACTGGTTACAGGTGCCAAACGAAATGTGCACATATCCCCAGTTCTAAAATCTCTTAAATGGTTGCCCTATGAAGCTCGAATCCAGTTAAAGAGTGCTGTTCTGGGGGGGTGTGGCCTGCGCCTGCAGGAGATGGCGGCATTCCCTTGACTCTCCCAGGAGGCGGGAATGGCGACGGGCCAAGTGTGACTCCCCACACCTCAGAATGATGCCGGATTGCGGGAGAAGCTGTAGGAAGCCTTGAGGAATCGACGGACGTGTTTTCCAAGGTCCTTCGTGACGGCTGCAGACATTTTTCCATTACATGAGTGGCGCGTACAGCTGTGAGGTGGCGGTCATCATTACGGGAGTCCCGCTGACGGAGCTCCACTTCAAGCGACATTCCTGTTCTGTCAAGAGCGCTGCAGTTCACGCCCTAACAATGCCGCATTGCTCTCACCTCTGAGCCCTGCCTTAACTTTCACTCCTCATTTTGCCTATTTATGGGCGCTACTTCGTGAGTTGTGATTTCATTCACGGATAGCTGCCGCCATTTCCTGGCTTCATATTACAATGACTCTCGTCTCAGTGCGGCTCTCCACACATTGCTGACGACGCCTTTGAGTCAGTATTTGTCTGTTTCTAGCGCTGCTTTCCTTCATATGGAAATGTTCAACAAAAATCACTACTCATCCTTGTCATAGTGGGTTTTATATCTGAACTCTACATTTGATACCCACTTCTGCCACTTTCTCTTCATTTTTTCAACATTATGTGGCTTTCCATACCTCTAAATGGAGCTTTAACCATTTGTTCTGCCTACCTGGTCTTCAGCTGTCTGCATTTTTTCTCTTTTTTATACCAGGTGTATAATGCATTATTGTGTGGTGCGGTTGCCCTATTTTTCTAGTGTTACCTTCTAATCCACATTTATTTGACTTTTTCTGCCTCAGTTGTGTTTTGTGCTGATACTACTTATGCCTACATTACTATACTGCATATTCATGACATGGTCTCTGTTTATTGAATTATGTGCCTATTATGTCTTTGAATTCACTAACTGTACTAGCGACACCTATATTATGCTTTGACCTATGACCTCTACTGTTATATTTATTTTTATGTTTATATTGTCATCTGTACTAGATACATTACTTCAGTCATTGCTTAGTTGTATTAATGTTTGAGGTGTTGTGAATTGCGATTTCATTGCTCCTCACCTATGTCCTTTTAAACGGCTCACTCCCTTTATGGGCAGGCTATCTAGAGACATTTTACATTGTACTTTTTTCTATTGTTTGACTGAAAAGGTAACCTTATACTAGATTCGTTCCTCATTGGTTGCTAGCTAGTTTTTGGAATCCTACCATAATATCATTTTTCAACTCTGATGGTACTCTTCAACTCATGTGTATAGGACTCCTTATGTCTCAAACGTGTTTCATTGCTTTTACTGTATTTGTTTCTACTATTTTATTGTGCACGTCTGGCATTATTTCAATTTGTTGGATTACTCACCATTTCTGCTCTTGAATTCACTAACTTTGTAATGGTGGCACCTCTGCTTTAGCTTTGTCACATGACTTAGGCTATTTGGTTTGTTATATGCTCATGCTGTCCTTCGAACTAGGCACATATTTGTATCCACAGGTTCAGTGTAATTGTATCTGAGTTATTGTGAATTTTCCTGTGATTTCAGCTATTTTATGGGTAAACTCTCCAAGGTCCTCCATAAACCTTCCCCTTCTAAGAAGACATTTTGGACTCACACTGGTTCTAGATATCAGTGTTTATCGATGGAGGATGCATTGGAAACTCCTTCTTCTAAGGCCTCTTCTACCACCTCTGCTTCATCAAAGTCTAGTACTAACAAGGGATCTATTAAAAGACTTAAAAATGATCCTCCCTCTCCCCCAAAGCAATCTACTTTGACCACAATGGATCTCTTACTAGATGAAATAAGGGACTCAAAGCCTTTCATTGAAGAGACAAAATCTACTCTCCAAATGCTTTCGGATAAGTGGTCAAATGTGGATAATCCGGTCACCGCCTTGGAACAAAATGTGCCTTCACTTGAATCATCTCTTTCCAAGGTTGATCCCTTGTGTGCACAGATTTCAGCCCTAAATAAGCAGATTGAAAACTTGGAAAACAGGAATAGAAGGAACAATCTCTGCATTTATGGTTTGGCAGAAAACTCAGAAGGATCGGATCCCATCGCTTTTTTCAAATCCTTTCTACCAAAATTACTTCATTTGCCAGACTCTACCACTCTTAACATACAAAGAGCACACCGTTTAGGCCCAATGCCTGGAGGAATACCTTCTTCGACTGCAAGGAAACCAAGAGGCGTTATCCTGTACTTCCTTGAGTACACCGATCTACTCATGATTTTATCTGCTGGAAGATCCATGAAACGTATAACTTGGTCAGGAAGCCCTCTTTTTTTCTCTCAAGATTATGCCAAATCTACGGTGGACCGACGCAAGGAATTTTTGTCCCTTCGACTACAATTGCTCTCCATGGGAGCACGCTTTGGGTTTTTCCATCCTTGCCTTTTCAAGGTGACTCTCAACAATAAGACTACCACTTATGATGATCCAATGAAGTTGAAAAGCTTTCTGTATTCTCATAATGTTGATACAATGGATTTTGCCTCTGCGTCCACTTCTAAGTAGCCTATTTATTTATGAAATGTTTTTGCTTCTTCAGGTTCACATTTAATGGTTGTGGTTCCTTTTTGATGGTCATTCGCATTATGTTCTGATTTATACATATTCATTTATTTATTTATTTTATAGCATTTATAAGGCGCACAGCTACCCACAAAGGGTTTCCCGGCGCCGAAGTCAGCAAAGACACAAGGCACACCTGGAGAGAGAGCAGATCCTAAGACAAAGCTTATTGATCAAACAACCAGGTTTTCACGCTTTTTCTGAAACTCCTGTAGTTTTTTTCTTTGCGTATTTGGGTAGGCAGTGAATTCCACAGAGTTGGGCCCAAAAATGCAAAGGATCTTCCACCCACTCTAGCCCGTTTATACCTTGGTACCGCAAACTTCGCGGATGTAATTGAGCGAAGATTGCGGTTTGGAAGGTAAGGCTTGGCAAGGTCTTGAAGGTATTTGGGGGCAGTCCCAGCTTTAATTTGGAACAAGTAGCTCAGGGTTTTAAAACGAATCCGATTTTCGACCCTGAGCCAGTGCAGGTCTCTGAGATGTTTAGTGATCCTGGCATATCTGGGAATTCTACAAAGCAGTCTGGCCGCAGCATTCTGCACCAGCTGTAGGCGTCTTACTACTGCTTTATTTGCACCCAGGTACAGGATGTTGCCGTAGTCAAGCCGAGATGTCACTAAGGCATTGACTACGGTCTTCTGGGTGGTCGATGGTAACATCCAGACAATTTTACGTAGCCATCTGAGAATAGTAAAACAGATGCCAGCCACTTTGTTAGCTTGCTGCACCATAGATAAGCTGTCATCAATGATGACTCCTAAATTTCTGACTTGAGTGGCAGGGGTCGGGAGCTTGCCCAATGAGGTCGGCCAATGGGAATCGCTCCAGAGATTTTTACTGTTCCCTAAGAGGAGGATCTCTGTTTTCTCCCCATTTAGTTTAAGTTGGTTGTCCGACATCCAACAGTAAATTTCATGGAGGCCTGTTTTAAGTGCAGAGGAATCAGACGAATCAGATTTGGATAATGAAAATAAAATCTGAGAGTCGTCTGCATAAGTCATCAAAATAAGACCAAAGTTCTCTGCAAGGGTGGCTAATGGACGAAGGTACAAATTAAACAAAAGGGGACTCAGAATAGATCCCTGTGGTACCCCGTGCGGGGAATAGAAAACATCCGAACAAGCCTCAGAGGAGGTGATCTGGAAGGTCCGGGAGGATAGATATGATTTGATCCATTCTAACGCCTTGCCCTTGACACCACTCTCCCCAAGCCTACAAAGTAGTCTGGAGTGAGAGATGGTGTCATATTACTGTTTTTTCTGCCCAGATTTACCTTTTTGTCCTTTTTACCCTCACATATATCCTTCCTGCGCATCATCCTCTTCCCTGATGTTTTTGGAGTCCGTGGGTTTCGTTATCCCTCCCTGTTCCTCCCCCTGAGTTTTGGATCCGTCATTGTTCTATGTGGCCTCCATCCTCCCACCCTCTCCATGTTCTGGATGTTTTGTAAGTTATTTTTTTTATTATGTCTTTCTCACTCTTTTCTATCTCTCTCTTTATTCTTTTCTTTTGCTCATTTGTATTTCAAGTTTTATCCTTTTCTACTAATCTATTCTTATTACTCTTCTTTTTATTCTCTTTTCTTTCTCTTTTGCTCTCCTTCTCTCATTTTCAGTTTTTACTAATGTCATATAGCTGGCTTTTACCACATTTCAGTTTGTGTTCTTTATGGACATACTTTGTTTGGTTTTTAATGTTTCTTCATAACTTTTTTATAAGCCTTAACAGCTCTTGCTCTTCACATGTATTCCTTGACTGGCTTTTTATGTATTTTTATAGTTTTTTCATATGTCTTTAAAAATTATATCCTGGAATGTTAGAGGTTTACATTCGCCAATTAAGAGACAGAGAGTTTTAACACACCTTGCCAAACTCAACACAGATATTGCTTGTATACAAGAATCACACCTATCGGCTGAGGAGTCTGCTAAACTAACAAGCATTTGCAATGCAATAGGTCTCGTATTAGGAAAGTTTGAGCTAATAGTTATACCTTTTGCAAATGTGACATCTATAACATTTGTAATGCAAATATGTGTTGTATTTACGTGAGTTAGATGTATTGATATTACAAATAACAATGGTTTTTATTTTTTTTAAATAATTAATACTTAAATTAAAGTTATTGTAATTTATAATGGCAATAGCTTAAACTTTTGTAAATAACTTTTGTGAAGATTATCTTCAGTGTATTTTATTGTGACGAAAATCCAAGAACAGAAGTGAAATATTAACTTTTTTTGTGACATTTGTAATAAAGCTTGAAACATTGAGAGAACATATTTGAACCAGTTGTTGTTGAATGGTTGCACAGATTGATGCTGTGGTGGCGCTAAGTGATGTTGTTGTGGTGACAAGTGGGGGCTAATGTGTGAGGGGGCAGTGTGTGAGGGTGCAGTGTGTGAGGGTGCTGGGTGTGATTGTGCTGTGTGTGTGCCCTAAAGTAGTGTGAGTGAGCAATGTGTGAGGGGGCAGTGTGTGAGGGGGCAGTGTGTGAGGGGTGTGATTGTGCAGTGTTTGTGCCCTAAAGTAGTGTGAGTGAGTAATGTGTTAGTGCGCAGTGTGTGAGGGGTCAGTGTGTGAGGGGTCAGTGTGTGATGGGTCAGTGTGTGAGGGGTCAGTGTGTGTGGGGGCAGTGTGTGAGTGGGCAGTGTGTGAGGGGGCAGTGTGTGAGGGGTTAGTGTGTGGGGGGCTGTGTGTGAGTGGTGTATGTGTGAGTGGTCTGTGTGAGTGGGCAGTGTGTGAGGGGCAGTGTGTGAGGGGGCAGTGTGTGAGGGGGCATTGTGTGAGGGGGCAGTGTGTGAGGGCACAGTGTAATGAGAGTGTGTGAGGGTGCGAGGTGTGCGAGGGTGGGGGGTGTGAGGGTGCAGTGTGTGTGGCAAAAAGTAGTGTGAGTGTGCAATGTGTGACGGGGCAGTGTGTGTGAGGGTGCAGCATGTGTGGACTACTTCTATGTGAGTGAGCAATGTGTGAGTGCACAGTATGTGAGGGGCAGTGTGTGAGTGGGCAGAGTGTGAGTGGGCAGAGTGTGAGTGGGCAGAGTGTGAGTGGGCAGAGTGTGAGGGGGCAGAGTGTGAGGGGGCAGTGCGTGAGTGGGCAGAGTGTGAGTGGGAAGAGTGTGAGGGGGCAATTTGGAGTGGGCAGTGTGTTAGGGGGCAGGCCTATAATACTGAGGTCTAAAGTAACTATTGTTTAGATGTACTACAGTTTATTTATAGTAGTAATTATTAGTTATTTATATTATCAAATACTTAACATTATGTTAGGACTGTCCAAAATAATATTTCAGCCCAATACTTTTCTATAGCGAGTTTTTTTGGAGCCTCTTTACAACGTTGGCACGTTTAGCTATCAACAGTGCCCGACCCCTTCTCTTGTGCAGTGATCTCACCAGCATGACAATTATTGAAAAGGAAGCCTCGTCACCACCGCAAACATCCAACAATTTCTATGCCAACTACCATCCAAGAGACATGTGACGCATCACAGATTTGCAGTACAGGCTATCATTCAGCTACTCCAGAAGAGGGAACCCCTGTATCCGATTAACGTGACAACAGGACAACGGGACACTTAATGACAGCTGTGGAATCTTACATCCGAATACAAAAGAGGAAGTAGTTGTGGTGCTTTAGACCCACTTCAGTTACATTTGTTCTTATTAAGGACCCAATGCATGTGTAACATCGTAAGCCAGGTCTGTCATCCATTGCATTTTGAGTCGTTTAAAACCATCCCACATTTTACAATAGACGTACAAATACTTTATATAATGGGCATTGCTCGTCCATTAAACAAGACTTATTGACTATGCCAATGCTTGGTATTACATTGATAGTGCTATCACAGCTACAAAACGACAGAGCAACAAACCCAGCCTGTGATGTGGACAGCACAGTGACTATAAAGCAAAGAAAGAAAGAAAGAAGCCATAACTGGGCAGGGATGCATAATTCAAGCCTTTGAATAAAAAAACTTAACAGTGTTGACAGGAGAAGGCAAAAAATGGAACGATAGCCCCGTTGCGGTAGAAAATGTGCTTAAAGTTTGGTTCCGGACTGCGAGCCACGTTGGCGAGCAGGACAGAGTTTGCACCAGTGCCTGAGACAGTAAAAGTGAGAATCAGGGAGGAGACGCTACGTTTGCCAGGCATTTACAAAACGTTCAAGGAATAAAGGTTCCGGACACAAGCGTAATTAAGTCTGATTGCTCGGGGACATTGCTCCGGATTATATCGACCAATAGTAAACTGCATGCTTAGTTCCTGACCCGAGGTCAGTTATAAGATGTCAGCGATGAATTGTCTGCAGGAAACTGCATAGAATCCTAAATGAAGGTGTTTCTTGTAAAGCTGGAGCCTCGAGCTCCGGGGCTGCTAAGAAGAAACAATAATGTCATTGCTTCATAGAGCTGAATACTGTTTGTAATTGCATCGAGTGAATGCCTGCACATGTATGATGAGTTTCTAAGCTGAAAACGAAATGGAAAGACCCCGGTAAGTGTGGGGGGGAGGGGGGTGCACACGCGTGTGTGTGTCTGTGTGTGTGCGTGTGTCTGTGTGTGTATGTGTGCGTGTGTCTGTCTGTCTGTGTGCGTGTGTGCGCATGCGTGCATGTGTGTTCCTGCCTGTGTGTGTGTGTATGTGTGTGTTTGCCAACTTCAGGGAATCTGAGGCAGGAGATGTGCACGGCGCCGGCCTGGACGTGCGCGTCCACAGACACCAATCGCCGCGCGTGCCTGACCCCTGTCTCAGATTCCCAGGAGGCGGGCAGCATTAGTTGTCGAGCTCGACGCAATGCTTCTCATTGCTTTCTCCAGCTCGACCTAAAAAGGGGCTGGGTGGGCAAGGTTCTCTTCTCTCCTGGCGATGGAAAGCGTAATGGAGTTCTGATTTTATTTCGTAAGTCCCTTTCTGTCAAACTAATAACAAATTGCATGGATCACTCGGGTAGATGGGCTCTGGTTAAATTCACATTAGATGATGTTCCCATTTCCCTTTTGAATATTTATGCCCCAGCAACTGGAGATGCCTCCTGTTGGACCTCCTTAGCTCCGGATATTACACAATATTATGTTGATAACTTCATTCTTGCAGGTGTTTGCAATGAAGTCTTCGACCCATTTTTAGATAGACACTCTTCTAGCGCTTACATCCCTCACAAATCACGTAAATCTTTTACACAACTCATTAATCGATACAAACTCATTGATGCATGGAGACTTTGTAACCCCACTTTGCGAGAATATTCATTCTTCTCACCACCACACCAAACCCAATCGCGATTAGACTATTTTTTCATTTCACATCACCTCTCCCAATCCCTAACCCTTCCGACATTGGTTCCATTTTAATATCCGATCATGCGCCAGTCACTATTACTTTGGATGTACTACAAAAACCTACTTCTACTCGGAAATGGCGTTTTAATAATTCTCTCCTTCTTGATTCAGTCTTCGTCTCTTCCTTTACATCCTTTTTTCATGAATATTTCTTGTTGAATCAAACTGATGATATTCAATTTCCTGTAGTGTGGGATGCTTTTAAAGCATCGGCTAGAGATTTTATTATTAGCTATGTCTCTCGCAAGCGGAAAAAAGCTCAACAAATTACTAATGATCTCTTATCCAAAATCAAACGATTAGAACACTCCTATTACACTTCCAAATCAAAGGAATGCTTAACTGAACTCATCGCTACTAAATTCCAATTCAATAAAGATTCCACAAGCGCCTCAAATTTTTTATTAAAATCCAGCGCTAAATTCTATGGTGGTCAGAATAGGGCTGGGAAATTACTGGCCAATTACTTGAAAGTAAAACAAAATAAAGTTAATATAGAATCCATTTTTGGTCGGGATGGGTTACTGAAACATAAAGATGATGAGATATTACAGGAGTTTCTTCATTTTTATGAGACATTGTATTCCTCTGAAACAGTCTCCTCTGAGCAATCCATTTCCCAATTTTTGTCCAAAATTCGACCACCTTTTGATACTCCTCCAGATCTTTCCCCATTGGAAGCAAACTTAACACAAAAAGAACTTCTTCGAGCACTAAATACTCTAAAACATGGGAAGGCACCGGGCCCAGATGGCTTTACAGTTGAATTCCTTACTCACTTCTCAAAATTACTAATGCCCAAATTGCATATTCTTCTTTCCACTTTTTTTGAATCTGGCTCTGCTTCTGGTACATTTTATGACGCTCTTATTTGCATTCTCCCTAAACCAGGTAAAGATACACAGTATAGCAAAAACTACTGTCCTATTTCCTTGGTTAACATCGATTACAACATTTTTTCAAAAGCGATAGCCTTACGTTTAGAATCATATTTACCTGATCTCTTAGGGAAGGAACAGTCCAGTTTTGTTAAAGGCAGATTGCTAGCAGACAATACTAGATTGCTTTTTGACATCCTTTCAAAGACTTCGCACTCTTCTCACCCTCTTGCAGCCATAGCTTTAGACGCTGAAAAAGCTTTTGATAGGGTGGAGTGGTTAAATCTTTTTCGCACTCTGAAATGTTTCGGTTTTGGTCCACAAATCTCCACCCTGATTTCGCTCCTTTATTCTCGTCCAAGAGCAGCCATTTCGGCGAATGGTGGCTTATCCTCTTATTTCTCCCTTAACAGAGGTGTTAGACAGGGTTGCCTCTCTCCCCTTTTTTGTTCAATCTTGCCCTAGAACTTTTTTATTGAGGATTCGCCAAAATGATGAAATTCATGGTTTTACCTTTCAACAGTCTACAATTAAGATGGCGGCTTATGCCGATGATGTGTCATTATTTTTATCCCAACCCAACTCATCCCTTCCCGGATTCTTAGATGAAGTTAATTCTTTTGCGCACATTTCGGGTTACAAGTTAAATAAAGATAAATGCGAAATCATTATCTTACCCCTTACTAAATTCACTTATAAAAAGGATTTTTATGACTCGGATTTTACATGGAGCCCCAATTTTATTAAATATTTAGGTCTTCATTTTACTTCTTCCCTCTCGGGTACAGTTACTCGTTGTATGGAGATTGTATACAAAAACTGACTGCCCTCACTACCAAATGGCATCCTTTGTATCTATCCTGGTGGGGTAGATTAGATACAATTAAGATGATGCTCTCTCCTATAGTCCTATTTACAATTTCTAATATCCCATTCTCTATTCCCTTGAAATATTTTAAGAAAATTAACTCCATTCTGTCTATCTTTTTGTGGGGTCATAGAAAATCTTGTATGTCCTTAGCTAAATTGATGCGTCCTAAGACACAAGACAGGGGGGGGGGGGTGCATTTTCCAAACTTTTCCCTTTACCATCCATCCTTTTTATTAAATCAAGCGTCAAGATGGCTTTCGGATTCCACTTCATCATCTCCTCTCTGGTTAGCTTTAGAACATTCTTTTATATCTCCTTACTCATTCAAGGAATATCTTATGTTTTCTCGCAAACCACAATCTTGTCCCACCCCCATTCTTAAATATACTTCTAAAATTTTCCTAATCCTTCCTATTTCATCCTATTTCGACCAGCCTATTTGGCATAACACTTCTATTTTAATTAACAACAAACCGATTTTTTGGAAATCTTGGAGATCACACGGCCTCATTTGGGTTCACCAATTATTCCACCACAATCAGATTATTTAATTTTCATTAGCTGCTTCTTCTTTTCATTTACCTTCTACTTTCCACACCAAATATTCGTCACTATCGTTAGCACTTCAATCTGCTTATGATGCATTTCTTACCTCTACTCCTTCTTTATGTCAGGAGCCTTCTAATAAAACTTCACTACGATCTCTACTTCTTAAAGATACCAAGGTCTAAAAAATGTATGCACTTCTTCAAACTTCAATCTCACCTTGCACCAAAACCAAAACAGAAGAAGCTTGGGAAGAGGATTTAGATGTTTCCTGGCCCATTGAATTGTGGGACAAACTATGGTTGAAGATTCGCAAATCCTCCAGAGCTGCTAACACAACTCAGACACTATTTTTTATTTATAACCGACTTTTACTACCTCCACTCATTCTCAGTAAACGGTTTCCAGACACCACAGACACATGTTGGTCCTGCTCTTCATCAGGAGCGGATCTCCTCCACATGCTTTTCAAATGCCCTCTAGTTCATAGTTTTTGGGTGAAGGTATGGTCTCAAATTAACACGATTTTTTCCTCCACTCACTCCTTTTCTATCTCTCATATCTTCCTGGGGAACGCTTCTCCTATTTGGGATCATTGCACTTTTAGTGTAAGAATAATTGACTTATTGTTGGCAGTGGCCTTCCAACAAATCACTTAATTTTGGAAAGACTCTACCAAAATATCATATCAGGCTTGGTGGTATGCTGTATGCTAAAATCATAGATTAGACAAGACATTTGTTTATCCAATGATTTTGGCCTCGAAGAGAAGAGACTTGTGGGGTCCAGTTACATCATTTTTTGATGCGAGTGCTAGATGTTCTTTGTCTCAATCTTCGTTGCAACAAGAAGTTCCTAAACCTCCATGACTTCCTTAAGATTATTATATATGCTTTTCTTATTATTCACTTTTTACTTATAATGTATATTCCTATATATCTCAATGTTATAGAATTTACCAATTGCCGGTTATGCTTACAGTCATTTTTATCTGTTTTCGGATTTCTCTACCTTTATTGTTAACTTCACTTGTTTTGCTGTATGATTTTATTTAACTTTTTCATTGACTTATTTTGTATACTTTTATCTTATTTGCTTCAATAAAACTTTTTCTGAACTGAAAAAAAAGAGTGCTGTTCTGGAGCACAAAGCCCTCCACTTGAAAACTCCCTGGTACCTAGCACAAAAACGTGAACTATCCTGTGAGGGTAGAGCCTCAAGAAGTGCTAACACTTTCCTCCTAAAACCACAAAACTTTAGGAAAAAGAGAACTTGCCAGCGGG
Organism: Lissotriton vulgaris; assembly: GCF_964263255.1. Lineage (NCBI taxonomy): Eukaryota > Metazoa > Chordata > Amphibia > Caudata > Salamandridae > Lissotriton > Lissotriton vulgaris. Next base: position 1,639,842,702 of record NC_141695.1, read on the forward strand.
CCTTCTCTAGCGCCACCCTAAAAATATGGAACTCTCTTCCCCTGGAAATACGCAGAATCTCCTCAATGATTGCTTTCAAACTGGAAGTCAAAAGATTCTTAATGAACACATTCCTACCTTAATTGGACTAGGTTCACCTACTCAAGATCATTGATCCTACAACCATTGGACCAACATTGGATGCTGCTTTTCTTTAACTCATAGTGTGCCCCCCGTTTAGTCCGCTATATACCTGCTTATTGTATTACTCTCTTTTGAGCACACGTCTTGTAATTATGTGATTATTCTTGCTTTTATTCCTACTTAATGTCGATATTGTATGTGTTACCCTCCTTTCATCTTTTTTGTTAAGTGCTCTGATATCCTTCGGGATCTTGTTCGCGCTATATAAAACTTTATAAATTAAATTAAAATTAAAAAGTAGGGAAGGTGTTGGGCTTAAACTTCCAACACCAGTCCAACAACACGCCTTCTACAGCAAGTTGTAGGGTAAAAGATGTTTCCCCTCTGGCCCTATCAAATCAGTACACTACTGGACCTGGGAGAAAGTACACTGGAGTAAAGGGTGCCGTGCTGAAGGATTCCCATTTGCTGTGCTGGAGTTTTCCAAGGCACTGCTGCTGTGCCTGATTGTGATGCCCTGCTGCCTGCTGACCTCTACCCTGATACAAGGATCAAGGAACACCCCCAGAGTGACTCCAATGGCTTGCTGGCTTGCCCCCTGTTGTTCCCCTAAGTTATACAGATGTCAAAGACCTCGCCACAACAAGATTGATATTTTTGACTTTAAACTACAGCGCTACCCAAGGGCCATGGGCTCAACGCGCTGTGGTTGTATCAGCGCAGACTTCGGGGCTCCCAGCATTTTACCTGCTACAAAAACACAGACAGGGCCTAACACAGGCCCCCACATCCCACGCAGTGTGGGGGGGCATAGTTCCAAGGGGCCCCTTCGGCACTGAACTCTGGCCGGGAGAGCTCCTGATTGAACCCGGAGGGGGCCCCCCTAAGTATCTTGCAGGGAGGCCCCCTCACTTTTCGCTATGCCAGTGAACGCAGAAACTCTTTGTTGTCAGAGCGAGCCTGGGACCCACTGGCATTTTTGAGGAGGGAGCATGGTCTTGTATAGCAGCCATTGCATCGGTTTACGTTTCTTGATGCTCCGTTCGCCCAGCTCACCAGCAGATCGTAGCTCTCCCTCTCGAAGAGCTCTAAGAGTAGCATCTCTCAGATTGCAAGCATGTGTGGATCCACACTCTTCATGACCATTGCTGTTGGACTCTGACATTGCAATACGGGCCACCATTGTTGCCCTAACAATAGCAACATGGTGGGAGTGCACTCCCTGAGAGGACCCAGCAGCTGTATGTCTCTGCCCTGTCCCTGAGCCAGGCTGCAAATGGATGCTACTGCACATTGGTTATCATCTTTAATTCAAACTACCTTGCGTATTGGGTCCATGCAGTCTCTGCTGCCGGCCCTGTGATATCCAGGACAGTTTGGGGGGAACATAAGTGAGTGGTATTTCAATCTTTGAAAACAGCCTAAACACCATACAATAACAATTCTGATGTGGAAGCCAGTCCCTTCACTTGGTTTATAATGCACTGTTCTGGTGAACATAAAAGTGAGTAACTCTTAACCTGGCAATTGGATTTTTATTGTTTTGGTTGTATTCAATACATAAAGATATCAATTATTTTTCTAAACTTATGTGAAGCTGTTTTGTGGTATTTACATTGTGTTACTATGTGTGTGTTGCACAAATACTTTACACATTGCCTCTTAAAGCCAGCCTGCCTGCTCTGCACCAGGCTCCCAGAGGTCGAGCAGAGGTTATTCTTGGTGTGTTTCTGACTTGCTTGACTACAGTAGTGGGTTCTGCTTAGATTAAGTGCGTACTTTAGCCAACCAGAACCACCATTTCCAACAAACTCTTATATGCTATCTTTGGGGACTGCACGGTGTGTGTCATGGAAGACATTATGACATCAGTTGCAGCTTTTATCATGCTAGCAAAGTTAAGGAAAGCAAAGAAAGTCAGCCAAAACATTCCAGACCCATCCTGCACCAGATAAAGCAAGTTCAAAATGAAGAAACCTTCAGAAAGAGCTATTTTATTGGGCTAGGGGAAACATGTAAGGTGTCAAATAGGCAACTCTTAAAATATATAGACACCATGCTGCAATCATCTTGATGCGTGAGACACCCATGAGTAAGGCCACATAAGGACTTTAGGTCATCATGCACACACTAGTCCAGGCCTTGGCTTTGATTTTACAGTCTCTGTTTTCAAGTGAGTTGGTGCCATTGCCTTAACTGAGGGAACCCAAGCAAAAAACTCCCACAATGCAATACTTCATCAAAGAGCAGCTGAGGACTACAAAATGGTGTGCCTGTTGTAAGGAGGTCATCTGATAGCCTCAACCAAGAAGGCACATGTACTACACTGTAGAATACAACAATAATAGGCTCACTGTGTCACAGGAACCAAGCTATAACTGACTGCTAGGCCCTAAGTAGGGCGAATCCGGTCCTGGGTTGCTGGTGTTCAGGTTCAGGGAGGGTCTGCTTGGCAATTCTGGCTGGACTGTTCCCATTGGAGCAGGGTCAGGACTGATCTGCATTTGTTATGTTATGTTATTTATTCTTTTGTATAGCGCACGGCTACTCAAAAAGAGTGTCCCGGCGTTTTTGGAAAAGGAGTTGGCAAACTAAGTTGGCATTGTGTGCAAAACAATGATGGATTGGAATGCTGCCCTGAGTAATTACCAGTGGCTGAGATCAATCCAAGCATTTCATCCATCACTTTTTTGTACACTTTAGTGCATCTTCCTAAGTAGGACCAGGTGTGGGTCTCGTGCACACTGTATCACTGGCACCAAGCTATGCATGACTGATGAGCCTTAACCCCTTAACTGCTGCCGTCGGCCAACGGTCGTCACAAGCACTACCTTCCCAGTGCTGCGCACGACCGTTGGCCGTCGGGCCAGCATTCGTTCTTCGAACGTTCAGCACTGGGCGCTGAACGTTCGAAGCTCTGATGAGGTTAAGTAGAGTGAAACCAGTCCTGGGTTGTTTGTGTTCCAGTTCAGGGATGGCCTGACTTGGCAGTTTGGGCTGGACTGATCCCATTGGAGCAAGGTCAAAACTGTTTTGCAAATAGCTTGGCCCATACTGTGGTGGCATGGTGTGCAATGTGTGCAAAATAAAGATAGATTGGAATGCAGACCCAATTAATTACTTGTGTCAGAGATTAATTCAAGTATTCTAATTATCACTTTTTTTGTATACTTTCAGATGTACTACATACAGATTATCTAGAGATCTTATGAAGTTATTAACTTTTCTTATGTGAGGTTTTGTCACATTTAATGACCGTGTTACTGAATTAAGTAAAGAAATGCATAGATTGGCCTGCACAATGGAACGTTGAGTGGGAGGAGGGTTTTTTCTACTATTCAATCAGAAAGATCTCCACTCACTTGCCATGGTTTTTTAGGAGGCTGGATGCTGTGGTCATGGTTTTCTGTTCTTTTTCATTAAAGGAAGTCCAAAAACCGATGTTCCGGGAAAAACATTTAAATGTGCTTAAACTGGTTATCTGTGAAAATGGCATGCCCATCACTTGTGTCTTGTGGGGGTGGAGTAGTCGAACAAAAGCATTATTGCAGGCAACCAGGAGTTTTTTCAATGTTTATGTTCTGCAGGTCGTCTGTGAGGTGCACACATCATCGCTTGCTGGTGCCATGCTATGGGTTCATTCAGAACTGGCCTGGGAATACAGACTATCTTGGGCTCTGGCCTTTGATCAAAGGTAGCAATGCTATGTTGTGGATTGTGTAGCAGCTGCACCCACTTTAAAGTCAGGGAGACCAGGTACGTTTGTACAGCCTTTCTCAGAATTTGAATAAGGAGACATGTTGACTTGGAAAATTGTTCTGAGATCAAAGAGGTATGTTTCTATGCTATAGGACCTATAAGGTCTGCAACAACCAGGCTACCTCAAAATGAGGGAGAACTATTATGCTTCTTTAGATATTCTCTGGGACTAGCTAGGCTGATTGGCTGACTTGAAAGACTGCCACAAGAGCCGGTAGATTGGTCTCTGTTATTGGGTGTGCATCCACCTCCAACAGTGAATGGTGAGTCTGTGCGAGTGCAGAGTAAGTTGTATGACTGTATGAGTACACTGGATGAGCTGTATACCTTCATAAGTGCTGGGTGTGTGGTGTGAATGCACTGGATGAGTGGTGTGACCTTGTGAATGCATGGTAAGCGTTATGTTTGTGTGAGTGTATGGTGAGCAAAGCAGTGTGCATCTGTAAATACAGAGTGGGCAGAGCAAAAAATGAGTGATGTGTCTGTATGTACATAGTGAGTTGCGAGTCTCTGTAGGTGCAGGGAGAGTCATGTGTGTGAGTTCGAGAGTTTAGGGTGAGTGATGTGTCTGTGGGTGCAGGGTAAGTGATGTGTCTGTGTTTGTGCAGGGTAAGTGATGTGTCTGTGTGAGGTAAGGTTGAGTGGTGTGTCTGTGGAAGTGCAGGGTAAGTGATGTGTCTGTGTGAGTGTAGAGTGAGATATGTGTCTGTGGAAGTGCAGGGTGAGGGATGTGTCTATGTGAGTGCAGGGTGAGTGATGTGTCTCTGTGAGTCCAGGGTGAGTGGTGTGTCTGTGTGAGTGAAGGATGAAGGGTGGGTCTGTGCAAGTACAGGGTGAGTGATGTGTCTCGGTGAATGCCGAATGACTTGTGTGTCTGTGTGAGTGCAGGTAGAGTGATGAGTATTAGTGAGTCCATTTGTACCTTTTAAAAAAAATGAAGCAAGTCTTCTTGTAGGATATCCTAAAAATGCCTCAATTGCACCAATTTTTACTCAGATGTTCTTGCGGGTGGGGAATCCCCAGCTTGAAACTCACCCACATTTGATTAAAGCTTGCGCGCACTGTCCATTCAACTGAAAGCTTTCTGCCCCACCACTTTTAAAATGCACCGGCTGCCATTGGTAGAACAATTATAGTGAACACATATTTGCGTAGAGTAACTGGCTGCATGTTAGATTTAGGCGCAAGCTTGCTAAAAGAAATATCAAATAAAAAATATTTTTAAATCAAATACTGCATTTTGCATGGAATATAATGTTCCCTCCATGTTCCCAAGTACTAGAAGCTAATTTTCTTTTTTTACCTTTCTCATTTACTGATTTCCACCATTGGAAACCTCTCGTCCAACACAAATGAGTGATGCATATCACGTTTAACCCTGGCACATCCATGCCTTCGTGGTGCAGCAGTGTACAGATCAGCTTGCACAAAAGTGCATAACCTTTAAATAGCTTTTTAAAAGCATCTAATTATATCCCTGATCAGTAAGACGAACTCCTTACTATAGTGCCTCTCCGTTAAACCTCAAAGATCAGATTGCTTCTGCAACACACAACATACACAACAGGAATAATTGCATAAGAACTAACCAGGGGATTTGCCGAAGACACCTAACCATTAATACAAATTAACCCTCTCACCAGGGTTGCCTGCTTAGTAAAGCTAAATTAAGAAATGCATTAAGGAATTCGTCAATGAATACCGTGTACGAATGCCTGAGGCACATTATGATAATGTATGGGTAACATTTCTTCTTATATTATTGCAAAATACATTAGCGTGTAAGTAATAATTTGGGAGTGAAAGGTGGCACTCTTGTTTTATGCATGGCGTTCTTTGCATACTGATTTTAAGAATGGCGGGGTGTAATCTGAAGATACGGAACGAGGGAGTGGATACTAAAGTAGTGACCATTGATGTCTATTTATCCAGTGCATCCTATCAAATAAGATATTGCATCAGAAGATAACCGTCTCATTGCAAAGTACTATAATTGATGTGATTAGGTCAGACATTGCCTGACAAAATGAAACAATTTTTTTACTTTTTTTTAAATAACATTTTTATTTATTTTCTTTTGAGCAGAAATGTAGAAAGGAAAAAACAAGAAGAAGAAGGAGAAAAAGGAAAAGTACAGGCGACAATCCGCCAAATATCCCCACACAGGGGGTGCTGGAGAACGCTTCTTTTTAGAAAACTAAGGGGAGACAGCATATACGATTGTTAAGTGCAGGTGGAAGAGTCATTGTTCGTCAGATGCAGCAGAGGAAGTAAGCTCAAACCCCTCAGCAGATGATCCAAAAGCATGCCATGAAAGGTGATGTCTCCAACCAGGGAACACAGCCGTATAAGAAGTCAATCTAGTCCGTCTCCATAAGCGAAGTAGTGTCGAAAGAAAGATAAATTAACAACCCCATCCCAACACCCCACACACCCCCCTTCCCCCCCACCCCCCTCCCCCTTCCCCGGTGATGGCGACCATGCACTCATTCACAACAACTTTCACACAGAGCAGATGGTTAGATTTGGAAGAGGTGGAGAGCACGGAGTGCGGAGGGACAAACCTAAGATGGTAGACCTCGAGAGAAAAATCTGACCAAAGGGCCCCAGCGGAACAAGACATTTTTAAAGTTACCCAAAAATATGTCTGACATTCTTTCCATACTCAGCAGTCGCCATAACCTTGCGTGCCATAAAGAGATAGCCGGGCAGTCGGTTTTTTCCAAGCGGCTGCTAGGGTTAACTTGGCCGCCCCCCAGCACAGCCATATAATACGTTTGTCGGCCCGAGTCTGATGTTCCAACAGCGGGTCTCGAAGCCCCAACAGGACATAGTCCATCGATTCTGGAATCGGATAGCCCACCACCTCCTTGATGTGAGATAAAATCTGAGACCAGAACGGTCGGATGGTAGGGCAGTCCCACCAGATATGGCGGAAGTCACCCAGCATACCGCAACCCCTCCAGCACCTATCCGAGGCAGTTGGGAATATCCAATGCAACTTGGATGGGTAGAGGTACCAGTCGAACATAAGCTTCAAATGAGCTTCTCTAAGGTCTATTGAGTGATTATGCGCCGCCACATCCCTCCAGAGGCTCTTCCACTCGCAGTCGGAGATGTCCCTGCCCAGGGTGGTTTCCCAATGTTCCATGTATCGAGGACGGGGGGATACCACGGTGTCTAATAGCAACCCATAAAGGAAAGAGATCGTCCCCTTCATAGTGGACGTGCGAAGGATAAAGGCCTCAAACCTCGACAATGGTCTTGTAGCGGCGTTCACCACACCAGCCGATGTTTCCCAATGCAAGAGCTGAATGTGTCGGAAGGGTTCAGTGGGCGGAACACCATAGTCTTGCATACAATTTTGAAAGGTGAGAGGCGTCACACCGTGGAACAAGTGGGTGAGGGCTCTACATCCTCCCTCTCTCCATATTCCGAAAGGCCCGTCGCTCAGAGCCGGCGGGAAAGCCGGATTAAAATGAATAGGCGTAAACGGGGACGGGAAGGTGGTCCAACGGTCATCTCCACTGACCGTGTCCCAGACTTTTAAGACCGTGCTGGTGGGAGTGCTGATATATGCATTCCTGGGTCGGTCAGCCTTATGCTTCCAGGCCAAGTCCCAAATGGACCTCCCGGCCACACTCCGATCCATATGGAGCCAGTGCTTCTCTGAAAGCTGCTGGGACCATTCCACCAGTACCCTAAGCTGCGCAGCTTTATAATACAGGTGCCTGTCCGGGAACCCCACCCCAGTCTCCGTCCGCGGTCGCCGCATCGTTGCATATGAGAGTCGCGCCCGGCCTCCCTGCCACACAAACTTCAGCATCAAGGTTTTAAGCCGGCAAAAAAAGTCTAACTCCACTGGTATAGGCAGCGCCTGGAAAAGATACAAGAACTTAGGAAGGAGGACCATCTTGATAGCGTGGACCCTACCCAGCCACAAAATGTACTTCGGCTTCCATCTCTCCAGCTCAGCGCGTACCGCTGTCAACATTGGAGGGAAGTTAGCCGAGAATAGCGAGCCCAGGGTAGAGGTCAACCGGACGCCCAGATACAACAAAGATGTAGCTGACCACGATAGTGGCGTAAGCGCGCGTACCTCCTCGGGGGGAAGAGTCAGGTTCAGTATATAAGACTTGTCGAAGTTGACCCTGAACCCTGCTACCGCTTCAAAGTCAGAGAGTACCGTGTGAATGTCGGGCAACGATTGTGCCGGGTCCCCCACCGACAGCAGCACATCATCCGCGAACAGCGAAATCTTGTGCTGTTCACCCGTAAAGGGGAGACCTATGATTTGCTCCTTCTCCCGAATCGCGAGGGCCAACGGCTCGATACTTAAAGCGAAGAGGAGTGGGGAGAGAGGACACCCCTGTCGCGTTCCACGCGAATGAGGGAAGCATCCGGATCTGTGGCCGTTAACCATCACCCTAGATGTGGGATTGTTGTAATTAGCACTTATCATTTTTATGAAGTGGGGAGAGAACCCGAAGGCTTCCAGGGTACAATGTAAGAATCCCCAGTCGACGCGGTCAAAGGCTTTTTCCGCGTCGAGCCCCACTAACACCGCCGGTATACGGAACCTGTTGGCCTTCTCAATCAGATGGATCACTAGTCTCAAGTTGTCGTGAGTTTGCCGCCCTTTTATGAATCCGGACTGGTCTGGATGAATGAGGGCCGGCATCAAATCCTGGAGCCTACTCGCGATGATAGAAGAGTACAATTTAGCGTCCAGATTGAGGAGAGGTATTGGGCGATACAACGAGCATTTGGTAAGATCTTTCCCTGGTTTGGGGAGAACGGTAATCATGGCTTTGGCCATGGTCTCAGAGGTCCGTCCGTCGGATGCCATCCCATTAAAGAAGGAGACCAGGCAGTCGCACAACTCCGATGCAAACGTTTTGTAAAACAGGGCAGTATAGCCATCCGGGCCCGGAGCTTTGTGGAGCTTCAGAGCCTTGATAGCGTCTAGCACCTCCTCCCTAGTGATAGGGGCAGACAGCAATTCATTCCATTCTCTGGAGACCTGCGGTATAGGGAGGCCATCCAGGAAAGCAGACTGGGCATCCGGATCAAGGGTGTCGCCTTTATAAAGATCGGCATAAAAGCGGCCGAAAATAGTCGCCTTGTCTACATCCCGGTGCTGCACGGATCCTGTGGGATCCTGAATACCCCCAATGTAGTCCTTCTCATTTTTATCCCGGAGTTGCCGGGCTAAGTGCTGCACCACTTTGTTCCCCTGCGAGTAGGAGACACGTCTGAGGTGCAAGAGAGTGAATTCGGCCCGATTGTTGTAGTGGGCTCTCAATTTCCCCCTCACCGCTGTTAGAGGCCAGAGGGTCACTCTAGATGGATTTGATTTGTACACCTGTTCCAATACGGCGAGTTCCGCCTCCAGGTCTTCCCTCTCCTTCCTCCTTAGTTTGTTGAGATTCGCATTGAGGCCCAAGCATGTGCCCCGCAGCGAGGCCTTGCAGGCGTCCCAAGTATTGTACACTGAGGTGTCTGACGGTGGGTTAAGAGCCAGGAATTCTCCTATGGCCTTCCGCAGCTCCTTGCAGGAAACATCATCCCGTACCAGCGCTGCTGGGAAGTACCACTTCCTCCAACCGCCCCCCCCCACCGACCAATGCAACCCAAGAACCACCAGGCTATGATCCGACACAGAGAGTGGAAAAACGCTGGAGACTCGAATATCTCCCCTAAGGGCCTGACTTACAAAAATATGGTCTATGCGAGAGTAAGCGATGGACGTGGGAGAAGAAGGTGTAATCCTTGGCCTGGGGGTGCAAAAAACGCTAGCTGTCCACCAACCCCAGGTCACCCACCTGCCGCTGCGTTTCATCTGAGAAGACCCCAGACTCCGCCCTCTGAGTGCCTGAGCTATCCATGTCCTTGTCCCACACCATGTTAAAGTCCCCCAAAAGGAACAAGTGCCCTTCCACAAAATCCCCCACCTTGTCCAGCAATTCCTGTAGAAAGCTATTCTGTTTAGCATTGGGAGCACACACTACCACAAAAGTACATTGTCGACCATATAACGACCCCTTCACCATCAACCAACGGCCCTCCTTATCGCCACTCACCCCCATAGGCTGAAAGTGAAGGGACGCCCTAAACAGGAGAGCCAGCCCCCTATGCTTGGTGGACGCAGATGCTCTATAGATGAGGGGGAAGTGTCTGTGCCGGAGTCTAAGTTCATCTTTCTTGTGGAACTCACTGCCCCTACAACTGCGTTCGGAAGCCAGTCTTCTCCGGTTCCGTAAACTTTTAAAAACTTTTCTGTTTTCTGCTTAACCCCTGCACTCTTTTGGTTAGTGTTATTTTCTGGTGAGCGCTGGGATGCCTACGGGTAACCAGGCGCTATACAAAACTCAGAATAATAATAATAATAATTAGCTAAATGAGTCTCCTGGAGACCCACTACATTAAGATAATGATCCGGCAGATACTTCCATAGCTTCTGGCGCTTCTGCGGGGAGTTGAGACCTTTCACATTCCAAGTGCCCACATTAACAGGCATAATGAAACATGAAAACCCTGTGCTGTGTGCCCAATAGAGTGATCAGAGCCCGCCCCCTGACCTTCCCCAACATCCACTCCACCCTCCCAGGGCCAGCCCCATCGTTAAGCACCCCCATCCGACTCCCAAGCCTTCTCTCCCACCACATGTCCCACGCTCCAAGGCCCCCCAAAGGCCAGACACTCAATACGAGGCATAGGATCTCCAGCAGAGCACAGCACATTGACATCACCTGAATAGAAATACCATCATCAATGACCCGCCCAGTAACCTTCCAGAGGGAACAGCACACATCCCAAACATTCATCGGTCGCCACCACCCCTTCACCCCCCCCTCCCCTGGTCCCCATTGCCCCCCCTGCGCAATCCACCCCCGACGCCCCCCCACCCTCCCCTGCAAATAGAAGAACAGGAAAAACATGAAAAAGAACACAGTGCACTGAACCTGAACATTGCACTCAGCAGTTCCAGTAGACCATAGTCCGTAAGGGCCCCCCTAGACTGGGGATGGGGTTGGGGCACCAACGTAGTGTCCTCCAGGGCCACGGTCCGGGGTGTCTTCTCCAAAATTACAATCAAACCCACAGGACCCATGAACTTGCGCCCCTCCGGCACCAAACCATCAGCGGCTTAAGGCTCAGGCTGCTCCAGAGCTTTGTTGGGAATCTGCCAACGTGGCCGATGCCACAGATGCCACCGCTTCCCCCCTCTCCTGCAGACTAGCAGTACGGTCTGGCCGCCTCCGGTCCGGGGACGGGCCCACTTTATCCCATGAGGAGGACCGGCGACGCCTCCGCGACGGTGAAGTGTTCGCCTCCTGCGATGGCGTGGCGTCATCCAAACCTAAAAGATCCTTTGCCACTAGAAGAGAACGAATCTGTGCCAGTCTATTTTGCCACCTAAATATGATGCGGAAGGGATGACCCCACGAGTAGGAGATATTGCGTTCCCGCAGGAAGGAGGTCACAGGTCGGAACTCACGTCTCTTCTGGAGGGTCGATGCCGCCAGGTCCTGGTAGAGTTGCGGACGGTGCTCTCTGAACTGTAAAGACGGGATGGCTCTGGCCTTCCGAAGGATGCGTTCCTTCAACTGGAAGTCGTGTGCACAAACAAGAATGTCCGGAGGGGGCCCCCCTCCTTGCCTGGGCAGGCCGACTCTATGTACTCTATCCATCCTAATGTCCTGCACCTCCTCCTCGTCCAAGATCTGTAGGAAGAGCGCCTGGACATATCCACGCAGGTCCCCTGCCTCACCGTCCCATGGCACCGCCTGCGGATTTTGTTCCGTCGGGAATGGTTCTCCAGATCTTCCGAGTGGGCCTGGAGGTCTAGATTTTGTTCCGTGAGCCGGATGATGCCTTGCTGCAACTGGTGGACATCGTTCGCCACGCTCAGGTCATGATCCTCCAGCGTTGCGACCCTCTCACCAATGCCATCTACATCCCTCCACACTTCCCGGAGATCCGACTCCAACTGAGCACGAAGCTCGGAGATGTCTTCTTTAATAGAGGCGAAGAGCTCAGTCATAAAGGCCTTGGTTGCGGGGGCCTCATCATCCGACTGCTTGGACGACCCGCTGGCACCGGGAGAAGCCGGCTGCTGAGAGGATTTTGATGCGCCATCTTTCCAGGGCGTCCCCTTGCGCAGCGTTTTGGACATCTTGGGACACCCGCTTCGGCAGGAAGGCAGGGCGGCCCTGCTCGTTCCACCTGTTGTATGCCACCGCCAGACCTCCTGCTATTCCCGGAGGGGGGCTGAGTGCCGTGGGCCCACAAGGCCAGTTCAAGTAGAGCCAGAAATGCTGCAGGGCCGCGCAAGCACCCAATCAGGTCGGAGACGGGGGGGGGGAATGGAATGGGCAAATACTGATCTAGCTGGGTCCGGCTGTTCGATGTGGCGGCCACCAAATGTCCAGGCGGCACCGCAGTTGTGGCCTCCCGGCAGGAGGGCGCTCCTCACCGTGCAGCTCCCCCGGCAGAAGACAGTCCGAGATTGCAGAGATCCAAAAGCTTAGTCCGTTGCAACTCTCCTCTGATGTATCCCCACCGCCACCTCCAAGCAGGGAGCCCGAGCCCGGGCCCCGCAGTCACCACAGGTCGGGGATTCCTAGGCCTCGGGTCGCCGAAACCATAGCTCCTTCTAATGCCCCCAGTGGCCAGCGGTGTCTCTCACCCCTCCCGCTTCGCTCAAAGGGCCCCAACAGGACCCCGTCCGGTGAGGCAGTTCAGCCGGGTGGCCCGCTCCGGGCGGCAGGCAGAGGCGGCGTGGGAGCAGCGCCGCGGCCGTCGTGCTCGCAGGTTCAGCCGGCCCGACCACCAGTGCTCGTCTTCCAGCAGTCGCGAGGTCCAAGGCAGCTGCTTCCCCCTGGAGACGTGTGCTAGTCCAAGCAAGCGGCAGGTCGGGAGCCGCGGGGCCCGAGACCATCGCGGTCCCCTGCTGACGTCCTGCCTGTGCCGTCTCGGAGCAGGAGGTCCGGCCCCTCCCTCACGCAAGGCCGAGGCTCACCACGAGGCACACCCGGCCTCAGTCCGCCGCCACTCCACAACTGCTCCAGGCAACCTCCGGCCCCGCCGGCAGCACCGGGCTATACCCTTCCACTCAGGGGTCCACCGCCGGCCTCTTAGAGCCGATCAGGATGCCGCTAAACATGCCGTACAATGCTAAGACGGGTTTGGCGCCGGAGGGACACGAGAAAGCGTCTTACTCCATCGCCATCTTGGCCACGCCCATTTTTAAAACTTTTTAAGTATAGTTTCAAAGGATAAATAATGATTTGAAAGAAAACATAATGAACTACGGAAACCTATCAGTGGACTCGATTTTCAAACATGAAAAATTTGTGGGTGATATTATACACAATGTATGCATGGTAGGTATGTGATGAAGAATATTTAAAATTCATACACGTTTGAATTAACACTAGCACATGATTAATATTATCCTCCAAATTATCCGTCAAAATCTACTTCAATTGAGGCAAAGTATGAGTTGCACTTGGTTGTGACTAGAAATGGGGAATCCCTACAGAAAATGGGAGTGGCAAGGGAGTTAGCAGAGAACAGGCCATGCAAGGCAATAGAAAACAACACAGGCAATAGAAGTGAAGTTCACAAAAATACACAAATACTTATTCAAGTATTACTCCAGTGCCAAGCAGGAGCTAGGTAATCCTACTCAGTATTAAAACCCACACACCAGTCACAGGCTATAAGGGTGAATTAGAAAGGATCGATATTATTCTGAGCACCGAATCAGTGCTCAAAATTCAAATATACACTAGAAGTTGATATTATTATTTCCACTTTATTTTTGGTTTTCACATGTGTCCAATAAAGTTCCTGCAAAGCCTTGCAGCCAACATGTATTTTGTCTTTTGGTGAATCTATCATCGACTTCATCAGGGCTACAAAAACTAAAAATAACTATTCTCAGTTACACTATTCAGTTGTACTAACTCAATCCCAAAACATTACCACGGTGATAATTAGTCTCAGCGAAAACCTGGGGCCATATTATACAAAGTGTCACAGGGGCGCAACTGGCATTTGCTTTCGTTTTGTGCGTCATTGGGGCACTTTGGTATTGCAGAAAGGGTCGCTGATGCTTTTGGGGTCATTTCAGGAAAACAGATAGTGCTATTATCACTAGAGGGAGTTCCCTCATATGCATGAGGGCGTGGCCTCATGGAAACAATAGAATCCCTTTGTGTCTGTGCCGGCGCCGTATTATAGACGCGGGCACAGAGGCAAAGAAGCTGTCAGGAGGTGCACTGACAGTGCGCCACCTCAAAGGTGGTGTACTGTCAGTGTGCCCCCTGATGGCAGCCCTCTACAGGGGGAAAGCGGGCTCTATGGACTCTACAGACATCCCCTTGCAGACAGGCAAAGTCACACACTGCACCCACCTGCAAGGAGAGCTCTAATTCCCCGTAAATGTGCAGGTGGATTGCCATTGCCAACTGCACTGTGAAACACGGACCTGTTTACCACAAATATTTCAGTGAGTATATGAATATAATATATATATATATATATATATATATATATATATATATATATATATATATATATATATATATATATATATATATATATATATATATATATGTATATATATATATACATATATATATATATATATATATATATACATATATATATATATATATATATATATCCTCGCTCCAAGGTTGTCCACCATTGAGTAGCACACGAGCAGCAGCTTGATTTATGTGTAGGTGAGGACAGGGATCCGCTTGTAGATGCCGCTCCGTAATGGATCTGCCCGACACATTTCGAAGCTCCGTATGCTTCTCTTCAGGGGCTTTACCGGAAGCGGTGTGCGCAATCGCTAACCCACTTCTCCATTTTCCATATGACACACCCACCAATGGGAGGCTCAAATGAGACTGTGTATTACGGGAAGTGTGGTGCGGAAAGCACACAATCAAGTCCTGTATGGACCCCGCAAGTGGGCCCGTCCTCGATCCCGTGTACGGCTGCTGTTTCACTTCCGGACCCCCAAGGATGACGGGGTGGTGCATACTCCGCGGCTGGACGGCCGCGTATAAATTGTCGCTCCAAGGTTGTCCACCTTTGAGTAGCACACGAGCAGCATCTTGATTTATGTGTAGGTGAGGACAGGGATCCACTTGTAGATGCCGCTCCGTAATGGATCTGCCCGACACGTTCCGAAGCTCCATATGCTTCTCTTCAGGGGCTTTAACGGAATCGGTGTGTGCAACCGCAAACCCACTTCTCCATTTTCCATATGACACACCCACCAATGGGAGGCTCAAATGAGACTGTGTATTACAGGAAGTGTGGTGTGGAAAGCACACAATCAAGTCCTGTATGGACCCCGCAAGTGGGCCCGTCCTCGATCCCGTGTACGGCTGCTGTTTCACTTCCGTGACCCCTAAGGATGACAGGGTGGTGCATACTCCGCGGCACGACGGCCGAGTATAAATTGTCGCTCCAAGGTTGTCCACCTTTGAGTAGCACACGAGCAGCATCTTGATTTATGTGTAGGTGAGGACAGGGATCCACTTGTAGATGCCGCTCCGTAATGGATCTGCCCGACACGTTCCGAAGCTCCATATGCTTCTCTTCAGGGGCTTTAACGGAATCGGTGTGTGCAACCGCAAACCCACTTCTCCATTTTCCATATGACACACCCACCAATGGGAGGCTCAAATGAGACTGTGTATTACAGGAAGTGTGGTGTGGAAAGCACACAATCAAGTCCTGTATGGACCCCGCAAGTGGGCCCGTCCTCGATCCCGTGTACGGCTGCTGTTTCACTTCCGTGACCCCTAAGGATGACAGGGTGGTGCATACTCCGCGGCACGACGGCCGCGTATAAATTGTTTTTTTTTTTTTTTGGGGTTCAAATCTGCTTTATTGTATGAGAAAAAGTACAGTACACAGCTTGCTTCGCCCACAACCCGGAGGCCGGCAGCAGAATGGAGAGGTCTGTACACAGCCATACAGCCGGCATCCCGGGGGCCCGGCGGCAAACATACATATACGTAGGCTGTGGGGTTTTAGGTTTAAACCTATAATAACTGATAAAACCCCACTGAAAGAAAAATAGCCCTCACCGGTGAAAACATATAAACACTGAAAAAACACCTGCACAACCACAAACTAAATGCCATTCAAAGAAAGGAAAAAGAAAGTGAGTCATTTTGTTCTTACTGAACGGGTCAATAAAATGTAACTTTGTTGTACAAGCTAGCAGTAAGAATCACTGGCTAACATTATTCTGCTTGAGTTTTGTTCTTAAGGGAGAATCAGGACATATCAAACTCACATTTGATATTTTGGCTGCATTTGATCCTTTCACTGATAGGTAAAATGGCTAGTTTCATAAAGATCTTTCCTAATATGTGTCATCACATTTACCCACAGAGAATGGGTAAAAACCCTTAATACATCAGACCGTAGTTTCTAGTGGGTCAGTATTGATAGTAGATGAATTGCCAACACCTCAGGTTTTAAACATTAAATGCAAGGTATAGTGACAAGTATATATATCACCAAGCATCCGGGATAGTGATGAAAACGTGACACCAGACTTTTGGAAAACATGGAACGCAGTGTCACTTGTTATGCTCTGCAAAAAAGGTTCTTTCCAAGTTCAACAAAGATTGGAGTGATATTGTTTGTATTTGTAGTGATTCAGCTACGTATATAAAAAATGTGTGATGACCTGTCAAAATTGATACCCGAGCTGAAGTGATTCCCTGTAGGAGATCCTTGCCACTTGTTAGATGGTATGCTGAAAGCATCTTTACAATCTTCAGAGTTAATGAGGGATGCTATTGACTTTTTAGTCCATTCTGGTGCACTGTTTTCCTATGCATAGGAACTAAAACACAAATATTTATCATTTTGTGCTTTATGTGGCATCAAAGAAAGAGTCATCCCAACTGTGTCCCTTAGCTGACGGTTCTCAGCCCAAGGGGCTATGAACGCGGAGGGCCTTTTCACAGAAGTTTACATGGGAAGAAAGCGCGAGCACACATGACCAAAGTCTCACTGAAGAAGTATTGTATGGTGTACTACAATAAGATTAATTTGCAAAAATCTCTTTGGACCTCATATACACTATACGTACACTGTCTATATACCATGTTCAATCAGTGCAGAAAGCAAGCAATGATAAAAGCAAAAGTTCCATAAACACTGGAAAAACACTGTTTTTGTTGTTTTGAGTGGCGTGAAAATGTGTAACCACTGATAGCAACTGTTTTTTAAGATATTGAAAACACTGAAAAAACCCCACCAGAATTTACCAAAAATAGAAACTGAAAACAGGACAGCCTACATATACGGTAATCTTGTTCGGCAGTTGGTGGCGTGGGACTAGCAAGGATGAGCAGCAGCTGAACAGGGTTTTTTGCGAGAGAAGGTTCTCTCCATTTTGTTGAAATTCATAAACAGTAACACAAAAACATCCCAACTAGGTAACAACGAAAAGGCAATGCATGACCGTATAATAGGATCAGTGATAGAGTTCTGGCGTGGCGATCCAGGCAGGCAGAGGTGAGTGTGAGATCTTGTGTTCAGAATGCATGACTCGATACAAGAGGGACCAACAGAGGTCGGTCGTGGAAAGGTGTAGGGAACCCTGGAGCATCATCCGCTGAAGGTGTAAGAGCATGCAGTGAGTGTAGTGTAGAGTTTACACGTGCAGAGAGGGAGGGGCGGTGAGCAGGCCAAGGCAGGACAGCCCACAAGGTCAATGACTGTTCAGGGGTACACGGGGGCTCGGGCAAGGAAATCAAGCCAGCCCAGACGAGACGTCAGGCTGGGTCTAGAGCATAGTCCGGGTTCTTAAGTGACGTCAGGCTGCCCTTCCGGGCAAACGCCGTCATCCGGGCGTGCGAGCAGATAGTGCACAAGCGGCTCCCAGATGTCTCTGGGACGACACGAGAGAGACAGCAGTTCAGCAAAGGTAGCATGCTGGTCTTGGCAGTATATCAAGTCCTTGAGCCAGTCTTTGAATTTGGGCGCCCTTCCTCTGCCCCACCGGCACGCGACACGCCGCCTGGCCAAGAGTAAGGCAGTGTCGATGAATTTCCTGCAGCCTCTAGGCATCTGCATCGTATACCCTAGGAGGGCCATCAGGGGGTCCACAGGAACCACCTCCTCTGTCATTTCGGCAAGAGCTTCCAGCACTTGTCGCCAGTAGTGAGCCACCTGGGGACACTCCCATGCCAGATGGAGAAAATCAGCATGGTCAGCACGACAGCGCTCGCATCGGTCATTATCCGCCAGTCCGAACCTAAGTTTCCGCACCGGCGTGTAGTACACTCGTTGAAGAAATTTATAGTGGATAATTTTCAACCTGCTACTGGCAGATATACGGGAAGTGAGCGCGCAGCAATAGTGCCATTGGTCGTCCGACACCTCAGTCGCAAGCTCAGCAGACCAGCGCGTTCGAGCAGCGGATTCCGGATCAGGGGCAGCACTGCGGAGCTGACGGTAGAGTCCAGAGACCAGATGTGCACCGTCCTGTGACCCTAATAAGAAGTGCAGCGGAGGGAGGGTCTCGGGCTCAATAGGATAATCAGGTAAAATATCTTTCATCCCTGCACGCAAGCGAATGTAATAGAAGAGCTCGAGGGGGGTGCGCTCATGCGTTTTGAAAAACAGGTCAACTGACTTGAAACGACCCTCATGAAACAGATCGCCCCAGCAGGTGACACGTAGTGTATCACAAAGACGTCGGAAACCCGTTTCCGATAACAGTGTGAGCTCCGGGTGGTAGGCAAGCGGTAACCTGGGCGAGTAGATCAATGGGCATGATAAGCTTTTAGCCATGCGGCGCCACGCGTCCAGAGTGCAGGAAACCGAGGTATTCGGCGTGGTTATGGACGCCTCAGGACAGTGCAGCAGCCCATTGAGCGGGATTGGGTGCACGATCCAGTCTTCGACCGCTATGTGTGGCATAAAGGGGGTAGGAGCCATCCAGTGGTAGGCGAATTGCGCCTGTGCGCACTGGTAGTATGCCTCAAAATCAGGGACATCAAAACCTCCTTTTTCATAGGGAAGGATCAGCGTCGACCATTTTAACCGGGGGCTCTTGCCTCCCCAGAAAAGCCTGCGTAACTCCGTCCGAAGCGTTTTGAAAAAGAAAGCCCCAGGGAAGTAAGGGACATTGAGGAAAAGGTACAGAAAGCGGGGTAGGACCACCATTTTTATGAGCGAGGCCCTCCCGGCCATAGAGAGTGGTAACGTGATCCACCTGTCGATGGAGGCAGTTAATTTGGTCATGGCAACTCCATAATTGGAACGCAGTGTCTCGTCCTTGTCACGAGAGATGCGGATTCCCAGATAGCGGAGATCCGTACTACACCACTCCAACGGGTAATCAAGGGGGAAGTCGCACACCGCATCCGTTAGTGGGAAAAATTGCGACTTGGTCCAGTTTATGTGGACTCCAGACATACCGCCGAATAAAATAAATTCCCGAAGTAGGGGATTCAGATGTGTCTCAGGATGCTTGACGTACAGCGTGATGTCATCCGCATAGAGCGATACGTCAATTTGCCGCTGCAGGCATTGCACAGCACCAGTTCGATTCAGTTGCCGTAGGCGACAGGCAAGAGGCTCAACCGCGATGGCGAATAACAGGGGAGAGAGCGGGCATCCCTGCCGAGTGCCCCTCGTGAGCGCGATGGCCTGCGACAGGCGTCCGTTAATCAGCACCCTGGCCGTGGGATCCGTGTACAGGAGGCGGACCCAAGACAGGAATAGCTTAGGGAATCCCATGCTAGCAAGTACCGAAAATAGGTAAGGCCATTCAATAGAATCGAAAGCCTTGGTGGCATCAAGGAATACAGCTGCCACTGGGGTGTCAGGGTGAACTGTGCGGAGCAAGGAGAAGAGGGTGCGAAGATTGTGGGACGTAGATCTGCCCGCCACAAAGCCAGACTGATCAGGCAATACAAGTCTGGTCATAAGGAGCGATAGTCGAGTGGCTAGCACCTTAGCAAGGATCTTGACGTTACAGTTTAGGAGGGAGAGCGGGCGGTAAGAATCGCATGATGTGGGGTCTTTATCTGGCTTTAGGAGGGAGGTGATCACCACCTCGCGCATAGAGCGGGGAAGAATACCATCAGCAAGGGATTCCGTAAACACCTCTCGAAGCACTGGCGCCATAACATCAATGTAGGCTTTATAAAATTCGGCAGGTATGCCATCAAGGCCCGGGGCCTTGCCATTCCTGAGGGACATAATGGCCTCACGCACCTCTTCGAGCTCGAAGGGCGCAGCCAGAAACTCCCTGTCCCCATCGCTGAGCCAGCATAACGCCACATCGTTGAGGTATGATGCATAGGGCGCATCCGCCTCCGCCGTGGAGGTGTATAGTGAGGAGTAGTGCGTTGCGAATGTGTGTAATATTGCATCAGAGTCACGCACAGTGGTACCGGCGGCGTCGGTGATTTCTAATATGGTGTGGTGCATATGTGAGGGTTGCGTGAGTGTGGCCAGTACCTTCCCGGGCCTATCGCCTTCACAGTATTTACGGGCTGTCCAATGCTTGCCCCGGTATTTCGCTTCCCTGGCAGCCTCCTCCTCATACCTTGATAGTGACTCCCTAAAGGCGGCATGCAGGCCGGGGTCAGTGTCTGATGTCATGCGGAGTTCCAGGGACCGTAGGTCCTTCTCCAGTGTGGTAATGGAGTGCAGAATATCACGTAGTACCCCGTGGCTCTTAGATATGCAGTACCCCCTGACAGTGACCTTAAACGCCTCCCAAATGGTCTCAACCGAGTCAACCGTCCCCTTGTTTCTGGAAAAGAAGTCCGCTATCTCTTCCCCCAGTTCAGTGCAAAACAGGTTGTCAAGAAGTACAGCAGGGCGTAACCGCCACTGCGGCCGGGGAGCATCCCACCCAGGGATACGGAATCGTAAAAGTACAGGGCTGTGATCAGAGTAGGTTCTAGGCAGGTGAGTAGCCCCCACTAAGTCCGCAGCGACCATCCTAGTGACTAAGAAGTAATCCAGGCGTGCCCATGTCCCAGTATGAGAGGTGAAATGTGTACCCTCCCTTCCATTAGGATGTGAGTGTCTCCATATATCTAGAAGTCCACCCTCCTCGATAACTCCCCCCAGTGCCTCCCTGGCCCTCGGCTTATAGGAGCCAACCCCATCCGCTCTGTCTAACATGGGTATCAATGCCAGGTTGAAATCACCACCCCATACTATGTGTCGCGCCCCAACAGCCACAATCTGACCCCACAGAGTGGTGAAAAAGGCAGGTGAATCAATATTAGGTGCATATACGGACACAAACAGATACAGGTCACGGCCTATTCTGCCCCATAATAGAGCATAACGGCCCTCTCTGTCCGACATGTCTCCACATGGTTGGAAAGGCACATTGCGGGCAACAAGAATTGCCACCCCCCTGGCATAAGTCGAATAAGAGGAAAAGATACGGTGTACAGCCCATTTCTTTGCAAAAGTGGCGCCACCTCGTGCGGGCAGATGTGTCTCTTGTAACATGGCCAGCTGCACATGATGTCTATTGAGGTAGGCAATAACATTACGGCATTTCCTAGCATTATTCAGTCCGCGGACATTCCAGGATAAACATGTCAATTGCGCATTCGCATTTAAATCAGCCATGGGCAAAACAACGACGAGTAAAGGAGGGCCCCAGAGGGCCGCAAAATGCAACCTCCCCCTCCCTGACAGTGCCAGAGTGTAGCCCAGGTATCGGAAATATACACAGTTTGTACAGCCCCCATGCATTACTGGACAACCAGGCTAGCAGAACACATGCAGACAGAGCCGCCATGGATAGATCAGTAAGATAACATAGCGGCGCCAAGACAGGCAGCATAACATAGCCACCCCCGCCCAACCAGCAACGGTGCACACACCAGAATAATGTCCACGTGGAAAGTGTAGTCAATGATTGCCTCTTGAAACATCCCCACCCCCCACCCACCCCAGCATCCCAATCATGCCAGAAGCCGATCTCTCCCACCCAACAGCCCTTCCCCCATCCCTCCCCACCCAAGTCCCGCAACAGCAAAAACTCAAACATTAGCAAGGTAAAGGGGATCACCCAATAGGGGTAACACATAGAGTGCGCACAGCCACTCCCTGACCCTGAGCTCCATCACTGTGCCGCCCTCGGGGGAGACTAGGGTCAGAAAAGTGGACCTTGGTTTTACGTTACCACAGGGGTGCAGGTTCAGCGCAAGTCCATCATCCGCAATCCACCCAGTGTCCGTGCAGCAGTCCGTGTAAAGAAAACCATCCAGAGTAGATAAGGCGTACGGAGCAGCACAAGGCATCAGTTAGCCGTTCCAGGGTGATGAGGATTAGTCTGCCTCTTCATGACCTTCATCATCAGCTCGACCATCCCGCTGGGACCTTCGAAGCGATTTCAGGAAGTCTTCAACCTTTTGCGGATTAGTGAAGAATCTTTGTGTGCCCTGGTGCGTGACTCGGAGTTTCGCAGGATACAAGAGCGCATAGTCTATCTGGGCCTCTCGCAACTTTTTCTTTACCGGAAGGAATTTGCGTCGCTCCTCCTGAACCATGGGCGTGAAGTCTGGGTAAATGGAGAACGTCACACCATTGTAATGCAGCGACCTCTGAGTCCGGGCCGCCCGAAGCGCAGTATCCCGGTCACGGTAATTCAAGAGACGAGCTATTATGGGCCTCGGTGGGAGCCCAGGCTTGGGCACAGGTGCCAGGGAGCGGTGGGCCCTTTCAACGATAAATTGTGGCGAGAAGGCATCCTCGCCGATCGAGCCTCTGAGCAACTTCTCGATGTATAGCTCCATCCTGCCCGTGTCTGTGGATTCCGGCACATTGGTGACCCGTATGTTATTCCGGCGGCTGCGAGCTTCCAAGTCCTCATTTTTAGCCGCTATGACCCTAAGCAAGTTGTCCATCCTGCTCAGTTGCGTCGTGTGGGTCGCGGTAATGTCTGAAGTGTCGGATATACGTTGCTCCGCAGTTGTGATGCGCTCTTCATGACGATCAACTTTGTGCACTAGCGCGTCCAGTCGAGCAGTGACCCCATCCACCTTCTCAACCACCGTGGCAAACCCCTGCCGCATCTCCTGTATTAAGTTGTTCAGATCCACGCCCGCATTAGCCGAGCCGGTAGCTTGTGGGGACGATGCACTAGGTACAGGATCCGCTTGCACCGATTTCGCCCCTTTTTTTGCGCCTTCAAAGCTAAGCTTCACCTGCCGATTTTCAGGCCGCACCATGGTGGTTAGCTATCCTCGCACCTGTGCGCCGTGGAGCGTGGCGGCGTGTCAGGGTACCCCAGTGGGAGGCGACTGTAGCAGGGTAGTGATTTCGCAGGTGCCACAGTGGGACAGCAAGGACCAATACAAAGGCGGGCTCAGGGGTACAGGAGACCTGTGTGGATCCGAAGCGCCGTGAGGCTGTGCAGAAGGAGGCGTCGAGGCAGGGGAGGCTCCGGGCCTCTATGCGCAGGTCAGTGGAGGCGCCAATGGCCCAGGCGGGTAGACCCAGAGAGCGGCAGGGCACCGGTGGAGCGAGGTGGCAGAAGAGAAGCCCCCTAGGGAAGGTGCAGCGTGAGTCTCTCGTGTGCCGGGGTCCCCAGAGGAGGTGCGAGGCCACAGCAGAGCCGGGAGAGGAGCAGGGTCCCCTCCGTGACAGCAGTCGGCGGCGCAGCAGTCCGCAGGGCCACCCAGGTTCCAGAGGTGGGGCAGCAGCGCAATGGACGCTCCGGGCATGAAACGTGGCAGCACCGTGCACTGCGGGGGCCAGGCGCAACACGCAGCCACAGATCCGGTATGCTGCAGGGACCTGCCGCACCGCCAAGAGTTCCAGGCAGTCGTGGGCCCCCACACGGACCCAGGACACGGGCCTCGCCGCAGCCCCCGCCAGCAGCCAGTAGCGGGTCAGTCCAAAGCCCCAGGAGCGAGGGCAGTAGTGGTAGATGGGGGGGGGCTCTGCACGGGTGGGGTGACAGCCTCTTACCGCCCGGCCAGGTCCGCACACGAGGTCTCAGTAGCAGGCCGCCATCAGTCCCGTCACGCGGCCCAGATCCTCGTGGTCAAACCCCGGTGTTGCGTAGACCGCTGCAGCCGGCCACCGCGATCCGTCAGCTCCAGTGTGATCTCCGCTGGATCTTCAAGCGTCCGTATCTCGAGGTGCGAGCGACAGAGCACCACCAAACTTGGGTCGATTGTAGGGTGTGACACCTTCTGCAGGCGACGTGAAAATCAGGAGATTTGGCACTCCGTGGCAGCAGATAACAGCAGGATCATTGACCAAGGTGCGGGAGCTGCGCGTTCAAGCAGCCATTCCGCTCGTGCGCCCTCTAGCGCCCCCGCCGCGTATAAATTGTCGCTCCAAGGTTGTCCACCTTTGAGTAGCACACGAGCAGCATTTATGTGTAGGTGAGGACGGGGATCCGCTTGTAGATGCCGCTCCGTAATGGATCTGCCCAACGCTTTTCGAAGCTCCATATGCTTCTCTTCAGGGGCTTTAACAGAAGCGGTGTGCGCAACCGCTAACCCACTATTCCATTTTCCATATGACACACCCACCAATGGGAGGCTCAAATGAGACTGTGTATTATGGGAAGTGTGGTGCGGAAAGCACACAATCAAGTCCTGTATGGACCCCTCAAGTGGGCCCGTCCTCGAAATTCCGACATTATATGTCAGATAGAGCTCATTGCCAAGTGGCCAAAATTGCTGCTAAAACAGTATTTATCATGTCATCATTGCTCATAGTAAGTTTACCCTAATCACATACACAACTCAACAGTAAAGTGCTAGTGCAAAAATACAAAAAATAGTGCAAGGTATGTGCAATAGTGCTATGTATCCTTGAATAAAAGATATTCAAAATCATATCTTTTTTCAGGTAAAATAAATATATATAACTAAATATTAAAAGAGGCAGTTTTTGGCCCGAAATGCGTCGGCGACTTCAGATTGTTCAGAGGACGTGAGTGAAAATGCAAGCAACCCTGGGTTGTGCCTCCACCCACGGGGTAACTCTGTTGATAATGTGTGTATATATATATATATATATATATATATATATATATATATATATATATATATATATATATATATACATATATACATACAGCATTTGTTCTCCTTTGGCAACATACCAGAGCACATAGCGGGGCTTCAGAACGTTCCGCGCCTCACCTTGAAGTCAAGGTCAAACTTCTCAGCAGGTTACCAATCTCCTGTGGTTCATGGCGTCCTGAGGTTTTTGGATCCCTCTAAAGTCCACTACTAGCCACTGCCGCTGTTGACCTCTGAACACTTAAGGACGTGGCTCTGTGCGTGCTGTGGCAGCGCACTAATATGAAAACAGCATTTGTTTTCCTTTGGCAACAAACCATAGCACACAGCAGAGCTTCAGAAAGTAACTTTTAATCTTGAAAAACAAGCATGATGCGTTTCAGCAAAAGTGCTTTCCTCAGATGCATGGTTCCAGGTTTTTTTTCTCCCTCCTGTTTTAAATCGTGCTGCCTCTCTGTCATTGGACGTTGTGCACCAGGACTGCAATTCCCAGCATTCCACATGTTGGAAAAGTTGAATCCTGGAGACGCCTTTGTGTTCTTTGTTCAAAGTGAGTTGTTCAAATCAGTTCCTTACATTGAGTTTAATAACTCAATGGAATTTTGTCTGGAAATCAATTTGTTTTTAAATGATAGCAGGTTTGTTTCGTCCCTTCATCCAGCCGCTTTTAACACCAGCAGATCACAACCTGAGGCGCAGGTACAGTGATCCACGCCTCATCTTGAAGTCAGGGCTGACTTCTCAGCAGGTTACCAATCTCCTGTGGCACATGGCAGTCCTGAGGTTTTTGGATGCCTTCAAAGTCCACTTCTAGCCACTGCCACTGTTGACCTCCGAACACTTAAGGACGGGGCTCTATGCACGCTGTGGCTGCGAGCTAATATGAAAACAGCATTTGTTCTCCTTTGGCAACAACCCAGAGCACACAGCGGAGCTTCAGAAAGTTCATTTTATTCTTTAAAAACAAGCATGACGCAATTCAGCAAAAGTGCTTTCCTTAGATGCTTGGCTCCCAGGTTTTTTTTCTCCCACCTGTTTAAATCGTGCTACCTCTCTGTCATTGGACGAGGTGCATCAGGACTGCAATTCCCAGCATTCCTCATGTTGGAAAAGTTGAATCCTGGAGAAGCTTTTGCTCTCTTTGTTCAAAGCGATTTGTTCCAATCAGTCCTGTACATTGAGTTTAATAACGCAATCAAATTTCGCTTTGTGGGGCATCCTGCTCAACGACCACCTCATGCAGCGGAACACAGTCAATGACAACAATGCGCATGTTTTTTATTTTTCATTCTCTCCATGCGCAAGGCATTACACAATTTCTCGCTCCAAAGTAGAACGGACCAACGGGTTTCGGCGGAATGCCTTCTACTCGGTCACGTTTGGGTTCTGCATTATGGCTACTTTAATACTGTGTCCCTTCTCAGTGTTACTGACCCTTAAGAAACAACTAGAGCAACACCTTATATCCAGTATGATGGCTATAATCTTCCACCATTTTTACAATTAACAACATCATGTTTCAAAAGGGCATTCATATATATATATTTTTTGTACTCTATTTGTTACTTTTGTTATCATATTTCCCTTTTCTTTCTTTTGTTATTTTGTCTTTTATACGCTTCATATATTTCTATTTTTAGTGTCAATACTTTCTTAATATTTTTTATAGGCTCCATTCTATTCTTCAAAAATACTTTAGAGATGTTTCATTTTCTCACACAGATTTCGTTCTCATACATCCTTCATTAAAGTGTAAGGGGCTACTGGTTCCTGGTGTAGCACTCATCCCATATACATTTTAAGTGCTACACTCCTCGACCAATTAATCCAAGGCATTTCCCTCCGAGTCCTTTCTCCCCACCTTGTTCTTTTTTCTAGGGGTTAATGATTTGTTAATAGCAGCATGGTAAGGAAAGTGCAAACTGATTAAAGTGCAAAGTGCAGGATGGTTGTTTTACCCTATCTAAGGCTAGCAGCATAATAAGAGAAGTGCAAATGAATTAAAATGCATAGTGCAACTCCATTTTCATCATCATCACCTCTTCAATCCATATCACCTTACTTTCAAGTATCAATATTGCATTAATTGATTTTCTTCATATTCATTATTGATCTAAAAAATCTTTAGCTCATTCTCCAAATACATTGTTTTTCCAATACTCCATAAGCAACTATGGATTCCAGTCTGTTCCCTACATGATCCAGTATACAATAAGTCTTTTTAAAGTGAACAGTGCTGGTGGATGTCATCTCTTCTGATGTTATAGTTGGACAAACAGTTCTGCATCCTTATTGTTGCCCCACTGTATCTCTGTCCCAATTGAGAGAATTAGACATGATTCTTGTTTCCTTAGTTCCTTCTCACGGTCCACCCTTCTCGGGTGAGCTCTTACATGTTTTATGCCCCAATACAAGAATGTCGATAATGATCGATCATGCATCTGAACAAAATGGGAAGCTACTGGGTAGTTCTTATCTCTATTTTTGATTGCTCTTATGTGTTGCAGGATTCTTAGTTTCAATTTATTTTTCGCACTACTGATATATAGTTTATCACAGCCACATTTTAATGCATAGATGACAAATTATGTGGTCCATGTTATTCTTTCTTTGATTGGTGCTGTATGACCTTCCACTATATGATAACACCTGCTATTCAGACCATATTTACATGCTTTGCATGAGTTACACTTTGTAAAACTCTCCACTCCTTCAGTTTCAAATGGTATTCCTTTTCTAGATGACTTAGGGGGTTTGTTTTCAGCTGAGTATAATGCAAAGGATTGTTTAATTGTCTCCGTGCTTCTGTCACATAAGTCCCTTGATCCATTAGGACTATGCTCCCTCCTTTATATGAAGGTTTCATAAATGAATGATGGATTGTTCCTTCATTCATTGATGTCCTTCCAATCTTGTGATGTGAAGTTGTCTTTAGAATCATTAGTTCAATTTCGCTGGATGACGTTCAATTGATGTACCACTAGTTCTTGAAAAAGATCAATGCTTTTCCCAGGTGAAAGTTGTGGACAGTAATTGCTCTGGGGTTTGAGACCACTTCCAAAATGTTGGTCCGTTATGAAGACCACAATCTTTAGATTTTTTGTTGACACATCCGTAGAGGGCCCTAATGTCCCTATGTAAATGGCTTGATCTGGCTGGTCTTCAGATATTGTTGACTGTTCCCCAGTTAGATCATAGATACTAAGTAAGTCTGGTATATCCGTGATCTGAAAAGATATAGATTGTATTTTCCCTTGCACAATTAAAGTCAACTTCATCTGCACAGTCTGTTTTTTCATTTTTCACTCATTTCATGAAAGCATTGACAGCCTGCAAAACCGGAATTTCTTCCATATGCTTCCCTTACTTGCCACAAACCGAGAATCCAGTGTTACTCCGGGGGCAAGCTGGTCTGGCTTCAACAATAAACTTCATCCACCATTTGCCACGCAGGGAGCCCACGCAGGGCCGGTGCACCTTTTTCCAGCGTGAAGGAGGGATTGTGTGAATCTTAATGCTGGAAGCCTCGCACCAGCAGCACTGGCCGCCCTGCTAAGGTCGTGGGCTCCCTGCGGTCGCCAGTAGGTATATATAGTTAGGATTTTTTCTCTATGGGATTTTTGAAAATTCTATGTCTAATAACTTTGGCGCTTGTGGATGGAATTGGCTGAAATTTTCAGGAAAATGGAACATTTTGTTTCTGAGCAGCCCCTGATAATTTGGGGGGGTTTCATCAAGGGGAGGGGCCGAGAAAAAAGGGGGGTCCCAAAACGCGCTTTTCCCATGTTAATTTCCATAGGGCGGTTGGCCTCACTTTTAGCTCGAACGGCTGAATGGATTTGCACGAAACTTGGCAAGATTGTAGGGACTGTTAGCCCGATGTGCCTTTGCTAGGTCTCAATATATGTGCTCCAGTGGATTTTGAGTAATTTAGGTTCAAAAAAATATATATATCTGGGCGGAGCCTAACCACACATCTGATCTGATTGGCTGTCAGCACTTCATCCAAGAAGTGTTGGCAGCCATCTTGGGACCAATATACATGATAGCAACTCATTAAAAAGCATTGTAGTTAATAGAGGGTTTTAGGACTTTAGTTACATTATAAATCATTTGTTGATGGTACCATACTCGTTTTAGGAATTGTGGTGGGTTCTAAGGTGATTTTACCATGTGAAAAAACCTTCTGCTGTGATATCATGAATATTGTTTGAAAGAAAACTAATATCTCATGATTTTCCCACAGTGGTTTGGAAGGGGATCTATAAGCTAAACTGAAAGCATATTTTCTGTAAATTCACATTATCTTTCTCAATCATGTGAAAATGAAGTCTGACATTCTCAGTAAAACATGTACATCCAACAAGGACAGAGACTGTCAGTTGATTCCTTTGTGTTCTACTGCAGCCTCCTAGAGTGTTCTAAAGAACAACTAGAGCGCTAACAGTCCTACTTATTACAAAGGTATGGCACACCTGAAGCCATCTTGATTGGAATAAAGTGGTAACTCTTAAAACATTTAATTTAAAAAGAAACAACATGAGGGGGTATATTTTGCCATAGAAAGTATGATTAGTGCTGCAGAATGAAAAATTAGGGCACATTTTGAGTGACTTCTCAAATCCTTTTCTATTTCATTAAAACATTCTGACATGCAGTCTCCCAAAATGGCCACCAGAGACAAAAGAGCCCAAATGTAGCCCAAATATCACCCAGATGTAGCCCAAGTATAGCCCAATGACAGAATGTCCCAGAGTGTTCTAAAGAACAACTAGAGCGCTAATAGTCCTTCTTATTACAAAGGTATGGCACACCTGAAGCCATCTTGATTGGAATAAAGTGGTAACTCTTAAAACATTTAATTTAAAAAGAAACAACATGAGGGGGTATATTTTGCCATAGAAAGTATGATTAGTGCTGCAGAATGAAAAATTAGGGCACATTTTGAGTGACTTCTCAAATCCTTTTCTATTTCATTAAAACATTCTGACATGCAGTCTCCCAAAATGGCCACCAGAGACAAAAGAGCCCAAATGTAGCCCAAATATCACCCAGATGTAGCCCAAGTATAGCCCAATGACAGAATGTCCCAGAGTGTTCTAAAGAACAACTAGAGCGCTAACAGTCCTACTTATTACAAAGGTATAGCACACCTGGAGCCATCGTGATGGGAATAAAGTGGTAACTCTTAAAACATTTAATTTAAAAAGGAACAAAATGAGGGGGTATATTATGCAATAGAAGGTATTATTAGTGCTGCAGAAAGAAAAATTAGGGCACATTTTGAGTGACTTTTCAAATCCTCTTCTATTTCATTAAAAAATTCTGACATGCAGTCTCCCAAAATGGCCACCAGAGACAAAAGAGCCCAAATGTAGCCCAAATATCACCCAGATGTAGCCCAAGTATAGCCCAATGACAGAATGTCCCAGAGTGTTCTAAAGAACAACTAGAGCGCTAACAGTCCTACTTATTACAAAGGTATGGCACACCTGAAGCCATCTTGATTGGAATAAAGTGGTAACTCTTAAAACATTTAATTTAAAAAGGAACAAAATGAGGGGGTATATGTTGCCATATGAATTATGATTAGTGCTGCAGAAAGAAAAATTAGGGCACATTTTGAGTGACTTCTCAAACCCTCTTCAATTTCATTAAAAAAATTCTGACATGCAGACTGAAACATGCACTTTGAATACCAGCAGCAGACGTCCCTGGTGAGCAGTAGCTTTACTACAGTGATCTAATGTGCAACTAGAGTGCTAACATTCAGAATTTATGGCAAATGTGTGACACATCTGAATGCCTTCTTGATGGAACCAAAGTAAACAAGCATTGAAAATGCAATAGATCTCGCCCTCGTTTAAGTTAAAGCCATTCTGTTTGTAATGAGGTGGCTTTTTAGCTTTGCTTTTATTAGTGTTTTTTCAACTTTCATGTAAATAACATGCATCTGTATTCATATAAGTATATGTATGCATGCATTTATGTTTGTATTTATATAGATATACAGATGATATATGTTTATATATGTATGTATATATATATATTCACTGAAAAAACCATAGGTTATAGACCATATATAGTTAGGAATTAGCATTTACAAAACCTTGAAAATTCACTGAAAAAACCATAGGTTATAGACCATATATAGTTAGGAATTCACATTTACAAAACCTTATTTTACTCACACAAAACCATTGAAATTCCATATATAGTTAGTTGCACTAACTATATATCGCGCACCCGCAATCCACTGCTGCTGATGTCACATATTACATCATTCATGACATGGTCAGTGACATCACTGATGACATCACTGATGACATCTCAAATGACATCACTGATGACATCACTGATGACAACATCCAGTGACTGTATGTTTCTGTAAAGTTAAAATATGTCTTACATATTGAAGAATGAGTGGATGTGTAAGTGTCTGGATGAAGGATTTAGTAGGTGCATGACTGACTGTATGAGTGAGTGATTAAATGTGTCTCACTGAGTGCATGGGTTAGTGACTAAACTGTCTTAATTTGTGCATCATTATGTCTGTTGTTCTGTAAACTGTTGCATGTGTTGATAAGTAGCTATATGAGTAGCTATATGGGTTATTGATTGGTTGCCCAAGTA
The DNA here is from genome assembly GCF_964263255.1 of Lissotriton vulgaris. NCBI lineage: Eukaryota > Metazoa > Chordata > Amphibia > Caudata > Salamandridae > Lissotriton > Lissotriton vulgaris. The sequence continues at coordinate 1,639,874,300 of NC_141695.1, forward strand.
TTTGTATGGGAGACTGAGTGTGTGTGTGGGTGGCTGGGAGGTGTATGACTCTGTGCATAGATGTGTGAGCAGTTGATTCACTAGATGTATGGTTTCAAAAGTGCATGTGGAAACAGCTGTATGGGCGGTTGACTGTGTGCATGAGTGTGTTGGTGAGTGAATGGATATCTCAGTGCTACATGTCAAAGTAAGTACATATGTAAAACACAGTACATGTGAGAGTTGACATATATAAATAACTGTGCATAAGAGCCAGTGAATGTGTGAGTGGCTGTATGGATCATTGTGAACTTGTATCAGGGATTGTATAAGAGAGTAAATATGTGTTAGTATATGTTTGAATAAGTAAAGTTTGTATAACTGTATAGTTGAGGAAATGGAGGTGTGATTGATTCTTTGCATGACTTACTAGGTGTGTGAGTAACTCCATGGATGAGTGACAGTCTGTGAGTGTCTGTTTACACTGATTGTATCTAAGGTTATATTAGAGTCTGAAGAGGTTCATCGTATTATCACATGAATGATATCATCAGTGATGTGATCAGTAATGTCAAATGAGATGTCATCAGTGATGTCATCAGTGATGTCATTTGAGATGTCAACAGTGATGTCATTTGAGATGTCATCAGTGATGTCATCAGTGATGTCACTGACCATGTCATGAATGATGTAATATGTGACATCATCAGCAGTGGATTGCGGGTGCGCGATATATAGTTAGTGCAACTAACTATATATGGAATTTCAATGGTTTTGTGTGAGTAAAATAAGGTTTTGTAAATGCGAATTCCTAACTATATATGGTCTATAACCTATGGTTTTTTCAGTGAATTTATACATATATATATATATGTGCAAAATAGGATGCAGAGAACTCTGGGTAGTTCCCAAATTTAGGTGGAGAACATCTCCTATATAGAGCACCCATCAGCACCAGCGACTCTCTGAATCTGCTCACCTCAAATGTCTGTTTTTCTAGCAAAGTTTTTATTCATAGGATTAGCATGATGCCATCCAGGCTGTGCAAGAAAGGGACAAAGGCGGTGCCATTTATACAGCAAAATCTTTAAGCAAAGGATTAACACAGTGTTATCCATATCGAGCTGCCTGACACCTCACACTCCGGCGGGACTGCAGCTTTCTTTGCGCACAGAGGCGAGAACGGGCTCCATTAGTTGTTTCTAAGCAGGACTTGGAATTTAAAACTGTGTCTGGTGCTGACTGGTGGAAGTTCGTCAGCCATGGCTCTTTGCAGGACTTAGGATTGGCTGCATAGAACTGTCCATGCCCCTAAGTGCCCATGTGTAGGCTGTGTGAGGGACATATGCAGGAGCAAAGAAGGCTGCAATCCATGGCCGAGCACAGAAGAGGCATGCCAAAAGTGTGAACGCTCCAGAGCCAGCCATTTGTCAGCTTGCAAGGACATGAGAGAAAGGCACTCCTCACGTGTGAACATCCCGGAGGCACCCTTCTACGGGTAATTAACACTGAGCCAACCACATCTCCATGTCTGAGGGCCCCAGAGTGATTACACTCAACCTCTGCTTTGTGGGAGAGACGCTTTGCTCTGATCCATGATCACCCCTTTCACGCGTGTCTGGACAGGGTAAGGATTTATTTAGTTCCTTTCTCATAACATGTTTTTAATACCAGATCTTTCTCTCTATGTTTATGTATATTATTTTGTGTACTTTATGTCACCAACTTAATACGTTCTTGTGGAACACTGCTGTTCAGCAGATGGTAGGGGCAAAGATGGAACTGCAGCAGAGGTGGAACTAAAGGCAAATTTCAGGGGGGGGGGGTTCTTCCAGCAAAAGGCAGAGTGGAGATTAAGAAGTGAAAAAAGCAACAAATGTAAATGGTCTTTTAAAGACCTGAGAAGTACTCGTGTGTAGCTGTGATAAGCTCAATAACTGTCTGTGTGTGTGCCCGGGGCTGACACACAAGTTGGGGGGGCTGAAGACCTTTGAGCCCTATGGGTGTTGCGTGCTTGGACTGAAGTTTACCTTGTTAATGTTTCTAGAAGGGGCTTGTCCTTTTGTCTGGCTAATCATCATTACTACAGAAAGGCTAATAACAGACGGTCTGCTCTCCCACAATTTCCTACCCAGAAACATCTGGGAAATCTCCTTCTTTAGTTCCTAACTACATGTGGTTCTTTACTAGGTTACTAAAATATCTGCTCCAAGAGATCCTAAGGCAGTGAGCTGAGGCTGGGCTTACAGTCCCCCACCACGGAATAAAAATAAAATGACATAATGGGGAGCCATGGCCAAAGGCCAATAAGTCAAGGGAGCCGCAGGTTGAAAAAGTTTGGGAACCACTGCCTTAATATATCAAAACTACTGAATGGATTTACACCAATTTACAAAAAGGTCACTTTCTGGACCAACTGCTGATTTCTGTCAAATGTGGTCTAAATCCGTTCAGTGGTTCAGGCTGTAGCTGTGTCTAAAATCCCAATGGGAAATTTCATGTGGAAAATGCATTTTGGAACTCCCCCGTTTTCTCACCCGCCCCTTGATGAATCTCCCAGAGACTTTCAAGATGGCAGCCGAAGTGAGTGGCAAACTAGTTTTGAAAATTTCACAAGGATTCGGCAAATGGCACCATATTGCCAAAACAAAAAACTCTTTTCCTATGGAAACTAGATCCTAACTATAACTACCTACTGGCGATCCTAGGTAATATATAATCTATCTATATATTAGTTAGGACCTATTATCCATAGGAAAACTGCAACATTCTATTTGGAATAACTTTGGCGTAGATTGATGAATCTTCTTGAAATCTTCCAAACTTTCGGCCAGCTCAGTTCCACTCCTTCCCTGAAAGTTTGAGGGTGATTGGTGAAGCGGGGGCCGAGAAAAAAAGGTTGTCCCAAAACATGTTTTCCCCATGCAATTTCCCATAGGACCTTTAGCCATGGCTACAGCCCGAACGGCTGAACGGAATCACACCAAATTTGCCAGAGAGGTAGTCCTCAGTTCCGACTTGTGCCTTTCACTTATCTGGTGCCAATCTGTTTAGTAGTTTTTTGAAAATTACGGTTAAAGTCATTTATATATCTATGGACACGGTGGATCCGCAGATTGTGCGAGGATTGGCCTCGTACGATAAGTGAAACGTCCCAATGACGCATTGAATTCTAATTGGCTGTCAAGTGGTTGTAAACATTCGAAATGAGGAACTGTTGGCAGCCATTTTGTGCCTCGGTAGAAGCGAGGCTGAGGAAGTCAGTGAAATATGTGTGCACAATGTGAAAAGGGGGCAGGGTAGAAACACCCTGACCCCCTAGGCCTGCTCGGGGGGGTCACATAAGGACCCGTAGGGCCAAAAAAGTAAGATAGTATTTTTCCTTTTTCTTCAAAGTCGCGGGATGCGCGCAGGATCCGGGCATTCTGCCGCCAAAAAAAAGCATGTATTTTTGAGATATACATCAAGCTTATGTGTATAGATGTTGGGTGGCTCGAAAAAAGAGCACTTGTGTCTATTGAGAAATTTTAGTACTTACAAGTAAGTACCCATGCAGAGTCTAAAGTTCATGCGGAAGACTCTGTTCCCTTCATCTGTCAAATGTACAGCATCTCTCCTATAGATGCCATGCATATTTAAACGCAGATTTTTGTGGTATATGGACAAGATTCTATAGTCTCGGAGAAAAGTAGAAACAGATTTATTCACATTTTTGCCTAGCTTTCTCAATCTGTGGACAAAATAGATTGGAGTAGTTCCATTTCTGCCTTTGGCATATGTTAGAATAGACAAAGGGAGTTTGGGGGAAAAGTGAAAATAAAACAGAAAAGAAATGATTGGTTGTTTGACAACATTTTACACAGAAAACTAGGGTTCATGTTTCTGTTTTTTAAAAGCATGATTCTTATTGGTTATCAGAACGTGATTGAAAATAACATTACGTAGGATAATGTAGTATATTGAGAAGTCGAGCACACTTGCTGTTTTTTTTAGCAACTTAGTGTGATGAACTTTTGCGTTCTTCGAGAGCCAGTATTGCTTTTTTGCATGGGTAGATGCTAATTTGTATATGGAAATGTAATCTGCTTTGGATTTTGAAAGTGAAAACAGATTTCACTGCTCTGTCTTTCAAAATGCCAACTATGTGTGCTATGAGAGGGCTGGAATCGTGAGAGTCCCGCTCTGTCAAAGCAAACTGCAGTATACCTGGGTAGGCACCCCAGGACGGGTCGTAGTAGTTTCCAGGGCCCTCGAGGGCACCAGGCAGAGAGCCACGCAGTCTGCCTCCCGTAATACACAAATTCTCGGGGGTGGTGATTCCCTGAGCATGAGGGGGGTCATTGAGGCCTACATACTTGTAATTTTGTAGGGGGGGTTGGATGCGAAAGTGGTACAAGGGGGTTGTAAATCTGGTACACAGTGTTTTGTTTTACTTTGCTTTCCTTTCTGTCATGTAGAGGATCCAGGCAGGGTAAATATAACATTTTATGTACAGCCAATAACTTTTAACCCTACCCTCAAACGGCTTTCTGCCTGTTACTATAGTAACAGTTCATGGAAAACGTAAGTGAGCACAGAGGTTATCAGTTCACCACACTATGTTGGTAATGGCCTTGTACTTTTTATTCTTTTGAATTGGAACCGTAAGTTATAGATTTACACTCTGGTAAAGATCTGGTGAAGAGCTAGCCACAGAATTATACTTCAAATTATAAATAACATTTCTATTGTGGACTGCAACCCCCACAAAAAAAGACGTATGTTTTTTAAAATTAACTTTTAATAAAACAATAAATAACTGGAAATATAACTAAATGATAACAATACAATAAATAACTAGAACCATAACTTTAACAAAACAATATAACAAACAACATATAATAGGAAGTCCAACAGAAGTACTGTAGTTAATCTGCAAACAAAAAAGAAAATTAGTGTTAAAAATTAGATCGATGTGACTAAATGAGGTCATACATTAAAAGTCAAAGTAACACTTGACGATATTTTCTATTTTTTTATGTGTGCAGTGTACCTGATAGATTTCACTTATCTCATAGGCTTGCAATCAAATGGTGTCTGTATAGAAGTGCCTACTGCGTCATATTTATATTACAGATGAAGAGGTCTTTAAAATGATTCACAGATGAGACAGAATTAGGTGAGAGATGAAGTCATTATGCAGGACAATATTTTTTAGGGCTTATTTACAAAAGTCTTGTGCCACTTTTGTGTTACTTTTCTCATGTTGAAAGTGACGCAAAAGTGGCACAAGGGGTTTGTAAATAAGCTCTTTCATTTCTAATGCATTTAATTGGAGGTATTGCATATCTAGACCGCTCTGCTTACCTTGTGTAAACACTGTGGCCAACAGAGTTCACAACTTGAACTCCGCTGTGTTTGGTTACTTGCCGGATATGCAAGACTGCTTTCAAGAGGAGTCCCCAATAAAGAGTACTGGTGTGCAACTGCAAGTATGCGGAAAGACTTGCAGACTAAGAATCCAGTCGACTTTGGATGGGAAGAGTTAAGGATATTGAGAGAGGCTCCTTCTGCTTCATGAGAAGGCCCAAATACCAGTGGAGCAACACCGTTAACCTCTACTGTACAGCCAAATATTCGTCCCCAATTTGGAACCCTTTAAGAGAAAAAGTAAGAAGGTTGGGAGATTTTTATGCCATCCCAAAACCTAATCATCTATTAGTTATACAGAGATCCACCCTGTATCAGACTCATCCGTACAAGTGTGAATTATCTGACACCAAAAACATCTCAAGTACTTATATCTGTTACTTTTTAACTTCGTCCACTACTCATATTGAGAGTATTTACCTTAACGTTATCCGTTGAAAATGTGTGAATCTGTATGGCTTCAGACAACTAGTTCATGCCATATATGAGACATTGGTGTAATCAGCTGGAACAGGAGGTAATACTTTTTCAACCTCTTCAATTTGCTGCTGATTTATGTAGAATTCTGCAAACTGAAAAAAGAGTTAACAATGTATATGTTGTACATATGTCCAAGATTGATTTTAATGTACTTAAAAACATTTGTTCTCAATAGGATTGGGTTTGAAAAGCTTTCATCAGAGGTTATATTTGGCAAGCAAAATAGGAAATAGCATTGCAGTGTACAAATGTAAGTCCGAGATTGGTCACTCACTTCATTTACAAACTCCTGCCCTTGATCTGATATAACCATTTTTGGTTTTCCATGATCTAGAAAATGAGAAATAAACATCAAGAAAAATTAAAAGACAAGTCTTTAAATAAAAATTTTTCAAAACAACATTTTTACTTTGTATCACAAGTGCAGGCTGAAAACGTGTAACGAGCATTTAAATGAGAAACATATGGGTTTCAGAAACAAACGTCTATAAGACTATTACAATGGAGATTTACATTTTATAAAAAATATTTATAGAAGCAAGAAAAATTATAACACACATTGTTCAAATTCAAATGACATATTTGGCCAATAAAATCGGGAGGACATGTTTTTATTCGTTTTCTTGATACCAGAATGCCCACTAATTCTACCAAAACATGAGAACAGCACAGTTATCTGTCTGCAAACACATGAAATACACAAATGCTTATCTCAGAATGCTTTTCTATCATGAAATGTTAAAGCCAAACCTGATAACTCCATTAGATCCATTGCAATTTTCGGCTGATAGCATATGGAGAGCAGTCAGTGGATCTGGTATGTCGATTGGTTGACCACCATCTGGTATAGTGCATTGGCAGGAATAAACAGCTTGTGGCGACGAGTACGTCCCATGGTTGAGATATCTGTATAATGAGATAGAGCAGGAGACAAATCAAGTTTAAGGTTATTAAAAAACTTGGAGAGCGTGCTAAAATACAACATTAGCCAATCGATTACATGTACAATGCATGGGGAGGAAGTAGCACGTGGCACACTACTTTCAAAATTTAAAGGCGCCAGGATTAAATGATTTGCCCAGAAACATCGCCTTCTAAGGCAAGATATTTGAGGTATAAGAGCTGGAAACCGTGCTAAAATACATCATTGCTGAAAACATTACTTTTGCAAAGCATGGGGCACGTGACGAACTACTTACATGAGAAAAACTACATTGCATTAACTTGAACAGCACGTGGCACACTGGTGCGGGAACGGCCACGTGGCGTTTGCTAAATTAAAGAAACGCGGCAGAATTAAGTGATTTGCCCAGGAAACAAAAGTTACAAAGTCAACTTTAGCGATATAAAAAAGCAGGAAAGCGTGCTTAAAAACAGCATTGTCAAATCGAACAAAAATGTGCATTTACGCGGTATTTAAAGATCGTTCAGATTAATTAATTTAATTATTCTAAAAAAAATGCTCACCTACGAAGACGTGGATACAGACACTATCAATGGCTGTGGCTGCGGAATAGGAAAATTTCAAGAAGGTTTGGCTGGTTATAAATGCTTTGCAGAAGGATGATTGGTTGAGCATGATGTCACTGGGTGTGAGAGCTGTTATTGGGCATGTTTTAATTGAGCATGCGCAAATAAAATGAAATACGTTAGGGGTAAATAGCCTGACGGTGGGACGTATTGTGCGCATGCGTAACATTAACACGCATGCGCTACCACAAACATGCATGTCCAAAGTGAAGGCATCTCCAAGGGGGTACATACACAGATGGAGTTCGGACAGGGTTGGATTGGGATTAAAAATCGGACTGGGCACGATATAAAAAAAATGTGGCCCAGATTTGCATATTGCCTTTGCAAAAAACTGCTTCGGCGAAGTTTTATAAAAAAAAGGGGGTTTAAGAAAAATGCACGGATTAGCTTGCACTGGTGAAGCACAACTGTATACACGTGAGGCCATTATTTGTCATGCTCCCTGCCCCTTCTCAATAAGCATATGTTAATGGGCCAGCCCCAGCAAGAGAATGGGAATGACACGGCTGCTCATTGATAAAAGAGAAGTAGTTGAGGCTGATCTGCCTCCAGTAAGGCCACTCAGGCACCCACTGGGCCACTGGTGGCATCCGAATGACGCAGAAACCAGCCAAATCATCCAAAGGCTGCTCAAAAAAGCAGCTCACAGCTGGAACTGGACATCGGCCCCTCGGGCATTGCCCGAGTGTCTGCGTTACCAATCCGACTCTGAGTTCGGATGTCGATAGAAAACCGGCTCCCGTAGGAGGCGGAGAACCGGCAGGACAGTGGGGGTATTGAAGACCCTCCTGCGGTCCCCAACGGTGATGGCCAAAATAAATAAAAGAAAAAGGCCAGGGAATGGGGTCCCCGGGCCTTGAAGTGGCTTCAGGAGGGGGGCTATCCAGCCCTCCTCCATAAAAAATTAATATATAATTAGCCATGTCCCGGGGGCTGGGGATCCCGGTGCCCGGAATTGGCCACGGGAGGGGGGCCTCGCGGCCCCCTTCCCATAAAAAAATTGAATACGGATACTCTCCTTATTGTCATAATACCATAAGCGCACCCTTTCGATCACGCGCTTAAGGCTAATTGGCTGTCTAGTGGTTGTCAACATTCGAAACTAGAACTGTTGGCAGCCATTTTATGCCTCAGTACCTGGGAGGCTGAAGAAGCTTGTGAAATATGTGTTTCAAACGTGAAATGGGGGAGGGTAGACCCACCCTGATCCTCTGGCTCTGCTCAGGGGGTCCTACAAGGACCCCCAGGGCCCCTAATTGTTTTTTGTTTTTGGTAAAATCACGTGGTGCACTTATGATCCGCGCATTCTAGCGATATTACAAATAAAAAAGACGTGGGATTCTGTGTGTCTTTGGTAATTTGCATTCTTTCATCCGTTTAGAGGAGATGCAACAGTGCTGGATACAGGACGTACCATTGAGTAAGAAAAGGTAACAATAACACTATTTACCTGCTAAGTGAATTTCCTTTCATGGGCTAACATTGACTGGTTTCACTTGCAAATTCTTCTAAGTGTGGAGTTTTGGAACTTTAAAATATTCACCTAAAATCATCCGAACAACGAATTCCCATTTACTCACCTTTTATGAGGAGAGAAACCAGTGCTGCATCTTTTAGCGCAGCACTGACACTGAAAAGTAGTTCTAAGTATACTTACAAGTAACTTGTATTTTTCTTCCATAGGAATCCCCTTCTTAATAAAAAAAAATTAATATATTTAGATTTGCGGATCAGGCTCTAGGGGATGGTGTCCAAGGCCCAAAAAAAGTAAAAGGAAGGGGGGCCACACAATGTTATGTAAATTTAAAAATAAAATATCTAAAAATAAATAGTTTTTGAAAAAATTAGTAAATCAGAATAAAAAAAATAAATATAAAATTAAATATATTTACAAAACCTTTGAAATTCACTGCAAAAACACCATAGGTTTCAGACATGTTATAGTTAGGAATTAGCATTTAAAAAAACCTCAGAAATCCACTGAAAAAAACACAGGTTTCAGGGGTGTTATACTTAGTTAGACATTTCACTTGTACAAAACCATTGTAATTCCCCAGTTATAGTTAGTTGTACTAACTTTAACTTACGCGCCCTGCAATCCACTGCTGATGATGTCACATATTACATCATTCATGACATGGTCAGTGACATCACTGATGACATCTCAAATGACATCGCTGATGACATCACTGATGAGATCATCCACGTGACAATCTGATACATTTTATCATTCACTAGTATAACTTTTTAACACTCATTGTAAAATATGAAGTACCATACTTTAAAGCATTGACACACTAATACAAGTTTCTAAAAAGCCACTTAGTGATTCCTAGATCTACATCTAATCACTTACCTATAGATTCACTCATACATGGTAACACAGATCAATGCAACACTATTAAATATACATATACACCTACATCAACATTACACACCAGCTTACATCATATCCAGTTATTCAGTTATGCTACTCACTTATGGAAACAATTGATTATACTTATATTTACTAAGGTACACACTTACACAAATACCTCTTTATTTATTCATGTAGATAATACCTCATATTTAGTTTGTGTTAAAATCACTATTACAAGTATACAGTTATGCATATGACACTCATACAATCACTGAATCTTATGTATACTTATTTATATACAACAACTGTCACATACACTGCCTTTTCTATTTCTAGTTTGTTGGACATGTATTATTGAGAAATATATTTACTCATCATTACACCCATAAAGAGATTCACTCACCCAAACAACTATTTCAACATACAGTCTTAATCTCATATACCTATTAAATAAATGATTTACACATATTCACTTAACTAATTAATAACTAATATACACTTCCAATAGCTAGTAACCAATGTATGTAGTACTTTACATATCAAGAGAAAGAGTGATACAGTTATTCACAAATTTTAATCAGTATCTCATATATTTAGTGAGACACTTAAAATTAATTACCTAAATTAATTACTTAGATAGTCAGTCACTCTGATACTAATTTCTCAGTTCAAACACTTATACATCAATTCAGGCTTCTAGGCAGATTGCTATATCTATATAATACTTATTTAAATATTGAAGCAAACTACATTCACTGGATGATGTCATCAGTGATGTCATCAGTGATGTCATTTAAGATGGCATCAGTGATGTCATCAGTGATGTCACTGACCATGTCATGAATGATGTAATATGTGACATCATCAGCAGTGGATTGTGGGCGCGTGAGTTATAGTTAGTGCAACTAACTATAAAGGGCGAATTTCAATGGTTTTGTATGAGGGATATGTCCATCTAACTATAACACCCCTGAAACCTGGGGTTTTTTTCAGTGAATTTCTGAGGTTTTTTAAATGCTAATTCCTAATAATTACATGTCTGAAACCTATGTTTTTTTCAGTGAATAGATATATAGATAGATATATATATATTCACAACGCCCATTCCATCCTTTCAAAACAGGCTCCAGCACGCTCTGGTTCACAAGACATATTGTTTTTTGTGGCAGACTCAGGTCAGGTACTGATTTTTGGCTGTGCAAGTAGCCTTTTTCGCTATATATAGATGATCTAGAGATCTAGAGAGTCTCTGTTACAATCAGAGGCTCAACAGCCCAACAACGACAATGCCACTCCTCGCTTAATTTTATCTTACAGCAAACAAGAAAGGCAAATTAAGTCGATTGTCAGGAGACACTGGCCAATTCTCATGACTGACGGGTTCTTAAATGATACGTTGTCAGAAACACCGACAATAACATACAAAAAAGCCAGATGCATGCACAACAGCTTAGTCAAATCAAGTCCTGAGTTAGGTGGTGGCAGCACCTGGCTCAAACAGAAAGATGGTTTTTACAAATGCTCAACTTGTCGAGCGTGTAAATTTGGTATCAACACTACGCATTACAACACCCCCTTCAGTCAAGTCAGTAAAGCTATTAGAGGGAATTACAACTGCCATAGTGACTTTGCAGTATATGTTCTGACGTGCACCTGTGGCTTATGGTACATAGGCAGTACCAAATTAGAACGCTTGGCTGGTGGCAGCAGCCTGGCCCTCGCGGAACCCTGCAAATCATTTTGCCGATAGCGCAGTCACTTGGCAGACATTGTCATCGCTCTAGCGCGATTAAAGCGCCAGCGCGTTAGAAAGTTTTTATCCTCATTTAAATTGCTAAAAGCATTGTTTTACTTGCACTTACTGATTGTACTGCTTATTTCTCTGTTGCCCGCCCTGTTCCATCGCGGCTGATGCCGTTTGCGTGGAGGGTGAGACGAGTCGCCATCTTGGGTGGAGCTGGACCGGATCTAGCGGTCTAGTTCTCCCGGGAGGCAGGCCATAAAACATTTCCTGGTTCAGGGTCACTTGAGAACGCTTGGCTGGTGGCAGCAGCCTGGCCCTCGCGGAACCCTGCAAATCATTTTGACGATAGCGCAGTCACTTGGCAGACATTGTCATCGCTCTAGCGTGATTAAAGCGCCAGCGCGTTAGAAAGTTTTTATCCTCATTTAAATTGCTAAAAGCATTGTTTTACTTGCACTTACTGATTGTACTGCCTATTTCTCTGTTGCCCGCCCTGTTCCATCGCGGCTGGTGCCGTTTGTGTGGAGGGTGAGGCGAGCCGCCATCTTGGGTGGAGCTGGACCGGATCTAGCGGTCTAGTTCTCCCGGGAGGCAGGCCATAAAACATTTCCTGGTTCAGGGTCACTCGAGAACGCTTGGCTGGTGGCAGCAGCCTGGCCCTCGCGGAACCCTGCAAATCATTTTGCCGATAGTGCAGTCACTTGGCAGACATTGTCATCGCTCTAGCGCGATTAAAGCGCCAGCACGTTAGAAAGTTTTTATCCTCATTTAAATTGCTAAAAGCATTGTTTTACTTGCACTTACTGATTGTACTGCTTATTTCTCTGTTGCCCGCCCTGTTCCATCGCGGCTGGTGCCGTTTGCGTGGAGGGTGAGGCGAGCCGCCATCTTGGGTGGAGCTGGACTGGATCTAGCGGTCTAGTTCTCCCGGGAGGCAGGCCATAAAACATTTCCTGGTTCAGGGTCACTCGACAACGCTTGGCTGGTGGCAGCAGCCTGGCCCTCGCGGAACCCTGCAAATCATTTTGCCGATAGCACAGTCACTTGGCAGACATTGTCATTGCTCTAGCGCGATTAAAGCGCCAGCGCGTTAGAAAGTTTTTATCCTCATTTAAATTGCTAAAAGCATTGTTTTACTTGCACTTACTGATTGTACTGCTTATTTCTCTGTTGCCCGCCCTGTTCCATCGCGGCTGGTGCCGTTTGCGTGGAGGGTGAGGCGAGCCGCCATCTTGGGTGGAGCTGGACCGGATCTAGCGGTCTAGTTCTCCCGGGAGGCAGGCCATATAAACAATGTGCATCCAGGAGCGCAGCGGACGAGCGCAGCGGGCGCGCCGAATGCGCGCCGAAGTCGCGCATAAGTCAAGCCCGTCTGCGCCCGTCCGCGGAGTCCGGGGCCTGGGGCCAGAACCCCTGGCCTAAACTACAAATACTCCTCCTCAGCGTTGCTATCACTTAGACCCTCCGATAGCGCTGGACTAGCCCCACCCGCCCATGCTCTAAAGCGCGCCGCCTCTAATGGTATTTTGAAGCCTGAATACACTCTTGGCAAAGCCCCCAAGCTTAAGTCCTCTTCACCTCCTTTGACCCTTCATGACTCTGAGACCACTCTCAAATGTCTATTTTTAAATACCAGGTCCATGGTTAGACACCACTTGGACATCTTTCTCCTACTCCAGGCCGAACAACCAAACTTTTTATTTCTCTCAGAGACCTGGCTTAATGAGGGATCCCTGCCTGATATTCTAGCCGCAGTTCCCTCGAACTACTACATTCTGCATGTTGACAGACCATCCGGTAAAGGAGGCGGAGGGGTCGCTGCGATTATTCGCAGCTCCCATAAAGTCTCTTCCTTACCATCCTTTGACCTAATAGGATCAGACAATCTGATTTTTAAATTGGACATTAATACTGGATCACTACTTCTGATCCTTATATACCGCCCCCCTCAAAATATGCCCACTTTCACGGCATCCCTTGCAGAACAACTTGCCCCCTTGATAATTTCCCACAACAAAATCGTGCTGCTGGGAGATTTTAACCTTTGGCTGGACTCCGCTGAGTCTGACTCTCAGGCAGCTACGCTGAAAGAAACCCTCCTGGACATGAACCTTACCCAACATATTCATCTTCCAACTCATGATAAAGGGCATAGCCTAGACCAAATTTGGTCCCAAAACATCTCCTTGGCTATTAAGTCCATCACGCCCTGCATTTGGTCGGATCATTTTCTGATCAACTTTACCATGACCACTCAAAGAAGTAGAAAGCCCCTGCCCCAGCTAGGAGGAACCACCAGAATTTGGAAGAATGTTGATATCCCCGCTTTCATTGGATCTTTAACCTCCACCCTTCCTTCACTTGCTCAGGGCATCGAAGAAATGGAAGAAGACTTCTCAGGGTGGCTACTCCAGGCAGCTGATGCTCATGCTCCCTGTACCAACTTTCCCCGCTCTCGCCCCAACGACGCTCACAGGTGGTTTACACCTCTTTTGAAAACCCTTAAACTCGAAGTCCGTCAATTGGAGCGAAAGTGGCGAACAGCCTATTCAGAACAAGACAGGGATAACTACCGTAAGGCTCGTAAGGACTACCAAAGGCTTATTCTGAAACATAAAACTGACTACTTTTCGGAAAAAATTCTCAAGGCTCACAATAAATCTAGAGAACTGTTCAATATTGTGGAAAATCTCAGTACTAGCGACAGAACCTCTCTACCGATAGTCCCCACCCAGGAGCTCTGCAACTCACTAAACTCTTTCTTCTTCGATAAAATCCGCACCATTAAACAAAGTATCCCTATCACTCAGCCTCCTCCTCTTTTCGCAGACCCCTTTCATAACCCTGTCACCCTGGACTCATATCCCCCTATTGAAAGTGCCAACTTATCCAAACTCCTTACAAAGGTCAAATCCGGCTCCCCTGATGACATCTGCCCCCCTCACATTCTGAAAGAAGTGGGTACCAGCATCCCCGGGGGCTTACTTTCCATGCTGAACGGATCGCTCACACAGGGTAAAGTCCCATACAACTTTAAAAAAGCCCTCCTCATTCCCCTTATAAAAAAGGCAGGAGCCAACCCGCTAGATCCGCTCAATTACAGACCCATATCTTTGCTGCCATACTGTGCCAAACTTCTGGAGTCTCACGCCTGTGACAGCATCTCCACATTTCTGGAAAAATCAGAGTATCTTGCACCTAACCAGGCTGGCTTCCGTCCTTGCCATTCTACTGAAGCAGTCATTCTTTCAGTGCAGAATACCCTGAGGCGGAACGCGGACGAAGGGATCCATCCGGCTCTGGTGCTACTGGACCTCTCTGCTGCGTTCGACACGGTCGACTATACCATCTTGGACGACCGTGTCGAGCAGGCAAGCCTCAGGGGCCCTGAACTGAGCTGGATCCCTTCATTCATCACTGACCGAACTCAATCTGTCAGATTGGGCTCCTTCACGGCTCCTACTATATCCACCATCTGTGGAGTACCTCAGGGCTCTTCGTTATCTCCCCTGCTTTTTAATTTGTACCTACGTCCCCTTTTATACTCCCTCAGGAATGCAAAGGTAACCATCTTCAACTATGCTGATGATTTGCAGCTCATCTTTCCTTTGAACACCAAGGACTCTGTGGTAGAATTTCAAAACACCATGTCCCACATTCTGAGTTGGATGAGCTGCAATCATTTGAAACTTAATCCAGGCAAGACCGAAATGGTCTTGCCTGGACAGAGTATACTTAGTTGGAATCCCAGCTTCTGGCCCTCCTGCATGGGTGCCCCCCCATCCAAGTCATCCTCGGCCAAGAGCCTTGGTATCCTCATTAGCGAGGATCTCTCCCTAAAAAAACAGGTTGGAGCAGTTGTGTCCTCCAGTTTTTTCCAGTTGAAGAAAATAAAAAAAATTGCCTGTTTTTTCTCCTTAGCTGCCCTCACACAGATCGTCATCTCCCTGGTCCTGTCCAGATTGGACTTTTCTAACAGTCTCTACCTTGGGCTCCAAACTGGAGAGCTTAAACGCCTCCAGCTGGTTCAGAACCAAGCAGCCAGACTTCTTTTGAACATCCCTAGGAGGCAATCAGTCAGACTTGGCCTGAAACAGCTACACTGGTTGCCGGTTGAGCAACGCGTGGCCTTCAAAGCCGGGTGCATCCTATTCAAGTCTCTACATGACATTGGCCCCCTATTCATTAGAGACTTATTTAAAAGATACAGCCCTTCCCGTAACCTCCGGTCCACCCATAAATCCCATCTGATTGCCCCTCCGTACAAAAGGAAGCGCCTCAGAGGCAGCTGCTTTGACCACCTTGCAGCTGCCTTCTGGAACTCTCTCCCCCTTCACCTTAAACTGAGCGATAATATCCTCAGTTTCAGACATTCCCTGAAGACCTGGCTCTTCTCTCAGGCACATCACTGAGCTGCTTCCTCTACTAACTGACTGTCGCGCCTTGTTCCTTCCTATAGCGCCATGAAGCCTCTGGGCGTACGAGCGCTCAATAAATGCTGATTAACATTAACATTAACATTAACAAATTACAGGTGCACGTCAGAATTTTACAACATGTTCGAGCGATAGTCAACAATGATAGCACATACCCCGTAGCTCACCATTTCAGATCTACTCACAACAATGATCTGAGCAATCTGACATATTTTGTCATTGATGCAGTGGCCCTCCTAAAGCGAGGGAGAGATAGAGAAAAACTGCTTAGAAAGAAGGAAACTCAATACATAGTTGAGCTAGACAGTAAATACCCAAACGGGCTCAACACCACAGAAGATTGACATCATTTTCTGTAGATACAAAGCTGTTTATTCAAATATGGGTGTGGTAAACCCTTTTTCCGGAATCAAGCATTTAACTTATGTTTCCATTATTAGGGATTTCCAGTACGAAAACATATAGTGAATTCTCTGGATGATTGTTTGGCGATCCAGTGCATCACTGGTGAACAGGTTGGATAAGAAACAACCACTAAGGATGAATAGCTGAATCAATTCACCTGCAATTCATTTCTAACCAGACTATTCTATGTAAATATTGTTCATATTAATATTATTACATTCTTTTTCTTTTTCTTCACCTTTATTCATTGTACATACACACTTCATATAATTTTTGGTTTGGATATGAATTCATTTAGTATCAGGGTTATCATAAATTCACAGGGTGTATTTTGTTTTTTCCAATGCCATCAACCTTTCTTCCGATAATGTGTTCAAAGAGGATTTTTTCTTTATTCATGATGATTTATTTGATATCAAAGCTATATATTTTATAGGAGGTGTTGTGGGGACAAAAGGTTTTTGCGATACACAAGGAGCATTTGAACAGGGTTGTCTATGTTTAACATAAAATTATGTTTGAATACAGGATAAAATGTGATAGTAAAATGCATTTAATATAAAATAGGCTTATCTTTGGTTTTTAAAGTTTACAGCATTATGTATATAGATGAATTGTTATGTAAATAGTGTAGATAGATGTATATATATTTATTTACATATATTTTCTTTATCTTTTTTATACAAAGACAGTCTATTTTTTCTGCGACCCTTATACCGTCCACAATATTTAATCTTTGCTTATTGTAGATTGTGAATAGGCATTCATGCTGTAATATTTTCTGTACCTTTTTTACTCACAATGCATTAATGCGGTGTATTAATAAGTATTTTCTTTATGTTCATTGGTTGATCATGTGATTCACTTGAGAGGTGGAGCATCACTTAAAAAATACGTA
Organism: Lissotriton vulgaris; assembly: GCF_964263255.1. Lineage (NCBI taxonomy): Eukaryota > Metazoa > Chordata > Amphibia > Caudata > Salamandridae > Lissotriton > Lissotriton vulgaris. Next base: position 1,639,891,543 of record NC_141695.1, read on the forward strand.
TATAATTAATCAGCTGACCGGGTGTACGGCGTGTGAACAAGAGCACTCGTTGCTCGAAACGCGTCACCCGTTGAAAGGTCAATAAATCTGCCTTGCCGACATCCTGGGGTCCGTGTCTTCATTTCGCCGTGTGTTAGGAAGTAGTGAAGATTGTTGGTTCATATATATATATATATATCATTCCATATGGCTCCCTGTCTTTCCCGGTAGGCGCTACTAGGTGTGGCCGCGTTACTCCTGCGGTTGAGCCCAACCGCTAAATTATCCAAACAACGATTCCTCCTTCGAGAGGATATCCTGGAGTCGCAATTTTACCCAATATAATTCACAAGGCAGTCGGTTTCAAGTTATTTATTTTCAATCCATGGAGTGTGTTAAAGATTAGACTGCAAAACGTCAACATTATCGGCGCCATCTTGCCCCTTTCCAGGCCCATTCGTGCGCGTAAGCGGCAGCCATTTTGAGCACCATGGCCTCCCTGCCCCTCACTAATAGCCAGCGCGTCTCTCTCTCTCTTAACCTCGCAAGCATTCCCCCGCACGCTGACAACCCCCCCGCTCTCTCATGCCTTGGGTCATAAACCCCTCTCCAGCACAGCTTCACCACGGAATCCCATCCTGTTCCCAGCGCGACACCTCCCTTCATTCCTTTCATGGCCTCAAACCCTTTTGATGCAAACCCCCTTTTCCTGTGTCCCCGTTTGTCTTCCTCGTTCCCAGGCTGCCACCTGATCCTGCGGATACTGTTTATTACCCCGTACAGTAGGAAGCTTCCCCTCCCCATCAAAAGACCCCCGAACCGATCAAAGCCCCCACCCCATGAGATCCGATCAACCCCATGCATTCCGTGAATCGGCGGAATGCCCTGCTGTGCGACCACCATCACCTGTTGTGACCGGGGTGGGGAATCCAACTGTAAATGTATGTGGGAACGGGTCTGGAGGGGAGATTCCGAGGACGTTCTTTCAAGTATTAAAATATTACGAGAATGTGTTATGTGCAATAAAGGTCGTAAACTCTAGTATAAGAGGCCCGGCCTCAGAGATGTGGTTAGAGCACCTCGTGACGATACTTGCTGTCTGAATTGATGTGTTCTCCTCCGGAGAGAATAAAATCCTCGTTTCCCGCCTTCCAGTCTCCAGCGCCTGCTTCTTCATTGATTAATATTGGTGGGTCATAGAGGCGATACCGCCGGGCAACATAAAAGGGTCTTTGGTTACCGGTTGTCTTTGGAACCCTTTTTTAACAATTGGCGCCCAACGTGGGGCTCATCAGCGACTCGTGGATCCAGTGGGAGAGGTCCTGACGACAGAGTGAACGACTGCAACGATCGGAAGGTACCCTGTCCGATAGACCCTCGTCTGACAGCCGATCATCCGAACTTCACTGGTTCTGAACAAGACCTCTCTCGAGTGATCTGCGGTCCTGACTGGGAACCATCAGGAGTGCCACGAGAAGTACGAAGAGAAGAGGACGATCGGGCGCTGGATTCGGAAGACGAGAAACTGTCCATGCGGTCCGGGTAAGGTCGTGTAAACACGACGAATTGCGAAAGTGATAGATAATTGAAAGAAATTGATAATTGTTGTGAAAATACTAGTATTACTCTTTGTTAATTTATTGGAGATTCACTGTCTACAAACGGAGAAACAACAGGCTCTCCCTTTATAAACAGCGAAGGATAGGTACGCACCCGTCGGACCTATTTTTCTCCCCCACTGAACAATTGCCCCTTCGCCCCATTGATTAACTGTTATAGATTGTTTTCTGGAGATTCTCTGTCTGAAAACAGGGAAGATTAGGTCCCCTCTTTACAGATAGTGAAAGGGTAGGTGACGCGAACCTTTGCGAGCCTACTTATTCTCCCCATTGACCATATTGATTTTTTATTTTTGACCTAACGTTGATTGATTGCTCAGAATTGGTTCATGAGGTATTCACTACGTGCAAACAACGTAGAGTAGAAATATTCTGTCTAGTCTTTGCGCGCAGTGATAAGATAGGTAGTGCTGATTATTATCCCATTGTGATCCGTCATGCCTGTCTTCTCCCCACTGGTCAGTAGCCTGTTTAACCCGGACCGCTTATTAGAGATGAACCATCCGGCTCCGCTGGAAGGCACCCCTAATAAGGACATGTTCACAAAGCATGGATTAGTCGCTATAGCCTATAGCCAACTGTGGCATAAATATACAAAAAAGGATCGAGAAAGTCAGTGGCCACTGATAGGATCCTTCGAAGACGATAGAATAATCACACTAGAAACAGCCCTTGGTAAAAACAAGACGACGTCCACTATGCTTGACAGCTTCGGCATGTGGCGAAAAGAAGCCGAACAACGCAAAAAGAGAACTGAGAGTAGGTTGGGAAAAGAGCTGCGGAAAGCAGCCCACCTAGCAGCCCAGAAATTGGAGAAAGAGATAAAAGAAAGAGAGGATACCAAACAGAAGCTAGAAATAGAAACATCAAGCCAGTGCCTGGTTAGAACTCCCTCCACGCTCTACCCTGATTTGCACTCGAAACAGCGAACCAACGATGATCTGCTGCTAGGTCCTCCGATCATCCACATGCCCCCTCCATATGCCCCTTCCCAACCCTTAGCCCAACACCCACTATCCCCAGGTACCAGCGAGAGCAGCCCCGCGGCTTCAGCCCCCATGGCCTCCGTGCCGGCTGAACTCCTCGTATTAGATGTTACGCAAACGACAACGCCGGGCGACCCAGAAGCCCGAAGGGTTGGTCCTGTTAGAGCATATAGACTAAGCAAACATGAACGAGCAGGGGTCGATAAGATAGCGAAGATATTGGTAGAGAAGAGGGAGGATGAAGAATCCGTCATGGATGTGTTTAATTCTTATACTGGGAGTCACAGACGACACTTTACTGCACAACTGTGTTACCACGTCTTAAACGCATACGAGGACCGATATCAAGAAAAAGGTCCACAGAGCCTAACGACTCTGTACCGGAAGGTTGATATCGGGGATGAGAGTGAGAGTGATGTGACGGACCTCCTTACGCGTACGCTTGAGGTTTTCCGCCACCTCACTGAACAAAAGCCAAAAACCGAATCCACTACCTCCGTAGCAATCAACCCACAAACTGAACGACCTAACACTATGATGCCGATACGAGAGGCTGCCCCTTACTGGGTTCCTCCACGAGGTGAAGGGACTCACGATGATGCAAACAACAAAGACGCAAAGGGAAGGGTAGTGTACAATTGGGTCTACCAACCATGGGACCGGCAAGAGATTCTGACCTTCCGGAAATCTCTGCCAGACCTACGTAAAAACCCCACCGCCTTCTATACTGAGTTGGGTACGGCCCTAGGATCGACGATTATGACTCTAGCCGACATCGACTTGTTTTTCGGGTTATGTCTGCCAGCTGATGTGTGGAAGCAAATCCGGAAAGTCGACCACACTGAGCTGTTTGGACATAACTGGTCACAACTTGATGGCATAGATAGACAACGAGAACCCGGACAAAAGCCTTTAAAAGCCATTTTGGACCTCCCGGATAAAATTGTGCAGAAATTAAAAACCATGATCCCAGAAAAGAAAGTGGACTGGTCGATAGTAACGGCTTGTCGCCAGAAACCCCAGGAAGATGTATCGGAATACTTCTCCCGGTTTGAAACGGTGTTCTCCGATTACAGCGGCCAGGACCTGACCACTGCAACCGGACACCATCTGTTTGTCCAGAATTACGTTAAGGGCTTATCACCTGAGGTCTCGCAGAAACTGCAGGCCAGTGAAAGTAGTTGGGCAGCCTCCAAACCTACGGCTATCCTTCAGATGGCCCAATATTATGAACATCAGAAAAACGAAAACGACAGAACTACAGAGAGAAAGAAGAAAGAATTAAAGGAGAGGGTGATGATAGCACAACTGCAAGGGGTTACTCTGGGACGAGACCAATACCGGGGAAACCATCAGATGGACGTCCCTAAAACGGCACCTCCCAAAGACCGTGCTTCAACTCCCCACGTTGGACGTACAGACATTAGGGAAGACCAGTGTGCCTTCTGTAAAGGATCGGGCCACTGGAAATCACAGTGCCCGGTTCTTTTGGAACTTACCAGAAATAGGGATCCTAGAGATTCAGCAAACGAACCAAGAAATAGGGGACCACAGCGAGGGCCCCCAAACAACGCAACTAATGATAGATCCAGTAGACCAAACACATTTGATCGACCCCGACAAAACCAATGCCAGCAATCTGACTACGATGACGTTCATGACTTTGCATAGGACTGCCTAGGGCAAGGGAGGGATCCAGTCGAGCTCCATGTTGACCAGCAAGGCCCTTATGTCACTGCTAAGGTCTTGGGTACAAAGTCACCATTCCTGGTAGACACTGGCGCAACACGTAGTGCATTATCTAAACGACTGATTCCAAGGGCACCCTTGTCTGGCTTACTAATAACATCGACAGGTTTCGATGGGACGCCCTCCACTAACCCTTTGTCCGCCCCAATCCTCTTTGACTTAGAAAACAACACCACTGACACCACGTTTTTACTCTCCTCCAATAGCCCTGACGCAATTATGGGACTCGACCTATTGAAACACTTCCGAGCAACGATTAGATGTTCTCAAGATGGAGTCCGAGTTTTTCTTTACGACAATCCTGTTCTGCTTAGACAGTGCCCCCCCAGACACATGTTTTCCATCACCGACGCCGACACTTCCCTGCTCGACACTCTGCCTCCGTATCTGTGGGCCAAAACGGATTCGGATGTAGGGCGCATGATGATTGACCCAGTACACATCACTGTTCGACCAGACGCAACACTCCCAAAGCTTCCACAATATCGAATATCACCTGAGGGCGAGAAGGCATTGGTAGAAATCATCCAATCACTGATAGACGCAGGAGTGGTAGAGGAAGTAGTTAGCAACATTTGCAACAGCCCAATCTTGCCCATCATTAAGAAACAGGGAGAAGGAGATGAGAAAGCATACCGCTTCATCATTGACCTTCGAGAGATCAACAAAGTGGTGGTACCCCAGTACCCTGTGGTCTCAGACATTACCACCATCCTGACTTTGATTCCCTCCACTGCCACCACCTTCACTGTCATTGACCTCAAAAATGCATTCTTTTCTATCCCCATCCACCCAGACAGCCGATATCTCTTCGGCTTCACCCTAAAAGCCCGCTCATATAGGTTCTGCCGAGCACCCCAGGGCTACACAGAAAGCCCTAGCATCTACAGCCAGGCCCTCAAGAGACAACTGGATCAAGTCCAGTTACCCGATGGAGTGGTATTAGTACAATATGTCGACGACATCCTCTTGGCAGCCGACACCACTCCACTAGCTGTCACAGCCACCATTCAACTCCTGCATTTCCTTGCAGGAAATGGCCACAAGGTCTCTAAGAAGAAGTTGCAGTTCTGCCAACCCCAGGTCACTTACCTAGGCCACCTTTTGTCCAAAGACGGAAGGAAACTGACTCCTGACCGGATCCAAACCATTCTCGACACCCCCGTCCCTAAGACCCAGAAACAGGTCCGCTCCCTACTAGGCCTCACCTCCTTCTGCCGACAGTGGCTGCCCAACTTTAGCCTCGTAGTAAAACCACTGCTTTCATTGTTAGCAAAGGACGTCCCTCTCCCACTCCCTTGGACCCCTGAGTGTCAGGCTTCTTTCATGCAACTACGAGATGCCCTCTGCTCAGCCCCTGTGTTGGGTACCCCCGATTACACAAAGCCCTTCTCCCTTTTCACCCATGAGAGGGAGGGGTGCGCTTTATCTGTCCTGACCCAGTCCATTGGCCCAAAGCAACGACCATGCGCTTACTTCTCAGCCACTCTTGACCCCGTAGCCAGAGCCCTGCCTGCTTGCCTTCGAGCCGTAGCTGCTGCCGCGATCTCTATCCGACAGAGTGAGGGGATCGTGCTCTCGAATTCCCTCACAGTACTGGTACCCCATGCAGTTGACACCCTCCTAAACCAAACCAAAACGCAACACCTGACAAGTGCACGACTGACAGGGTACGAACTGACTCTGCTCGCACCCCACATCACACTGAAGAGATGCACCACACTGAACCCAGCAACCCTGCTGCCCTTACCAGAAAACGATCCCAATGCGCACCCTGTACACGACTGTGTGACCCTCACAGACGAACAGACCAGAAGTAGGGTCGACCTCAGAGACACGGCTTTCCCCGACCCCGACGGAGAGCTGTGGGTGGACGGTTCTTGCATCAAGCTCCCCGATGGCACCACTTCAGCCGCCTATGCAGTCACCACGGCTCGAACTGTAGTCGAGACAGCCCGCATAACGCAACGATCTGCCCAGGCAGCGGAACTGATTGCCCTGACACGAGCCTGTATTCTAGCAGCAGGTACCACAGCAAACATTTACACCGACAGCCAGTATGCCTTCGGGGTGGTTCACCATTTCGGGCTCCTTTGGAGGGAGAGGGGATTCTTGACCTCACACGGCACCCCCATTTTGCACGGGGACCTAGTCTCCGCCTTGATCGAAGCCGTCCTTCTCCCCAAAAAGCTTGCAGTCATCAAATGCCAGGCACACAAAAGGGTGACAGACATTATTGGACAGGGAAATGCACTAGCCGACCTCACTGCCCGAACGACAGCTGAAAATAGGATGACAACACGCATGTACGTGACCAGGTCACAAGCAGAAAAATGGACTGACGCTAGGGACACTATCAGAGACATTCAAATGGCTAGCACACAACACGAACTGACTGAATGGACACGGGTGGGATTGAAAGATGACGAAGGCTGCTGGCGGACAAAAGACACAGACAAATGGTTGCTACCTGACTCGTATCTGATTCCCATACTGACTATGGCGCACTCCCCTGCCCACATAGGATCAGCCCCCATGATTGAACTTGTCTCCAGAGTTTGGCACAATGATAAGATCACAGAGTCCGCCAAACGCTTGGTCCAACAGTGTTTGATATGCCTGCAACACAATCCCGGGAAAGGAACTGTAGTACCCCGGGGAGGGTTTGGGGTCCCAAATCACCCGTTTGAAGTCCTGCAGATGGACTACATCCAACTAGACAGATGTCAAGGCCTGAAATATGTACTTGTGGTGGTATGCGCATTTAGCAAATGGGTGGAAGCATATCCAACCCGTGACAACACTGCTATGGCCACAGCAAAGGTACTGTTAAAGGAGTTTTTCCCCCGTTACGGCCTTTGTCGAATTTTGTGGAGCGACAATGGCCCCCACTTCGTAGCCGAAGTTATCCAACTCATTTTGAAGGGGATGGGTGTAAAACAAAAGTTCCACGCAGTCTTCCACCCCCAATCTGCTGGACTAGTTGAACGACATAACGCCACACTGAAACTAAAATTGGCCAAAATAGTAGCTACCACCGGACTGAAATGGCCAGACGCACTCCCCCTGGCATTGCTCTCAATGCGTTCCACCCCCACCAAACACCACTTGACACCATACGAGGTTGTGTTCGGCCGGCCTATGAATGTTTGGTCTGCGCCGAAACCAACTTCCATTCATGACGTCCCGGACGTCCTAATGTCTGATTACTTATGCCAGTTGACTAAAACACTGTCTGTTATCCATCAACAGGTGCTGCATGCCATCCCTGACGCTTCCAGGGGTCCCGGACACACCATCCAACCTGGGGACTTCGTCCTGATCCGGAACTTCCAGCGTGCCAAGAGTCTGGAACCCCGGTGGACGGGCCCCTGGCAAGTCCTCATCACCACCCGAACAGCACTCCGGGTGGAGGGAAAACGCAACTGGCTGCATGCACACCACTGCAAGAAGATCTCCTCGACCCTGACCTCGACCGAAACCATCAACAGTCAAGAAGAGCTCCTGAACAAGGACCGACCGTCACTATCCTGCTATCCCGATACCGAAACACTTGAACTTTCAAAATTCTCTGATCCCACAGTGCCATCAAGAGAAGGGTATTTCCTGCGTCGAAAGGAGGGAGTTACGGCTAAGTAGACCACGGACTGAGTTAAATCTCAGAACGGTGACCTAAACACTACCGAGGGTTACCCGGAGAGAAGCAAAACAAAGTCTGTGGTTCTGCCCGCTACCGAGCCCCTTGAAGATGATGGAAGCGCCAGATAAGAAGATGATGGAAGCACCAAATAAGAAGATGATGAAGGAAACAGGAAATACCCACCGCAGGAACCCAAAAGCAGACAGACTCCATAGCCCAAAGACTATTGCGCTCTTCATCACAATCCTCTTCTGCTTTCTCCTCATGACCACACTCTGGATTGTGGAAGAAAATGCACCTGCTCACGAAACATTCCTGACCACTGTCCAGCCTACCACCATGAAGGAACATTATCTGATCTCGCTCTCTCCCCAACTCAGAGAGAGGCGAAAGGAATTTTGGAATAACTCCTTCGTACAACTACTTCACCAGCACAACCTTGCCACCAATGCCACCAACTGTTGGATCTGTGGGTTGCTACCCCACGCCACTGGACACTCGATACCATTCATCCCTTCACCTTTCTCAGTTCACGGTTCCTGTCTTGCCTGGCTGATGCTTCTGCAAGAAAGCTTTAAGGACAATGCCACCTCCAGCAAAACGGTAACGCATTTCTACCACGGGGTCTGGCGGAACAGAACAAAGACACACTTCTGCCCGCAGACCAACAACAACACCATCCACTTGGACATCCCTGCTAAAGAACAAGTTGAAATGCAAGTGTTCAATAATCCAACCAGAACCACCTTCTCCTACCTGCGAAAACGAACGGCTGCCACTCTGACTGTGGCCCTGTCAGTCATCAACGTCACTGGCCACATGTGCATGGAAGGGCTTGGGACTCAGCTGGTAGGCCACAGTGCCTGCCGGTTTTCCAGAACTCTGGACTCCATCGACCCGCCTTCCTTTGTGGCATCTCCAAACACGTATTTCGTCTGCGGCACAAAGGCTTACACCTGGCTCCCCAAAGGCTGGGGGGGCACTTGTTTCATTTCCTTCATTCTTCCTCCGACATATGTGGCACCAGCAAATCATCACAGACAAAAACGAGCCAAGGACATCGAACAAGCCGATTCAACAGGAGCGCAATTCATCGATGCTATGAAAGGACTGGTCCCCCTCTGGGGCCCGATGGCAAACAGCCGTGCCATCCGACATCTGACTCAAGCAGTTGAGACAACAATGAACATCACGGCTGGTATCCTTGCTAACAACACCGCTGAACTTCAAGCGGTCCGCTTGGTGGCTCTCCAGAACCGCCTTGTCCTGGATGTGGTTCTTGCGGACCGTGGTGGAGCGTGCCGCATCATTGGGTCCAGCTGCTGTACATACATACCGGACAACTCACCCTCAGTGTACAAAGCCATCGAACATCTCCACAGACTCTCTTCAGAAGTACACCAGGAACAAGAAGAATGGTCGCTTGGTGGTTGGTTCTGGAACACCGTTAAGAACTGGGGTTGGAGACTGTTCACCATTATCCTGATTCCTGTAGTTGTGATATGCGGTCTATGCTTAGGAATTCAATGTCTGCCACCTCTGTGTTCATTATGTGCAAATTGTATTTGCCCTAAGACTGTGGACTTTGAAAACGAACGTATGAGAGCAATATATGATGCCGAGGTTAGGAATTTGATGAAGATTGACATTGAGTAAGCAAGTTGGCTAAGATATGTTGAAAAGGGAGGACTGTTAAAGATTAGACTGCAAAACGTCAACATTATCGGCGCCATCTTGCCCCTTTCCAGGCCCATTCGTGCGCGTAAGCGGCAGCCATTTTGAGCACCATGGCCTCCCTGCCCCTCACTAATAGCCAGCGCGTCTCTCTTCTCTCTTAACCTCGCAAGCATTCCCCCGCACGCTGACAACCCCCGCTCTCTCATGCCTTGGGTCATAAACCCCTCTCCAGCGCAGCTTCACCACGGAATCCTATCCTGTTCCCAGCGCGACACCTTCCCTCATTCCTTTCATGGCCTCAAACCCTCTTGATACAAACCCCCTTTTCCTGTATCCCCATTTGTCTTCCTTGTTCCCAGGCCGCCACCTGGCCCTGCGGATACTGTTTATTACCCCGTACAGTAGGAAGCTTCCCTTCCCCATCAAAAGACCCCCGAACCGATCAAAGCCCCCACCCCATGAGATCCGATCAACCCCACGCATTCCGTGAATCGGCGGAATGCCCTGCTGTGCGACCACCATCACCTGTTGTGACCGGGGTGGGGAATCCAACTATAAATGTATGTGGGAACGGGTCTGGAGGGGAGATTCCGAGGATGTTCTTTCAAGTATTAGAATATTACGAGAATGTGTTATGTGCAATAAAGGTCGTAAACTCTAGTATAAGAGGCCCGGCCTCAGAGATGTGGTTAGAGCACCTCGTGACGATACTTGCTGTCTGAATTGATGTGTTCTCCTCCGGAGAGAATAAAATCCTCGTTTCCCGCCTTCCAGTCTCCAGCGCCTGCTTCTTCATTGATTAATATTGGTGGGTCATAGAGGCGATACCGC